>NC_138860.1:131533177-132858546 GCF_965194805.1 Balaenoptera borealis
AGATTGAAAAATGCAGAATTGTAAAAGCAGTTTAGAGTGTAGGATTTCTTGGTGTGTTTTACACTAAAAAAGCTGCCAGCTTATTAGAAATACTGTTGAACAGGTAGGTTTGAGATAAATAGGTTTATTAACTTTCTGCTTATTGTCATTTGTTCTCTTGATTCACTATTGCAAAATGATATTTAAATATGTATATATTAAAATATGACATGTGGTTAGTGAACTAAAAGTCATTAAAATCAACAATAGCAAGAAGTATAGTCTGTCTTCTTATTTACTGATAATTAATGTAAATGATGCACATTGGATCCCTAATTATTTTAATATTGTTTTCATTTCTACTGTTATCAATTTTACATACAGTTTAAAGTTACCGTTTTTAGATATGAAATAGTCAGTATGCCCTCCTTTCAATATGATTGCTAATCGATTCAGTCTATTTAAGGATATGACTATATATTTACATTACTAAAATCTTCACAGGAAAGATATTAATTCTTCTTGTACAGTTTATCAACAGAGGCTCAGGAATACAATTTAGTTAGTATCAACAAAATCTAGTGATGTCAATGCTTTAAAGCTGTTTTTTCTACATGTAATTTTTTCTCTCATATATTCATCATTAAAAGTATTATTTTTTAAAGTTGGTCTGTATTCAAACTATTCAAGGAACCAAGGATGAAGGGATTAATAAGGTCATTATTTCATGGCCTAGAAAGGGGAAAGAAAAATACTAGAAAACTACAAAACATTATGTTGTATGCAATTATTCCTTTTCATACTAATATGGCACAGTATATGTCATTTTCATTAACAATCAATCTACATTTGCACACAATGAACTAGGTACCAGGTAATTCTAAAGGGCAATTGCTTTGTGTCTCTGATTTACCTGATAAGGTGGGATTTTCACAGTCTGACCTTACAAAAGTTGCAAACTCGGTGACAGGTTTCCCTTTTAAGGCTGTTATTTGAGGTGCAGACTCACACACAAAGTGAGGTGGAAAATTGAGACAATTCTCTGGACAATTAAGGTTGTTATTTAGGATTGCATTACCCAGAAAATTGTCTTAATTCTCTATTTTACTTCTTATATGTAAGAATCTTATTACTACCATAGAACTTGTGTATGTATACGTGTGTGTTTTAAACAATTCTACTAATACAGGGGCATAAACTTTGGTAAGCCTGTAAAATGATTCTCAAATTACATGGGAAAGTTTAATCTTGTATTCCATTTTAAATCCTTGTAATGTCATTACCAATGACACACTTGATGTTGACATGTTCAGATCTTCAAATCTTTGATTAAAAAAAAAATCTAGCCTATTATTTTCTGTCAGAAAACCAAATTTTGGAAATAAGAGTAAATTTCCAGAAAAAATTTTTTTTTATATACTGAACCCCTTAAATATCTAACATTATGCTAATTCTGATTCTCCATTTCAAATTTATAGTTATTAGGGCACGTAAAGTTTATACATGAGAAATATTCCAAACTATACAAATAAAAAGGACTGCATTATCAGATTAAAGATTAGAAATGAGAGTACTTCTCATAAAGAATAATTCTCACCTTGAATCATGCATGAAGTAAAAATCAATGAAATAATGTGAGACAACCATGCAAGTCTTCTTTTAATGGATTGTGTCTTAATAAATACCACATTCATTAAAAACCTTCATCCAAATATATTATCTACACCTTCACCATGCCACTGTACTCTGATTAGAAAATTTCACTTTACTAAAGCATGAAAAATGGATGTGAAAGGAACAGAATACTAAAATATTTGTTACTGTCTATAAACTAACATGTTTTTCACTCTGCTTGAGAACATCTAAAAATTAGGGAAATATTTTTATAGCTTTGAATTTTCTTTAGAAAGGTTTCTACATTTTGATTTTGCTTTATGCTCAGTAAATATAAATAAGAAATATATAAATAATATACATAATACAATACTATCTATAATATAAATTTATAATTTATATAATAATATAATATTTTACATATATAAATCTCTCCCTTAATGAATTTTTTTCCATTTAAGAGCTAAATAATAAGCTCCATTAATTTATTTTAAAAATAGATAAGTAAAAAAAAAAAATAAATTAAAAAAATAAAAAAATAGATAAGTAGATAAATATATAGTTTCATTATTAAGTTCATTGCTTGTTTCATTATTTTTCCCTTCTAAGAACTGAAACTATCTCTGATTAAAGGAAAATAAGACAAAACTCAATCTCTAGATTGCTGGCTTCCATTCCAGTACAAGAAAAAATTTTACAAGTTTTTTTAAAGAAATAATATAAGCAGTGCATTTACAAATTTCTGAAATATTTGTGCAAATTGCTATATATTCTTGTCAGCAATAAAGGGATTGTCTTGCAATGTGGAAAAGAAAGAAAATAAATTCAAAAATAATCTAAACAAGTTATAATATTACTACATTTCTAACCTGTAATGGGTTTCTATTAATTTGTTAGGTGATTTTTGTAGTAAAACTTTTCTTAAAGTAAGAAAACACATGATAGTAGGAAAACATATACAAGGGACCACAACATCTAAGATCAGTGCTCATTTGACATAAAGTCAGATTTTAGCAAGGCTTTTTATTTAAAGATTACTCTAGAAGGCATCAAAATCCAAACTTCTGCAGGAGACAGACAACAAATGTAAAAAAATAAGCCAAGTAATATGAGAATATAATAAATATAATAAGGTGAAGGGCAAATCAGAGAGTTCAAGCTCCATCTGAAGACATTTAATTTGAGAAAGTAAATAAATAAAGCACTCTATGAACCTATTGAATTTCACTGTGGATATGGCTGAAACCCACATTGTAATCTATCCAAAGCCTCAGTTGGCTAAGATAAATTTGGGAAAAGGTACAGTAGGTTTGGGATATTAAAGTCAGAATTAAAGACTTGTATTGCAAACCCACTGAGTCAGACAAAACAGTGAAAAATAGAATTTTTGATGAAAATAGTTTATAAATAAATAAGTATACTTGCTCACTAAAATAGTTAGGAATTGGTAAGCTACTTGAGCATACGTAATACATTAATTCATTAATAATCACAACTCTCTTCAAACATTTATACTATTAATAAATAAAATTTTCCCTGAACAATGTCATATTTACTCCAGACCCTCCTTGAAATGTCACATTGATAAGTAAAGAAATTGTGGGAGGACCTTCAAGATGGCAGAAGAGTAAGACGTGGAGATCACCTTTCTCCCCACAAATACATCAAAACTACATCTACATGTGGAACAACTCCTACAGAACACCTACTGAACGCTGGCAGAAGACCTCAGACCTCCCAAAAGGCAAGAAACTCCCCACGTACCTGGGTAGGGCAAAAGAAAAAAGAAAAAACAGAGACAAAAGAATAGGGATGGGACTTGCACCAGTGGGAGGGAGCTGTGAAGGAGGAAAGGTTTCCACACACTAGGAAGCCCCTTCACTGGTGGAGACTGGGGGTGGGTGGTGAGGGAAAGCTTTGGAGCCACAGAGGAGAGCGCAGCAACAGGGGTGCAGAGGGCAAAGCAGAGAGATTCCCGCAAAGAGGATCAGTGCTGAGCAGCACTCACCAGCCCGAGAGGCTTGTCTGCTCACACACCAGGGCAGGTGGGGGCTGGGAGCTGAGGCTCGGGCTTCAGAAGTCAGAGCCCAGGGAGAGGACTGGGGTTGGCTGTGTGAACACAGCCTGAAGGGGGCTAGTGTGCCACAGCTAAACTGGAGGGAGTCCAGGAAAATGTCTGGAACTGCCTAAGAGTCAAGAGACCATTGTGTCAGGGCGTGTGAGGAGAGGAAATTCAGAACACCAACTAAATGAGCTTCAGAGACGGTCGTGAGCCGCGGTTATCAGCGTGGACACCAGAAACAGATATGAAACACTAACGTTCCTGCTGAAGCCATCAAGAAGCCTGTATGCAAGCACAGGTCACTATCCACAATGCCCCTCCCATGAGCCTGTGCAGCCCACCCTGCCATGGTCCCGTAATCCAGGCACAACTTCCCCTGGAGAACAGACAGCGTGCATCAGGCTGTTGCAAAGTCATGCTGGCCTCTGCTGCCACAGGCTCGCCCCACATTCTGTGCCCCTCCCTCCCCCTGGCTGGTGTGAGCCAGAGCCCCCTAATCAGCTGCTCCTTTGACCCCCTCCTGTCTGGACTAAGAACAGATGCCAGAGAGTGACCGACATGCAGAGGCAGGGCCAAATCCAAAGCTGAACCCCAGGAGCTGAGAGAACAAAAAAGAGAAAGGGAAATTAATTCATGCAACCTCAGGAGCTGCGGGTTAAACCTCCGCAATCAACTTGATGTACCCTGCATCTGTGGAATACGTGAATAGACAATGAATCATCCCAAAATTGAGGCAGTGGACTTTGGGAGCAACTGTAGACTTGGGGTTTGCTGGATGAGACTAACCAGCTTCTAATTTTTATGTTTATTTTAGTTTAATGCTTGTTATCATTGGTGGATTTGGTTATTGGTTTGGTTGCTCTTTTCCGTTTTTTTGGTTACCTTTTCATTTTTTTATTTTAATAACATTTTTTTATTTTTTTATTTTAATAACTTTATATTATTATTATTATTTTTTCTTTCCCTCTTTTTTTTCCTCCCTTGTCTTCTGATTTATGTGGCTAACACGGTCTTGGTGCACTGGCTGGGTGTCAGGCCTGAGCCTCTGAGGTGGGAGAGCTGAGTTCAAGACACTGGAACACCAGACACCTCCCAGGCCCACGTAATATCAATTGGCAAGAGCTCTCCCAGAGATCTCCATCTCAATGCTAAGACCCAGCTCCACACAACGGCCAGTAAGCTCCAGTGCTAGACACCCCATGCCAAACAACTAGCAAGACAGGAACACAACCCCACCCATTAGCAGACAGGCTGCCTAAAGTCATAATAATTTCACAGACACCCCAAGACAAACCACTGGACTCAGTCCTGCCCAACAGAAAGAAAAGATCCAGCCTCATCCACCAGAACACAGGCACCAGTCCCTTCCACCAGGAAGCCTACACAACCCACTGAACCAACCTTACCCACTGGAGGCAGACACCAAAAACAACAGGAACTACATACCTGCAGCCTGTGAAAAGGAGACCCCAAACATAGTGAGTTAAGCCAAATGAGAAGACAGAGAAATACACAGCAGATGAAGGAATAAAGCAAAAACCCAACAGACCAAACAAATGAAAAGGAAATAGGCAGTCTACCTGAAAAAGAATTCAGAGTAATGATAGTAAAGATGATCCAAAATCTTGGAAATAGAATGGAGAAAATACAAGAAACATTTAACAAGGACCTAGAAGAACAAAAGAGCAAAGAAAGAATGATGAACAACACAATAAATGAAATTAAAATTTTTCTAGAAGTAATCAATAGCAGAATAACTGAGGGAGAAGAATGGATAAGTGACCTGGAAGATAAAATAGTGGAAATAACTACTGCAGAGCAGAACAAAGAAAAAAGAATGAAAAGAATTGAGGACAGTCTCAGAGACCTACAGGACAATATTAAAAGCACAAACATTCCAATAATAGGGGTCCCAGAAGAAGAAGAAAAAAATAAAGGGATAGAGAAAATATTTGAAGAGATTATAGTTGAAAACTTCCCTAATATGGGAAAGGAAATAGTCAGTCAAGTCCAGGGAGCACAGAGAGTCCCATACAGGATAAATCAAAGGAGAAACACGATAAGACACATATTAATAAAACTATCAAAAATTAAACACAAAGAAAAAATGCTGAAAGCAGCAAAGGAAAAACAACAAATAGCATACAAGGGAATCCCCATAAGATTAACAGCTGATCTTTCAGCAGAAACTCTGCAAGCCAGAAGGGAGTAGCAGGACCTACAACCAAGATTACTCTACCCAGCAAGGATCTCATTCAGATTCGATGGAGAAATTAAAATCTTTACAGACAAGCAAAATCTAAGAGAATTCAGCAGCACCAAACCAGCTTTACAACAAATGCTAACGGAACTTCTCTAGGTAGGAAACACAAGAGAAGGAAGATACCTACAATAACGAACCCAAAACAACTAAGAAAATGGTAATAGAAACACACATATTGATAACTACCATAAATGTGAATGGATTAAATGCTCCAACCAAAAGACATAGACTGGCTGAATGGACACAAAAACAAGACCTATATATACGCTGTCTACAAGAGACTCACTTCAGACCTAGGGACACATACAGACTGAAAGTGAGGGGATGGAAAAAGATATTCCATGCAAATAGAAATCAAAAGAAAGCTGGAGTAGCAATTCTCATATCAGACAAAATAGACTCTAAAATAAAGAATATTATAAGAGACAAAGAAGGACACTATATAATGATCAAGGGATCGATCCAAGAGGAAGGTATAACAATTGTAAATATTTATGCACCCAACAGGAGCACCTCAGTACATAAGGAAAATGCTAACAGCCATAAATGGGGAAATTGACAGTAACACAATCATAGGAGGGAACTTTAACACCCTACTTTCACCAATGGACAGATCATCCAAAATGAAAATAAATAAGGAAACACAAGCTTTAAATGACACATTAAACAAGATGGACTTAATTGATATTTATAGAACATTCCATCCCAAACAACAGAATATACTTTCTTCTCAAGTGCTCATGGAACATTCTCCAGGTTAGATCATATCTTGGGTCACAAATCAAGCCTTGGTAAATTTAAGAAAATTGAAATCGTATCAAGTGTCTTTTCCGACCACAACGCTATGAGACTAGCTATCAATTACAAGAAAAAAACTGTAAAAAATACAAACACATGGAGGTTAAACAATATGCTACTAAATAACCAAGAGATCAGTGAAGAAATAAAAGAGGATATCAAAAACTACTTAGAAACAAATGACAATGAAAACACGACCACTGAAAACCTTTGGGATGCAGCAAAAGCAGTTCTAAGAGGGAAGTTTATAGCTATACAAGCCTACCTCAAGAAACAAGAAAAATCTCAAATAAATAACCTAACCTTACACCTAAAGCAATTAAAGCAAGAAGAACAAAAAAACACCAAATTTAGCAGAAGGAAAGAAATCATAAAGATCAGATCAGAAATAAATGAAAAATAAATGAAGGAAATGACAGCAAAGATCAATAAAACTAAAAGCTGGTTCTTTGAGAAGAAAAACAAAATTGATAAACCATTAGCCAGACTCATCAAGAAAAAAAGGGAGAAGGCTCAAATCAATAGATTTAGAAATGAAAAAGGAGAGAAGTAACAACTGACACTGCAGAAATACAAAGGATCATGAGAGATTCCTACAAGCAACTATAGGCCAATAAAATGGACAACCTGGAAGAAATGGACAAATTCTTAGAAAAGCATAACATTCCAAGACTGAACCAGGAGGAAATAGAAAACATAAACAGACCAATCACAAACACTGAAATTGAGACCGTGATTAAAAATCTTCCAACAAACAAAAGCTCAAGATCAGATTGCTTCACAGGCGAATCCTATCAAATATTTAGAGAAGAGCTAACACCTATCCTTCTCAAACTCTTCCAAAATATAGCAGAGGGAGGAACACTCCCAAAATCATTCTATGAGGCCACCCACCCTGATACCAAAACCAGACAAAGATGTCACAAAAAAAGAAAACTACAGGCCAATAACACTGATGAACATAGATGCAAAAATCCTCAACAAAATACTAGCAAACAGAATCCAACAACACATTAAAAGGATTATACACCATGATCAAATGGGGTTTATCCCAGGAATGCAAGGATTCTTCAATATATGCAAATCAATCAATGGGATAAAGCACCATAACAAACTGAAGGAAAAAAACCATATGATCATCTCAATAGATGCAGAAAAAGCTTTTGACAAAATTCAACACCTATTTATGATAAAAACCCTCCAGAAAGTAGGCATGGAGGGACCTTACCTCAACATAATATAGGCCATATATGGCAAACCCACAGCCAACATCATTCTCAATGGTGAAAAATTGAAAGCTTTTCCTCTAAGATCAGGAACAAGACAAGGTTTTCCATTCTCACCGCTATTATTCAACATAGTTTTGGAAGTTCTACCAATAGCAAACAGTGAAGAAAAAGAAATAAGAGGAATCCAAATTGGAAAAGAAGAAATAAATCTGTCACTGTTTGCAGATGACATACTATACATTGAGAATCCTAAAGATGCTACCAGAAAACTACTAGAGCTCATCAATGAATCTGGTAAAGAAGCAGGATAAAAAATTAATACACAGAAATCTCTTGCATTCCTATACACTAATGATGAAAATATCTGAAAGAGAAATTAAGGAAACACTCCCATTTACCACTGCAACAAAAAGAATAAAATACCTAGGAATAAACCTACCCAAGGAGACAAAAGACCTGTATGCAGAAAATTATAAGACACTGATGAAAGAAATTAAAGATGATACAAACAGATGGAGAGATATACCATGTTCTTGGATTGGAAGAATCAACATTGTGAAAAGGACTATACCACCAAAAGCAATCTACAGATTTAATGCAATCCCTATCAAACTACCAATGGCATTTTTCACAGAAATAGAAAAAAAAATTTCACAATGTGTATGGAAACACAAAAGACCCTGAATAGCCAAAGTAGTCTTGAGAAAGAAAATCAGAGCTGGAGGAATCAGGCCCCCGGACATCAGACTATACTACAAAGCTACAGTAATCAAGACAGTTTGGTACTGGCACAAAAACAGAAATATAGATCAATGGAACAGGATAGAAAGCCCGGAGATAAACCCACGCACATATGGTCACCTTATCTTTGATAAAGGAGGCAAGTATATACAGTGGAGAAAAGACAGCCTCTTCAATAAGTGGTGCTGGGAAAATTGGACAGGTACATGTAAAAGTATGAAATTAGAACACTCCCTAACACTATACACAAAAATAAACTCAAAATGGATTAAAGACCTAAATGTAAGGCCAGACACTATAAAACTCTTAGTGGAAAACATAGGCAGAACACTCTATGACATAAATCACAGCAAGAACCTTTTTGACCCACCTCCTAGAGAAATGGAAATAAAAACAAGAATAAACAAATAGGACCTAATGAAACTTAAAAGCTTTTGCATAGCAAAGGAAACCATAAACAAGATGAAAAGACAACCCTCAGAATCTGAGAAAATATTTGCAAACGATGCAACTGACAAAGGATTAATCTCCAAAATATACAAGTAGCTCATGCACCTCAATATCAAAAAAGCAAACAACCCTATCCAAAAATGAGCAGAAGACCTAAATAGACATTTCTCCAAAAAAGATATACAGATTGCCAATAAACACATGAAAGGATGCTCAACATCACTAATCATTAGAGAAATGCAAATCAAAATTACAATGATGTTCCATATATATGTGTTAGCATACGGTATTTGTTTTTCTCTTTCTGACTTACTTCCCTCTGTATGACAGACTCTAGGTCATATATATGGAATCTAAAAAAAAAAAAAAAATACATGGTTCTGAGAACCCTAGGGGCAGGACAGTAATAAAGACGCAGACGTAGCAAATGGACTTGAGGACACGGGGAGGGGGAAGGGTAAGCTGGGACGAAGTGAGAGAGTGGCATGGACATATATACACTACCGAATGTAAAATAGATAGCTAGTGGGAAGCAGCCACATTAGTACAGGGAGATCAGCTCAGTGCTTTGTGACCACCTAGAGGGGTGGGATAGGGAGGGTGGGAGGGAGACGCAAGAGGGAGAAGATATGGGGATATATATATATATGTATAGTTGATTCACTTTGTTATAAAGCAGAAACTAACACACCATGGTAATGCAATTATACTCCAATAAAAATGTTTAAAAAAATAAAATAAAATTACAATGAGGTATTACCTCACACCAGTCAGAATGGTCATCATCAAAAAATCTACAAACAATAAATGCTGGAGAGGGTGTGGAGAAAAGAGAACTCTCTTGTGCTGTTGGTGGGAATGCAAATTGATAGAGCCACTATGGAGAACATTATGGAGGTTCCTTAAAAAACTAAAAATAGAACTACCATGTGACCTAGCAATCCCACTACTGGGCATATACCCTGAGAAAACCATAATTCAAAAAGAGTCATGTACCACAATGTTCATTGCAGCACTATCTACAGTAGCCAGGACATGGAAGCAACCTAAGTGTCCATCAACAGATGAATGGATAAAGAAGATGTAGCACCTATATGCAATGGAATATTACTCAGCCATCAAAAGAAATGAAACTGAGTTATTTATAGTTAGGTGGATGGACCTAGAATATGTCATACAGAATGAAGTAAGTCAGATAGAGAAAAACAAATACCATATGCTAACACATATATATGGAATCTTAAAAAAAAAAAAATAGTCCTGAAGAACCTAGGGGCAGAGAAGGAATAAAAATGAGACCTAGAGAATGGACTTAAGGACACAGGGAGAAGGAAGTGTAAGCTTGGACGAAGTGAGAGAGTGGCATTGACATATATACACTACCAAATGTGAAATAGATAGCTAGTGGGAAGCAGCTGCATAGCACAGGGAGATCAGCTCCGTGCTTTGTGACCACCTAGAGGGGTGGGATAAGGAGGGTGGGAGGGAGACACAAGAGGGAGGGAATATGGGGATATAAGTATACGTATAGCTGATTCACTTTGTTATACAGCAGAAACTAACACAACAATGTAAATCAATTATACCCCAATAAAGTTTTTTTTAAAAAAAGAAATTGTGCTTTGTACGGAGTTACTTACACCCTCATATTTACTTTGCAGTTGGAATTATGAACAAATACTGTCAGCAACAAATTTAAAAACTAATTTTATAAATCAAAGATTACAATTAAAAATAATGATTGGCTCCTTTTACAGGTATTTATAGACATTGTTTAGAGTACTTGTCATCAATGTATTCTATTATGACTAATTTTAGCTAGTAATTATTTAGAAGCTCATACGCATATAGGATGTTAAATGTAGGGCCACAGGGTGCTTCCCTTCTGGCACAGTGGTTAAGAATCCGCCTGCCAATGCAGGGGACTCGGGTTCAAGCCCTGGTCCAGGAAGATCCCACACGCCATGGAGCAACTAAGACTGTGCGCCACAACTACTGAGCCTGTGCTCTAGGGCCCACAAGCCACAACTACTGAGCCCGCATGCCACAAGTACTGAAGTCCAATTGCCTAGAGCCCGTGCTCCACAACAAGAGAAGCCGCTTCAGTGAGAAGGCTGCACACCACAAAGAAGAGTAGCTGCCTCTCGTCACAACTAGAGAAAGCCTCTGCGCAGCAATGAAGACCAAATGCAGCCAAAAATAAATACATAAATAAATACTTCTATAAAAAAAAATATAGGGGCACAATACTTGTATAAATCATGCTGCAAGTTCTTACACAGCACAAAATTTTACAATGTAGTTACAACAATTCCAAAACAGTAAAAATACAAATATGTAAGTATCTAAATTGAGAGGTGCACTAAGCAAGTTCAGATAACATTCTTTTCTTTTTCAATAATAAATTCAGCATTAATACTGTACTACATATCAAAAACACAGAAATTAGCAAAAGAAGCCAAGTTTGTGTCCCTCAAAGAGCTTTCTTTTTGTAGGGGGAGAAAAGTAGTAAAAAATAAAATTATAGGTGATAATGTTACAATGAAAATGAACATGAAATTGGGAAAGAGCCTAGTCTCTCTGACAAAGTGATATAAATACAAAACAGAATGAAATGAGGATGATAAAGATTAAATTATTTGACATGAGAACAGTTATTTTCCATTCAGACTCTCCCTAGTCCCTAGCAAAGACAAATCTAATTCTGTCTCCATGGAGTTTCCTATTATATACATTTTATGTAAACAGAATACTACAATGTATGGTCTTTTGTGTCTGGTCTATTTAAATTAACATCATTTTTCCATCATCCATTGTGTAGTATCTATCAGTACATTATTCTTTTTGAAGACTAAATAATATTCCATTGTATGGATATGCCATAATTTGTTTTAAATTCATTAGTTGATAGACCCTTGTCTATTATGAATAATGTTATTATGAACATTCATGAACAAGTTTTATGTATATATATGTTTTAAATTCTCTTGTGTAAATTACTAGAGGTGAAATTGTTGGGTCATATGGTAACTTTATTTTTATATTTTGAAAAACTGAGAAACTGTTTTCCAAAGTGATGGTAACATTTTGGATTTCTTACCAGCAATGTATGAGAGTTCCAAATTTTCCGCATCCTTGCCACTTGTTATTTCCATCTTAGGAGGTGTGAAGGGGCATCTAATTGTGCTTTTGACTTGCAATTCCCAAATGATTAATGTGTTTAGCATCTTTTCATGTGCTTATTGGCCATGTGTATGTCATCACTGGAAAATATTCAAATGTTTTTTTCCCATTTTATGTTAGTCTAAGAGTTACTTCTAAGAGATTTTTAGCTTTGACTCAATTTACAACTATGATATATTTTGAGTTAAATTTTGTATATGGTACAATGTTGGGGTTTAACTTCATTCATGTGCATTTGAACCACTGTCAAAATGACTACTATCTCCCCCACTGAATTCTACAAGCACCCTTGAAAAAATCAATTGACTCTAACTATATGTGGTTATTAGAGGATCTTCAATTATGTTCCATTAATCTATATGTCTATCCTTCTGCCAGTACCATACTGTTTTGATTACTGTAGCCTACTAGTGAGTTTTGAAGTGTGAATTCCTCAAGTTTGTTGTTCTTTTTTAAGATTGTTTTGGCCATTCTGGGCCTCTTGCATTTCCATATGAATTGTAGGATCATCTTCTTTTCAAAAAATTAAAAAGGAGGATGGAATTTAGACAAAAATTGCGTTAAATCAATAGATCATTTTGGGGAGTATTGCCATCTTAACAGTATTAATTCTATTAATCCATGTACATGGAAAATATTTCCATTTATTTTGGACTTCTTTAATGTCTTTAACGTTTGATAGTTTCCACGTACAAATATTACACTTCTCTTGTTAATTTGTTACATTTATTCCTGAGTATTTCATTATTTTCGATACTGTTGTAAAGGGAATTGTTTTCTTAATTTCACTTTTGAATTGTTCACTGCTATTACATAGAAATACAATTGATTTTTGAATATTGATTTTGAAACTTTCAACCTTACTAAACTCTAAATTTATAAGTTCTAATAGTGTTATAGGCATATGAATGTGTGTGTGTGTGTTCCTTAGGACTTTCTATATACAAGATCATGTCGTCTGTGAATTGAGAGTTTTATTTCTTCCTCTTCAACGTGGATGTCTTTTTTATTTCTTATTCTTGCCTAATTAGCATGGATAGAACCTCCAATACAATATTGAAAAAGAAGTGGTGAAAGGACACATCCTTATTTCTAATCCTAGAGAGAAATCGTTCAGTCTTTCACCTCTAAGTACGATATTTGCCATGGGTTTTTTTGTAGATGGCCCAAATTACGTTGAGAATGTGCTCCTCTATTCCTAATTAGTTGCGTGTTTTTATAATGAAAGCATCTTGGAGTATGTCAAATGATTTTTTTGCATCTATTGAGGTGGTATGTGATTTTTGTTCCTTGTTAAAATGGTCTGTTACATTGATTTTCATATGTTAAATCAACTTTGCTGAGATAAATCCCACTAGGTAATGGTATATAATCCTTTGTAGATGTTGCTGGCATAGGTTTTCTAGCAGTTTGTTGAGGATTTTGCATCCATATTCATAAAGTATATTGGTCTGCATTTTTCTTTTCTTGTGATGTCTTTGTCAAGTTTTGGTATTAATAGATGGAAATGAATAAATAGAAATTTATAGAATGAATTGAGACATATTAGCTCTTCTAGTTTTTGAAAGAATTTGTGAAAGATTGCTATTCTTTTTTAAATGTTGGATAAAATTCACCCATAAAACCATTTGGAACTGTATATTGGGGTGTTATGTGCGTGTGTGTCTGCTTGATTACTAATTAGATATTTTTACTTGCTACAGGCTTATTCAGATTTTCTATTTCCTTTTGAGTCAGTTTCAATAATTTGTGTGTTTTTAGGGATGCATCCATTTCATCTAGGTTATACAATTTGTTGGTATGCAATCATCTATGTTATCCTTATTTTCCTTTGTACCTCTGTAACTTCAATAGTGATATCCCATGTTTCACTCCTAATTTTAGCAATTTGAGTTTTCTGTCCTCTTTTCTTGGCCAGTCTAGCTAAAGGTTTGTCAATTTTGTTGAACTTCAAGAACTAATGTTTGGTTTCTTTGACTCTTTATTGTTTCTCTGTTTTCTATTTCATTTATTTTCACTCTAATCTCTATTATTATTTACCTTAGGCTTGCTTCTGATTTAGTTTTCTTTTTCTTCTCTCTTAAGGAAGAAGGTTAAATTATTAAATTGAGATCGTTTTTCCTTTTGAATATAGGCCTTGGCAGGTGTAAATTTTCTACTAAGTACTACTTTTGCTGCATCCCCTAAGTGCTAGTGTTGTTTTGTTTCTATTCATCTCAATGTATTTCATACTTTCCCTTGAGATTTTGTCCTTGACTCATTGTTTATTGAGGCATGTGATATGAAATTTCCACATATTTGTGAATATCTTAATTATTGTTATTGATTTATAATTTTATTCCATTGTGATCAGAGAATATTTTCATATTACTTCAATTTTTCTAAATTTATTAACATTTGTTTTGTGGCCTAACATATGTCTATCGTGGACAACATTTTTGTGTACTTGAGAAGAATGTGTATTGTACTGTTTTGGGGCTTAGTGTTCTATAAATATTTATGAGGTGTAGTTGGTATGTAATGTTGTTCATGTAAGAGCAGCAAAGAAATAGAAGACATCTTTTTGCTCTGTTCATTATTGAATATGGATATTGAAATCTCCAACTGTTATCTTTGATTTATCTATCTTTCCCATCTATCGTATGTTTTTCTTCATGTATATTGGGCCTTTTTGTTAGGTGTATATATATTTGTATTTATTATTATAAAATGCCTTTTATTATCTCTAGTAACATTTTTGTCTTAAATTTTGTTTTGTCTACTATAGCTACTCTAACTCACTTTTAGTTACAGTTTGAATGGAATATCTTTTTCCATTCTTTTACTTTCAAACTACTTGTGTCTTTTAATCTAGTGTGTCTCTTTTAGACAGCAAAGTTTGATCATTATTTTTTAATGTATTATTCCATTCATTCCTTTTGATTTGAATGTTTAGTCATTTATATTTAATATAATTACTGATAATACAGTATTTACCTCTGATATTTTGTCATGTTTATGTGTCTTATATCCTTTCTGTTTATCCATTCCTCCAGTATAGTCTTCTTTTGTGTTAAATAGATATTTTGTAGCTGCCATTTTAATTTTATTTTTTAATCTATTTTTTGAGATGTTTTCTTAGTATTTTCTCTGGGAATTACAATGATCATATTAACTTAAAATAATCTACTTCAGATTTTTAAGATATTAATTGCAATAGATTATAAGAGTTTGCTTCAACATATCTTGATTCACTCATCTTTTATCATATAAATTTTATCTTTACACCTCATAAATTGATCAACAAATTTTATAATCATTATTTTATGCAGTTATTTTTAAATAAGAATAGTTACTAACAAAAATACATTTATAATTTTTAAAAATATATACCTATGTAGTTACCTTTAGTGATGCTTTTTATTTCTCTGTGTGGATTTAAATTATCATCTAGTGTCATGTCATTACAGTCTGAAGGACACCTTTAAATATTTCTTCTAGTATAGTCCTGCTAGTGATGAATTCTCTCAGTATTTTTAATCTCAATCTTAATTTCTATGTCTTTAATGGATAGTTTTGCTGGATATAGAATTCTTAGTTGAGAGTCTTTATCTTTCAGTATTTTGAATGTGTTATTCCAGTTCCTTCGGGTGCACATTTTTTCCAATTTAAAAAAAAAAAAAAGTGTTCATCTTGTCAAAGATACTTTTCAAGTGGTAAGTTACTTTTCTTTTGCTGCTTTTCAGCTTTTCTTGTCTTTGACTTCTGACAGTTCGATATGATATGTCAAGGTGTGGATCCCTTTGAGTTTATACTCTATGGAGTTTATGGAGCTTCTTGGATGTGAGGATTAATGCTTTTCATCAAATTTGGGAAGTTTGTGTTATTTCATAAAATATTCATTCAGTCCCTTTTTTTATTTTCTTTGAGATCTCCCATTACGTAAATGTTTGTACGCTTGAGGATGTCCCACAGATTTCTCAGGCTTTTCATTTTTATGCAGTCCTCTTTTCCGTTTGTCAGACTTGATAATATCCATTGACTTCTCCTTAATATAAATGTTTTTTGTTTGTCTAGTACAAATTTCACATATGCTCAGAAGAGTTTTCTCAATATTCCAAAAATATTTACCCATATTTTCTAATAAAAGAGTTAACATATTTTTACTTTAAATTAAGTGTTTGATTGATTTGGAATTATTGGTATATGGCATAAGGAGAGGAAAAAAGTTGTGTGTTGTTTCCAAATAATCATGTTTCCATTATAATCTGTCATTGAATCATCCAAACTCCTCTCCCTATTTAATGCACAAAAGAAATTTGAATGTGATAATTAAGCATTTCATATCTACATATGATACGTAAGAACAGTGAATTTCAGAATTCACTAATTTGGGACTTGATTAAAGCCTCGATTGAATGTGATAGTCAATAATATAAATAATAATATTATTAAACACAATATTACTTGAAAACTTAATAATGCTACATGCTTAATATACATTATATCTAACCCTAGAAACATTTCTCAAATTAGTTACTTCAATTCTAATTTTCACTTGATAAAACTGGTATTACAGAAACTGCTAGCTTTCCACAAAAACATTCTCTTTTTTGGGGGGTACAATGACTATATTTCCCAGATTCCCTTGTAGGTAGGTGTGGTCATGTGACCGCATGCTACTCTATAGAATGTGAGTGAAATTTTTATGTGCCATTTTCCTGTATGGCCCAGAAAATTTTCCATGAGAAGCCCTCCATGATCTTAACCCTTCCAGCTTATTGAAATAGTGTTAATTATTATGATGCCAAAATCACAATTTAAGATAATAAAGATGCCATTAAACTGGGTCTCTGAATAACTTCTAATAGGTAAGTGGCCCCATACCACCATGCCCTGGAATTGTCCTGGATCAGCAAGCAAGAAATATGCTTCTATTTTATTTAGCCATTACATTTGGAGTCTGTTTTGAGACTATAAAGTGGAATACTGCTGTAAAAAATGTAAAATATGTGGTCTCGTCATAATGATTAGGAAGCAGACAGCAAGGGGAAAAAAACTATAGGCTAGAAATCTGGAAACCTATTTTATGCAATGGCAAAATATTTTGTAAAACTGCCACCTGAAAAAACAGGAAAGTCAGTCAATAGACCTACAGCTCTAAAGAAAATGTTTGGAAAAAATCAACTATTCATAGGTATAGATACTCCTTATTCCTTTTGGTATGGTATTACAAGATAGAAATGAGCTCAGGGAAACAGTTATTCATTGGTAAAGAAAAAATTAAGCCCATTAATAGGTTGGAGGAAACAACTGTTTCTGAACTCTAAAGAATATAAGATTGGGCTGAAAAAGGTTTTGGACAACAAACTCCCACTAAGACATCTTAAGACCCATTTTGATCTGTGGCAATATAATACAAAGTGTTTATCTTCCCACTAAACACTTTTATTTTAAATGATCTCGTGGTGATTGCCATTAAGTAGAGAGCCTGAGAAAATGATGGGGTCAAGAAACAATAAAAATAAAGAAGGCTTAAGAACTATGTGTAAGAGAGAACTTTGGGTGCACTTTCCTGCACCTGGAAATGACTACTAGGAAATAGATCAGTAGCCTATCATGATTTTAAGGGAAATTATATAGCCAAGGAAATGAGAAGGCAGCTCCCCAAATGTCTTTAATTGTCTCAACTGTAAATAAACCTTAGGCCTCCAAGGTTATACAGAGCAGGAAGTAGGAAATAAAAGCTGCACTATACCCTAAGCAAATTAGATTCTCAACACTCACTACAAAAGTGGGCATGGAAATTAATAAGGAATAATTCCCAAGAGGGCAAAGTTGGAGCCATTGTGAACACTGAGGTTTTTCTTTGAGAGAACATTTAGTTTCTAATCAAAGAATTTCCTTCATTGCCAGGGTAGGATTCTTAACAGTGCCTCCCTACAAAATAGAATCATTATTTTCTTCATCCTTGCAATTTCAGGGCTTTCTGATTTCCCACTTTTCTGTTTTGTTTTGTATAGATATCTTTACCTCAATCTACTGTTGTATATTGAGTTTGAAAGTGTAGATGCCTTATCATTTGAGTTCACACGTCTTGAAACCAGAAGTAACTACACCTTGACCTAAGAAGAAGACTATGCATCACATAGAAATTCTGCACATTGAACTGGATGTTGTCTTCTGCTTCCCTCAAAGTTAGTGGCAGCTATTTGAATGATATACAACCAATGGAATGTAATATGAGTCACTTATAGACTTTGATCATAAAAATTTTCTTATATGCTTGGTTTCCTTGCTGGCTGACTGAGATAGAGATGTCAAGAACAACCCTGAAGTCAAGTCTTGAAGATGGAAGAATCACAAAGGATTCCCTATAGACTACATGCAACAGCCCACCTCCACTGCCCTCCAATAATACCCTTATCCCTGCATTTGTGGTATGGCCCAGGGCTGTTTTGTTTATGACAATTATATTTCTATGTTGTTGAGTCATTACATTGTATGTTTATTTGTAATAGTGGTATAGACTACTTAATATCTTAGGCTTCAACTTATATAAACAATTCCAAATATAAAACTGTTTCCAAAGGTCATTGCATTTAACTAAATCATATTCTTACAAAATAAATTAAAAAGAAAAATAAGTCTTGTATATTTTACTACATATTAACCTTAGCATAAATATCTATTATATTGAGAAGTATTATAGGATTTTATATCAATGTCTAGAACTTTTTCATTGTCCTGTGGATTGTACTTGGACATCAATCTGACTAATTCAAATATTTTTTATTTCCCTTGAAATGGTAATTTACTTTACTAAATCTACAAACTCTTTTATTACAGTTTAGACAGTTTTATTTTATATTATGAACTAAATCTTTCAGCATGGGAAAATAATTATGTGGGTTTTGTTTTTGTTTTGTTTACATTCTGATTCTCCTATTTGAGAAATAACTACTATATTAGATGTCTTCAAATGAATAGATTTTGGCATGTCATCATCTTGGTTATATTTGTTCTCTTTGTAACATCTACTCTGAGCTATTCTACCAGTCTGTTCAATGATGTTTATGACTGTAAAAGATTTCCTATGGCTAATAGCATGGACCTTGATTACCATCATGGATATTTCTCTTTCCATGGCCTTAGGATATAGGGAATCAGTAGTTAAAATTTTTTTTTTTAATTTATTTTATTTATGTATTTTTGGCTGTGTTGGGTCTTCGTTGCTGCACACGGGCTTTCTCTAGTTGTGGCTCGCGGGCTCTACAGCGCCGGCTCAGTAGTTATGACGCACGGCCTTAGCTGCTCCGTGGCATGTGGGATCTTCCCGGACCAGGGCTCGAACCCGTGTCCCCTGCATTGGCAGGCGGATTCTTAACCACTGCGCCATCAGGGAAGTCCCAGTAGTTAAAATTTTAAAACCACAGGAGAAAGTTCTGAAAGACATACCCAAGTTGACTTATTTTACTGCCCTTCCACTCATCTAAGCATCCTTCTGTTCATAAAGTTTTTTTAAGAGAGAAGATAAATTTTCAAATCAAGAAATCCTACATTCAAATAGGTTTTTAAAATATTCTTATTCTATTTTCCTGTCACAAGGAGAGATGAAAGCTGCCTTTCAAAAAACAATTCTGCGTATAGATGAAGAAACTATGTGGTTGTCTTTAAGAAATTTCACCCTGTGAAAAAAATACATGGAATGATTAAAAAAGTATAGAAAAGTGAAAACATTAACCCATTTGTAGTATACATATTTGCTTTCTTAGTGGTCTATTCTTCTTTATTCCCTTCCTTTCCAATCCTTTTCTGCTGTAACTGTGCAGAGTAAAACTGACAAATATTGGCTGAGAATATTGCCAGGTAGATAAATACCCTAATATCTGCCTATTAGGAGGCACAGAATCACAGAGAGAAAATGACTTTTTAATGGCACAATCCAATATAAACTCAACACACTGGAAGTTAAAACTGATGACTTCTCACTTCTGTGGATAATATCATTGTTTAGGAATTTCTCCTCAAAAGAACTAAAGTTACTACCATAAGAAATGTTTTAATGCAATCAAGTAAGCTATATATATACATTTTAATAATTCATAAAATTCATATTATACTCTTAGCACATAAAATATTAAGATATTTAGCATAATTAATTATATCAAGTTTCAGCAAAGACCTCTCCTGTGTACATTAGAAATATGATCTTTGATCCCATTCAAAGCATTTTACAACAAAATAAATTTCAGTTATGTGACTATGGCACAAATTAACTTTTTTGCATTTGATCCATATATTTGTGTTCTTCCTAGATACCTCAATTTTAACAAGATATTTACAAAATACTTTAATACTGATTAGGCTGAATTTGTTAAAGGTCAGCTTCCCCCTACCCACATATCTCACAAGATCATTAATGGAACTGAATTTTTTTAAGCTAGATAATGAATTGTACAATGAATGTGTTTCAACTCCTGATTTTTTTTTTTTTTATAAATCCAACTTTTATTAATTTTAAACAGTTTTTCAAAAGAAATACTTTGTTAGAAAATTGGATTTATAAGGATAAGTTGTTCTTTGAAAATTACATAACTTTAAAAGGAAAATAATGAAGCTAATTGGTGTTATAAACCCCTCTTCCCTAAATCCATCAAGAAGCACCAAAAATTTCCTAGATTGTTTTGAAGGTATTGAATCTTCATTAGAAAATGAATAAGTGGCTGTACTTTTATGTGATATTTAATTTAAATGGAAGACCACATTTCTGATTTAATCCGATCAGCACTTCCATCTGATTGCAACCATTCTAGTAGGAAACTAAATTAAAACAGAAACTAAACTTTTGAAATTAATGTTCTTGGTCATAACAGTATGAGATCATAGGAAAGAAACAAAGTTATGATGGGATAAAGAGGGATAGAATAAGTAAAAAGGAAGAGTAAGAGCAAGGGAAGAATTAAAGGAAGGGTCAAGGTTAATAGGTACTGTGCATATTCTCTGCCCTATATACTGTACTTAGTGCTCTTAAATAAGCAATCTCAATTAATCTTAACCACCTGAGGCAGGTGGATGTTATTAATCCTGTTTTATAAATGACAGTTCTCAGTCTAACTGTAATAGAATAGAAGCCCCTTTACAATATATCAACAAAATCATAAAGGTTATTGTTTATTACTGTTTACAAGTCAAAGCAGACAATCATGAAAACAGTATAAATAGCATATACATGCATTAAACACTTGGTTTTAACTGAAAACATATTAGGATACATTCATTATTGGGAAAAAAGGGCTTTTCTTTTTTGAGCATGGGTCTACTTATTTTAATTTCCTCAAGTTCTGTCTCACAAAGACAACTAAAATGCAATGACATGATTTTTATTTGCTATGCCAGAGTGAGAAGTTGTGAAGCATTCAAAATTCATAATCCTGGGTTTTCATCATTTGTCTCAAATCTTTTCACTTTTCTTGCTCATGTCTAATTCAAAATCAATTTTTAGAGACAACTTTTTAGACGACTTCCAAAACATTAATTGCTTTCATAAAAACAGTATTTTTTGTCTTAGAAATAATGAACAAGTTTAAGTTATGAGGGCTTCTATTGTAATAATAATGATAGCTATTTATTATTTACTTACCTAATGAGTATTAAGTCCTTAATACACATTATCTCTTTGATTGACACAACCCTAGAGGGTATATTTTATTATACATACTTGAAAGATATAAAGATAGAAGCCATAATATCCTCTCCAGATTGTTATCAACTGGAATAGAATGGTTAGGAAACTGCTCAAAGACACAAAAGTAGAAAACTGGCAAATAGGATTAAAGTTCATATCAGTTTGAGTCCAAAAGCTCTTTACTACAAGCAAGCAAGGAAAATAGGGTGATTTCCAATACAGAGGGCATCCTCCATGTGATGACCATGAACTCTACTTCTCAGATTCCCTAGTGTGGGGCACATAAGTGATTGCCAGTACCACGTGTTATGCTCTAAAATCTATTTCCTTATTTAAACCAAGGCCATGCTTTTCAAGGCCTGCTCCCAGCCAATGACTGAACAGGATACTAAAAAAAATGTCAGGCCTGTTGCTAGGAGATAGAAGGCTCTTCTAATGGGACACTTTGACTCGACAGATTCCTTTTCCAGGTTGGTCCAAACATTCTTAGAAGTACTGCAGTCTACCACTCTCCTTCCTTCCTGCCTTCCCCCTCTCCTTCATATGGGTCAAACAGCATTGCAGAGTCGTGATTTTCCCAGGCTTCTCCAGTTCCCTCCCTAATTTTCTCTTTTGCACAAATACTTCCTTCTTAGTTTCTGTTTCCTGGAGAATCTAGACTAATAACTTAGATAACCCTCATATCTGAAAAGCAGGAGAAGGCTGCTGTTAGGGTGTGCCTGTGTACCCTTGGCACATGCTTCCTCAGGAAGAACACCTCTAATACACTCGTACAAGTTAATCCATATAAAGACCAGGGTGCAATAAATGTTTGCTTTCACACTGATTCTCAGTAAGCCTTGAATTACATAGATCCAATGAGTCTACTCTATTTATTGACTCTTGTTTTTCTGAATCCCACTCTTAAAAGCTGAATAACATCTGCTGGGCCTATTATATAGGATGGATATGAGGATTAGATAAAATGATAGATGAGATGTTCTTTGAAAGAGTTTAAAAACAACCACATAAATGTTAGTTCACCTGAATTCCTTTATTACATATAGATACATTTAACACCTCAGTTCTTCATTAAAAAGTAAATAAACATACTTACCAGCCGTAAAAATATCACTGGAGAAATACAGATGTTTTCTTAAGTGGCAAAATAAGTGAAGAAAAGAATGGTGATAAAAGTCCCATATATACAGTTTGGAATTATGTAAATTGCTCTTCAAAGCACAAAATACATCTAGTCTTAGAAATGCATATTGGGAGAAGATGGGGGGAAGGACAGCATGGTGTGGAAGAGCAAGGGTTTTGAAGTCACATATTTTAATTAAAGGGCTTGATTTATTTACGTATTTAGCTATGTGATCTATTTGTACCTCAATTTCCTCATATAAAATTTGAAATAATAAAATTTACTTTATGGATTTGTTACGATGCCTAAATAACTTATCTAATTTGTTAAAAATGATGCCTACCTTATTGTAGGTATTTAATATTATTTCCAATCCCTTGCTCAGATTAGGGAATAAAGGAAAAGAACTGGATCTCAATTATGTACTGAATTATAAGGATGATGATAGCTGGGATTTAATATGCATCTTCTGCATATTATGAGATGCTTTATAAATGTTATTTCATTAAATTGAAAAATATGATTCTATGTGATTAGCATTATTAACTCAATTTTACAGATGAAAGATCTGAGTATCATAAAAGTGAAGTCCAGGGTCAGTCAGCAAATAAGGGGGAAGGGGAATAAATTGAAACCTGGTATATCTGACTGTAAAAGCTCATACTCCTAACTCTAACAATGTATTTTCTACACAAGGCTGAGGTGGGCTTCAGGAAAGATTTGGATGATGTCCTATTGTGCCATTATTAGAAGAACTGGAAAAAGAGAGTAAAAATGGCACATGCTTTCCCTACAAGAGAGCTCATAAACCGCCCTCTACAAAGGAGCAAGGGAGCTTGTCCTCTCTAGGGAAGCAGAATCATCTAAAGGCTTTCCCTTCTGTTCGTCAACCACAGTCATCATCTGATCAGCCTTGTAAGAAAATGAAGTATAATGTTAGTCCATGCCTATACCCAAGGCCTTCAAAGTTCTTTTTCTCTCTTGTTCATAGTGAAAATCATAAAAGAATCAAACTTTCACTCCACCTTTAGAGCTAAAGGAGATAGCCTGGGGGCAACATAGTGTGCAATGTTATTCACACCCAGGTATCATCAGTTACAAGTGCAAATGGTTGGCTTAAGAAATTTTCGTAGTTGAAAAGAAGAGAGTTAGAGGCTCTGAGATAACCAGGTAGGTCATCTTAAAATACCAGAGAAATTCTAACTCAGAAGGAAAAAAAGTCAAATAAATCCAATTTGCAGAAGCCAAAGTCAAGCTTGTTTTGGTATAGTTTTAGCCTTATTTACCCGAAACTGTGTTCACACGTGAAGATCCCAGAGATGGTAAAGTAATTTTCACTGAACCATGAGATTTTCACCAACAAAGCTAGAGTCACTAATAATTGCCTCAAACAGCACAGGCATATTTCAAGGCTGTGGCTTTTGTGGTATTGTTTTTACTTACACTGAATTGTAAAAATGTATTAGCTTTGTTTTTATTATCCATTATTTTTAGATGGAGTGATAAATATGGCAACTTATATACATGTTTTCATACTAATTTATGGCATGGGGTGTTTTCTGGTTTTCTATTTCATATCATGCTTTTAAAAAACTTTATGTAAGAATTACTTTTTTTATAATACAGAAAAGAAAATTAAAGGTCAGAAAGGTAAAGGAATTTTGTAAAGAACCGGGGACTGGACTAAGGCCAATTTTTTTTTAAGTTGACAATAAAAGCCATAAACTCTCCACTAAACTACACTAGATTTCAGATTTAGGATTTCTTTTTTTTTTTTTTTTGCCCCCCACTGGAAAACTACTACAAAGAAGCAAGGAGTTTGATTTTTTTTAAGTTACATGTTTCTGCTTTGTTTATTAGAAAGTCTAGAGCAGTGTTTTTCATACTATAGGTTAAAATCCCTCAGTAGGTCATGAAATCAAGACCAATTTTTTCAGATTAACTGAATGCAAATTGTGTAATAACAATAAGACTTTTGATCACCAAGTGCCATATAACAAACTACTCTAAAATTTAGTGATTAGGAAAAGTAATCACTAGTGTTTTATTGGTTCTATGAGCCCAGAATTCAGACAGAAAAACCTTGGGGAACAGTTGTTTCTGCTCCAGGTAAGCTGGAATCTTAGCTGTGATGCTTCAAAAGGCTGTTGATTGGAATACCTGGGGACTGGTCAGGTCTCTCTCTTCACCTTTCTGCCCCCCACCCAACCTCGCACATGGACTTTTCACATAGTTTGGGTTTCTTCACAGTTTGGCGGCTTGGGATAGTTGGCCTTCTTATGTGTCAGATTCCAAGGACAAATGTTCCAAGGGCCATGAAGTAAAAGCTGTTAGTCTCTCAAAGCCTGGGCCAGAAAAGAAGCACAATATAACTTCTACTTATATTCCATCGGTTAAACCGGTTAGAGTCAGCCAAAATTCAAGAACAGGGATATGGAGCTCACCTCTGCATAAATGGAATTCTAGGAGAAATGTCTAAAAATCTGTGGGCATTTGTAGTCTGCCAAGAAATTAAATATTATTTCATGAAACTTTCATGTCTGTTGCATATATGTGAGTATATACTTGGTTAAGTTGTATGTTTCTTTTGGCAAGTAAAGTTCAAAAATTTTTGAAAGCCACTAAAATTTCTATTTTTATACCAATTGTATTTAGTTTTCCTCCTCAATTTTACTTTATTCCAAAAATACACAACTTAAGTTACTGTATCTAATTTGTATTCATCTTCTAAAACAAGCAAAGTATTATATAGACCAAACTGTGTATACAGCATCATTTAGACATATTTAAATTTTCTAGATAAGAAATAATGCAATAATTGTCATTTTGAGAGCATTTATTTCATATTTCCAAATTCCCTTCAAATATTATCTAATAATCATACGTTAGAGAGAAATAAATATTGCAGATTTTATTTTTCTCTTACAAATGTGGAAAGTAAAGGATAAATGGATAGAATGTGAAAAAAAATGAAATGTATGAAATAATAAATTGATACCATTTGTGAAGCAATTATCCTAATAAGTAATTTACTTGCAGATCTCTTTTATATGGATATTAATTATACCCATTTTGCAGAGAAACATAAGGTTTGAGAAGTGAAATATCTAACCCAAATCACACAACTGATTGGTAGAATTTAAATTCAACACAACTATTTATTATGCCAATGACATGTTCATAAATACTGTTATGCTCTTTCCTAAAGGTTTTCTAAATTTCAGACCAGCAAATTACTTCTCCATACTACCTTTTAATATGATCATATAAAGCATATAAAATACTACAGATGTTACTAAAAATTTAATTCTGTTTATTACATTCTTAAAAGGTGTTAGTAAAGCATTAGTAGGTTGTTTGCTGTGCTCCTACAGTAGTTAAAAACCTCTAAAGCTAAGGGGACGTTTAAAAATGTTCATTTAATCACCTTTCTTCGGATTAAAAAAATCTTACCAATTTTATTTCAAATATTTACAGAAAGGGAAATGTTACAAATCTTGGTAATCCATTTTAATATCAGATGACTGTATTAGAAATGTATTTTTGTGTCGAATTTCATTTATTTTATTTCCATAGTTTGTATTTTAACTCTAAACTTAGAAGGAAGAAAATATTCATCAATCTCTAAGTAGTACTTTTTCACATGTAATATTAATACATTATTATTAGTGAGAAATAACTTTGACAAAAAGATGTTATGGACTACCTAAGAGGTTTTTAGTGTTTAGAATGAGAGGAAAAAAATGAGTTAATAAATATATACACAACAAACAGATGTAAAATATGATTCATGTTCTCCTAAAGCATACACTTTGGTGATGAAGAACAACTAAGTCAACAATTAACCTGATAAATGATATGGCTAAGGTATAGTAAAGTTTCATCAATATCACAAAGGGGGTTTTATAAAATTTGGAAAGCTGGGTGAGGAAGTCATTGTAAGTTGATACTTGGATTAAGTTTTAAAGAATATTTAGGAATTTTCTGAATAAATAAGTGAATTAGCATTCTAGGAAGATGAAAAATTATGTAAGGAGAAAGGTAAGAATTACTATATGAAACGTTTAAAATGTACAAATAGTTTGAGATAAGAGTGCCTATACTGTGAATGTAGGTACCCTTAGCTCTAATCCCAATACAAATAGAATCCATACAGATTTAAGTAGAACTAGTATGAACTATATTGAGTTAATTAGAGCTAGATCACTGACGTCAGAGTATTGTTTAACAAATATCAGTGTCTGAAATCAGTATCTTATGACATGCAGCAAGCAACTTTAATATTTCCTAGAAACACATTTTTTTCAAATTTCTTCAAAACTTATTTATATGACATATTTTTTGCTCCAAAAATTAACTATAATAATTTCTATTATAGAGAAATTTTGAGCATTATTATAACATGCAAGAGAACTAATAAAATGCTATGCAAATCTGATGCTATAGACACCTAATATTATTCATAACCATGTCTAACATTCACAAGTACAATATCCAAAAAGAGGCAAATTAATTAATTATTTAATTAAATAAAATAAGCTTGAGCACCTTTACCTGTGTTCATATCAGGAAACTGCCATTATCTCCAAACAGGTAAATAACTTGGAAAGTCTTAACATTGTCATAATGAAGTTCCTTTGTCACTTTTGTTTTCCCACCTAAGCTTCATCTAGTTTATCATCAGTAGTTTTTGGCTCTCTAAAATGACATTAAATTTAAATAATGTGATAATCAAAAGCAAAAAACTCTGAGATAAGTGTCTATGATATCAGAAACAAATTATAAGGAGTATCTCTTCTTTTTTCCACATTAAGGCAAGGATGTACATCACTGGTGTTAAATGCAGGAGTGCTGAAGTCAGGCTGCTTGGGTTTGGATTCCTTCTCTGTTTCTTATTAGCTATGTGACCTTGGGATAATTACCTAAAATCTGTTAAATGGAAATAATAACTCACAAGGTGGTTGTAGGTATTAATTAGTTAATGTATGTAAAGTACTTAGAAATGTGCTTGGTTCAAAAAAGTTTAGCTATTTGTTATCAGTAGAACGTGGGTTGTATTGAGATATGCAGATGGGAAACAAAAGATTTGGGTGCTGTTATCATATTGCGTGGGAACTCCTTTGTCAACCTCTGGTAAAGTTTTCTTCAGAGTCAGGTTCAGTTCAGAACATGCTTATTTCCCATAAAGCAGAAGACTCACAAGCCGTTGGTGGTCAATAGGTAAATATTCTTGGGTATACCAGGTATGATATACCAGGTATGACATACCAGGGCCCTAAGGTGGCATGGCCACTGAGGGAACAGGTCTTAGAACTGGTAACCTAATGAATATTGGGAAAGGGTGCTGATTTTTTAAAATAACATTTATTAAATTAGCTTCAGTATAGTCATTTACCTCTAATAAGTGCCTCTGATGGAGGAGTGGGGTGGAGGGTTGGCAATAGATTCTGCGTGGTCTTATATCCAACAAGCCAACTGAGTTAGATTTAGCAGTGAAGAAAAGAAAAATCATAAGGGATAATTAAAAAAGAGATGGAAATCATGACATCTCCTTCGCATCAGGTTAAATTCATAATCCAATGTTTATGATCCCCTTTGGACAGTAACAATGACAAACTTTTCATCAGGATTTTTCACCCTACTTTTGGCCAGTGCTCTAAGCCTGTTAAGGTTTCACTATTGCTTTACACACATAGAGGTGCCCTGTGTGGCATTTTTCAACTTATCCCTATAATTGAAATATATAATAGCTTAAAAAAGAGAAGAGTGCAGAAGAAGTGCCCTTTATGGCAGTGAAATGTGGCCTTGACCATCACATGCTGCCTGTCTCCAAAAAGCTGCCCTTTGTTTTACAAGCTTATAGTAGGGGACTATCCAATGCTTTCTGAATTACAGGCAATATTTCACAAGATTGTGACACCTTTTCTAGCCTCTGCATAAGTCTGCAAAGCAATAAAAATTTTAGAAATAGTAGCTTGTTTTAAAAAAAGCAAATAAATAGTTTAAGAGCCCAATGAAGAGTAGAGTGAGCCATATCCTCTTTTTTCATATTTACATTCAGAATTTTAATGGCACTTGACTCTGAAATCATTCCAGTAAAGCGGAAAATTAATATTTTAATATATCTACCACTCCAGCAAATGGAAATAAGTAAAGTAGAATAAGTAGTAGAGAAGAAAATGTTTTAGTATTAACTATATTTATGAATATTTATCACCCCTACTCATCAGATAACTGCTTTTCTGCGTGCCCAGTCACTTATATATACAGTAAATCATTGCAGAACAAACACTAGCAATTGTTTTACATTTTATGGAAAGGAGTATGACAATTTATTTCTAATATTCTTTTGATTAGATTTTGTCATGATTTTTACTGAGTGGATCCAAAAAAGTGAAGCGTAGCTAATAAAAAACATTATACAATAGGTTTTTCATGGAATGACACCATTCTTATCAGTTCTTCTTCAGCTAGATAGGGAATGGCAGAGAAACAGGAGGAAATAAAAGCATAAAATGGCTTTGCTGTCTGTGATACTATCTGGAAATCTGTTTTGCTTCAGGGTCAAGAGTTGCAAAAATTTGATCCATATTGTTCTGTTTTGTTCATTAGGTGTATTCATTTATTTTTGGAAGGAGCAGGCTGACCAAGTGATTCATTAAAACAAAAAACAATGAAAAAGCAAATACAAATTATTACTGTTAAATGAATCTATATATTATATAAAAGGAATTAGAATTTTTAGTCTGTGTGCATAATTAGTTATGGCATCGACAAAAGAGCTACCCACACATGGGATAAGCATACATCCATAGTATCAATGGCCAGTCTTATTGCTATTGACCTTAATGCTTCTGCTTCTGAATATTATAAATGAAGACCTCAATGGCACAAGTTTTTGACAGGCACCATTTAGTTACCTCTTCTTCCTTGGCAACAACTTTACCCCAAAGGGGGTTGCCATAATTAAAATACAAAAATGATCAAGCCTTATCTCTAGGAGGACAACTGAATAATTAATGAATAAAAACATAGTAGACTGGGTTAAGTGCATTAGAGAAACATGATTTTATTCTCTACTTAGCTAACCTCACCTGTGGTAAAACATGTATATGTTAAATAATTTATATATTGTACCTAGAGCTATTTCTAATACAAAGTAAACATTAAATAAACATTAGCCTATTATGTTAGTTATATCATCATTACTGTTTTTATGTAGTTTCATAGACTATTTCATTTGAGCTAAGTATCTTTCAAAAATCTCTTTAAAATGGCTACCACTGCTCCTACAAATAAATACATATACACAAACATACATATACATATACATTCACACATATATCCATATATATGGGCATATACACATATATCATATGTAGTTAAAGCAAAAATAGCTGTAAAATCCATCCTTAAAAATAAAAAGTATAAAAGTTTCTACATTTGAGAACAATGTCAGCACTTAAATTTTTTGTTAAAAATGGAGAAATGCCTTATTCACTATTAATGCAGGAAAATTGGGCCAAGAGACTGCTCTAGATAGCAAACTAATTTGTCAACATACTCAAATATGAGGATAACTTTTTACCAAAATTTTTCTTTATAAAAGGCAGAATTGCCTTTTTATGTTCTTAAAATATTTGCTATTTAAAGGCCACTCTAAATTACTGAACAGCAATGTTTTGTTTGGGAAAGGCACAACAGCCAGAAATGACCTCAATTAATGCTAGTTTTGAATCTCATAGAATACAGTAAAAAAAGAGGAAAATAAACATAGAGGGTTAATAGCTATTTATAGAGAAATTAATTCACAGTTATAAGTGTGAGATGTCTTTAAAAAGAAGGCCTGGGGGCTTCCCTGGTGGCGCAGTGGTTGAGAATCCGCCTGCTAATGCAGCGGACACGGGTTCGAGCCCTGGTCTGGGAAGATCCCACATGCCGCGGAGCGACTAGGCCCGTGAGCCACAATTGCTGAGCCTGCGCGTCTGCAGCCTGTGCTCCGCAACAAGAGAGGCCACGATAGTGAGAGGCCCGCGCACCGCGATGAAGAGTGGCCCCCACTTGCCGCAACTAGAGAAAGCCCTCACACAGAAAAGAAGACCCAACACAGCCATAAATAAATAAATAAATAAAATTTAAAAAGTGCCCAGAGAGGAGATTGGGCTAAATTAAAAACTCATTAACTCTGTGGTGCTGATTTCTTAAAAAAAAAAAAGGCCTTTTAGATATCAGTTTAGAAATGGATAGAGGATGCATGCATGAGTGATGTTGAAAGATCACAATTATACAGGAAGGAAGGAAGGAAGGAAGGAAAGGAGGGAGGGAGGGAGGGAGGGAGGGAGAGACAGAAATTGTCCTCATGCTATGTAAATGATATCCTGACTTGGGATACAATTCCCATTGGACCAAAAGTGTTATATCTCAAATAACTTAGAAATAAAGATGAAATTGGAAGTTTGATGACTCAATATATGCTTCTAGAGGTAATGAAGACTGATACTGAAAGTGCATGTGATGGTTTTAAAAAATTATAAGTGTATTGTGAGATTGACAAAAGTTACTTTTCTAAATTAATTTAATATTTTATACATATAATTTTAAATGCTTATATTATTAAATTGAATATTATAAGTATATAAATTGCTAAATGCATTTATTTAATATATATTTCTATAATCTTACTAGATAAAATTTAGTTCTGGCTGGTTAGTCACAATTAGAAAATCAGGTTGTCTTATATATGAGCACATAAAATACTTTAAAGCATATGTAATTAAACTTGACATGAATGAAAATATTTAATAGGAATATCCTGAAAATCTCCTGATACTTTTGTCATAGGCAAATGTTTGGTTACCAAAAGATGTTCCCTCCTTAGTGCTTTCACTATTTGGATTGATAAACTTGTCATCGTTTGTAAAATGAAAGTAGAACATAAATTTTATTCAATTCCACATCTTCTACAAAAATACTGAATGTATAACACTCTTCAAACATAAAGGAATAATTGTAGGGGAAGGAAATGAGAGTGAGAAATGGCTCAAATGTGAATCCCCACCCCCTTTTTTTTGCTATGTTACCATTCATATTAAATTGTATACATGATAATCGCTAATTTCCAGGGCATATACATGGGTGGCAGATCACAAGTAAACTGCATAAAAGCATTTTATGACCATGATGTTCCCATAAACTTATGAAATACTACTGAGGTTTACTACAGAATCTGAAAGTTTTCAGATTTAATCATTCTTCTCTTTGGTAGCCAGTAAAATAGAATCTCAAAAAGGACTATTATAATGTGACCATTTTTTCCCTGGTCTAGGCTGTTGGAGAAGATCACATAGTGGAAAGAGCATGGGTTTTCTACACAGAGACCTGAATTAGAATCTTGTCTCTGTCAATTGTCAATGTAACACTGGGCAAGTTAACTCCATTTATAAAATAATACAATAACACCAACCACACATAGTCATGGTAGGAACTTCAGGTAATCAGCAAATATTTATGAAATACCTAATATGTGCCACCTACTGTGCTAGGTACAAGGGGAAACTAGCTATGAGAAAAAAAAGGGAGAGGTGGGGAGAAGAGATAAGAAAACAGACGCAGTACTCAGAGTTTGTAGTCTATTAGGAAGAACAAAGTTTAAACAATTGATAGCATTAAATGTGATCATGTAAAAACACTTATTGGAGCAATGTCTCCAGTTTTAAGGGAATTCTTTAGAGAATAGTCTTAGATTGGGTTCACCAAAGGGAGACACTGAGACAAGGACTTCAGTACATGTAGTTTATTTGGGACATGATACCAGGAGGTACATGTGAAGAAGTAGGAAATTGAGATAGCAAAGCAAGAAAAGCCAATTAAAGATGTGCATAAATGAGTTACTGCCATAAATAACTGCAGCTTAGTTCCACTGAGGACCCTCTGAGAAACCATTCGAAATCTGAAATAGAATCACTACACAAGACAGTCGGACAATAGAAAAGCTAAAGAATTTTGTCCATTGTCTACCACTCTCCATTGGGTGACAGTTGTTCCTGGGGGGTACAAATTTTCCTCTACTTCCAGGTAATACCTGGCTTGTGGCTGGGCAACTTCCTTAATATCCTTTGGTAGAAGAGAAATAATGGTGCCTGAGATGAGAATTCTTCAAAATGCAGGAAACTGTCTATCAGAGCCTTAGGGAATTCAGGTGGGCAAAGGGTTACAGGGTGGAATTTCAATAGCATCTGCTTCAAGATATTGTTGAGATATTTTATCCATCAAAATTGAGTGTTTCAGGGAACTCCCTGGTGGTCCAGTGGTTAGGACTCAGCGATTTCACTCCCGAGGGCCAGGGTTCGATCTCTGGTTGGGGAACTAAGATTCCACAAGCTGAGTAGCAAGGCCAAAAAAAAAATTTGAGTGTTTCACACTTTTGCTTCAACAGCTTTAGTCATCAAACATACATCAATTTTTGTATAGTTAACTTTGAGTCTACATCCAACTGAAACAAAATTTCTAAGTGCTTGAGGAGCAAATTCCAGCTCAGTTGACCACAGTAGAGTTTAGGAACAATATGAGCTATTTAATTTCTCATTCAGTCAGCTCTTGCTCAGCCCTATACTAGCTCCATCAATTCTACAAGAACAAGATGCTCAACCAGCTTCCTTCCAGCTGCCATTGTCCATTTGGTTCCATAGAGCTCTGCTATTACCCACTCCCATCTTCTTGCAAAATGACTACATAGAGCAATAGCTTTAATGTCTTCCTTATTGACTCCAATAACAAGCAAGGAGATTCTTTGTATTTTTATGGTACTACTAATCCCTCAGTGAAACATGGGAAGTATAGCAACAACACCCACCCAATAGCCAACATTTACAGAGACCTTCATTTTAACAATGTGGAAAAAAAACAAACAAGGGATTTGGAGTCAGACATATCATGTTTAAAATTCTTTCTTCTCCTTTCTCTTAGGATACTGACTTGCCCTTTGAAGCCCTAGTAAAATCAGTACAAACCCAGTAAAATATCATTGGTAAAATAGGGATGTTATTAATTATCTCATAGCAATATTGTGAGGAATAATGAAATAACATATGTAAGAAGCTTAGTATAATGATAAATACATAATATGCATTCAATAATGGAGACTATTATTGTTAATAGCAAACATTTTCAAACAAGCCATTATGTTTACATGCCACAAACCATAAAGATGATATTGACAAATCTTCCTGAAAATTATACTTCAGGTAGATGATAAAACTATTATAATGTCCATCAAAGACTATTATAATGACTTTTCAAATTTCTTTGTTGCTGCAAACTACATTTCTTTGGTTTATTATTTGTTAACTCCATGGGGTTGGGAGAAGGAAAATAATTTCATGTACTACATAACAGGAAATTTAAATCAAAAAGAGAGTCCATATCTAAATTTCAACAATGGTAGGTATGCTAAAGTTATGTCAACAGATGTGTATCTTAAATCCACCTACAGGAAGTAACATTTACCACACAACTACTACCATTACTTATTAACACTTTGTACTAATATGCTATCACCAATATTTTATATCATTACTTCACACTTTTAAATATGTATTTTATTTTACCACTGTGAATTTTGAATCCTTAAAGAATATTTCTGAAAGTGACTAGGAGCAGAAAAGAAACAATAAGAAATAGTATCTATTTAAGTCCCTCTACAAGGGAAACAAGTCTACTTAATTGTTTGAGTCCATCTCTCCACCCTCACCTTCAAAGTATGTAGAGCTCCCTGATTCCTCTTCAAATACATGTGCACTAATTTTCCCTTTGAGATAAACCAGGAGTAACATTTTTTGTTATCAACTATAAATCATAATGATTTATTAATTATTAATATTTCCCACTGAGGCAGGATTTCCAAAAATATTATAACTTTACTTCTCATCTATATTCATACCCAAAGAAGAAACATTAAAAATAGCACTTTGTATCTTAAAAACCAGTCAAATTCTTCACATTGATTCATGAATACTGAATATTGGGAATCATTGCCTTATTTCTTTTCAAGATATTAGATTTACTTATAGGAACTTAGTTAAGATGCTTTATGCTTCCAAATATATTTTGGAGGTTTTTTAATTGCCCACCATTTTATAAAGGTCATCATTCACTACTGCAATTGTTCCAAAAGATTGGTGCCTTACTTATAATGGGCATTTTTCTTGTACAGAATCTTGCAGGCTACACATCAGACCTGTATAACTAGGAAGAGGAAAATGATGGATGATTAATGAAAACACTACCTACAGGCTGACAGCACCACAAAGTAAGGATTTACACTAAATTAAAGTGAAAAATGCCTTACCTCTAAAAAAGGATAGCCAGTAGCTGACCTCAAATAGCAAAGAGAAAAAGAGCTCTCGGTTATTTGGAAATAAAAGCATAGATTCATGCTATTCTTTCATTTATATATTAAGAAACTATTATCTAAAAATATTTCATTATATTTTGTGGAGACTTAATGACAAATAAGAAAAAAGTCCTATCTCCATGAACTTGTTTTGTGGGAGAAATCACAAACATATACATACTCCACCATAGATTTTATGTAAAAAGTAGAAAGTTCCCATCTTTCTTTAACATATAGTTTAACAAAATTTATCACTTATTCATTTATAGAATATGAAAAAAATCAAAAACATTTGAATTTCTCATAAAGTTTTATTTTTCCTATCAGATAATCAATGTATATAAAAATCAGTGGATGAGGTGAGACTGTCTCTCCTTGTGTTACTTGGTTCTTTTAAAAGTTCTACAAAATTTATCATATTTTCACCTCTCATATGTTTCATTATGCCTATTTTCTAGAGCAGTATGCATCTTACAATGGATAGAAGAACTCTCCTGCTATCTTTTTATGTCTATTTCCTACTTCAAATCTATCTATTTATCTTGTACATACCTGGTAGTAATGTTATTTAAGGCATAATTATGCTACGTGCTACTTTTCATCATTAATGAAAATTTCCCATTATAAAATGACCTGATTATTTTTAAAGCATAGTTTGTTGTATGTTCTAACTTTTAAGTCTTAGTGTCAAGGATATAGTGTTGAACAAAATGACAAAAAATTCTACCTTCAAGTAATGCAAATACTACAGGAAGAAACTAATTATAAACAAAATATAATTAATATCTAATTATTGGTACATTCTTTATAATAGAAAATGTTAAGCAAGAAACATAAAATTCATATATAATATATGATATACTGTCAGGTATATAATGTGATCACACTTTGGACAAGAAATATGGCAAAATGAGGGGATTTGAAAATGACTAGATTGGGTGTGTGGGACTATTTTACATAGAGTTGTCAGTCAGAGAAGGAGGTAAGAAGGTAACATTTGAAAAAGACCAGAATAAAATGACAAAATGAGACATGTAAATGTTTAGGGCAAAAGTGTTCCAGACCAAATGATCAGCAGGTTCAAAGGATCTAGGTTAGGCATATACTTATCATACTGAAGGAACAATAAAAACAGAGTTAAAACACAGTAACTCAGAGGCTCACAACGGGGTCAGATAATGTAGGGCCTTGTCACCTATGGAAAATACTTAGGATTTTATTCATTAACTATAATGAGAAGCTTCTAGACAGTTTTGGGCAGAGAAATGATATAAAACCAATTATGTTTGAGAAGATTCATTGTCTATTGTGGCAGGGAAAAGAGTGTATGCAGGGAAAGTATTGAGGAGGCTATTGCTATACTTCAGGCTATGTGACGGTGGTTTGGCCTTTTCTAAGTTTTGTTTTATTTCTAGATAAAGGAAGCTCTGGGAGTGTAAGACTTAGGACATATATTTATTTTTCTAATGCCTAGAAAAGCACATGCTATAAAGTCGGCACTCAAAAAATGCCTCATGTGTGAAGAAAATAGTGATAACTTGACCAAAGTTTTAGTATGAGATAGAAAGAAACCTAAAGAAAAAAACGTTCTTCAAATATTTGTATTTTATTATAAATTTTGAAATATAACAATATCTAACCAATACAATAGATCAACTTTAAATGTAACTTGTACCGGAGGGTAAATGTTTCTCAATAAACCACACCACGCAGATCATGAAAGTTCTAATAAGTGAAGATCTTTCATCTGATACACTTTAATATATTACTTAATATTAAGAGTAATAACCAAAATTAGAAACATTATTGATATAGAATGATTAAAATGTACCATATTTTAATCAGTATCTTTTCATAAGGGTCTTATTTTAACATATGTTACAAGAAGTCCCAAAGAAAGAAGATGAATTCTAATAGTATCTCCAACTGGGTGACCTTTGACAAAATTTTGAGTTTTCTTATTTGTAGATTGGGACCAACATTCTGTTTCTACTATCTAATGTAGAAGGTTAATATGAGAAATCAGTATGATGTAATATCTGAAAACAATTTTATAGCTTCAATTTACTACAAATTTATAAACTATTATTACTCTAACCAATTTTCTGAAGTCAGTTAACATGGCACATGTGATGGTGACTTTATTTCCCTTGTACTTCCTCTTACTGCATTATTGCCCTACTTATCAGACCATCAAGTCTATCTGGCTTTTTATATATTTTGTTTTAAATCCTACTCACTTTTTTATTATAACGAGTGACTCCCAAACTTGACAACATATCAGCATCATATGAAGATCTCATTAAAACTTATATTGCTGAGTCCCACCCCTAGAGTTCCTGAATCAGTATTTCTGGATAAGATCTGAGAATTTTCATTTGTAACAAATTCACAGATAGTGCTGCTGCTACTGTTCTGGGGACCACACTTTGAGAACTACTGCTTATAGAGATAATGAGCATTTAATAGAATTAAAGAAAAATGCTTATTTTATTTTTTTTGTATTAAACTGAACTTTTCTCAATCAATCTGTACACAGAATTTCTTTGGAACGATATATAACCAACAATTAACAACCACTTCAAATGGAAAAAAGTCAAAGTAATTACAAACAAATGTGAACATTTTGATGACTGAAATACTCCTATACGGGAACTCTCCTGAATGAGCTAAAAGATATGAATCTAAATTCCAAGTGACAGAGGTAAATCCTTCTCTTACTAGAGTTGAAAGGTGAACTTACATATATGTTATTCATTATATTAAAATCACTGAGGTATAAAGTTACAGGTGCAATGTCAAGTACTATGTATTATTTCTTTATTCAGAAAAGTCAAAATCTTTTGAGTGTAACTATATTTTTGATAACTTTCTTTACAGTATTAGTTATGACCAAAGAATAAGTTAATCAATATTTTTTAAAGCAGCTGAAGAATCTGTTGGAAATATAAGAAATATTCTTCCAAAATGCTTTTGGAAAATTTTTGCAGTCACCAGAAAGACAAAAGAACCTAGGTAGAAACATGTAGACAATTCTTTATGATCCATCCTCTCAGCTTTAGAAAATCAAATCACCTAATGGAATACAAGTTAAAGTTCAAGAACCTGGTTCTATTTCTAAAACGTTTTTATAAATGGTGTATGCTTTCATCTCTCTCTTTTTGGTGTATTTTATTGCTACAAGTGAGTATTGACGACTGTGTTCTCGTTAGTACAGAAGCATGATACTGTCCTTCCTAGGCTTTAAATGAGTTTTCACATATGTACATGTGGAGGAAACAAAACTATTCTTAACACCTACCCCCAAGCCACACCCACATATGAAGAAAAGGATATATATATATATATATATATATTCAGAAATGAGAGAGATGATGAATGAAGTAAAGACCAATGATACTTAATTTTCTTTGGCACATAAATATCTTTATAGAGCTTTTGCCTCAGTAAATATGGGTGCTGCATTCCAAAGAAAACTTAGACATTTTTTACCCCCAAATAGATATTAAATTCACTTAATTTTTTATCATGATACAATTAATTTGACAATATTCCTAGTCTGAGGCCTTAACAAATGAATAGGGAAAATACACAGTAGGAGAGCAAGATATGGAAAACTCCATTTTTTTCAAGAAAATGTAAATTCTGTTTCTAAAGAGGAAAGAATTAAGCTAAATACTGATATGAAAAGAGCTACTCCTATGTTTGTTTGTCTATGTTTAGCTGTTACCTTGAATCTGGGTCAGAAGACATATTAATACTCGACACAATTTTGAATAGAATGCTGTTACTCCTTTTAAGACAAGCATCTCTGTCCCTTCTTGTGACATTAATGTAACTGGATACTAGGATTTTTGAGTGCACATAAAACCATTGGATTTTCAGAACACTCACATTGTTTCTTTTAGCTAACTTGCTAGAAGGAATACTGAGGAAAAAAGTATCCTATGTTATGAAGAACCTCTTAATATTATTCTCCTCTAGAAATTCTGCATAATATGAAAACCAGCTTGCATATGCTAGAGTCTTTCCTTTAGTGGTGATTCGCTTCAGTGGAGTTGTCATGTTAACTTGGGCCTCCTCTGAGAGTCCTTTCCTCAACTGCCAACTTAAGTGTTTACATTCTGGGCAACTCACTACCATTGGTTCAGGTTCAGTTTGTGGTCACAGGTGATATGTACAACACGCAGGTGCCAGAAGATGGGGAAGGTTCTAGTGAAGCCTGAACAACTGTAATTCAGTAAAGGCCAGAATGACTAATCTGTACTACTAACTCAGAATTAGTTTTCCATAGGCGACAAATCAAATTTCAGTAGAGACTTCAGAGCATTAATATCTGCTTCCAAATGCCTTACAGAATTGTATTTTTAAATTTATTTATAAAGATGTGCTCACCTACAATGAAAACAAGTTTTACAGTTCAAAATTAATATTCCCTTAATAATCTATTTTCCAACCACTATTGTTTAAATGAACAACCAATCAAGCATTGTACATTCATTAAAACAGCATCTTTCTAAAGGACACTGAGAATGTATATGCAAAAAAAGATTTGGAAAGAAAATATGCCAATAGTTCAGCCTCTCCTATCCAGAAAGTAATAGGTCCAATTGCTTTATAAATTGCTATAGAAAGTATCAATATAATGTATAATATCAAATGCTTATCCTAGCATCTAAAAATCTATACACATTTCCATTAGAAAACAGAAATTTTATTGAGCCAGGGCCCCCTTGGGAAATTCTGAGCTTGCACACCAAGCCTCTTGGCCATGAGCCATGGTCTGTCCCTCTTCCCTCCGAGAAGGAACTGGATTCATAAATTGTCAGTAGTGTTCCTGCTTCATTGGAATCACAAGACTGTTTTATTCCAAAAAGATAATTTTTATAAGTTACAGCAATGAAGAACATGAAAGTACAGATTATACTAGAAAATTCATATCTCTTTCTTTCTGCCTTGAAATATTATGCATACTCACTACTTCATAATAATTCTATTAGAGACTAGGTGGTGAGTTGCTCATGACCCGAAATGACCAAAAATGTTGTGATTTGATACCATTCCTATTTCAATTGCTCAATTTTAAGCAAGAATAGTCAGAACACCTTACTTCTGCAGAGAAAGTTGGAATAATGGCTTTTATCAAGAAGAAAAGAGATAAATGTTGGCAAGCGTGTGGAGAAAAGGGGACGCTTGTACACTGTTGGTCGGAATGTAAATTGGTGCAGTCACTATGGAAATCAGTATGGAGGTTTCTCAAGAAATTAAAAATAGAACTACCAAATGATCCATCAATTCCACTTCTGGGTATATATCTGAAGAAATAAAATCACTGTCTCAAAGAGGTATCTGCACTCATGTTCATTGCAACATTATCTACAATAGCCAAGACCTGGAAACAACCTACGTGTCCATTGATAAATGGATAAAAAAAAACTGTGACATATTATGCACATACACAATAGCCTTTAAAAAAGAGATCCTGCCATTTGCAACAACATGAATGGATCTGGAAGGTATTACGCTAAGTGAAATAAGTTAGGCAGAAAAAGACAAATACTGCATGATCTCACTTATATGTGGAATCTAAAAATAACGAACTCATAAAAACGGAATAAGTAGGTGGTTTCCAGAGGCAGGAAGTGAGGAATGGGAAAAATGAGTGAAGGTGGTCAAAGGGTACAAAATTCCAGTTATAAGATGAATAAATTCTGAAGATGTAATGCACAGCAAGGTGACTATTGTTAACAATACTGTATTATTTATTTGAAAGTTGTTAAGAGTGTAGATTTGAAAAGTTCTGACCACACACATACACAAAATTGTAACTATATGAGATGATGGATTTGTTAACTAACCCTACGGGGTAATCATTTCACAATATATACATATGTTGAATCATTATGTTGCACACCCTAAATTTACACGATGTCAATTATATCTCAATATCTCAGTTATATCTCAATTATAACTCAATAAAATAATTATATCTCAATAAAGCTGGAAAAAATGAATTTACAGACTTGTTTTAAATCACCACAGTAGTCCCATCTAATTTGGAGGCCAAATTACCCAGAACATCTTTTGAAATATGACCGTAAGGTAATAACCTAAACATAGTATGTTATAATTTTCAAGTACCTTAGATTTTAATATTTTTCTTATAATACTTAAATGACAAAGAGACAATTCACATGTCTATCTTTTCATTGCCACTAATTATATAATGCTCTAAGTTACTTTTCACTAGAGTGTTATCTATATAGGCTATATGGAACAGCTAGTTAAGATAATACCCCCAGAGTGCTTAGTGTACAGAATTAGGTACAGACTTCAACTATTTTTTATTATGATTATAGCTAACACTTATATTTGTTAGACTTTTTTCCAAGCACTTTAAACTATGTCACTGTACTGTCCCAACAATCCTGTGACACATTCTTATTATGATCATGTTACAAATAAGGAAACTGAGGCCCAGAGAGTGTAAATAACTGCCCCATGGTCACACATTTAATAAGTGGAGGAACTGAGATTCAACGCAAACAGCTGGCTCTAGGGGCCATAACTGTTTCCTCCCAGTTAGAAAGATCAGCTCTTTTATCAGCTGGATGAAATTTAGCCCTCAACCACAAAGTAACATGAAAAGATTAAATGTATTCCTATGAAAATAAGAACCAATAGCTTAGAACTGGAGATTTTTAGGTTATTTCCAAGTGTCATGGAGATTTGTCCACTTTGTTCAGTTGTAGTTATTTACCTTGTACTGTAGGCAGATGTCAGGCCACTCTGTCAATCACTCTATGTATACATGTATGTATGTATCTATTATCTATCTATGTATCAATGATTCATCTATGTATCAATCAATTGATCTATGAGTCTATTTATGATTCATTGATCTATTTACTTTATCTGTCTGTCCATGATTCATCTATCATCTATCTATTTGTGTATTCAGCCATCTCTACAGGTTGACCTCCTTGAGAAGCAGATTCTGAGATGGAGATTAGTTGGCAGGATGTTTATCAGAAAGTGTTCTCAGGATATACAACTATAAGAGATGTGAAGAAGTAGGACTGAGCAGAAGAAGTGGACTATGAGGCAGTCATGGCAAAAGTACCAACTTACTCCACAGGGAACTCTAAAGCTGGGATGGTACTGCAGAGTTGTACTGAGTTGGAGCAAGTGAACCTATTCTTCAGCTAAGGGCAATTCCAGCAATAGTCTGAGAGCCCTCTGTTGTCGATTGGTCATGGTCCTAGCATGTGGTGGTATAGGACCTTCAGTGCTGAAAGAGGGAGACACAGATACACACACAGTGTGTGTATTTTTAAATGACATACATGTACTTCTTTAATTTGTATATTAAATATTTCTGAAGTTATCCTTTGCTTACTTTTAAAAATAAAAAATGAGTACAGATGTTTAAATATGTTTGCCTACATTTCAAATTACTTCTTGTGCACTTCTATTTTGGAATTAATTCTCCAGATAAAGCTAACTATTTTCACACAGTTTATTGTTCATTTATTTATTTATGCTACTCTTTGATATAAAGATATTTTGAGGTGGTTTACAGAGATGTTTTAAGAATATCAAGATTAAAAAATAAATAAAAGCTATCAGGACAAAGGGAATTAGAATAAAAAATGAAAACAATAGGAAGTTAATAGATTCATTTTTTAAAAAGGCCATAAGATGCTCTACAATTCCAAGATATGAGGTGCAGATTTGGTGCTGAGCTTCTAACAAAAGAAAATAGTGTCTATTATAAGGGTTAACGTCTATGAATTAAAAATATACCCAATGCTCATAGGAATGACAGATTTTCCTTATACTGATACCTTAGTGAAATTTCACCTTTGCCTCTCCATATGGTTTATTTTTTTCAACAAAAATTGATACTTATATTCAAAGGTCTATGCATAATCAAGTAGAGAAGGTAAGATTGTAAACTGTTGAACATGACTGAAAAGACTACTTACATAACGTTATGAGGGCAAAGTCAATCAATGCAGACTGAAATAACAAAAAAGAGTCATGTAGGAGGTAGCATTTAAACTAAACCATAATGCATAATTAAAACAGGTAACAGGAAGTTATAGTTTGGAAAGGCAGTAAAGCCAGAAAAGCTACCATGTATAAATATATGGAAGAAAAAAGGCAGAGCATATTTGTGAAATTAATTAAATTAGTTTTCTTGGTATCTTTGTCGCAGCTACTCAAGGTTGGTAAGTGCTTAAAACCGTTGCCAAAATACTGGTAAGAGAGATCAGCTGAGAATATTGTTTAAGCATGGAATTGGTATGACTAAATAATATATTTTTTTTAATTTTATTTATTTATTTATTTATTTATGGCTGTGCTGGGTCTTTGTTTCTGTGCGAGGGCTTTCTCTAGTTGCGGCAAGTGGGGGCCACTCTTCATCACGGTGCGCGGGCCTCTCACTATCGCGGCCTCTCCTGTTGCGGAGCACAGGCTCCAGGCACGCAGGCTCAGCAATTGTGACTCACGGGTCTAGTCGCTCCGCGGCATGTGGGATCTTCCCAGACCAGGGCTCGAACTCGTGTCCCCTGCATTAGCAGGCAGATTCTCAACCACTGCGCCACCAGGGAAGCCCACTAAATAATATTTTGCTTAAATTTATTTTCAAGCCAAAATGCAGTATTTCAAAACTTACCAAAACTAATTTTGCCTTCAGTATTATGAAGATATTACTCTTTACAAATGTTTATCATAATTTGGAAGGAAAAGGATTAGTAGTTGTACAATGATGAAAACAAGGTAGTATGGTCTTACAGGTAAAGAAAAAGGGATGACTTTTCTGGAATCAAGAAATCAATTTTGCCTTATAAAAATGATTTTGATTATGGCCCAGCATATAACAGGCTTGGAAGCTGTCACTCCACCTAACAACAGGAGATAAGCTGAACAACTGAAAAATAAACTTTTCTTACATTCCTCAGAGAAATAAGGTCACAGGACAAACTGCTGCCTCAAAACTGGAGAGATTAACAGACAAACCCAGAGAATCACAACTTACTGAAGCAGAAATCAGGACTGGAAATTTTCATGGAAGCCAGTGCTAGGGCAGGGAATCCTGAACTGTAATTAATGAATTACTGGAGGCTCAGTGTAGAAAACCCTGAGAGAGAAAAACTCCAGGAGGGCACAGTAGTTTGGGAGACATCCACACTTCTGTGAGTTTTACCTTCTGAAGCTCTAACAAATTATTACAGTGAATATCAGAGAGAAATCCCCTTGTGCTTTCATCAGGGTGAGGAAAAACGGAACCATTCTGAAATATGCCAGATTGTTCTGTTCTTCTTAACATGGTCTGCCCTCATGTGAAACTATTTAACTGGAGCATAACCTTCGGGGGTTTTACCAGAGCCCAACTTACCTGAAGGAAAGGAAATGCCCACCCCTAGACAACTCTCACCTTTCATGTAAAATAAGGGAAATATCCAACTCCAGTCCACTCTAGGTATCCTGCCCCATATAAAGGGAGAAGGGGGAGACTGAGAAGTATGTATGAAGTTCACAATCAAGAAGCACAGGCTATTAAAAGACTGAGACCTAATCATAGGACTACAGTCACTTTCCCTTCCCACACACCTTAACACTACATTACTAACGACCCATTTACTGCAGTTTCTTTTATCCAGTACATCATATTCACCATCAACAAAAAATTACAAGGCATACTAAAAGGCAAAAAACACAGTTTGAAGAGACATAGCAAGCACCAGAACAAGACACAGATATGACAGGGATGTTGGAATTAGCAGAACAAGAATTTAAAATAACTAGGATTAATATGCCAAGGGCTTTAATAGATAAAGTAGGCAGCATGCAACAATTGATGGGCAATATAAGCAGAAAGATGAAAATTCTAAGAAAAAAACAAAAAATAAATGATAGAGATAAAAAAAACACTGTAACAGAAATGAAGAATGCCTTTGATGGGTTTATTAGTAACTGGTCATGGCTGAGGAAAAAATTTCTGAGTTTGAGGATACCTGAAATGCAAAGAGAAAAAATTTTAAAAACTGACAAAAAGAGAACAGAATATCCAAAAACTGTGGGACAACTATAAATGGTAAAACATTTGCATAATGGGAATACCAGAAGGATAAGAAAGAAAGGAATGAAAGAAATGTTTGAAATAATAATGACCAAGAATTTCCACAAATTAATGTCAGACACCAATCCACCAGACCCAGAGAACATCACAGAAACTCAGAGAACATCAAGCAGGATAAATGTCCCCCCAAAAAATAAAAAAATTTAAAAAACCAAATAAAGTACAGCAAAACCTATTATTTTCAAAATACAGAAAATAAAATATAATAAAATTTCTGATAAAAAGCTAGAGGAAAAAACCCCTTACATATACGGGAGCAAAGATAATAATTACATCCAACTTCTCCTCAGAAACCATGGAATCAAGAAGAGAATACATATGTATAACTGATTCACTTTGATTTACACCTGAAACTAATACAACATTGTAAATCAACTATACTCCAATAAAAATTTTTAAAAAAAGAAGAGAATGCAGTGAAATATTTAAAGTGTTGAGAGAAAAAACCCACCAATCTAGAATTCTATACCCTGCAAAATAATCCTTCAAAAGTGAAGGATCAATAAAATTTTCTCAAACAAACAAAAATTTAGGAAATTTGTTGCCAGTAAAAACTAAGATCTACATAAAGAAAGAAAAATCATCAGAGAAGGAATAAATTAAGGTAAAATACTTAATTGATCAAAGAGAAAATCGTACGTTCAAAATAATGACAGTGAATTTTAATTGTATATAGTTTTATATATGTATAAATGTATATATACCTTATATTTATATATATTTATATTTTAATATTTTATTTATAATTATATATTTATATTTTCATATATATAAGTGAAATGAATAACAGCAATGATACAAGGAAAGGGAGGGAAGAATTAGAAATTCTGTATTATTATAAGGTACTTGCTCTACCTGTGAAGTGATACTGTGTTATTTGAAAGTGGACTTGTATTAGTTTCATAAATGTATACTGCAAACTCTAGGGTAACCACTTTTTTAAAAAAAAGTATAACTGACAAGCTAAGAAAGGAGAAAATGGAATTATATAAAATGCTCAATTAAAATAACAAAAGGCAGAAAAGACTGGAAAGTTAAAATAAAAACAAAGAACAATGGTAACAAATAGAAAACAGTAACCAATATGGTAGATATTAAACCAGTATATCAATCATGGCTTCAAATGCCAATGGTCTAAATGTACCAATTAAAAGACAAAAATGGATCAAAAAACAGGACCCAACTCTATGTTGTCTATAAAAAACCCTCTAAAGATTTGAATTAAAAGTAAAGGAATGGAGAAAGATATACCATGCTGACATTTATCAAAATAAAGTGGGAATAGCTATATTAATTTCAGACAGAGCAGACTTCACAGAAAGGAAAGTTATCAAGGATAAAAAGGGGCATTAGGTACTGTAAAAGAGATCAGTTCTCCAAGAAGACATAATAATCCTCAAGGTGTAGGTGCCTAAAAACAGAGCATCAAAATATGTGAGGCAAAAGCTGATAGAACTACAAAGGAGAAATAGATGAATACAATATTATTGTTGGAGATCTCAACACCTTTTTATCAGAAATGGACAGAAAATCAGTAAGGACATAGTTGACCTCAACAACACCACTAACCTACCAGATATAATGGATATCTAGAGACTACTCCACCCAAGAAGAGCAGAATACACGTTCTTCTCAAACTCACATGGAACCAAGATAGACCAATTTCTGGGCCATAAAACACATCAAAAACACACCTGCCACAGACTACAATGGAATTAACTAGCAGTCAATAGCAGAGAGATAGCTGGAAAATTCCAAAATACTTGGAGATCAAACAACACATTTATGAATAACACATGGGTCAAAAAAAATCAAGAAAAATTTTGAAGTATCTGAACAAATAAAAATGAAACCACAACATCAAAATTTGTGAGATGCAGCAAAAACAGTACTTATAGAGAATTTATAGCACTGAATGCACATATTAGAAAAGAAAAAAAAGAACTAAAATCAATCATCTAAGCTTCCATTTTAGGAAGTCAGAACAAGAAGAGAAAATTAAATCTGAAGTAAACAAAAGAAAAAAAAAAAGAATTAGAGCAGAAATGAGTGAAATTGAAAATAGAAAATCAATATTAAGATATCAATGAAACCAAAAACTGAGAGTTAGAAAAGATCAATAAAATTGATAAGCCTCTAGTCATGCTAAGGAAAAAGAGAAAGGACAAAAAACTATCAGAAATGAAATTGAGATCACCACACTTTCCATTTACAGTAAAAGGATAATAAAGGAATACTATGAACAATGCAATGTTCACAGATTTGACAGCCTCAGTGAAATGGACCAATCTCTTGAAAGATACAATCTGCAAAAACTCACATAAAAGTAGCCAATTTGAATAGGCCTATTAAAGAAACTTAATCAACAATTAATAACCTTCCAAGATAGAAAGCACCAGACCCAGATGGGTTCTCTGGTGAATTCTACCAAATATTTAAGGAAGAAATCATAATAATTACCATAAATCTTTTTCAGAAAATAGAAGCCAAGGGACTATCCTAAGTCATTCTGTGAGGCCAGCATTACCCTAGACAATGGCATTAAAAGAAAATTGAAGACCAATATCTCTCAAAACATATCCCTCAACAAAATATTAGCAAATAAAATCCAACAATGTATAAAAATAATTACACACTAAAAGCACAATTTATGAAAGAATTGATAAGCTGGGCTTTATTAAAATTAAAAATTTCTGCCTTTTGTAAGACATTGTCAAGAAAATGAAAAGACAAGCCAGGTACTGGGAGATAATGTTTGCAAAACACACATCTGAAAAAGAACTGTTATGCAAAATATACAAAAAACTCTTAAACAATAAAAAAAAAAATCTGATTTAAAAATGGGAGAAAGCCCTGAACAGACACCTCACCAAAGAAGATATACAAATGCAAACAAGCAAAAGAAAGGGTGCTCCACAGCATGTAGATCATCAGGGAAATTCAAAATATAACAGCACTTAGATACCAATACACCTATTAGAATGGTCAAAATCCAGAACATTACAACAGCAAATGTTGCTGAGGATGTAAGAGCAACAGGAACTCTCATTCATTGCAGGTAGGAACGCAAAATGGTACAGCCACTTGGAAAGGCAGTTTGGCAGTTACTTACAAAATTAAACATACACTTACCATAAAATCCAGCAAAAACACTCTTTGGTATATACCCAAAGGTGTTGAAAATGTATGTCCACACAAAAACTCACAATTTTGATAGCAGCTTTATTCATATTTGCCAAAACTTGGAATCAACAAAGATTTCCTTTAGTATGTCAATGGATAAATTAATTGTGGTACATCCTGACAATGGAATATCATTCAGCATTAAAAAGAAACCAAAGTTATCAAGCCATGAAAAGACAGGGAAGAAACTTAAATGCATATTATTACATGAAGGAAGCCAATTTGAAAAGGTTATATACTTCATCATTCCAACTACATGACATTCTGGAAAAGGCAAACTATGGAGAGTGAAAAGATGAGTGGTTGCCAGGAGCTGGGGAGAGGGAGGCAGGAATAGACAGAGCAGAGAGGATTTTTAGGGCAGTGAAACTACTATGTGTGAAGCCATTATATGTTTGTCTAAACTCTTAGAATGTAAAAGACCAAAAGTGAACTGTAATGTAAACTATGAACTGTGAGCGATAATGGTGTATCAATGTAGGTTCATCAGTTGTAACAAATGTACCATTCTGGTGGGGGATTAGTGATAATTAGGAAGGCTATGCATGTGCTGGGCATATGCAAAATCTCTGTACAATATGGTACTCTGTGAACTTAAAACTGCTCTAAATAAATAAAGCGTGTTAATGGAAAAAATAATAATAATTTAAAGATGATTTTGTAATTATAATACAGATTAAAAAGTAATTCATAGATTTTTTGTTAAGGTTTACTACAGAATATTTTTGCCTCAATCTTTCTGTATAATCTACCATTGATTAAGTAAATATTATTGAAATTTATTTTTTAATATACCAAAAACACACACGGTGTTTTAAAAAATATTGATTAGTTTATCAAAAAATGTGCTATGAACAAGATAAAACTACTTGTAAAACTTTTATAACAGCTAGATAAACTGAAAATTGAAAAATAGAAAATTTTCATAAGACATATTTCCTATGCAACAAATATTGGTGTGATATTATAACTTCGAGGAAGATATGATTAAACATAGAAAATTATTAAATGTATTCCATAAGATGTTATGGAAAACCTAAACAAACTTTTTGGCCAACCCGTTATATATATACTTGGATGTTAAACCCAGTATTTAGTGTCCTGTAGGAGTGGACACATACAGTTAATGGAAGTGCTTTCAACTGTGTTAACTACAGAAAAGACGTATATTATCCTGCAATTAAGTAGTGTGCTATGAAATATACACCTATTTTTCTTTTTTGACTTTAAATATAATGGAGGGTCACTTTGGGGCCAGTTTCATATCTCTACTGCTTTAAAACAAATAATCATTTCCCTAAATTTAAATCCAAAATTCTTTAAGAATTATAGTATATATCTTCATACTAGATTTCTTGTAGACATGGTGGGTATTTCCCACTGCATATTCTAGTGAACCTGACTAAAATTTCTCTTTAGACGTCACTCTGAGTAGAACAGTCTGTCATGGAATCTGCCAAAGTCTTCATTTTTCTTTTCCCTTGCAGTCACTCACTAAAATGTTCCTCTCTTGCATTCGCCTGAAATCTCAGCACTGCTGTTCAAGCACCCCTTTCCTTACACGTATGCCAAAACCCACGTTCTGGAAAATGGACTGTCCCTGCCAAACAGAGCCCTCTGAAATACCATCCTTATCTCTCTGTCACAGCTCTTCTCACAGGGAGCAGCCCACACCTGGAATTCTGCTAAACATATTTCTCCCTCTTGTTACAGTTTAAGATAGCCCAAGATCACTGTCCTGATTTCTAACATTATAACATAAAACATGTTAATTAGATGACTGAATTAATGTGTCCATTGAATTATCAGATAAATATTCAGTGTTCTTTTCTCTGAAGTTAAATGTTTACCTATAGAAAACAATCATTAGTGTAGAATATAATATGTTGATTAACTTGTGTTACCTAACTGAATGAATTTTACTCTATAAATGTACATTTTTTCTAAAAATTAGAATATAACATTAAATATTAAATCTATGACGCTCACAGAGTTAAACTCATGCCCTTTCATGAGAATATAAAATCCACACTCTAATGTTTTTATTATAAAATATGGTTCTTTTTTTTCTAATCAAGTCGTATTCTAATATTTGCAGACATTCCCTTCATCCTCCCCCCACCCATATTCTAATAACCCCCCTGGTTGGGCATATTTTCCAGAAGAGAAGCTAAAATCCTATGTTCAACTTAATCCTATATTGCATTTTATAATGCACAAAGCATTTTACATATATTATTTCATTTGTTCTGGAGCAATACACTGGCTCCAAGAAATTAAATGGCACTTGCTTAAGGTGACAAGAGGCAACGAGCGACATCAGGATTCTGACTCTTAAAGTTGTGCATTTTCCATCAGACCTGTTTTTAAAATATGTTTGCAAAAGTACTCTGGCCCTTTCAGTGCATAATGCAAAATGTCGATTAAAGTAAGTTACCAACAAATTACTTCGGTACAATTTTGGGGAATGCAGAGTTCCAAGAATTGTAATAAAGTTGTCCACACATATATCAGACCACTAACTTATTTATTAATATGTTAAAAAGCATAGCATTGCTGAATGTTTTTGTAGATTTTCTCACTTACTAAGATAATAATTTATAAACCATTTTTGTTTGTTAAATTTTTAAAATTCCCTATGTTCTCAAATTTATATTGTGTTTTACTAGCCTACAAAAAATCATTTAATTTAACCTAAAAATCTACCTTTTCAAATAATAATGCAATATACAATATCAGCATCTATATTTGAATAGCCCTCTCTGTTTCTTGTTAAAACCCAGAATCAACTAACTCATGTACCACTGAAAAGATCACAGAATTGAGACACTAATCAGATATTTTCCCCCTTGGTTATTGCTATATGTTTAAATATCTTACTATTCTGTAGGACACTTTATCCAGTTACCTAATCTTATTACGCCAACAATTAAAATGTTCTAAAATAGGTCTTCCTCAATGTAATATAGTAGTAACAGAAAGCTGGAACATTAATGTAAATATCCTCAAAATTTATGACTCCAGATATTTATATTTACATTATTTTTCTTTGTACATATATTTTTCTGAAAAAAATACATATTTCGAGAGAAACAATTTTGAGGGCAGTACGTCATTTTCACAACTCTCACAACATTAACAGGAAGGGTATTAATAGTCACTACAGGTTTTTTTTAACTACTGTTAAACTCTTTGGCATTAATGTATCTTGTTTTATTTTTTTAATTTTTATTGAAATACAGTTGATTTACAATGTTGTGTTAGTTTCAGGTGTACAGTAAAGTGACTCAGATATATATATATATACACACACATATATATTCATTTTTTACATTCCCTTCTATTATAGGTTATTGCAAGATATTTAGTTCCCTGTGCTATACAGTAGGTCTTTGTTGGTTATCTATTTTATATATAGTAGTGTGTATATTTTAATACCAAACTCCTAATTTATCCCTCTTTCTCCTCCCCTTTGGTAACCATAAGTTTGTTTTCTATGTCTGTGAGTCTATTTCAGTTTTGTAAATAAGTTCATTTATATCCTCTTTTTAGATTCCACATATAAGTGGTATCATATGATATTTGCCTTTCTCTGTCTGGTTTACTTCAGTTAGTATGATAATCTCTAGGCCCATCCATGTTGCTGCAAATGGCATTATTCCATTGATTTTTATGGCTGACTAAAATTCCGTTATGTATATATACTACATCTTCTTTACCCATTCATCTTTTGATGGACACATAGGCCACTTCCATGTCTTGGCTATCGTAAATAGTGCTGCCATGAACATTGGGGTGCATGTATCTTTTTGAGTTAGAGTTTTCTCTGAATACATGCCCAGGAGTGGGATTGCTGGATCATATGGTAATTCTATTTTCAGTTTTCTAAGGAACCTCCATGCTATTCTCCATAGTGGCTGTACCAATTCACATTCCCACCAATAGTTTAGGAGAATTCTTTTTTCTCCACACCCTCTTCAGCATTTCTTATTTGTAGACTTTTTGATGATGCCCATTCTGACTGGGGTGAGATGATACCTCATTGTACTTTGCATTTCTCTAATAATTAGCAATGTTGAGCATCTTTTCATGTATACATTGGCCAACTGTATGTCTTCACTGGCGAAATGTCTATTTAGATCTTCTGCCCATTTTTTGATTGGGATGTTTATTTTTTTGATATTGCACTGTATGAGTTATTTGTAGATTTTAGAGATTAATGCTTTGTTGGTTGTATCATTTGCAAATATTTTCTCCCTTTCTGTAGGTTGTCTTTTTGTCTTGTTTATGGTTTCCTTTTCTGTGCAAAAGCTTTTAAGTTTAATTAGGTCCCATATGTTTATTTTTGTTTTTATTTCCATCAATCTAGGAGACAGATCCAGATAGGTATTGCTGAAATTTATGTCAAAGAGTGTTCTGCCTATTTTTTCCATCTATGCCGTCTTACATTTAGGTCTTTAATCTATTTTGAGTTTATTTTTGTGTATGCTATTAGAGAGTGTTCTAATTTCATTCTTTTACATGTAGCTGTCCAGTATTCCCAGCACCATTTATTGAAGAGACTCTTTTTCCATTGTATATTCTTGCCTCCTTTGTCATAGATTAATTGACCGTAAGTGCGTGGGTTTATTTCCGCTTTCTAGCCTGTTCCATAGATCCATATCTTTGTTTTTGTGCCCATACCATACTGTTTTGATTATTGTAGCTTTGTAATATAGTCTGAAGTCAGGGAGCCTGATTCCTCCAGTGCTCTTTTCCTTTCTCAAGATTGCTTGGCTATTCAATGTCTTCTGGGTTTCTATATACATTTTAAATATTTTGTTCTAGTTCTCTGAGAAATGCCATTGGTGACTTGATATGAATTGCAATGAATCTGTAGATTGCTTTGGGTAGCATAGTCATTTTAGCAATAGGTTTTCAAATACAAGAATATGGTATATCTATCCATGTGTTTGTGTCTTTTCGATTTTTTTCATCAGTATCTTACAGTTTCTGAGTACAGGTGTTTTGCCTTCTCAGGTAGATTTATTCCTAGGTATTTTATTCTTTTGATGCAATGGTAAATGGGATTGTTTCCTTAATTTCTCTTTCTGACCTTTTGTTGTTAGTGTATAGAAATGCAACAGATTTCTGCGTATTAATTTTGTATCCAGCAACGTTACCAAATTCATTGATGAGCTCTAGTAGTTTTCTGGTAGCATGTTTAGAATTTTCTATGTATGGTATCACGTTATCTGCAAACAGTGACAGTTTTCCTTCTTCTTTTCCAATTTGAATTCCTTTATCTATTTTTCTTCTCTGATTGCTATAGCTAGGACTTCCAAAACTATGTTGAATAAAGGCGGCGAGAGTGGACATCCTTGTCTTGTTCCTGATCTTACAGGAAATGCTTTCAGCTTTTCACCATTGAGTATGAGGTTAGCAGTGGGTTGGTCATATATGGCCTTTATTATGTTGAGTTAGGTTCCCTCTATGCCCACATTCTGGAGAGTTTTTAACATAAATGGATGTTGAATTTTATCAAAAGTTTTTTCTGCATCTACTGAGATGATCGTATGGTTTTTATTCAGTTGTTAATATGGTGTATCACACTGATTGATTTGCGGATATTCAAAAATCCTGCATCCCTGGGATAAATCCCACTTGATCATGGTGTATGATCCTTTTAATATATTGTTGGATTCAGTTTGCTAGTATTTTGTTGAGGATTTTTATGTGTATGTTCATCAGTGATATTGGACTATAATTTTCTTTTTGTGTGGTATCTTTGTCTGGTTTTGGTATCAGGATGATGGTGGCCTCATAGAATGAGTTTGGAAGTGTTCATTCCTCTGCAATTTTCTGGAATAGTTTCAGAAGGATAAGTGTTACCTCTTCTCTAAATGTTTGATAGAATTCACCTGTGAGGCCATCTGGTCCTGCAGTTTTGTTTTTTGGGAGTTTTTTAATCACAGATTCAATTTCAGTACTTGTAATTGGTCTGCTTATATTTTCTATTTCTTTCTGATTTAGTCTTAGGAGATTGTACCTTTCTAAGAATTTGTCCATTTCTTTTAGGTTTTCAATTTTATTGGCAGTAGTCTCTTATGGTCCTCTGTATTTTTGTGGTGTTGGTTGTAACTTTTCCTTTTTCATTTCTAATTTTATTGATTTGAGTGCTCTCCCTTTTTTTCTGGATGAGTCTGGCTAAAGGTTTATCAATTCTGTTTATCTTTTCAAAGAACCAGCTTATAGTTCCATTGATCTTTTCTATTGTTTTCTTTGTCTCTATCTCATTTATTTCTGCTTTGACCTTTATGATTTCTTTCCTTCTTCTAATTTGGGTTTTGTTCGTTCTTTCTCTAGTTGCTTTAGGTGTAAGGTAAGGTTGTTTATTTGAGGTTTTTCTTGTTTCCTGAGGTAAGATTGTATTACTATAAACTTTCCTCTTAGAACAGCTTTTGCTGCATCCCATAAGTTTTGGATCCTCTTGTTTTTGTTTTCATATTTCTCTAGGTTTTTTTTTTTCTTATTTTGTCTTTGACTTCTTCAGTGATCCATTGATTGTTTAGTAGCATATTGTTTAGCCTCCCTGTGTTTGTGGGGTTTGCAGTTTTTTCTTGTAGTTGATATCTAATTTCATAGCATTGTTGTCAGAAAAGGTGCTTGATAAAATTTCAATTTTCTTAAATTTACTGAGGCTTTCTTGTTCCTTTGTCTGGAACATATTCCTTTGCCATTTCATTTTGTCTAAGTTTCTATCTGTATTTTTACGTAAGTAAGAGCTTATTTACATTTCTTGACCTTGGAGAAGTGGCCTTTATTTTGGGATGTCCTATGTGTCCCAACAGTACACTCCCCTCTCATCACCCAAGGACCAGGATCCAGCTGGTCCCGGGGTTGGTTCTGACCTGTGTTTGCAGTCTCAGTATTGCAAGCTTCAGGACTGTAGTTTCCTTCCTTCTCATGTCTGTCCCTTCATGGATGAGTGTGGTCTAGAGGTTTGTGCAGGCTTCCTTGTGGGAAGGGCCAGTGCCTGCCCACTGGTGGGTGGGGTTGGGTCTTGGCCCTCTGGTGGGCCAGGCCATGTCAAGGGTCATGTCTCGAGGCAAAGGTGGGCTCAGAAAATCTTTAGGCAGCCTGTCTGTTGATGGGTGGGACTATGTTCCTGCCCTGTTGGTTGTTTGGCCTGAAGCATCCTAACACTGGAGCCTACAGGCTGTTAGGTGAGGCCAGCTCTTGGTGCTAATGTCCCAAGCAAGATATTAGTCTTCAGATGAGTACTCCTGGATATGTTCCCTACCAGCTTTTATATCCAAAGAGAGAGCCACATCTCCCCCACCCCAGCCTCCCTAGGAGGCCCTCCAAGACCAGCAGGTAGATCTGGCCCCGGTTCTTATGGAGTCACTGCTTTTGCACCGGGACCCAGTGTGCACAGGAACCTGTGTGCACCCTCCAAGAGTGGAGTATCTGCTTCCTCCAGTCCTGTGGTACTCCTGCAATCAAGACCCTCTGGCCTTCAAAACCAAATGATCTGGGGGCTCCTCCTCCCAATGCCAGACCCCTAGACTGGCAAGCCTGACATGGGGCTCAGAACTCTCGCTCTCATGAGAGAACTTCTGCAGTATAATAATTCTCCAGTTTGTGGGTTACCTACCCCAGGGGGTATGGGATTTGATTATATCGCAAGAGTGCATCCCTCCTACCATCTGGTTGTGATTTCTTCTTTGTCTTTGGATATAGAATATCTTTTCTTTGTAGATGCCAATCTTTTTTATTGATGGTTGTTTAGCAGTTAGTTGTGATTTTGGTATTCTGCGGGGAGGAGGTGAGCTCAAGGTCTTCTCCTCTGCCATCTTGTGAATTTTTTCAATACATCTTGCTTTATGTCATTTGGCATGTAAGGATAATAGTTCCAAATGCACTCCTACTTTTTGATGAAGACATATATATATTTCATTTTTTTTGAAAATGCTAGGAAAAATTTTAATTCATTTTCCAAAATTATACCTATTTTACTGAGTTTTTCATAATTCATAATTTTCATGCCCTTATATAACTTCCTACAGAATATAATTTTGAAGTTAATTATGAACACTTCACAACCTATATGCCAAGCAATGAAGTATACAATCAATTTTGCTACTTCAAAATTTTCTCATTAGTTTATCAATATGTTTTACACTTTTTAAAAGCATCAGATAAGGTTATTTGAGCTATCCTGGTATGTGATTCTCTTAAACAAAGGTATACATTGGTTAAAGACTTTAAGAAATACAACATTGAATAGATTCCTCAACCTTTCTAATAGTGGTATATTAATGGTTGTATATGTGTGTTGTCCAAATGCAGAAATCTGCTGAGAAAAAGTCTATGGAGGAGTTTGTATTTCTAAAGCATCAACATGGACTCTATTTGCCCTTATGCTCACATCAGTCATTGTGCCAACCTCCTGTTTCCTAGTGGCTGCTCGCATAGCAAAGGAAGAAATTACACAGGTTGAGTTTTCCCCAGAGACATATGGAAGCCAATAATCCTGCTAACGTTTGCTCCTGTATCAAAGGCCAAGCCAGCTTTCTAGCCAGGCAGCTACCCACATTTTTCTGCTCTGCTTTAACAATGAGGGAAATGCATGCATGTTTCCACTGGCAGGAATCCAGGTAGCCATTATGACAGGTGTAGTATCCAAATAGAGAAGAATCAGCTATAAAAATTTCATCTAAATGGTAAGATATTCCAGTAAAATGAAATTACTCTCTACAAGACTACAAGATTAAAACAGTTGTGGGTAAAAGGAGGTTGAATGGAACTCTTTCTGTTGCATTAATCACCAAAACCCAGATCAAAGAGATGCAAAATACCCCACTTTCTAATGAAAAATGGGAACAGCTGGAGGCAAAAAACTCCTTTATGGCTTACTAAAAGGGGGGCATAACCAGTCATGCTATCACAGGGAATCTCCTCAACATTCTGATTTTTAGCCTGGAAATGGTCAGGAGGAGTGTATGTGAGGTGAATACTCCCTGGCATCACCGTGTTCATACTCACCTAGCTCTAAGACAAGAGAGGAGGTATCTAAAATATTAGCTTGTAGAGATTAAGGGTGTCTAACAAACACAATAACTGGCATTTCATTATTCTACTGAACATGCCCCAAATATACTGATCTGGCCTGAGCAGAGGAAAAGAAAAATGTCTTTGGGACCAAAGTCGAGGAAACAAGAGGATTTATGCATCTGCTAATGTAGACCACAAGGGCAAACCTTGTGGTTACCTCCTAGTAACCAAGACCATTACTGCAGACTTGCAGGAGAGTAATCTCAGCTTATTAATATTTCTGTATTAGTCAGGCTCTCCAGAGAAACAGAATTAATAATGTGTATAAAGATTACACACACACACACATAGACAGAGTTAGATGGGGGGGATTTTTAAGGAATTAGATTACATGATTTTTGGAGGCTGGTATGTCTAAAATCTGCAGGATAGGCAGCCTAGCTGGAGACCCAGGGAAGAGCTGATGCTGTAGTTCAAGCCCAAAGGCCATCTGCTGCAGAATTCCTTATTCCGGTGGGAGGCCAATCTTTTATTCTTTTCAGGTCTTTAACTGATTGGATGAGGCCTACCCACATTACGAACAGCAATCTGCTTTACTCAAAGTCCATGGATTTAAATGCAAATCTCATCCAAAAACACTCTCACAGAAACATGAAGAGTAATGTTTGACTATATATCTGGGCAGCCAAGTTGGCACATAAAATTGACAATCAAACTTCTTACCACAATAATGAATGGTATGGTCAAGTCTTCTCCATTTGGATGCCAGGAGGAGGAAGCAGTAGCATTGACTATGTTCACTCCATATGTATGTCTGAATTTCCTGTCAGTAAAGGGAAATTAGAAGTAGTTGTATTTGAACCACTTTGTGGTATCTTCATGAGAAATTGTCTCACTATGTAAAATATCACTGTAATAGGCACAGTAAGTTATACTGCCAAGAATGTCTGAGCTAGATCTCACGAATCAGGGAACTGTGCCATGAGGAGGACCCAGAGCGCCTCCAGAAGGACTTACACATGTGCTCCAGATTACTGGCACACTCACCACACAGAGAATATGTCTGTTAGCCAGAAAAGCTGTTGCAACCAACCAAGAAAGAAATGTACAATAGAACCTGTTAATAAAAAAGCATGTGTAACTTTTGCTCTCCCATCGGTGCATCCTGATACACTGCAGGACACAGAATTTAGAGGAGATAGGGAGATGACATGTCTCAAAGACAGATGCATCTCTCTCTTTTAGCTCTGGATTTGAAGGGAAGAGAAACAATATTTTCAGATGGCAGAGGAGGGGGAAACTTGAATTGAAGATGAAGTTCAAAACTAAAACCACATAGATTTGTAGTAATTGAAAGTGACAGGAAGTTCTGAAATTCATCCAATATTTTTTTAGGGATAACAAAATGTTTTGCAGAATACGTTTGAAATGACTAGAGTAAAATAAATAAACAAATAAAATGTCATGTTTATGATTTATTAATTTTGAACACTTAATAAACTAGTACACTTATAAGTGGATGAGCAGTGTTATGCTATCTATCTGTGGTAGCTAAAGCTCTTCACTCCACTCCAGCAGGCATTCCCCTTTCCATTATTTTAGTGGTAGCAATCTGTTTCTTTGGAGAATTTCTCTATACCGCCATATGGTCCTGCTGAGACTATTGGTCATGGTGTCCCCTCATCTCAGAAACAGGTCTGAATATTTGACCCAAAATAGGTCAGTCATAGTCCCACTGTATCACACACAGCCAAAGACATAGAGGGAGAAACATGACCTGTGCCTGAGCACCTAGAATCCTATTCTGAACTTTTATGAATTTATTTTAGAGACTGTATCAGACAGAATCCAGTCAAAAGAAAAAGCCATGTCGGTTATTAGATAAGAGCATTTCCTGTAAAAATATTGTTAACTAAGTAACTGAAAGGGTAAAAAGATAGCTCTAAGGTATGATGGATGTAATGACAGAGAAAGCAGCTATCACCCTTAGGGCCAAAGGAACAAAAGGAAGAGTCTGGAATTATTAAAACATAAAAACTTATAGGAGGATCCCAAGAGTTGAAACTTGCACTACTGAAAAGGAGGCTTTGCCCCACTGGTGCTGGTATCTCTGAGTTTGGATGAATGTCCTTGGGTCTAAGATGGGGCCTCTGAGGAAAGGGCACTGGCAGATGATATCAATATTTACAAGAGGCAGGTGATGAAGCTGGGTTTGCAAGTGTTGAGAAAACTGCAAACTGGATTTAGCTGCTGCAATGGGAAAGGCTTGCTACTGCTGGGAAGTACTGTTGGGATGATGCTTACAGGAACAGGAAGTAGTCCAGGAGCCCACAAGGAACAAACAGAAAAGAGTAAGTCCTTTGTCTTCCGGCTCTGCTGTCTCTCTCTGGTGCCCGTCATTGACAGAGCTTAACAGGGAGCCAGCTGACAAAGCAAAAATGTGGTTGGCAGAGTCTCAGCCCCACAAAGCAGAATACAGAAGGGTAAGGTTGGAACTGCTGAGAGACAAGAACTAAATAATTGGCATGGAAACAAAGCTCTTCCTTTTGGATTATGAGATAAGATGAATCTGAAAGTTCATCAAGAAGAAGCTGTCTCTCAACAAGTCTCAGCTATCTCAAGTGAGGAGCAGATCATTTCAGGATTTCAGTTCCAAAGGCTCTCCTTGACCAGTAAGTTCCCAGTTAATACACTCAACTAGATGTGTCCTGCCTCCCTTTCCTTATAAATATAGAGTGGTTCAGGAGGTGGGATCCCTTGGTTAGAGCTTGTCTTATTCTCAGATATGCTTGGCATAAAGAGAGTTAAGGGAGTTGGGTATAATTTATAATTTCCAATAAACCCTATTTTATATTTACACTATATGACATTAGCAAAGTATGTGTCAGCATCATTTCTACAGGACAGTTTAAAAGCTATAGATACATACACATAGGCCACTGGTCATCATGCCATGCCCCATTAAGGAAGCATGTCTACAATAGGGATCAGAGAGAAGAAAGCAAGGAGAGGTGTTATGGATTGAAAGTTTATTTCCCTTTAATTCATATGTTGAAGCCCTAATCTCAAAAGTGATGGTGTTAGGATGTGGGGGTTTTGGGAGGTAATTGGTTCAGATGAGATTGGAGCCCCCATAATGGGATTACTGCCCTTATAAGAATAGGAGAGACACCAGAGCTTTCTCTCTCCTCCATGTGAGGACACAGCAGGAAGGATTCCATCTGCAATCCAGCAAGAGGATCTCATGAGGAACCGTATCAGCTGTCACCATGATATTGGACTTCCCAGTCTCCAAAACTGGGAGAAATAAATGCTTGTTGTTTAAGGTACCCCATCTATGGTATTTTGTTATAGCAGCCAAAGCTAAGTCAAGAGGCAATAAACAATGGTATGAAGAAAGATTCTTAAAAACACCATTCGACCACATGTATAAAACATGACTCTTTACCGAACTCCCCATATGAAGTGAGCCTATACATATCTTTCTTGTCTAAACTAGTTTGAGTGGGTTTCTGCAAACAGTCTTAACTAATACATGGGATTTAAAGCTGAGGACATTATTTTTTTAAGAAGAGGGAGTCCCAAGTAAACTAAAGATGACATTTTGAAATGTTTCACTGAACAAAGTATGACAAGCTTCAACAACTCTTTCTTCTAAACATATGGCTTATTGGACAATAAATGAAGATCAAAGACACAATGGTCATTCATCTTAATTAACCATGTTCCATGTGTCTGCAATAGTCCAAATTGGTAGTATATTTAATTATTGGATTTAAAGGCACATGACGAGTGACAAACTGCTTCAACTGGATTCAACATTTAGAACAGCCCTCTTCATAGATATATTGCCATGGAATAGGACAAGCTTTAATATAGTAAATCAAGGTTTATGTTAAATGGTGAAAACGCAAACAATGAATTCCATCTAATTCCTGAATTTTCACTATGTCAATCCTACTTTGGGAGCTGGAACACTGTGGTTTGGAAAGAGAACAAAGTTTTGGCCAAACAGAACCAAGTAGTAAGCCATCACAATTCCACATGCACTTCCCAACTTTTCAGAGAATAGTCTAGCATTCATGCCTTACCTAGTCAGAAGTGAACATTCCCCTGGAAGCAATACAAGTCATGCACTGTCATCTAGCGCCCACACAGATTTGCAAATAAACAGGCTCATGATATTGTTTAACTAACTGCAAATGGCACAATAAAATAACTAAGACATCAGCTGGGGCTTCCTTTCCTCCTTTCATATAATAGCCTCTTTCATCTTTTTTCACACTACCAAAAATATCACATGTCTAGATCAACCCAAAAATCTATACCTTGTAGCTGCAGACAAGCATCTGAGAAAAAAATATATAAATTGTTGTCAATTGTTATCAACACCCTCAATCGCAACTAGGCTCTAAAACTCACATAGAAGTTTAAAAATATTCTATAATAATTTTGATTTCCGACTATTCATAATTACTAATTCACATATCCATATTCCTCAAATTTCCAAAGTCTTCACTGCTGTAACTCTCAGCTTTTAGCTCTGCCTCTTACTTTAGATAAATTAAAAGCCAAAAGACAGGGACTCTTTAATCTTGCCAAAACCAAACACACCAATTTTTTTTTAATTGGGGTATAGTTGTTTGACAATGTTGTGTTAGTTTCTACCATACAGTGAAGTGGAGTTCCCTGTGCTATACAGCAGGTTCTTATTAGTTATCTATTTTTTACATATTAATGTATATATGTCAGTCTCAGTCTCCCAATTCATCCCCCCCCTACCAAATACACCAATTTAAATGTATCTATCTCTAGGTTTTCTTTTTTCTTCTTCCATTATAATGATGAAATTATCTGATTCCTATGAAAAGCTGTCTTTCCATCAGCACCAAAACTCATGAGTTCTTAGCACTCTACTTATAAGAGTGAACAAACAACAAACTCATAACAATAGCAAAAACAAAAACAAAAACCCTCTGAAGTTGCACTTATGGCCCCGTCTTTCTACTCCATTTATTCTGAACACAAACTTCTAAACAGAACTCTCTAAGACAGTCTCTTCAACAAGTGGAGCTGGGAAAACTGGACAGCTACATGTGAAAGAAAGAAATTAGGACACTCCCTAACACCATACACAAAAATTAACTCAAAATGGATTAAAGACCTAAATGTAAGACCAGACACTATAAAAATCTTAGAGGAAAACATAGGAAGAACACTCTTTGACATAAATCACAGCAAGATCTTTTTTGATCCACCTCCTAGAGTAATGGAAATTAAAAAAAAAATAAACAAATGGGACCTAATGACACTTAAAAGCTTTTTCACAGCAAAGGAAACTACAAACAAGATGAAAAGACCCTCAGAATGGGAGAAAATATTTGCAAACGTATCAACGGACAAAGGATTAATCTCCAAAATATATAAACAGCTCATGCAGCTCAATATTTTAAAAAAAACAAACTAGTTATTAGAGACATGCAAATCAAAACTACAATGCAGTATCACCTCATACTGGTTAGAATGGGCATCAGCAGAAAATCTATAAACAACAAATGCTGTAGAGGGTGTGAAGAAAAGGGAACCCTCTTGCACTGTTGGTGGGAATATAAATTGATACAGCCATTATGGAGAACAGTATGGAGGTTCCTTAAAAAACTAAAAATAGAATCACCATATGACCCAGCAATCCCACTCCTGGGCATATACCCAGAGAAAACCATAATTCAAAAAGACACATGCACCCCAATGTTCATTGCAGCACTGTTTACAATAGCCAGGTCATGGAAGCAACCTAAATGCCCATTGACATATGAATAGATAAAGAAGATGTGGTACATATACACAATGGGATATTACTCAGCCATAAAAAAGGAATGAAACTGGGTCATTTGTAGAGACGTGGATGGACCTAGAGACTGTCATACAGAGTGAAGTAAGTCAGAAAGAGAAAAACAAATATCGTACATTAACGTATACATGTGGAACCTAGAAAAATGGTACAGATAAACCAGTTTGCAAGGCAGAAATAGAGACACGGATGTAGAGAACAAAACGTATGGACACCAAGGGGGGAAAGCGGGGTGGTGGGGGGTGGGATGAATTGGGAGATTAGGATTGACATATATATACTAATATGTATAAAATAGATAACTAATAAAAAAAAAGAACTCTCTAAACACACTATGCCCTTTTATCTAATCTCTTACTAGCCATTTAATCAATTCCCCTATGTTTCAAATTGTTTTTCGTAGAAATAAAACTTTAATGCCAAGTTGAAAGCCATGTGTATACTTTTCCCATTCTCATTTTTCCCCTCTCTTCTCAGAGGCAAACATTCTCCTGCAATTTTTGTGTATCACTTTCTGTCCATACATTTTATATTTGCACTACACACCTATCATATACCCATGAACCCGCAAACACGTGGTTTTTTACAGCCATTAAATTTTTCATCTATTGTGTATTATTATACATAATTTGTACAACTTTATTAGCTTGATTAAATTTTCACTTTTTTGTTTTAAAATTTATCCATCTTGGGGAGTCCCAGAACTCAGTTTACATGTAGTTTATGCTGACTCCTTACATATTCTTGGCCAGTAATCTGGCTATTAAATGCTACATATACTCTGATAATTCACAGATTTTACATTTATATTTCTGACACTTCCCTGAACTCCACATTGAGACACACAATTTCCTCCTAGACACCTCCATTTGAATGTGCAATAAGCTTCTCAAATTTAAATTCAATTCAGAAATTTTAATGACCTTTCAAATTTACTCTTCTCTCATTATTTCCTATCTTTGTAAATGGTAACACCATTATTCCATTTATTCATGTCAAGTGCCATAATATCATGGTGGTAGTTTTCCTTAAATACTTTATTTTTATTAATGATAGTCAAGATAATGATAGATACATGTCATTATACATTTGTCCAAACCCACAGAATGGACAAAACCAAGAGTGAACGATAATATAAACTATAAACTTTGGGTCATTGTGATATGATAATATAGATTCATCAGTTGTAACAAATGTACTATTCTGGTGGGGGATGATGTTGATAATGGGGGAGGCTATGCATGTGTGCCTCCAAGGCTACATGGGAAATCTCTGTAACTTCCCTCCAATTTTGCTGTGAACCTAAACTGTTCTTAAATAAAAAGTTTTTTTTTTTTTTCCTAAGGTTAGGTTTAGGGAAATAAATGTTTTAGATTAAAAATAAAAACAAGCAGGGCTTCCCTGGTGGCTCAGTCGTTGAGAATCCGCCTGCCAATGCAGGGGACCCGGGTTCGATCCCTGGTCCAGGAAGATCCCACATGACGCAGAGCAACTAAGCCCATGTGCCACAACTACTGAGCTTGCGCTCTAGAGCCTGCAAGCCACAACTACTGAGCCTGCGTGCCACAACTACTGAACCCCATGCGCCTAGAGCCCGTGCTCCACAACAAGAGAAGCCTCCGCAATGAGAAGCCCGCGCACCGCAACGAAGAGTAGCCCCCACTCGCCACAACTAGAGAAAGCCCGCGCGCAGCAACGAAGACCCAATGCAGCCAAAAATAAACAAATAGATAAATAAATTTATTTAAAAAATAATAATAATAATAAAAAAATAAAAACAAGTAGCAAAACACAAAATTAGAACTTACAATTAGCTGTCTCTTTGGAGCAGGACTGTGGATAGAAAGACATGTGGGTTAGAGAACTGCTGTTTTTCATTTTAAGTCCTCCTGTACTAGGTGATCTTTTCCCTATTAAAATGAACAACTTTCATCTGAATCGATGAATGGATAAATAAATAACACAAAACCAAAAAAAAAAAATGATATTCTCTTATGCAGTAGTAGGTATCCACCATAGGAGTCTCCCTGGTCTCAAGACATAACCTTCTATCTTCTGTTATTGTCCAGCTCCAAGTCTTTTAGTCAAAAAAGTCATCCTTTTAAAATGCCTGATCATGTCACTTCTCTGCATCCTGCAGCAATATCTGCTCCCTTGTCCCTCCAGCCTGTCTTGTGCCATTCTCCATGCTTCAGGTACACAATAGACTTCTTTCCTACTTGTCTTCTAGTCTCAAGGACTTCACACCAATTACCAGAGTAACACATCTGCTTTTCCCTGCACTCCCAGCCAAGTCCCTATAATTGTAGTCCTTCATATCTCAGCTTAAATACAGCTTCCAAAGAAAGGTTGTCTTTGTTTCCTTATCCTCAATCAGGATCCATGTTTTACTTTCTCAAGGCACCCTGCAATTTTTCCTTATATAAATTTTAATATTTTGGCAGCTCTATATACATAGTCACAAGTATATAAATTTTGATTAATCATAGTTCTTCATTCATGACACATTTGAAAATCTGGCCCTCACATTACTCTTTCTTGAGTATGTATGTACCTATTTATAATACAAAAAACACCCATGAATCCACTACCTGACACTGGAATAAATCTTTATTTTCTTTTTAGACTGAATGCTTTCATATTACCTTAAATCTATTTATAAATTCCTAGACATATTTTCTAGTCTGCATGTGTTTTAGGCAGAATCTTAGCTTCTGTGAACTTTGGCTCTTGGTGATACTCCCATGAGTATGTTACATGGCAACAGGGCTTTTCAAATGTAATTAAGGTTACTAATCAGCTGAGCTTAAGTTAAGAAGAATATCCTAAATTATGTGTATGGGCGTAACATATCACCCTTCAAAGCAGAGATCTTTCTCTGGCTGGTAGTAGAAGAGAAAGTCAGGGATTTGAAGTACGAGAAGAATTCAATGTTGCTTTTGGCTTGAAGATGAAAAGTGGCAGGAAAATTGGGACTTAGTCATACAACTCCAAGTAACTGAATTCTATCAACAACCTGAATGATCTTGGAAATGGAATCTTAACCTGAATTTCCAGATAAAAGCTTTGCATTGCAATAATTTGATTTTGGTCTGTGAGGCCCCAAGAAGAGGACCCAGTTGAGTAACATTGAACCTGGACCTCTGATTCATAAAACAGTGAAATAATAAATGGGTGTTTTAAGCTACTAAATTTGTGGTAATCAAAGAAGCAAGAGGAAACTAACATGTGTCATAAGTGTTTTTCTTGGAGTGTAATCGATCCATGGGCTTCAAAGGGAACATCTATGATGTTCACTAGTGAATTTCTAGTGTCTAACACAGTGCCTCGTTCATTTTGAATATTTAATACATGTTAGTGGATTAAATAAATAAACAGAAAACTGAAGTCTATAAATATTTAAAAACTTAAGAGGAGAATAAGATATGAAAGAGAGGATAAATCAGAAAAGTGTAAATGATGAAAAAATATATTGCAGTATAATAATGTAAGAAACTGATAGCTAATATTTGTGAAAATGTAACATATAGAACAAAAATTATAAGTTAAGAATTATCTGCAGTGCCAAATTTGTGAAAAATTATATTTAGAAAGTTTTTTGTAAAGACAGGTTTCTTAGAATTCAGACCACATTTTCAAAAGGAAATTATAATATAGGGGACCAATAAGTTTCCAACATTACCTAAAAGCACCAGATTAACACATAACAATCATTTCCATTAATGATGCAGGAGAAGAGATTATCAAGCCATCTTACTAGCAGAAATCATATATCAGCAAATGGCAGAAGTATGGCTGGACAGTGAAGCCAGAAAGTGGAAGATAAAGAATTATATTTGATATAATGGGAAATTATGGTGTTTTTTTTAAAGGAAACTGTTATAATAAAACAATAGTTCAGTCCAACAACGCTGTATAGTTTAAATGGAGTGGACAGGAGACTAGAGGCAAGGTCACCATAAGTCCTTTCAATTTAATCCACTTCAAGTAAAATAAGAGTAAATTTAATTTGTGACCATTTGACAAGAACAATCTCAAAGATCATCTGCCTAGGGCTTTTTTGCCATATTTAGATCACAGTTTTTAAAAAAATCTCAAAGTTCTTTATTCTTGAATTTATTCTTTATTACTTAGCCATTGTTTCTTAAAGAATTTTGGCATTTAACATACTGTGGTATTTTCACAAACTGTGGGTTTCAAATATACATAAATGATTACATCAGAAATTACACATGCTTTTAAAATGTTCCTTGAATTTCGGTGGGAGCGGTTATTAAAAAAATTCTCACACTCACTTTAAAAATAATCAATTTGGTGTGTTATGGTTCACTAATAACTTATAAAATTTTCAAAAATTATATGACAATATAAGACAATACTTTGCATGGTTAAAAACTAACAAGCAGGCAGTATATAATTTACATATGGTAAATTACTCAATGATATTTAACTCTAATGTTAGGCTGTAAGCTTCTGAGGGCAGAGAAACATATTGTCTATGTTATATAATATATAAACTGTATCTATATCTATATTATACACCACTGTATCCATAAAACCTAACACTCAGCCTGTACTTTATACATATTTGTTGAATTAATATATGGGTGAATGTATTAATGAATTCAACTAACACAAAATAGTCATTACCTAAGGCAAGTGTACACTTAATATGAAAATTAAAATATAATAATAAATTACTGCAAAAATTAGCAGATTTTCATAATCTTTAGAATGAGGGGTATACAAGCAAGTATTGGTTTCTGAGGCCATAACTATATCTCTTCTGCTGGAGAATAATTTGGTAGACCATCTGTATTAAAGCACACGTTCAATAAATTTAATGCTATTAGAATTGAAAGGATTCAAAACAACATTTTGAATCATTACTACATTTGTGCTTTTTTTTTTTTTTTTTTTTTTTCTGCAAGGGTACAAATAAAACCTGAAAGAAGTTATTTTGAAAGAGAGTAGATTAAACCAAGGGTAGACTATATTGACTATTCCCACAATTGGTACTATTAAAAAAAAAAGTTGCTGTCATAGATAAATGTTTGAATTGTTAGAATTTGAAAGGATTTGCAATAGCATCTTCAAAAGAACAGTAGCAGAGAAATGCTCTTAGATATTACATGACTTCAATAAGTCTTTAAGAATGGTATTCACCTGAAAAAAAAAAAAAAATGAACGTTAAACCTGACTGGAAACAACACAGGAAAATCAATTAGAAATTGATTCTAGAATTAAGGTAAAAATAATAAAATAAAACTTCTAGAAATTATTGTAGGTCAAAATCCTCATGACTTTGAGATTGGCACAAATTTCTTAAACAGAACACACACAGAAAAACACTGATCACAAAGGAAACGATTGGCAGATTGGTTTTTATGAGATTCAAAAAGTTTTTTTTTTTAATTAAAAAATACTTTTAAGAGATTCAAAAGGTAAATCCAAGAAAAGGAGAAAATATTTGTCATACATGTATCCATAGAAGAACTATTCAATAAATCCTACAAATTAAGGAGAAAACAACAAACATTTTTTAAAGAAATGAGTGAAAAACTTGACCAGGCTTTTAACAAAAGAGGATATCCAAATGGCCAATGAGCATATGAAAAAGTGCTCAATGCTATAAATCATCAGGAAAACACTAATTAAAACCACAATGAGGAGTGGGGGGAGGGATAAATTGGAAGATTGGGACTGACATATACACACTACTATGTATAAAATAGATAGCGAATAAGGACCTACTGTATAGCACAGGGAACTCTACTCAATACTCTGTAATGGCCTATATGGGAAAAGAATCTAAAAAAGAGTGGATATGTGTATATGTATAACTGATTCACTTTGTTGTACACCTGAAACTAACACAACATTGTAAATCAACTATACTCTAATAAAATTTTTTTTAAATACCCACAATGAGATACTGCTACATATCTACCAGAATGGTTACAACTTAAAGAAACTGACAGTACTGATTTGGGGCACTTAAATGGATCAACGGTACTCTCATACACATCTGATGTTATTGTAAATTGGTACAACAATTTTATAAAGCTATTGGCAGTATCTTCTATAACTAAATGTTTGCATACCTTATAACCAAGCAATTCATGTGCAGCAGAGTCATGTACAAGAATTTCCACTAAGCACAATTCACAATATCTAAAAACTGGAGATAACCACCATCAATTGTATAACAGAAAATACATGTTATATAATATATTCATGTAATGACCTACTATATAACAATGAAATAGAAAATACTATTTCAAGCAATAATACACATAAATCTCATAGACTCATGTTGAGCAAAAAACCCCAAACACAAAATACTGCATACTACATTATTTCATGTGTAAAAAGCACAAAATAGGTTGAAACTTATCTATAGTGATAGAACTCAGACTAGTGGCTACCTTTGGGGGTGCGTAAAGACTAAGGAACAGGAACAGGAGAGGCTTCTGGGGTACCTGTAATATTTTATACCAAGATCTTGGTACTGGTTACCCTGATGTGTTCACTTTATAAAAAATTAGCAGCCTGCAAACTTAATATTTATGACTTCACTATATATATTTTGCACTCCAATAAAACTTTACCAAAATTATTTAATAAATGACCTAAAACAAAAATATCATGTGCAAATATCTATAATCACTTCTCTTAATTAGATCAAACCATTGTGTAGATGGTTGCAACATTCAGTTCAATAATTAGTGTCCAAATATCTGGTTGTATTAACCAAGATTGATGCTGTATTTTGAAGTAGTCAGTTACAGTTCATAAATCAGACAATTTGTAAAACTTTGCCTTCTTAATTTTCCCTTCTGTGTTATAATATTGCAAGATTTATAATCCAAATTTGTCAATTCCCTTTCAATTTTGCATAAATAAAGCAATGTTAATGGAGATCAAAATAGTCTTGATTCAATATTTATTTTGTGAGATAAATTTTTTAATAGAAAAATTCTATTAACACAAATCCACTCTTTAGCACTTAGTTACACAAGTATGCATTTTAAGCTTACATGCCTTTTCAGACCTGGTGGAAAAAATAACAGTAAAATAATTGTATAGAATATTTATTATGGGGCATACACTAGGGCAAACAATTTCTACAATTATCTCCTTTAAAAATCACAACACTCTGTAATGCAATTTTATTATTTTGTCTTATTTACAGATAAGGAAACTGAATTTTGAAGATGATACATCTGCCAGGTGCTGGTGCTTGGATTCAAACCCAAGCTGTCACTGCAGAAGCTCAGGCACATAACCATTTAACTCAATGCTGAGTAACTAATCCTTAGAAGTGTCAGCCTTACTTAATTGCAGCTGATGGTAGCAGTTAAAGATCAATGGTAGCATCTTGATGCTGTCTTTACATAGCTTTCTCCTTATTTACTTAAGTGGTCTCAATTTGTTTCTTATGCATTTAAGTGCTCATTTATGTTAATACTGTTCCCAGGGGATTTACTCTTCCCTCTTTCTGCTTTTTGTTTATGTGATCCCAGATGCTTCCCTTATTGGAATATGGGCTGAATTTTCTCCCTGATGAATTTATCATACCAAGCTTTAGGGGGCTGTATTCTCTGATACTGCCTTCCATTGCAGCAGACGTTCAGATATGGGCACCTCTCCATTTTTGAAAATGTAATGGTTCTTTTACAAAATACTTATTAATCGATGCACACAGGTGTGGAAAGGTATTGCTAGTGTCCTTAACGTACAAGGATGGTTTTCACTTTGCTTCTACAGATGTTGCTTTAACGCTCAACCTAGTTATTTCTTTTAAGCAACATTACCATCCATATTTAGAAAACTATATCACCCACCATTTAAGAAGTATTTAGTTTCTAAGGTCTCAGAATGAGAAGATTTATGCATTGTTTGCTTCCTATGGTTTAGGCTGATAATATTTGATTGAATTACAGAACATTTAAAATGCTGAAGGCATTACACGCTGAAGAGTTAGTGTTAGCCTTGGGTGTTTTGATTGTTTGCTTGTTTACATATCAGGTATGTACTCAGTGACAATATCACTCTGTCTTTACCTTTCATAAGAGTGTTATGCTGAGACTGGAAATAGAGATGCCAAATACTGGAAGAGCAAAGAAGCTTTTCTCTCTTTATTTTGCAACTAGAGCAGTGGACATGGAATACCAGCAGTGGCAAAAATTAAAATGATTAAAGGTTTGGTTATATCTTAAACATTTTATCCCACGCCCCATGCTCACTGCCATCCTACATCAATTTCCAAAAACGTTGGTGCAACTTTTTTTGAACTGGAGGCAATTAGATTTTTATTGTTAAAATTTTCCTTTCAGCATCCTTACTTACATATTTCCATTTTTGCTCTGCCTCCATAACTAGAATACAATATCCTCAAAAACAGAAACTATATTTTTTTGTATATCTCCATAATTTCTAGTTTAGTTTAGTCATGTGGTGGATGATATTAACAATAACGTGCCTTAATTAACATGGCAAGTGCATAATATGCCCTCGTGTGAGGCCCTGTGCAGTGAACACAGCTGCCACTTCAAGTGTATCTGTGGCTTCTCCGTCTATCATGCCTTCAAGCATCTTCAATTCACATTTGTCAGAATACTACAGAGTGTCACATACTTCCAGCAATAACCCAGCCAGGCAATCTGTCCTGGAGAGTGAGGTATCCCAGCAAGTCAGTGACTCCCAGTTTTAGAGAATCTAGGTGACTTAGCACCAGAAATCTAGGCAGCAAAGCAAGCAGTTTGAATTGAGGTTGTCTCTTAGGAGGTGGCAGGAACTTAGCTTCTGGTTTAGGTGTTGAATAGTAAAGATGGGTGAGAGTTGAGGAGAAGGAGAGCATGAAGAGGAAAAGAATCTTATTTCAATCATAAAAAGGCAAAGAAATGTGAGGCATATCTCACAGGTAATGACAGAGGCATAGGGATCATGGTTGGAAGAGTAAGATCATAAGAGGGGCAGAGGAATTCAATGGCAGGGAAAAGGCAGACACTGTTATCAGAATGGGGTACCAGCTAAGAATCAAATCACAGTCAGGTTACCCTGATATTATTTCATGAGTGCTGGCATAGCTCCTCACATAGCTTTCAAATAAGAGTCAGGACAGACAGTACAATGAGGCAGGGCTGAGCCTAAATGCTAAAGCCAAGTGATTCCCGCTCTAGAGAAACTGATTCAAAGACCAGGAAAATGACAGCGCTGAAAGAAGGGAAAAATAATTATTTTTATTAATTGGAGCCAGGTCAGAAAGATGTGTTTAAAGTAACTAGGAGCAAAGTTTAATGACCTTGGCCTGGTTGCTTAGCAGTAGTATAGTCAAACAAGAGTAAGAAAATGTTCATGTATTCCTAGACTGAAACCTCTTTACATTTTTCTCTAGTGTACGAGTCTCTAACTATAAGACTTGACAGAAATCCAGTTGCATTTTTCTTGAAGTCATTTACTTTTGCCTTTTTGCATAACCTTATTCAACCAATCTTCTCTTGCCTTACAGACACGACCACAGATACTTTAGCAACTGCATTCTAGTTACCAACTGCGGGTGATTTTCTTTTGCAATGGATATAAATTGCTTATTATGAGCCATGCTGACTGACAACACTAGTTTTGTGAGCTAATTCTCTTGGTAGCAATTGGAAATAAATTACTCCATCTCTTAACTATAGGTGCTCAAGACATTGCAAAATTCTGACAGAATTCAGTTATTGTCTGAGTGTTCTGAGTGAATTCAAGGATAGAGATTTACAATAGTGCAGGTTGTAATAACAATAGTTTCAATAAAGTAATAGTGCAACTGGTTTACATTTTACACAATGCATACAGACATTTTTGAATTGTTGTTTGTCAAAGTCTGCAAACAAACCCTAAACCAGTTCTACTTTTTTAGAAAGCTACAAATTTACATGATACATTTTGGTTTCCACAGCCATATTTGTGAGCCTGAAGGAGGGACTTTAGTATTTAGGAATGCTACTAGAATTTGCAGTATTCAAAATTACTTCACAATTATAAATAGGTTGCCTAAGGTAGTCATCTGGCTCGCCTAAATGATAAGAGTCACTCTGTCTCTAGGGAATTCTCAAGGTTGGAAGTTTTCAGAAACATGCTGAGAGAAAGAGAATCTTAAAAATGGAGGCAATCATAGCTTGAGACTGTGGTCCTCAAACTTTAGTGAGCATGAAAATGCCCTGGAGGGTTTTAAATACACATTTCTTGATCCCACCTCCAAGAGTTTCTTTCTCAGTATGTCTGAGATAGAGCCCCATAATTGGCATTTCTAATAAGTTCCCAAGCAATATTATGCTGCTGTGGCTGACCACACTCGGAGAACAACTGGCTTCAGCTTCATTCTATTCCAGAACATAGAATACAAAAGAAAAATTAAAAAGTCAGATTTAAAGCAATCAATAATTTATAATCTACAAAGAAATGAAAGCCATATTTGGGACAATTTGGGGGCTAGACAACCCTAGATAAGGGTAATACTGACCTAAATACTCTTTTTCTTTAATACCAGAGATTTTCTGATCTGGAATGATCTGCTTCTTTTCAAATGGTGATGGGTGTTAACATATACTGCTACAAACTCGGCAGGAATTGCCCTTACAAAATGCATCCCTATTTTGGACTGATATTTTCAAAAGGCAAATTTCCACCAAACTGTTCACAGTACATCAATTACTTCTTTTAATAGAAAAAAATTAACTTTCTTAAGTGAGATAATTTTAAGCCAAGAAAAAATTATGTAGCTTTAAGTATGGATTAATTCTTCTTAAAATATTTATTTGGAATCAGCAGGATTTTTAACTTCGTGACTGTAATTATTTCATTGATCTGACAGAGGTTCCCACAGCTATGTATCTTGGTCCCCGTGTGGACTTCTCAACACTCAGAGTAAGCTACTGAGTCCCTGCCTGCGTGAAGAAAGCACATACTACATTGTAGGAAGTAACATGCATTATACAGTCCCCTCAGGGTTGTGTAATGTGTTTTAAGTTTCTTTCCTCTTCCATCTTTCTCCCTCTCTACTTATCTCTCTTAATATCCTACCTGTCCTTTCTCAAAAAGAAAGATGAATACCCTCCACCAGATAACTGCACTAGACATTTCTTTAATTCTCTGCTTTTCCCTCTTCCCTGCTTTCTTTCATTATCCTGTCCTCATCTTTGCCTTTCCCAGTGACCAAGAGCTGGCTCTGACAGGTGTAGTGGTTTATGGTTACTTTCATGATTGGGGCAATCAATGGAGGCAGTTAAAACTCTATCTTGATATTTATCCCTATATATCCACCTTTAATGTATTTCCCAAGGGACCACTGAATTACAAGGTAGTGGGAGCCTGTGAAAATATATCTATATCTGTATATATATATATATATATATATATATATGTATATTTTTAGAACATACTGTGTGTGTTTGCGTGTGTGCTCATGCATCTGTGTGCAGGTAGCTAACACCTCATTATCTGCACCGTTAATATTGCTGATTTTTCTTTATACTTAGTTTCTTTCAAAGAATTAAGATCATTTTATTAAGATACTTTACATGATAAATGAATCTGATATCAGATTTATTTGCCTTTGTTCTGACTTTATGCTAGAGGATTGATTCTTGATTTGAAGAACAATAACAGATGGATGAGACCTTTTGTTTCAACTCTTCTCTTTCAGCGTCCCCTTTTACTGGGTTGGATATCTGTTCTATTTTCCTACTTCCTTTTTCCTTCCTTTCCCTTCCTGCCATGCATTCCTTAACACTAAAAGTGTGATCAGCAGAAGGCAACTACTGGCCTCACTTGGAAGTTTGTTGTGAATGCAAAATTTCAGAACCCCTCAAAGACAATGAATTAGAATCTGAATTTTAACAAAATCCTCAGGTAACACCTATAGGCACTGAACCGTGAGAAGCATTAATACATTATATCATCTATTGGCAGCCATCACCAACAGGTCCCCCACAGGCCACATGTGGCACACAGGCATGTGCTGTTCACTTTAAGCTGTATTTTAAAGTGTTTTAATTATTTGAGAACATATGAAAATTAGGAGAAATAATGTTGGAACATGCATCCCCAATTCTATTAAAAAATTAAAATATCTGACTAACTTAGGCTCACATTGCCACATGGAAAAAATCTGTTTAAACGGTTGAACTTGCTCCTATTTAAATTGCTATATAATGTACAAGAAGTCCAGTTAAATTTTAATTTCAAGTAAACAAAGAATACTCTTAGTATAATTATATGCCCAATATTGCATGTGACATGCTCATACTAAAAAAAGGTATTCATTTTCTATTCGAAATTCAAATTTGACATCCTGTTTTGTTTTTGTTTTTCTTAAGTATAATAATCCTATTCCCTATTGATCAGCATGTGATCATGAGAGAGTATTGTCACTTGATAAACAAGTAGAAAGAAAGCATCTGCACACAGGAAGGAATTAACAAAGGCTATTGTCTTTCCTTTTCCTATACAGTTCTCCTGTATACCTGTGTCTTATAGCATCTGCAAAACCAAACCTAAGTTTAAAATAAACATTTTATTAAATTATATAATTCTGTGAAAACAGGAATACTTTTGAAGCAGAAATATGTTTTTGCAGCAATTGGTACAAATATGAACAAAATTTATCTCCACTGTAGAACATTTGAAAACCCAAGAAATTATACAGAAGAAACATGAATCACACATAATGATGAAAGATAAATTCCACACACTTCAGTTTGTTATTTTCTATGACTATATATTACTATTGATTTGATTATGCCAAAAATACAGTATTAAATTCTATTTTTTAATCTAATATGTCAGGAATAGTACAAATGCCGATAGAATAAAAATATTTAATAGCATCCTATGGGTGAAATTCATTTGTGTAGTTACTTCTTATTGTTATTTAGGCTGTTACTGGCTTCCCAATAACATAAAAAAGTAAAATGTATAATATTAAAACATTAGAAAAAACTTCAATAACCAGTCTTTAAAAATGGTTATATATTTGGTTTAATGGTATGAAACTGCTGATATTCAACTATTTTGATATACAAACAGCAATTTCATATGGTTCAATATAAAAATTGAGATGCATTCAAGGATGGGCTATCATATACCATTAAGAATCCTTAAAAATGTTTACAAAATATGATGAAATGTTTATATCACACTATTAAAACAGAAAAAATGTAAAAAGAACCCACAAATTTTTAGAAAGACCTCTCTGTGGTGGGTTCAGTGGTGAATTCATTTGGTTGTTTCTTTAAAATTTCTGCAACTTTCTATATTTTTTATTATCAATATGTATTCCTTTTTTAATCAGAAAAACAGCTTATTTTTAAATACTTTTAGTGACAATAGGAGTGGTTTAAAGTCAAAATTCAACAAAAGAGAGTAATCACATACTGTCTGCCTCTGATGTTCTCTGATCTTCTCTACCTTATTCCAGGAATAGAGGTTTGCAAAAGATGAGCATTCTTAGTTCAATGTATGGAGAAACTTGGAAAAAAGTCTCTCCAAAAGTCATAATGTAAGTCTACAGTTGCACTGTGCAAGCGGTTGAGGACCCTGGCAACTCTTTTGTCACTTTCTAGTCTATCTGAGTATAAAACATGTGTGAGACTCAATCGTTTTCTCATCTGATTCATCTTTAACCTATGTGAAACTCAGGGAGAGGCTTATGGTTACCCCTATAATGTACTTAGTGGTACAGAAGTTTCTCCTCTCTCTACTTCCATCTCAGAGGAAATGTGTAGGTGTCTGTGCACAATGATAGGTCCTGAATTGGTTGGCTGAAAGTCAGGAATCTAATTTAACTGTCAGGGCACTTTCATTCTTGGACTCCCTGGTGACCTTCATTTTTCTTATGGGGATTTTACCAAGAAATATGTGTCTTTTCATAGAGGAGCATTCTCAAACTAAAAACTAGGATCCTATTTTAGTTGGTCCTGAATTCAGATCACATTATATCACAGACATTCCAATATTTTGTCTTAAGGCAATGTAGTTGCACAGATAATAGAGTCTTCATTTCACTCTGGCTATCTAAATAAATGGATTTCTTGACAGCTTTCAGCTCTGAATATTTTATTCCAAATTTCCTTCATTCTTTCTCTCAAATTATTTTGGAAAAGCTGTGCACTTTTTCACCTTTTGTTTTTCTTAACAATAACATTATATATAATTAGGCAAATTGATTTAATGTGCATTGTATATTTTAAAGTTCAAAAAACGATGAATGTAAGAAAGTATTATAAATCCCATTTTACAACTGAGTAAACTAAGCAGTGAAGTGATTTTTCCTAGGCCTCATGTACTAATAATTTACCACCCTAACCCCAAACCTTAGCACACTGCCTCACTATAGTAAATGCTCAAGTAGCAGTTGTTAAATTAATAATGCTACAGCAGTGCCTCAAATCAAAGGTTTTCTAATTCTAACTTGTGTTCTTTTTCATTTATTCACTCATTAATTTTATTTAACATTTATTAAATAGGCCTCCAAAGAGGTCTCAAGACATAAGTCAAGGTTACAGATGCAAGATTCAACTGCACAGAGGTGGTAGTTGAACCCACATAAGCATATGCTATCATTTAAGATGATCCTGTTAAAAGAGATGAGAAGAGGAACAAAAGCATGATTTCACCAAGTGAGGACAAAGAGAAGTCACTGAAGGATACTGTATAGGATACAAACAAAGAGCAAATCATAAAGGTGGAGATATCGCCAAAAGAAAAAAAAAACTATTAAATACAGTCTTACATGTCAGTCTGCTTGAGTGGGATAAAAACAGATAGAAAACCCAGAAACTTTTCACCCGGTAGATCACTGGTAGCCAGTGATAGGAACAGACACTGGACTCCAGGGAATATAGACTACATATAAGAGAAATTTGATAATTAGCTGATAAAAAAAATAGGTCAGTAATTTAACAGATAGTAGAAGTCAGAAAATTGGGAATTGTTAGTTTTTTTGTTTCTTTTTATTGTTTTGAGGGTACATATTTGTAAGCCAAGAAAATACAGATTGCCTACCGTACTCATTTGACTGAATCATTCCTCTATAATATCTGATAGCTCATAAGGACAAGTGAAACCCTTGTTTGATGAGATTCATTCTTAGTAAAATATGGCAAACAAACAATATATGATCTCAACAGCAGCAGGAATAAGGAAGAGAATATTATAGATTTGTGTTTTTCAGATGCAGAATGATGGCTTCACAAAAAACATCAAAGTCAACATAGTTAAGTGGTGAAAATGTAAAAGAAACCATACAATTACATATTATGGACATAGACTGATATCCATAACATATAAAGAGTACTAATAAATAAATAATATAAAAACCCCTTTTAAAAATAGGTAAGGGAGACGGCCAAAAAGCACATGAAAAAATGCTCAATATCACTAATTATTAGAGAAATGCAATCAACACTACAATGAGGTATCACCTCACACCAGTCATAATGGCCATCATAAAAAATCTACAAACAATAAATGCTGGAGAGGATGTGGAGAAAAGGGCACCCTCCTACACTGTTGGTGGGAATGTAAATTGATACAGCCACTATGGAGAACAGTATGGAGGTTCCTTAAAAAACTAAAAATAGAACTACCATATGACCCAGCAATCCCACTCCTAGGCATATACCTGGAGAAAACCATAATTCAAAAAGACACATGCATCCCAATGTTCATTGCAGCACTATTTACAATAGCCAGGACATGGAATCAACCTAAATGTCTATCAACAGAGGAATGGATAAAGAAGATGTGGTACACATAAAAATGGAATATTACTCAGCCATAAAAAAGAACAAAATAATGCCATTTGCAGCAACATGGATGGACCTAGAGATTGTCATACTGAGTGAAGTAAGTCAGACACAGAAAGACAAATATCATATATCACTTATATGTGGAATGTAAAAAAAAAGGGTACAAATGAACTCATTTACAAAACAGAAGTAGAGTCAGGGATGTAGAAAACACTTATGGTTACCAAGGGATAATGGGGGGGAAGGAATAAATTAGGAGATTGGGACTGACATATACACACTACTATATATAAAATAGATAACTAATAAGAACCTGCTGTATAGCACAGGGAACTCTACTCAGTACTCTGTATTGGCCTATATAGGACAAGAACCTTAAAAAAAGAAAGAGTAGATATATGTATACATATAACTGATTCACTTTGCTGTACACCTGAAACTAACACAAAATTGTAAATCAACTATACTCCCATAAAAATTTTTAAATAAATAAAATAAAAATAGGACACAAGCAGATAATTTTTAAAAGATTTTGTTAAAAAATGTGAAGATATATACCTTTATTCACAACCAAAAATATATAAAATGAAATGAGAAATCATCTTATTTCTCTAATCAAAAAATTAATGATTTACTTTTTAAGAAATATTTAGTTTCATTTCCAATTATTTTGTAAAAAAAAAAAAAACATTTAGCTGCCATTCCTTGTTTTATGATGAAGAAATTAAGAATATTTTCCAGCACAATCTTGTAATAAGCACTGTCATACACTTAGTGGAAGGAAAATTCACATTTTCTGCAGGAAAATTTAATATGTACCAAAAACTATGAGTGAATTTTTCTTATAATAATTTTCTCCATCCACATCCTGCCCTCAAAAAAATGGTTGTTCATCACAATTTTATTTATAATAATATGGTTAAGTAAACTATGAAATGTTCACACTTTGGAATACGTCCACAATATTTGACATATATATTCCTATATTTGGACTATTCGTTATAGGAATAAAGCAATTTATAAAGATGACATAGATGTAAATTTATTGACATGGAAATAGGACCACAGTATTTTGTGTTGTGGGAAAAAATGTATTCAAAGCGATGTGTACATTATTATTCCATTTTTTTCTAAAAAGCCATATATGCCAGAAAATACATTTGGAAAAACATATACAGAATCATTAACAGTGATTATTTTTAAGTGTGGTACTATTATAAGCGGTACTATTATTTTTAAGTGTGGTACTATAATAAGTGGTACCATTATGTTCTATATTCATCTATTTGGTGTGAATTTTTATCAACAAGAGTGTTTTTCAATAACTACAAGCAAGCAAACCTACTATTATTTGTGGGGAAAAAAAAGAATTAACTTCCTCGGTCATTTTTATGATACATTCATTGGTATTTTCTTTTTTCTATGACCAAATTTAGAAAAAACAAAAAACATACTATTACCTCCGCAATTTATTCAGAACAATCAGCATCCATTAAAATTTCAAGTTGGAGTTTGTGTGAAGAGGAGTGGTCATATTACCATGTCATCTCTTACCTTTGTTAAACGACTAGAGCATCTATGGGTTTGAGTTCTTATTGTTAGAAATATGGAGGTTAATATTATTGTAATTAATCATTTTCAACAGAGAGTTAAAAATAGGTAAGAAAAAATTAACCCAGTATTGATTTCCTTTATAGCTTATCATCTTACATCTGCCTGAGATTATTTTCATAAGATTTATAAAAAAATTAATTTAAAAATACTTATTACAGTAACAATCAATAAACAGTCACAGTTTTGTCTGAAATCATGTAAAATGTTATGTTAGCATTTCAAACTTTATGGCCTTTCAGCAGTCTTGTATGGACAGTTCTAAAGCAAAGCTGTCATAACAAAATAAGTATCACGGGCAAATCGTTTAAAAAGTGTTATTTAGAAGGTTTATATCAAGGCATCTCTCATATATTAGATGACTTTCAAAATGTTGAGCTGCATTGCTACTAGCTAATGATAAGTGTTAGCAAGAAATATTTTTCTTCATAAACTCTCCTTTTATTGAGATTTCCACACAGCTTTCTGCCTGATGGGATCACTAAGGGTTGGAGTGTATGTATCTATTTTCTCCAGTTACTACTCTTCCCCAAGAAGTAAGAATGGCTGATCCAAGCTTACTAGCCACTGGGCCACATTTCTAATGAGCAGACCAGTGTTTTCTAGTGCCCTGTTGTCACTGTTACCTCCTCTGTCACTGTCTTCCCATGACTCATTAAGATAAGCTGAGCTTCTATATATAATTGTTCTTAAGCTGTTTAGGCTCTAAGGGAACATATGATTGTACAGATCTCAAGGTTTAAACTGGGGAAGTAGAAGTTCTGACTCCAGTCCAGCTATTACCCAAGAGCTCTGTTTTTTTCGGTGTTACTAGTTAGGTCCTCCATTCTCTCTGAAGCCATTATTATCACTAGCCCCACCTCTCTCTTTCCTTGCTAGCTCACCAACATGCAAAAGATGTTTCCTCTGTCTGGACAGTCATTACCCAGGTATTCACACTTTACTTCTCTGTTCAGGAGATAACAAAGAGACCTTCTCTGCCTGCTTTCTAGAAGAGTTGCCTCCTGCCCCATCACACTCTGTTCTCCTTAAACTGTTTTATTACTTTTTCACAAAATTTATCATACCTTATTTTAAAAAAAAATGTTATAACCACACAATTGAACAGTTTGTTAAATGAAAAGTGAATGTTATGAGTTAATAAAGGGGCAATGGGTTGACTAGTTATTAATAAAGCAGGTAGTTTGGTCCATGTTTTCACTCTGGTTTATCTACATGCCTTATTCATAAACCCCTAGGAAATTTTTGAAGTCTAAATCTAAAAAGTCATAAAGGGAAAATAAGCCACACATCAGGTAGGATAATAAGAAATACACTGCAGGCCTGGGTTAAATGTTAAATGTTGTTGTTGTTAAATGTTAAATGTTGGCTTCCTAAAGGAAAAATTCCTCCTTAAAAAACTACCCTACCTGAGGGAAGTAAAACTGAGATAGTTAGCATAAACAATAGGCGCTTTTGTATTTAGATGTCATATCTCTTATCTTCCTCTTTATAACTCAAGGGAAGATGTTAAGCACATATATCTGTTCCAAAAAGCAAAGTATGGAAGAAAAGAAGGAGTTACACCTTTATCAAACAAATAGTTTTCTTAGTGGGGAAGGCAAGAAGCCAACATAAAAAACAAGTAAAATATTATAAAAGCATAGCTAGGTTGGCTTGAAAAGAGAATGGAAATGGCAATGGGTAATGGGATACAAGAGGCCCATCTCTGAATTTCCAAGAAAGCAGTAGTGTCTCAAATGCCATGGCTTCCTACAAATATAAAAGCAGTTTGTGAAAATGAAAATCTTGATTGTAGATTTTTCTCAGATGGGCAGAAGTTACGAGGTTTTTTTTTTCCTTTGTGCTTCATCTAGACATTGTACAAACTGAAGAACATACTGGCAGGGCTAAAACTTTCCTTTTTATGCATTCTTTTCCCCTTTCCTTCCCATATAACTCTATCTGTTCCTGGAATATAAAAGCAATACTGATCTAGTTTGGAAATATAATTTGTTTGGAGAATACAATTGCATTTGGGATAATAGATGCAGAAATTGAAATTTTTATTGTGTCTTCTAAACGTTGTTTGGATGAAGAACTTGCTCTGATGTTCTTATTTATACCCATCCTCTAAAATTTAGAAACATGAGCAATTTAGGATTGAAGTAATTCAAATTTGGAAATTGCTAAGGAAACTCCTTTCATTCATTGGAAAAAACAAGGCTTAACCTTTTGCCCTGGGAAGAAAAATTCATACTTGTACGAGTAGGAGGATAAACCTTAGCCTATTTTTATGCTTATTCATTCAGTAATTCATTCTTTTAAGAAAGTATGTTCAAAAGTAACAGAGAAGAATGAAACAGGCTATTAAAGCATATAATCAAGATTCATACATGTGAACTGTGGCTACATGACAAGGCCAGAACTTCACTGTGGGAAAATGTCTTTTTACTAGTCTTCCAAAGAAGGAATTATCAATGGACAAGAGCTAGCCAAAACACATAATAAAGCAAGTCTGAATTTGACGCATCCATATACTCTGACATCTACCAAAATTGCTGTTGACCTGGAAGGAACAACAGCCAAGGGAGGTATATTAGTTTCCTAGAGCTGCTGTAACAAAATACCACAAACGTAGTGGCTTAAAACAACACAGATTTATTGTCTTCCTTTTCTATAGTTCAGAAGTCCACAATGAGTCTCACTATGCTAAAATCAAAGTGTTGGAAGGGCTACATTCTTATTTGGAGGCCCTAGGGAAGAATCCATTTTTGTGCCTTTCCAGCTTCTAGAGTCTAACTGCATTCCATGGTTCATGCTCCCCTTCTGCTATCTTCAAAGCCAAGAATGGCTGGTCCCGCCTTTATCACATTTACTCTGACATTCTCCATAGTCACATCTCTCTCTCTCTAAATACCTCTTCTTATTACACTGGACCCACCTGGATAATACAGGATTAACTCTCAAAAGTCAGTTGATTAGCATCTTAATTCCACCTGCAATCTTAATTCCGCTTTGGCATGTAACACAACATAATCATAGGTTTCAGGGATTAGGCTATAGACAACTTTGGGGGAGGAGAGAACACTTTATTCTGCTGACAGTCACCAGCAAAGCCCATTAATAATCCCCAGGAAATAAAAATAGGATCTGGGTAATAAAGTCTGATCTTTTTTTTTTGCCTTTGTGCTTCATCTAGTTTTATTTGCTTGTAGGGTACAGAGGGCTTACACCCAGCACTTCAGACCAGAGTTCCTAGTGCAAAATCATTGTGCCTGACACCTTAGCTCTGCAGGCTGCGTGCAGAGACGCTGTGCTGCCACTGTGATCTGGAGTGCTGTGAGCAACACAACTGCGCAGACCTGCGAGAACTCTGCCCCCTCCCTGACTCTGTAAAGCAGCCCTGCCCACGGCCTTTGGAGTACCCTGTAGGAATTCCTCGAGCTTTTAGCTGTCACCCGGCAGGAAGTCTGAAAACTCCTCCCTTTCAGCCAGAAGGAGGAAAGAGAACACCCTGGCCTCAGACAGCTGTGCCACCCCTAATGAACCAAGTTGATCAGGAACTAACGTGGCCAAGCTGCTCTGGACCGGAGGCGGTCCCGTCTAACTTCCTGTGGGATATTCTAACGGAGGAGAGACTAACTGTCTCAAGCGCGGGCTGTTACAAATTCAAGGGGGACCCCCAGTTATATCTTTTGGTCTTTCGAGGAATCCATTAACAGTTTGGTGCTAGTTCCAAATTTCCTGAATAGAAATCTTATTTGGGTTTTCCCCAATCTACACAAAGGAAGCATTAGACAAAGCCTGAAAATGGGGCTTCAGTAGAGATCTAGGAGGCCATGTGTGGCTAGTTAATGAACATGGGCAATATCCCTTTCCCCAAACTGCAGCTTGTCAAGCCATCAGGGAGGCTCATCAAGGAACTCACTACAGGAGGGAAGCCTTATATAATTGGTTAGTTGAGGTCATGGTAACTCCTGACATAAAAAGTATAATCAGTCAGATTAACCACCCCAACACCAGACCCCTCAGAGGTCACTAGATAAGGCCCATTCCGACCAGAGGGACATATCCTGGCCAAGACTGGCAGATTGAGTTTCCTGTCCTGTCGAGAGTACTGGGCAATTTCAGGTATCCCGTGGGGCTAGTAGACACATTTTCTAGGTGGATAGAAGCATTCCCTGCTAGAACTAAGACAGCAGCTGAAGTGGCTAAGGTTTTACTAAAGATAATAATCTGCAGGTTTGGCCTCCCAGGATCCCTACAAAGTAATAATGATCCAGCATTTGTGTCTCAAGTGACGAAGGGATGAGTGCCCTGGACATAAAATGAACCTTGCACTCAGCCTGGAGACTCCAGTTGTCAGGGAAAGTAGAGAGATCCAATCAGGCCTTGAAACAGGCCTTAGCCAAGGTACGTCAGGAAACTCAAGAAAATTGGATTAAGTTGCTTCCATTGCCTTGCTCCGCATGCATTTAGCCCCAAGGGGTAAGTTAAAGTTAAGTGCATTTGAACTCAGGTATGGTAGACCCATTCCCCATGCCCAAGAGAAGGGACACCTTAACCCCCTTGAAATGGAACAACTCAAGTATGCCCTCGAGATAGGAGAAAACTTGAAAGCTCTCACTGAATATGGTAACCAGGTGCTGCCTGCATCCACTGACCTGGCCCTCCACCCTTTCCAGCCAGGAGACTAGGTGAACCTAAAAACCTGGAAAATCAGCAAGCCCACAAGGTCAGCTCACTCCTAAGTGGAATGGGCCCCACTTGGTAATCCTAACCACCTACTGTGCCCTGAAATTGCAGGGATCACTCCATGGGCACATCACACTCAAGTGAAGAGGGCCCCTGAGCCCCAACCTCCAGAGAGACAACCTGGGGCAACGGACCCCCTTGACTACTCCTGTGAACCCCTCTCTGACCTGAAGCTTCTCTTCTGGAAAACAACAAAAGTATCACCAGGGAGATTCAGGCCACGGCAGTGAGCCTCAACATCAGGGCACACTTTTGCCTACAAAAGACCTAGATACCTTCATTTTCAGGAAAAAAATTGACATGTGACCATTATTCTCTTCTAATATTGGCACCATTCATCTTAAATTGTCTGGTACCCTTTGTCTCCAAAAGGTTAGACAAATGGTTGTCGCTCAGGGCAAACAGGGCTAAGGTCTGGGAACAATCAAACACATCTACAGGCAGCTGGGAAGTACCGCTCCTCAACCTGGGTTATGACGACGCCTCAAATCAGCAGACCCGCGTCCCTCAGTGCCTCTCAAGAATGAGGAACAGGACAAACAACAGAAGGCTTTGTCACCAGCAAAGCCCATTAAGTATCCTCTGGGAAATATAGAATCTGGGTAATAAAATATTTTATTTTTTAATAAAATTAAAAAGTCTAACCTTTTTTTTTTTCCTTTTCCTTTGTGCTTCGTCTAGTTTCACTTGCTCTTAGGGTGCCAAGTGCAGATGCCTCGCACCCGGCACTTCAGACCAGAGTTCCCAGTGCGAAGGGGCTGCACAGGATACTTCAGCTCCAAGGGGCCTGTTCCCAAGCGCTGGGCACACACTGTGATTCAAGATGGCGCTGGCGGCCCATGCGCAGAGAGAGGTGCGCGCAGAGGTGCTGCGTCAGACACTGCAATCAGGAGTAAGCGCTGGACACACACTGTGATTCAAGATGGCGCTGGCGGCCCATGCGCAGAGGGAGGTGCGCGCAGAGGTGCTGCGTCAGACACTGCAATCAGGAGTAAGCGCTGGGCACACACTGTGATTCAAGATGGCGCTGGCGGCCCATGCGCAGAGAGAGGTGCGCGCAGAGGTGCTGCGTCAGACACTGCCATCAGGAGTAAGCGCTGGGCACACACTGTGATTCAAGATGGCGCTGGCGGCCCATGCGCAGAGAGAGGTGCGCGCAGAGGTGCTGCGTCAGACGCTGCCATCAGGAGTAAGCGCTGGGAGCAGGAACCGCAGCAGCACAGCTGCGCCTAACTCGCAAGAACTCCGCCCCACTCCCCACTGACAAGATCCTTACAAAACAGCCCGGCTGAGGGCCTTCCAGGGAGATACTGTACTCTGGAGCACTCGCTTGAACCTCTCCATTCTTTGATCAAAGAATAAAGCTTTCCTTTGCTTCTGAACCAAACTCAGTCTCCTTCTACAGGCTCAAATGACACTGGGTAGGAGAACTCTTGTAACACAACCACAGGAAGACCGTCCATATTGGGGGAGATTTGTGTGTCCACAGATAAGACCAACTAGAAATGCCCCTTCCTGATTGAAGAGATATAATGTCCTTAGGAGAGGCGTGAGCTAGAACACCTGTGTGATCCAGGCAGGCTTAGAAAAAAGAAGGCTGTTAAGATTATATAATCAGTATTGAGTTTTGCTGTGATAAGCTAATATGTAAATATCCTTTTGATATGCTGAGTTAGCCAAGGTATAAAGGCTTACACAGGCTTCCATATTTTTACCCTAATATATTATTAAACTTGATGTCAGTATTCTATAATATAATTTAGTAAAAGAGCCAAAGCAGGTAAGTAAATAATAATGCTACAACACAAGCTATTTCTAAAAATGCAAAAATGCTGAAGTGTTCTGGAGCATTTAAACGGTAAGATTCTACTTGATTGGTAGGCTCAGCATCATTAAGGAGCATTTTAAAGGGGTATTTCTAAGTAATTTTGTGTCATTTTTGATTAGTTCAGTCAATTAAGGATTGAGAGTCAGCCTACTTTAGTGGAAAGAGCAGAGACTTTGAAGTGTTGAGAAACCCTTGAGAATTGAAACCCCAGCTGTTCTAGTTTTACCTGATCTCTAGCAAGTCTTAACCCCTTCCCCAAGCCTAAATTCACCTTATATAAAATCAGAAAAATGATATGTAATCCCCAGGATTGTTTTCGAGATTAGATTAGAGACAGAGTGTCTAAAGCATCTAGAATACCTCTTGCTATAAAATAGATTCCCACTGAACAGTAACTATTATTTTAAGCTGCAATCTAAACCCCACTGTACTGGATTTTTAGTCCAACACCTTGAAAATATGTATGCCTTTCACAGGCACTTATTATCTTCTCTATGAATTTTTATTTTTTAGATTACATATGTCCATCATTTCACTGGAAACGTTTTTTCAAATCAGAGTATGGCTCTAGATATAAAATTTCACAACACCTGATTCCTTTGAGAAGTATATTGATTTAAGGTTAGATTGTATTCTTGTACTCAAGATGTAAGTATTCATAGTTAAAGCAAAACCATTAGAGTACATGAGACTTTGACATATTTAACCAGTACAATAATATCAAACATAGTAGGTGATTACATGTCTATGAAATAATTGTAAAATATAAAAATAAAATAAATGAAGAGAAAGTGAGAATAAATTCTAAATTCTAAGAGAGCTAGAAGTGGCATGATGGCCCGGTGCCAAGTTTCAGTAGGGTAGCTGTCTTTGGATCCTCAGTGCTTCTTAATAGAGCCTGGAATATCTCAGATGCTTAAAACTAAGTTTATGGAATTGAAGTTAGTGTTTCCATCATGTTCATTACCTTATCTTATTTTTGCATTGGTATTAATTGGTGCCTAACTAACATTTGTGGGAATTGTGACTAAACTGAATCAAATTTGATAGTTATACTTAACTTCTGGCCTTTAAACTCCTTTCACAGTTTCCTGATTCTGATTCATTATTACCCTTTTACCACTGATTTTTAGTATATGTGTTTCTTTAGTACACCTGAAATCCTATGTGGAATTAGACTAATTCCCTCAAACAAATTAACTTTCAGGTAGTATTCTTTCAGGTAAAGCTTAATTTCCATATCATCTCTGTTAAATAATAGCATTGCAAAATTAATAATATTTCATGGTTTCATGCATCTTTTGTGTTCTAATAAGGGGACATATTTTCTGTAGGCATGAGTCTCCTGTTTGTCTCTGATACAAAGGAACCAGGAAATAAGTTTTAATGGCTTGGCCACTACCACTCATAGTAGGCTGTATTATCACCTCTGTGACTCTCACAGTCCTCTTGGACACACTCATGGGTAAAGTGTATGTAGAATTCTCTCAGCATTTCAGGATCTGAAGAGACTACCTGAGCAAATAATCACTTTCTGCAGTGTAGTGCAATTTATGTAGATTATGGACATTTTCTAATTTTCTTTTTTCAAGCTCTGATTTTTATCCTTTTTGTCTGTCATCCACTTTGTTATGCTCCTTTGCAGCTTTGAACCATATAGTATCTAATTTGTGAAGCAGAGAAAACAGGTGGCCTATTTGAATTGTGGCTTTGAAGTCAGGTCTGGTGAGAAAGAAGGAAGCCTAACAACTGCTGTGGAAGGAGACTTGGATTAGGAGAAACCAGTTCAGACAAGAAATGTATGTGCAAAGCAGTCATTAAGCAGGTGTCTAAAACTGTCTTCCCATTAAGAGATAGTTTGTTCTTATTTGCAATGTATATAAGCATGTATTGTCAAGGGAGTCACGTTTCAAAGCAATTAAGTCTTTGAATTAGTATTCATTTATTTGTTCATTCACTCAACAAATATTTATCTAGTACCTACTGTATGCTAGTCACTGTTCTAACACCTGGGAATACCACACAAACTTAACACAAAACAAACATATCTGCATCAATGAAGCTTTTACTCCAGTGCAAGGAGCAGAAAACATATATATCAGTAATGATAAAGGTTACAAAGCAGAATTAGAGGATGGAATCTGTGGCTACCATTTTAGATACAGTGGTCAGAGAAGTTCATTGCCTTTCATATATAACTGGGAAGAAAGGTCTAAATCTAGTCTTTTCTACTTTCCAATGAATACTGATATAATTTTTGTTAATAATTCTTAAAGATTTTTTGAAAAGTGCTAATGTCACTTCCCTTATTATGTATTAGCTTTCTGGGGACACTCACCATTCAGGTTTTGTAGATAGCCTGGTATAAAGTATTCTATTTTCCCAGTAGTCCATAGAGTTTGCAATTCAGTGGCTGGCTAACCGTGGAGAAGATGGCAGGGACAGTGTTCCTGGGAGGAAATAGATGGAAAGGTGAAAAAAACTCAGGACTAATTTGACAAGGACTTTAAACTAGGGAAAGAGACCTGGTCTTTTAGTGCACCTTAATCCCTTATGTGTTGCGATGCATTCCCTTCCTCTCCCTTTCAGAAATCCTGTCGTAAAATGAGAAGATCCAATAACTGGAACAGACCTATGGTCTTCTTGGTTTTCAGTGTCTTAGAGATGTGGGACTGAAGAAAAAGAGCATTTTTGTCAGGTGCATTGGGTCAGTTTGTGGTCTTATAATTCCAGATTGGGACTGGAACTCATATTCTAATAGAGATGTTATTATGCAAGCTACTGAGAGTGGGTAATAATATTTGCCCACTTTTAAATTTATCTTCATGATTTTATATAATTTTAAATATTCTAGAATATATATACACACACACACACACACACACACACGCACGCACACATTCTCTTTGGGTCCCCAAGAGTTAAAAAAAAATAGTGAAGACTAACTTGGAAAACTACTTTAAACCACCATACATCATATTATTTATATGGTGAGAAGGAATACCAGATTCCAAACAAACGACTTAACAATGCAGAGAATCCCACCTATTAAGTTGGAAACTGCTTTAGAGTGAATCTTCTGAAGAGAATTCTACTAAGCTCTTTAAGAATGTTGTGAGACTTAATTACCCACAAAGCTCACAAAAGTACAATATCATTCTGTACAGAAGGAAGAAATGAGAAAATGACTTAATAATTCCCCCCATACAAGTTAAAATGATAGGCTATCATATAGCTGCTCCCTTACTTTTTTTCCCTTCTAAAATTTGTTTAAAACTGTAATCTTAGGGATAAAATATCTCATAAAAAGTTTAATATCATGAGTTATTTTGTAGAAAGGAAATTAATTCACATATATTACCAAATGAAAGTCCCAAATGGTAAAGCTCTTTCTGGAAAAGGTTATTTGTAATGACCAAATTCGTCACTGCTTGGAATCTTGTAAAGGTCACAATAGAAGGTTTTCACTTGTTTTAAATAAAATTCTATATTTTAAAAATAAATATGCTTTTCTTCCATTTCATAGAAATATCAACACTATTTGTACTATAATTTACTTTTTGAGCTTCTGACATTTACCCAGCTGACTGTCTTTGGAGAACAATCTCTTGACTGAGAAACACTCTAGGTAAGAAAACTGTCAATTACAAATTGCTTTTTGATGCATTGCAAAGTGCCAGAACTCTTCAAATTTGAAAAACGACCTTGTTAACTACTTTTGTGTCCACTACCTCTACCTTAAATTTTAAACAGCCTTTGTATAAATGCAGAGTAATGTAACTAACAAAGATATCATCTTTGATAGTCAACAAAAAGAAAAATTGTGCTACATACGTAACAGTAGAGTATTTCTAAGTTCACAAAATGTTGAATCAGATTTCAAATATTCTGAAAACCTTGGTATTATAGGCTTATCCTATTATCTTGAGGGAAATATACTTTCTTCATAAGATGAATCATTGAAATCATGAATTGAAATAGTATGATTGTTTACATATATAATTTGAATTAATAGTGAAATTGATATTATTTTTAATGATAGAACAAGGCTGAATATATAAATTATTGTTTTGTGCTTTTGTATTTATTTTGAATACATATTTTAATACATATACTACATCTAGTCTCCAAAAGTAAAGTAAATATCTTCCAAGAGTAATTCAAAGGAATAGTTAAAAAGAAAAAAGAAGCTAGGGCTTCTCTGGTGGCGCAGTGGCTGAGAATCTGCCTGCCAATGCAGGGGACACGGGTTCGAGCCCTGGTCCGGGAAGATCCCACATGCCGCGGAGCAACTAGGCCCGTGAGCCACAACTACTGAGCCTGTGCGTCTGGAGCCTGTGCTCCGCAACAAGAGAGGCCGCGATAGTGAGAGGCCCACGCACCGCGATGAAGAGTGGCCCCAGCTTGCCGCAACTAGAGAAAGCCCTCGCACAGAAACGAAGACCCAACAGAGCCAAAAATAAATTAATTAATTAATTAAAAAGAAAAAAGAAGCTAATGTACACAAATTGTTTGTCAAAGATGAATGGTTTTACTAATGTAATTGACAACATTGTAAATTATATATTTACAAATGTATGGTATAACACACAAATCTAATTAATGCATTTAGTATCATATACATTCATCAAATTTTTATTGTATCATAAACTTGTACCTCCAGTGTAATGTCTTCAAAATATTATATATTTTATAATTAAGCTCATAACTTTTGCTAAAAAAGAATTTCCTTTCTCAGTGAAATTCAATGTAAGCTCTGAAATGAATAATATATAAGTATTTTTATATTGACACAACAATCCTCTCCAAAGCAAAGAAACAACAATTAAATTCTTCTAATTATGGCTAAAGCTGAATTTAAAGAGTTGCTTGGATTTAACCAAATAAGAATTTATGTCTTAAAATGTGTATCTTGCAAGACTTTTATGTTTTGTTTTGGGATAAAATAAAATATTATTCAATATATTTCATTTTTATAGAGCTGAGATAAATAAGATTTTTCTGGATGTCCATGTCCAAGAGAGTAAATATATCATAAGTTTTTGTGGTATAATAAATGCTAATATTGAAGAGATTTTGATGTAGATATATCTATATCATCTATATCTATCTATCTATATAAATACCTGTTAGGATATATGGGAGATATAGGAAAAAGTATATATATATATATATATATATATATATATATATATATATATATAACCCATACAAACATGGGTATTTGTGTATTCCAGAGAGACTGAATGCATTATCATCAGTTATTTTATCGTCAAATAAATGTTTCACTTCAACTCTATGATAGTTCCCGAAATACATGTGTTACTTCAGAACGTATTTTAAATATGATTTTATAAGTCACTATTGGCTTATATAATGAATGCAGATATTCATTTATATCTTCATTAATGTATTCATTCAAAAATATTATGTTCGGTTTTAAACTCTGGGTTATAATTTCAAATAGGACAACTGTTCTGTCCTCTAGGAGGTCATAATCTCATTGTGGCAAGCAAGGAAACAGGCAATTTAGATACAGTATAAGAGGTGATATAAAGAAGATAAAGTTAGAGGAGTATATCAGAGAGGCAGCTGTGGGGTTTAAAGGAGGCTTCCAAGAATGTATGATGTAAGTCAGAAAGAGAAAAACAAATACCGTATGCTAACACATATATATGGAATCTAAAAAAAAAATAATAATAATAATAATGGTTCGGAAGAACGAAGGGGCAGGACAGGAATAAAGATGCAGACTTAGAGAATGGACTTAAGGACACGGGGAGGGGGAAGGGTAAGCTGGGACGAAGTGAGAGAGTGGCATGGACATATATACACTACTAAATGTAAAATAGATAGCTAGTGGGAAGCAGCCACATAGCACAGGGAGATCAGCTCAGTGCTTTGTGACCACCTAGAGGGGTGGGATAGGGAGGGTGGGATGGAGATGCAAGAGGGAGGAGATATGGGGATATATGTATATGTATAGCTGATTCACTTCGTTATAAAGCAGAAACTAACACATCATTGTAAAGCAATTATACTCCAATAAAGATGTTAAAAAAAAAAAAGAATGTATGACTTCTAAACTAGATAGTAAGGGATTGGCAGGAATGGGCAAAGCAGATGGTAGTTGGTATTGAAGTAGGCAAAAGTGGTGTTGACATGCAACATTAATAGTTTTGCAATGAAAAGGCAGGTCAAACACAAACAGGTATGGCATTTGCACATTTGCAATTCCCTAATTTCCAGAATATTCCTTATTAACAGCTAACCACCAAGTCTAAAGTTTTCATCTAAATAGGAATAGACTTTAGGCAAAAATTTCCATGTCTCGACTGCCATGATTTCTGCAGACTCCTGAATTGGCTTGTTGGTTTCTCTTTGAACGAGTGAAACTTTTCTTAGCTCATTTTGTGTTTCACTTGCTAATTCCAGTGAAGAAATTTTCAACTACAATAAGATACTAAAATTAAAAAAAATTCAGATTGTGATTCAAATAACACAAATTCTCAAAATCAAGATATTGCTTTGTAAGGGGGATTACATTTTGGTACCATTGCCAGCTGCAAGTTGAAAATCAGAATTTCTCTTTCTTTGGACCTATATATATATAATATATTGCTATACATAATTCTATATATTGCATACTGTTTCAGAGCACATGATTATTGAAGTCAGATACCTGTCATGTGTTGCAATGTTGTGATATCTCCTTTCATCTGTTTGTTCTTCCTTGTTATTTCCCTGAACTTTTGCTAGCATAGAGGGCATCCTTATTAGAATGTTCATCAAAGAGAGGTTTCAACACTGCCTATGTTAATAAAATCATCAAGCATTCCTTTATAGGCATGACAGGGAGAGTGTTCATCTATCATGAGTGTTTCATTAAGTGGCACAAGGCCAGAAGCTCTAGGAACAATGCCAGATTTTTTTTTTAAATGAGTTTTCGGTAGCATGGAGTTCCCCTCATTTCAAGATCTATGCAATATGTGGAGTTACTTGTTTCTGTGTCCTCACAGTGCACCTTGCCACACAATATACAGGAACTTTGATTAGGATTTTTTGTATCTCTGCCCTGAAAGGATAAAATAACTCAGAAAAATATTCTGTATCCTATCCCAGTCATCCAAAAATGTGCAAAGAGAAAAAGAATCCCCGAAGTTCCAGTTAAACACATTTTACAAGGTACTTTATGTGAGTTCATCTTTTTTTCTATTATAATTTCATTTTTAAGCAAATGTTCACAGGCATTTTTGTAAAATTAACCAACCAAAGCGGTTATTGCTGACCAGTTTCATCAAAATCTCTCTCGAATTATATCAGGAAACCTATTCAAATATCTATGTACCACCTAATGGTAGAGCTACCTGAGTTGCACAGTAAGAATAATACTATTTTGAAACAGATAAAGCAAATTGCCTGTCTCCCTTCTCTTAGGAATGATGTTAAGCACATCTATAACACTTTAGAGAATGCTTTTGGGCTGAAATGAATCAAATGTGTCCTTCTCCAGTCACTGATGGAAAAATCGACCATAGTGGACCCTCAAGTGATGCCCACAGTAATTTCCCCATCAAGTTTACCTTAAATAACAAGATTGCCTCTCCCTGATACTGCATGTTGCACATTGTTTTGGATGTACTCTGGAAGTAGCAGCCCTGTTGTTCTGGAGACAAATCCTCAACCTAGGGGTATCCTGATAGAAAGCTGGTATTTGAGTGGTAATCCTTCCATTGACAGAGCAGCTGCCAGCACACTCGGGGACAAAAGCTTTGTTCTTGAAACTATTAATAAATGTCACAAATATCTACTACGGGTAAGCTTGGAAAGTTGCCAGTAACAAGTGTTTCATTTGCCTGTGGAGTCAGTAATTAGCCGGGGCAGCATAAAGTTATTTTTGTCCCCACCCAACACCAATCTCTGTCTCTACCACCAACGCTAAAATTCTCTATGAAGCTTCCAAGTTAGAAATCAGACTAATGCTTTTGTCTTAGTCTTTGACATTTACACTGCCAGATTAGGAAGGAGATATCAACAAGGTGGCTGGGTAGGACAGCATCCTTGAAACCAAAGATCCCAATAAACAAAAGACTCCATATGCCATTTATCATAGGAATGAGTAAAAGACAAAGAAGGAGAGGGGCTGAGTTTCAATTTTGGCTCATGCAGTTAACTTAAATATACGTAACATAGTCAGTGATTTAGGGTGCATGCATTTAATCATATATTGTAATAAATTGTAATAATTTGTCATTCTCACCATTTTGTAATTAAAGTGTTTAGCTTTCTCTTTAGACAGTTTTCAGAATTGAGATTTCTTTGTTTATTAATTCAATTAGCAACTAAGTATTGAGTCTCTACTGTTTATCTATGCATGATCCACTCCTCAGGGATGGGGCCCATGTGTCTTTAATCTCTGTGTCTGTAACTCCAACCTAAGGGACTGGCACATCACACCAGATAGATAAGTATTTGGCAAGTGAATTTGGTATGCCAGGGGCCAGCAGATACTAAATTAAAGAAAATTTCGTCCTCAAAGTATATACATTTTTGCCACAAGTCAGACAAGCAAATTGATGCTTATAGTTATAAAGTCTTGTGACTGAGGTTTACTGCAAAGTGCTCTGGGTTCCTAAAAGAAACTGGAGCATCAGGAGTTGGCATCCTGCAGGAGGTGATATTTTAACTGTACTATATTCAGTTTAATTTGGAAAATGCTTTGAAAACTAAGCAGGAATTAGGTGAAGAAAGGGAGAGGCTTTCTCCTGTAGTACAAACACCGTATGAATGACCAGAGAAAGGAACAATATAAAGCATTTGGGAAAGGTAGGCAGTTCCATTGCCTGGAGGGAGAGTTTGTGTGTGTGTGCGTGTGTGTGTGTGTGTGTGTGTGTGTGTGTGTGTGTGTGTGTGTGTGTTTCTATAAATGGCTTTAACTAAAGCTAGAATGAGAGACAGGTTCTATCTGGATCATGAAGGTCCAGGGTTTTTAACTGAAGACATTGGACTTACTTTTGAATGCTAGGGGAGAAATCAAAGAACTTGAACAAAGAAAAAGACACAATCTGCTTAGCATGTAGAAAGACCATTCTGCCTGCAAGGAGGAGTAGAGCTTAGATATAGCCAGACTGCAGGCAGAAAGACTAATCAGGAGATTGTTACTTTATAATTAGATAAGAAGTAAAGTGCTTTTTGCTCATCGTTCATTTTAATTGTTTAATATAATTTCATTGATGTTTGTATTAAAATATTTATTAGAAAATCAACCTGGCAAATATTTTAGAATTTCCTGGAACCCCATCCTGTGATAATAAGTTCCTTTTTAATTAGTGGGAATCAACATTCATTTTTGTTTAATAAAAAGGCAATATTATATTTTCAAACTTTAATTAGAAATAGTGATTAATATAGAATGTACAATTTGGATATTAGATATCCTGGACTAGGTAAAATTTGTAAACTTAACCAGAGCCCTGCCATACTTCTGAATTTTCTTCCAAAGCAAATGTAAAGTGTTTCTTTCAAATTTCTCTCATCAGTGACTTTAATTAGTGATTAGTGGTTATTGCTTGTGGTTTTTGCATCTCCTCTATTAATAAGAGATCACAAACTAATGATTACTTCAAAATGTGCTAAAATGAATCATCCTTAAAAAATAAATTTTTTGTTACTGTTTTATGCATGCTGCTCTCAAAAACAAGATGTGGGGTAAGCCAGGAAAATGAATAATGTTATATTGAACTTTTATAACCATTTTTTTCCTAGGGAGTGGGACAAATATATTCATCAAAACCACACTCCAAAAGTGTAACAGTACTAGCTATTTCATTCAAAGAACTTGGAGTTTAATATAATGTAAAATGTAAATGATTAGTCAATTCATGTCAGTCTAAAAGGGACAACAAAGTGACATTTCAATTTAAACAGAAACTGCTACAGCCAACCTTAATCAGATGTTCTAATAAATGAGCTGAAGGACATTATTGCAAATTTCTTAATCCAAAAGAAAACCAATTGTCATGGCTCTTGTCCAAATACCACACAAAACAGTATGGAAATAATCATGAACAGAGTTGAATTGAATATCAATATGTTGTTCTAAGTTACAGATTCTACTCTATTTTTGTTTTCTTTCAAATAGCATTCAATCATTCAAATATATATAAATATATATTATAGATCATATATAAATATATTTGAATATATATGATATATATCACTTAATATATGATATATATATCACTTAATACAATACAATAACTACTTGTAGAACTCTTACTAAGGGCAAGGTGTATAGTATATTTTGATGAGTGACGTATACTAAAAGAGGATTTCATCATGTATTCATTTATTCATTGACCAAATATTTATTGAACTACTATTATCTATTAGGCTTTGTTCTAGATATTGGGGATTTATTTTCAAGAAAAGAAAGACCATGTAACTGCCCTTGGGAAGGAAGAGAGATATTAATCTAATAATCTCGCTATCAGAGAAAAATTGACAATTCTGCTAAGTGGTGTGAATGAGAGATATGCCATATGTGAGGGGGTCTTCTAGTCAGAAAGGTCAGGACAATCTTCCTTGACAAAGTTCTATTTTAGCTGACATTTGAAGGATGAGTTGTACTTAAGTTAAAGGGAGAAGAGGAGAGCATCTAGGAAAAAAGAAATGGCATGTGTAAATTACCAGTAGTTGGAGAAATCATGATGATCACTATGAACCAAAATGAGGCCTGAGTGATTGAAGTGAAGAAAGCCTAGCGTGGGACGATCCCAAAGGGAAACGACTGAAGAATTTTAATCAGGAGTGGAGAATTTGGAGGAGAGGGCCTGGAAAGACAATTTCAGATTCTGATTATTTAAATCTCTCTCTAGCTACAGTGTGGAACATAGACTGGCTAAGACTCAGAGTAGTAGGTCTAGCCCAGGGGAGAAATCTGAGGCAGAGATGAGCATTGATGGTGATTACCCCTCTGAGTGTGGTTGAGATTACCTAGGAAGAGAATATGAAGTGAGAGAGGAGAATGTTTTGGATTGAACCTTGAGGAACTCTAAATTTAATGGCTAGGTAAAGGAGGGTGAGACGACAAACGAGACAGGGAAGGAGCAGCCAGAGGGTTACGAGAAAACTAGGAGAAATCATGTCATGGAAATGAAGGGAAGGAAAGTGTTTTAAGACAGTGGTTAATTGGCTCAAATACTACAAAGATATGAAATAAGTACTTTAAACATATCCATTATCTTTATCAACATGAAATCATTAGTCACACTGGTGAAAATTACTTCATGGAATCATGATGATTGAAGGCATGTTAGCATGAGTATGGCAGTGAGTAGGAACAAAAGAAATTGCGAACTTGGGTATAGTTCACTATCTGACCTTCTGGCTATAAAGGAGAGGAGAGGTGAGCCTGTAACTGGAGAGGAATGAAAGGGAGAATAAAGCTTGGATTTGGGTTTTTCTTTGTTTGTTTAACTAATTAAATAAAGTTGACTATGTTTAAGATCTCTGGGGCAATGAGAAGAAGTTGAATGTATGAGAGAAAGGATAGAATTGTCAGAGAAGGATAAAGTACTTTTGACTATAGGAATAGATGGGATCCACAGCCAGGTGGGGAGATTTTCTTCAGACTGGCACACGCAGAACAATTCTTTACTAGTAAAATGGGATGCATGTAGGTGGATCAGGGAGACTATCTGGTGGTTTCTACTTTTTTTTTTCCACAGAGCAGAAGATAAGGCACAGGGAAGATGTATTGATTCATTCAAAGTTGGGCTTAAAATAAAGAAATAAGCTCTAGGGGGTATGAATAATATTAAGAGTGCCATGAAGTTCAAGTTAATAAAGAGAAAGGCGAGTTGTAAAGACTGATGCAAAGTAGAGGGGTCAGGAAAAGGAAGAAAGGAGGTGACTATATTGCTGAATAGTTGTAGTGAGAGTACATGAATAAGTACTCTGAAAGGAGAAAGATAACAAGAAACTTACAGTTTGTAAACAGAAATTTATCCTAAGAAATAAGGCAATACTTCCAGAGTTCAAGGCAGGAAAAAAATCTGCAAAAGTTAGTGCAGCATTTATGGAGTTGAAAGATTAGACATATGGTTTCTTTATTTTATGTTTTTAATTTTAATTTATTTTTTTATACAGCAGGTTCTTATTAGTTATCTATTTTATACATATTAGTATATATATGTCAATCCCAATATCCTAATTCATCCCACCACCACCCCCACTCTCGATTTCTCCCCTTGGTGTCCATACGTTTGTACTCTACATCTGTGTCTCTGTTTCTGCCTTGCAAACTGGTTCATCTGTACCATTTTTCTAGATTCCACATATATGTGTTAACATACGATATTTGTTTTTCTCTTTCTGACTTACTTCACTCTGTATGACAGTCTCAAGGTCCATCCACCTCTCTACAAATGACCCAATTTCATTCCTTTTTATGGCTGAGTAATATTCCATTGTATATATGTACCACATCTTCTTTATCCATTTGTCTGTCAGTGGGCATTTAGGTTGCTTCCATGACCTGGCTATTGTAAATAGTGCTGCAATGAACATTGGGCTGCATGTGTCTTTTTGAATTATGGTTTTCTTTGGGTATATGCCCAGGAGTGGGATTGCTGGGTCATATGGCGATTCTATTTTTAGTTTTTTAAGGAACCTCCATACTGTTCTCCATCGTGGTTGTATCAGTTTACATTCCCACCAACAGTGCAAGAGGGTTCCCTTTTCTCCACACCCTCTCCAGCACTAATTGTTTGTAGACTTTCTGATGATGCCCATTCTAACTGGTGTGAGATGATACCTCATTGTAGTTTTGATTTGCATTTCTCTAATAATTAGTGATGTTGAGCATCTTTTCATGTGTCTCTTGGCCATCTGTATGTCTTCTTTGGAGAAATGTCTATTTAGGTCTTCTGCCCATTTTCTGATTGGGTTGTTTGGGTTTTTTTTGTTTTTTTTTTTTAAATATTTTTACTTTTTAAAAAAAAATTTATTTATTTATTTTTGGCTGTGTTGGGTCTTCGTTTCTGTGCGAGGGCTTTCTCCAATTGCGGCGAGCGGGGGCCACTCTTCATCGCGGTGCGCGGGCCTCTCACTATCGCGGCCTCTCTCGTTGCGGAGCACAGGCTCCAGACGCGCGGGCCCAGCAGTTGTGGCTCACGGACCCAGTTGCTCCACGGCATGTGGGATCCTCTCAGACCAGGGCTCGAACCCGTGTCCCCTGCACTGGCAGGCAGATTCTCAACCACTGCGCCACCAGGGAAGCCCTGTTTGTTTTTTTTAATACTGAGCTGCATGAGCTGTTTATATATTTTGGAGATTAATTCTTTTGGACACATGGTACTTTAATAGGTGGCAATAATGCTTGAGATAAGGGTTAAGGTGTGTTGTTGGAGGTCAGGAAAATTCCAGTGAAGGGAGGCCCAGGAATGAAGGAACAATGACAGATTTTCATATAGAATGATGATCAGTTCAATTTAGCTAAAGCAGAGGACATACGAAGGGAGCAGTAAAATAAAGTTTGGAAAGGTAGGTTGAGATGCAGATTGGAGAGGGCTTGCAAAAAAGCTAAGAAGTCAATGTAAATATTTCATTATAAAATCTTCCATTGTAAAAAGCAAAGGCAGCAGAGATTTCCAAACATATGTGAACAACAAGTAGATCAAAACTAGAATGTATCTAGCCAGATATTTTCTGGATTAAAAATGGCCATCTGCAGGTCTGCCAATGAAAATATGATCAAGTGCCACAATAAAAATATCAACACAGCTACACTTTGCTTCATTAAACACTGAGAGCATTGACAAGTGAACCAAAATATTGGCCTTTTCCAAATGGCATGTTGTGTAATTTATGAAGCAAAAATCTGAAATTTGATCTTTAATGAAAAATCATATATATGAGGCATCTTCTAGTTTTAATAATTTTTGTTACAAATCACAGAATGAGGGGCTGCTTTTGAAATTGAAAACTGATGTCTTCAATGTAAATTTAACCATGGATATTCTAAAAGTCCTGGATCAGTGATTCTATTTCTCGTTTTCACATCTAGAAGGTATTGAAAATATTTTTGTTAGGGCCTGCCCCTTCTGGCTCCCAGGCTAGAAAAGAGAGTTGATGCCGGCCGCAGTGAGGAGTTCTGGAGGCACTGGCTGCTAGCGGTTCCGAGAAGTGCCTGCCGCTGGTGGCCTTTTTGCAGACGTATTGCTGTCACTGAACACTGGCCCATTGGAAAGCACTAGAGAAGCTCAGCCATCAGTATGTCCAAGTACAAACTGATTATGTTAAGACATGGAGAGCGTGCTTGGAATAAAGAGAACCATTTTTGTAGCTGGGTGGATCAAAAACTTAAGAGTGAAAGAATGGAAGAAGCTCAGAACTGTGGGAAGCAACTCAAAGTGCTAAACTTTGAGTTTGATCTTGTGTTCACATCCATCCTGAACCGGTCCATCCTCACAGCCTGGCTGATCCTGGAAGAGCTGGGGCAGGAGTGGGTTTCCGTGGAAAGCTCCTGGTTTCTCGATGAGCGTCACTATGGAGGCTTGATCGGTCTCAACAGGGAGCAAATGGCTTTGAATCCGGCGAGGAATAAGTGAGGCTGTGGAGAAGGAGCTACAATGTGACCCCACCGCCCATAGAGGAGTCCCATCCTTACTACCACGAAATCTACGACTGGAGGTACAAAGTGTGCAACATTCCTTTGGATCAGCTGCCACGATCCGAGAGCTTAAAGGATGTTCTGGAGAGACTCCTTCCTTATTGGAACGAAAGGATGGCTCCTGAAATATTAAGTGGTAAAACCATTCTGATGTCTGCTCATGGAAATAGCAGCCGGGCAATCCTGAAACATCTGGAAGGTATCTCAGATGAAGATATTATCAACATTACTCGTCCTACTGGAGTCCCCATTCTCCTGGAACTGGACGAGAACCTGCATGCTGTTGGACCTCACCAGTTCCTGGGCAACCAAGAGGCTATCCATGCAGCCATTAAGAAAGTAGAGGATCAAGGAAAAGTGAAATGCGATGACAAATAAAATCTTTCCCACGTGCTGGCTAGGAATAGCTGCAGAAGGAGTGACATGTAGTGCGTAATGGGTGCTGATCTCCCACCCCCCCGCTGATTTTTCCAGATCTAGGCTGTGGGGTGGAGTTTGCTTAAGTAACTAGGTAACTTATGTTGGCTCAGATAAAGGCTTTAGGATGCCTTGAGTACTAATGCCATAAGTCTTATGCTTTAGCCCCTGCCGGCCCCGTTTGAATTAGTCACTAAGTTAGTCACCAGTGGGGCTTAATCAATGTCTTCAGTTTCCGAGACTGGAGAGCAACAAGTGAAGTTCAAGTTCAAGGTATTCCTCATTCAATAAATCAGTATAGAGTGACCACTGACAGGCACTACTTACTCCAATAAGTAGTTCATGTTTATATTTACTGAGACTTTCTAAGATGATAATAAAGGATGTTAGATAACACACTATACTTAAGTATTTATTACTAGTCTTCTCCTCTAGGGAAAGAGATGCTTTGATAGGTTAAGACCAGAGGCCCATTAAATGGGAGGGTCACCGATGGATTCCTCCAAGACAGCCAACAACAAACACCAAGGCCCTTTGCCTCATGACATTTGGTGGAATTCCTCTCTGGCTGCTAGAATTAGCAGCATATGGACAACTATAGCTGTTCATGTTCTCTTTTTGTTTTGTTTTTGTTTTTTAAACTTTAATCTTGGGGTCTTTAAAATTAATTTAAAAATAAGTTCTGTGACTGAAAATGGTGCCCATCCCAAGTATTTCCATATGATTCATAAATATTAAGTATAGGATTCTGAATTAGTCTCTGCTCTTATCTTCCTATAACACAAAGAGTTGTACTTATTTCAACACATAGACATGCCTAATTCTCTAAAAATTGAAGGCCGGGTCAGCAGGAAGGTAGAATATAGTGGGTGTAATTTTATTCACTTGAACAGGGGAAATGGTATATTCACATTTGTCACATACATTTGTTCTTTATCTGCTGAGGGTAAAACATTATGGTACGTAGTCTATAGTATTCAGGGTAGGCCACAGACAGAATTGACTGCTTATCAGTCTTGATATAGGATGCTTTTAGATGCTGGAGATAGGTAAGGCATCATTTCTTTAAGCTACTGCCTTATTTCAAAGCAAGTGACATATATTTCAACGATAAAATCATGTAAACAATTTACAACTATAATAGCTGTTACAGATATCACCAGTTTTTCACAGTTTTCCATTGGTGGATTGGTTTATTTGTATCCATTTTATAGTAAAACTGTCATTAGAAGGAAACTAATTCTAAAACCCTTGCTACTGCTTGGTCTCCATTGATCCTTAAATCAAGACTTAGAGCATCGGCTGATGAAGATGGCTGAAAAGAAGAAATGAACCTGGTTTGCTCACAGCTGGTCGCATCTGTGATGCATAAGGACATGGAATGTGGATGCTTGCCGTTCCTGACAAACTACTGGCTTCTCTGCGGTAGTCCTTCTTTTCACAGTCCTGTTGCCTAACCAAATAACACTCTTTATAATTCAGAGATCAGGGCCAAGAATACAGCTACCAGATCTTCCTAGAATTCCAAACCTATGGCTAAGCTTCAACTCAGACCATTTTTGAACAGCTTCATCTCTGGTATTGACATCTGAATTTTCCAGCCCAAGAGGTGACCATGTCTTAACACAGCTCAAGATCCTAGAGTTGGATTCTTCCCTTGTCCCTCATCTAGATATCCACCTCCAGAGGACACCTGGCAGCACGATGTGCTCCTGCACACAAAGTTGTGCTCACGCCCAGTCACTTTGGAATATTACAGACTTCCTAAGAGAGAGAGAATTTTTGCTGACACTTTCTGGTACAATTTGGTTTTATTGTTTTTGAGATCTTGGCTGAAATAAATGAAGAGATATTTATGAAAAGAAAAAAAAGAAAAAATTTTTGTTGAACCCAAGTTCCTGTGCGCAGGGCACAGTGAGGCCAGAGTTCGGAGCAGAGAAAGGTTTATTGCAAGGGCCAAGCAAGGAGAATGGGTGGCTCATGCTCAAAAGACCAGGACTCCCAATGACTTTCAGACAAGGGTTTTTAAAGACAGAGTTAGGGGAGAGGATCTTAGGATACATGATGAAGTCCTGGACCTTCTGATTGGTTGGTGGTGAGGTTCAGGGATTATGTTTCCATAAACTCAACATTCTGGTTCCAACCAGTCCAGGGTCTAGTGCTTGTGGTCAGCATGTACTCACCATCCTCCACCTGAGTGGGGATCTTAGTTTCTATAGAACAACTCAAAGATATGCATCAGATTGTTATCTGCATCCCTTCAGGAGGAACTAGGAGTCCTGTGACTCTATTGTCCTAATCATCAACTGTTTGAATCTGCTCTTTGGAACTCTGGGAAGGCCTGGGAGACTAAAGCCTTCTCTTTTTTTTTTTTTTTTTTTTTGCTACAAACAAGAAACCAGGGACATGGAGAGGCTTTTGTACCCAAGAGGGACCCATAGGGTCCTGCACAGTTTCAATATGAAATGGTGAAGAGGCTAAAAATAATTCCAAAGTCTTTCAGATTTTGTCCTTAATCTGGATGTAAGGAGAGAGAAAAAGATGTAAGTTGCAAGTGAGAGCAGGAAACTGCTACTTTTGTTTTCTCTGGCAAAATGCTTCTGGAAAAAGAAATTGAAACCAAGATTAAAATGAGTCCTTGATAATCCCGATTTGACCATTTCTGGTAGGTTACAGAAGATGAATTGGCAGAGTAAATGGAAGCCATGGTTTTGTCTTGTTTTGTTTTGTTTTTTTCTATGTATCCAGAGAAAGCCATTTTATCTACGTTTGGGAAGACATTGAAGGTCATTCCTCTGCTCTTATCATGTGATAATGGAAGGTGAATCTATCTACATTCCATTCCCTTTCATCTGAAATAGGTTCTCTTTAAATAGTCATTTAAGCAGGACCATGCTGTAATATCATTAAAAAGAAATCCATTTCCTATTTATGATCAATGTATTATTTATAGAGATATCCCAGTATACACTAAAGCATAGGACTTTAACTTTTGTAAAATGTAGAATCCATGATCAAATTTATCTTTGCATTGTTTTTGCATAAAATATTTACTTAGTAAATTAAAATATGTAAAACTATTTGGAATATAAAACCTACTTAAGAGAAGAAACTTCCTTCTAGCAGCTTAGAATGATCATGATCATTTACTTATAAACAGAAAAAGTGCTTAATTCAAATGATCTGTATACACGCAGTGAAGTAAGTCTGAAGTACCTTAAATTAGCAACACTAATCTCTTAAAAATGTTCTAGAGTTTACACATTTTGTGAATTCACTTTGGCTTTACTTCCAAATTAAATTATTTGGTTCAGTTTTACTGTATCCTACAGTAAGAAAAAAACTTATTCACCAAAATTGATTTCAAAATTCTGTTATTCTCTTGACACTGCTTGTAAAATGACAGCTTTGAAATTATCATTCCAGATAAAGTAATACTCAGTGATGATCTTAATTTAATAATTGTACAAACAAAGCCTATTAAATAAATGCTTGAGATCATTTTATTCCTTTGAAAAACACACAAATTTAATAGATTGAAAATCAAAGCTGGAGTTTAATGAAGGAAGCCATTTAGATGTAAACACTAGCTTGATACTGATGTCTGGGGATCTGAGCAGTCTATAATGCAAAGCCAAGAAAACTCTGAAAACCACATGGTTGTCAGTGGCCTGGAGGAACTAAAATAGTACAGAAACTTGACAAAGAACCCTGCTGCTCAGAGCTGTCAGTGGAGAAAATGGGAAACCACCTTATCTTACAGCACTATCAAACTTCTCAAACATGTCCTCATGTTGACCAGTTATCTCTGACAGGTAGAAGGAGAAAAAATGTAAAATCTCATTGCCAATTTCACAAAAATATAACTATTCAGAAAATGATTAATAATCTGAACTCATTTAACCACTGGGCATGTTTACTTCTGAATAGACCAAGGAATTATGTTCACATCTTCAGCATATGGAAGTTCCTGTCAGAATAAAGCAATTACCACACTACACTTTTTAAAAGCCTGCTTTGGGCTACAAAAAAAAAAAAAAAAAAAAAAAAAAAAAATTAGTTGACAGAGAAAGAGGCATTAAAAACCAAACATACTGAGATTTCTTTGAAAATTTATTTAATTTAAAACAAAATGTTAAAAGAAATTATCTACTTTGCATTTTAGATACTCTGGGAAAATTCAGTCATTTAAAATGTCATGAGCATAAGAAATTCTTTAAAATATTTGTCAATTATTTTCCACTTCGTTTCTTTTGTTGGCTTCCAGAGTTGCCTTGCTTTGTAAAACACAGTTCTACTTTGAATGCTGCGGAAGACCCCTTCTGATCGACAAAAAGGAGGTGAAGTGGGGGAAAGACTTAAATCAGAAAATTGTGGAAGAGATATTTCTGTATGTAACGCTGAGAGATTAAGATCATTAGAACACATACATACAAATTATATCAGTCACTTATGCAGAGCACAGCCTTTATATCATCTTCTGTATATGAACATATACATTTTTTCTTAAATTATCTTGAAGACTAATGCATACACACAACACATAAACATGTTGAAAGTGGGATTCCAATGATGTTCTTGATTAAAATATAACTTTATTCTATACTATAATTAGGATATTTTACTTTTCAACACAGAGCCTTACTTGACCAACCAGACAACTAATGCTAGAAAGAAAGTCTCAGAGTTCTTGGTTATTACAGAGAGAGAGATAGAGCATTTGCTTAAAATAAAATGGGAAGGTTGAAGGTGTTTGAGGAAGGAGAGTCAGTGTTTCTTTTCTGCCTTCATAGCTCTCTACCAAAGGGGAAACTGAAAAATATCACACCATCATCCCTTCCTATCTCTCCAACCTCAGCTTACATCACTCTTTCCCAGGGCCACAAAGCGCCAGCCAGATTTTCCTTCTGTGCTTTCTTTCTGTTTTCGGACAGGACATGTTTTTCCCCAGTTCAGGGGTTTGGAAGACTAATCTTTCCATCATGAAAAACTCTTCTACCAGCCTTTACAATTCAGGTGTCAGCAAAAATATCTCCCCATAAGGGAGGCATTATAGAGTTTATAAAGTCTCCCCTCTACTCCAGGCCTTTCTATATCATTACCCTATTTTAAGGTTTTTTTTATAACGGTATGCCTGACAGATAGTAGGTGTTCAATACATATTTTTTTTCAGTGAATAAATAGCCTTTAACACTATCTTCTGTTCTCTGAATCCTTATTTAATTACTCAGGTTTTTTCTGCCTTTCTTTCTAGACCCAATGGAATATAAGCCACATAAAAACCAAGATCTGCTTCAAACTTTTCACTCATAACTCTAGCACCTAGGATAGCTCCTGGTCCATAGAACATTACCAATACATATCTGATGAATACATAAACTAAATATGTAAGAATGCTTGTCCATTTCACAATGATTTTGCTAATTTTAAAATGATACCAGCCAGCTTAAAATAATCATGTGATTTTCCTCAAAGACGATGTAGTTTTTCAGCTGCATGGATCATTCAGGACTGGGAAATTACCAAGTGAGTAAGACAAAGAGAGGGAGGCAAGTGAGCTCATGGTATTTGCACTGGACTGATTATAATTACTTGAATTTGGGATGTCAAGAGAGAAGGGGCTGTGGTAGAAAGTGAGAGATAAATGTGATTAATGTACTGGCAAGGTCAATGTAACCAAAGAATCGTGTTGTTAAAGGTAATTAAACCGGTGAGCTAAAAGAATAGAAAAATGTGGTTGGAGAGGGAAATATTTGAAATAAAGAACTCAGAAGTGGTACAATTTCTGCTAATGATAAGGTCTGAACATAGCCTGCCTCATAGGAAGTGAAAGACTGAAATAAGTGGAAGAGATGTTCACTGGAGGTAAAGAAGTAAAGGAATCAAGAGTATAAGAACTTGGATGTTTCGCTTACTAAATATTGAAGTCATTAGAACGGAGATAAGAGTAAGGATGCAGAAAAAGACTATAATTTAAAAATTAAATTCTTCAGTTAATGAGAGGAATGGATGAGAGGTCAGAATAAAAGGGCAAAGAGGAAGGGTAGTGAGCAACTGAGGTGCATGGCATGAGCTTCAAAAGGATAAGGCATTTGCTGCCATTATTATTTTGATTTTCCTGTCTGTATACTTCTTAAAGGGGGTGAAATATTTTGGAAGTTGCAACTGGGAGCAAGGATGACAAATTACTTGTCACACTGACTTGAAATATAAGAGCTAGAAAATTAGAACAAAAAATAAAACAAAAGACAGCCTCCACAGAAAGGACAGCAGTAGAAATGGAGCCAGATGAAGAGAATATCTGAGAGGAGATGGTGGAGGTAAGGTTGCGGTGGTACCTAACAGCTTGAGGATTGTTTTACCACACATTCTTGGGTGGAGATAAACCAATTTGCTTTATTTACAAAAGCATTAAACACAGAATAGAAACTCAGTGGCCATCAGTATTCTTAGTGCCCTCAAATCTAGGAATTACAAGTCATCAACTGGGAAATAATTGGTATCACTGAATCAAAAGTTAGTTGCTCTGTTCTTTGTTGGCTACTTATCTATATCCCACTCAAAGCAAAGAATACTGTCAGGCACACAGCCGGGCCTCAATAAGCATTTGTTCAATGAATAAATACCATTTACCATTATCTGCTATTTCTTGATTACTTATTCCTTTACTTTCAAATACCACTGGAGGGGAAAAATGCACGTTTTCCCAACTAGTTCCAAAATATTGTTTTTCAGCTCTTTTCATACGCCAATAACTCCTTCTCATGTAACAGATGCTGTTTCTGCTTTGTGATAAGCTATGCCTAATTTTGCTAAAATTTCTATCCATCATCAATTCTAAAAGCCTCATGGCATCTTGTGACATTTGGAGATCAATTGTTACTAGAGTCAATTACAAAAAGCTTTGTTTTAATGGACCTATAATTGATATTGGTATTTTCTATTTTTAGAATTTACTCGGAATATCCAGATCATTGTTTTCAGTCACAGTACATAGAAAACTCTATATTTAGTCTCAGAAAACTGTTTAAATGACTCTCTTTTCAAAGAAAATTTTCTTTAAAGTTTTGAAAATCTGAAAATTGAGAACAATGGACTTTCGTTGAGTACAAATGGGAAAAATTCGACTCAATTTATTTCTAATGCTTTCTCATAAAAGTCTTACTTCTCATTGAAATAAGCTTTAACAATGACAGTCCACATCATTATTTAACATGTTTTTGTGAGTCTTTGAGACAACTGACCTCATGGAGGTCAGTTTGGGTTATGAACCCAAAGGGGTTCATAAAATGATTCCTTGAATTATATTTGTTGCACAGGGGTAAATTACACCCAAAGTATAATCATTCATAGGTCTTGTTACGGTATGAAATCCTAGTCTCTGTTAAGAATTAAGCAGTATTTTTTATATTTAGAGTATTCATATTTACTAAATGCAAAATTTCTGTTAGGATTTAGAAGCAACACGGTATAGTGAAAAAGAGAAGTAATAAGGTTTGAATACTGAGTACATTATTTCGTTCTTTTTATCAAGTATTTTTAACCGCCGGACACTACCCAAAAAGGGTAGTGTCACAAGGTGGAAAAATGGAGACACAGTTTCTGCCATGAGGAATTTACAGTTTCTGCCATGAGGAATTTACAGTTTCTTAAAAGATACAAGTAGCAAAGAGCAATTGTGGTATGATAAATTATATGGGACATGTTAGGGTTGCCAAACTGAATATAAGCTTCCCAGTTAAATTCTAATTTCAGATAAGCAATGAATAATTTTGTAGTATAAGGATGTCCCCAATATTGCATGGGAGATAAACTTAACAGGCAATCTGTGGAAAATGGATCCAAGCTAAACTTCCTATAGAAGGAAGCCTTCACCGAAGATATGCCATCCAAGTAGGGAAGGAGTTAGACAATTGATGATGAGAATTGTAGGTAGAAAGAACAGCATATGCAAAGACCAGAAGGTAAAGAAGAGTAGAGTGCATTTGGAGGAGTATAGTAAGTTCAGTGAGGTAGCAAGGAGAATGGTGAGACAGCAGATTAGAGAGTTAAGCTGGGGCCCTATCAGGCATGGACAAATAACTATGGTAAGGACTTTTAAATTTATCTATATTTAACTTTTTTCTGATTTGTTTTCTTGAAATATCATCTGGCTTATAGTGTGTAGTGTAAGTTTAATTTTGGAGGGTCAGAGAACATTTTGGAGTCAACATATACAATATACTGAGAAATGATTGTGTAAACAGGAGAGATGGCAACAGTGTAAGAGCAGAGGAATCAGTAAGGAGAGAATGGAGTAAATTCAGGATTTATTTAAGAGTTATCAATAGGATCTTGTAATTGATCATATGAGGGAAATAAAGTAACGGGAAGAGTTAGGGATAATACCTAACTTTCTAATTTATCATATAGGAGTATTAAGGTTGAATTCTCTAAGGCAGGGAATGTAGTATGAAAAATATGCTGGGGAGCCATGGCATTGTGATGTGGGGAGGTTTGTAAGGTATGATGGGCATTTGCAACACCCAAGAGGAGATTTCTAATAGTAATTGTTTATATGTCAGTGAAGCTCAGATGAGAGATCTGGACTTCAAAATAGATTGGGTACTGCTAGTTAGTAAATAAATGTTACTCAAAGTGTGGTTTCAGATGACCTGCATCAAAATCACCATGGGTTCATGTTACAATTCTTGAGCCCCAACCAGACCTCCCAAATCTAAATTTATCACAAGCACCCAGATGATTCTTACACAGTGAAGTTTGAAAATCCCTGATAGAGATTATGGATGAAGGGGTGTACCTGGATAGTATCACCCAAGGACGGTACAGTGTAACAAGAGCACATAGTTCAGAATAATAGAGAATATTATCAAAGGAAATCGAGTCCCTGGAGAAACTTGAAGGAACTACCAGAATAATCATAAAACCAGATGAGGATGGTGTCAGGGAAACCAAGGTTATAGTGTTTCAGATTTAGATGTTCCAAATGAAATCTTTTAAAATACACAGTACTGAAAGTTTGCTTTTTACTTAGGCTGTATGCTACATGCTTCAGAGACTGGTTGTTTAAATTCTAAATTTCCAGTACCTAGCACATAAGATGTAGTCACAATTTTTTGTTTAATGAATGCATGAAAGTATTCAAGCCATAGTAATGACAAATTGTACTATTTGCCATAAATAATATTCTTCCAGATGGAATCTCTTCTGAGGGAGGAGATACATTATAAAAATATAACTTTGTAAAATTTTCTATTAAATATGTGAGGTAAATATTGTTTTTTAACTTTAAATTTTGTTCACATGTAAATATTTTCTTATAAAAATGGTTCTTTTACATATACATATTTGGACTTAGATTCTCATAACATTTGAACTGGCAAAAATTGTCATGCTTTCTTATTAAAATGGAACTATCTCTTTAACTATTATTCAGTACAAGAAATCATTTAATAAGATGCTAATATGACTCTTTTACAATGATTTATCTCCACTCTGATTTTCTCTGTGTTATAAATCTCTATATTGGAGATGAGTGTAGCAGCTTTTCAGGTATACATTAGATGAGTTGGCATACATAACCCAGGGTTTTATATTTTAAAACACTCTTACCAGGATTCATTTTTTGAAGAATAAAAAAAAGAAATAAAAGAAAAAGGCATAAAATGGCTCTACATATTATATCTCTGTCAGTATATTAATGTGCTTAGCTTTTCAGCATCCTCTATTTCAATTTTGATTTGGTCACTCAGTGCTGTTTAATTCATCACTTCTATTTTAAAATTCCACACACCTTTCCAATGCCCACTGAAAGTTTAATTTTTATTTATCTTCATTATTCAGCACATAAAATTGTATCACAAAACAATGAAGTAAATAGAAGGAGGTTATAAAAATATTGCAGTAAATATTCTAGATATCACAAGAAAAAGATCTCCTGTGTTGGGAAGGAATATTCATGTAAATGAAACTTCCCTATATATATATTTCCTATATATATTTCAGTCAAAAGAAATGACTTATTTTGCCCCTCAGGTGGAAAGTCTGAATCTGCATTTAAATGGAAAGACTTCTAATTCATATTTCAGCAACTGGAATCAACAGATAGAAATCAGTTGCCTTTAAAGTTATATTGAATTATACATATGTGAAGATTTAGATCTAATCAAATGCATTAGGTTAATTCTCTCAATGAAATATCTAGCCCATCTCTAATTTAATTATCAAATACCTGCTCCTAAGAATAAAGTAGTTTAAAATATTCATCTAGTAGTTCATTCTAATCTCATTTTTTAATATTTATTTTAGATTCCAGGGTACAAAGAAAAACAATGTATCATTAAAACAGCTCTATATGTGAGTCTTGATTTTGTATATTATTTTAATAATGCTGTTCACTGAAAAATCATCTTCTGAAAACCTGTAAAATAATAATGGAAAGCTACACATGAAAGGCCTCTTATAATAAGATGCCATTTCTGTTTATACTAATAATGTGCCTACTTCAAACTCAAACCAGCTGTCAGTCAATTTAGAAATTATTCCCAGCTCATATAACTTCCACAAGTATGGGACCTCTATGTGAGCTGGGATACTGTCTGTCTTGTTTACCACCTTATCTCTTGCACCAATGAGATAATTCAGCATTTTGTAAGCATTCCATAAAACAGAGTTTTGGATAAATTAATCAATTAAGTAATAGCTAGCTCATAATTTTCCAAGAAATCGAAACGTTGAAATAAACATTGACTCTAGTAACTCAAGATATATTAGAAATCAAAAGTAGAAGAAACCTTGGGAAAAATAGTTGGTTGACTGTGACTTGGGAAAAATAGTTGTGTGAGAGATTCTGTCTCTCACACAAGACTCAGAAGTGTCTTCATGGCAGGGGCTGCATTTTGTTAAACTCCATATTCCCCTCTTCTAGTACAAAAGGGTGAACACAACTATAGTGCTCAATATTTCCTGATTGAATCAGAGTGGGCATTAGTTACTGCCCCTTCTGAGCTCCCATTTTTATAACAACATTTTGTAATTATGCTTTCACAACCTTTGAGCCTACTGTTCCCCCTCCCTTTAATGCCCTCCTTCTGCTCTTCACTTGGTTAATGTTTAATCACTCCATGCCACCTCTGCATCCTTTGGCAGAGACAATATTCAAATGCTGTTCTTTCATAGGTGTAGACTTGTTGCCAGGAAGGGGATGCCCACTAAGCTTCCACAGTCCCCAGGCCCATTTGGATCCGTGTGAGGCAATGTAACACACTCACAACAATAGAATAGGAGCAGAATGATATGCCATTTCTTGGACAAAGTGGTTAAAAGTGGATGTGCCTCCCAACCCCAATCTTTCTTCCCTATCTGTAGGCTAAATTCAGAGGATCTGAGCTCTTAGGAAATTGCTGGGACACAAGAAGAAAAGGTGCTCATTTGGATGTGAACCACCCACCAATCAGAAAATACCATTTAGACTTTATGTGCTCAAGAAATAGGTGTTTGCTGTATAAAGTCATTACAAATTTTGTTTTTGTTGTTGTTACAGAAGCTAGTGCCAACTTAACTGATGCCTGTGCCATCTTGGGGAAGTCTTCTAAGTCTCTGGTATCAAAGGAAATTTAACTATGTAAATCAAGGAGACCCCTAACCTGAGTGTTAATCTACAAAGATACTATGAATCAATCACTGAAATTTTATCACTTGGAAGGAAGCCTCCTCTTAGGAATATACTTATATGAGTGGAAGGAAATGTTTTTTTTAGCTGCTTGGGGGAGGAGAGTGATGGGCAGGAGGCTATGGACAGTATGCACAAATAGTGAAAGTTCTTAAAATGGCCTTATAAGAATGGTGGGTCTGATTAATTGCATGTTTTTCTGTTTTGTGAGGGAATGCAAATTTTGGGTCAGAACCAAGTAGCTCAAGGCAATACAAAGAACAAATACTGCCCCAAGCAATCCTTCCCAAACTGATTCTTTGTAGTACTCAGTCTCAATGCAGATTATATATTGTATAAACATTTTACTATCATACTCTAAAGGTGTGCTAAATTTTTGGCCTGGCAAATCATTCATTTGTCTAAGTTTGGCCTTAGTTCTGATGTGCTGTGTGATGTGCTGTATGATATCCATCATAATACTATTACATATACACACAAGTGCATTTTCTGTGTATGAAACAATTTTAGAATCAGCATATAGCATATTTTCTAGAAGGTAGTGGGTTCTGAAATAGTTGTTCATTGATTAACAAGACAGTGGGATCATCTGTTCCAATATTGTAAAGGTAAATACACTCCCATAATATAAATTGGAAGTTAATAGACAGAAGGTGTTATTTATCTAAAGGAGGAGACTGCAGTGGGAAGCAATATCATTTAGGGCTTAAGCATTTGGTCTTCAGAACAATAGACAGACATTTTTCTCTGCCCTGTCTCTAACCCTTTAGAGTTAGATAAAAGTGACCTTGAGGAAATTGCATATGTCATCCTCAATTTCTTCACTTTAAAATATGAATAACAGTACTTGCCCCATAGTGTTTAATGAGATTCAAATAAGATCATTTAAGTGCTTGGCATACTGAATGCTACCTTATAAATTATCAATACGTTAGCCATAATTATTTCCTGAAGATAATTTATGGACTCCCAAGTAAACATTTGTTCAAAAGATTTCTGTATTTGAAATATGTATTTAAACCCTTAGTACTTTCCCCTATAAATGTTAACTGTATATATTAATATGAAAATGATATAAATTTATAATATGGGTTTTTCTTGACCCTCACAATGTGTAAACTCCATTTCATAGACTTTCATGATGCCTTCAAGTTTCTCTTCTGGAGAAAATGAGAAATGAAGATAACACATCTGTTATAGTGACCTATGCTAAAATAGATGGGCTACAAACTTGATTGCTAGCTCCACTTTTGCCATCAAGTTACTAACCATATTTGGGCAAGTTATTTTAACACTCCTGAACCAGTTTGCTCCTCTAAAAATGGCAATCAGAGAAATAACTCTTCTCAAAATTCAGCTTAAAGGAAAAACTAATATGAATGATTTTAAAGTGTTTTCTGAATATAAAATGTCACATAATGTTCAGCTATCTATTGTAAAAACTTTGTATGCAGACAGATGGTTGCTAGGCTTATCTTGGTGATCATTTCATATTGTATGTAAATGCCAAATCACTATGTAGTATACCTGAAACTAGTATAATATTGTATGTCAAATATATTTCAATAAAAAAGAAGAAAGTTAAATTTTACAAGTTTATGTTTCCATTTCTAATCACTATCTGCTGTAGTGATTACCAGGAAAACTAAGTTGATTGAGTAATTGATTGATCACTTCATTACATTAATCTAGAAGTGGGAAAAATATGATCTTGTACCACACCTGAAAGATATCTGCATCAAATCCTCCTCCACTTTGTAGTATAAAAGTGTGCTTATGTTAAAGTACTTCATTTACAGGAAAAAATAGCTCTCTGCCAGAAAAAGAGCAATGTAACATAATTACTCTTGGCTTGGAAGCCTACTATTAGTTTATTCAATGACTTTCTCAAATGGTGCCGGGAAAATTTGACATGAAACATTTTTGTTAGAAAAAGCATCTCTCATGTTATGTATAATACAGACACAAAAGAAAAATATGAACGGTGGAAGTAAGCTTACATTCAACAGTGACAAACTACTTGCCACAAAATATTCTTAGGTTTAAAGTCCCTGGCTCTATTAATGGGTTATAAGTGAGTGTGGTACACAATGTTACAATACTTTCTGACATTAAATGAGTGGATCTTTCCTGCATGATCATATAGCCAGTTACCTAGCTACTCATACCTACTCAAATAGGGCAAGAGAATGGTACTTCATAAAAGGGAGAAGCAGTTGAGACATGGAAGGATCAGGACCTGGAAAAAACCCAACATCTAGAGTGTTGCATTTTCAGTGTGAGTTATCTGAAGAACATGGTGACGATTCTCAAAGCAGAAAAAAACAATAAATGTGTCAACATGAGATTCCTATAGATTCCTGTTTAGCAGGAATCTATAGGAATCTCATGTTGACACATTTATTGAAGTTTACGGTTCAAGCCTAAGTTCAATACCCCTTTATGAAAGCAATATAAACTACTTTAGATTTGGGGGTCACACAGCCATTGGTTTAAATACTGTTTTATCACTTGCTAATAATGACTTGGGGCAGTTGAATTAGCCTCCCCAAGCCTCATTTTCTTTATAGGTAAAGAGAAAATAATAACAATCCTAATTCTTGACTTATGAAAATTACATGATAAGATGATAAAATTTTCTCAAGAGCTAGGTATATATCAATTCACAATACATCATTTTTATTGATATAATTGCTAGTGTTAGGGCAGATAGGTGCAAGGCACAGCCAAGTAGTTGTCCATGTGGGTAAGTTATGATACAGTTTAAATGGGACATCAAAGGGATTCAGTAATAGTGCTTTCAGGACTGGCAAGTAGAAAAGAGAAGCATTTGCCCTATCAAAGCAGGGACTTGAGTGCAAGGGAATGCAGCAGCAGGCCAGTTATTGCAGTCATGTTTACAGAAAAAACAAGAAAAAAAAACTGATTTACAAACATAGATTTCCAGTGATATAAGGGGTGACAAATATTTATTTCCTTATCTTCATTTTATGGATAAAGAAATAACATTGTAACAGCAAAATACACTTTCTTCTTAAGTGCACATGGAACATTCTCCAGGGTAGATCACATCTTGGGTCACAAATCAAGCCTTGGTAAATTTAAGAAAATTGAAATCATATTAAGCATCTTTTCTGACCACAATGCTATGAGATTAGAAATCAATTACAGCAGAAAAACTGTACAAAATACAAACACATGGAGGCTAAACAATATGCTACTAAGTAACCAAGAGATCACTGAAGAAATCAATTAAAATTGATTAAATTGATTAAAATTAAAATCAATTAAAAAAAATACCTAGAAAAAAATGACAATGAAAACACGACGACCCAAAACCTATGGGATGCAGCAGAAGAATTTTAAGAGGGAAGTTTAGAGCAATACAATCCTATCTCAAGAAACAAGAAAAATCTCAAATTAACAACTTAACCCGACTGCATAGCACAGGGAACCATATTCAATATTCTGTGATATAACATAATGGAAAAGAATTTAAAAAGTGTATATATACGTAAGACTGAATCACTTTATTTTACAGCAGAAATTAACACAACATTGTAAATCAACTATACTTCAATAAAAAAATGAAATAAAAAAACCAACATAAACTTAAACCTAAAGCAACTAGAGAAAGAAGAACAAAAAACCCCCAAAGTTAGCAGAAGGAAAGAAATCGTAAACATCAGAGCAGAAATAAATGAAATAGAAATGAAGCAAAGATCAATGAAAGTAAAAGCTGGTTCTTGGAGGAGATAAAATTCATAAACCTTTAGCCAGACTCATCCAGAAAAAAAGGGAGAGGACTCAAATCAATAAAATTAGAAATGAATAAGGAGAAGTTACACCTGACACCACACAAATACAGAGGATCATAAGAGAATAAGAGAAGCAACTATATGCCAATAAAATGGACAACCTGGAAGAAATGGACAAATTCTTAGAAAAGCACAACCTTCCAAGACTGAACCAGGAAGAAGTAGAAAATATGAACAGACCAAACACAAGGAATGAAATTGAAACTGTGATTAAAAATCTTCCAACAAACAAAAGTTCAGGACCAGATGGCTTCACAAGTGAATTCTATCAAACATTTAGAGAATAGGTAACACCTATTCTTCTCAAACTCTTCCAAAAAATTGCAGAGCGGGGAACACTCCCAAACTCATTCTATGAGGCCACCATCACCCTGATACCAAAACCAGACAAAGGTATCACAAAAGAAGAAAATTACAGGCCAATATTACCGATGAACATAGATACAAAACACCTCAATAAAATACTAGCAAACAGAATCCAACAACACATTAAAAGGATCATACACCATGATCAAGTGGGATTTATCCCAGGGATGAAAGTATTCTTCAATATACCAAATCAATCAACGTGATACACCATATTAACATATTGAAGGATAAAAACCATATGATCATCTCAATAGATGCAGAAAAAGCTTTTGACAAAATTCAACACCCATTTATGATAAAAACTCTCCAGACATAGAGGGAACCTACCTCAACATAATAAAGGACATATATGACAAACCCACAGCAAACATCATTCTCAATGGTGAAAAACTGAAAGCATTTCCTCTAAGATCAGGAACAAGACAAGGATGTCCACTCTCACCACTATTATTCAACATAGTTTTGGAAGTCCCAGCCACAGCTATCAGAGAAGAAAAAGAAATAAAAAGAATCCAAATTGGAAAGAAGAAGTAAAACTGTCACTGTTTGCAGATGACATGATAGTATACAGAGAAAAACCTAAAGATGCCATTAGAAAACTTCTAGAGCTAGTCAATGAATTTAGTAAAGATGCAGGATACAAAATTAATACACAGATGTCTCTTGTATTCCTATACACTAACAACAAAAGATCAGAAAGAGAAATTAAGGAAACAATACCATTTACCATTGCAACAAAAAGAAAAAATAGGAATAAAACTACATAAGGAGGCAAAAGAAAGAAATCAAAGACGACACAAACAGATGGAGAGATATACCATGTTCTTAGATTGGAAGAATCAATATTGTGAAAATGACTATAATACCCAAAGCAATCTGCAGATTCAATGCAATCCCTATCAAACTACCACTGGCAGTTTTTACAGACCTAGAACAAAAAATTGCACAATTTGTATGGAAACACAAAAGACCCCAAATAACCAAAGCAATCTTGAGAAAGAAAAATGGAGCTGGAGGAATCAGGCTCCCTGACTTCAAACTATACTACAAAGCTACAGTAATCAAGACAGTATGGTACTGGCACAGAAATATAGATCAATGGAACAGGATAGAAAGCCCAGATATAAACCCATGCACATATGGTCACCTAATCTATGACAAAGGAGGCCAGAATATACAATGGAGAAAAGACAGTCTCTTCAATAAGTGGGAAAACTGGACAGCTACATGTAAAAGAATGAAATTAGAACACTCCCTAACACCATATGCAAAAATAAACTCAAAATGGATTAGAGACCTAAATGTAAGGCCAGACACTATAAAACTCTTAGAGGAAAACATAGGCAGAACACTCTTTGACATAAATAGCAACAAGATCTTTTTTGATCCATCTCCTAGAGTAATGAAAATAAAAACAAAAATAAACAAATGGGACCTAATGAAACTTAAAAGCTTTTGCACAGCAAAGGAAGCCATAAACAAGACAAAATCACAACCCTCAGAATGGGAGAAAATATTTGCAAATGAATAAACTGACAAAGGTTTATTTTCCAAAATATACAAACAGCTCATGCAGCTCAATATCAAAAAAACAAACAACCCAATCAAAAAATGGGTGGAAGACCTAAATAGACATTTCTCCAAAGAAGACATACAGGTGGCCAACAAACACATGAAAAGATGCTCAACATCACAAATTATTAGTTAAATTCAAATCAAAACTACAATGAGGTATCACCTCACACCAGTCAGAATGGCCATCATCAAAAAATCTACAAACAATAAATCCTGAGAAAAGGGAACCCTCCTGCACTGTTGGTGGGAATGTAAATTGATACAGCCACTATGGAGCACAGTATGGAGCTTCCTTAAAAAACTAAAAATAGAACTACCATATGACCCAGCAATCCCACTAGTGGGCATATACCCAGAGAAAACTATAATTCAAAAAGATACATGCACCCCAATGTTCATTGCAGAACTATTTCCAATAGCCAGGACATGGAAGCAACCTAAATGTCCCTTGACAGAGGAATGGATAAAGAAGATGTGGTACATATATACAATGGAATATTACTCAGCCATACAAAGGAATGAAACTGGGTCATTTGTAGAGACGTGGATGGACCTAGAGACTGTCATACAGAGCGAAGTAAGTCAGAAAGAGAAAAACAAATATCGTATATCAGTGCATATATGTGGAATCTAGAAAAATGGTATAGATGATCTTATTTGCAAAGCAGAAATAGAGACACAGACGTAGAGAACAACCGTATGGTATCAAGGGGGAAAGTGGGGGGGGAGGAATGAATTGGGAGATTGGGATTGACATATATACACTATGATGTATAAAATAGATAACTAATGAGAACCTACTGCATAGCAAAGGCAACTCTACTCAGTGCTCTGTGGTGACCTAAATGTAAAGGAAATCCAAAAAAGAGGGGATATATGTATACGTATGGCTGATTCACTTTGTTGTACAGCGGAAACTGATAAAGCAGTGTAAAGCAACCATACTCTAGTAAAAAAAAAAAAGAAATAATGTTGTATGGAAATGTAATTGACTTGTCCAAAGTTATACAGTAAATACTGGGTCTAGGATTTCAAGTCAGTAGAAAGAACATATTTCTAACTACCATGCTATAGTGCCCCTCGTATGTAAAGGTGATATTAAGAGATCCCGGTTTTGGAAATTACAAGGATAACACATATAAAGCTAATAGCACAAGTCTAGCATGGGAACAAACGTGGCTATCCAGTAATCCCTGGTTGGAGTGGAACATACACTTAAGAGTTTTACATCTGGAAGCTCAGAAGGATACAAAGAGTGACATATATTAAACCAGAAAATAATAACAATATTACCTCTACTAGTATTACTATATCTGCAGCAGCTGTTGTTATTGCTAACAATAATAATAATAATGTGACTAGTAGCATTAATAGAAGTATATTGCCCACAAAAGGGAGAGGGGATGTTAGTCCTAATTCCCTCCATTGTCCATTTTGGTAGTGATGTTTAAAAGAAAATATTCACAAAATAGATGATGATCAAAATTTGATTACCATAATAGTTAAAAGCATGTCACATATTGCTTGTAGTAGGTTTAATTTGAGCATAATTTTTGATATAATGAACAAGAATTAAGCCTATTCTGTTTTACCTCAGGGGAAAATTTAGGACTAATAGGTAAAGGCTAAGGAAACAAAGTGTTGGAATTAACCTAAATAAGAATGTTCTTTTAACAAAGGTTTCAGAACATTATAAATAATAATTTTAAAACTTGCTATTACTGTGTATACTTTGATTCCAGTTATTTAAATTGATTCACATGGCATGCTAGAGATAGTGTTTAGGGGATTAAGGAAAATGACATGGAAGAGATTCAAGCAGATCTTTATGATCTCTCCTTAATATTGAAGCCCCCTTCCCTAATTTAACTGACCAAACTTACTTACCGACCCACATCTCTAATACTGTAAAAGTACAAAATATTTTAATTTTTGTGTCATCAAATTAAAATAGAATTTATGAGAAAGTATAATATTTATGATATATATCTACTCAATCAGTAATATAATCTGAATTATTTTGCTTGCTCCAAGAGACATATTTTGAAAGCTTCTAAAAGGTTCCCTACAACAGGTCAGAGAAGCACACTGGAGTCTCATTTGATCATTCTCTTGGTGAGAATCACTGTCTTCAGTTTGCTCTCAGGAAATCATGCACTCTGGATTATCTTCTACCTCACTATCTGCTCCATTTTGTGTCTTTTGCTGGAATGTTTTCCTCTCCCTGAATTCTATATTTTGGAGTGTCCCAGAACTCAGCCCCCTTTTTATATCTGTTTACACTTATCCCCAAGTGACCACCTCTGTTTGCAGCTTTAATTCCTATCTATACACTGATGGCTCCCGGCATATCCCCAGTTCCTCCCTCTCCCTTGAGCCTACCTGACAGTGACATATAGATGTCCAAGAATCATGTCAAGCATAGCACTTCCAAAACAGAACTCTTGAGTTTTCTCCCAACCCCTTCATTCTCTCCCAGTTTCCCCCATTCTGGAATAGCTCCACTATTCATTCAGTTTATTTGGCCCAACTCAGGCATCAGTCTTTATTCTTCTCTATAATCACTATATCTTATCCATCGGCAAGTCCTTTTGACTCTAGTTTCAATGCAGACACTGACAACAAGCACATCTGATAACTATCATCATCCAGGTCAATTCACTGTCATCTCTCACGTTGATCATCACAGCAGACTTCTGTCTCTTTCACTCACACCTCCTATTGCCAGTTTTATACACAGCAACCAGAATAATCTATTTAAAAAAAAATCAGATTGTGTCAATCTAATGCTCAAAAACTCCCATGACCTTTCATAATCCCTCACAACTGAGGAGGAAATCCAAACCCTTTATCACACTCTACAAGACTCCATATGATCTAGTTACTGCTTATCTCCCCGACCTCATCTCATTACAATCTCCATCTTATTCTTCTCTAGCCACTCTGGACTCTATCCTGTTCTCTCTTCTTGCAACACTATTTATTCCCTTAGATCTTCAAAATGTTCACTCCTTTCCTTCACTCAGATCTTTGCTCAACATTACCACTTCAGAGAAGCCATCCTGTTGATTCTTTAAAATAACACCTCTACCAAATCCCCCTCTGTAGCCCTTTGTCACCTTATCCTTCTTTGTTTGTCTCATAGCATTAGTTATTGCCCAAAATATATTTAGTTATTTATTGCTTGTATTCTGTCTCTTCCACTAGAACACTAGAATAAAAACTCCAGTAGGACAGCAAGAATTTTCTTTTTGTTTGTTTGTTTTCAACACTATTATATGTCTAAAGGTTAGAACAGTGCTTGGCACGTGGTAAAAATAAATAAAGGAGTTAAAAAGTAATAAGAAGTTTGGTGTTACATGAACTCCTACCAGATACTTCGTAAAAGGCTTACATTAATGAAAATTTGGGCTCCTAATAGTTCAAGTGGATGTTTGTTTTTCAATCCTGCGTACTTAATCCAATCCCAATTTGAGGAATTACTTGAGGTCCCAGATACCCTTGGGCCAAGAATCTCTGATATCTTGAAAATATTAGGGGCTGATCCCATTTAAGTAATAAATAACTTATCCAAGCCTTTACCTAATCTTGCCCAATATCCTTTGAAGCCCAAAGCAAGGGAAGGACTGATTCTATTATGGAATATATGTCAAAAAGGGATCCTTTTATTCTTTATATCAGCACCTGTAATATTCCTATGTTGCTTGTAGAAAAAAAAAAAAAAAACACCTAAAATGTATAGATATAGATTTGTGCAAGATGTTAGTGTTATAAATAAAATGTGATCTACTATTTCTCACTGGTCCCAAACCCAAATATCATTTTATTCTCCGTACTACCTAAACCCATCTACTTTAGTATTATGTACTTGTGCTATTTCCTTCTACTATCCTTCTAAATCTCAACAGTCAATATTTATTTGCCTTATCATGAGAAAATCAACAACATGCCAGGTCTATTATACAGCAATGATTTACAGAAGCCCTCTTCTACTTCTCTCAGTCAAGACCGAAAGGTTATAAAATTTCCTTGTGACTTCTCTCTTTCGTAATATATAGATGGTCTTTTGTAAAGCCCAGAAGATAAAATTAAAATAGTTTCCATTCATTTATTAAAAGCATTAATTCAGGAGAGATATAAAGCCTACAAAGAAATTGCAATTCTACCAACAAAAGTTCATTATTGAGAACATAATATATCACAAGAGGTAAATCCCTAACCTCTAAGAGATTGTACGTATCTAGAGTTTTTCTGGATCAACTCCAAAATCAACTCTGGGAACTTTTAACACTAGCTAGCAAGGGTATTGAAGGTATTTTGTGTCAAATTTTTCTAAGACTTCATCTCATTTAGGTAATTGATCTCTAAGTCTTGAATTTTATTTAGGGGAAAATAAACATGAAAAAGCATTTGGTAAAGGCAATTCAAACTAGTTCAATGGTCAACAACCCACAACTTTAGGGTTGCCTAATTACCACATATCCTTTTGATCATTTATATTCTAGTTAGACACTAGATGTACTTTGATGGTATAACAACTGAAGCACATTCCCCTTTTTTAAGAGATATAGTAGCAGCTACAAAGCTTGTGGAATCTATGGCAGACTTAGTTCTAGGATGTCTCTTTGTTGTTTCTTCTTGCTGTACAGACTACCATTAACAGAAAATGCTAAGGATTTCACAGTTAGTCGGCTTACCTCCTATGAAATACTGTTGCCTTCCATTTTTATGTATCACTATCCCTTATTATAATCCTAAACCCAGCAATTCTCCTTCCCCTACCTGAGGAAGGAGAATCCCATTGTTATCTATTGTTAGGTAACAATCTAAGTCTTTTTCAAAGCTTTTGAAAATTCTTTAGGAAAACCCTGATTTAACTTTATTTGTTGATGCTACATACTTGAAAACAAATTCTGAATATTGTCAAGCATGCTATGTTGACTAAATCAACTTAGCATTATACAAAAAGGTTCTCACGTAACTTAATTCAGCTCAAATGGCTGCGTTGATTACTCTAATGTAGGTTTGCCAGCCATTTGTTAAAACGTTTATAAAGCGCACTACTGCCCTATCTTCACACTAACACCAAGAAAAATCCTAAGACTTAAAGGTGGATCATTTTAAACTAGGAACCTGTAGTCTGGCCCAGTGTCTCCACACTCATCTCACCCATTCATTAACACTTTTGTTCAGTCAACAGTATTTCTTGAGCATCTACTTTATACCGTTGTTGAAAGCTTCAGAACGTAAATTTATTTTTTTTCCCCCAGAGTTATTGAGATATAATTGACATATAACACTGTATACATTTAAGGTATACAACATAATGATTTATATATCCAAATATATATTGTGATCACTACAATCAGTTTAGTTAACATTTATTACTTCATGTAATTACAATTTTTTTCCTTGTGATGAAAATGTTTAAGATCTACTCTCTTAGCAACTTTCAAATATTCAATCCAGTATTGTTAACTATAGTCATCATGCTGTACATTACATCTCCAGAGTTTATATACCTTACAACTGGAAGTTTTTACCTTTAGACTGTTTTCATCCAATTTCCCCACTGCTCACCCCTGCCTCTGGCAAATATTAATATGGCCTCTGTTTCCATGAGTTTATTTTTTGCAGATTCCACACATAAGTGAGATCATACAGTATTTGTCTTTCTCTGCCTGACTTATCTCACTTAGCATAATGTCCTCAAGGTCCATCCATGTTGTTAAAAATGGCAGGATTTCCTTCTTTTATTTTAATGACTGAATAGTATTCCATTGCATATCTATATATACAGCACATTTTCTTTATCCAGTCGTGTTAATGGACACTCAGGTTGTTTCCATGCCCGGGCTATTATAAAGAATGCTGCTATGTACAACGGGGTGCAGATATCTCTTCATGATAGTGATTTTGTTCCCTTTAGATATATACCCAGAAATGAAATTGCAGTGGAAACTTAAGTTTAAAGAACTATCTTGAAGATATGTTTGTTTAGCAAAGCTACTAGTTTTACTTAGGAGGTATGTTTATTTTGGATGGCTCAAAGTGCCAAATGGCAATCATGGAGGAAATTATATAAGATTACTAAAGCTTATCTACATTCCACTCGGCTGTGCCAACACTATGTGCAGTTCCGAACTAGGTTTAGAAAAGTGAACCCAACAAGAGATGGCCCAGGCCCATATGGAGTTTACTGAACTGTTTTCAAGTCCCCATATGGGTTGACTCATTTGGAAACTCAGAATTTCCCCCAATCTGAAGCTCATATTGTCAACAAATTGCTGGTCAGTACACAATCCCCATCCAACCTCTTGGCCTTACTCCATACTCTGTGACCAATCATGAGAGTCAGTTACATTTTCTATAAAGAGCTCGGGGTAAATTCTAGGCAAAATGCCAACATCTGTCTACCTCTTGCTGTTATTCCTGGAAATTTGCCCCCAAGACCGCCCCATTTGCTTTCCACTGGGCCTTCCATAAGCACAGAACCTACACATCTTTAAGAATATTTTATGAGGCAGTTTTTACAAATGAAAATCTTTCACTACTGTATGGACTTGATACTGATTTTTAAACTGAATTTTTAGCTAAATAACAATATTCCTCACTGTACCCTAGAGGTCAACAAATAGAGGACAGTAACTAATTAGGAAGTCATTTTGATTTTTTAAATGTAGTAAATACATTATTTCACAAATGCATATTAAATTATTCTGACTGAAAATGGAATAAAAGAGACTTTTTGAACCCAATTTAATTTAGAAATATCCATATGTACTTAAATATTATTTTACAAGTGTCTAATATTAAGTGAATGCTAGAATCAAAACAAAGCCTTCATTTGAAACTGAGAAGTATAACCTGAAATCCAAAATACGTATTTATAAATTGCATCTTTAGAATCATCTAAAAAAAGGAGCTGAAGAACATAGTGAACTATGGATGGTATCCCATGATCATAATTCTCATCTTTATTTCTATTTTTAGAAAAATAACTCAGCAATTTAATCAGTATTGTTAAAATGGATCCCTATTAATTCTTCTATAACTAATAATAAGAACATTTATACATTTTGGCTATACGAAATGATTATAACTAAAATTTGTTTTAGGCTGGGCAGAGCATCTCCATTCTACACATTAGGAATATACTACCATGGCATGCACTAGGTGACAAATTGCTAAGTGGCTTGAGTATGCTCTGCATTCACTCTCCAAATTGTTATTAAAATTTTATTGTAATCATATATGTAAGGACTTTAATAAAGTAAATGGAAGGATTTCAATTATACTGGGATGTAAGACAGTAGAAACTCTGCTTTTTCTTTTGTCATCTGGGAAAGCCAGACAAAATGGAGAGAAGTATGAGGGTTAAGAACATTTTGCTTAACTGTGTGGGAAACTGTGGCTTGGTAGTTCAATGTGCAAAGTTATATGCAACATGAGTAAAAGCATTGAAAATAGTACAGTGTTTAATAGAGGTAAAATGTCTCATTTTCCCCACTTTTGCTGAGAGATTAATGGGCTAGATTTCCATGATTTTTTGGTAGTTCAGCATATGATTATTCTGATACAAATTTGCCTGATTAAAAAGAAAAAAAAAAAAGAGAGGTTAGAAAACATCTGTTTTTTGGGGATTGACATGTATACACTGATGTGTATAAAACTGATGACTGATTAAAAAAAATAATAATAAAATAAAATAAAATAAATGCCAGTCTTCATATATAACATAGAGATACAATGGTAGTACCTATTTCACAGGGTTGTAAGGATTGAATGAGTCCATGTAAAAAAAAAAAGAAAAAGAAAACACCTGTTTTTGCCCCAAAGCACAGGGGAACTTTAAATGTTTACAACTGAATATATTTCTTCCCTTTCACTCACAACTAGGTAGTAGCTCCATCAGTATTTAGTTGCATATTTTATCAGACAAAAGTTTCTTCAGAAATAAATAGTTAAAATGCTCATTTATAAGGACATTTTCAGCTACAGATATATTTTTATGAACATATATTTATACCAACAGACTCAACTTTGCAAATGCCTAAATTCCACAGATGTCTACAGTATCTTTATTTTCTCAGTTACAAACATATCTCTATTTAATATTAAAGGCATAAGAATTAATTTATAATCTATTTTCCAGAATATGTTTTTGCTACGTAAGCATTTTAAAAATGCATGCTGAACTATTATTGCCTTTCATTTGATGGCAAAGTTTCCCTTTACTCTAAGTAAATGATCCTCTTTAGGTAGAAAATTATTATTTTTATGTTCATGGGGACTTAAACTGGAAAAGACTTTACACACACATAACCGTTTGCTCCTGAAGATCACTGTCATATTATAATTCCAAAGATATTTTTCCTCCCTGATGGATTAGTCCAGATGTGTCCCAAAACTGTCACAAATCAGAAAAAGGTTAAAGACTGTGTAATTTCTGTGTTGGACCCTCTGTCAAGTCATGTTTACTGTCACCAAAAGGTTAGACTAGAGAAGAAAAGAATAAGGTTGATGAATAGCGCAGAACGTGTGTCAGTGTAATGAAAGAGGTGGCAGGCACCTGTTTTCAGCAGTGATAAGCCATCCAGATTTTGTCCTGTCACTTTTAGTTTTTCAAAAGCACATTACTTTTAGGTCTGGATCCTGAACATGCCTTCAGGCACTGGGACCTTAGAAACAAATAATTCAGTAATATGTTTCCTGCCAATTCTTTGAAGATGGGGGCCTTTCCCTTTGTTGATATGTTTGCCTCACTTCACTGCATATTACCATCCCCAAACCTTTTTGAGTGAACAGCTACAATTATGTTGGTCTCTTTTTATAAGAAAATGGTAGTAAGGAAAACCAGAAAACAGTGAAATTCATTTTATTACTGTTCATATGTAAATGTGCTCTAATGTAGAAGTCTTCAAAATACAAACCAAAATAAGTCAGTCTTTCATCTTTTCATATCTTGGTTAAGAATTTTTACAAAACAAAAAAGTGAAAATACCTACAATATGAGAACACATTTTTATGTACAGTCATAAGTATATAGTGAAATGGTGAATTTAAAACTATGGGGTCTCTGATAGAGCTGAGCTCATTCTCACGTGATGGGAGAAAAACAGGATTGTCATGTCTATTTTCCAAACAGTCTTAAGTAAATCTTAGATTTTCTCCAAATAGTTAGAGGTGATTTTGGCCAGAGATGAAGTTTAATTTTTCCAAATCTTTACAAGTGATTTTAAATCTGAGTGACTAACAAGTATAGCAGTTAGTAGTGTAGTGTAGTTAGGCATACAACTTTCTTCCTTCTAAAAAAATTTGGTTTTCTTCTAAGTGTCTGTCCTTAACTGCATTGTGCTATTTCTCTTTACTCTCTTTCTGGGATTTCTCCTTATGTCAACTATCATTGTGCAGATAATACTCAATTTATTTACATAAGCTTCAACCTCTCTTAAATTCACCAGACTGTATACTTTTCAAAAATGTATCTTATTCACCAAAGCACAGTACCTGGCACAGTTCCAGGGACAATATATCCTCTGAGTGGGGAGTAGATTCTGAGCCAGCATCATGTTAAGAGTTTAATCTAAGTTGAAAAGAGAAGAATGAATAAGATAAAGTCTCATCCTGGGACTGGAGGATAGTAGAGCAGAGCAGGGATTTGGGCTGACTGGGGATTATAAACAGAGCTTCTACTTAGCTATCAAAAGTCAGGAGGAATACAGAGGAGCAATTGGGCCTTGGAAAGGTACTGCTATTGAGAAGGGTGTGAGGGTGTCGCACGCCATCCAGTCTTAGGACTAGGGAAGGAACAGCTAATTCATTGGGTTCTGAGAAAGATGAATTTCATACTGAATGGTCACTTTCTTTGCCTGCAGGAAAGGAGTGGCACTCTAAAGGGATTGAAGTAACTGGCAAAGGATAGTAATACTAGTATATTTGACTCCAACATCAATTTGATTTCTTACTGTATATAAATGTCCTCAAACTTCAGTCCCAGACCAGAAACATCAACATCACTTAGGAAATTGTAAGAAATACAAATTATCAGGCCTTCACCACAAACCTAGTAATCAGAAAACATAGGGGTGCAGTCCAGGAATCTGTTTTTTAACAAGCTCTCCTGATGATTCTGATTCATGCTGATGTCTGAAAGCCACTGCACTGTACCAAGCTGCATCAAATACTCATTGAAAGCCTGGAGGTTCTTAGGATACAGAGACAAATAAAACAGGAGATCTGCCCTGATGCCAGAAAGTGTTATGGGGGTTCAAAGGAAGAAAATATAAAATAATACTTTACCAATCACTTCCATTAACTGAGCATTTACTATGCACCAGTTGTGTTTGGGAAGTAATATTATAATCTCATTTGATAGATCAGGAAACTGAAGTGCAGTGACAAAATATAAGTTGTCTAATGTTACGTAACTGGGAGGTGATAGGAATCCGAATCCTTATTCTTTGTTTCATATTGAAATGGGCGTAGGTTTATCTACCATCAGATCAGGGCACAACTTAAACATTTTCACTGTATGTGATAGTTTCAGGTTATGTAAAAATGATGATGTCATATATTATAATGGGTTTTTTCTTCTTCACCCCATCCACTTTATTTTGTGTTAATCTGAAGCAATGTTTGACTTCAAAGCTAAGGATTAAAATCAAATTATACTGCCTCTGGTTCAAAAAATTTTGAAAAAGCTTCATGGAAAATCTAGTGTTTGAAAATGGGTTTTTTTTCTAGGTAAGGTCTTTCAAACTTCAGATAAGCATTCTTTCCTAATTTTCAGATTATTTCATCCACACAAAAGAAAGTCATGTTCTTAAAAAAAATGAAAGCCTGAATAATTAAGTAGCTTCAAGGTCAAATAAAGTGAAAACTTAATATTATGAATCAGATTGTGAGTGATTTTTAAGTTATTACTAATTCTAAAATGCCATTTTAAAAATCTATGACTTTTTAAAGGATGCATTCATTATTTAAAATGTAATACTAGATTTTATTTACACTATTCCACAATGTAAATCCAATTGTACACCATTTGTAACAACATATCTGTTAGTTGATATTTTAAATGATATGTCTATCATTTGAGAATTTTCCTTGCATACCTGAAAGCAGAAATATTCTTAGTTATATTCATTGTAGGCTATAATATTTAGATGCACTCTAACACTATCAGAATCTAATTAAAACAAAATTTAAGCTATTTCTTTAATTTAGAACTTGTCATATTCACATAAAAATTTATCACAAATGGATATATAAAATATTATGAATACTACATATATTTCTACAGGTAGTTATATAAAATGAATTATAAAGGTTGTATCCACCTCCTATCCAGGAAACTCATAATAACTGAGATTTATTATGGCTTAAGAAACAGTTCTGAATCTGGGTCATTTTGGTGAGTCTGACTTCCCTGGAATACCTTCTTCTGACCTATGGTTCCTATTTCCTACTACCTTGTGGTAATGTCTTTCCTTACTAAAGTTTTATGTAGAGATTGGTTCTTCAGAAATATACTCTTCAATATGCGAGTTATGATTGTGTAACATTGCTGCCCTCTATTTCTCTAACTTAAGCATTCTACTTTGCTCTTTTTTCTTTTTGTTCTTCTGACTGGATAATTTCAAATGACCTGTCTTTAAGTTCACTGATTCTTTTTTCTGCTTGATCAAGTCTGATAGTGAAGCTTTCTTTTGGATTTTTCAGTTCAGTTATTGTATTCTTTAGCTCCAGAATTCTGGTTGGTTCATTTTTATAGTTTCTCTTTGTTGATATTCTCATTTTGTTCATGTATCATTTTCCTGATTTTGTTTGGTTGTCTATCTGTGCTCTCTTGTAGCTTACTGAGCTTCCTTAAGACAATTATTTTGAATTCTTGTCAGGCAATTCACAGATCTCCATTTCTTTAGGGTAGGTTGCCATTGATTAATTTTTCCTGATTCTTTATGTTTCTTGTGGATTTGTATTGGTATCTGTGCATATGAAGAAGAAGCAGCCACCTGTTCCAGTTTTCATGAACTGGCTTTGCAGGGAAAGACCTTTACCAATTCAGCTGGCTAGAGATTGTGGGAGTTTCCAAATCCCCTTTTTTTTTAATGGCTGTGTATGTTCCACTACTCTCCCTCCCTTCTGGGGGAGAATCCTCAGAATTATTCACCTTCTCCAAATCCCACAGAGTCATGCTTTGTGCTAAGAGCCACCTGCTCCTTTTCCCTTGGGCAGTGCACTGGAATGTTGGGTGTAAATTCTACTTTTCTCTCTCCTACCTGAAGAAGAGAACTCAGGATTGTGCATCTTCTTTCTATGCCACTGAGCTGAGCCAGCTGCTAAGATCATGATGGCTGCTGAAGTTCAGAGGCCTTCTACTTTAGTGCTTCCTCCATTAGACTATGAAACTGGTGTTATTGTGACATCCAAGATGATGGCAAAAGCCTTTAAAACAATACTAGACAGAAATCTGCATATGTCCAGCACATGACACTCTCTTTTTTTATATCATTAAATATCTTCAAACAATAATAGCTCAAGATCTAAGTATTTAATCACCTCATGGTGAATATCATATGAGCTGCTCAATAAACAACTATTCATTATTTAGTTTATACACAGTATATCCATTTCATAATATTATAGGACTTTAGTTATAAAAAAGATTTTGGTCACATTTCCATGTTTATAGATCAGTGCTTGTATACTCCTGTCTTTCAAAAGTCATGTTTCAAATAGTACTTCATTTATTATCAATGTATGAATATTTAGTTGTTAAAATAATGACTATGTTTATATATATTTTTGGAATGGGCATATTCAAAGTTAAACTTTTTTTTAACTTTAAGATGCAATTTTCCAATCCTGGAGAAGAGCTCATTCGTGAGGATGATGCTAGCATAGCATCACCATCATTTCATAGCAGTTCCTGCAGTTGCATATATCCTGTATCTAAAGAAAATAACCATTCTCAAAGGAGCGAATTCAGGCGTTTCAGCTATTCAGAGTTATGCCAGAAATAGCATTCAAATGATTCAGCTGGAAACTAGGAATACTATAGTAAGCAATGGCTGCTTCTCCTTTCTGTTAATGACTACAGTAGATAATAAGCTCCAGGAAATAGTGTGGCTTTTTAAAAGTGAGCATGGGTTTTGTAAACACAGGCCTGGGATCAAATCCTAGTTCTTCCATTTACTGCCTAGGGAAACTTCAGCAAATTACTCAGCTTCTATGAGTTTCATTTTCCCACTTGTCAAATAAAAAATGTTGCAAGTGTTGAGAGGATTTGTTGAGGCAATGAACATATAATGCCTACCTATAAACTTCACAATTTCTTACAATCCACTCTATTTCCATGGCTTTGAACTTTACATAGAAATGGTCCAAGACCACTAGAGAGTGACTTCTTAAGGCCTATAGCTCTGGAATCAGAATGTCTGCATCTGAATCCAGGGTTCAAGTCTTGATGGCCTTTTGATTCTGTGCTCACCTCCTAGGACTGTATGAGAATTAAAGGAGAACATGCAGAAGTAAAGGGCTTAGTGCAAAATTGACACATACAAACACTAATTCAATATTGGGATTGTTCTCACTGCATTCTTCATGTCTGGGCTGAAATGTTCTGCCTATCATGTGGCTTAGTGAAATAACTATAGTTGCTTTATTGTTAGGTATATAATTCACAATGTTGATTCTCAAAAGTGATCTATGATGGTCATTGCTAACAAAGATAGATACACATGTTGAGTATTATTTTACCAGAGACCGTTACTTGGCAAGTCTTACAACATCTCATCCTCAGAACCTGTAGTTTAAAATGGTAGGTTATTAAAGTTGCTAGATATTTGACTGGTCTGAATTCATGAAAATAAAATTTTCCAGCATGTCATTCATTACAATAGGTAGCATGCCTCTCTTTCCTTCTTTCTTTCTTCCTCTCTTTCTTCCTTCCTTTTCCTCTTCTTTCCTTCCTTCCTCCCTTCCTTCTTTCCTACTTTCCTCTTTTATTCACGCATCCACTCACTTATTTAATAAACTCTTTCATGTGAGCTCTGGAGTGGGATGTCCAGGGTATGAATCCTGGCACCAACTTAATTAATTTGGTGACCTGAATAAGTTATTTAACCTCTCTAAGCCTCAAATCTCCCTCTGTCAAAATTATATAACACAAGCATCTACTGCCAAGGATTGTTTTAACAACTAAATGAGATAGTGAAAATCCCCTTGCACAGTGCTTGGTATAAAAGCTCAGGAAATCTTAGGTATTATATGTATTAGTATCACTATTAAATAATTTTATTATTCCTCCTTCTCACCCTCCTTCTCCTCCTTTCACTACCACCCCCACTACTTGCTAGCAATCCACAAGATGCTGGGTCTGCACTGACAGAAACAAACAAACAAAAGGCAAACAAAACAAAATCATTGTCCCTGTCCTTATGGAATGCACATTCTGTGAGTAAACATATAAAATACAAAGAAACCAAACTGTAAATAGAAAATTATAATTTTTGATAAATGTTTGAAGGAAAAACACTTTTGGGAATAACTAGAGGAGGTCAACTTAGGATGTTTGGCAAGGCTCTCTGTACTTCTGTGGAGGTTGCATTTTAGCCAAGACCTGAAGAGAAGCCACAAATATAAAAAAAACTGAAGAGCTTGGATGTGTAAGGCAGGGAAAGCAAATTTAGTAGATGGAATGAGAGACAGTGTTAGGTCTCAGACAATGCAGGATTCATAGGTAGAGAAAAATGTTGGATTTCATTTAGAATATGTATTTGAAGCATTTGTCCTTATTCTTGAAAGGATTGGGTGTCTGTTGTTGATGTTATAGATTTTGCTCTTCTTTTTTTATAGTCCTTAAGCCTATTGAAGTGTTTATAGGGCATTCTACTATACTGAACACGTACAAAATACAATACCTGCCACGAGAAGAGAAAGATAAATACACCAAATATTAAATAAACAATGTTAAAATCTTCAAACTGTGCAGCAGTTAAGATTTTAATTTACTAAAGCTGTTTTCTTAATTCTGTAGGCTTTGTTCACAGATGGCAATATTTAAATCATGGAGTTAACATAAGGTGATAAAAGAAAAAGATCTTGGTGGTGTGATATATCCAGTAAATCAGAACTGTGCAAATTCGCCAATTAAATTTGACAACTCCTTAAAAGATTCAATCCCACAGATGCAATATGACAATCCCAAAGTGGGAACAGTACATGAAATACCGCATCCTGCTCATTCACTTAGCTGTTCTTTCTTAAGGCTGCACAATTAGAATTGCATTTAAGGAGTAGACAGAGGAAAATTCAGTTAGTACACAGATAACCGGATGCAAATCCTTGTCTTTGTCACTCAGAGGATGTAAATGAAAATCTTTGGATCTTAACCACTTCTTACAGCACTGTTTTTATTTCTTCTTGCCATTTTCTTTCTCATGCTAAAATGTGACAGCAGTAAGAGTCAACCCCTTTCAAATGATGTAGCAAATTGCTATATTTCTTTGTTTCTGAAAATAGTTTCCTAAAATGGAATTTAAAAAAAACCATAATTGTGTTTTGCTATTACCAGACAATAATCTCTGTATTTGAAAAGCTCTTTAATTTAGCCCTAGGGCTTAAATTAAACTTTCTACTAGTAGTGGTTTTACATTCTTTTCAGGTAGACACCTTGTTCAGGGCTGTGACTAATTGGGCAAGCCTGATTCCTTATATTTAGAGGCCACTTGTAAGTGGAAGTAAGAAATGAAATGTGCCAAGAGCCTTCAGTTCTATTTTATTAATAGAGTAGATTACATAGATCATGAAAACAATCTTCTAATTTATAAGAGTCAATCTAATATCTTGTTAAACATGAGTTATTATTATTGAGCTTAAGCTACTGAAGTGTGTTATACCAAAGGGCCACTTCCCACATTGAAGAATATTGCCGTGAACACTATCATGTTAACCACATGCTAATGGGCTCTCAGCAGCCTGATAAGTTATTGATTATCTCAGCTGGCATAATTCGTATCAGGAAGAGACAGCGTAGTTAACTGGAATTTAAGTTCTTTGTTTTTGCAACTTGAAACAGACTCACATGCTCATCAGTCACTTTATTCAGGGCCATGGTAACGGACAGAAGGCTCTGTCCACAGGTGGATGGGTCTTTTCAGAAAGGAACAGTGCTGAGCACCATCAAACTCTGGCCCAGAAAATTTCAACTCCTATTGTACCTATTAATCTAAACAGTAACTGAAATGCCAGGTGGAAGAGTAGTTCAAAGCCACTTTCCATTGTTCTCTTGCTAACGTGAATGATAAAATTATCTTGAATTTTGTATTTTGTTCATTTTCACCAAGAGAGAAATAAAATGGAAAACGATAAAGAGTATATGTGATTATAAAAGGCTATGTTTGAAAAAGAGCATTCACATGGTAACAGTCAGCCATATTATTTTAAAGCATTTCTATAGAAAAGATTTTCCATTGTGAATAATATTTAAACATATGCAAAAAGTAATTTTACAGAGGATTTTCCCCAGAGTTGTGATCAGTGTGATTTGTTATGTTCACTGGAAATTGGAACCCGTACAACCTGTGCTTCAGCTGACACCTTTCTCCTCGTATTACTGCTTTTTATAATGGGAAGAGAAATGCATGTTGAAAACTGTAAAGAGGCAACAAAATAGCTTTTAAATAAAGAAATATATTATTGTGAAGTAATGTAGGCATTGTAAATTAGCAAGATTTCATGACGCATTGCTGTGTCTATTCATTTGTGGAAAAGTTTGAAATTGCTCAAAAGGGCTTGGTTTCATGTTTTGGAGGAATGGTTAAGTTTAGTGTGACAGTTTGTTAAAAGAGGAATAGTAAGACGAAAAAGAATTTCTGTTTTCTTGGTGAATAATTCACCTTTTAATAGGTTTTCACCAGATATATTTAAATTATGCAATATTTCGCCAGATAGAGGATCACATTTTAGTTTTAGCCACTTATGACAGCTGGGTGAACAAAGTCTCACCTGGCATTACTCACTAATTCCAACTAAGTTGGTTGCTCGATTGTTTTGATCAGAAACTTTTTTCCTTTCATCCACATAACTATAATAGCAGTCACAAAAATTCTTATGGAATATGTAAACTGTTAAAGTGGCAGCATGTCTGAAATAATGAGCCACTTAAAGTAATACAGTATGTTGATTAAGAGTTTGGGTGGGGGGCTTCCCTGGTGGCGCAGTGGTTGAGAATCCGCCTGCCAATGCAGGGGACACGGGTTCGTGCGCCGGTCCGGGAAGATCCCACATGCCGAGGAGCGGCTAGGCCTGTGAGCCACAACTACTGAGCCTGCGTGTCTGGAGCCTGTGCTCCGCAACGGGAGAGGCCGTGACAGTGAGAGGCCCGCGCACCGCGATGAAGAGTGGCCCCCGCTCGCCGCAACTGGAGAAAGCCCTCGCACAGAAACGAAGACCCAACACAGCCAAAAATAAAAATAAAAAATAAATTAATTAATTAAAAAAAAAAAAAAAAAAAAAGAGTTTGGGTGGGCTTGGCAGCTGGAAATGCCTGGATCAAACACCAGCCATGTGGCCTTAGGCAAGGTAATTCAGCTCCACGATACCCTGCCCCACCCCCAGTTTGTTCAACAATAAAATGGAAATAAAATATAAGTTGTTTTAAGAATTAAAGGAGATACTGCATGTGAAGTGCTTAATGAGGCATTTAGCATGGATTGAACACATAATTATATTAGTATTACCTAGTCCAACTTTCTTGAGTTAACAGTAGAACTGAACAAAGTACTTGTATTTAATCATAATTAACCATATAAATAAAAACGATTAATAGCTATATCAGAACTACAAACAAGCCTCTTAGAGCTAAGTTTCATTTTACACTGTTCTACCCAAGAAATGCGAGATCAAGTACTTCTCACTGATGTGAGTACACTGTAGAATTTTTTTACACTAAAATATTTAGTTATTAGGATATATATATACATATAAATAATTTTTAAATTATCTGTGACTGGTTAGGCTAATCTAAACCATTATTTCTTCTATTATCTTGATACAGGTCCTCATTAACATTGCTATTTCTCCTGGCCACAGGCTCTACTCTTAACTCAGCCTTTCATTGGTTGCAAAAGGATATAGTATCTTATCCCTAACTCTATCCCCACTCCTGGGAACACTCATCCTTTCCACTGCCAGCCCCCACTAGGTAGGAGTGTTTTGTTGATATGTGAACATCTCATTTTTTACTAATAAAACTATTAATTCTGTTTATGAAGCTTTGCTCCAAAGACTGTAGCAAAGGATGTGAATTTTTATTATCATACCTGTTGTTCAGCTTAAGTCACTAGTGATGAATGAACCATGGCCTTTAGCCAAAATCAAACTCAAAGAAACCAAAACTAATTTAGGTTCTTTAATACAGCTAGAAAATGATGGAATTAGTGGATTCAGCTGGCATTGCTACTATAATAGCATTTGAACTTTACAACTTGTAGGCATCCCTGTTTCACAGATTAGGAACTCAAGAATTAAAGTAGTTAAATTAATTGTCCAAGGCCCCATACATAGTAATAGGGCAAACATTAAGGTCCATAATTTTAAAAGTTTGGGGGCTCAAATTCAGCACTTCTGGCTCGCACAGGTTCCTGGATTACCTCTTCTCTGCATTGGGTTATTGAGCTATTTACTCCAGTACGTCATCCTTCACTTTCACAAACTGAGGAATGCCATGTGAATAGAATCCAAGCGACAGGCAGTACAACTTACAATGATATGTTTAGCACCTATTTTTTTGATACTTTTCAGCTTTATTCAGTATCCATTCTCATATTCCTTTCATTCATTGGCATAGATACATAAATCCATTAAAAAAAAAATCTAAACCCTTTGTCTAAGATTCTTATCTCACAAATAATAATCTCTGAACATATATAAAATGTACTCTTTCTTCATGCTTATCCATCCTCCTGGATGCTAGATAATATGGTTCTATTTTGTTTAAATGTAGAAGTTAAGCAATATTTACTGGCTACTTACTTTCCTGCAATAGTTAAATCATTAATTTAGGTAGTATTTTGTATTAAGAGGACCAAAAGGAAGAACAAGAGATAAATTAAATTTTCAAATTGTTACAACAGCTTTTTCAGATCAGCAGTTTTCTAAAATAGCAGAAAATTCAGAAATGAGAGAGATTTTAATTCAATAAAATTGGCATGCACTAATGGTTAAGAGTTTGAGGTATTTCATTAATAAGAGATAAATTTAAATACTACCGGTAGGAACTTGAGTAAATTTTATTAAGCTGCAGATTTCTAATTTATAAAAAAGGAATACAAAAGTGAATAGTCCATAGTATTCTGGCTCTCACTTTCTCTTCTTACTTCTCTGAGGAGTTAAGCAGACCTAGGTCTTCAGTACTATTAATGCTGTGGATTTGGACAAATTACATAATCTATTTTGACTCATTGTTCATGAAAAGTTGTTGTTAGAATTAACTGAATAATGTAAATAAAGTCTTTAATGCAGTGGCCAGAAAACTATGGCCCTCAGGCCAAATCTATCTTGCTACTTATTTTTCATAAATGAAATTTTATTGGAACATAGCATATTTCTATGTTACAAGGGCAGAGTTGAGTATAGGGCAGAGCCCATATGGTCCACAAAGTCTAAAATACTTACCATCTGACCCTTTAGAGGAAAATTTTGTCAACCACTGCTCTAATGCATTGCCTAATGTGTTTTTTTCTTCCTCTCTCCTTTCCTTCCTTCCCTCTCTCTCTCTGCCTGGAAAAAATGTATTACCCACTATGTGAGACAAGCTCTAAGCTAAACCCTGAATACATCAGTAAGACCCAATTTCTACAATGTAGTTGTGGATAACAAATAAAAGACAATTACAATATAGTAAATATTATGATGAAATAATTGCATATAGATAGGTCTCCTAACCAGGGCTCAGGAATTCAGGGAAGGCTTTCTGGGAGGAAAAGATCTGGAGGTGAAATCTGGAAAATGAGTGGACCTCAGTAAGTAAGGAGGGAAGGAGGAGAAGAATGTTCCAGCAATAGGGATAATAATTGCAAAAGCATGATCACTGAGAACACTTCTTTCCAGAACTTCAATAGTTCGGTGTTGGGAGTGTTATGCAGAAGAAGGCAGAGAAATGCAGTTAGAAAGCTGAGCAGGGACCAGCCTATGCACAGCCTTATAAGCCATGGTCCAGAAAACTGAATTTATTATACCAAAAGTAGTGTGGGTGCACACAGAGGAGGTTTTTTTGCACCAAAGTAAGATAACCAAATTAGTCATTAAAAATATTAACTGTTTGCAGTTTTAGAAAGTGGCTAGAGGCAAATACCGTTGGCATGGAGACAAATTTGATGATTTGGAATACTCTGAAAAAGTAAACAAATTTAGGAGTAAATAGCTGGTTAGAATTAATGTTTAGATGGGGTTTTCTAGGAATTTCATGGTATTATACAAAGGACTCAGGAATGATCAAATCCTGTGTTTCTAAAGAAGTTGCACAGAAGAATTTTAAGCAGGTATGTGACATAATATGATGCATAGTTTTGTTTTTTTTTCTTTTTTCTCTTCACAGAGAGGTCTTGCACAAATTAATTACATTTACTTCCAGGTACCTAACATTTTATAACTATTGTGGATTACTTTTTTAAAGTATTAATTTTGATTGTTAGTTCTGTAAATAAATGCAACTAATTTGTTTCCAGGATTTTGTTAAGCTAACCTACTAATTGTAATAGTTTGCACATTAATTAGAATTTCTATGTTCAGAATCATAATATCTGCAAATATGATGGTTTTGTTTCTTCCTTTCTAATCCTAATAACATTTGCTTCCCTTATTTTATGGGATAGGTAATAGAAGGCATTTGTGGCTGTATGTATTCTATATTTCCACACTCAGTTTGGTATTGGTGGTAGATTTTCATTAGTCGCCTTTTATAAGACTAAAAAGTTTTCCTTCTATTTCTATTATCTATTCTATTCTTTATTCCTAGTTAGTTAAGAGGAGGTTTTTAAATCATAAATGGATTTTGAATTTTATCAAGTATATTTTTAGTAGAGACGATCACGTGATTTTTCTCCTTAAATATGGAACATTTCATTAATTTTCTAAGTTAAGCTACCATTTTATTTCTTTTATAAAAGCAACTTGTTCTTGATAATTCTTTTTATGACACTGAGTTGAATAAGCTCTTAGGTTTAATGAGATCATTTGCTAAGATTTTTGCATCTATGTTAACACAAAAGGTTAGCCTATAATTTTCCTTTTGTTAATATTTTGCTGTCATCTGGGGGTTTTGGTATTAAGGTTATGCTATCCTGAAGAGTAATTAGTAAATAGTCCTAGAGTAATTTGTGTAAGATAAGAGTTAATTCTTAATTAATTGTTTAGTTGAGATGTCCTCAGTGAAGCCATGTAGGCCTTGAGTTTTCTTTTAGAAATATTTTAAATTATTGATTTGATTTCTTTAATAGTAATTGAATTATTTGTTTTCCATTTCTCCTTTTGTCAGTTTTGGGAGATTGAATCCAATAAAATCTGAGAAGGCAGTTTCCACTTTATTGGCATAAAGTTATACATAATATTCCCTTATTTATTTTTTTAATTTTGTATTACCTGTGGAGCTATTTCTTTTTGTAATTTCAAATACTATTTTTTCCCTTTTTATCATTGGTCTTGCCACAAGTTCACCAACCCATTACCTTTCCAAATTGGCTTGTTGAGTCTCTTTACTGCATTTGTTCTATTTTATTAATTTTGTTCCTCATGTTAGTGTTATATTACTCCCATTGTTTTTGGAGTTCATGTTGCTAGGGTTTTATTATTATTATTATTATTTCACTAAACGAAAGCTTAGTTCACTCTGTTTTCAGACTTATTTTTCTAATAAATGCATTCAAGGTTGAAAACTGCATTAAATACAATTAAAACAGTTCCAGCAATTCTTTATTATAATTGAGTTAAAAATATTTTCTAATTCCTATTATGATTATTCCATTGCCCCAAGGATATTTAGAATATCATTAAAATAAAAATTACCAAACATATGGGAATTTTCTAGTTATATTTTTTCTTTTAATATGTAAAAACAGTAATAATGTCAAAGAATATTTTATATATGATTTAAATCCTTTGAAATTTTTTGAGATTCTGTTTCTGTTTCAGTATACTTTTTTATGATCTATATGGCCTTTAAAATGGGTATTTTTCCATTGTTGTGTACATTATTTCCTATATATCCTGTAAGTCCAAGCTTGTTTATAGTAGTATTCAAATATTATATATTTACATTTTCTGATATTTTGCCTGATTATAAATTTAAATTTAATAAATAAATAATTGTGCATTTTATCTCATAAAATCTCCTCCTTATCGCTAATTATGCTTTTTGTATTATACTTTTTTCTTTAATATTGCAATAGCATTGACAGATCTCTTTCATTCTTTCCATATTATACACTTTTTATACTGTTTTTGGTTTCAACCTTTCTACATCCTTTTGTTTTAGTGACTGTTATAAACTGTTCATAGTCTGACTGATGTGTGTCTGTGTGTGTGTGTGTTTAAATTCAATCTCATAAACTGTCATTTAATTGGAAAATTTCATACATTTATATTTAATGCAAGTACTGATATACTTAGATTTAATCTGCCTTATTTTGTGCTTTATATTCGTCCCATCTTTTTATGTTTCATTTTCTCTCCTTTCTTGATTTTTTTTGTTGTTTTTGTTAAATTTATCATCCTGGGTGGATGTTTTCCCCCTATGTTAGACTGTAAACTACAAAACTGTTTTTAGCTTTTAGAGATTACTCTAAAAGTTACAGTATTCTTTCTTGATCTAGTGACTGCTCATTTTTTCAAGCAAAAATGTTATTTCTTTACTTATTTTTTCCTGAACACAGAGCAATAGTACAATTCCCAGACACTCTTTTAGATGGCGTCATGGGGCTGAGTTTCCTCCAATGGTATGAGAGTGGAAATTTTGTGTATCTTCTCTAGGCCAAGGCTATTAAGTAGAAGGTGTGATACAATGTGTCTTTCTCCTTGTGTTATCTAGATGCAGATGATAAGTTCTCAAAGGATGGAAAATTCCAAAATCGGAAAAAAATACAACAGACACTGGAAAACTGGTTGTCTGTGATTTTCTAGCAAGACATTAAGTAAGACTATAGCTTGGAATCATTTCGAAGTCCAACAAAATGCCTCACAGATTCAGAAAAAGTCAAAATGATAGTACATAATGATTGTTATTTGCTGTGTATAGCAAGGTTTTTGGAAAAAAAATGTAATCATTTAGCAAAAAAGAATATTGGCCAGTTTGCAAGGAGAAATGTAAGGGGATATAGGCAGTACTGATTTTTCTCTATTCTCCTTATCTCCCTTACTTCTTTACTTTCACTTTTACTAGTAGTATGTTATTATTTCATGTGTTAATGAATCTCATTCTTTCTGCTACATGGAGAATGGATCAGAGTGGGGGCTGGCATGGAAGTAGAGAGACAAATTGAAGAGGATTTCAATAATAAAGACTAGAGAAGCTAATCACTTAGAATAAGTGGCTACAGAGGAGGGAAGAAATTGACTGATTTGATATATACTAAGGAGGTATATTCTATAGTGTAAGACCCTTAGGTTAATTAAATATGGAGACAAAAGAAGGGATCAGGAAATCAAAAGGATTATTGCCAAGATTCTTATGAGCAACTGGGTTATTTGTGGTGCTGTTTCCTAAGGGGGAAAAAAAAGAGAGAGATGCACAGAATCATGGAAGAAAATTGAGAGTTCAGTTTTGATTTACATGTGTCCTAAATTCCCTTAAGTCCAAACCCAACTGTCTTATAGTGCTACCTTCTAGCTGCCTGTATGGTAAAGGAACCCAAAGCAGGGAATAACATGTTAACACAAAAAAGAGGAACCAGAGGGCATCATTCCTGATCATGCACAGGGATTGTACCCATTTGTGAATAGGGATCAATCAGCAGCCTAGACTGTTCCATCAGAATTATAATACTTTTTGTTTGGGAGAAGGGAGAAATGATAGAATTATCTTATGTGGGTGAGCAGAGAGGCAGAAATATCTCCTCTGCTATGAAATCTAGATGATTTGGGATTGGGTTTCAGGGATGAGGGAGGAATAAGGGAAGATGACAAGTCAAGTTTGATTCTGGGTCCCTTATTTGGAATAGATGTGCTGAACTGAACAAAGAAGACATATAGTAAGTGCTATGGCAGGGTAAAGATGAAAACTTTCCTTCAGAACAGACCCAATGGAATATCATGTGAAGCTGTCAGTGGTGTTAGTAACTGGAACTCTGAACTAGTCTCTAGATATACCTATTTTAGTTCAGCATATAAGTAAAAAATGGGATCTAGTATATTTTTTGAGATGGGCAAAAAATGAAGATGGGTAGCAGTTAGAAAAGAAGGGTAGCAGGAGCGTGTGGTATCATGACAACAGGAAAATGGCGCATTTTAAGGAGAGATGAACAACATTTAAACATAACATAAAAAGGAGAGATTAATAATTACATTCTTTGATATTCTGAGTGTGATAAACTATGTGTCTCTTGCTTTTAGCAACAATTAGAACCATAGTGATCTTTATATATTATTTTTATTTATTTTATTTATTTATTTTTTGGCTGTGTTGGGTCTCAGTTGCTGCACACAGGATCTTCGTTGAAGCATTCGAGATCTTTCCTTGTGGCTCGCAGGCTTCTCTCTAGTTGCAACACACGGGTTTTCTCTCTCTAGTTGTGGCATGCAGGTTCTAGGCTCTGTAGTTGTGGCACGCGGGTTCCAGAGTGCATGGGCTCTGTAGTTTGTGGCATGCAGGCTCTCTAGTTGAGGCGTGCGAACTCAGTAGTTGTGGTGCACGGGGGTTAGTTGCCCCACGGCATGTGGGATCTTAGTTCCCTGACCAGGGATGGAACCTGCGTCCTCTGCATTGTAAGGCAGATTCTTTACCACTGGACCACCAGGGAAGTCCCCATAGTGATCTTAGTAAAAGAAAAAGCTTTAGTGTTGGGCTGGGAGTTTTAGCCAGATTCTTATGGCCTAGTGATATTTTTGAATTTGAAGAATAATGTAAAGGTGAATAGATTCAATAAGTGCTAGTTATTTCCTTTCTTTTTTTTTCCTCCTGGGCATTAACAATGTTCAGAATTGGTGGGAGAAGAACCTTTCCCATTCTCATTTGTTTCAGACCCTCCCAAAACCTAATACTTCAAGTTCTGCAGGTGAGAGCAAACGATTAAAAGGGAATGAACAACTGCCTAAGTTTTCCTTAAAATCTGTGTCTTAATAAAATGATCACTTTAAAATCTCATAACAGATTGAAATTTATTTAAGGTATTATACTTTAATCAAAAAATCTTATTCCTTCCCTTGAAATCATTTTTTAAAAAATATTTTGATTCACATTAGAAATTGCATGAGTTACATTTATCTCTATTTCTGTTTATTGCTTTCCCACACAAACACAAAAATAACTCCGCCATGATTACATATTACTGACTGTTTGTAAGGGAGCAAATCTGCTCCCTAAAAATTCTTGGCACAACTCCAGGGAGTCATGTATACACTCTGAGTTTTTTTTATAAAAGGTACTTTTATTTAAAAGATATGTGTTATACATATATTGTCTGTACTAGGATTAGTTGAGGACATAGAATTTAAAGTCAGTACAATAGTTAGATAAGTCTCTAAGGGCCTTATCGAAGATAATAGCTCAAGCCACCTTATGACATTCCATTAACAATTTTCTTTGGGATAAATTTTTTAAGCCATTATGCTTTCTTACAGGCACTTAACTTTTATCTGAGAAATCATACTTCTCTTTTTTTGCTTCATATGACTATGTATAATTTAATTTTAAGATGCAGCTTTTACCATAGAAGTTTTCAGGAAGTAACTTGTAAATCTGAACTAGCTCAAAGCAGCACTTTTTTTCAATTCACTGGCATTTTTAAAATTTTTCATGATTTTATGTTTTCCTGAACTACCTAAGTATATTTAACCCAACATATAATGCATCCTCTTTTTTTTTTTAATCTGAATAACAACGATCACATTTCAGTAAGTTGTTTTCTTGTAAGGTATATAATCTTTTTTTTTTTTTCCTCCTTTAACCTTACCAACACCCAGGACAGTTTATAGCCTTCTTTGATGCAAGAGACTTTCAGCTACAGAAGGAGAAAAGTGAAGATATATTATACATTCCTTCCAGGGTAATGAGCCTGGAGTTCAGAGTATGGAATATATTTTTGTCTTGTAGGAGAACTTTTTAATTTGTTTTACAATAAGGTAAAATTTGTCTTTCTAGCTATCTGACTACAAAACAAATTAGAAAGCGATATTTGCATGGTGGCCCAAAAAATATTATGCTTTTATTTACTCAGTTAGTTTTTCTTTTACTATGCCCATTTTGTAACAATTCATTGAAAATTTTAGAACCCCTGAGTCATGTTGCATAATTACTCTTTCTTGGCACCTATTAATTCTTTACGTGAACTCCTGAACTTCCGGTATTTTTACTAAAAGTTTTGTGAATTCCAAGAAAATATACAGATTATATGTTCTCTTTTGTTAATTTCATGACTCATGAGATATCGGTTTACCTTAAGCCATTAATAATCAAATGTCCTGGGGCTTCCCTGGTGGCGCAGTGGTTGAGAATCTGCCTGCCAATGCAAGGGACACGGGTTCGAGCCCTGGTCTGGGAAGATCCCACATGGCGCGGAGCAACTGGGCCCGTGAGCCACAACTACTGAGCCTGCGCGTCTGGAGCCTGTGCTCCGCAACAAGAGAGGCCGCGATAGTGAGAGGCCTGCGCACCGCGATGAAGAGTGGCCCCCGCTCACCGCAACTGGAGAAAGCCCTCGCACAGAGACGAAGACCCAACACAGCCAATAAATAAATAAATAATTTTAAAAAAAATCATATGTCCTTTTAATACTCCTTATCATTTTGACCACCTTGAAAACTAGATATATTGACAAATTTTATTTGAAACTTTGGTCTTCATTTATCACTTATTACCTTGTCCTGCTTTGTCTTCTAACCTTCTGACCACTGTTTCAGTCTTCTTCTGTTTTGTTTTCTCAAAAATTCCTAAATAGAGGAATTGCTCAAAATATTTTTTTCCAGTCCTCTCTTCATTTCTCTCTGCGTTCTCTCTATAGATAACTGCATCCACAACAGTGATTTGATAGGCAATGATTTCTTAATTACTGTATACCTCTAGCCTCCCCTTATGTTTTTTAGTTCTACACTCTCATTAAAGTATTACTGGGCATATTTGCCTTAATATCCTACCTGTATACACCTGCTAATCCTCTTTTCCGTGTCTATATCAACTTCATAAAATTGTAGAAAAAATATTAGAAATACATTGAGGAACCATGGGGACATGCTTTTAACTGAAAACTATAACTTGAATAGTCTTTCCTCTTCCAAACTGAATTTTTAAAATGGTCATATTCGGGCTTCCCTGGTGGCACAGTGGTTGACAATCTGCCTGCTAATGCAGGGGACACGGGTTCGAGCCCTGGTCTGGGAAGATCCCACATGCCGCACAGCAACTAGGCCCGTGAGCCACAACTACTGAGCCTGCGCGTCTGGAGCCTGTGCTCCGCAACAAGAGAGGCCGCGATAGTGAGAGGCCCTCGCACCACGATGAAGAGTGGCCCCCGCTCGCCGCAACTAGAGAAAGCCCTCGCACAGAAACGAAGACCCAACACAGCCATAAATAATAAATAAATAAATAAATAAAATGGTCATATTCTTAGTACCAAATTCACCAAAATCCCCCGTATTCATATCTTCTGCCATTTTTACATGCTCAGTGCACAAATTATCCAGGTTTCTATTTAAGATCAACCCTTCCGCTTGTGCTTTGGGTACCATCTAATACCACCAACTCAGAATGCTTGTTTCTGCTATTTATTATATCACTTCTATCAGCCTAGGGACATGTTCATGTCTTAAAGGAAAAGAGCGACTCCCTTGATACCATGTAACTCTACAGGTACCTTCTAATCCCTCTGCTCCCCTTTGGAACATAATTCCAGAGTTGCGTCTACACTCCATCCTGACTGCCTTGCCTCCTGTTCACCCTTAAATCACTCTATTACAGCTTTCATTTCCCGTACTGCACTGAAATCACTTTTGTCCAAGATGCCAATGAATCTACCCTGTTGAAACAAGCCTTTAGATAATCCTCTTTCCTCATTTTACTCAAACCCTTAGCAATTTTCAACCACCAATCTTTTCTTCTCAAAGCACTTTTTTTCTCTTTGACAAGACAACACAACACTCCTGATTTCCCTCCTATTTCACTGAGCACTCTATTTTTTTACTTTATTGACTCATCCATCTTTTCCTGACCTCTAAATAAGACAGACTTCCAGGGTCCTGGGCGCTTTCTTTCTATACTTACTTCCCAGATGGTCTCATCTAATCTCATGGCTTTAATCACCATTTATCAATAATAAAAATAATGATGATGATGATGATGATGTAATGAGCACTGTTATAATTAATGTTAATATATTGATGAATTTAATCCTCAGAGCAAAATTAATTTTACTTTGCAGGTAATAAAACTGAGTACTAAAGAAATATAATATCTTGGCCAAATTTGCAAAGCTAGTACATAGTAGTTTAGGGTTTCAAATTCTGGCAGTTTGTCTCCCAAGCTGGTAACAAGAGCCATTACACTCTACCAAACGTATATTTACAGTCCTGACCCCTCTGCTGAGTTCCAGAGTCTTATTTCCCAACTTCGTACCAAACATCTACATTTGAAGGCCTCAGAAACATCTAAAAACTAAGCATATACAAACTTGACTTTTGCTTTCCTCCCAAACCAATTTTACTTATCTTCCCCACCTGCATGATAGAGCCTCTATATTTCTAAACTCTTCTGCTATTCTGTTTCCAGGAAATGGGCCTTTCTGACTATAATTCTCACTTATTCCCAAATCAGTTTCTTTGCCCTTACTCCTTCCTCCTCCAGAAATGTTCTTCCCCAAGACTTTATATGACTTGTACTCTCATTTTATTTATTTAGGTTTGTGCTTAAATGCTATCTCCTCCAAAATAACACTGCCAGCAGTAAAATAGTGAATGCACTGCCCTTTTTCACTTAGTCTTTTTCTCTCTGGCTGATTTTTATTTTTCTTCATAATACTTATCACCATCTATAATTCAATACTTGTTTTTAGTTGCTTATCATCTATCTCCATTGAAATTAAAATTTTCTCTATTAGGAAAATCCTGGTCAAATTATTCCCCTGCTTCTCTAAAGTGTATTGCTGGACTTTTTCTAAACTCACTTTACATTTTTTGATCTGTTCTTGCATTCTCAGTTTCTTTCTCTCCATATCCTATTTATCTATGGGAGTTCTAATAGAAATGATATAATGATATTTTTTGTTATGAAGCTGTTGATGATTCCTCCAGTTAAAATTTTTTCATTGTATTTTTATACAAATCCTCTTTTTGAACTTTTGTCATGGATTTTTAAAATCATATTCTGCCTAGGGGTACAATATATGTGCCACTGTTTTTCTCCCTCATGAAATTATGTTTAGTTTCCATTCCAGTGAACAAACATTTGTTGACACACTTCACAATTCCTTTGTGTGGCAATGTTGTCATCATTTATATATCTTCCAAAGGTCTGACATAGTAACTTACATGTAGCAGCCACTCAATAGATGTCTGTGAAATTGATGATTCTTCTGGTTCCTGGAAAAATACAAGGGTACTGTACATTTTCATTATTTTGAAAAAAATCTGTCATTAATATTATGGTAAGGCAAATAATAATGCTCTTTCCTCTATTTACTTTACATGTTTTTTTGTTTTGTATATTGGGTTTTCTTATAGAAGGAAATGCTTGCAGCTCTCACTGACTTTCCATCATCTACCTTCCCTGGTAGATTGCCTATGGTAAATTGAAAACCAGATGATATGTACTCCCCTCTGAGGTTATATTTGTTAAGTGACCCACATTGAGTAGGTCAGATTCACAATCACTATTAAAAACCTAGAGAAGCCCAGGAAGCAGCGCTTCCTCTGTCTTTAGCATCTGCTTTCCTAATCTTCCTTCCTTTGGCAGTGACAGGCAGGCTACTGGGAGGCCTCCTATGTCCCTTGGACTTGAACTTATACTGACACTAGCCTCACAGATTACTCTGGCATAAATAATGGCTCATTTAGCCTCTTGTGATATAATTTTTGACAAATTATTTGATGTCTTATCTAAGAGGCAGGAATAGAAATAACATCAGAGTGGGATTTCATTTTATTTGTTGAGCTAGTGGAATCCAGGATTTGTGTATAATCCAAAAATATATGTCAGAAATGTCAGATGTTTGCCCACAGAAACTAACAATTTCTCTTTCTAGGTTTATTATATTTTTCCAAATCTCAAAAAAGTAATAGTTTATTTAATCTACATATACAGTTTCTATTGTGTGTTTAACATAATAAAAACCAGCTACAAATTCAGAATAACACAATTATTGATTATACATTTTTCATCCAATAATTCAGATCATATCTCTCATTGTTGGGTTTGCTGAGGAGAGGGATGGAAAAAATTGTAAAATGTCCCAAGTTATTTGCCTACTGAAAAATAAAATCCTTTAGGCTTTTTTGGTTCTCCTGTATCTTTCGTCTCATTAAGAAGTTTCTTATATTCCATACATGCAGTCTTGGAATGAATTATCGCTTTGGCAGTTGTACCACACTGTTGGCTTATACTGAAAGTGCAAGTCAGTAAACCCTGTGTTTTATCTGTGTCTTTCTTTTAAACAAAAACTGCAGTCTAGTCAGATTTTCATAGATTATGCTTATGCAACTGATTTGTTTTAACCTAACTTCAATACTCTCTTCTGTTAATTTGGGTCCATCATTCTAGGCAACAAAAATTACGTTGAAATTTAATTCTGTCACCTAATGCAATGGCCACCCCCTTCTGATCTGTATCATCTAAAAGCCTAATACATAACAAGGAAAGCTTCCACCCAGGACTTTTACAAAGTGCCAAATGGGAAAGACATAGGACACAAAGCTTGGAGGAACAACTCCAGACTGATACCAATATGCATTTGTTGGATTACTGGAAGGGAAGCCTCCAGACCTGCTTCTACCCTTGTCCTGGATCCCTTGCTGCCTATTCTCTAACTTGCATCAGAGTGACACAGGTAAAGCAGGAGCTCAATCATGTTACTCCTTGTTCAAAAACTTCTCATTCCTGGAGTATTTCTCTTCCATACAGCCACAGTATCATTCCATTACCTCCTTCATGGCTCTGCTAAAAGGTCACCTTCTCACTGCAGCCTACCCTGACAACCTTATCTAAAGTATCAAACATTCCTACCTCACACTACCTTTCCTATAGTTTCCATCCTTTTTCTTTTTCTGCAGGACCCATTATTTTCAAACATGCCATATAATTTACGTACAATTTTATTGTGTCCTCCCATGAAAATAAGGATTTTTGTCTGCTTGGTTCAGTATTTAATTTATTTGGCTAAATGGTATAAATAATTACATGAATTAATTCCTGTAATGTCTATAAAATGTGGAGGCATGGAAGATCACCTCATATCTCATGTTTCACTATTATAAGTAAATACACAAAATAACACATATTGAAGCTTATAATGTACCAAGCATTGCACGAAGTTCCTTACATACATTGACTATAACTACTGATGGCAAAAATCTGTGAGTGAATATTTTCCTGATTTTGCAGATGAAGAAACAGGCACAGAGCATAGTTTTATTCTTGTTACTTCTTAAAATGTGAATTAACATTCAGTAGCCTACTTTAAATCAAAGTTAATATTTTTACAAGTAAATATTTAGTAAAATTTTCCTTGTGGTAAATTTAAAACAATATGTGACTATTCCTGATCAGTTTTTTTTTTTAGTGAAAAATTACAATATTCAGATGAAGTAAGGTTATATCAGGACGGGGAATTTGTGGATTACAGACTATAGATCCTTTCCTAAATGAAAGCCATGTTACTATTGGAATCAGGTAGATTGATGTAAATGTTAAAAATTTTCTAATTTATTTTGTGTATGAATATGAAATAGAATGTGAATTATGCTTACCATTTAATATCAAAACCGATGTCTTTTGGTTATTTTTGTACTACTCATTTAAGATTCATCAATCGGAAAAATAAAAGAAAAGGAAAGGATGAATTCTGGAAAAATCAAATGCAAAAGAAGCATAAATTTAGATTTAACTTGGCCAAATTGAACTATATAAATTGCCTCCGGCGGGGGAAAAACAATCCCTTATGTAAATATTTTAGGTAGATGAGTTACCTGTGAGATGCTCTATGAAAACATTTTACATGTTTAAATAACTTTGAGGAAAGTCTACTGTCTCTCCCCACTTGAAGGCCCTCAGTGCATTATTACGTCTTGGAATAAGTACATCTGTTTAAAATTGTGTAACTCAACAACAACCAAGATCTAAAAACTTAAACTTTTTTCTTCCCATAGAAAATCTATCCATGTCCTCCAGAGACAGTGTTCTGAGAAAGTCACTGTGGAAAATGCAGGTTTGTCTATGTGAAATAATCTGACCAAATTTAAAATGCAGGCTAATCTATTTTACATTAAAATCAATGAAAATACACATCATTCATTCTTTCAGATTCTAGCTCTACCTTGGGTTTATATGTAATTCATAGGGAGAGTGTTTGACAATACATGAGCATGTAAAACCTCCCACACATGTACAATAATTTTCAGACATCAGAGCATCTGCTTAAGTAACTACGCAGATCTTGAAAAAATCACTTCTTCTCCAAAACAAAATTAATCAGAATGTTATGTAGCTAATGTGCTACAGTGGACAGCTGTGTAGAATCTACAAAAAGAAACAATGCCTGGGCCTCTGTGCATAACTGTATTTATACACAGGAAGGTAATATAATGTAGTAGCAACAGCAATGAATTTTGTCAGGAAACCTGGGTTCAGATTCTAGCTCTGCTGAAAATTAGCTGAAGAAACAGACAATTTAGCTTCTCAGGGCCTCAATTTTCTAATAAGCAGGAGGGAGTTAGCAAACAAATAACAGTGAGGCCATGATTATGTTTAGGATCAACTTAAGATGGCATTTGAAAAAAAGCTGGTAACTGTAAAGCACTGTACAAGTTGAGCTGTTTATTTTGCATATCTTTTGTTAAGTGGAAAATATTAAGGCTAGTTATAAAATCTAACATATTTTACAAAAGGAAAATATGCCTTCTCATTTTTAATGTTTGACCATACCACTGACTTGAAACTTTTAGGTAAAATCACATTATCTCAATCAAAAATAAAATGTGTTGAAATCTTTTGCTTCTTACCAAATGAATGATCATTTTAAAAGCTGTTCATGACTCCTGTTTGTAAATTAGAGACAAAGAGAGAGAGAGAGAGACCATTCAAAACCATTCAAGTATAAAAGATATGTATCTCTGCTAACCCTGCCAACACCCAAAAGTGGCATAATAATCAAAATGAAGAATACAGGTAAAATAATGTTGCAGAAAGTTTTAAATGATGTGAGAATAATTGCCTAGTACATAAATATTACTTTCTATCAACAGGAGGTTTATTACTCATATTTCTGCTGGAAATATATTATGGCTATAAAACAGGTTTCCTAGTGGGAATGGAAGTTATATCTAAAAGCAAAGTGGGAGTCTAAAAACACAGGAAGACTGAAAATAGAGAAAACATTTGATATAATTAAAACATAGCTAAAAACGCATATTTTTGGTGCTCCTAAAGAATTCTAATTTCTCTTTGTTTTCTATTTACGAAGCCCAGTAAAATTATTTTATGACCCATCTTTGAGTCTTTGTTATATGACAAATATATATTGGTTTGCTTCTTGTTCTCAGTGACCTTATAATCTAGATGCGGGTGAAAAGAAGTTTCAACCAAAAGCAAAGTATCTATTGAATTTGCCTGGCACAGAGTTTAAAAAATATTTAAGAGTGAGAGAGTACAAGAGAAAAATAGAGCTCTAGCTTACTTTATTTATAGCAATCTTCTATCCCAGATTTTTTTAGTACACTTATACTCCTAAATATTCTACTTACTGTTCATAAAATTACATTAGTGACCAGATCTGAGGTTCAGAAAAATGTTCACCAAAGGCAAAAAAATAAAGGGCCTAGCTGTGCTGTTCACTTGTATGACTTTCCACAAGTCTCTGGACTTTCATTTCATCATCTTTAAAATAATAATTGTGTTTCATCTTGGGTTCTAGCTCTGATGTCTTCATTAGAGTGTTCCTAAAACAGTACTTTAAGGAAACTGAGGTCTTCCCTAGGATAAATGCAAAAGTATGCTGCTGTTATTAGTGCCTGCCATAAATGAAGAAAGCAAAGCTGCTGTACAAAAAAATACATATTTGCCAAAGAAAATGTCTAAGTTGCATATGGCCTAGAAATTCCACGGTTCCATAATGAATAATATAGAACTGCAAAAGTAGTCAGAAATCACTATTACAAGCATGCTCAAGGAAGGTTTCTTATAGGTAATGGAAATTAAGCTGCAATTGAGAATAAATAAAGTTCAGAAAAGAACAGAGAGATAAGAGTAACATTCCAAGGGGAGCTTCAAGATGGCGGAAGAGTAAGACGTGGAGATCACCTTCCTCCCCACAAATACATCAGAAATACATCTACATGTGGAACAACTCCTACAGAACACCTACTGAACGTTGGCAGAAGACGTCAGACCTCCCAAAAGGCAAGAAACTCCCCACGTACCCGGGTAGGGCAAAAGAGAAAAGAAATAACAGAGACAAAAGAATAGGGACGGGACCTGCACCAGTGGGAGGGAGCTGTGAAGGAGGAAAGGTTTCCACACACTAGGAAGTCCCTTCGCGGGCGGAGACTGCGGGGGGCAGAGGGGGGAAGCTTCGCAGCCACGGAGGAAAGTGCAGCAACAGGGGTGCAAAGGGCAAAGTGGAGAGATTTCCGCACAGAGGCTCGGCGCCGAGCAGCACTCACCAGCCCGAGAGGCTTCTCTGCTCACCCGCCGGGGCGGGCGGGGGCTGGGAGCTGAGGCTTGGGCTTCAGAGGTCGGATCTCAGGGAGAGGACTAGGGTGGGCTGCGCGAACACAGCCTGAAGGGGGCTAGTGTGCCACAGCTGGCCGAGAGGGAGTCCGGGAAACAGTCTGGACCTGCCGAAGAGACGAGACTTTTTCTTGCCTCTTTGTTTCCTGGTGCGTGAGGAGAGGGGATTCAGAGGGCCACTTAAAGGAGCTCCAGAGACAGGCCTGAGCCGTGGCTATCAGCGCGGACTCCAGAGACGGGCAGGAGACGCTAAGGCTGCTGCTGCCGCCACCAAGAAGCCTGTGTGCGAGCACAGGTCACTCTCCACACCGCCCCTCCCGGGAGCCTGAGCAGCCCGCCACTGCCAGGCTCCCGTGATCCAGGGACAACTTCCCCGGGAGAACATACTGCGCGCCTCAGGCTGGTGCAACGTCACGCCGGCCTCTGCCGCCGCAGGCTCGTCCCGCATCCGTCCCCCTCCCTCCCCCCGGCCTGAGTGAGCCAGAGCCCCTGAAGCAGCTGCTCCTTTAACCCCGTCCTGTCTGAGCGAAGAACAGAAGCCCTCAGGCGACCTACACGCAGAGGCAGGTCCAAATCCAAAGCTGAACCCCAGAAACTGTGTGAACAAAGAAGAGAAAGGGAAATCTCTCCCAGCGGCCTCAGGAGCAGCGGATTAAAGCTCCACAATCAACTTGATGTACCCTGCATCTGTGGAATACCTGAATAGACAACAAATCATCCCAAATTGAGGAGGTGGACTTTGGGAGCAATGATATGTATTTTTTCCCTTTTTCTCCTTTTGTGAGTGTGTATGTGTATGCTTCTGTGTGTGACTTTTGTCTGTATAGCTTTGCTTTTATCATTTGTCCTAGGGTTCTGTCTGTCCGTTTTTTTTATTTTGATTTTTTTAATATAGTTTTTAGCACTTGTTATCATTGGTGGATTTGTTTTTTGGCTTGGCTGCTCTCTTCTTTCTTTCTTTCTTTTTTAAAAATTTTTTTATTAATTAAAAAAATTTTTTTAATAATTAAAGTTTATTTTTTATTTTAATGACTTTATTTTATTTTACTTTATTTTATTGTAATTTATTTTATCTTCTACTTTCTTTCTTTCTTTTTTTTTCTTGCTTTTGTTCTGAGCTGTGTGGATGACAGGCTCTTGGTGGTCCAGCCAGGAGTCAGGGCTGTGCCTCTGAGATGGGAGAGCCAAGTTCAGGACATTGGTCCACAAGAGCCCTCCCAGCTCCAAGTAATATCAAATGGCGAAAATCTCCCAGAGATCTCCATCTCAACACCAAGACCCAGCTCCACTCAATGACCAGCAAGCTACAGTGCTGGACACCCTAAGCCAAACTAGCAAGACAGGAAAACAACCCCATCCATTAGCAGAGAGGCTGCCTAAAATTATAATAAGGCCACAGACACCCCAAAACACACCACCAGACTTGGACCTGCCCACCAGAAAGACAAGATTGAGCCTCATCCTCCACAACGCAGGCACTATTCCCCTCCGACAGGAAGCCTACACAACCCATTGAACCAACCTTAGCCACTGGGGACAGACACCAAAAATAACGGGAACTACAAACCTGCAGCCTGTGAAAAGGAGACCCCAAACACAGTAAGTTAAGCAAAATGAGAAGACAGAGAAAAACACAGCAGATAAAGGAGCAAGGCAAATACCCACCAGACCTAACAAATGAAGAGAAAATAGGCAGTTTACCTGAAAAAGAATTCAGAATAATGATAGTAAAGATGATCCAAAATCTTGGAAATAGAATGGAGAAAATACAAGAGATTTTAAACCAGGACCTAGAAGAACTAAAAAGCAAACAAACAGTGATGAACAGCACAATAAATGAAATTAAAAATTCTCTAGAAGGGATCAATAGCAGAATAACTGAGGCACAAGAATGGATAAGTGACCTAGAAGATAAAATAGTGGAAAAAACTACTGCAGAACAGAATAAAGAAAAAAGAATGAAAAGAATTGAGGACAGTCTCAGAGACCTCTGGGACAACACTAAACGCACGAACATTCGAATTATAGGCGTCCCAGAAGAAGAAACGAAAAAGAAAGGGACTGAGAAAATATTTGAAGAGATTATAGTGGAAAACTTCCCTAATATGGGTAAGGAAATAGTTAATCAAGTCCAGGAAGCATAGAGAGTCCCATACAGGATAAATCCAAGGAGAAACATGCCAAGACACATATTAATCAAACTATCAAAAATTAAATACAAAGAAAAAATATTAAAAGCAGCAAGGGAACAACAACAAATAACACACAAGGGAATCCCCATAAGGTTACCAGCTGATCTTTCAGCAGAAACTCTGCAAGCCAGAAGGGAGTGGCAGGGCATATTTAAAGTGATGAAGGAGAAAAACCTACAAACAAGATTACTCTACCCAGCAAGGATCTCATTCAGATTTGATGGAGAAATTAAAACCTTTACAGATAAGCAAAAGCTAAGAGAATTCAGCACCACCAGACCAGGTTTACAACAAATGCTAAAGGAACTTCTCTAGGCAGGAAACACAAGAGAAGGAAAAGACCTAAAATAACAAACCCAAAACAATTAAGAAAATGGTAATAGGAACATACATATCGATAATTACCTTAAATGTAAATGGATTAAATGCTCCAACCAAAAGACATAGACTGGCTGAATGGATACAAAAACAAGACCCGTACATATGCTGTCTACAAGAGACCCACCTCAGACCTAGGGACACATACAGACTGAAAGTGAGGGGATGGAAAAAGATATTCCATGCAAATGGAAATCAAAAAAAGCTGGAGTAGCAATTCTCATATAAGACAAAATAGACCTTAAAACAAAGACTATTACAAGAGACAAAGAAGGACACTACATAATCATCAAAGGATCAATCCAAGAGGAAGATAAAACAATTGTAAATATTTATGCACTCAACATAGAAGCACCTTAATACATAAGGCAAATACTAACAGCCATAAAAGGGGAAATCGACAGTAACACAATCATAGCAGGGGACTTTAACACCCCACTTTCACCAATGGACAGATCATCCAAAATGAAAATAAATAAAGAAACACAAGCTTAAATGATACATTAAACAAGATGGACTTAATTGACATTTATAGGACCTTCCATCCAAAAACAACAGAATACACATTCTTCTCAAGTGCTCATGGAGCATTCTCCAGGATAGATCATATCTTGGGTCACAAATTAAACCTTGGTAAATTTAAGAAAATTGAAATAGTATCAAGTATCTTTTCTGACCACAAAGCTATGAGACTAGATATCAATTACAGGAAAAAATCTGTTAAAAATACAAACATATGGAGGCTAAACAATACACTACTCGATAACCAGGAGATCACTGAAAAAATCAAAGAGGAAATCAAAAAATACCTGGAAACATGTGACAACAAAAACACGACGACCCAAAAACTATGGGATGCAGCAAAAGCAGTTCTAAGAGGGAAGTTTACAGCAATACATTCCTACCTTAAGAAACAAGAAACATCTCAAATAAACAACCTAATCTTACACCTAAAGCAATTAGAGAAAGAAGAACAAAAAAACCCCAAAGTTAGCAGAAGGAAAGAAATCATAAAGATCAGGTCAGAAATAAATGAAAAAGAAATGAAGGAAACGACAGCAAAGATCAATAAAACTAAAAGCTGGTTCTTTGAGAAGATAAACAAAATTGATAAACCATTAGCCAGACTCATCAAGAAAAAAAAGGGAGAAGACTCAAATCAATAGAATTAGAAATGAAAAAGGAGAAGTAACAACTGACACTACAGAAATACAAAGGATCATGAGAGATTACTACAAGCAGCTATATGCCAATAAAATGGACAACCTGGAAGAAATGGACAAATTCTTAGAAAAGCACAACCTTCCGAGACTGAACCGGGAAGAAATGGAACATATGAACAGACCAATCACAAGCACTGAAATTGAAACTGTGATTAAAAACCTTCCAACAAACAAAAGCCCAGGACCAGATGGCTTCACAGGCGAATTCTATCAAACATTTAGAGAAGAGCTAACACCTATCCTTCTCAAACTGTTCCAAAATATAGCAGAGGGAGGAGCACTCCCAAACTCATTCTACGAGGCCACCATCACCCTGATACCAAAACCAGACAAAGATGTCACAAAGAAAGAAACTACAGGCCAATATCTCTGATGAACATAGATGCAAAAATCCTCAACAAAATAGTAGCAAACAGAATCTAACAGCACATTAAAAGGATCATACACCATGATCAAGTGGGGTTTATCCCAGGAATGCAAGGATTCTTCAATAAACGCAAATCAATCAATGTGATAAACCATACTAACAAATTGAAGGAGAAAAACCATATGATCATCTCAATAGATGCAGAGAAAGCTTTCAACAAAATTCAACACCCATTGATGATAAAAACCCTCCAGAAAGTAGGCATAGAGAGAACTTACCTCAACATAATAAAAGCCATATATGACAAACCCAAAGCTAACCACGTCCTCAATGGTGAAAAACTGAAACCATTTCCACTAAGATCAGGAAAAAGACAAGGTTGCCGACTCTCACCACTATTATTCAACATAGTTTTGGAAGTTTTAGCCACAGCAATTAGAGAAGAAAAAGAAATAAAAGGAATCCAAATCGTTAAAGAAGAAGTAAAGCTGTCCTACCCAAAGAAATCTTGAGAAAGAAAAACGGAGCTGGAGGTGATTGTATACTCTTGCCTCCTTTATCAAAGATAAGGTGACCACACACATATGGTCACCTATCTTTGATAAAGGAGGCAAGAGTATACAATGGAGAAAAGACAGCCTCTTCAATAAGTGGTGCTGGGAAAACTGGACAGCTACATGTAAAAGAATGAAATTAGAACATTCCCTAACACCATACACAAAAATAAACTCAAAATGGATTAAAGACCTAAATGTAAGGTCAGACACTGTCAAAATCTTAGAGGAAAACATAGGCCGAACACTCTATGACATAAATCACAGCAAGATCTTTTTTGACCCACCTCCTAGAGAAATGGAAATAAAAACAAAAATAAATAAATGGACCTAATGAAACTTAAAAGCTTTTGCACAGCAAAGGAAACCATAAATAAGACGAAAAGACAACCCTCAGAATGGGAGAAAATATTTGCAAATGAAGCAACTGATAAAGGATTAATCTCCAAAATGTACAAGCAGGTCATGCAGCTCAATATCAAAAAAACAAACAACCTAATCCAAAAATGGGCAGAAGACCTATATAGACACTTCTCCAAAGAAGATATACAGATTGCCAACAAACACATGAAAGAATGCTCAACATCATTAATCATTAGAGAAATGCAAGTCAAAACTTTAAAGAGATATCATCTCACACCGGTCAGAATGGCCATCATCAAAAAATCTACAAACAATAAATGCTGGAGAGGGTGTGGAGAAAAGGGAACCCTCTTGCACTCTTGGTGGGAATGTAAATTGATACAGCCACTATGGAGAACAGTATGGAGGTTCCTTAAAAAACTAAAACTGGAACTACCATATGACCCAGCAATCCCACTACTGGGCATATACCCTGAGAAAACCATAATTCAAACAGAGTCATGTACCAAAATGTTCACTGCAGCTCTATTTACAATAGCCAGGACATGGAAGCAACTTAAGTGCCCATCGACAGATGAATGGATAAAGAAGATGTGGCACATATATACAATGGAATATTACTCAGACATAAAAAGAAACGAAATTGAGTTATTTTTAGTGAGGTGGATGGACCTAGTGTCTGTATACAGAGTGAAGTAAGTCAGAAAGAGAAAAACAAATACCATATGCTAACACATATATATGGAATCTAAAAAAAGAAAAAAAATGGTTATGAAGCACCTAGGGGCAAGACGGGAATAAAGATACAGACCTACTAGAGAATGGACTTGAGGATATGGGGTGGGTGAAGGGTAAGCTGGGAGAAAGTGAGAGAGTGGCATGGACATATACACACTACGAAACGTAAAAGAGATAGCTAGTGGGAGGTAGCCACATAGCACAGGGAGATCAGCTCTGTGCTTTGTGACCACCTAGAGGGGTGGGATAGGGAGGGTGGGAGGGAGGGAGATGCAAGAGGGAAGAGATATGGGGACATATGTATATGTATAACTGATTCACTTTGTTATAAAGCAGAAACTAACACACCATTGTAAAGCAATTATACTCCAATAAAGATGTTAAAAAAAAAAAAAAGAATAACATTCCATGTTGCTGTTAGTGGTACAGTAGTCACAAGAAAGCTTAAGAAGTGCTGAATGAACATTTACATTCAAAGTTCATTGTAGATAGTATTTAAGTTTTAAGGTTCTGGAGAACCTCTGCCTACATTCAAATACTCTTTCTACTAGTCCTGTGGCCTTGAATTTGTCTATGCCTCAGTTTACTCATCAAGAAAAAATAAGAAAATAGTAGTACTTATCCTAGAATAAATGGATTAAATAAGAGAAGAAGATTAAATGAGATAACCACTTGATTAATGTTGTTTTCTGTAGAAAACCAGTACAAGGTGAATATATAATGGAGTATTTTTAAAATCTAGCTAAATAATGATATTTTATCCCAGTTTTTTTGTGTTCATCACATTCTGTATTCTTGAACAGTGGTTATTAATAGCTTTACTACAAAATCTCTGCATATTATAATGATTCTTATAATGGTGAGGTTGCAGAGCACTAAACATTTTTTCACTTGTAGATATAATTTATTTCAGCCAAAAAAAGCATGAAGGGAGGATAATTAATAGCACTGAAAAATTTTAATAAAAAATGTCCATGTTCAAAAGGAAATCGCCTTTGTTGCACTATATCTACCAATTAGACCTTTATTTGCAAGAAAGTAAGATGTGTTAGTTCACTGTCCAGGTACTAGACACAAATACATAGTGGGAGCCAATCCCAGTTGAATTATCCTTTTCAGCAGCATTAAGTTACCCAACTTCTCAAATCTCGATTTCAAACTTCTCTTTCTATCACCATAATCTCCTATCATTCAGATATCTCATTCAGTCATTCTATACATACTTTTCTGCCTTCTTCTACCCTACTCTTCATTGATTCCTTTATTGTTACCCAACTTACTAGGCTTCTTCCATCTTTTTCCCATTACAGAGGAAACTTCATATACTTTTTGATTTTTTATTCTTCCATTACATACTTCTGGTCAAATCTTAGGCTAAGATCAACCTTACTGACCATGTTTTTTTCTCCAAAACTCAGGCTTCGGGAAAAACCACACAACAATACATGTTAGTGCCAATAAACTTTATGCTTAAACTTCAACTGGGTCTTTGATGTAAACTGTCTCCTTTATTAATCCTCACATTTCATACTTTCTATATCTTCTCAAATCCCTATGCCATCATTTCACTACCAGCCTTACATGTAACAGTTGATCAAATCTTTCACTTAACAAATAAAGATAGTAGACATGAGAAGGAAAACTGTAGAACTTCAACTGTTTAGGACTGTTGTAGAGAAGTCATAGTTAAATTAACTGGATAAAGAGGTCCTTTTAATTTCAATATTAATTATTGAAGGTGGTGGGGTTGAAGGAAGAGAAAAGATATTTCTTCATAATACCAGTTGTGATAGCTAATTTTATGTATCAACTTGACTCGGCCACAGGATGCCTTAATATTCAGTTAAACATTACTCTGAGTATGTCTGTGAGGGTGTTTCTGGATAAGATTAACATTTTTGTCAGTAAACTGAGTAAAGCAGGTTGCCCTTCCCTATGTGGATGGGTCGTATCTAATCCACTGGTGGCCTGAATAGAACAAAAAAGGTTGGGTAAGGGATAATTTATTCTCTGCCCAAGTGTGCTTGAGCCAGGACATTGATCTTCTGCCTTCAGATTAAGACTCACTGTAATTTTATGATGTGCTCTCCTGGGTCTCCAGCTTGCCAAGTGCAGATACTAGAACTTCTCAGCCTCCATAAGAACTGCATAAGCCAATTATATATATATATATGGAATATATGGTTACATATATGAAATATGGATTCTGGTTTTTTGGGGAACCCAGATAATATACCAGGTAAGTATGGTTAGGTTGTTTTCACAGAGAATATTGGATGTAGGAGAATCAAAATTGGTCAGTTAACTCATTTGACAACCATCTGAATGAAATTAAAATATGAGGACCACTTCTTTTGAGTTCTTTCACTTGTCATGCATCACCATAATAGAGAAATTCATGATGAGCTGGACAAAGAAGACTTTAGAATCAACCAACAATGTTGATGACATTTGTACAGACAGTTCAAATCTGCACTAATATTGTAGCCACTAATTTTAGATTAATATTTAAATTAATAAAAATTACTAAATAAAAAATTCAATTTCTCAGTCACACTAACAACATTTCAAATTATCTATAGCCATATATGACAAGTAGCTATCATACTGAACAGTAGTGATATAGAACATTTCCATCATTGTGGTAAATTCTGTTTGACAGTATTGATCTAAAACATCAAGGGGACCATGAGTACTAACAGCTTTCTTTGAAAATATGGTTTGGCTTCAAATCTTAAGGATAAAAATAAGTCCTCCCAAATTTATCTTGGTATGTCTATATAGAGAAAATAAAGTATCTTCAAATGATTTTGGCTTCAAATGTAAAAAAATAAAAGCAAATCATGCAATTTAAATTAAACTGCTTTTTGGTGTCTCAGTTTTTCCTTACCAATCGCCCACATATTGACACCATTTTTTTCACAATTTTATCAAAGGTGATGGGAGGAGTAAATTAGAATTATAAATATAATATTCACTTACATTACTTAAACTTATGTAAGTGCCATAAGTTTATCAATAATTCTTGATAGTTTTTCTAGAATTCTTTAAATAGATTGAATCATTTTTTAATAATGATAGTTCTTATATTTTAATGAATGAAAACTTAATGCCAGTTCTGTCTCACCTCTTTTCTTGCTCCACTAATGCAAATATTAGAAAGTATCACCTTTGAGCTTCAAGGCTTATAAAGTAAATTATAGAATTTGGACACAGGAAATATAAAGGTCAAGTTGTGTTAATTAATTATAATTTGGGGAGGGAAGTTTAAGAGTTCTTTGTTAACTATAGCATATATTCTTCCCTAAATTTTGGAAGACATGAAAGAAAATCCTATGTGGACTCTTTAAACTCTTTATAATTTTTTTCTGCAGTGATATTTTCAACAAATTCTGATGTTTTATTTAGAAATACTGCATGATGCTAAGCAGGGAAATGTTTTCTAACTGAAGAATCATTTCTTTATTTATGTATACAATGATGATCAGTCATTGCAACTTTATTTTTTAAAATGCAAGTCAGGGCTTCCCTGGTGGCGCAGTGGTTGAGAATCTGCCTGCTAATGCAGGGGACACGGGTTCACGCCCTGGTCTGGGAAGATCCCACATGCCACGGAGCAACTAGGCCCGTGAGCCACAACTACTGAGCCTGCGCGTCTGGAGCCTGTGCTCCGCAACAAAAGAGGCCACAATAGTGAGAGGCCCGCGCACCGCGATGAAGAGTAGCCCCCGCTTGCCGCAACTACAGGAAGCCCTAGCACAGAAACGAAGACCCAACATAGTAATCAATCAATCAATAAAAAAAATCTTTAAAAAAATAAAAAAAATTAAAAAAAAATGCAAGTCAATTCAATGGAACGTTATTTCTTCTGTTGCTTTGAGTAAGAACAGATATCAACAATCTCAAATTCCTTATATTTCTGATGAAGAGTGAACTATAATTGTTAATAATTTCTTAGTAGATTCTATACTCAAATGCTCTTTTTCCATTGCAGTTTATCAGAATCCTCTTTGTAAATTTTAGACCACAAGCTTTCCACTTATCTATTATGCAAAGCACAGTTGTAATTCTTAGAGCCATTCATTATACATTTATAACCACTGGCCTCTATTTGTCTAGACACTTAAATACCTCTGCCTTCTTATGCTGCATTTCTCAAGAACTCATTACATTTCTTTTATTTGTTTGGCACATTGATCTCAGCTCTGGTCCTCACTTCCAGGTTCTGGCCTTTTAATACCCAATTTAGCTAGAGCAGAAAGAAGACTGACAACTTTCATTTAACTGTCAGGTCCTTCTGGGGTCCACTAGCTGCAATGAAATGACTCTACATTGTATTTAACGAACCATGAAGATACTGAGACCAATTAAAAAAAAATTTTCATGCCCTTAGAGCTAGAGACTGGTCTCATCTTCTATTAAGGCTGTTTAACAGCCCACAGCGACTGCCAGACAAGGGGGAAAAGGTGAAATGGCTATGTAACTGAGCTACTCCCCTCCCATAATGAAGCACCTGTTCAAAAAATATAGAGTGATCTCTCCTTCTGAGGAACTCACAAGACAGAGGTGAGTCAAGTACTGAAATAAAGACTCAATTAAATAAAACCTGTTCTGAATGGAATAGAGGAAAGTAGGTTAGAAAGAAATAAGAAAATTAAGGGAAGTATTTCAGCAATTTAAATATTGTTCATTAGTGAGAATGAAAAGAAGTACACAGATTACCTACTGTTACAGCAATTAGGTTCCACGCAATTTGGCAAGAATAATATTAAGCAGTAGATGAATCTTCTGTTTGCTTTGTATACACAATAAAATTCCTGTATCATTTCTACATAATATTGGAGTTTGACCTCTCTCCCAAGAATTATATTCTCCTCCCTGTGTTTGGACATAATGCCTATCAGTTTAAAGGAAAGAAAAAAACTTTAGTAAGAAAGCAGTTAGGATGGTTAGGCTTTATAAACACAGATATACTCATTTTCCCAGAAAGACTTTTAACATCTCAGATTCACTTCAGATTTTATGGTTTTGTCCAGTTCACCTTAAAGCTAAAGAAAAGAGTACATTGATTTTCTTACACAAAAATATGAAAGAATTAATATATATTCAGTTTACATGTTTTAATAGATAAACCAGTAAATGATAACCAGTAACCCTATGGTATCCACAGACCTAAAAAAAATTGCCACATTGGCCTACTTCAGTACATAAATTTCACTACTTACAGGTTTGATTCTTGGGATTATGAAAGTAAGTTTCTGAACATCTGTTAAGATGTTGCTACTTTCAGGAGATAAAACTCATTAGATTGAAGCTATTTTTTTTTAATTGGGGTATAGTTGCTTTACAATGTTGTGTTAGTTTCTGCTGTACAACGAAGTGAATCAGCTATATGTATATATATATCTCCTTCTTCTTGGACCTCCCTCTCACACATCCCCCATCCCACCCATCTAGGTCATTACAGAGCACCGAGCTGAGCTCCCTGCGCTATACAACAGGTTCCTACTAGCTATCTGTTTTACACATGGTAGTGTATATATGTCAATCTCAATCTCCCAATTCATCCCAACCCCCTTCCCCCCACCCCCGTGTCCACATGTCCATTCTCTACATCTGTGTCTCTATTCCTGCCCTCTGAATAGGTTCATCTGTACCACATAAGGGTATTTTGCAGAAATAGATTTCAGAAAATTATGGTAGATCTTATGTAGAAAACAGAGGTAGGCTATAGAGGGAAGATGAAAGCAGGGCCAACATTGACATGGCAACTGGAAGCTGAAAGGACTTCTGCTCATAATTGACCCCTTAGCTGGGTATCATGATACAGGGCATAATCTACACAAGCTAGAACCTAAGGGGTGACCCCAGGTGAAGGGATTCATTTAGAGCCTGAAGTGCTTCAAAATAGGTGAAACCTGAGCAGAAGTGCTGCAAATGGGGCCATGAGGTTGTCAGGCCTTACCGACGACAGGAAATTGATATTAAAAATTATCTTCCTCAGTAAAAGGTGGAAGGATAAATGAGAGAACTAATTTGGTAAATAAGAAGCTATCAAAGGTTGATTTTATTTCTTTGCTTTTTTGTTTGAGTCTAGGTCACAATTTTGCCCTGGGCTCACCCTATGGATGTGTGTTCCCTTCCTGTGGAGTTTTCACTAGGGAGATTTATTTAGGAGAGCTTTAAAGCACATTGGCTCCTTCAAAATGATAGTATGCAGAGGATGCAGAGCATATAAATACTAACAATAGCTTGTTATTAGGTTGAGTAAATGCATTTTAATCAAGCCAAACTTTTCGTTTTTCTCTTTATGAAAGTATCTTTGAAGCATCTGCATTTAGCTTGCCAAAACAAATGCAAAACATCTATTTTACTTATAAGGAAACATCAATGCTTGTGGCTACATACATCTCTCTATTTGTATTATAACTTTACGTTAAGGGAACTTTCCTTGGAGGATGAGAATTGACTATAGCTTTAAAAAAAAATGAAAGGCATTTTGTAGATTTGTATGGCATATGCCTGATCTTTTAAATATGTATCCAGGGGAGTAGGGGCAAGATGGCGGAAGAGTAAGATGCGGAGATCACCTTCCTTCCCACAGATACAGTAGAAATACATCTACACGTGGAACTGCTCCTACAGAACACCCACTGAACGCTGGCAGAAGACGTCAGACCTCCCAAAAGGCAAGAAAATCCCCACGTACTTGGGTAGGGTAAAAGAAAAAAGAAATAACAGAGACAAAAGAATAGGGACGGGACCTGCGCCAGTGGGAGGGAGCCGTGAAGGAGGAAAGGTTTCCAGGCACTAGGAAACCCCTTTGCGGGCAGAGACTGCGGGTGGCAGAGGGGGGAAGCTTCGGAGCCGCGGAGGAGAGCGCAGCCACAGGGGTGCGGAGGGCAAAGCGGACAGACTCCCGCACAGAGGCTCGGCGCCAACCAGCACTCACCAGCCCGAGAGGCTTGTCTGCTCACCCGCCGGGGCGGGCGGGGGCTGGGAGCTGAGGCTCGGGCTTTGGTGCTAGCCGGGAGGGAGTCCGGGAAAAAGTCTGGAGCTGCCGAAGAGGCAAGAGACTTTTTCTTGCCTCTTTGTTTCGCGGCACGCAAGGAGAGGGGATTCAGAGCGCTGCCTAAACGAAATCCAGAGACGGGTGCGAGCTGCGGCTATCAGCGCGGATCCCACAGCAACAGGGGCGCAGAGGGAAAAATGGAGAGATTCCTGCACAGAGGCTCAGCGCCGAGCAGCGCTCACCAGCCCGAGAGGCTTGTCTGCTCACCCGCCGGGGCGGGTGGGGCTGGGAGCTGAGGCGCGGGCTTCCCTCGGATCGCAGGGAGAGGGCTGGGGTTGGCGGCGTGAACACAGCCTGAAGGGGTTGGCGTGCCGCGGCGAGCTGGGAGGGAGCCGGAGAGGAGGTCTGCAGCCGCCGAAGAGGCAAGAGACTTTTTCTTGCCTCTTTGATTCGCGGCGCGCAAGGAGAGGGGATTCAGAGCGCCGCCTAGACGAACTCCAGAGGCGGGCGCGAGCCGCGGCTAACAGCGCGGACCCCAGAGACGGGCGCGAGCCGCAGCCATCAGCGCGGACCCCAGAGACTGGTAGGAGATGCTAAGGCTGCTGCTGCTGCCACCAAGAAGCCTGTGTGCGAGCACAGGTCACTCTCCACACTGCCCCTCCCGGGAGCCAGTGCAGCTCGCCACTGCCAGGCTCCCATGATCCAGGGACAACTTCCCCGGGAGAACACACAGCACGCCTCAGGCTGCTGCAACGTCACGACGCCTCTGACGCCGCAGGCTCGCCCCGCCTCCTTCGTACCGCTCCCTCCCCCGGCCTGAGTGAGCCAGAGCCCTCGAAGCAGCTGCTCCTTTAACCCCGTTCTGTCTGGGCGGGGAACAGATGCCCTCAGGCAACGTACATGCAGAGGCGGGTCCAAATCCAAAGCTGAACGCTGGGAGCTGTACAAACAAAGAAGAGAAAGGGAAATCTCTCCCAGCAGCCTCAGAAGCAACGGATTAAAGCTCCACAAACAACTTGATGTGCCTGCATCTGTTGAATACCTGAATAGACAACAAATCATCCCAAATTCAAAAGGTGGACTTTAGGAGCAGGATATATTAATTTCCCCTTTTCCTTTTTTTGTGAGTGTATATGTGTATGCTTCTGGGTGAGATTTTGTCTGTATAGCTTTGCTTTCACCATTAGTCCTAGGGTTAGGTCCGTCCATTTTTTTTTTTTTTTTAACTTAAAAAAAACTTTTTTTCCTAATATATGTTTTCTTAATAATTTTTTCCGTATTTTCTATTTTTAGAAATTAAAAAAATTTTTAATAAGTTTTTTCATATTTTTTATTTTAAAAAATTAAAATTTTTTTCTTAATAAATTTTTTTCTTAAAAATTTTTTTCTTATTTTTTACTATAAAAAATTAATAAATCTATTTTTAAAAATTAAAAAAAATTTTTTTCTGAATACATTTACTCTTAATAATTTTTTTTCTTATTTTTTCTTATAATAGCTTTATTTTATTTTATTTTATCCTCTTTCTTTCTTTCTATTTTTTTCTCCCTTATATTCTGAGCTGTGTGGATGAAAGGCTCTTGGTGCTCCAGCCAGGCATCAGGGCTGTGCCTCTGAGGTGGGAGAACCAACTTCAGGACACTGGTCCACAAGAGACCTACCAGCTCCACATAATACCAAACGGCAAAAATCTCTCAGAAATCTCCATCTCAACATCAAGAACCAGCTTCACTCAACGACCAGCAAGCTACAGTGCTGGACACCCTATGCCAAACAACTAGCAAGACAGGAACACAGCCCCATCCATTAGCAGGGAGGCTGCCTAAAATCATAAGGCCACAGACACCCCAAAACACACCACCAGACGTGGACGTGCCCACCAGAAAGACAAGATTCAACCTCATCTACCAGAACACAGGCAATAGTCCCCTCCACCAGGAAGCCTACACAACCCACTGAACCAACCTTAGCCACTGGGGACAGATACCAAAAACAACGGGAACTACGAACCTGCAGCCTGTGAAAAGGAGACCCCAAACACAGTAAGATAAGCAAAATGAGACGACAGAAAAACACACAGCAGATGAAGGAGCAGGGTCAAAACACACCAGACCTAACAAATGAAGAGGAAATAGGTAGTCTACCTGAAAAAGAATTCAGAATAATGATAGTAAGGATGATCCAAAATCTTGGAAATAGAATAGACAAAATGCAAGAAACATTTAACAAGGACGTAGAAGAACTAAAGAGGAACCAAGCAACAATGAAAAACACAATAAATGAAATTAAAAATACTCTAGATGGGATCAATAGCAGAATAACTGAGGCAGAAGAAAGGATAAGTGACCTGGAAGATAAAATGGTGGAAATAACTACTGCAGAGCAGGATAAAGAAAAAAGAATGAAAAGAACTGAGGACAGTCTCAGAGACCTCTGGGACAACATTAAACGCACCAACATTCGAATTATAGGGGTCCCAGAAGAAGAAGAGAAAAAGAAAGGGACTGAGAAAATATTTGAAGAGATTATAGTTGAAAACTTCCCTAATATGGGAAAGGAAATAGTTAATCAAGTCCTGGAAGCACAGAGAGTCCCATACAGGATAAACCCAAGGAGAAACACGCCAAGACACATATTAATCAAACTGTCAAAAATTAAATATAAAGAAAACATATTAAAAGCAGCAAGGGAAAAACAACAAATAACACACAAGGGAATCTCCATAAGGTTAACATCTGATCTTTCAGCCGAAACTCTGCAAGCCAGAAGGGAGTGGCAGGATATACTTAAAGTGATGAAGGAGAAAAACCTACAACCAAGATTACTCTACCCAGCAAGGATCTCATTCAGATGTGATGGAGAAATTAAAACCTTTACACACAAGCAAAAGCTGAGAGAGTTCAGCACCACCAAACCAGCTTTACAACAAATGCTAAAGGAACTTCTCTAGGAAAGAAACACAAGAGAAGGAAAACACCTACAATAACAAACCCAAAACATTTAAGAAAATGGGAATAGGAACATACATATCGATAATTACCTTGAATGTAAATGGATTAAATGCTCCCACCAAAAGACACAGACTGGCTGAATGGATACAAAAACAAGACCCATATATATGCTGTCTACAAGAGACCCACTTCAGACCTAGAGACACATACAGACTGAAAGTGAGGGGATGGAAAAAGATATTCCATGCAAATGGAAATCAAAAGAAAGCTGGAGTAGCAATTCTCATATCAGACAAAATAGACTCTAAAATAAAGAATATTATAAGAGACAAAGAAGGACACTATATAATGATCAAGGGATCGATCCAAGAGGAAGGTATAACAATTGTAAATATTTATGCACCCAACATAGGAGCACCTCAATACATAAGGCAAATACTAACAGCCATAAAAGGGGAAATCGACAGCAACACAATCATAGTAGGGGACTTTAACACCCCACTTTCACCAATGGACAGATCATCCAAAATGAAAATAAATAAGGAAACACAAGCTTTAAATGATACATTAAACAAGATGGACTTAATTGATATTTATAGGACATTCCACCCAAAAACAACAGAATACACATTTTTCTCAAGTGCTCATGGAACATTCTCCAGGATAGATCATATCTTGGGTCACAAATCAAGCCTTGGTAAATTTAAGAAAATTGAAATCGTATCAAGTATTTTTTCCGACCACAACACTATGAGACTAGATATCAATTACAGGAAAAGATGTGTAAAAAATACAAACACATGGAGGCTACACAATACACTACTTAATAACGAAGTGATCACTGAAGAAATCAAAGGGGAAATCAAAAAATACCTAGAAACAAATGACAATGGAGATACGACGACCCAAAACCTATGGGACGCAGCAAAAGCAGTGCTAAGAGGGAAGTTTATAGCAATACAAGCCTACCTCAAGAAACAGGAAACATCTCGAATAAACAACCTAACCTTGCACCTAAAGCAATTAGAGAAAGAAGAACAAAAAACCCCAAAGCTAGCAGAAGGAAAGAAATCATAAAGATCAGGTCAGAAATAAATGAAAAAGAAATGAAGGAAACGACAGCAAAGATCAATAAAACTAAAAGCTGGTTCTTTGAGAAGATAAACAAAATTGATAAACCATTAGCCAGACTCATCAAGAGAAAAAGAGAGAAGACTCAAATCAATAGAATTAGAAATGAAAAAGGAGAAGTAACCACTGACACTGCAGAAATACAAAAGATCATGAGAGATTACTACAAGCAACTCTACGCCAATAAAATGGACAACCCGGAAGAAATGGACAGATTCTTAGAAATGCACAAACTGCCGAGACTGAACCAGGAAGAAATAGAAAATATGAACAGACCAATCACAAGCACTGAAATTGAAACTGTGATTAAAAACCTTCCAACAAACAAAAGCCCAGGACCAGATGGCTTCACAGGTGAATTCTATCAAACATTTAGAGAAGAGCTAACACCTATCCTTCTCAAACTCTTCCAAAATATTGCAGAGGGAGGAACACTCCCAAACTCATTCTACGAGGCCACCATCACCCTGATACCAAAACCAGACAAAGATGTCACAAAGAAAGAAAACTACAGGCCAATATCACTGATGAACATAGATGCAAAAATCCTCAACAAAATACTTGCAAACAGAATCCAACAGCACATTAAAAGGATCATACACCATGATCAAGTGGGATTTATCACAGGAATGCAAGGATTCTTCAATATACGCAAATCAATCAATGTGATACACCATATTAACAAATTGAAGGAGAAAAACCATATGATCATCTCAATAGATGCAGAGAAAGCTTTCGACAAAATTCAACACCCATTTATGATAAAAGCCCTGCAGAAAGTAGGCATAGAGGGAACTTTCCTCAACATAATAAAGGCCATATATGACAAACCCACAGCCAACATTGTCCTCAATGGTGAAAAACTGAAACCATTTCCACTAAGATCAGGAACAAGACAAGGTTGCCCACTCTCACCACTATTATTCAACATAGTTTTGGAAGTGTTAGCCACAGCAATCAGAGAAGACAAAGAAATAAAAGGAATCCAAATCGGAAAAGAAGAAGTAAAGCTGTCACTATTTGCAGATGACATGATACTATACATAGAGAATCCTAAAGATGCTACCAGAAAACTCCTAGAGCTAATCAATGAATTTGGTAAAGTAGCAGGATACAAAATTAATGCACAGAAATCTCTTGCATTTCTATACACTAATGATGAAAAATCTGAAAGTGAAATTAAGAAAACACTCCCGTTTACCATTGCAACAAAAGGAATAAAATATCTAGGAATAAACCTACCTAAGGAGACAAAAGACCTGTATGCAGAAAATTATAAGACACTGATGAAAGAAATTAAAGATGATACAAATAGATGGAAAGATATACCATGTTCCTGGATTGGAAGAATCAACATTGTGAAAATGACTCTACTACCCAAAGCAATCTACAGATTCAATGCAATCCCTATCAAACTACCACTGGCATTTTTCACAGAACTAGAACAAAAAATTTCACAATTTGTATGGAAACACAAAAGACCCCGAATAGCCAAAGCAATCTTGAGAACGAAAAATGGAGCTGGGGGAATCAGGCTCCCTGACTTCAGACTATATTACAAAGCTACAGTAATCAAGACAGTTTGGTACTGGCACAAAAACAGAAATATAGATCAATGGAACAGGATAGAAAGCCCAGAGATAAACCCACGCACATATGGTCACCTTATCTTTGATAAAGGAGGCAAGCATATACAGTGGAGAAAAGACAGCCTCTTCAATAAGTGGTGCTGGGAAAATTGGACAGATACATGTAAAAGTATGAAATTAGAACACTCCCTGACACCATGCACAAAAATAAACTCAAAATGGACTAAAGACCTAAGTGTAAGACCAGACACTATCAAACTCTTAGAGGAAAACATAGGCAGAACACTCTATGACATACATCACAGCAAGATTCTTTTTGACCCAGCTCCCAGAGAAATGGAAATAAGAACACAAATAAACAAATGGGACCTAATGAAACTTAAAATCTTTTGCACAGCAAAGGAAACCATAAACAAGACCAAAAGACAACCCTCAGAATGGGAGAAAATATTTGCAAATGAAGCAACTGACAAAGGATTAATCTCCACGATTTACAAGCAGCCCATGCAGCTCAATAACAAAAAAACCAACAACCCAATCCAAAAATGGGCAGAAGACCTAAATAGACATTTCTCCAAAGAAGATATACAGATGGCCTACAGACACATGAAAGAATGCTCAACATCATTAATCATTAGAGAAATGCAAATCAAAACTACAATGAGATATCATCTCACACCGGTCAGAATGGCCATCATCAAAAAATCTAGAAACAATAAATGCTGGAGAGGGTGTGGAGGAAAGGGAACTCTCTTGCACTGTTGGTGGGAATGTAAATTGATACAGCCACTATGGAGAACAGTATGGAGGTTCCTTAAAAAACTACAAATAGAACTACCATACGATCCAGCAATCCCACTACTGGGCATATACCCTGAGAAAACCATAGTTCAAAAAGAGTCATGTACCAAAATGTTCATTGCAGCTCTATTTACAATAGCCAGGACATGGAAGCAACCTAAATGTCCATCGACAGATGAATGGATAAAGAAGATGTGGCACATATATACAATGGAATATTACTCAGCCATAAAAAGAAATGAAATGGAGGTATTTGTAATGAGGTGGATGGAGTTAGAGTCTGTCATACAGAGTGAAGTAAGTCAGAAAGAGGAAAACAAATACAGTATGCTAACACATATATACGGAATCTAAGGAAAAAAAAAAGGCCATGAAGCACCTAGTGGCAAGACGGGAATAAAGACACAGACCTACTAGAGAATGGACTTGAGGATATGGGGAGGGGGTGGGGTGAGATGTGACAGGGTGAGAGAGTGTCATGGACATATATACACTACCAAATGTAAAATAGATAGCTAGTGGGAAGCAGCCGCATAGCACAGGGAGATCAGCTCGGTGCTTTGTGACCACCTAGAGGGGTGGGATGGGGAGGGTGGGAGGGAGGGAGATGCAAGAGGGAAGAGATATGGGAACATATTGTATATGTATAACTGATTAACTTTGTTATAAAGCAGAAGCTAACACACCATTGTAGGGCAATTATACTTCAATAAAGATGTTTAAAAAAAAAAAAAATGTATCCAGAGATTTTGTGGGTTATGTTACTTATGACATGCCTGTCATAAAAGTTAAGCCTGACTGGTACCTTAATGAAGAGATTTGACCCAAAATTCATATGCCCATCTAAAAATGCAGTGTATTTAAAATATCCCTTTAGCTCTTGGTTTGAATAATAATAAATGTTTGTTTTATTGGCCTCTAGCTATATAAATATAGTCAATGTTATCTGCCCTTTAAAATTCTTAACAAGAAAACCATTCACCTAATTTATACTGAAGCATTGTACAATGGACTTAGTATATAATCAACTTCTAGTTCCACAATAAATGGCTACTATGTATTCGTAAGAAGTTATTATTAATCATCAGCTTCTTATAATGGCTCTGCTTATGTCTTTCTAACAGCTTCACACTGTCAATGAAGTTATTGTGGACTGAGCTAAGAATTTCATTAAGTGCCTGTTTTTAAAAGGAACACTTTTGTGAAGAACATGCAGACATATGCACGTAGGCAATATATAATTGCCTTATTATTTCATTGCCATAATTCTATTTCAGAACTGGCTTTAGATATCCATCTTTAAAATTAACCACATTAGAGAACGCTTGAGATTCACTCCCTTTTAAAGTGCATCAAAATATCATATAAAATAGAAAAGGCTTATCAGAACACTAATTTTGCTTTAATTTGAGTCTCAGTCTTTATCCTTTCAGTTGTATCCAAGCAGCTAAATTGAAGGGAAAGTTCTGAATGCCAACCAATGCATTTTTACCCAGTGAATTAAAAGAGCCAATGGAGATAAGATTTTAAAAGAAAAATTAAGTCTTGTGTATTTTAATGGAGTAAATTTGGACAAGCACAAATAATTTCATTCCATTGATTTAAGTCATATCATTTGGTAAATATGGAAAGGCCACTCTGAAATAACTTCATATATATGTACTAGGGACCAACTCTGTATTCAGTATCCTGCTACATATTGTATGAAGGATGGTAAAAGATATTATCTAGAGTGTTCCTCAAAAAATATGGACACAAAGCTGATTTTAAATTATAAGTGACTAGATAACATACAAGTAAGTTTCTATTTAATTCCTAAATTTAGAAATAAATCCATTATTATGAGAGTTTGAAGAAAGAAAAATCACTAGGTCTGGAGATATTAGGAATGGTAGATATATGTGGTAGATGGCCATTTATTAGTTAAAATATTTGGATGAATAGAAAGAAAAGGCCTGGCCAAAATCAGAGATTCAGAAGTGCTGTGAGGAGATTGGCCAAGTCTGCAAGCAGTTCAGCAGTTACAGGCTTGTACTAGGAAATTGTGAGAAATGTGACACAAATGGGAAGGAGAGTCCTCACCCTACCAAAAAGAAAGAAAGAAAAAATTATTGAGAGAGAGACAGAAACGAAGAAAAAGAATTAAAGACTAAATTCTCTACTCATTTATTCATAGCCTAATTAAAAAATTAAACTTTTAAAAACTTAGAATGAAAGACACTAGTAAGAAAATACATAAGTTCTGTTTTATTTCTAACAATACATTATTTGGGTTATTTTTCTATCTTTCCAATGACTTACAGTTTCTGTATTTCTTCTCTAATAAACTGTGTAGTTTTTTTCAAAACTTAATTTTTAATACTGGTGGGTTTTTTAATTTGTACTTACATTTTCTTTCTGAGACAATCCAATGATTCACATTCCTTAAATATCCATTTCTACTCTTTTTTATATGAATGTCTAATTTTTTTTTTTTATGATTCTCTAATTCTGCAACTTCACTTCAACCACTAATCTAAATGCCTCTTCAGTGGGTGTTTTTGATTGAGTAGAATGCTTCCATTTGAATAGGCTATCACTGTCTCTAATTCATCAGGTATAAAATGAAAATTATTATATTTCCATAACCCTATTCAATAGCTCAACTTCTTTATTTTTGTCAAATTCTTTGACATTTTATTTTTCTTTCCTATTTGTATTTATTGAATCATATTTTCCTACACATTGTGTCATCAATGGATTTAGTATACTCATCCTTGTCTAGGCTTGTCCAACACTAGTCCTATACACACAACCATGCGCACTCACAATATCATATATAATAACGGAAATATTACACTTCCTTAAAATGTTCTAAATAAATTTCTTTTTTTTTTTTTTCATGTAACAGCTTAGCTGGAATGCTCCTGCCTTTCTCTATAGGCTTTTTTTTTTTTTTTTAAACTTTGGGATTATTTATTTATGGCTGTGTTAGGTCTTCGTTTCTGTGCGAGGGCTTCCTCTACTTGCAGCAAGCAGGGGCCACTCTTCATCGCGGTGCGCGGGCCCCTCATTATCGCGGCCTCTCCTGTTGCGGAGCACAGGCTCCAGACGCGCAGGCTCAGTAATTGTGGCTCACGGGCCCAGCCACTCCGTGGCATGTGGGATCTTCCGAGACCAGGGCTCGAACCCGTGTTCCCTGCATTAGCAGGCAGATTCTCAACCACTGCGCCACCAGGGAGGCCCTAAACAAATTTCTTATCAAAAAGGACAATATGGAAACAAAAGAGCAACACTTTGTAAAGATAATTGTATCATGTCAGTTTGATTACAAATTGCAATGAAGTGAACAGATTTGACGAAGTCAAAGCCCATTAGTTATATTCATACAGACTGCCAATTAGAGACACTCCTAAACTTTCAACACAATTGAATGAAACTAATTTCTTTTACACTTTGGAAAATGTTTTGGTACCCTTTCAAATTTTGGTACCAACACATTTGACATACAATTCTCAAAGATAGCTAAATAATGGATCAATCATAGTCAATATTACAGAATATTTCAAAATATGGAAACATTACATCATGATCAAAGACTCTCTCGTTAGTGCGCTTACAGAAAATCAATTTTCCAATTTTTACTGCACTGTTTTGTGGACATTCCTACACACTTGGCAATGTGCTGTCAAAGAAACTGAGGTGTGATAGTCATCCAAATTTGGCTAACCTCATCTTCATTCCCTCTTGCATGTAGCAATTGCAAATGACCATTTGTAAACACTAATTCTTGGATTTTTATTTTATTTTACATAAAAGTAGTTGGTTCTTGTAGTATGTCCAAAATTCTCAATGTTTTCCAATCCAAATTAGGGTCCTTGCTTAGAGAAAATTGTTATGTATTAACAGCTTTTATGAAAGCAGGAGGAGTTTTTAGAAATCAATGTTGCATGTAAAAGGAAAACAAAGCAAAACAAAATTAGAATTTTTATCCTTCCCTGTTGTGCTTTTTGTCAATAAGTCTATCTAAATGGCACCTTTATAGAAAGAACTTTACTGTTTGTGACTGTGTAAACACTCTGGAGATTAAGAATTATCAATCTATTTTGAAAGTGAAAGTGGAAATTTATCTTAAATTTGCTGTAAATCAAGCACTACAGAAACTCAATATGGTGCAAGCTATTGAAAGTTCTCAAACTCAAGACAAAAGTGTGGCATATTATCCATTTTTATCACAGGGTCAAAAGTGTAGTAACAAGATTCCTTTGTTTTCCCCAAGAGAAAAAGTTGAAGTGGAAGGTGAACACTGAAAAGTATTAGTAATATGAAAGATTGGTCCAAGAGCAGAGAAAAGATTTGATAGTAAAGAGTTGAACTGAAACCACCAATGAACAGTTCATCAGAGTTATATGGTTTGATTCTCATGGTCATTCAGATCTTTCTCATGTTTTCATACATATTGGAAACAAATATGTACCTAACTTGAGTCCCTATTTTCTATTACCTTAGATATGTTCTCTCTTAGGATAATTAACTGTACTTAATTCACAAATTAATATCCATTATTTAGCCTTTAAAGCTTAATGTATTTGGGCAATGTATACTACTTTACAATGTAAGACACTCTACGAGATAAATAAGTTCTTGTTATTACACAAACCAACAAAGCAGTGATGAGTGAGTTTGAGCCCCAAAGAAATCTGCAAACCGCTTTGCCAGATGTGCACAGTGAATAAATCATATTATATTTTCATCAAAGGACCGGGAAATCCTTAGCAATGAATAGACGCTTGGCAGTTTATACTGCTCATTAGGAAACAATGGTCAATGCCCCAGCTGGAAGGGTAGTCAGTTGAACAATATGACTTACTACAATGTGTGAATAAAGCATCTTTCAAATAAAACAAACCGTGCACGTCCTTTTTAGCTAGAGGCATAGCTCTCCAATCAATAAAACAAGGCTCTAAGCATTAAACTAAGATTTAGCAAACATTTTTATTCTAAAGTAATTTAAAATTAAAAATATGAAATAGAAAATCAAGGCTATAAGAAAGTGATTAGAGAGTGTAGCATTTCTGTTAATGGATTCTTATTTCAACATTTTACATATTTATAAACAGGTAGGGTATTGTGAAATTATTTCAAACATGTAACAGGAGACTCTGGAAAAGTATTCATTATTTATTTCTAAATAAAAGAGACTAGAGTAATACTCTACAGTTGAATAAAGTTAGATTAATTTTTAGATAATTTTTTGACATATCCCAGAGACTCACTCCCATATTGCCCTTGGTGAACATGCTTTGTTTGCACATAATTAACTGCCTTCAAAGTAAAAGATTAACAAAAATGCAAAGAACTCCTTAGTCAAAACACATTGATTTATTAAGCTCTATGACCCCTCCTATGCTTACCCTTGTACAAGCATTACTATAATCAGTATCACATACTACTTTGTATTCTATTTTGTTCATTTTCCAATTACATACATCCTCTTGTACTATGCCCTTATAGATGTTTAACATTTTAAAATAATTATATTATCCCTAAAATATACTAATAGTTACTAGCAGTCCAGGCAGTTATCTTTAAATCTTTCTTGTCTCTTACCCATGACACATGAATCTATCACTAAAGTTTTTTCTATTTTACTTCCTACATAGCTCTTTTAGATGTACCTTGTCCTGTTCATCCCACTCCCCATTGTCCTTCATTTAGGCTCACCATCATCTCTCACTGAGAGTTCCTTGTCTGCTTTTTGTTTATTTGTTTTCAGTTTCAGTCAAATCCCCTCAAATCCATCCCTTGCTCAGCTACTAGAGGGACTGCCTATTTCATAACATGTAAAAGTCCACAGACTGTAAACCATAATGTTATTATGAAGAACCAAGAAAGTGAAAAACATGCTGCCAATTAAATAACAATACAATATATTCTAATCAGCAAGAATGTTTATACCTACTGTGATATTTTAAACTTATTTATACATATATTTTTATCATGCTGCACTCTTGTGTAGAAAAATATGTGCAAAAACAATTGGTTACAGAATTCCTAAATCATCTTCACATTTACAATCCAACTCTTCTGAGTCAAATTTCAGTTCATAGCTTTTGAATTGGTGCTTTTCCATTCAGTATTTTTGCCTGTGCTATCCAGAACACTGACAGTACAGTGCTAAAATCTTAAAATCTTAATTGAATTTTTTATGTGTCTGTATTAAAACATGTGGGGAGGTACATAGTTTTTGAAAATTCTTCTAGGGGAAAACTAAGCAAATGTTGTCAAAAAACCCTGCTACTCTAAATCTAGTGAGTGAACCTGGGAATTAGATTATTTTCTTGAGATAGTTCTTGCCAGTCCCATTTCCTGGACTAGATTTGCCATTTCACTCCCATTTGCCCATGCCACTGTTGGGACTTTTATTGCAGATGATTATAAATCTCTGGTTTCTGTAATACAGTTGGGGAAATATAATAGCTTTTCTTCATGCAAAGCATGACTAGTTCCAAGAACCAGTACACAAACTTTTATAATTTAACACTTTTATAAGTATGAGACTAGTTCTTTTGTGTATCATAGGCCTACAAGAAGTCTCCATAAACAGTATCACCCTGTTTTGTAAAATTTCATATCTCTCTTTTGAGAAGACAAATACCATGTGCCCAATATTAATGGAAATTATAAGTCAACACATGTTACTTTGGTTAAAATGAACTATTTTAAAGAGTTTTTGTATCCCCCATATTCTAAACGTTAAAAATAGTATCATATTCGATTAACAATATGTTTAAGCCTTATTATGCATTACAGTCAATTTTCTTCCTTCCTTCTCTCCTTTATTACTTTCATTGGTAAATTAAAATAGTAGCAACTATTTTAATCTGTATCTTTTCATGTCAAACATATGCTTTGTAAGTGAAATAAACAGAGTAAGAGTTACCTGGTAAATTAATAAATTATTAAATTTAACTTCCATAGTTAAACAAATACAGCATTCACACCAATAATGATGAAACTAGCATAGTTTCTACCTAGATTGTTCATTTTTAAAATGCTGACTTTGATGTACAATAGCATGTACTTAATTACCTTTAAAGACAAAGTTCTTTTTAACAGCCGATGTGGTTAAAATTAATAAAAATGTTTGCAAATATCATTAGTTGGGAATTCTCAAGATAGAGAAGTTAAGAATAGTATCATATTCAATCAAATATTAAATGTAAACCTCTCTAAGACTGCAATTTATTATTGAATTAAAATGTGAAAATTGTTTTCACTACAAATGAAAACAGTTTTTTTCTTGGCCTAACTCAGAAAGGGATAAGAATTATTTAAACAATTTGAGTAGGTGTTTGGCATTTTAATACCTGGTGAAGATTTATCTGACATAAATATACAAAATAAGTTAAATGGAAAGGAATCTGGAATCACAAAGGTAAATAAAGATATCCATGATATAATTAATGTTGAAAATAATGAGGGGCTACAAACTAGAGTCTAGTAAGCAAAATTATATATTATATAAATAAATTATATATCATATAATAAATGATATATAAACATTGGTAACTGGAAGATATGAATATAAATTCAAGTAAAGATATTCAACTATAAAGTAACATTAGAAGCTTAATGTTTGATTTTGGTTGTTTGTGTTAATTGTAAAATTAGAGAAGTTGGAATTAGTTCTGTTTAGGAAAAGGATTGCTTCTATTATCTATGTATTCAACATTTATCTTTTAATAGTGTAACATTTATAATTTTATTTCACAAATGTTTATGTACTAAGTGCTAGAAATTAAAAAATGAATAAGATACCTAAGTATAAAATTTTAACAGATAAGACAAGGGTTCTAGAAATAAAGATTTGAAGGTGGGGATCTGAAAATAGGAAGAAAGCTAGGCTAGCCAAATGATAAATAAAGATAAAAGGAAAGCCAAGAGAAAATGCTGAAATACAGAAGACGACAGTAAACACAGAAATAAAAACGCCTGCTTTTGGCAAAGTATAGGCTCTATAACATAATAATAGTGTAACCACTCTGAGTCTGAATAAATACATAAAATGGATTAGATAATAATGAAGTTGTTCTGAGACTCAAACTAAGTATTCCACTAAAGTGTTAAGCATAGTGTCCAGAAAGTAAATTCTCAGAAATTATTAGGTTATTTTTACAGAGGCTTATTTCAGGAAAGTAGTTATGAAAAAGTCAAGTCTGATTTTCCTACATATTAGATTATTTTTAAACATCTTAAAATATTCAAAAATTGTACTTATTACTAGTGACATTGCTGATGATTCAGATGTTTTATATGAAACTTATACAGGCATAAAAGTCTTTGATAATGTGTCATAAGACTGGTTTAATATGCAGAATAGATTAGAATGGTTTAATACACAGAATTGAACTCTTAGTGACTCATAGTATTAAACCAGATAGTTGTTATAGTTTTACCATCTCAGAATAATAAAAAAATTGGAGAAATATAAATCAAAATCAGCAAATCAAAAATACATCTTGATATATTTCTGTAGGATTTTATTAGCGTTAAGATCTTGACTCTGTAGCCAAAGTAACTTGCTTTGATAGTTTGGGTTTTCCATTCTGACTCAAGGGTATTAATAGTCAAACTATAGGTAATAAATGTTTGCACATATTCTTCCCAATTTAGAACTTATATAAAAAACATTAGTTTACAATTCCACCTCCACAACTCCACCTACAATGACTCAATAGCCTAGGTATGCTCATTATTTCCCCACCATTAGGACATACTTCTCTCTAGATCTTGGAAATTCTGTTTTCTCTCCCACAGCTTCTCTGTCAAATTTTATTTTCAAAATACTTAAAAAGAAACCCAACTGAGCTATATTAATGACTTAAACTGTTAGGTGATATTAAGATTTAAGATTTGTACTGAAGTTCCTCCATTTCCTATTACTTGAAAAAAACACCTATCAATCATTCTTTTTATTGTTTCCATTTAAAAAGTAAAAGAAAAAGAAAAAAAGGAAGTAACCACCCTATATTTAAACTAGCTTAAATTATAAGTTCTTTGACAGATGGCAACAAGTTAAAATTTAAGGATGGTATGTCAGCCTTCTTCACTTTTGTGTTTTGCCATTTATAAATGATAGTCATGACATATCCAATGAGTATGCCCTTTCTTAACACAAAAGACAAACTTCACCCAGAATAATCAGAAACTGGATCATGACACAGCTTGATATAAACTCCATATTTTCACATTGCATTCTTCTTGGTCCCTTATCATATTCTACCATGTATTACAGTTTTCCTACTTATTTATTTCTTGATATTAAGTAATTAAATAATTAACATGCTTTTCAACTTTGTTTACCCCTGGAACTTACCAGAATATCTTTGCATAGTCAATGTCTGGTGAGTATTTGTTGAATGAAGTAAGTAGTATGCTCATAACTCATGCAGGCTGACAGTTAACACACTAAGCTGTGTTTTCCTTGAAGGTAGGAACTACACATTTCTGTATCCCTGGCATTTCACAGACTAGTTGCAACATAAAGTGGTACAAATATATTTTTTGGCCAGAATAAAAACTGCTTTGATGGGAATAAAATACAGGGTCTTTTGAAAGTAGTCATGGAAGTTAAAGTTCAATAGGTACATTGGATAAAATTTTAAGGAGTTTTCAGATGCCACATAATAAAAGGGTATAAGTTTAAAATTGTAGATATTGACTAATATTCCAGTTATGCCACTTAATGGATACATCAGGATAAAAATCACTTCACCTCTATGAGTCTTACTTTTCTCCATTAAAATGAGAAAGAAAATAACATTTCGTTACCTGTTGAAGGTTATAATTCCAGAAGTTCTTTCTAATCAGGCCATACCTGAGCCTTCAGCAGGTTCATTCTATCAAGCCAACTACTTTGGGGTCACTGGGCATGTGGTAAGACTAGTGAATACTCTTGACATGAGTATCTTTACCTACTGCCTTTCTCATAAAGTTTGTTCTTTAATCAGATATGATGTATGTGAGATAAAATAGTAACACGTAAGGAATTATCTAAATCTATGAAAATTGGTATTGATGGAAGTGTTTTGGGCTATTCTTATAAAGTACAAAGTGCTGCTCAGCCATGATGAAAGGATTGAAAATAATCAACATTTCCAGGTAGATGCCTGCCTGGATTCCTAGAGAATAATCCAATATTGGGGACTCAGTCTCTGAGATTAATTTGTTTGAGGGGGAGTCTATATTGTCAAAAACATACACAATCTCTACCATGGCCAATTTGTTCATGGACTCATTAGGTGAAAAATATGACTTGGGGAAAATGATGGATCAAGTTGTCTACTAGATTACTGATAGCTTACACTAATGTAAACTTTTTCCTAGTAGGAATTTTGCAAGAACACGTATGTCTCCACACTACATCCATTCTAAAAAGTCCATCAATATTCTTATTCTCCAGATCTCCTTGGAGAGTATTCCTACCTTGTTTTTTTTTGTTTGTTTTGTTTTGTTTCAAGTCTGTCAGGGACTTGGATAGCCAATTCATTAGCCACTCTTCCATAAATTATTGTAGATGCATATTTTAGGCCATCTCTCCTATAGGAAGAGAAACATCAGAAAGTTTTTACTTCACCACTATTTTCAAGAGCTTTCACTGAGTACAACTGTAAGCAGTGGAAGTCTACTTCCAGCCAATAACAGTATATCTTGGAGATCTAAAAGAAAACCAGACTCAAACTTTTTGTACTCTATTAACTGGTCATGGGAAACATCCCATGAGGTCACATCTGTAGTTTAGGGAGAGGCAGTGAAGCAGTAGAAGTAGGTACCATGGGAGTCTGAGCCATCTGTTTATACAGTATATTTGTGACTTGCTGGACATATGTGGCCAAGTCTAATATATACCATTTTCATTTTACAATGGAATGTTACCGTGCACATCCAATTTTATGGTTCAGTGAATCAGATCACACAATTCATGATGTGCAATACAAGTTGCATAGTTGTGGTATCCCATGAACAGGTGTTCACTCTACAAACTCCCAGTAACAAAGTAGAGCTATATTTCAAATGGAGAATAGTTATTTGTAGATAAATGCATAGTTTTATTCCAAAACTTTAGAGGTCTACTTTGTTATACTTTTATGATGGTTTCCAGAAGTTCCACACTACTGCTCCATCTACCAAATACTTCCAATACCATTGGGTCTACTAGGTCATAAAGCCCAAGTAGCTGGACAATTTAAGCCAGTGTAGAACTGAAGCAGAGTCTTTTCTTGCTTGGAGATCAATTCAGTGCTGAGCCTTTCATGTAAACCAGTAAATGAATCAGAGCAGCATTCCCAAATGTGGTACATGTTATCTTCAAAATATGAGACACACGAAGTCTGTGCTTTTTCATTTGTGTCAGGGGTTGCAAGGTAGAGCAATGTATTTCACACCTTAAAGTAGATTGTCTTAGCAACAGATAACTAGACAAGTTGAAACTTCACCTATGGGGCAGACTCCTAAGGCATGTGGAGTTATTTCTATTTCCTGTTCATTAGATCCTATTAGTATAATATGATCAATGTAATGACAAGCATGATGTTATTTGAGATATCATGGAACTCAACATTTCTCCAGCTTACATTATGACAGAGATGGGGAGGTCTTTGACATAGTCTAAGGCAAGACTTTTTTCCCTACCATTATTTCTGATTATCTATTATAATAAGGATGAGAAGAAGAACATTTTTTCTGGGTCAGTAACTAGATAATGGATACTAGGGGCCATGTTTATTTGCTCCTATAAAGATACCACATCAAGAATTGCAGCTTTGGGGCTTCCCTGGTGGCAGAGTGGTTAAGAATCCGCCTGCCAATGCAGGGCACACGGGTTCGAGCCCTGGTCTGGGAGGATCCCACATGCCGCGGAGCAACTAGGCCCGTGAGCCACAACTACTGAGCCTGCGCATCTGGAGCCTGTGCTCCGCAACAAGAGAGGCCGCGATAGTGAGAGGCCCTCGCACCGCGATGAAGAGTGGCCCCCGCTTGCCGCAACTGGAGAAAGCCCTCGCACAGAAACGAAGACCCAACACAGCCAAAAATAAATATAAATATAAATAAATAAAATTAAAAAAAAAAAAAAGAATTGCAGCTTTGATTGGCATCACCATCTGATTGCATTTTAGATAATATACAGTTATTCCCCATGACATACTGGGCTTACTCATGGGTCAAATATGGAGAGAAAATAGGAATAGGATAGGAATCACAACTGCATCTTTAATTCTTTAATTTTGGTACTTATCTCCGTAATTTCCCCCAGGGATATAGTATTGCAACCTTAGAAGTGGGTAAGTGTGCCAGGGTTATTTCAGAGCCCTATACTAGGCTCTTCCTACATCCTCACACTAGTAGCGTAACTCATGTGGGTTTTTTGTCAGTTATTGCCAATCTACCTGCTGGGGCTTTGAAAAACCATAGGATTAGTCTGTGATCCCACTAAACTTACTGAAAGGCTGACCTGAATGACAATTCCATTGATCTCCTGACACCAGAAGTCCCAAGATGACCTGCGGAACACACAATGGTTTTTCAGTTCTCTAGAGATTAAGATCAATATATTTTATATCCTGGAAATTCTGAGTACTACGCTTTTTCCAGTGTAAAGTCACACTGTTAAATGACCACAGATCTTTCTGGAGAAGGTCAGAGAGACAATTCACAGGGTTTACTTGTGGCCAAGATAGGTAGGAATGTGTTCTGATGTTACTGAATTTTATATATAAAGATGTATGCATCTTATGTTAAACACTTATGAGAAAGAATATAATGGACATCAATTTACCACAAATATTTTTGACCTTTCTTCCCAGAATGGCAAAATCTCATTTTCCCAAAGTGGAATCTATCAAACTACATTGTCTGGTACCCTAGCAGCTAGGATGCATTTGAGTAACTTGGGTTTTGGCAATCATATGCTAATGTTCATGACAATGACTCAGAGCTGTTTTATGGGAAAAGATGCACACATGAGCCATCTATTTTTTAGGTAGACTTTATTTTTCAGACAAGTTTTAGGTTCATTTCAAAATTAAGCATAAGCTACAGAGATTTCTAATAAACCCCAGCCCCTACATATGCATCACCTCCCCCTTTATCACTATTCCCCACCAGAGTGGTACATTAGTTGCAACTAATGATCCTCCCTTGACACATAATTATCACTCAGAGTCCATAGTCTACATTAGGGTTCACTCATGGTGTGTTACATCCTGTAGATTTGGACAAATGTAGAATGAAATACATGCACAATTATAGTATCATACAGAATAGTTTTGCAGCTCTAAAAATCCTCTGTGCTCTGCCTACTCATTCATCCCTTCCTACAACCCCTGATCTTTTTTACCATCTCCACAGTTTTGTCCTTTCCAGAATGTTGTATAATTTGAATCATACAGATTGTAGTCTTTTCAAATTGGCCTCTTTCACTTAGTAATACGAGGTGTTATTGTAATTTCAAATCCCACTTCCTCATTTCTGGTATAAAGGATACCAACTGACTATTGTATATTAACATTATATCCTAAAAACTTGCTATAATCGCTTATTAGTCCTAGGAGTCTTTATATCAGTCCTTTCAGATTTTTTACGTAGACAATCATGTGGTACATGAAGAAAGACTGCTTTATTTCTTTCTTCCCAAACTCTATACCTCTCATTTCTTTCTCTTGTCTTATTGCATTAGCTAGTATTTTCACTTCCCTGTTGGTGAGAGGGGCTAAAAGTCACCCCAGGAAGCTCTGCCTGGAGTTTGTCTCTTTAGCCCTCCCATGATTCAGTGACTTATCTATATATCCCTAAATAATGCTTTTTCAGCTTAAATTTGAGTGGATTCTATTGACTGTAAGGACACTAAATAATAAAGCAGCTGTTTTTTCATCACTGCATATTCATTTGTTTTAGGCCTGAAAGTGACACAGCAGTGATTCTGCTGGACATATGATCTGAAACAATGTTAGGTTGTACTAATATTTGCAAATCATATTTGAATTGGTAATTGGACTTTTGTGACACACTTTAGGAGGACATTAATAAACTGATGCATTATCTATATAATAAATATCAGGTACAACTCAAGATACGGGTTATCAAGAAAAGTTGGGAAACTTAAAATATTTAACCTAAGTAGAACTAGTATGGATTTGAACATTGTTTTCAAATACTTAAAGAACTAATATGAAGAATAAATATAACTTAAATCTTGTACTTTGATAGACAAAGAAGGATCGGTAAGGATTTCACTAAGTTAAGAGCCAGTCAAGGATAGGTACAATTTCTTTCTTATTTCTTACTCTATCTAATCATAGTGTTTCATGTAGTACTTCAATATAATAGACCTGGAATAATATCCAAATTGAATTAATGAGGGGGTATATTTTGAATTTAATATAATAGTTGGATCTTTAAATAATTTTAGCAGCTATTTGAGACAAACTGCTCTTCCCAGAGAGCTCCTCCTGTCCATGTATATTTTCAAGTAGATGCATAATAATTACTTACTCTACAGAGTAGATGCCTACACTTGGTAAGATGTGTATTAGATGATGTAAAAGCACCTAGAGACTAGACAACTAACTCCTTGACTCCATACTCCAGTACTATTGGGAATTCCTGGGATGATTGTTGGGGAGATCTTATAGTGAAAAAACCCTACATGTCTCATATCCCTGTTATCTTGTTCATATTATAGACTATGACTCTCTATGGTTATCCATCTTAATCTGTTTCAATCTTCTTACCGATGTATATGTTCTATAGTCTCACACAACATCACATGATCCTCCAAATTTGTCACTAAATTCTCTGCATTGCCTTGACTAAAATGAAACAAAAATTTTCTATGAAGGCAGCAATGTCTTTTTTTTATTTTTAAAAATTAAAAATTATTTTTCTTTTTGTTTTTTGGCTGTGTTGGGTCTTAGCTGTGGCATGTGGGCTCTTAGTTGTGGTGCCTGGGCTTCTCTCTAGTTGTGGCACACAGGCTTCTCTCTAGTTGTGGCGCATGGGCTCCAGATCGTATGGGTTCAGTAGTTGCGGCATGCAGGCTGTCTATTGTGGCACGTGGGCTCAGTAGTTGTGGTGCGTGGGCTTAGTTGCCCTGCAGCATATGGGATCTTAATTCCCCAACCAGGGATTGAACCCACGTCCCCTGCATTGGAAGGTGGATTCATAACCACTGAACCATCAGGGGAGTCCCAGCAGCAATGTCTTTAATGTATAAAACCACCTGCTCAGTTTCCCAAATGAGAATTCTGGAAGATCTTTGATTCCTTCATAACAATTACCCACACATTAGTTACCAAGTCTTACCTATTTTTCCGTTTTCCTTTGTTAATACCGCACTGTCTTGATTACTGTATCTCTATAATAAATCTTGAAGTTGGGTAGTGTTAGCCCTCCAACCTTGTTTTCTCCTTCAATACTGTATTGATTCTTCTTGGTCTTTTGCCTCCCATATAAACTTCAAAATCAGTTTGTCTATCGTCCCAAAATAATTTGCTGGGATTTTAATTAGGGATTAAAATTTTAATTAGGATTGCATGGAATTTATAGATCAAGTTGGGAAGAACTGACACCTTAACAATATTGAATCTTCCTATCCATGAACATGGGATATCTCTTCATTTATTTAGTTCTTCTTAGATTCCTTTCATCAGAGTTTTGGAGTTTCCCTCATATAGATCTTATGCATATTTGGTTAGATTTATACCTAAGTACATTGGTTTCTGATACTAGTGTAAATGGTATTAAATTGTTGTTTATTATAATTTTCACCAGTTGTGACTGTCTCCATGGAGCTCCTCATGCCACCGTTCCAAAGTGCACCTCTCAACATTTGACTTTTGAGAGGTAAATCAACCTTACATTCTTTGGATAAATGTATTAATGATTGTGATGTTTTATCCTTTCCTAAAACTTATTTGGAATTCACTTTGTAAAACTTATATTTAGAATTTTTGCATCTATGTTCATCTGGGGATATTGATCTATAGTTCTTTTTCTTGTAATGGCTTTGTAGGATTATTAGGGTAATTATGGCTGCTTATGCTACAGAAGAATCCCCACCTTTTAAAATTTTTGCCAGAGTTGGTATAGAATTGATATTATTTCTTTCCTAAATTCATATATGAAGCAATTTGAAAGTGATTTTTTTCTTTGCAGAAAGTTTTAAACTACAGTTTCAATCTGTTTAATAGATATATAAATATTCAGGTTATCTATTTCTTCTTGAGTAAACTTTGGGTGGGTTGTATCTTTCATAAGTTTATTCATTTTATTTATATTGACAAATGTATAGGAATAAAGTTGTCCATAATATTATCTTGTATTCATTTAATATCTGTAGAATATATAACCATTTCACCTCTCTCATTCCTGATATTAGTAACTTGTTTCTTCTCCCTTTTATTTTTTCTTGCCAGTTAAGCCAGAGGTTTATCAACTTCACTGATCTTTTTAACAAACGAGCTTGTGGTTTCATATTTGTCTGTTTTTCTCCATTTCTGTTTAAATTATTTCAATCTGATCTTTATTATTTCTTCCTTTTACTTACCTTAGGATTGCTTACTTTTTCTAGTTTTAATTTTTTTTTAAAGATGAAACTGATGTCATTAATTTGATATATTTTCCCCCTAAAGTAGGTATATAATGACATAAAAGTTCCCCTATGCACTGCCTTAGCTGTATCACATATTTTATATGTCATGTTTTCATTTTCACTATATTTAAAACATTTTTCTGATTTATCTTTTAATTTTCTTCTTTGACCTTTGGTTATTCACAAGTGTGTTATTTAGTTTCTAAATATTTGGAGATATTTTAGAGATATTTCCATTACTGATTTCTAGTTTTCATCTCTGAAAGATTGATTTTTGGTTCTTTTATATCTTCCACATATCTACTCGACTTTCTGTACATATAAAATGTAGTTATAATAACTGTTTTAAAGTACTTGTCTACTACTTGCAATGTCTGTATTAGTTCAATAGCAATTTAAATTGTTTGACTCTCTCCACATTAGGAGTAGTATTTTCCTGTTTGGTAATTTTTTATTGAATTAATACATCTTATTTTTTAATAATTTTACTTTTTTATTAAAATATAGTTGATTTCAATATTATATTAGTTTCAAGTGTACATCATGATTCAAAATTTTTATAGATTATACTCTATTTAGAGTTATTATAAAGCATTGACTATATTCCCTGTGCTTTACAATATTTCCTTGTAGCTTATTTCTTTTCTACATAGTAGTTTGTACCTCTTAATCCCCTACCCCTATCTTGCCCCTCCCCTCTGCCCTCTCTCCACTAGTAACTACTGGTTTGTTCTCTATATCTATATCTATCTATATCTGTTTCTCTTTTGTTATATTCATTCATTTTATTTTTTTAGATTCCACATATAAGTGATAACATACCATATTTTTCTTTCTCAGTCTTACTTAATTCACTGAGCATAATAACCTAGGTCCATCCATGTTGTTGCAACTGGCAAAATTTCTCTTCTTATTTATGGCTGAGTAATATTCCACTGTATATATGTATATGTGTATATATATATATAAATATATCACTTAACATCTTCTTTATTCATTAATCTGTTGAAGAACACTTAGGTTGTTTCAATATCTTCGTTATTGTAAATAATGCTGCTATGAACATTGGGGTGTATGTATATTTTTGAATTAGTGTTTCCATTTTCTTTGGATAAATACCTAGGAGTGGAATTGCTGGATCACATGGTAGTAGTATTTTTAGCTTTTTGAGGAACTTCCATACTGTTTTCCATAGTGGCTAAACCAATTTACATTCCCACCAACAGTGTACTAGGTTTCCCTTCTCGCCACATCCTTGCCAAAATGTATTTTTAGTCTTTTTGATGATAGCCATTCTGAAAGGTTTTCATTGACTTGCATTTCTTTAATGATTGCTGGTGTTGAGCATCTTTACATGTGCCTGTATGTCTCTTTGAAAAGATGTCTATTCAGGTTTTCTGCTCATTTTTTAATTGAGTTGTTTGTGTTTTTGATGTTGAATTGTATGAGATCTTTATGTATTTTGGGTATTAATCCCTTATGGGTCATATCATTTGCAAATATTTTCTCCCATTCAGTAGGTTGTCTTTTCATTTTGTTAATGGTTTCCTTTGCTGTGCAAAAGCTTTTAAATTTAATTAGGTCCCATTTGTTTATTTTTGCTTTTGGTTCCTTTGTCTTAGGAGACAGATCCCCAAAAATATTGCTACGATTTATGTCAAAGAGTGTTCTATATTTTCTCCTAGAATTTTTATGGTTTACAGTTTACATTTAGATCTTTAATCCATTTTGAGTTTATTTTTGCATATGGTGTGGGAAAATGTTCTAATTTCATTCTTTTACGTGTCACTGTCCAGTTTTCCTGGCACTATTTATTGAAGAGACTGTCTTTTCTCCATCATATATTCTTGCCTTCTTTATCATAGATGAATTGACCATAAGAGTTTGGGTTTATTTCCGGGCTCTCTATTCTTTTCCATTGATCTATGTGTTTGTTTTTGTGCCAGTATCACACTATTTCAATTACTGTAGCTTTGTAGTATAGACTGAAGTCAGAGAGCATGACAACTCCAGCTTTGTTCTTTTTCTCAAGTTTGCTTTGGCTAGTTGGGACCTTTTGTGATTCCATATAAATTTTAGAATTGTTTGTTTTAGTTATGTGGAAAATATCATGGGCATTTTGATAGGGATTGTATTAAATCTGTAGATTGCGTTGGGGAGTATGGACATTTTAACAATATTAATTCTTCCAATCCATGAACATGGGATACCTTACCATTTCTTTGTATCATCTTCAGTTTCTTTCATCATTGTTTTATAGTTTTCACATTATACTCCTTTCTCGTCCCTGGTTAAGTTTACTCCTAGGTAGTTTATTTAGTTATTTTTTTTTTGATGTGATTTTAAACGGGATTGTTTTCTTGCTTTCTCTTTCTAACAGTTCATTATTAGTGTATAGAAAAGCAACATATTTATGTATATTAATATTTATTCTGCAACTTTACTGAATTCATTTATTACTTCTAATAGCTTTTTGATGGAGATTTTAGGGTTTTCTAGTACTATGGGATAACATATATTTTAAATTGTACTTTTCATAAGTATTCTTGAAATCTTTTTATGTAACTTGGTTAAGATTCTTTTAAAGGGTTTCATTCTTCTGGAGCTTGTCTTTTAGGATTTGCTAGGAAATAGAATATTGCTCAATCTAGACCAAATTATTCCCTGCTACTTAGGCAAGACCCATTATATACTCTACCCAATGTTTTAATAGTCATAAAATTTTCTTTTCTATGTGGTAGAGCAAGCAGTATTCCCAAATCTGCATTAGTACCAGATACTACTACCTGTAATACTATTTTTGTAATTCTTTTCCCGGACTCTGGTAGTTTCTTTACATACGTGTGTATATCAGTACTCAGTGGACTATTTGAGAAGGATTTTCTTTATGGCTCTGAGTTCTCCTTCTATGCAGCTGTTTCTTTTCTGGTACTCTGCTTTTCAAACTCCAGCTGCCTTGATCTTCCCTGACTCTCAGCTCATCTCCTCAACTCAAGGAGTCTGCTGAACTCTCTGCATGGGTTTATCTTCTATTCCATATCCTGGAAAGTATCTCATAGCAGTAATAACTGGATTCACTTAATTTGTTTTCCATCCCTCGGTGATCACTGCCATTCACTGCCTGATATCCAGTTTTTTAAGAACCATTGTTTCATATGTTTTGTTTATTTTTGTTTCAGGCAGGAAGATATATCAAGTCCCATCTTGTCCAGAAGCAGAAAATGCAAACATTTTAATTGAAATTTTATAGAGAGTGATAAATTTTGTTGAGTATTTTAGTGGTGAACTCATTGAGCCAATATAACTGCTTGACCCATTTCATATTAAGTACTATTAAATAATTTCTAGTTTTCTTTTTTCTTATTCTACCAAAATATATTTAATCAGGATTCATTATTCTCTATGTAAATCATAATTAAGATTTGATTTATCAATTATTTTTTGTCTATCCAAAGTTAGCTATATTAACTTCTGCCACAAAGAGTTTTAGCTTCTGGGCATTATCAAATGAAGTTAATTTTTTGCATGTTAAATTATGTTAGAAAGGTTTAATACCTTAGTCACTTTTTACTCATTTGGTTAGTTCAGTTCCATTGAGAGATTTGCATTTGTCATTTCAGCAACATGTATCATGATCTAGATCAGTGAACAATCACATATACCTTTTGTTTCAACTTATCCATTAGGAAAAAGTCAATAATTCTGTGGGACAGAATAAATGATAAAGAGAGACAAAAGACAGAATGGGACAATGAGGAAGGAAGAGGAAAAGAGGGAGATAGCAAAAGAAAAATTCTATTTGCTGCTGAATATGGACTGTTAAACTCTAAATTGTAGACAGACATCATACCTTTGATCTCAAAGTAGCTGAGGAAACACATGTAGCTTTGGATTAAAATCCTAAAATGTTCCCCTTTGATCTAAAGATGAGGTTCACACTTTTCATATGGCTTAAGAAGATCTGCATTGTATGGTCCATACATTTTCCTTTAGACTCTAGTCTGATTCTGCCCTCAAGTATCCTCACCAGAGAATTCATTTGAGTTTCCCTAAATATGATTTCTCACATACTCAGGCCTTGCCTATAATAGATATTCCACTACTTTGAAGATCCTACCTTCTCTCTCCTTTTGTTGATGTTTTCTGTTTATTCCACAGGTCTCAACTTAAAGTAATTTCTTCTGGAAAATTGTCCCTTACAACTCTCTGCTCACAAGAATGATTTAAGTATCCGGAGTATATGTCACCATAGTACCTTGCATTTCCTTATAACATTAGATATCACATTATCTTGTGTGCTGACCGGCTATTTGTTGGTTTCCCTCTGTAGACTCTGGAATCTAAAAGGCCATAGATTCCTCACTTTCATCATTGAACAGTTAGCACTTAAGGCAGCAACTGGCCTAAAATAGATCTTAAAAAAAATTTATTTAATTAAAGTTGCTTCTCATTCTTATATTGTATGATGTCATGATTCTAAGACTGAACTAATATCTAAGTACGTAGTTGCATTGTTAGGATCACATTTCATTTATCACTCAATTTCTCTCCTAATTTAATTAGGTAAAATAAGGGGAAGTTTTGTCCACAGAAAATCTATTTTTCAAAGAAAGACACCTAACTTGTTAAAGGGAAGAAATAGTTCTTGTTTTAATTAGTATGTCTTCTCCAGATAGCAGAGTGATCTATTAGAATACAAAGTATGGATTTTAATGAAACAGCCATTTCCAAAGGATCCTCCCCTTTGGCACATATTTATTGGGTTAATCAGTGTTCCACAAAACTGCATGTATGTAAGACTGTGTCACTGCTTTTCCCACAGAGGTTTGTAACACTAATGAGTATCAATGACATCGATGTATGATTCACAAAGAAGTTGGTAATTTAAGCTCTAAATCTAGAGAAGAAAAAACCAATATGATTAGAAGGAAAGAAAATTAACTTCCCAATGTCTCTGAAGTCTTAAGTGTGTTCCTGCTTGTTCTGAATAAGCCTCATTTTCATACACTCATATTTCTTAGTTACCATTAATAACGAAATAATGAAGTTGCAAAGGCAATCTTATGAACGAAAGACTAGAGAATTAGAAAGTGCTGTTTGTGTTCAGGTATCCATAATACATTTAACTGGACTGAACCACACTATTACAACATATTTAGCCAAGCCCCCAACATCTCAATGACCTCATAGTTTCTGTAATACTCTCTGTTGAAAATACTCCTAAGAGAGAATCTGTTACTCAAATATTTTATGGCTAAAAGACTGATGGTGTGTCTCTTTGACTTAAATTTCTAGGTTTGGTTTTCCAATTATATTCATGAACAAAGCCTTAATAAACTAAAAGTAAAGTTTTAATGAAGGAAGTCCAGGCACCAGCCAACATATAAATATTCTATTGTGGGAAAAGTGGGCATTGAACCTTCCTGGTATCCCTGAAACCACATGTCAGTATCAGCTATGTTTCTTCAACACAAATAAAACTGGCTTTTCTGAAATGAGCCCCAGGAAGGGTGACTTCTAAACTTTGAACTTCAGGCTTATTTTATTTTTTATTTAAAGAAGTTTTTTAACATCTTTATTGGAGTATAATTGCTTTACAATGGTGTGTTAGTTTCTGCTGTATAACAAAATGAATCAGCTATACATATACTTATATCCCCATACCAGGTTTATTATCTTAGTCAAAATGGCTGAGTTCTGACATCTGGAAAATAAAAGCAGTATTATTGGCTCCTGGATACTTACAAACTATTTTTATTATGATATTTCTGGCAACACACACTGCATGCATATTCTTGACTTTGAAAATGCTTCCTATTTCTATAGATTCTGTCCTCATTTGCAGGTGTGATTATAGATTCATGAATGCATCTAATCACTTCTAATATGTACAGCAATCCAGCCACTGCATTGAAATTTTCCTTGATTTTTTGATGAGACTATGGCCTTGAAGGAAGCTCACTGAATTATACAAACCAGAATAGCCTTTAGGAATAGTGAGAGTGGTACATAAAAGTTGGTTCATTTGCAGTTTATTACTGATTACTCTTGATAAGGACTCTAGAACTGTCCCTTATACCACTCTCACTGGCATCACCACACACACACACACACACACACACACACACACACACACGCCTACACTTTCACACCTCCCATATCTTCTTTCCTAAAAAGAAGAGAAAAAATGGAGTAGGGCTTCCCTGGTGGCGCAGTGGCAGAGAATCTGCCTGCCGGTGCAGGGGACACGGGTTCAAGCCCTGGTCTGGGAGGATCCCACATGCCGCGGAGCAACTGGGCCCGTGAGCCACAACTACTGAGCCTGCGCGTCTGGAGCCTGTGCTCCGCAACAAGAGAGGCCGCGATAATGAGAGGCCCCGCGCACTGCGATGAAGAGTGGCCCTCACTTGCCGCAGCTAGAGAAAGCCCTCGCACAGAAACGAAGACCCAACACAGCCAAAAGTAAATAAATATATAATAAAAATAAAGGAATTCCTTTAAAAAAAAAATGGAGTAAAACCTTTAAAAATTGTGAATCACTGTTATATACCTATAACATATAATATTGTACATCAACTATATCTCAATAAAAAAATAAATCTAGAAAAAAAAAAAAAAAAGGAAGAGACAGACATGTTTCCTCAGTCTAAAATTGATATCCTCTTCATTTGAGGAACAATAGCAACTTTCATCTTCCTTCGGTTAACTAAGATTCTGTTTCCCTAAAGTTGAACCAAAGCCACTGCAGGATTTGTGCAAAATTGTAACCTCAACTTATGTTTGTTTCTTAATTGTATCAAGAAAAAATATTAGAAATTTACTTTTCTTCTCTCTGATGATCAATGTGGGGATTAAATTTGATTTGGTGAGAGTACATATCTCAATAAAAGGGCGTCACACAGATAATTTTCCCCCTTTACCTATATTGCACATTAGAATCTTTGAAACATTTGGAACTTTTAGAATGAAATGTACGCCAACAATGAAAAATTGGTACTCTGGTGTGAAAGGAAAATGAGGAAATTTTGGGTGATTGTGTGACTTTCTGACACTACAGTGGACCCAGGATTTTATAGATGCTGCTTCTCTTGTTAGGTGTTGGGCAGCACCTGATAGCACGGCTGCCAAAGAAGTCACAGCCACCCAGACTCCAGGCTCATTAAAACTAGGTTTGAGGCAAGAGATGTCAATCTTCATAATTAAATGGCTCTAGTGATTGTTTCCCCAGGTGCAGTTTCCAGTCATCTCACCTGCTTTCCTAGATATCTCAACTTGGCTTCTGTTCTTGGCTCCTTTTTTGACAAGTTTCTAGATCAAACCACACTTGACCATGGTTTTCCCCCCTATCTATGGCTCTTGGATTCCAGCATTCACTCAGTTCTTCTCTGACTCCTGTCTGATTTCAGTGTTACAACACCCCATATCATGACACCTCCAATATAAACTCTCAACAGAGGAACAGAAAGATTATAAGCATGAAGTTGTAGCCTTTTAGTTCTTTATAATCTCATAGATTTTTGACACAATTTTTGATTTTGTAATTTAGAGTATTTATTTTCTAATATTTTTCCCTCATGTTCCTGGCACACAGAAAAACCCAAATATTTTTATTGTTGTTATTATTGTTGTTATCATTATTATTTAGGGATGAGCAAACTAGAATCAAAAACGTTAGTAACTGCCTTAGAGCCACACAGCTAAAAATGATGGAGCCAAGAATTGACTCTGGAGACTTAATATTAAGTTACTTTAAGCTCACCATGTCTTTTTTTTTTTTTTTTTAAATAAAGGGGTACTTTTTTTTTTTAAAGGGAACTCCTTTATTTACTTATTTATTCATTTATTTATTTTTGGCTGTGTCGGGTCTTCGTTTCAGTGCGAGGGCTTTCTCTAGCCGCGGCAAGCGGGGGCCACTCTTCATCGCGGTGCGCGGGCCTCTCACTATGGCGGCCTTTCTTGTTGCGGAGCACAGGCTGCAGACGCGCAGGCTCAGTAGTTGTGGCTCACGGGCCTAGTTGCTCCGCGGCATGTGGGATCCTCCCAGACCCGGGTTCGAACCCGTGTCCCCTGCATTGGCAGGCAGATTCTCAACCACTGCGCCACCAGGGAAGCCCCACTATGTCCTTTTTTAAAAAACTTTTTTTTTTTTTAATTGGAGTATAGCTGCTTTACAACATTGTGTTAGTTTCTGCTGTACAACAAAGTGAATGAACTATATGTATACATATATCCCCTCCCTCTTGGACCTCCCTCCCACCCCCCAACCCCGTACCACCCATCTAGGTCATCACAGAGCCCTGAGCTGAGCTCCCTGTGCTATACAGCAGGTTCCCACTAGATATCTATTTTACACATGGTAGTGTATATATGTCTGAGCTAGCCCAAGGATGTCAATAAGAAATAGAGGAATGGATGCTACTTAAAAAGGAAGGAAAGTTAGCAGGAAGTAAGCATTATCAAACTCTGGCAGCAGATAGACAGGTCCCAGTCACCTGGCTGCAATTACATATCAGAACCACTATCCTCAGGTTGGGGTGCTGGGAAAATTGAAGCCGGTTCCTAGTCTGCAGGAACTTACATGCCAAGCAGATCAATAAAAGGACTCAGGTACAAAGATAAAAAATAATGCAGATGTTGAATTTCCTAAATAGGGATGAGGTAAAATTTACTCTAGTAGCAAGAAGCACTTTGTGATCAGCTTCACAGGTTCAGAATAGATTTCTTTGAGCCCTTGTGCTTTGGATCAGGATTTGTCATGGGAACTGATAAGAATGAGACTGTGGTTGTGGAGAAAGGAGGGCTGAAAACAGTTAACAAAATCATTTTGTACAATGTTATAGAGATTCTCTACAAGTAATACAGGACCTACTAAAATGTGGGCTCCTTTGAGGCAACAGGAGTCTTTAATTGAAGTAAAATACTGTTAATCTGTGAAATATTTATGGATAATTTATTCTTATAATATTAAAAAGTTTAACTAACTCTGTTGCTTCCTCCCCTAAACAGAGAAATGCCAGGATATAGAGAAGATCAACAAAATGTAAAAGCCAACAAATAAATACATAAAAAATAAAAATATAAAGAAATGAGAAATTGAGCCAGGAAACACCAAACATTCAAAACTCACATTGTAAACCCACTTTATAAAATAAGAAATATAAACATGTGCATGAAATTGAAAACCTTTGATTCAATTCTTTTAAAAAATGTGGAACCCTTTCTATGTGACTACCTCTCTGTGTTAGGCAAAATAAACACAAAATAGTGGCTCCCCCAAACACGTACACACCCTAACCCTGGAACCTGTGAATATGTTACATTCAATGACAATCGGGACTTTGCAGATACGATTAATTTAAGGATTTTGTGATGAGATTGCCCTGGAAAATCTGCATGATCCCAATGCAATCGCAAGGGCCTTTATGAGCAGGGAGCAGAAGAATCAGATTCAGAAAAAACGATGTGACAGTGGAGGCAGAGTTTGGATGAGTAAAATAATGTGGGCAGCCTCTAGAAACCAGAAGAGGCAAAGAAATGTATCATCCTCTAGAGTCTCCAGAAGAAAGGCAGCTCTGCTGACAATTTGATTTTAACCAGTGAGAATTTTTGACATCCAGAACTATAAGTGAATGAATTTTTAAGCTACCAAGTTTGTGGTAATTTGTTACAACATTCAACAGAAACTAATACATTCTCCAGCGGTATGATTCATGTTTATCAGAAACAGATGGTGTGAAGGGATAAGATGTGCACATGTGTAATTCTAACAAAGCAATACAAGGCAGAAAGTGATAGTGAGATAAACTGAATAGTTTTTTTTCATTTCAGATTGCAAGGAAGAAACAAAATATGCTTTTCGTGGTCAACAAAAGGACAGATCAATCCCATGCAAAATTAACAAGAAACTGCGAAGGGAGACAAAAATGCAATAATGAAAACTGAATCCCTGCTGTACTGGGAATCGCCATAGAACTTAGTTTTATCATTATAAAATCCGTTTTAAAATTTACTAAAATCCTCCACTTATAAGGCTAAAGACTAGTTATTGACTATAATGTTAATATTTTCACAAAGAAACAAACCCTAATAATTGAATATGTCCCTTTTGTACAGACAGGTGTAAAGTAGTTGGATGCCATTGCCTGTCTGTGTTACTTCTACTACATATTATAATTAAGCATGGTAAAAACACTCTTCTTGCAATACTACCTCTCCAAATTCTCAACACAAATGACAACTGAAAACCTTGCCTTTATTTCAAATATGCAAATTTCCAAAATCCACATATACTTACCAATTTCTTAGGAAGAGTCCCTTCAGGTCATCTGGAATGGTTTGTTGAACACCAAATCTCTGAAAAAAATCAATTTTTTACTAGTGTAAAACTGAAACACACACATACATATTTGTAACTGAATAGTAGTGTAACTGAAACACACACATACATATTTGGCAACAAATTGATTCATAGTCAGATGAGATCAATGAGGCTGCTTGCCAAATTAAACTGGATCATCAGTTTGAGTCCCTGCATAATTTCTTAACTGATAGATCTGCTCAGTTCATGGATTGTTGACTTGCAGAAAGCATGCCATATGAGACCACTGTTAAAACTGATGGTTTGGGCAATGAAGGCACACATGATGAATGAGAAAAGAAGAAAAAAATATTGTCTACCTCTTCACCAAAGGAAAATGTAAATAAGTCAGAGCTGTATATTTAAGGTTGATCAGGTGCTGGCTATAACTTGAGGCTTGGGGTCTGTTCTAAAAGGCTTTTGGATTTGGATTATCACATTTTCTACTATTATTGGTGACTGTTGGATTAGGGTGGCAGAGAATACGTTTCTACTACTGTCATCAACTCCATTCCAGAGACCTCAACTAAGAACTTTGAATCCTTTGACTAGTCCCTTTGCTTTCTTATCTCTCTATGATGAAAACGTAATTGGAGATATATTTACAGTTTTTAGGCCACTGTAAAAGAGTCTGAAGCTAAGAGAAGGTTGAAAATAACCTACTCTTTTCCTCTATCTTGGATAAGGATAAAAGTCGTTTGTTTCATACTCCCTGAAGACACATTTGATAATATCTTTGATACAGATGTGGGTCAAACAGGGATGCTTCCATGCCGGCAGGTTCTGGAAGTAAGCTTACTTTTTACTTACCCTCTGACAGGAAATTCCTTTAAACTCATTACTCAGACTTCAGTTTTGAATTTTCAACCACTACCACTAGTAATAATTGTTATCTATAGTAAATGACTTGGCATTGTTGAAACCCTCACCCATTCACATACTGGTGCAAAAATAAAATACCCAATAAAGCTGCATGACCCTATTAGACATTAAAAACCACCCAAAGCCATGCACCTGAGACACAGAAAATATATGAGTTTTGTAATCCTAAAACTTCTTTTCATCTAATTTTGCTGTTTTCACTAATAGACTATGTTTATACTGCCAGTTACAGTTGTGCCTGAGTACATTGACAAAAGCAATAAATTAGAAAATAAAACTATCTAGTAATTCAGGCATCATTGTGGATCAGAAATCCAAACTGTTAAAATGTAAAACACTTGGAATTTTTACATGAATTGACCAAGGCATTCTAGATTTTTATGCCCCAAATCTTTTTATAGTTTATATAGTTAATCAGTAACATTATCTGAATATTTTAATGATTACTCACATAAAATTGTGAATTTTAAATCTCAAAATGTATAAATACCTGATATGCATTAAGAATTCCCAAGGCAAGTTTCATACACGTAAGCTTACCCTTTAAACTGTAGTGGTCTTGATATTTTAATAACCTAAAGTGTCATGAGAAGCACTATGGATATAAAGTTAGCAACTTATTTGTGTGATATTTGCCATGTTTTTACTTATTTCAATATACTCACACAAAAATGGTAGTAAAATATATTCTTTTCCCATAGATATATAAATTATGTAATTTTACACATAAGCACAAAAGACCAAAATAAGGATTCAAGTTCAAGATTCTCTGAATTCATTATAATGTTGAGGTAAACAAGTTGATGTAGCTCATTAAAAGGAATGTGGAGTGGATCATTAAAATCCTTCCAAAATTTATCCATTTATAGACATATCCATCTGTACTGACAGTCATTCAGCTACATGTTTTGCCATCAACATGTGTAAATGTGGCCAGATTTAAATTGTTTCTCTACAATGAAAACACAATTTTGTTCTAGTTTCCTGATTGTATATTATATTCTTTCTGAAAATTTGTGTTTCGTCCTTTGAGTGGTAATTGGCATTCATCTCTCATATGTTGTTTTATCATATGCCTTTCTCCTGGTGCTGAATTTGGCTATGAAAAACATAAGATTCTTAGCATCCAATCTCCATATTTAGGGGATGATAAACTTGGAGGCATATTAATTTGTATTTAATATTTATGTTTTGCAGCTTGACCTCATTAGTGATTTTTGTTACCTCAAGAGTTAGAGCACAGGAAGCTTTCTAAAATTTCTTTGAAGTAAGTGAAGACAGCATGGTTAATATTGTTACTTAAAGAAGAATATAGTGACATAAAGAGAGAAGGTGCCATCACAAGCCAGAAAAAGAAATAGAATAGAATCTTCATCATTAATGGTTGTTATGATTTGTCCACAAGACCATTTTCTCATTACACAGATGGCATATCTCAGCAATATGAATCCTCCAGGTTTTGCAAATAAATCAAGATCAGCGAACTGAAATATATATATATTTATCTGCTTTGAATATAGGAAATGATAAGATCCAATAATAACCCATTAATTAAAAAGCAGAATTTAATTATCAAAAGTGCATATTATAAATATTTTTGAAAGATAAATAAATTTTTTCCAATATTTTAATGCTGGCATGTATATGAGAAATGAGAAGATACAATATGGTAGTAAAAATGCAAATCATAATGGGATACTGCTAAATTTGTAGCCAGGGATTAACAGCCAATCTTGAAAACTGCTTTCTAGCAAAATTTGAATAAAACTTAAACTATTTATTAGAAAAGGTATTGGGTGATATCAAAGAAATAGTGTCCACCTCTTCTGTAAACTATATTATAGTTGTATAGATGTACTAGGCTATATAGTAGTTCTCTTAAACTATAAGCCTCTGAAAGCAAATTCTGAGGATAATTCTTTTTTTCCATTCTTTTCAGCATTTAGAATATTGCTTTTCAGAACAAGAGACACAAGATATGTTTATTTGTTGAATGAATAAATGAATGAATCATGTCAAGTAGGAATATTTTCAGCCACTATTGATTCTCTAAACCATGAAATCTCATAATACATTATTCTCTAGTTCACAACTATTTTGTAAATTTATTTTCAAAATATACATGATGGAGACTTCCCTGGCATCCCAGTGGTTAAGACTCCACACTTCCACTGTGGGGGGTGTGGGTTCGATCCCTAGTTGGGGAACTAAGATCCCACATGCTGCACGGTGCAGCCAAAAAAAATAAATTAAAAAAAAAGATATATTAGAAACAAAAACCAAAATATACATGATGATTCCTGCGTGGCTAAAAACACTAATTCTCTCTAACCATCTGTATAACACAATGACCAAGAGGGTGGGCTCTGGAAACAGACAAACCTGAATTTAAATTCAAGACTTGAATGTTGTGGAAATTAGGTAAGATATTCGGCCTCTCTGATTTTAAGTTTTTGTGTTGTTAAAAAGAAATGAATATAATAGCAACAACTTCATAGGACATTATAAGATTTAAATGAGAACTATTAAGTCAAATGTTTAGTACAGTTCCTAGTACATATTAGTTATATAACAAAAAGTAGTAATTATTGTTATTTGATTTTTGTCCTATTCTCATAACTTTTCAAAACCACTCCAGTAAAATAATTCATAATCTCTAAAACATTTGAAGACATTTTGGAAAACAACATCACAAGATAACAATGTTAGTCAAGTTAGTCAATGTAAATATATATTGACCCCTTATCATGTAACAGGAACAATGGAGGATGTCAAAAGAACACAACCAAAACTTCAGAAGTGATTGTTCCAAAATATCCATAGTTTTACATTTCCTCTCTCTGAAAGTCTTCAAATTGCAAAATAAAAAGAGCCAAAACTAAATAATAATTTATCTTTACTGTAATTAGAAAACAGTCCCACATCTACTAAATAGAATACAATTTGGACCAAGTAATCCAAGAAAAATTCTTGTGGTAGCTAGGAAGAACACTTAAGGAAATCTCACGCACATGATTTGGGGAAAACTGTAGTCTCAGATTGAATGTTAATTCAAAAATGTTAAAATTCACTACAAATATATGAGTTCATAGACAAAGAAATGTTGATTATGAAAAATTACTAAATATGCAAGTTGTTTATAATAATCAATTTAATGCACCTCCCGTAGAATTTGGCAGGTTGAGACAAATTAAAATGAATGACATTATAGAAGATTTGGACCACAATTCGTTACCCATTGTACACTGTCTAGGATTGATCAAGGGCTAAAAATCTGAATAATTTTAAAAACTGTACTAATGGTTTATGCCCTATTCTTTGACCATAGTGGAAAATATATAGAAATTAATAACCAAAAATAGATAAAAATGATATGATCATAAATAACCATTAAAAGTTAAGTTATTATTTGGACAAAGATACAAAAATGAAATTATGGAAAAAAGTTTAAATGTCACAATGAGTATGTTTAACATTAAACCTATGAAATACAAATAATATTTTATAAAAATAAACATATGTACAATTTTTTTCAAAATAAAATATCGATATTCAGAAAAATAAACAAGAAAAAGGACAAATCATAACCATGTAAAATTTAACTTAGGACACTAATAAATATAAATCCATAAACTGATTAAATAAAAAGTAAAACAACAATAGCATATATAAATGGCACTCAGTGTGGGTTCTGTGACAATAATAAGTAACACAGACAAAATTACAATGAAGGTTTTTAGGGGGAAAAAATAAAATATGTAATATCCATAATGTCTACCATTAGGAATGGGAGATGAGATACGACCACAGATATATAAGTAATAAAAATATAAAAATACTTTTAGATAGTAGAATTCCAATTCCAGCCATAACAGAGTAGATAGCACTAAGGTTGCCATTTAAACTATAGAAAATAGGTAAGGTAAAATACATATTTAAAAATACATCTCTATGAAAGTCATTGGGAGAATCCAACACAGATAAGGATCTGAAGGGTTAGAATCTATAAAAAAAGGGAAGCATATATAGTGAGTTCCACAGTCATCTCAGCATGTTCAACAAAGCCTTTTTCTATATCTTGCAGTGCAGCATATTTGCGCCAAGTAGAGAGAAGCAGTCCTACAGAACTGGAGATTCTAGAAATTCAAGTCTGGGGTAACCAAACTTGTAAGGTCCTAAAGGTCTTGGAAAGGGAACAAAAACACAAAGAAGCCCAATAATATGAACATAGGTTCCAATTATGTCATTGTTCAATTCTTAAGCTGGACATTCACATGAACAGGTTCTAAGAAATCCAAACCTTTGTAGGTGGGAGCTGAGTGGAGATGAGAGAAGCCTCTTGACCCACAAAAGGGGGAGTTGGATTCAAGTCACACCAAGGTAGAAGAAAACATCCTGGATTTTAGTCAAGAACCCAAAAGGAGCATACATCCAAGAAGTAAGGGCCATGCCCTAAAAGCACTAAGTATGCCTACCAAGACAGCAAAACTCAAGACCAACTCTAAAAAATTCTAAGACCAGGCCTCAATAGACAATCCACTAGTATTCTATCTGCTGCTAATAGAAAAGTTAATATCATTTGGAGGAAATATAACAGTATCCAGAATATTCAACACCTACACAAAAATTTAAGCATGCTAAAAACTGTATCTATTAAATAAAAAAGCAAAGAAAAAAAAGATAAAGGAATACAACTCACAGCAATTAACTTATTTACTGTATCAAATATGGGCTTAATAATTATGATGACTATGAGAACTTAAAAGAAATAACAAAATAGATGAAGAGGTGAAAAATTTCAACAGAAAATTGAAATTTTTAATAAAATAATCAAATATATATATTCCAGGTCTAAAGTAATATATCTAAAATTAAGAATTAATAGTGAAATAGGAAAGGGAAATTAAGAGGTACAAACTTCCAGTTACAAAATAAATGAGTGACAAGGATGAAACTACAGCATGGGGAAGATAGTCAATAATAACATAATATCTTTGTATGCTGATAGGTGGTAACTAGACTTTTTGTGGTGATCATTTTGTAGTGTATAGAAATATCAAATCACTATGTTGTGCACCAGGAACTAACATTGTGTTGGAGGTCAATTATACTTCAAAAAACAAAAAAAACTCATAGAAAAATAGATCCGACTTGTGGTTACCAGAGGCGGGTGTGGAGGGGAGGGAGAACTGGATGAAGGTGGTCAAAAGGTATAAATGTTACCGAACCAAGTTTGTTTGCCCAGTGAGCAGCAAGCCAAACACTGAGACACCAAGGTTTGCAGCAGAGAAAAGGTTTATTCACAAGGCAGCCAAACGAGAAGGCAGGAGAACAAATCTCAAATCTGTCTCTCCAAAGGCAAGGGGCTCAGGATACTTATGAGATAAAGCTGAGGCATAGGAACATGGGGAAAGGTAACTAGAGATAAGAAAACAGTGAGATAAGTGTGATTCTGTGCAGGCACAAGTAAGCTACAGTCTTCATGGGATGCATTTTTAGAATATGGCCGCGGTAGCATAGCATATTCTGAGGGTGGAGTTTTTGGTCCTCTCACCTTTTGGTCAAAGAGCCACTGAGTGGACACACACACATGTCCAGTTGCAGGCTAAGTGATCCTAACCAGTCTTAACTGGATCGAACTGATCCCCAGTTTCTGAAAACTGCTGATCCCCAGTTTCTGAAAAACAACTCAGGCAAACATTTTATTGTTTAGGCTACATGATGCTTGGAGTACATGCAAGTTTTTATAAAAACAATTAAAAGGAGTTTCGTCTGTGAAGGCAGGTTACAGTTTATATTTTTTTCCCCTTTTATTTATTTATTTATTTATTCATTCATTCATTCATTCATTTATTTTTGGCTGAGTTGGGTCTTCCTTGCTGCACATGGGCTTTCTCTAGTTGCAGCGAACGTGGGCTACTCTTCGTTACGGTGCGTGGGCTTCTCATTGCGGTGGCTACTCTTGTTGCGGAGCACAGGCTCTAGGCGCGGGCTTCAGTACTTGTGGCTCACGGGCTTTAGTAGTTGTGGCTCGTGGGCTCTAGAGTGCAGACTCAGTATTTGTGGCGCATGGGCTTATTTGCTCCGTGGCATGTGGGATCTTCCTGGACCAGGGCTCAGACCCATGTTTCCTGCACTGGCAGACGGATTCTTAACCACTGCGCCACCAGGGAAGCCCTACAGTTTATAATTTATTTATGGCTAGCTGATAACTACCCTCGGTTTCACAAATTTATGGTTATAAGATAAATAAGTACTAAGGATGTAATGTAAAACGTGATTAATATAATTAACACTGCTGTATTATATATGAATGTTAAGAGAGCAAGTCCTGAGACTTTTCATCAAAAGGAAAAACTATTTTTGCTTTTTCTTTTATTTTGTATCTATATGAGATGATGGATGTCCCCTAACCTTATTGTGGTAATCATTTCATGATGTATGTAGGTCAAACCATTATGTTATACAGCTTAAACTTATACAGTGCTGTGTGCCAATTATATCTACATAAAACTGGAAGAAACAATTCACTAGACAGATTTAAGAGCAGACTGAACATTTCAGTGGAAAAATTAGTGAATCTAAAGTCAGAGTGAAGGAAAATACTTAACCTGAAGCACCAAGAGGAAAACATAGGAAAATAAGGTAATAGCAGAATAGATATGAGGAACATAGGCAAGGGTTAAATATACATAATAGAAATGGCAGAAGAAAGAGAGAATACAAAAAAAGCAGTATCAGAATATATAAACGCTGAGAATTTTCTAGAGAACCTCAACAAACTCTATACAAAGAAAATTACATCGAGGCACTTTATAGTCAAAATGCAAAAATCTCAAAGAAAAAGAGGAAAAAGTCTTAATAGCAGTCAGAGGAAATATGACATGTTTCCCTCAAATATCAATGAGTGTGGGTAACTTTTCCACACAGACTATAAAAGCCAGAAAATAATGAAACAATATCTTTAAAGTGATGACTGAAAAAACAACAACTTCCAAGTAGAATTCTGTAACCAGAAAAGTACCCTTAAATAAAGATGAAATAAATATAAATTCAGACCAAAAAACAAAAAGCAAAGAGAATTTCTCTCCAATGAACTGTATTACAAGGTAATCTAGAGGAAATTCTTCAGACTGCAGGGAACAAATCCAAGATGGAAGCATGGAACTGCCGAAGGAGTGAAGAGCATTGAAAAGGTAAATATAAAAAGAATATTGAATGTTTAAAGCATACATGGTAGCTATTTCTTTGGGAATGTATAACATAAATACATAAGTAAAATATATTTAAAATAGCAAACACATAGGAAGTAAATGAATTTAAACTTTATATGGCTTTACATTGTTGGAAAAGCAGTAACAGTACTAATTTACAATAGATTGTAATAAGCCAAAGATGCACATTATACTCTGTAGGTTAGGATAACTGGTAAAATACTGTACAACAAATAAATAAATAATAAAGTACCAAAAATACTTGGTTAATCCAAAAGAGAAAAGAAATAAAATTAAATCAGTACTTACATGGAATTTACTAGACTACATACCCTAGGTAAAATATTGAGATAGTCAGAATGTATAACAGCACCCAAAACAAAACTATCTGCTGTTAAAGGAGACAAATTTTAATTATAAGACAAAAAGTTAAATGCAAAAGAAAGTGGAGATATGTACCATAAAAGCACAAAGAAAAAAGCTATGTGGCAAAATACATTGTAAGACAAAATATTTTGAAAGCTAAAAGGGGGCATTTAACACTGAAAGAAAGGTCAGTTTAACTAGGTGATATGACACGTCTAAATATCACCCAACCATTACCATAGTTGGATAATTTATATAATATATAACACACCAGTTGATCGGATTAAAGGAGAAAGAGAAAATTTTGAACAGACCAACACATAAAGAAATGAAATTAATAATCAAAAATCAGTAATTAAAAAATCTTCTTATAGAAAAAACACAGGCTTAGATCGCTTTGTAGGTGAATTCTACTAAAATAGTAAAGAAGAAATACCAAGTTTTCCCAAAATTTTTCAGAAAACTGAGAAGTGAACATGTCTTAACTTATTTTAAGAGATCAGTATTACCCTGATATCAAACCAAAGACATCACAAGAAAACTATAAAACAATATGCTTCATAAATATAGATGCAAAAAATATAAACAAACCAATCCAGCAAACATAAAAGGGATTATATACCATGACCAAGTGGGGTTGTCATGGGAATGCAAGGTAAGAGTAATAGCTGAAAATTAATGTAGCACATCATATTAATAGATTAAGAAGTAAGAACTATATGATCATTTCAACAGATACAGAAAAAAATTATAATATCCACCATCTATATATGATTTGTTAAAAAAAGTGCAAGAACCTAGAAATAGAATGGAACTTCCTCAAACTGATAAAGGGTATCTATAAAAACTCAAAATTAGCATTCTACATAATATTGAGAGCTAAATGCTTTCCCCATAACTGAGAAGAATACAAGTATATCTGTCTCACAACTTCTATTCAGCACTGCATTGAAATTTCAGTGCAGTCAGGGAAGAAACAGAAATAAAAGGCATCCAGACTAGAAAGGAAGAAGTAAAACTGTCCTATTTATACATGACATGATCCTGTATGAACCTAGTCAAAGAAATACACAAAGAAATATACTACAATGTATAAAAAAGTTCAGCCAAGTCACAGAATATAAGATCAACATACATTAGTTTGATTTCTACATATTACCAATAAAATATTTTGGAACAAATTTAACAAAGAAGTCAAAATTTACACTATTAAAACTACTGAACGTTACCTTAAAAAATTAAAAACCTTAATTAATAGAAAGATATCCCATGTTCATAAATAGAGATACTTAATATTGTTAAAATGGTAATACTTCCCAAATTGATCCACAGATTCAACACAAACTCTATCAAAATCCCAGCTGGCTTTTTTTGTAGAAATTCTTTGAAGAAATTGAAAAGTTGATCCTAAAATTTGTATGGAAATGAAAAGTAGCCAAAAATACCAATATGTTCTTAAATAGAAGAATAAAGTCAGAGAACATACACTTCCAAATTTCAAAACTTACTACAGAGTGGTAATAATGAAGAAAGAGAAGTACTGACAAGAATAATCATATAATTCAATAAAATATAATTGAGAAATCAGAAATTCATATGCAAAAAGATGAATTTAGACCTTTACCCCACACCATACAAAAAAATTAATTCAAGATGGATCATAGATTTAAACATAAGAGCAAAATAAAAAAAACTCTTAGGAGAAAACATAGAAGTAAATATTTGTGACCCTGTGTTTCTTATATAGTTTCTTAGGCAATGGTTCTTAGATATGACTATGAAATAAGAGCTAAAAGAAAATATGTCAAATTGGACACAAGGAAAGACTGCAAATATTCTAAAATTGGATTGTGGTGATGGTTGAACAATTCTGGAATTTACTAAAAATATTACACTGTGTACTGAAAACAAGTGAATTTTATATTATGTGACTTATACCTCAATAAAGCTGATTCATTTTTTAATATAGTTCATAGGGATATTAGTAAATTGATGGAACAATCAGATAGTATATAAGAGTTCATTATATTCTTTACAACATTTTTGCAATCCTAGCAAAATTCAAAAAATTTTCTTGACATATATACACTACCATGTATAAAATAGATAACTAATGAGAACCTACGTATAGCACAGGCAACTCTACTCAGTGCTCTGTGGTGACCTAAATGGGAAGGAAAGCCAAAAAAGAGGGGATATATGTATACGTATAGCTGATTCACTTTGCTGTACAGCAGAAACTGACAAAGCAGTGTAAAGCAACTATACTCCAATAAAAATTAATTTAAAAATTCAAATACTTCAAAATACTTTAAAAATAATATTGAAAGAAAATATATGTCTTAAAATGTGTGATCGCTTTCTGAGAAAGGTACACTAAGAAAACATTGGTGATTTAAATATTTAAAACTCCTGTGTGGCTAATGACATTAAAAATGAAATTAAGCAAATTACACTCGTGGTGTTCATTACAACCAAGTTCTCATGTGTCTTGCTGTACACAGGGCCTGTTATCTGCCTGGTTGTTTCCTTGAAACTAGGCCTCTGGGTGGGTTTGGTTTGTACTATGCAATTGAACTCAGATAAGGACTGAATCAGCTCTCAGTTAAATGCAGGGTGAGAGGGCCTGGGGTACTAGAGAGAGCATGGTTCTGGACTGAGGTATGGAGTGGCTGCTTTCCAATTTAGCAAATCACGTTATCCAGAAGCAGCAGCACCCATGGCAGTCCAGCTTGGTAGTATGCCTCTGGGGGTCATTCATACAGCTCATGCTTCAATGATGTTCCTAAGCCCTGACAAAGGTATGGGCTTTGTAAACCACAGATATCCCTTTCTCATTTATCCGGTTAGTGTTGACACTTTTCTGCCACTGAGTTCTGAGTTATATATTGGAAAAAATGATATTTAATTTACATGACAGATAGTTACTATTTTTACTGTATAAAGAACTTCCATAAATCCATAAGTAAGAGATAAATACCCCAGTTAAAAAGAAGCAATTCACTTGAGAACATGTATTTATAAGGATTAAGCATATGAGAAGATTTGTAATCACACTCAAATTTTAAAAAATCAAATTAAAGAGATAATGTGTTATCATTTTTCACCTTTTAAATTGGCAACGTTAAAAAGAGGGATACTATCCACTATGAGCAAAGGTATGGAGAAACAAGCAATATTTTATATTATAATAACTATGTAAGTAGATACTAACTTATGAAGGATTTGGTAATAATTTGGAAATTTTTAAGTAATCTGGAGTTTGATCCAAAAATATCTTTTTTAGGAATTTAAATAAAGAAACACTTCACTCTCTGATCCTTGTACCCTTGAACAGTAAGTACACATTCCCTGGTAGATATTCAATAAATACTTTTTTCATACTGTTTGTGAAAACGTATATTTACAAAAGCCTCATTAAAACAGTATTGAAAAAATAAAATGTTGGAAACAAGCAAAATATAAAACAATAGGGGATCAGTTAAATCATATTTATAATATACTGAAATACTATCCAATCATTAAAACCAATCAGGTAGGTCTCTATGTGTGTATGAACACTCATTAATAATCAGTTGGTATAATAAAATCTCATTTGTTATCAAACTCAGAAATCATAAAGGAAACTATTGGTACATTTTAAATTAAAAAATTACATATGGCAATACACATTCAAATACACTCATATACACACCAAACCCTCTAGAATAAATGTAAGTAAATAATTGTGATATATATACTTGCAAGATATAAAGCAGATAAAGAATTATATGTCTAATAAAGTGCTATTTAAAAGCAATAAAATATGTAGCTCCTACCAAGATGGCAACGTATGTAGATGTTTCTGAATTCTTCATCCTCCTAGTTGCCTATTCTCCTTTCCGGAGTAAGACTATCACTTGGATAAACACACTATCAGAAACCTGGGAGAGTAACTAAACAGGTCCATACAACCTCAGGGAGACAAAGACAATGATATGTCTTTCTTCTTTTGTCCTGGTGGGATCTGAGGGTCCTGAAGCCTAAAAGAAAGCTTACCTAGCTTTCAGACCATGGACAAAGCTTTAAGCAGAACCAATATTATTCCACGTGGGATCTTCCTGAAAATTAGAAAAAAAGCTGGCTATACTCCTTCCTTCTTGGGTACATGGCTTAGCCAAGAGGGGCATGAGCTGGTTTTCTGGCCCTACTCATCTCCTCAGTAGTCATTTTTGTGCAATGTGACTCCTGCATAAACACAGATAATGTCCCTGGGCATGAATTCATTGAAAGAGCTCCTGGAGACAACAGAACACTGTCAATAGTATTGAGGAGGGCTACCCTGGCGTGTTTCCTGGTCAGGCCTACAAACGATTCTGGAAAGGGAAGTCCTTGATCACTTGTGAACACCTGGAGGAGGATCACTGGTGATCTGAGTTCAGTCTACATGGGTCACAACCGGTCCACAAGAATAGAAATTGCTGTGCTAGCCACCAAACACTAATGGCCTAGTTTGCCAGGTGAGGACACACAAAACCATAAGCAAGTAAAGAGAAATAACAACTTCAGACATTAAAGAACTAAAGGAAGAAAGGACAAGATAAATCCCTAGAAAAAGTAAATAAAGCTGATTAAGGATGCAGGTGAGATTTTCAACTAAAAAACAGTAAAAAAAAAATCTCAACATTTAAAAAAAAATAGTGTTTTTAATATATTTTTAATAACTCTGTAATTTAAAATTCAATCAACAAACTAAAAATATAGGATGATCAATATTGAGAATTAATGGATTAGAATGTCATGTACAATGCCAAAACATGTGGCAAACTAAAGAAAAAATAGAAATAATAAACGTAAAGATGAGAAACCTAAAGAATAGCTTTAGAAGTTATAACATCCAAATGCGGACATTCCAGAATGAGTAAGGTACAGAAATAGTAACAAATAAGCAAATAATAAGATATTATTTATCTTTATAAGAAAAAAGACTGGCTTCTTCAGATTGAAAGGGCTCATTGAGATTCAAGTAAGATTAATTTTAAAAATGAGACTTAGACACATGTTTTTGAAATTCATGAATAACAAATATAAGGAGAGAATCTTACAAACTTCCCTATAGAAGGAACAAGCTTCTTATCAGGGAATGATGATCAGATTTTTCATATCAGGTACAGAAAACAAGATGATGATCAAATAATGTCTGCAGTCTACTGAGAGAAAATGATTTGCCTTTCAAGAATTCTATAGCCAAGACAAGATACCATTCCTCTATCAAAAAGAAAGAAAGATAGTACTATGCAAATTGTAGAGAGACTGTCAGCATACTTGATGCATTCTTTTAACTAAGTAAAAATTGAATAAGAACATAGATCTCAAAATGCAAAAGATAAAAATAAACAAAATCATCTATACCTGTGTATATATGTGTATGAGACTGCATGAGTGTGTGTGTGTGTGTGTGTGTGTGTGTGCGCGCGCACACAGACATGTATGAATGAATGGCACTAGTATTTAAAAAAAATTTTTTTTACTCTATCTTCTAATTATCCTATCACCTTGAGATGAGTTCAGTCACCTTGTTGACAGTAAGGAGAAGAAGATTTCAAAGTAGCAAGCAGACACGTGGCTAATAAAGTAAGTCATATCACAAAATTTACTATTCCCAGTCCCAGGGTCTCCCCTTATGCAACAAGTCCAGTTGTTCATTTACAGTGACTTGAACCATACTACGTAAGATGCAATAGTTCTTCAATAACCAAGAAGTTCTCAAGCTCTCAGCCTTAAAAACAAATTCCTCTTATTTAAAACTCAAAGCACTTCCTTATAATTTCATCATTTGTCTGAAGCCCCCCCAGATTTCTCATAGGAATTATCCTAACATGGAGCTAGTCAACCAATTTACCACACCAACAGTCCCTTGTGGTTTTTTGCTTCTCTTAACAAACCATTATTGACATGAGGAAGAACCTGCAACCCAGGTCACTGGTAATGGGACTTGCACTTGGACTTCTCATTCTATTTGGTTGAGCTCTATGTTATTGACCTACTGACTTTTATGGGTGAAAGATTGTAAACCAATGAGGTATCTTCCCCAATAATGGTCTGTTTTTCTTAATGTTTCCTTATTTCCAAAAAATAAACCTAAATTTTCCTCCTTAAGAAAAATAACTTTTCGTTCTGATTTCTAATTGCTTACAAAAATGTTATGTACATATGAGATATGTGAAAAACAATACTAGCCTAAACTAAAAGTTTTAGATTATTTCAAGAAACAATTCATAAGGGTGGGAAGGTAGGCAGAGACAGTACTATATATTGACATCATTTCCTTTAAGCACAAGTGAAAACAATATTTTCCAGAATGTCTTGCAGTTATAGTGGGGCCATGTGACTAATTCAGGATGATGAAATATGAGTGGAAGTGAAGTATGTAAACACATTCTTTGAAGCTTCAGCTTTCTCTTTCTCTGCCACAGCCATTGAGGGGGCCACAAGCTGAGATGGTCGAGTCAAAAATGAAAACACCTTAAATCACTGAATCTCCATTAAGAGGGAGCTTCCCTTAAGAGCTGCTAAAGCTCCTACAGACTTTGCATAACTGACAATAAACTATAATGTGTGAAGTAACTGAAATTCTGAGATCCCCCATATAGCCTAACTTAGCTTACCCTGAATAGTACAGGAAGCAAAAAACAGAAGTGGGAAAGTTAATGTTTTCTAAAGCTTTTATCTTGGATTGTCGTTTAATATGATAAAGAAAAAGAGACATATTAAATTATGATTGTTAGGAATGGGAAGATAAGCATAACCATATTGAAAAGCATAGTAGCATATAATTAGCAAGGCAGAAAGGGAAATAATACAAGTGTAATAAAGTCAGGAAAGTAATAAAAAGGAAAAAGAGAACAACCACATAGTAAAATAGCCAACATAAAATAAAATGCAAGTAATAAAAACAATTATATCATTTATAACACTAAATGTAAACATGCTGAATTTCTTGTTAGAATGGGTAAAAACAAAATCTACACATATGTTGTTTACATACAAAAAAATTAAAATAAAATAAAGTGATAAAAACAAGTTAGAAATAAGAGATGGGCAAAAAATTCCTAGACAATAATAAACAATAGAAAAAAAGACCTGACAATATTTCCAGCACACTGGAATTTATGTACAAAAGCATTCAACAAGGCAAAAAAACACTATATATAAGATAAAAAGTTTAAATTTTCAAAGAACAGACTTAAAACTTCAAATATTGAACAAGATAGCAAATATGCACATAAACTTTCTTTTTTAATAATATTAATACTTACTTAAAAATATTCTAAGTTTTTTAGACATGAACATTGAATAGATTTTTTTTATTGTGGTAAGAACACTTAACATGATATCTACTTTCTTAAATTTTCAAACACACAATACAGCATTGTTAACTATAGACACAATGTCATACAGAAGATCTCTAGAACTTATTCATCTTGCATAACTGAAGCTTTAGCTGCACTGAACAGCAGCTCCCCATTTCCCCATTTTATTACTCCCTGGCAACCACCATTCTATTTTCTGTTTCTACAAATTTGATTATTTTAGATACCACATATAAGTGGAATCATGAGTGACTATCCTTCTGTGACTATTTCACTTAGCGTAATGTCCTTCAGATTTTTCCATGTTGTCACATATGAGAAGATTTCCTCTTTTTTTTAAGCCTGAATATTATTCCACTGTAGGCTTATATCACAATATTGTAGTATTATTCACAATATCAAAGATATTGGAAATAACCTAAATATCCATTGACAGATAAATGGATAAAACAAATTTGTAAAAAGTTTATTTCTGAAAAATAATTGTAATTGAGAGAATTCAACACATCTCTTTCTCAATTTTGACAAATCTTATTTATTAAAATAGAGCAGCTATAATGGATTTGAATGTTCCAGTCACTATCAATAAACAAATATTTTCACAAATTGCATAATTATATTAATGGAATAAATCCTTAGATCCATGAAACAATTACAAACATTAAATCACCTACTTGACCACAAAAAAACTTATTAATTTTGTTTTAAGTAGAGAATTCATAGGCTATATTCTTTGAACATAATATATAAAATTAAAATGAATTATTAAAGTATGACCGCCAAATTTCAACTTCTAAAAACACTCTCCTAAATAATCCTTGTATAAATGAGGAAAACAAAATAAAATTATAAATTAACTAGAAAGTTATAAGAAAAAGTATAGTTTGAAGCCAAACTGATGAGATTTAGAGCAGTACTCAAAACATAGGGTTTTCATGTTTTCTTTATTCAAATTAAAGACTAATAATAATAATAGCTAACATAATCCATTTATTTACTATGTGTCAGGTATTGTTCTAAGAACTGACCAGTATAATTAACTCTTACCACAAATCTAAGAGGTAAATACCGTTATTATTCCCATTTTACAGATGAGGAAATTCAGACACAGAAAGATTAAAGAACCTATCCAGCATCACAGAGTTAGCAAGTTGTAAAACCAACATTCAAACCTAGGTGGTCTAGGAGTAATGAAATAGATAAACCATTAGAAGTCCAAATGCATACCCAAATTTTAGAATGGCATATCTTTTGATCAATTAATTATATTTTTAGGTACTGATGCTAACTGCATAGTTGGATGATTGTAGTCATGTGCGTCTCTCAGGATCCTAGATCATTAAAAATGTTGGCAACTATTTAAATGTCCATCAGTTGGGGGCTCGTTAAAACGGAAATATCATAGCCACAAAATGAAAGACCTGACATAGAACAATAGATCATAATGTAGATATATAGTTATCGCCATTGAAATGCACCTACAATTTGTTTCATAAATTAATAGGTTACAAGCCTCATGTAAAATATGGTAATTTAATAATTTCTATGTACATAAAAGAAAATATCTGAAAGTATTTAGATGATAGAATTTTTAGTGATTTTTTAAAGTCTTCCTTTTAATTCCTTTTAGAATTTGAATTACTTTTCGGTGTTAATATTACTTTTATAATGGGAAAAAAACACTCTTCACTTTGAGAAACGAAAAAAATCATGAATTCTGGGCATTTTTAACAAATGAACAGAGAAATGTTGCAAATATTTTAAGGTTATATACTCATCACCTTTTTATATAATCCAGTCTTAGGAAACATAATCAAAGAAAGGGCTAAATTTAGATTCAAAATCATTAGATGAGACATTAGTCATAACTTTTTGCTTCATAGCAAGTTTAGCTCATTATCTGCTTGTAACAAATGCAAAAGGAAGGCAGATATTGGGTTCTTTGCAGAATAACAATTAGTAGCTTCCTAATAATTAAGCTTGGCCTACCAAGCAGAGCTTAGAAAGTAATTTAACTTTCGGTTCACTCAGAACTTTCTCCACTTCTCTCATATTTCTCCCCTTATTTCCATAAGTTCTAGCTTTAAAAAATATTTCATATTAATATGTAAGCATATTTTGCAAAAATAGAATTTGTATTAACCCATTAACTTTAAACAAATTTATGATTTTAAGAAGACATTTAAACACAATGAAGTTGTCAAGATAATCTGATAAGTTTAAGTATACAGAAACAGTTGGCTGATAGACAGGGATAATTAGAATTTACTTATCTCCCATATACGGCAACTGCGTTTCTGAAGTCTCTGTAAGAGGCATAATTTTTACCTTCCTGATGCTAAGATAGCCCTGATTCAGAATGGTCTCTGTGTACTATTTGAAAAAATATTTTTCAAACGTTTCATATCTCTCAATTAATCTTTAATTTAAACTATTTTGACCTATCTTTGGTAAATGTGACAACAAAAAAAACTCCCTTGGAAAAGACAGTAAAAATAATGAGGTAAAAATCTGACTATCATTTGGATGTTAATCTAGTCAACCTAAATATATTAAGGGCCTAAGGGAAGGAAATATAATACCTTTTCCTCAAACATCTTAATAGAAATCCAAGGAGAACAATAATATACTATTCATTATTATAAGAAGGAATCATAATAATTTTTGTAGAAATACATTTCTAATATAAAACTCCAATAAAAAGAAGCTATTTATTAAGTAAACATACACTGGATACATGTCTTGGCCAAGCAATGTATATAATGCACCTGTCATCAAAAGAAAACCAGTCAATTCAGGAAAGTGTGACTTCAGATTCAATAGTTGACTTCTATCAGACATGGTGTCTTGTCATTTTTAGTGGTGATTTAACTTTTCTAGGTAAATGCCACATCAAGGGAAGATTTATATCTCACAAATAATTTATTTCATAAGCCAAGAAAATACTATCTGTGTCAATACATTTTAATTAATTTGTAAATAAGTGTTTTAAAATAAATGATAAATCACAGTAATATTTTTTTGATCTATCTCCTAAAGGACATAAAAGCAAAAATAAACAAATGGGACCAAATTAAACTTAAAAGCTTTTTATTCGAAAAAACAAAAACATTAACTCAAAAAGATACATGAATCCCAATGTTCATAGCAGCATTATCTACAATTGCCAAGATATGAAAGCAACTTAAGTGTGCATCAACAGATGAATGGATTAAGAAGATGTGGTACATATATACATGAAATTTTGCCATTTGCAGCAACATGGACGGGCTTGGAGGGCATTATGCTAAGTGAAATTAGCCAGAGAAAGACAAATACTGTATGATATCACTTATACGTGGAATCTAAAAAGTACAACAAACTATTGAATATAACAAAAAAGAAGTAGGCTCACAGAGAACAAACTAGTGGTTGCAAGTGGGGAGAGGGTAGGGGCAATATAGGAGTGGGGGAGTGGGAGGTACAAACTGTTGGGTGTAAAATAGGCTCAAGGATGTACTGTACAAAATGGGGAATATAGCCGATATTTTGTAATAACTGTAAATGGAAAGTAACCTTTAAAATTGTATAAAAATATGAAATAAAAACTAAAAATTCCACCTTCTTAGTTTTACAAAATGCCTTCTTTCAACTCTATATCACATAAGGATTGGTGGAGAAGTAGCATATGGAAAATAAATATAATGTGCTGTTCATTGTGGTAGGCAGAATGCCCCCACCCCTGCCAAAGTTGTCTAGAACCTGTGAATGCACTATTATATGGCAAAGTGGAATTAAGCTGACCTTAAAACAGAGAAATTATCCTTGGTTATTTGAGTGGGCCAATTCAGCAGGGATCCTTAAAAGTGGAAAAGGAAGGCAGAAAGGGTATATGAGAAACAGACTGATGATGGAGAGGAAGAAGAAATTATAGAAGGATGGAAAGAAGGAAAGAAGGAAGAAAAAAAGGGAGGGAGGAAGGAAAAGGAGGTAGAAAGGAAGGGAGGAGTTACCATGCATTATAGAAGGTTTAGAATCCCTTCACCTTCCACCTCTGATTTATTAGAAATTCATTTTCAGTTCAAGCACAGTCCCTAAGGTATGGCCACTGTAATTTTACATTTAGGAAGTTGTCCCCTCTACAGATCCATTTGGATGAATAATGGCCACAGTGACAGGAATGCAAAAGGTGTACTTGAAAGAGATCCTAAATATAAATGGAAAAGGGAAGAAAATGTGAATTTTAAAGTCTTACATAATACATGAGTTCCCTTGTTTACTTGAATTAGGCAAGTGGCTGAGGTTTAGAAATTTGTTTTCAATAAGATTTTTGTTCTACTGTTACTTTATTTTTACCGAAGTATAGTTGACATACAGTATTAGTTTCAGGTATACAACATGGTGGTTCAACATTTATACATATTATGAAATGATGTGTAAGTCTACTAACCATGTGTCACCATACAAAGTTATTACAATACTGTTGACTATGTTCTCTATGCTGTACATTATATCACCACACCTTATTTATTATTTTTCTTGAAGTTTGTAACTCTTAATCCCCTTCCATATTATGTGCATCCCCCAGCCACTCTCCTCTGGCAACGACCACTTTGTTCTCTATATCTATGAGTCTGTTTCTGTTTTTTCTTGTCGTTGTTCATTTGTTTTGTATTTTTAGATTCCACATACAAGTGAAATAATATGGTATTTGTCTTTCTCTGCCTGATTTATTTTGCTTAGCACAGTACACTCTAGATCCATCCACATTGTCATAAATGGCAAGATTTCATTCTGTTTTATGGTTGATTAATACTCCATTGCACGCGCGCGCGTGCGTGTGTGTGTGTGTGTGTGCGTGTACCATTTCTTCTTTATCCTTTCACCTACTGATGAACACTTAGGTTGTTTCCATATCTTGGCTATTGTAAATAATGCTGTGATGAACACAGGAGTGCACGTATGTCTTCAAATTAGTGTTTTCATTTTCTTGAGATAGATACACGGGAATGGAATTGTTGGATCATTTTGATAGTTCTATTTTTAATTTTTTGAGGAAACTCCATACCATTTTCCATAGTGGCTACACCAATTTATATTCCCACCAAGAGTATGTGAGGGTTCCTAATACTCCAAGAACTCGACAAAAAATTATTTGTTGTCTTTTTGACCATTGCCGCTGTAATAGGTGTGAGGTGATATCACACTGGGTTTTGATTTGTATTTCCCTTATAATTAGTTACATTAAGTATCTTTTCATGTGTCTGTTGGCCATCTGTATATCTTTAGAAAAATGTTTAATCATGTCCTCTGCCCATTTTTAAAATCAGATCTCCTTCTTCAGAAAGAAAAACGAGGCAGAGGACTCAGGCTCCCTGACTTCAGACTATACTACAAAGCTACAGTAATCAAGACAGTATGGTATTGGCACAAAAACAGAAATATAGATCAATAGAAGAGGATAGAAAGCCCAGAGATAAACCCACACACATATGGTCACATTATCTTTGATTAAGGAGGTAAGAAAATGCAATGGAGAAAAGACAGCCTCTTCAATAAGTGGTGCTGGGAAAACTGGACAGCTACATGTAAAAGAATGGAATTAGAACACTCCTTAACACCATATACAAAAATAAACTCAAAATGGATTAAAGACCTAAATGTAAGGCCAGATACTATAAAGCTATTAGAGGAAAACATAGGCAGAACACTATGACATAAATCACAGCAAGATCCTTTTTGACCCACCTCCTAGAGAAATGGAAATAAAAACAAAAATAAACAAATGGGACCTAATGAAATTTAAAAGCTTTTGCACAGCAAAGGAAACCATAAACAAGATGAAAAGACAACCCTCAGAATGGGAGAAAATATTTGCAAACAAAGCAACTGACAGAGGATTAATCTCCAAAATTTACAAGCATCTCATGCAGCTCAATATCAGAAAAACAAACAACCAATCCAAAAATTGGCAGAAGACCTAAATAGACATTTCACCAAAGAAGATATACAGATTGCCAACAAACACATGAAAGGATGCTCAACATCACTAATCATTAGAGAAATGCAAATCAAAACTGCAATGAGGTATCAGCTCACACCAGTCAGAATGGCCATTATCAAAATATCTACAAACAATAAATGCTGGAGAGGGTGTGGAGAAAAGGGAACCCTCTTGCACTGTTGGTGGGAATGTAAATTGATACAGCCACTATGGAGAACAGTATGGAGGTTCCTTAAAAAACTAAAAATAGAACTACCATACGACCCAGCAATCCCACTACTGGGCATATACCCTGAGAAAACCATAATTCAAAAAGAGTCATGTACCACAATGTTCATTGCAGCACTATTTACAATAGCCAGGACATGGAAGCAACCTAAGTGTCCACTGACAGATGAATGGATAAAGAAGATGTGACAGCATATATACAATGGAATATTACTCAGCCATAAAAAGAAATGAAATTGAGTTATTTGTAGTGAGGTGGATGGACCTAGAGTCTGTCATGCAGAGTGAAGTAAGTCAGAAAGAGAAAAATACATACCCTATTCTACCACATATATATGAAATCTAAAAGAAAAAAAAATGGTTCTGAAGAAACTATGGGAAGGACAGCAATAAAGACACAGATGTAGAGAATGAGGATATGGGGAGGGGGAAGGTTTAGCTGGGAAGAAGTGAGAGAGTGGCATTGACATATATACACTACCAAATGTAAAATAGATAGCAACCAGGAAGCAGCCGCATAGCACAGGGAGATCAGCTTGGTGCTTTGTGACCACCTAGAGTGGTGGGATAGGGAGGGTGGGAAGGAGACGCAAGAGGGAGGGGATATGGGGATATATGTATACATAAAGCTGATTCACTTTGTTATACAGCAGAAACTAACACAACAATGTAAAGCAATTTTACTCCAATAAAGATGTTAAAAATAAATAAATAAATAAAATCAGATTTCTTGCTTTTTTGTTATTGAGTTGTACGAGTTCTCTGTATATTTTTGATATTAACCCCATATTGGATATTTCATTTGCAAATATCTTTTCCCACTCAGTAGGCTGCCTTTTCATTTGGTTGATGATTTCTTTTGCTGTGCAAAAGATTTTTACTTTGATGTTGTCCCACTTGTTTATTATTGCTCTTGTTGGTCTTGCCTGAAGAGAGAAGATATCAAAAATGATATTGCTAGGACTAATGTCAAAGAGTTTACTGCCTATGTTTTCTTCTAGTAGTTTTATGGTTTCAGGTCTTACATATAAGTCTTTAAACCATTTTTAATTTATTTTTTTTAATACGGTGTAAGAAAGTGGTCCAGTTTCATTCTTTTGCATTTATCTGTCCTGTGTTCTCAACATATATTGAAGAAAAGGTTTTTTCCTCACTTTATATTTTTGCCTACTTTGTCATAAATTAATTGACCTTATAAGAATTGGTTTATTTTGGGGCTCTCTATTCTGTTGCATTGACCTATGTATATGTATTTTTGCCAGTACCATACTGTTTTGATTACTGTAATTGTAGTATAGTTTGAAATCAGGGAGTGTGATACTTCCAGCTTTGTTCTTCTTAAGATAGCTTTGGCCTTTCAGGGTCTTTTGTAGTTCCTTACAAATTTTAGGATTATTTTTTCTAGTTGTGTGAAAAATACAATTGGTATTTTGATAGGGATTGCATTGAACCTTTAGATTGTGTAGTATGAACTTTTAAACTGTATTAATTTTTCCAGTCCATTAGCACGGTGTATCTTTCCATTTATTTGTGTCATCTTCAATTCCTTTCATTAATGTCTTATAGTTTTCAGTATACAAGTCTTTCACCTCCTTGGTTAAATTTATTCCTAGGTATTTTATTCATTTTTGTGCAATTGTCAATGGAATTGTTTCTTGCTTTCTCTTTCTGAACGGTCTTTGTGTATAAAATGCAACAGATTTCTTTATATTAATTTTGTGTCCTGCAACTTTAGTGAATTCATTTATTCATTCTAATACTTTTTTTGGAGGAGTCTTTATGGTTTTCTATATATAGTTATCATGTTATCTGCAATAGTGACAATTTCATTTCTTCCTTTCCAATCTGGATGCTTTTTATCGCTTTTTCTTGTCTGATTGCTCTAGCTAGGACTTCCAATACTATGTTGAATAAAAGTGGTGAGAGTGGCTATCCTTGTCTTGTTCCTGATATTTTTTTCTCCATTGATTATAATGTTAGCTATGGGTTTGCCATATATAGCTTTATTAGGTTGAGGTAAGTTCCCTTCAGACCCACTTTGTTTGGAGTTTTGTCATAAATGCGTGTTCAATTTTATCAAATGTTTTTTCTTCTCATACTTAGATGATCACATCATTTTTATCTTTTGTCATAAATGTGGTATATAACATTGACTGATTTGCAGATACTGAACCATCCTTGCATCCCTGGGGAAAATCCCACTTGAATGTTTGTTCCTTTTAATGTATTTTACATTTATTTCATAATATTTTGTTGAGGATTTTTGTATCTATGTTCATCAGGGATAATGGCCTGTAATTTTCTTTTATTGTAGTGTCTTTTGTTTTGGTTTTAGGTTAATGCTGGCCTCATAGAACAGATTTGGGAGTGATCTTTCCTCTTCAAGTTTTAAAAATAGTATGAGTAGGATAGGTATTAACTCTTCTTTAGATGTTTGGTAGAGTTTGCTGGTGAGCCAATTGGTCTTAGACTTTTATTAGTTGGCAGGTTTTTTAAAAAATTATTGATTCAATTCCATTACTAATATTACGTCTGTTCAGATTTTTTATTTCTTCACAATTCAGTCTTAGAAAATTGTTTGTTTCTAGGAATTTATCCATTTCTTCTAGGTTGTCCAATTTGTTGGTGTACAATTTTTTGTAGTAATCGCTTATGATCCTTTGTATTTCTGTGGTGTCAGCTAACTTCTCTTTGCTTTCTAATTTTATATATTTGGGCCTTCTCTCTACTCTTTTTGCTGAGTCTAGCTAAAGGTTTATAAATTTCATATATCTTTTCAAAGAACCAGCTCTTAGTTTCATTTATCTTCTCTATTTTTTTTTCTTTTAGTTTCTATTTCATTTATTAACATGCTGATCTTTATTTTTTCCTCCCTCTAAATTTTGGCTTTGTTTGTTCTTTTACTTGTAAAGTTACACTGTTTATTTGAGATTTTTCTTGAGGCAGGCCTGTATTACTATGAACTCCTCTCTTAGAACAGCTTTTGCTGCATCCCATAGATTTTGGTAGTTTGTATTTCTGTTTTCATTTGTATAAAGTATTTTAAAAAATTTTCTCCTTGATTTCTTTCTTGAAGTATTGATTGTTTAGCCTCTCTGTGTTTGTGTTTTTTCCAGTTTTCTTCTTGTAGTTATTTCCAGTTTTAAACAGTTGTGGTCAGACCTAGCATGTGCAATATGCTTTGTGACCTAGCATGTGATCTGTCTTGGAGAATGTTCCATATGCACTTGAAAAAATGTGTATTCTACTGCTTTTGGAAGAAATGTTCTATACATATCTATTAAGGTTGTCTGGTATAAAGTGTTGTTTAAAGCCAATGTTTCCTTATTAATTTTCTTCTATCATCTGGATGATCTACTATTATGTTACTATCTATTTCTCCCTTTATGTCTGTTAATATTTGCTTTATGTATTTAGTTGCTCTTATGTTGGGTGCATAGATACCTACAAGGGTTTATCCTCTTGTTGGATTGATCCCTTTGTCATTACGTAATGCCCTTCTTTGTCTCTTGCTAGTCTTTGTTTTAACGTCTACTTTGTCTTTTTATTTGTGTATCCCTTAACTAGTTATTGTAGATATAGATGATTTTACTACTTTTGTCTTTTAATCTTCCTACTACCTTTATATGTGGTTGATCTACTACCTTTAGTATGTATTTGCCATTACCAGTGAGATTTTGTCTTTCATAATTTCTAAGTTTCTAATTGTTGTTTTTCTTTTCTGCTTAGAGAAGTCTCTTTAACATTTCTTGCAAGGCTATATTAGTGATGATAAACTCTTTAGCTTTTGCTTTTCTTTAAATTCTTTTTCTCTCTAGTTCTGAATGATAACCTTGCCAGGTAGCATATTCTTGGCTGCAGGTTTTTTCCTTTTAGCACTTTGAATATATCCTGCCACTCCCTTCTGGTCTACAGATTTCCTGCTGAGAAGTCAGCAGATAGCCTTAAGGGAGTTCCCCTGTATGTAACCAGTTGTTTCTCTCTTGCTGCTTTTAGATTCTATATATTCAATTTTTGCCCTTTTAAATATAATGTGTCTTGCTATGGACCCTCTGGGTTCATCTTGTTTGGGACTCTCTGTGCTTCCTGGACCTGGATGTCTGTTTCTTCCCCTAGGTTAGGGAATATTTCACCTATTAGTTTTTCAAATAAGTTCTCTGCCCCTTTCTCCCTCTCTTCTCATTTTCAGACTCCCGTAATGCAAATGTTAGTACACTTGATGTTATCACAGAGGTACCTTAAACTACCATTATTTTTATTAATTTTTTTTTATTAAGTATGGGTAATTTCCAGTACTCTGTCTTCTGGATTGCTCATTTGTACTTCTATATTATCTAATCTACTGCTGATTCCCTTTAGTGTATTTTTAATTTGTTATTGTGTTCTCAGCTCTGATTGATTCTTTTTTTATATATTCTAACTCTTTGTTGAATTTCTCATGGTGCTCATCCATTCTTCTCCCACGTTCCATGAGCATCTTTATGATTTTACCTTGAACTCTTTATCTGGTAGAATGCTTATTTCCATTTCATTTAGTTCTTTTTCTGGAGTTTTGTCTTGTTCTTTCATTTTTCAACATAATGAAAACTGTTTCCTCATTTTGCCTAATTCTCTGTTTATTCCTTTGTACTAAGCAGGTCCATTACATTTCCCAATCTTGGAGAAATGGACTTATGTAGGAGATTTCCTATGCAGCCTAGCAGTATACTCCTCTCTGGCTACCAGAACCAAATGCTTCATGTGTTCCCTATGTGGGTTGCTTGCATCTTTCTGTTGTGATGGAGCCAGCTGTTGCATGGGGCACTGGTATGCAGGCGCAGCCCCTGGCCTGACTGGTTACAAGGCCCTGCCTTGTGTGGTTGCTGTGGACATGATGGTTGCTGTGGGCATTCTGGTGTGGCTGGCTGCACAACTCCTACAGGCATGCTGGAGGGCAGAATAGGTCCCTGGCACAGCTGATTGCATGGCCCTGCACTGCGTGATTGCTGTGGGCATGCTGGTCGATGGGGCAGGCCCTTGGTGCAACTTACTGAGAGGTCCAGTGGCATGCAATTGATACAAATACCTTTTGGGTGGGGCAGGTCCTGTCATTAATAGGCTAGAGGGAAGGCTGCAAAATGGCGCCCACCAGTGCTGGTATCTGCATGGTAGAATGAGATCACAAAAATGGCTGTGTCTTAGTCCCTGGGAGTTGACTCTGCCAGGCAGACTCCTGACTCTTCTGGAGTCTCTCCAAGACCAACAAGTGGATCTCCCTCAAAGCCTCTCACTCTGCTGCCTCTGTGCTGGGACCTGGAGTGAGAGTTTTTGCATGCCCCCTTTAAGACAGAAATCTAGGTTTCCTATGCTCTCTGGTTCTCCCTAATCTAAGTTCTGATGGTTTTCAAAGCCAGATGTTTTGGAGGTTCATCTGCCCAGTGCAAGACTCCCATGCTGAGGAGACAGATGTGGGGATCAGACTCCTTGCCCCTAGAGGAAGATCTCTGTGGTTGTGATTTTCTTCCTGCTTGTGGGTCTCTGTGCTGGGGGCTGTGGGTCCTGACTAGACTCTATCTCTACCCCTCTTACAGTTTTTGTTGTGGCTCCTTCTTCATATCTTTAGTTTGGAAAATCTCCTTGGCTAGAATTCAGGTCATTCTCAGAGATAGTTGCTCTGTAAGTAGCTGTAATTTTGGTGGGCCGTGGGAGGTAGTGAGTTCACGATCTTCCTACTCCGCCATATTGATCCAGACCCCAATCATACCAGTGTTTTTTACAGCAATATAGTTTAAGTTTGAAAGGGGAAATATTTATATGGTAGATCCTTTCTATTTCTCATAATTTTCCCAATCTCAGATTGCATTCTACATTCTAAATTTTATTCTTTTCCTTTTCTAGGTCCATTTTTGGAGCTATACTCACTCTTTCTCTGACTTTATACCATTTAAGATGTATTTTTGTGTGTGTGGTAAACAATCCATTGCTTGATTATCAAAAATATGAGTTATTTGAAAAAAATCAGGGTGCTGAATTGATGTACATTTTAAAATTTGATGTACATTTTAAAAAATTTGAATGTCCCCATAGAGGAAAGTTTTCTGAACTCTAAGCCACTGATATTTAGATATGTCTAATACACTGCAATAGCTTTGTGAATTTATTTGCAAAGTATTTCTAAGGCCATTTTTTTTTTTAAAGATACCTCAATCACAAAAGCATCTTTTGGACTTCATAAAAAATAAAGTTTATAAGGAAAGAAAGCTTTGCAAAATAAGACTACTGCTGTCATCTTGGAATGACAAGTAACAAATACAAACAAAATATTGTATACATTGCACTGTATTCAAATATATTACTTGGTGTCATGCTTCTGTATGTATGTAAACAGCTTTAAATTCAAACAAAGAAATATGAAACATTAGGAAATGATGATTTTGAAATTATGATCAGGTGGAATTTTCTAAGCAAATCTTTAAACTTATTTTATTGTTTCATGTATTGACCAAAAATACCTGGGTTCACAGTGATTTATACTATTAAATTATTTAGAATCTGATTATAATAATTATGTGGCATTTAATTAAAACACTTCTTCTAAGTGAGTTTTTGCTGCTTCACATTAACTGGCTCATTTGGAATCCTCCATATTTTTTCTGTCCATGATATCATGCATAGTGGGAGTAGTCTTGGATTCTGAATTTTAATAAGTTCTGTACAGCTGTTCACTGAACAGTAAGTAGCTGGTGAACAAACATTAGCTAAAGTTCCTTATGAATCAAATATTAAGCTGCAGTTTTGAATTACAATTTTCTAAATTTTTATCAACTGCAAGCATTAAAGTTAGTCAGTTATAGGCCCAAGTATATTTTAAATTAAAACCCCTTTGTAAACTTTTATAATTAATCTTTCATTCAATGACCTTTCTTCTATTAAATCTCTTTCCATATAATCCAAGCTTTCTGAATAGTCAGTGCATTGATATTTCAATAAGATGGATGTTACACAGTCTTCCTCTTTTCACAAAACCTCTATCTCGGGAATTAGAAAAATATAGATACAGTTTTTATAGGGTTGCTATTGATTCCTCTGTCATTGTATATATACAGATCGGTAATACACATAGAGATCAATACACAGAAAGGTAAACAATAATAAGAACATTTGCTCTAATATTTAGATGAGAGAAAAATATACTCAAATCTTGCTCCCAATCAACCATCAATTTCTGCATGATATTTATGTTGGCCAAAAAAAATCACAACACTTATATCTAGAGTTTGTCCTGAAGTATAGAGGTGTCCATTGACAGATGAATGGATAAGAAGATGTGATACCCACACACACACACACACACACACACATACACACACACACAATGGAATACTACTCAGCCATAAAAAGATGGAACATTGCCATTTGTGATGACATGGATGGACCTTGAGGGTATTATGCTAAGTCAAATAAGACATATGGAGAAAGACAAATGCTGTATGATTTCACTCATATGTGGAATATTAAAAAAAGAAATTAATAAATTAAACTAAGGCATAGATATAGAGGAACAGATTAGTGGTTACTAGATGGGAAGGGGGTGGGGGGAGGGCAAAATGAGTAAAGTGGGTCAACTGTATGGTGACAGATAGAAACTAAACTTTTGGTGTTGAACACACTGTAGAGTATACAAAAATATAATGTATGCATGAAACATATAATGTTATAGGGAAATTTTACCTCAATTAACTAAAAACATATCTTCATCAAATACCTCAAATATAACTTTTTAAAATAGAGTTTATACTAAATCATAATATTTCCAAAATACATTCTTATTCTACTACTTTACTAAAATCTCTAATGGGAAGAATATCCATCCAAAAAACATACATCATTCACCAAGTCTGGAAATTCACCAAACATATACTTGCAAACAAAATGCACGTATAACAATTATACTAACAAAACCTGAATGTATACGCACCTTTTAATGCATTTTTTTTTTCATTCAACAAATATTTAAAAGTCTTCAAGTGATAAGCACTGTATTCAATAGGACCTTTGAGAAAAAATTCAAGACTCATAAAAACATTTCTCCGAAAAAAAACTGTAACAAATTGTTAGTTGATTTTAATGATCCAGATCAGTAAGATTACTTTCTCTAATACTTGTTCTTATTTCATTCATTCACTGGTAGAGTCACTCAACCATTTGCTTAAAATCTAATGAGTGCCTACTTTAGAAAGGCATTGTGCTTGATGTCAGAATGTGAAGAGGCACAACATAGCGCTCTTATGTTCTATTGGGGACTTCGGCTATCAAATAATTATAAGCATGATAACCACGATGAAAGGCAGGGCATAGGGTGTACATAGGAGTGAACTTGGTCTGAAAATAAACAGGGGATACATATTATAATGTGAAAGAAGATTATTTCAGGCAAGAGGAAGCAGCACTTATATGAAGGGGTCTTAAAATAGCACTGAGTAGCATGTTTAAACAACTGAACAAAGGGTAATGTCACTGGGGAAGAGAAAGCACACTAAGGAATTAGGAAACTTTGTTTGTGCTTAGACTAAGATTTATTGAGTGCCTACTATACTGTTCTAGGTGATATGGATATAGTGGTGAACAAAACAAATGTCCAAGCACTCTTAGAACTTACATTGCTTTTGGAGGAAGGGATCAGAGGCAATAAAAATTAAGTGAATGATCTGTTAGGTACTAAGAGCTTTAAAGAAAAGTTAAATGAGGTGAAATGGATAACGAATGCCACAGGAGGGAGGAATGTTGTTATTTTATTGGGAAGTGGTGTAATAAAATGATTAAGAATGCTGACTCAAGTCGGAATGCCTAGATGTAACCAAAGGAATGTTACTTAACATTAAAACTCATGAAATATTTAGAAAGGGCCCAATGCAGAGTATTATTACACCAAAAATGTTGATACTGTTGTCATCATATAATCATCTTCATTATTACTGTTATTTAGGATGGTAAGTGAAGATATCATTGAAAAGGTAGAATGTGAAAAAAGACTGAAAGTAAATGGGGAAGGAAACTATGCAAACATCAGTGGGAAAAGCATTACAAACAGAGGGAAATGGTGTACAAAGATATTGAGGCAGGAGCCTGCTAGGCGAGGCCAAGGAACAAGAAATAGACTAGTAGTACTGGACTGGGGTGGATGAGGGGTAGCACAGAGAAGAGTATTAAAGAGGTAGTGGCAATCTCAATTGAATAGATCCTTAGAACCACTATAAAGAATTCGGTATTTAGTAAGTGAAAGTGGAAATCTCAAACAGTTTTAAGCAGAGGAGTGAGATTATCTTATTTTTGTTAGGATAGCTCTTGTATCTTGTGGAGAGAGTTGTGAGGGCAGAGGCAGATATGGGATGATGGAAATCAATTAGGACGCCTGTACAGATATATTGCATCACCGCAATAAAGTGAGTATTGCATTAAACAAGTCACAGAAATTTTTAGGTTTTCCAGTGCATATAAAAGTTATGTTTACACTCTACTGTAGTCTATTAAGTGTGGAATATAGCATTATGTCTAAAAAAACAATGTACAAACCTTAATTTAAAAATACTTTATTGCTAAAAAATGCTAGCCATCATCTGAGCCTTCAGCAAGTTGTAACCTTTTTGCAACGGTAATATCAAAGATCACCGACTACTGATCACCATAACAAATATAATAATAATGAAAAAGTTTGAAATATTGCGAGAATTACCGAAATGTGACACAGAGACTTGAGGTAAGCAAATGCTTTTGGAAAAATGGCACCACAGACTCTCTCGATGCAGGGCTGCCAAAACTTTCAATTTGTAAAGAACACAGTATCTTTGGGACTCAATAATGTGAAGTACAATAAAACGAGGCATGCTTGTATGTGAGGCAAAATGAAAGTGCAGTCAAGAATGGCTCCTAAGGTTTTGGCCTGACAACTGGAAGAACAGAATTGCTATTTATTAAAATTGCTAATTATGTGGGAAGAACAACTTTGGCTGTGATGGTGGTTGGTGGGTGGGAAGAATCAGGAATTTAGGAATTCAATTCGTTTAATACACATTTAAATGGAGGTGTGAAAGATGGTTTAATGTGAATCTAAAATTCAGAGGAAACGTTCAAGTTGGTTATATACATTTCAGACTCCTCCTTGCCATATGTAGAAGTTATTTGAAGCCATGAGGATGAGGAAGAGAGGAGAGGAGTTGTGAGAACTGATCCTTGAAGCATTCTAACTTTAAAAGTCTGTGAGACTAGATAAGATGGAGTCTGGCAAGTAGAAGGGAGAGGAAGGGCTTCTCTCACGGAGTACTCAAAAAGAAAGCCAAAGGGATTCTCAGAACAGGAGGAGTTCAAAAATCTTGTTCTCCCCTACTACATAAACTGTCCTTAAATAGTCCAGAAAATTTCCAAGTCCTCCAGAATATTCGATAGTAGCTATGGATACCCTGTATGAGGGTAAGGGAGGAAGAAGGCATGAAAAAAGCGTTCCATACACGTGGAAAGCACTTAACAATGTGGATCTGAAGAGGAGAAGCAATTGTAGATCTATTTTAAGAAGCATTAGAAGATAGATCACATTAAGCCACAAAATGTTTTTTTTGACCAGTGCCCGCTGCAGTGGGAGTGCTGAGTCCTAATCACTGGACTGCCAGGGAATTCCCACAAAAGTCTTATTAAGTATTTTAGGTCAAAATTTTCTGTTCTGCTTATTGGGTAACAAACTACCCTAAATCTTAGTGATTTCGAGCAAAAATATATTAACACCTCTTATGGCTTTGTGGGTTGACTGATCTCAGCTGAGTAGGTCTTGTTTGGGGTCTTTCATGCCCTTTTAGCCAGATGTCAGCTGGAGCTGCAGTTCTCTGAAGTCTCAGCTGGGTTGGACATTTAACTTACATGTTTGACAACTGATGCTGGCTTTTGGCTCAGTGTTGAACTGGGGGCATAAACCAGAATGTCTACCCTTGGCCATTCCTTGGGATTTGGGATTCTCACAGCATGGCAACTGAGTTCTGAAAAGATCATCTCAAGAGGCAAAGTCCCATGAACAAGAGTTTTAAAAGACTCAGGTAGAAGCCGTAAGCTTCTCATGACTTTGATGTTAAACATCACCACTTCCACAGCATCCTATTGGTCAAAAGCAAATTACGGGGCAAATCCAGATTCAAGTGTAAGGAACTATACATGAACACGGACATGGATATTGGGACATGTGTCTCATTAGGAGGTCATTTTTGGAGACTAGCTAACACTCTCAACTTAGTATAACTAAAACCATACTATAGTTAAAATAATAAACTAAAAACATTTTAATTTTATTCTTTTGGTTCATAAATACTGTTTCTCTAATATGAAAATAATATAGAACACATTTACTATAGAGAATTTTTAAAATGTTGATAAGGAAAAAGAAAACACAAGAACCCACAACTTCATCACTTGTGTATAACTCACACATAATAGGTGGTTAAAAAAAAAATTGCTCAATTAATGAATTGGCAAATTATTTAACACTGGCATTTTTGTATGTAACTTTGAAATCAAGGATGACAGTATTTAGAATTTTAATCTCTTTTTGCTAAAATTATGCTATAAATATATTTTCATTTTATTAAATACTTTACTACACAATCATTTAAATGATTAAAGTATTTTATTATATGGAATAGCCCTAATTACTAATTTCCTATAGCTACTCAAATATTTTACTATTTTTTTTAAAAGGAAACTAACATCTTAGTAGTTAAAGCACTACTGCTTATGATTAATTTCTATTAGAAACAAAAGTGAGACAACTTTAAGATTTTTTATATGCACTGTGAATTTCCATCTAAAAAGACTAAAGTAATTCACACTGCCATTAGCACTTTTTGGGAGTTTTCATTTCCCCACACCGAGCCATCAAAAACTCTTCCAACATGGAAAATAGGAGGATTTTTCTTTTGTTGGTCCATTTGTGACTGGATTTTCTTTTTTTTTGTCCATTTGTCAGTTACTAGTAAAATTGAATATATTTTTATCTGCTTAGAGACCATTTGTAGTTCTTTTTTTTTTTTTTTTTTTTTTTTTTTTTTATGGCTGTGCTGGGTCTTCGTTTCTGTGCGAGGGCTTTCTCTAGTTGCAGCAAGCAGGGGCCACTCTTCATCGCGGTGCGAGGGCCTCTCACTATCGCGGCCTCTCTTGTTGCGGAGCACAGGCTCCAGACGCACAGGCTCAGTAATTGTGGCTCACGGGCCTAGTTGCTCCACGGCATGTGGGATATTCCCAGACCAGGGCTCGAACCCGTGTCCCCTGCATTGGCAGGCAGATTCTCAACCACTGTGCCACCAGGGAAGCCCATTTGTAGTTCTTTTGTGATTTTTTTTTTCTTCAGGGCCTTTATTATTTTTTCCATCAAAATGTGCATTTATAAGAAAGGGTTTTGTTTTTTTTTTGGATCACATTATATATTCTTAAAATGTCATGAGAAAATGGATAAAATAAAACTAATATCCTAGATATTAGAGTCTGGATTACATTTGTGAGTGACCAGCACATAAGAATATTCAGAATGTTCAGAAATAGAAGTAGAGAATAATCATTGTCAGTTTGATTGTGGACTAATTCTTTTTTTCCCCGCTTTATCATGTGTTTATTTTATGTTGTAATTACTATCACCGCAACTTTGTTTCTCAAAATAATTCTATAAGGGGTAGAGAAGTAATTCATCTCCCTGATTCCATTAGTGTCTGCTAAATTTTAGGTAGGAAAAGTTACATATCCCCATATATAATTAAGGGGCTAGACAGCAGCTCAGAAGTATACACTGATTTAATGGGAAGAAAGAGACTGTTCCCAAATAATATTAATAAACAATAAATCAATAAATAACCACTATCTACACCACTGCCAAACAGATAATAAAATAAAACTTTTGATTTTCTAACATTTGTGTCGTGTGCTCCATGCCAAGCACCTCTTAGACACTAAATTATGAAACTGACATGCTGCCCACTGGGCTAAGAAGGCTTTTAGACACTAAATTAAACAGCTACATAAAATATAGCTAAAGTTCCTTTAGAACCATTTTCACTCTGCTTGTAACCAATAGTTATCACTAGTGAGAGACATTACAATTATCATTAAAAAAATCTAATACAATAATCTAACTAAAAACCATATTATCTAACTAAATAAATTTTCACATTCTATCAAGTCAATTCTGCCATCAGCAGCAAAAGAATACAATATAATTATCATCTCCTAGGAAAGTGTTGCTGTCATGTCTGTGAATATAGTTCTTTAAAAACACTAAGATAAATGGATCTTTTATTTGCCGTATGGTTTTATATTTTTTGTGGTTTTATGAAATATTCTCAAATTTTTCTAATATCCTACATGTTGAAAGCCACTTTCATGCCACCTCATAAAACATGAGAAATAATTTCTGCTATCAGAACCTACAATTTGTGCACATAAACACTTTGTTACATACTATCTAAGGAGAAAATCTAATTACAATATTAAGTATACCATTATATTTTATACTTTAGGAGTGGAGTAGGAGTGGTTAAGAGCTCAAAGTAGGCAACATAGCAGTGAAGAAACCAGAAGCCACATTGGTCAGACCAGAATGGGCAGTATACTCACTATTTCATATCACCTCAGGTTCTAGCACTTGCCTTGATTCTGAAATTTGGCTAACAAAGCCACAGTAACAATTCCTTGCGCTCCCAAGATGGTCTGTTCAAAAAAACAACAGTTTACACAGACCCTCAGAAGACTCCCCTCAAAAACAAGTGATCAGTTATGCTTGTTACAGAGCTGTGGACAGCTTGGAAACACACTCCCATTTATTCATTCTCCCCTTTTCACAGTCTCTTTCTTCTTTTTCCTTATTTTTCACTTCTGGGGGTGTGCTTGCACATAAGGCATTTGCACATAGGCTGTCACCAAACTGAATCTTCTAGGGACTCCAGCCTAGAATCGTTTTCCAGTTACTACATGCTAAGAACAAACCCAGGAGAGGGATTCCAAGCTAAAAGGGGTTGAAGGGATACAAAAATACAAAATGGGTTGAACAGGCACTTAAAGTGAAAGTTAGAAAAGGAAAGGACTATCACATACAGAAATGTGGACATGTGAAAAAAAAAATAAATAAAACTAGTCTTTGGAACAACAAAAATAACAACAAAATCTTTGAAACTTTTGGAATCACATTAAAATAACTAGGTGCAAAAAAACATTTTGCACTTTTTAGTACTGTTCCGTTTTGGTTTTATTCCTACTTATTCTAACATTAGAATGGCTTTTAGAACTACAACAGATTTCTGGCCAATTTATTACAGTTTGTTGGTTTGCAAATTGGTTCCCATATGCAGAGGGCAAGGAGAGACTGAAGAAAGAGGCAGATCACTCCAGATTGGTAGGTGGCAGGTTTAATAAGCAAGTTAATTTACATATGAGACTTGTCTTGGGCAGCTGCATTATGAGTAGATCTCTGCATTCACCTGCCAGAATCTTAAAAGTTTATACAGAGGCCTTAACTGGGTTCAGTCACATATTCAGTCCAGATGGTCTCAACACCACCTTGCTCTCTCAATGTTTCATCCTTGAAAATATCTCCCACTGTGGGAACAGTGGGCAGAATGCATATTCCAAAGACAGGGGAGGGGATGAGCAGCCTCCAGTTGCCTGTGCCCAGCCCCCTGGTCAACAAGCTGTCATGTCCTCTCAATGATCCCTCCAACATTCTCCCTCATGACTGGCTCTTACAACTGTATATGCCCCCCTCTTCAGCAATGTACCCTGAATGGTCAGCAAGGGTTTCATAGCATGGAGGTGGTTCATTTGGCAGCTATATAACTGCACTGAAGGCAGATACCATAGAGACAATATAGGCACACGCAAGAAAAAAACACAGATTATGATTCCCAAACTAAGTAACCGCTTTTTTGCCCACCAAGAACCCTGTGATCCAAACCACTGATTTATTAAATCCACTAGGTTGGAGGTTGGATCACAAAGGTGTTATTTGTATTCTCATGTGATTTAATAAAGATGCAAGCTCATTAGGTAAGAACATATAACATTCCATTTGGATAAAGGCACAGGTGCCTCCTTGTGAGGTAGTAATATGGTCCAAGGCCATCCTATTTTGTAGGACTTTTCTCATTAGAGACATTTCAGTGTTCAGGAAAGACAGGCTTTGTCAGCTATCATTTAAGGCTTGCTGGGTGCATTCAGTAAGGACTTCTCTGTGAGCTAATATGTCCTCCAGGCCAATGGAGGGAACAAAGATGGTGGCCAAATGATTGTACAGTGGAAAATAGAATGTGCCCTCTGGCCTTGAGAGGGAGTTGGCAATTTTGGGAACTTGGCATGGTTGTGTATACCATACATGTTGTCTGGGGAAGGCAGCACTGGTGTGAGGAAATGAACTAGGGGCAGGATATACCAGAACAGGAGCCCCCATTCTCTCTCCTCTTTCAATGGTGCATGTTCCATTCTAGGTATAATACATTTCAGCAGGCCTGACTTGCAGCAGGACGATGGGATACCAGTGGAGATTGAGTAGTTCTCCCTTGCCCAGCGATGTGAAGTAACTCACGCATTCGGGTGGGACATTCCATTGCAAATTCCAGGGGATAACGCCTTTCCCAGGCATGATGGGGCTTGGTGTTCTCAACAGCATAGCACTTTGAGCCATGGTGAGAATTGGGGCAATGGCTGTTTCCTGCCACCTCCATACCTTTACAGTATTGGATGTCTTAGCAGGGGCCCTCAGTCTTGGCATATGGGGCAACAGGCCCTACTGGTTGATCATTCAAACGTATTAAAGCCTGGAACAGTACTTGAGTCCACTCGGCCAAGGTGATTTTACCTATTAGTAATTTAATTTGCTGCCTTAATATTTCATTTTTCCTTCCTACCAACCCTGTTGCTTGTGGGTTACAGGGCAGATGGAACCTCCATTCAATGTCATGTTTTTTGTCCATTCTTGCACATCATGACCTTTGAAATGTGACCCACAGTCACTGTCTATGTGATGAAGAGGGTATCCATAGTTGGTTCTCAGCCTTTCTAAATCCCTCAGGGTGGCAGCCTGGTTTGCGTGGTGACAGGGGAAAGCTTGGGTTATGCCAGACACAGTGTCCACACAAACGAAAGCATATCTAGAAGGCTTAATTGGTGGAGGGGACCAATATAATCATTTTGTCAGTCCCTCACTGGTTGGGAACTCTGGTGAATGGCCCCAGACTTCTTTGACAGTTGTCTTGGACATTGTTTAGAACATATAGGATATGCTGTTGATGCATTAACAAAGTTGTTGTATTTCAAGAGCAATCTGGCATTTTTGGCAATATGCCATCCTACTAGGGTGCTATGGTGTTCACCTGTTCTATGTACTCAATCTGCCATATCTCCTAAAGGGTCAGTTATTAGGGCTCATACCTGAGCTAAGGAATATTAAGCTTCCTGATTGCCGGCGTTGTCAGCTCCTCATGAGCTGTGAAAGACCGTGAGGACTCTCTCAGGCTCTTGCAGGTGAACCCAAATGTCTTTCCACATATCAGGATCCCACAAGGGTTTATTCATGATCATCTATTCCTTGGCTTCCCACTATCCAAGACATAGGGTTAATTCCTTTAGAACAGCCCAATTGTCAGTGCAAAGTGTTAATGGTCAGGGCTCATGAGTGATTACCCACTGGCTATTGTACTTTGTTCCTGTTTCCATCCAGATGGTATCAATATTGGGCTGAATAGTGACTGCAGTCCCTCTGGGCAAGTTGCCCAGACTAGACCCATCTGTATACCAGGCACTGGTGGGAATTTACCTCATTCCCTCTCTACAGGCCAAGGGGTTGCCATAGGAATAGGGGTAAGAGCACTTGGAGGATCTACATACTCTACAGGGCCTAGTAGCACCCACATTTCTAGAGACGGCGTGCTGGAGGACAGGGTGTTCCTCTGCTGCAAATAAGCACATCACTTAGTTAAAGTGGGAGTCCGAGCCATGGCAGAGATATGTCAATGGAAGGTCTTCTCAACCCAGCCCTTGATAGGAAAGGGAAGTTCTTACCACGAAATACTGTTCCTTCCTGAGAGGCTCCACTTGGAGAAGCACTGTGTACACTGCTAGAAGCTGTTGCTCTACGGGGATATATTGGGTTTCTATCTCCTTATAGAGCTGGGACCAAAATCCTAGTGGTACTCTCTCCTCTGTTGTCTTTGCTGTAGTGTCCAATGTATACCTTCTGGAGTCACAGGTACATCTAACTCAAATGGTAGCCCTGCTTGGAAGATGCCCAGAGCTTTAATCTGCTTCACTAGTATTTTTGCCTTCTCAAAGGTGGCTTGCTACACTGATCCCCAGTCTGACATGTGAGTTTTCTTTACCACGCAGTATGAAAGATGGAAGCACTGTGCCAGATGGGGAATAAAAGTCCTCTAAAATCCCCAAATCCCTACAAATGCTTGCATCTCTTTCATGTTCTTAGAGGTTAGATAGGCTTGCATCTTGTCAGTTACAGTTTCTGAGACAAAGTTCAGAATACATGAAAGAGTTATAAATAATACATGGAGAAGACTTAGAATAATAATTAAATACATGTGGCACAAACTTTAAAAGTGAGTAGAAGACAGCAGCATCACTGTGGACTGGTCTACTAAACAAACAGATTCATGGAAGATTGGATTAGAAAATGGTGAAATTTTGAATGATGGAAAAATAAAAATAAAAACGTATTTATGAACATCAGCTACATATCTAGCACTGTGCTAATCATTTCACATTTATTATCTGATTCTTAGGCCTGCCAATTTAGAGATTAAAAAAACAGACTCAGTGAGTTTAAGAAATAAAACAAGGTTCACAGAGCAAATAAGGGACAGAATTGTGAATTCAGAGTATAAAGGTATAATAGTTCTAAAATACCAATGGGAGTGAAAACAAATGTTTACTATAAAGTGGCAGAGGTCTCAATTTATGGCTTCATTTTAGATTGTGACAGCTCTGACTGATAATCAGAACCAACACTCTTTGATCTTAGTGATAATACATTAAGTTATTTGCTTAATAAAAAATCCATTTTCTGACAAGTCTCAGTCTCCTTCCCGCTCATGCTTCCATTGAATTGTAACTGATGTCCCTAAACATTTTATTTTCTTTCAAATAATCTTCTAGTTCCTTCTGAGATAGGAAAAAGAAATAAAGACACTTGAAGATGAAAAATACAACCTTCAAAAATCATATATAATTTATCCTCCAACTATAAAATTATAATATAACATGCTTAATAACACAGGAAAAATAAAAATATCTAAAGTCCTCCTTATGGGTAGATCAACATTAGTATAAGGTTACATTATTTTCCATTATGTCAAAGGGTATCACACTGGTCTTCAGTAAAGAATCATTTTCTTGCTGTTTAATAATACTCAGCAACTAGTAATCCAATAAAAAACAAATCAGCAGGGCTATTTGATGTCACATATAACTCCAAGAGAGGCTGTTTCAATGAGTCTACAGCCTACATCTCTAAGTAATAAGAATGTTTCATTGCATTATTCAGTACCTTGCAGAGGCCCATTAAATGTTTACTGAAAGGAATTTAATTGGGAGCAAAGCCAAAAGTCTGTTGGTAAACGTGAATATGTAGATGTTGTATTAATTTCTACATAATTTATCTCTGCACTCTCTCCTCTCCTTCATATTTATAGCAACAAAGATGAAATTATTAACGTATACATCTGTGGTAAGCAATGAAAAAGATGCTAAAATGAGAAATTACAGGAGTGGTGATGATAATATATATAATTATTTCATTAAACCTTAATATATAGCTCTTATATTAATAGACATAGAACATAAAGCTCTTAACATACATACAGAAAACATATTTCCATTATAATCTAGTCCAACTTCACATTTATACATTCATTTATCCATATGTTTATTTACTAACTAATTTATATATTTATTCATACATGGTTTCACTTAAAATCCCTAATGGTTATTTTCTTTGATGAAAATAATAGTACTTGCCTTCTAAGATTTTCATAAATATTCAACAAAATAATCAATGCTAAGTATACAAGATATTTTCCGATAAATTGTATACACTAATATTACTATTACTAAATTAAATATATTTATTGAGAGTCTCGTATGAATAAGGTTCTGTGATGAAAAGAATGAGTAAATTATGTAAACAACTCTCTAGTTATATCTCGGTAAAGAAATTAAGAAATATACCCATATAATATTCAGAAAAGAATGTGATGTTAGATTCCAGAAGAAAAAGTTTTATGAGACAGGCAGAGATTTCCAAGGACAAAAGTCTTTCTTTCTACAGTATTCAGGACAATGCTTTAAAAATTCCTTTTGGCAGTTTATTCACTGACTTAATAGGCAGCCTATTCTATTTCTGGAGAAGTTTAAGTATTAAAAATTATGTTACATTATTCCATGTGGAAACTGACTTCAGTACTTTTCTAAATATTTTCCATTTTATTCCTAATCTCTATCAGGTGAATTTCAAGCAAATGCAAATCAAATCAGAAAAATGGAAAATAATTTTCTTCAGTTTTTTTTTAACACAGAAACTAGTAAATGATAACTGAATCATTCTATATAGAATGCTCTGGTTTTATTTCTACTGATTTCTAAATAAAATAGCCTAGCCAAAAGGATAAATAACGGGCTGACCTGGCCGCATGTTCCCAATATATTATTAAACTGCACTATATTTCCTTTGGGAGGAAATTACCCTGCTATTCCCTTTACTTTTTTTATATCAATAGATGTCTGAATTTCACTTAGGCCACAGAAGAGTGCTGAAGGAATAAAATTTTACAAAGCTGGGTTCAACTAATGAGAGATAAGGGAGCTCAGAGAGGCTTGAGTTTTGCCATGAACTCTGGTTTTCATTATAGCATTTGGGGAAGCAGGATATATCAAGGAGGGGGATTAAATGGCATGGAAAAGGGTGAATATGATTAGATTTTACGTTTGAAGAGGTGTATTGGAAAATATGCTGTCAAAATCTGACACGTACCTTCAGTTTTTCTGTTACCGGCAATATTTGCTTCCCTAAATGAGGCTCTTTTTTAAAGTATTTATTCACTGTGTATTTTTCAATTTGAGCAAAATAATTGAGCTTCTTGTTGACATTATTTGTTACTAGAAATGAGAGATATGTGATATTTGCCTTAGAATGCTCTTTCTCATATTCTGCTCTTGTGATGTCACATTTTACCTGTCTACAGCATCAAGAGATGTGCACATGTCAAACTGCCTCTAGCTAGCAAATACATTTCTGGGAGACATAATGTTTTAAACAGGAAACATAGGCACATGTCTACAAACCAATCTGTTGACAACTAATAAAGTATTCATACTATACCTCCAGTAGAAGAAGCTGAAAAGAAAGCCCCTACTAGTAACACTCCTCTGCACGTATTAAAAAACTAATAATCAGAAAAAAGAAAAAACAGTCCTTGCTTTTATAAAAGAAAGTTTAACAAAGATTTGGGCTAAATACAAATGAATTGTCAAAACTATAAAATGCAAATTTCTATCTCTTTTTGGTCAGTGAATGAATGTCTTAATATATATAACACATATTAATACTATTTCTATTATAGGATTATACTGGTATTAATAGAAAATGATTCACAATTCCAGACACTTTTATTTTCTATATTTCCTTAATCGTTGGCTATGCCTCTGAAACTCCAACCCAAAAAATCAAAGTAAAAAGGAAAAGAAAAATAGGAGCTATTAAACATAATTTTTTACAGTGACAGAAAGGAATAACAATACCTTAGTTACATGCAGAATATAACTTCATTTAAAACTTTTTGTTTGTTTGTTTAACAAATTATCTTTGTTTGGAAATAAGTAAAAAGTGCTCTATTTCTCTCAGTAGCTTATATTAACTCCATCGGTGCTTTACAGAAAACCTTTAGAGCATGATTCCCAACCAGTGGCCTGTACCTCTGTGGCACATATGTATACACTTATACATATATTCATTTAATTAAATAACTGATTACTTAAATCACCATAAGACAATTTAGTGATTTTTTGTGTGTGCTTATTAAACAAACACCTTCAGCCAGTATATGTAACCTTATTTCTATATGCATTCTGGGACTCTTCACATTTAAAACTTTTAAGAACTAATGATATTAAATGTTATTTGAAATAGAGACTTTTTATAAACAACATTGTGAAGCGTGAATGAGATTTGCCTACAGAGATAGATATATACATATATATATAAGTTTAAAGAGCCTTGGATGTTAAATGTAATATTTAGTTATCACATTTTCTGAGTAACTGAACATTTAAAATATTATGCCAACAGATTTCCATTTCTGGCCAAGATGGAATAAAAATGACTAGATTTGCTCTACATACTAAAGTAAACGGATATCAGATAGAATATATAAAACACTTTTTTGTAAGACTCCAGATATCAGAAAATGAAGTTTAGTGATCCCCGAGAGATAGTAAACAAATGTTGTGAGCTCCATTTTATTCCAAATTACTGCAGAGAAAACTTCACAATACATGAGGCATTTGGTAGAGTATACAAGAGGGTAAACTCAGTGATGAGGAGTAATTAGCCTTAAACTGAGCACAGCTCTGGGCATTCTTAAAAATTCTTAGAAGCTAAATTTGAAAGGGCAAAACTATTTTCAAGTTATTTCAAGTTATTCTGAGTCCCAGAAGAAAGCTCAAAAGTATTTATAGAAATTCAAAAATATCCAACATCCAACAAAGAACATGCACAGTTACCAAGCATGCAAAGAGTAAGAAAAAGCCACCTTAGAACTAATACACGTGCTAGAGTTAGCAAACATTATAAGAATTACAATACTTGTATTCTATCTGTTTAAAACCTTAGGGAGAATCATAGAAGCTATTTTGTAAATACCCAAAGTAAACAGAATATAGAAACGTATAAAGGTCAGAGCAGAAATAAATGAAATAGATGAAAATAAAACAAATATAGAAAACCAGTGAAATGCAAAGTTGTGTCTTTTGGTAGATCATTAAATTAATAAACACCTAGCCAAATTGATCATGAAAAAGAGAGACTTCACTAGAGATTCTACGATATTAAAGTGATAATAAGAACCCATCATGAAAAACCATGTGCTAATAAGTTTGACAGCTTAGATGAAATGACAAATTCTTCCTCAAAAACAAAAGCTCATTCAGAAACAGCCTAAGTATCTTTTTATCTGTTACAGAAATTGCATTTGTAATAAAAAATCTTACAACAATAAAAACAAAAGGCAAGCCCAAATGGGTTCACTGGTAATTTTACCAATTTAAGGAGGAAATAATATCAATTTGGCATGAACTCTTACAAAAAACTGAAAAGGAGATAAGACTTTTAACTATTTTTACTAAGCTAGAGTTATCCTGATACCAAAAGCAGTCAGACATTATACAAAAACTACAGCAAAGAGAAACGTCTTCAACTCAGTAAAGAGTATATATGAAAACCCTACATGTAACATCTTAATAGTGAAAGACCAAATGCGTTCTACCTAACGTCAGTAACAAAATTATCTATTTGCAGTACTTCTATTCAGCATTGTATTAAAGCTCCTAGCCAATGCAATAAGGTAATAGAAAGAAAGAAATAGAGAGAGAGAGAAAGAGAAAGAAAGATATCAAGACTGAAACAGAAGTAAAACTCTTTATTTGCAGACAACATGATCATCTCTGTAGAAAATCTGATGGAATCTTTAAAAAAAAAGTAAACTACAACAGCTAAGTAAGTTTAACGAGGCCCCAAGAGAGAAGATCGATACAAAAAATTAGTTACATTTGTACTTACTAGCAACATCAGAAAAAGTAATTAGAAAGTAAAATTTAAAAATAATACCATTTAAAATAGCACCAGAAATATGAAATATCTAGGGATAAAAGAAAAATGTAAAATATTTATACAATAAAAACTAGAAAATATTGCTGAAAAATTTATCTAAGGGGAGCTATACCTTAGTCATAAGTTAGAAGACCCAATATCATTAAGATGCAAATTGTCTCCAAATAGATCTATAAATTTAATGCAGTTCCAGTCTAAAATTGAGCAGGCTTTCTTCTGTAGAAATTGAAAACTGTTCCAGAAAATCATATGGAAATATGAAAAACAATTTTGGAAAATCAAAATAAATCTATTTTAAGGTTTTTATAAACATATTGTAATCAAGACTGTGTAGTGTTGTCATTAAGATACACAATTATATTAAGAGAATTGTATAAAGAGTTCAGGAATAGGTTTGGCATATATAAACAACTTATTTTTGACAAAGGTGCAAAGGCAAATCAATGGAGAAATGACAGTCTTTTCAACAAATGGTATAGAAACAACTGGATACGCAAAATAAAAGAGTTACATACATTGTACCATACACAAATACATTAAAAGGTTCATAGACCTTAATATAAAATTGAGAACTATAAAAATTTTAGAGTAAATATGGGAGAACATTTGGGATGTTGAGTTAGCTAAGAATTTTAAAATATGATAACAAAGTATAATCTGTAATAGAAAAAATATTTTAACTTTGGCTTCATCAAATTAAAAACGTCTGCTCTTCCAAAGAAAATATCAGAATAATGAAAAGAGGAGCCACTGGGAGAAATATATGCTAATAAAAGACTGTTACATAGACGCTATAAAAAATCCTCAAAACTCAATAATCAGGAAAGAAACAACCTAATTTTTTTAAATGGGTAAAAGATTTGAACAGACACTTCAACAGCAACAGCAAAAATACAGCTAGATTAGATAGACAGATAGTTAGATGACATATAGACATCAAATGATCTCAGGAAAAGATAACCAACACAATTAGCTATTTGTTAAACGAAATTATAACTACAGTGAGACACCACTATGTACCTCTTATGCAAAAATAATAAATACATGCATACGTACATACATACATGCATACATAAGGACTGGCCTGGCAACATGTTAATGAGGATATAGAAGAACTAGAATTGTTTTACATTCATGTTAAGGATACAAAATGGCACAATCACTTTGGAAAACAGCAGTTTCTTAAATAAATACACCTGAAAAACATATAACTAACATATAATCTAACCATTCCTCTCCTAGCTTTTACCCAATATAAATAAGAGCATATGTTCATAGAGAAGACTTGTGCATGATTGTTCACATAAAGCTTACTTATAACACCCAAAAGACTGATAACAACCTAAAAGCCAACAAGTGAATGAATAAACAAACTGTGGTATATCCATATGATGTTATACTACTCAGCAATAAAAAAGTAATGAACTACAAGCTACAAAGTGGAAGAATCTTAATATATAATCATTTCAAGGAAAAGAAGCCAGAAATAAAGCATGCAATTTTATTTATGTAAAATTCTGGAAGATTCTTAATAACCTCCAGTGTCAGAAAGCAGATCAGTGTTTGCCTGCGGATGGGAGAGCGGGAGAGAGAGATGATACAGGGGCAGAAAGAAATTTGGTAGTGATAAATATGTTCATTTTCTTACTTGTAGTCCTGGTTTCATGGTTATAGACCAATGTCAAGACTTACCAAATTGTACAATTTAAACAGGTGCAACTTATTATATATGACACATTCCTCAATAAAGTTGTTAAAATTTATTACTACAAATTATTTCAACTAAATACATAACCATGGACTTCAGCACGGTTTTGAGATCATTATAAACTATTCCAGATTCATAAGTTCTTTATATATATATATTTATATATGACAAAGACACTTGTCATTTTGAAGTTTACATATTCTCTATAAAAATTCTAGGACTTTGGAACTATATACTATAAGGTAACTGAGACAGTTGGAGAGGCATAGCAAAGTCAGTTATCCTGTAAGCATGTTCCTTCTCTAGATGATAACCTAAATTAGAAATTGCATGTTCTAGTTTAACTTTAGGAAAGAATAAAAGAGCAAGTGTTTAGATGTTTGTTTGCATGTTTTTATACTTTAATAAAACTAGTGATGAAAGATATTTGCTTACATGTGATATTCTATGATTTGCCAACTACATCTCTTCATTTCAGACTATATGGAGATTTACATATTACTCTTAAAATAAGGAAATGTCATACATTTTATACATGAGAGCTTTGCCTAAGTTCCAACTATAAAATGTCATTGAAAGGGAACACAGTATTTTCAGTTGGGTTCCCCAGAAACAGACTCTGAGACAAATATCTGAGGCAATTCCAGAAAGTATCAGTAGAGTAGTGGAGAAAGAAGAAAGATAAGAAAGCCAATACAGGATATTAATGAGTGAGATACAACTTTCAGCAGCTAGGGCTCAGTCCCCCTGGGAACATCTGGCAGACTATATATAACATACCCCACATGAGTTAGAAATGATCCCAAACAGAGGGGCCAGGAAGTTGGTGTATATATTTGCCAACTCTCATTCATCATTGGAAGAAAGCAACTCCAGGGTGTCTTCTGTCTGTCACCTGTACTTCCACATCTTCCATGTGAGGGGCAGAGTGCACACCTGCTGTCAGAGGAGGCCCTCACACAGTCCAGTACACAGTTACGGTGAATGTCAAGGGAATATGGGTGACGTATGGACAGTGCCTGCTTCCAAAGGCAATAAAAACCATATTCTGTATTCCTCAAGAGCTTACTAAATGTTATTGATACAAATAAAGATTCAGAAACAAAAATAATGATAAAAGCAACAGAAGCAATGTTTCTGTAATTGTGCATGATGAGAGTTAATATCAAGTTAAACAAACTCTAGTCTTAATCCAAAACACCAGGACTTTGGAATTATAAATTAGAGGGTACCTGTGCTGTAGATGAAATCAGTAGTGGCAACCAGAGTTATTCAGCTAGGCTCCCTCGTGAGTGCTAGTATGAAATTACATGCCTTTGTAGATATAATGCTATAAAAACTGTACAGTTGTGAAAGGACCAATAGAGGAAGCTTATTAGCTGAGGTTTAACAGATTACAGGTGACCACTGAACAATATGGGTTTCAACTTTGCAGGTCCACTTACAGGCAGATTTTTTTCAATAAATACTGCAGTACTATACTATCTGCAGCTGGTTGAATTGAGGTGGCAGAACCATTCAATGGAGGGCTGACTATAAAGTTATACATAGATTTTCAACTGTGCAAGGAAGGGCTGGGTGCACCTAACCCCCCTGATTGTTCAGGGGTCAATTGCATAGTAGAATAGTGATAAAAAGGTTACCTCGTATAAAGGGGGATTATTATAAAGCTACATAGAAAAAAGGGAACACAAGAAAGTGTCTCACCAGGAAACCTCAGTCAGTACCCTTTGCCATTCAGGATGCAGTAGCAGCTCTGGAGCACCAATATCAGCCTTAGTGACCAGTGACCTAGTCAGCTTGTCTTTCCCTCAACAGAGAGCATCTAATAGCCCTTACTCCAGAGACTTGGCCACACAGTAACTCATTCTCCTTCCTTTCTAGTTCTCCACTTCCATGACTACTATTTCCTTCTATTGTCTCCTACAGTGATTGCCTCTTTCTCTCTCTGCTTCATATTCAAATTCCCCAAGAGATAGAATTGAATGGTATCAGTTAGTCACTCTCTACTTTGAGGCAACACTATTAGGCAGCATTCTAGTTCAAACAGCTTAGAAACAGTTGTCTTTGCTAGGGTGCAGATTCCTGGTCTATTATGTTGTATCATGGTGGCCCAGTCAGGTGATAAAAAACCTGACCACTTGTGGAAAGTATCCTGTTTCTGGTCATGTTCTTCAGAAGGGAGATTGAGTGTGCCAGGCACTTAGCCGCTGTTCTGGAAATCTACCAGGAAAGGGAGAGCAAATGATTAGGTGTCCACTAAACTTCTCTCAAAGAATAAATATGGTTCCTAGAATGGGGTAATGGGTTTATGTGTGAAACCATTAGCTAGTGTTTATTATATTAGTTAGTTTCTTAAGAGAGAAAGACGCTACGCAGATATGACACAGACAGAGTAACGTTGATAGTAATCTGGCAAATTAGATGAGAATGTGACACATGAACCAGAGAAAAACCCAAGCAAGGATGTACCTGAATTATTGGTGGATATACCTGAAAACCAATGCATATGTTCTCATAACGAAAACCGGTGCCTTTTTTTGCCTTTCTAGAATGTTCACAATTTTGCTTAAGGCAAGTCCTAACAGCCAGTAACATAAATTGCTCTTTATTTATTCAATATTCAGGACATCACTTTCATTCTTTAAAAATTAAAATAATAGGGCAATGTTACCAAAAAGTAGTCTCTCATGCAAATTAATGATACTGGTCTGAGTAAGCAGTTTCTAAAGTAGTTCCAGATTTGGTTGTAATTTATGTATGAAAAACAAATGAAGTTTTTTTCACATTATCATTATTAGTAATTTAACTAAATTAACATAATTGAAAAATGACCATGCATCAACTCATCACAATAAATGCATTTTAAACACCTTGAGTTGGCATGACACCTATGATTAAGTTGCATAATAAACCTTCAAGTAGAAGCCATGGCAAAAACTTTTTTTTTCAGAGAGATGGCTTAGGCTACAAGGTGAGTCAAATTTGAGGGAATTTTTAATTATTAATATTTCTGGGAAATGTATAAACTCCTTTCCCTTTTGCCCTCAATAACAACAGATCCTACAGCAATGTATTTTCTAATTCTCTTATTACTTTATCTGTTAGCAGTTTGTTAAAAAAAAGTGACAGTGCCAATGACAGTGCCAAAGCTAGTAATGAAGTTGACTGGTAAATCATAATGCTGTACATCTTACTGACATAGAACATGTATGTCTTAACAATTGGCTTTAGATGAGTGCAAGAGAGTGAAGAGATTTCACAGAAGATAATCTTGCATATCATGTTGAAAGCTGAACAAAAATACAAATATTTCAAATAAAAAATATATATTGAGCATTCCCTCTCCTGGTCTTGTGCCAGGAACTGTGGGTAGCACAAAGAAGAATAAAGCACAGCTCCTGACTACTTAGAGATTACAATCAATGAAAAGTTAAGTAACTTCCAATAATAATTCAAGATAACAAAAGAAAATTTGACATGTTAGCCCATGATTAAAGTAACCTATGTAGATGATAATTGCATTAAGTGCTCTGTACATGATGATTTCATGTTAGGAAAGTTAAATTGAGAATTACACTGAATATGCTTAAATTTACATTAAATTAAGATATAGACTATGTTTTAAGATTTTGGTTTTAAACAGACATTGAATTAGAGATAATTTTATACTTCTCAGAATACATTTGAAAATATTTACATCTCAAAGTGCTACTATGCTCTGTATAATTATAATGAAGCAAATCAGTTAGTAAGAATTAAGCTCCCAAATCCTAGGGGAGAGCACCCTGTGACCACCAGACCCAGCTGTGATGGACAAAAGCAATGTCCTTTTGCAGAAAGGCATACAAAGAGGACAATGGTAGGACTGAAGCCTTGGCAAAAAGTGAGGATACTGTTGTGCACAACTTTTTGGATGATGCTCCATGACAATACACCCTTTCTATGGCATTCACTTTTAAAAACAAACTACTGGAAAAGACAGTGCTATAGCCATCAAGTCATGGTGCAAAAGTGGTCATTAATATGCGTCTCTAACCAGCTGCACCCATCATGATGGAGAATGTCTGGATCATGAGTGCCTTTCTTGAGAGGAGGTATTACCATTTGCTTCTTTTCATTCTTCCTCAATTATACATAATAGGTCTCTTTCCCCTTTTTTTAAGTGCCTCCTATTGAGTGCTCAAATTGGTCTGTTATACATGGAGAAGGAGAGGAAAGTGGATAGGCAAGTGGTAGAAATGTTTATTTTTCATTTTCCCCTAATTCCTTTGGTTGTTCTCCATCAAGGTGACTTGGAAATGTGGGGGCAGTTTTAGTTATCACTGGCTTAACGCGACCAGGGGACATACATGCTAAATGTCCTACAATATGTGTGAGAACTATACAGAATGAAGAATTTTCCCACCAAATATGCTAACAGAAACCCCACTGAGAAGCACTGTATACTTAGAAGGGGTCTGGAGGAGAAAACCATTACCTCAAGTTTAGTAGATATTTTGGGAAATGGATTTGCTTAGTATCTATAAAATATATGACCCTAAGCCAGCCTGTACTTTATGCCTTGGGAGTCGTAGTAAACATAATGTAAATTTTTAAAAAATGGTGGTAAACTCTATTGGAGATTACTATATCTTCTGACTTCTATCCCAGCCTCACCAAATTACCATAGTAGAAATTATTCAGCAAATATTCGCAACGGTTTTTATTGCATCTAATCAAGAGATAAAATTTCAAGGAAATGGCTATGTAAGTATTATATACAATCATTAAATCATGATTAAAGATGCTCATTTATATAATTTCAAAGCATGTAAACTGTATGTGTTTACATGTTTCTTACTAAGGAGAAAGACTGATAGAGAGACATATAATCATGGGAATTTATCTAATGTGACATGCAAATCATTCTGAACAGTTCAAAAATAGAGAACAAATTTTTGTGACATCACTGAAATGATCCTATACCTGCTCTGTGTACAGAATTGTGTGTGTGTTGCATAATCCAGCTGAGGCAGTTTTAGCATGAGGTTAAGAATACAGTTCAGAAGCCAGATTGCCTGGGTTTTAATTCCAGCTCTGCTATTTATTAGTGGAATGAGCTGGAGCAAGTTATTTAGTCCCTCAGTATATTTGCTTCCTCAACTCTAAATCAGAATATGAATAGTATCCCTGTAAATGTTAGATATTGCAATATTTAGCACTAGGCTTAAAATGTATTTTTTACTTTTTAATTGTTTATAAATTTTTTAAAAAGTGGCTCTGACCTTGTTGTTTGAACCAGTTTTTCCATCCTTATTCTTAATGCAGCTCAAGATATAACAGGAAAGAAACCCCTATAGAGGGAAACTCATTAAATGCACAGTATTATTAATAAAATAGTGCACATTGAAAGGGGTATTTGATAGTATTTTGTAGCCTTCTTGTAGCCCACCTTAGAGAATCACTTTTTAATTTTCCCTTAGCCACCATGGAAATCACAAAATCCTTATGATGCTCTGCCTTGGGATTTATTCCCAATGATGTTGCCCTGCCAATGGTGATGTATTGTTCTTTAGGTGGTAGATAAGTATCTCTTTGTTGACCAGGAAGCCAGAAAACACATAGCAATTAAAAAGATGTACAATCTAATATATTCTAATCAGAGATGATTACTCACATCTACCAATGGGTATTCACAAATTACCTACTAACCCTTTCAGAAGTAGGACTGATTTTGTATAGTTGCCATTGATTTTGAAAGCTGTACAAAAGAGAATGAAGATTATATTAGACACAGAAGTGACTTCTTTTGTATTGGCTTTGTTTTTATTTCCTTTTTCTGAATAATCATTTGGTTATTTTCCTTTCAAAATTCTAACACTCTTTAGAATGGGGATCTGAAACAGTTTTGTCTTGTTTAGACAATAATTTTAGCTCACAGAAGATGGAATCAGCAACAAAGGAAAGAGTTACCATTAACTAAATTATGATTACCAGGATAGAATTGTCAAGTAATGGAAAAAAATAAATTAAATGACACTTTTGGGAAAATTTTGTATTTTTTAAAACTATGAAACCATAAAATAGATAACTAATAAGAACCTATTGTATAGCACAGGGAACTCTACTCAATACTCTGTAACGTCCTACACGGGAAAAGAATCTAAAAAAAAAAGGAGTGGATATATGTATATATATAACTGATTCACTTTGCTGTACATCTGAAACTAACATAACATTGTAAATCAACTATACTCCAATAAAAATTGTAAAAAAAAAAAATGAAACCATAGAAATGGTCTACTTAGGATTGTTATTGACCAGACTAATCATACTTTTTCACCAGGGAGTTAGGATGAAACAGAAAGATAATAGGGTTAATAGCAGTAGAAGGTAGGCATGAGTCAGGGTATAGCAATTAAGATATTTTCTTGATAATTTTAACTTGATGTGACCAAATGGGAACTCTTGTCCTTAATTTCCACCAAGCATATTCCTCTCTCAAATATCATAAGCCACCATTATGTTTCTCAAGCTAGAAACAAGTCATCATTCTGGATTTCCTCACTCATCATATTCAAGTCATAGGAAAATTCTCTCTCAAAAATATATATCGTATCTGTTCTCTTCTCCTCATTTCCACACTCATCACTCTAGCCAAAGCAACCATCATGTCTCATCTAGACATGTCCTTCACAAATTCTAATGAGCATACAAATTACCTGGGGATCTTGTTAAAATATATATTTCTGCTTTAGTAAGTTGATGTAGGGTCTGAGATTCATCATTTCTTACAAGTTCCCAGGTGAATTGCCCCTGCTATTCCATGAGTCACCCATTAAATAGCAAGGCCTAGATTACCAACAAAGTCACTTAACTTGTGTTGCAGGTTCAATCTACCCTTCCTGCAAACTATTCTTCTCTGAGTAGACTGATCTTTAGAAATCATAAATAAATCATAGGACTTGCTGAGTAAAAATACCTGTAATAGGGTTTTAAATAATAAATTTACTCTTAACTCAAAATAAAATCTCCAAATTTAAGAACAATAGTTGGCAAGTATCCAAAAATTTATAGTTATCATCTAGAAATGTCCTTACCAGATATTAAGAGGTAAGATTTTTCCAATATCCCCATTTATCCCATCACTCCAGCCTATTTAAGAGAAAGCTAGAGGTTAACAGGAATTCATAGTAATGTAGAAAAAGTCCTGGCTTTTCTCTTCCCTTCTGCATGAGGAGGGGTGGGGAATGCTCCATTCTCTGGTAATATGAGGGGGACACAAAAGAAGCACTCACAGAAATTTTACCTCAGTCTAAGAGCTTTTCCTTACCGTATTCTCTAATTAGGTGCTAATTATACTCTATTATTTCATTATCTTCATTCCCTTCAGAACACATATTTTAATTTGTAATCATTTATTTATTTACTGATTTATTTATTGTCTGTCACAGGTAGGTCTCAAGCTCCAGATATGCACGGACCATATCAGTCTTGACCTTTCTTATGTTCAAGGTCTTATATGGAACCTAATGCATATATATTAGGTACAAATAGCTGTTGGTGTTGAATAATTAGCATTATATAAGATTTAGAAAATATAGATGTCAATCGAACAATGGGGAGCAAATTAGATGCTTAAAGAGAATATAAAGTAACAACTGTTGAACTCTGGGACAAATGTGGCCAACAGGCTTGTTTTGTTTGAACAAAGAATGCCTTTTGTAAACCTGAACGTGATCATTTGAAATTGAGTTTGAATGACATACCTAGTTTGCCGTAAACCCCAGTACTCCATATTATTTTCATTCTGCCTCTTTACATATTTATATATCCTTCCTCACAACTCGAATCTTTTGAATGTATAATATAATACTACTTGTACAGTGAGAAGAAAAGGAGACCCAGTTAAGAATTCAGAAGAATGTCTATATTTTAAGGCCAAGTAGAGAAGGAAAGGTTTTTAAAAATACCATGGCTGGGCTTTACACATGACCTCCTGAATTCCAATACACTTTGCTCCTTAAGAATCACAGAATAAACATATAGCACTTGAACATCTTATGAGACTTCAGAGATAATGCCTTTTTCTCTGTTGACTTTGAGTACGTATCTTGTTTCTCACTGAGTGCTACTAAAAATTTTTGATAGCAAGGTTTAAGATAACTTTTTAATCTTTCACAATTCCTTATGTATAGTTGGTGTTCAACAAGTGTCTTTCAGATAAAACATAAAAATGAGTGTTTGGATTCATGGAGGCATAACCATGAAAAATTTCAAGGCTCAGACAGCTTCATCCTAAAGATTATCAGACTCAGATTTAGAAGTATGAGTACAAGACCTTATTTCTATGCTCACTTTGAGAGTACACTGCTTCCTTGACTACTGTTCAAAGAGACTTATACTTCTCACAGATTTATGAAGACACTTACATCTTTATGCCATGCACAGATTTCTCTCATCATTATTTTTTATATGCCTCCCACTTGAAGTTTTGTCATAAAAAATGTTGTCCGAGAAAGTGTCACACAGTAACTATGGGATACTTTTCTACCTAACACATCAATAAATCAATGCTAGATGTATTGAAAGAGAAAGCTCATAGTTTTTTCCCCATCTTATTTGTGATTAGCCAGTTGAAATGAAACTTATAAACACTAGAGAGGCCTTTGTCTTGGTGGCCAAGGCTTAACAATTTAGAGAAAAAATTAAAACTCACAGGGTGAAACCAATTGGAAAGTATTAGATTCATGGCACTTCTCCTTTCATGTTCCCCTGCAGTGTCAGTATATTTTTATACCACAGAGTATAAGCTAAGTATTTATTATCTCCTCTTGGTGTCATTGATTCTGAATGAAATTGTGTGCAGCACCCAGACATACCCATCCTCTGTTTCTCCAATATTAAAAAGTCCTGTATAGAATTCAATTTGACCTAATCTCCATCATATCACCCTTTTTATAGGATCTCCAGACCATTTCCTTCTCTTTGAATGGGAAAAACAGTTGTGAGAAGGAATAAGATATCATGATTTCCTATGCCTCTCACAAAGTTCTCCATTTTGTCCTTTCAGTCCTACTTAAACTTCACTTCTCCATCAAGATCATTCAGGGTTTGACTATTTTGCTCTCAATAAATGGCCACCCTTCAGCCCTCCGTAAATTGCCTTCTACCTGCCTTTAATCCTTCTATTTTTCTAACCAGCCAAATGCAATACAAAAATTCAACAATTTACACTGTCACTTTTTTAGAGTGCCCATGAATATATATTCATTTTGTAGAGAAGTCATTATAATATTTTAGTGATGTCTTCATATCTCCCATATTGTCCCTTTTGAGATTATATATTACAACATACTAGGCAAGATTGTAATATTCCCTTTGTGTAGAAAAATGAACTTTTGCCTTGCCTGCCTTCCATTATCAGTAAGTCACCCAAAAGTAATTAAATAAAAATAAATCTTTGAAAAAAATTTTCAACATTCTCCAACTTTATATCAGATATTCTTGAGAGGATTTAATATAGCTTCTTGCTGTAGTTGTTGTTTTTGATGGGGATGACATAAATAGTGGTGTATAAGCAACTTACTAACCTTATAAGGAGTAAATGCTTTATCTCATAGCTCTAAACTGAATATGGTTAGGCCAATGAAAGTTATCCCATAAATCTGAGTAGTCCAACAAGTACCATATCAAATTTTATACATGTACACGTGACTTTCATTTGTCTGGTTCACTCCTGTGTCCTAGAAGGCAGCTCAAGGACGTGACTAAGATTAACTATAAATTTTGCTTCAAAGATCAATTTTATATTTGAACCAGGGGGAAGTCATAAACTTTTTTCAGGTAAGTACACAATTCCAGCCCAGATTCAGTGTAAAATGGTTTGCTTGAAACATGTTAGCTCCTGTAGCTAATAAAATATCTACTTGTTACACCTGGAAAGTAAATGTAAAGGGAACACTGACCCTAATTTCAGTGACAATAGCAATAGAGGGCATTTGCATTGTTTTGTTTTCCAAAACTTTATTTGATATTTACATTTGCTGGTATAGTGTAGAATAGTTCTTTCTAAATTAGGAACTGACAGCTTAATTTTATGTGATTGATATACTTTCTTTGCAGGAGTCACTCCCAGAATATAAACATCTATCTTTATTGTTATTTATATTTATCATACTCAATATAACACAAATATAGAATAGAGATGTTTTAGTTTTGTTGAATTCAGGAATGCTCACTGGAAAAATGATAGCACAGGCAAAATTCTATTCAGCAAGTATTAAATTATTCTGTTCAACAATGTGAGGTTAGTCCCCATATGGTAAATAGTTCACCTAGAATCGCTATGTAGATGTAGATATGACAAATACTACTTTAATGAGAAAGCCTTTACAACATATTCATAGCCATGTCTCTATTTTATACTCAATGTAAGCAGCAAAGGAAAACTTCCCTTTTCTCCATCTTGGCTAAATCTCACAATATTGTCTGCAAAGACATGCAGTGTTTTAAAGAATTAAACTTTTAATATCTGCACAGTGTTAATTATTCTTCATAAAATGCCACCGTTTCTAGGATATTATGACTTCCCCATCAGTAGCAGAGCCTAATGGGAGTAACATTGCCTTTGGAATCAGACTGACCTGGTTTGAATCTTGACCTTCTACTAGAAAAGCAAAGTTGTCAATATTATTTAATTTCTGTAAGTTTCAAATTTTTCCTCTGTAAAATGCCAGTAACTATTCTATTAATACAAACCTTGCAAAGTGATGCTTCATGATGCTTAAATGAAGTTATAGTGAGTGTAAAATGTCTAAAAGCATGCTCTGTGCACTGTACACACTCAGTCAAAAAGTTGTTGTCATGAGGATATAAAGGTTTACACCGAACACTTCCTGATTGTTTCTCTAAGTAGTGTCTCAATTTTTTCCCTTAAGTCATATCTCTCTTCAAAAAGGAAAGAAAATATCACAGGGTAATAGTTAACGTTAGAGCCCTACACTACTAGAACAAACTAGATGGAAAAAAACTGGGGAAAATAAAACATAGAGGGGTTTCTTTGTAATTCAACCTCAGGAGGAGAGAGCTGGCAAAGAGTTATGTCACTTAGCATTCTTAGTTGCAAGTAACACAAGTCCAATTCAATCCACTTTAAGCTAAAAAAGAGAATTTACTGTCTCTTTAACTTACACATAAGAAGGGTAGAGTTGGCTAAAGGAATATTCAAGCAATGTTCTCAGGACTTGTCTGTGTATCACTTTACTCTGTGTTTTCAACATTAAGAGCCTTTTCAAAAGATCTTCTGCTGTGGATGAACACACATTTCAGAGTTCCTGGTTTACAGTTTTTACAAGTGCAGAAGAAGAGAGTCCTTAAAACCTACTTTAGTTTGATGTAGTCTCATTTGTGTATTTTTGCTTTTGTTGTCTCTGCTTTTGGTGCCAAATTTTTTAAAAATTCACGCAATTTCCCTTTGTGTTCTTCTAGGAGTTTTATGTTTTCAAGTCTTAAGTTCAAGTCTTCAATCAATTTTGAGTTGATATTTGTGTATGGTGTAAGAGATGGGTCCAGTTTCATTCTTTGGCATGTGGCTCTGCAGTTTTCCCAACATCACTTATTAAAGAGACTATCCTTTCCCTATTGTATATTCTTGGCTCATTTGTCATAAATTAATTGACCACACATGTGGGTTTATTTGGGGGCTCTCTATCCTGTTCCATTTATGTATGAGCCAGCTTTTATGTCAATATCATACTGTTTTAATAACTATAGTTTTTAAATCTAGTTTGAAATCAGAAAATGTGATGTTTCCAGCTTTGTTCTTCTTTCTCAAGACTGCTTTGGCTATTGCACGTCTTTTGTGGTTCCATAGAAATTTTAGGATTGTTTGTTCTATTTCTGTGAAAAATGCCATTGGAATTCTGATAGGGATTGTCTTGAATCTGTAGATCACTTTTGGTAGTATGGGCAATTTAAAAATATTAATTCTTTCAATCCATAAGCACAGAATATCTTTCTATTTATCTGTGTCAACTTTCTTCAAAGTCTCATAGATTTCAGTGAAAATATCTTTCTCTGCTCAGTTAAATTTATCCCTAGGTATTTTATTCTTTTTAATGCAACTGTAAATAGGACTGTTTTCTTAATTTCTCTTTGTGATAATTTATTGTTAGTGTAGAGAAATGCAACTGATTTTTGTATATTGATTATATATCCTGCAAATTTACTGAACTTATTTAGTAATTCTAATGATCTTTTGGTAGAGATTTTAGGGTTTTCTATGTGTAATACCATGTCATCTGCAAATGGAGGTGGTTTTATTAATACTTCCTCCCTTCTGATTTGGATGCTTTTTATTTCTTTTTCTTGCCTAATTGCTCTTGCTAGGACTTCCAGTACTCTGTTGAATAAAAGTGGCAAGAGTAGGCACATTGTGTTGTTCCTGATCTTAGAGGAAAAGCTGTCAGCCTTTCACCATTGAGTATGATATTTACTATGGGCCTGCCATATATGGCCTTTATTATGTTGAGGTAGTTCCCTCTATGACCAGCTTACTGATAATTTTTACCGTAAATGTAGTTGAATTTTGTGAAATGATTTTTCTGCATCTCTTAGATGATCATATGATTTATATCCTTCACTTCGTTAATGTGGTGTATCACACTGATTGATTTGATGACATTGAAACATCCTTACATCTCTGGAATAAATCCCACTTGACTGTGGTGCATGATCCTTTAGTATTTTAATTGTTGAATTCAGTTTGCTAATATTTGGTGGAGGATTTTTGCATCTATGTTCATCAGAAATATTGGCCTTTTCTTTGTCTGGTTTTGGTATCAGGGTAATACTGGCCTCATAAAATGAATTTGAAAATGTTTCTCTTCTATTTTTGGGAGAGTTTGAGAAGGATTGGTATTATTTCTTCTTTAAATGTTTGGTAGAATTCACCAGTGAAGCCACCTGGTCCTGGGCTTTTGTTTATAGGGAGATTTTTTATTATGAATTCAATCTCGTTTCTAGTAATTTGTGCTGATTTTCTATATCTTCATGATTCAGTCTTCATATGTGGTGGCCCCCAAGCTGTAAGCTTATTCAGCTTTCTGCTTTGCGGAGAACTGCTTGTCTCTTTCTTGGTATGCACTCCTGACGCTGCGGTATTGAGCGTAAAAAAGGAAAATGGCTTGCGGCCAGTTTCGTTCCAGGTGCCTGCTCTGGATCTAAGAGCCCCTGGTTGCTCCCCAGAAGAAGGACGTGCTGCCCTGAGGGGGAAGTCTGTATCTCCAAAGAACGGCCCATAAGGCATGCTGACGCATAGATAGTGATGCATAGATAGTGATGCATAGATAATGGCGCATAGATAATGGCGCATAGATAGTGGCGACAGAATTATGTGGAAATACAAGGTTTGCTGATTTGTTGTCTGGTATTCGTTCCGTACTAAACCTATATATACATTCATGCTCTTTGAATAAACTAGCCTTGCAACCATCAGTTGTCTTGGCCCTTCTGACCCCATACTGGTGCTTTTCAGTTCCTTACCCCTCACCGCCAGGAACTTCTAGCTTTCTGCAGCCGGTCTGCGGCAAGTGGCGCCCGCACAGGGACCTGAGTGCGTGAGGCATTTCGGAAGATTTCAGGTAAGTAGAACTCTCGAGTGAGATAGTGTGGCCACAAGAAATAATTTCGTTTTTAGGACGGTAACTCGAGAAAGAGTCAGAAGTAAAATAATATGGGACAAAAGGGCTCTAAGGAGCGTGATTTATTTGCTCAGGTTTTGCTTTCAATGTTAAAAGCCCGTGGAACTAAGGTAACTACCTCACAACTTCTGGAATTTTTGCAATTAGTATATGATGCTTGTCCTTGGTTCCCTGAAGGAGGATCAGTGGACTTAGCAATTTGGACTCGTGTAGGAGATGAATTATCTAAATATCATGAAGCTCATGGACCATCTTCTGTTTCAGTTTCCATTTTTAGCTTGTGGAATTTAATAAGAGATTGTTTTAATCCAATTTATGATTCAGTTCCAAAATTAACAGCTAAATCTGTAGAACATGTTGCTGCAGTAGCTACTGCTCCTCCGTTGCCACCGAGGATAAAAAGTGTTAATTCACTTGATGATGATGACTTTTCTTTTGATTTAGCGGGTGAAGAAGCCAAATATGAGGCTGAAAAATATCCTGATGAAAATATTCTTCCGCGGTTACAGCAGTTACATGTCTCTGTCCCTATCCCTCCTAAGCTTAGTCCTTTACAACAAGCAGTACGGGGAGCTCTTAATAGAGGGGAGGATCCTTTATTCTGCTGCCCGGTGGTGGAACGACCCAATCCTCAAAATCCACAACAAAATAATCGGGAATATCAGCCTCTCTCCTTTAAGGTTTTGAAAGATTTAAAAGCAGCCTGTGCACAATATGGGCCTACAGCCCCTTTCACTATTACTATGTTGGATACTATTGCAACAGAAGCATTGCCTCCAGCAGACTGGAAATCTATTGCTCGTGCTTGTCTCACTGGTGGCGACTATTTACTTTGGAAATCAGAATATTATGAAAAGGCTGCTGAACAAGCTGAAAGAAATACTGCACATAATGTGCTAGTAAATTATGAGATGTTGATTGGGGAAGGACAACATCAGTTATTACAGGATCAATTAGCTTTCCCTTTTGTGGCTTATGCTCAGATCAGTCATATAGCTCTACATGCATGGAAACATTTACCTGCCTCCACTAGGACTGAAGACCTTGCTAAAATAAGGCAAGGGGCAGATGAATCTTATGCTGATTTTGTGGCTAGATTATTACAGGCTGTTGATAGAATTATTTCTGATGGTCCTTCTGGAGCAATTATCGTCAAACAATTGGCTTTCGAAAATGCTAATAATATTTGTCAAGCAGCTATACGTCCATGGAAAAGGAAAGGAAATTTAGAGGATTATATTCGAGTTTGTTCTGATATTGGATCATCTTACTTACAGGGAGCAGCTATAGCTGCAGCCCTAACTAAGGCAGGATTTGGGCCAAATGCTAAAAGTAAAAACTGTTTTAAATGTGGGAAGCCAGGTCATTTTGCAAAAAATTGTACTGTTGATACTCCTAATATGCCTATCGTAAGTTCTGTGCCTCAAGGTAAATCTCCTCCTCCCACAATTTGTCCCCGATGCAAAAGAGGACGGCATTGGGCTAAAGAATGTCGATCAGTGACTCATAAAGATGGAACTCCCTTGTCGGGAAACTTCCGGAGGGGCCTGCTCCGGCCCCATCAAACAATTGGAGCAATGTCAATAATCCCCCCACAACCTGCTCCACCGCCTCCAGCTCAGACCTTTGTTCCTCAGGGAATGGAATCTCCTCCCTTCAAAGGGCCACGCCAAATAGTGCAGGACTGGACCTCTGTGCCTCCACCCAATTCTTATTAACCTCGGATATGGGACCCCAAGCCCTTCCTACGGGAACTTTTGGGCCTTTACCCCAGGGAACGGTTGGTATAATCCTTGGAAGAAGTAGTATGTCTATGAAAGGCTTAACTATTATTCCTGGGGTGATTGATGCTGATTATGAAGGGGAATTAAAGGTTATGGTTCAAACATCAAAAGGATCTTTTCTTATCACACCCGGTATGCGAATAGCTCAGCTTCTATTAATTCCATTCATACCAGAAGGAAAAATTTTACAACATAACAAAAGAGGAACTGGGGCTTTCGGTTCCTCTGATGCAGTTTACTGGATTCAACAAATTGGTAGGGAAAGACCACAATTGGTATTAAAAATAAATGGAAGGCCTTTTTCTGGGTTATTAGATACTGGTGCTGATGTTTCTGTTATTTCGTTTATACATTGGCCAAAAAATTGGCCCGTGCACCAAACCATTACACAGTTGCAAGGTATTGGCCAATCTAATTCTCCACAACAAAGTTCGCAATACCTACATTGGCAGGATGCTGAAGGTAATCAAGGAATATTCAAACCCTACGTATTGCCCGGACTGCCAGTTAACCTTTGGGGAAGAGATATATTACAACAAATGGGAATCCTATTGCTTAGTCCCAACCCTACTGTAACTAATATATTGTTAAATCAAGGTTATGATCCTAGGAATGGTTTGGGAAAAAATCAACAGGGAAATAAATTACCCTTACAGACTGATAATAAACGGGATAAAACAGGCTTGGGTTTTTTCTAGGGGCCTTGGATTCTCCTCCACCACATGCTGACCCTATAACTTGGATTTCTGATAATCCTGTCTGGGTGGACCAATGGCCCCTTTCTAAGGAGAAATTAATGGCGGCTCATAATATAATTAATGAACAGCTTGCTTTGGGCAGACTAGAAAAGTCTAATAGCCCTTGGAATACTCCTATATTTGTTATAAAGAAAAAATCGGGAAAATATCGTTTATTGCAAGATTTACGTGCTGTTAATCAAACTATGGTAATTATGGGAGCTCTGCAACCAGGTTTGCCTTCTCCTGCAGCCATACCTAAAAATTATATGATTATTATTATTGATCTTAAGGATTGCTTTTTTACTATTCCTCTATTTCCGGCTGATAAGTTGTGATTTGCTTTTAGCTTACCCTCTTTAAATTTTACAGAACCTATGCAACGTTATCAATGGAAAATGCTGCCTCAGGGTATGGCTAATAGTCCTACTTTATGTCAACAGTTTGTAGCTCAAGTTATTGCCCCTGTTCGTAAACAGTTCCCTCAGATATATTTTATTCATTATATGGATGACTTATTACTTGCTTATTCTGATAAACATATTTTACTTAAGGCTTATAATTCCCTTCAAAGTCATTTGTCACGATCAGGACTAGTCATTGCTGCTGACAAAGTACAGATGAACCCACCTTTCTCATATCTTGGTAAGTATATCACAAATTATAATATTACACCTCAGAAGATAGAGATACGGACTGACGTTCTTAAAACTTTAAATGATTTTCAAAAGTTATTAGGAGATATTAATTGGCTGCGACCTTCTTTAAAATTAACTACGGGTCAGTTACAGCCTCTTTTTAATATCCTAAAGGGAAGTCCTGATCCTTCTTCCCCTCGTATTTTAACTTCTGAAGCTCAACAAGCACTCAAGCTTGTAAACAAAGCAATACAATCTGCTCAGCTAACTAGAATTGAGCCTTCTTTACCTATACTATTAATAATCTGTGCTACGTCACATACCCCTACCGCCTTATTATGGCAAGAAACAGGAATTCTTGAATGGATTCATATGAAAAATACGCCTAATAAAGTCGTTACACCTTATTATGAGTTAATAGCAACACTTGTTCAATTGGGTCGTAGAAGAAATATTCAGTTGGTAGGATATGAACCAAATTCTATTATTATACCTTATACTACTTATCAATATTCTTGGCTATTATTTGTCTCTGATTTTTGGGCTCTTGCTTTTGCTGGATATTCAGGAATTATTGATAATCATTATCCTTCTAATAAGCTCCTTCATTTTGCTACTCAACATCTATTTATTTTTCCAAAAACTATCTGTTCAACTCCTATTCTCAATGCCCCAAATGTTTTTACTGATGGTTCTGCCAATGGCATCGCTGTGGTTATTTCTGATGACTTACTTCATAAAGAACAAACAGATCATACCTCTGCCCAACGAGTTGAATTACATGCGATTTCCTTGGCTTTTCAAATCTTTTCACATTGTTCTTTTAATCTCTATACAGATAGCCATTATTTGGTTACTATTTTGCGTAACATAGAAACTGCTATAATTGGCAATACTGTTGATTCTCAATTGTTTCAGACTTTCTTTCAACTACAAAAGATTATTCGTCAGCATGAGTTTCCTGTAGCCATATTACATATTCGAGCCCATTCAGGTCTCCCTGGCCCATTGTCTTTGGGAAATCAATTGGCTGACGAAAATACAAAGATTATAGGCTTAAGTTTATCTCAACCTCAGGATCTTGCTACTCAATCACATAATTTACATCATCAATCTGCTGCTATGCTTCAAAAACAATTCTCTATTTCTAGAGAAACAGCCCGATACATTGTTAAGTCCTGCTCTAAATGTTTACCCCACCTTCCTGTTCCACAATTTGGAGTCAATCCTCGGGGTTTACTCCCTCATCATCTTTGGCAAATGGATGTTACTCATATTCCCTCTTTTGGTAAATTACAATTTGTTCATGTAACTGTTGATACTTACTCTAATTTTATATGTGCTACGCCTTTGGCTGGGGAATCTACTAAATATGTAATTACTCATTTATTTCATTGTTTTGCATCTATGGGAATTCCTAAAGCTTTAAAAACAGATAATGCTCCAGGATATACGAGTAAAGCTTTTGCCAATTTTTGTGCAACTTTCCATATTTCACATAAAACAGGCATTCCCTACAACCCTCAGGGTCAAGGTATTGTAGAACGTGCCAACCGACAATTAAAAATTACATTACAAAAAATAAAAAAGGGGGAATATGATAGATCTCCTCAGATTATGCTTAATCATGCTTTATTTATTTTAAATTTTTTAACTTTAGATGCATTTAGTCACACGCCTTATGAACGATTGTTTACAGGTCTTTCTGGAACCCCTCCTGAAAAAGCGCTTGTTAAATGGAAAGATCCCATGACTAACCTTTGGCATGGACCAGACCCTGTTTTAGTATGGGGCCGAGGCCATGTTTGTGTTTTCCCTAGGGAGGCAGACTCTCCGCGGTGGCTCCCGGAGCGCTTGGTTCGACATTATCATGCCATCACCAATAAACACCCTGACTCGAAGAATGCGTCGCCTGAGGCTCTCGCAATCGACCACAGCACACCCCAACCGGTTCCCCCGGCGGACGAGAAGAATGCGGCGACGGAGTAGGAGACAACTTGTCAGGGAGGCGAGGGGAGATCGAAATCAAATTACTTGGTATCAATTGCAATGTTTAGTATTTCAAGCACGTAGGATTATGGAGGAGAGTGCTCATCCTCGCTCTCCTCTTACCTTTTTTTTAGCCATGATAGCTGTATTGGCAGCCCCACCTATAGAGGCTAAATCTTATTGGGCTTATGTACCCGATCCTCCTTTATTACAACCTGTTACATGGTCTGAAGCTGACCTTCCAATTTTCTATAATGATTCTACTTTTGGAAGAGTGCTAGGAAATTTGCCTATTACTAATACTTCTGTTAATTACTCTAATTGGCTTAATACTCCCCCTGTTTGTTTAAGTCCTATGAGTACCAATTCTGGTTGTGTTAAGGCTGTTGCTTTAGAACATGCTATTTCTTACCAAACCACTGTAAATTCTCAATTTTTTACTCATTTACGTAAAAATTATAAAGCTGTGGGATCTAATATTTGTCTTCCTTGCAAACAGACTGTTCCTAGACGAGAAGATTTATCCACCTTTGTATTTTGGTATAAGGATAACGTTCCCATTCACATGAATGCTAGAGTAACTAAGCTTGCTTCTAATACTTCGTTGGATCATTCTCTATGCATATATCGCTTGAGAATTGAAGATACTGGACATTATTTGTGTATTGAAACTACCATAGGTAATCAAGGGACGTTATTAGCTGGACATCAAATTACGGTCGTAAAGACTGTCACAGGACTACAATTTCCTGCTTTTATGGCTTCTGAATTCCCGCAGTTTGATTTTCCTGTTTGTAATGATACATGGACTAAAGCCTCTGTCTGGTGTACTTTAGATTATGATAATGGCACCATACTAGTTTCTTCTGTCCCCGTTAATAATAACAGCCTTGTTTTTTACAAGCAATGGGAATTCTGGAAACTTGCCTTATCCTTTTCTTATAGACCGGTGATTACTTGCGTCGCTCCTCCTTATGCTTTATTGATTGGAGATTTAATTGTAGAAAACACTATGAATCCTATAGGTTATAATATTACTTGTGTTAATTGTATCTTTAGTAGTTGTGTTTTGCCCGTTAAAGGATCTGCATCTGTTATGATTATGAAGCAACCTTCTTATATAATGTTACCTGTTAATTTGTCTGAACCATGGTATCATAACACTGGCATGCAAGCCTGGCTGGAATTGACTGAAGCATTAAAACGACCAAAGAGATTTATAGGTGTTCTAATATGTGCAATCCTAGCCTTAGCAGCTTTAACTGCTACTGCGGCCACTGCTGGGATTGCTCTTTCACAAACTATTCACCAGGCTCATTATGTTAATCAGTTATCTAAAAATACTAGTGTAGCATTAGCCCTACAAAGTCATATTGATACCCAACTAAAAATGGAAGTAGATGAATTAAAAAATGTTCTAATAGGAATAGGGGATCAAGTTATGGCTTTAAAATTAAAAATGCGTTTGATTTGTCATGCCAAATATACCTGGATTTGTGTAACTCAACATTTATATAATGATTCACAATGGGATTGGGAAAAAGTAAAAATGCATATATTAAGTGTATGGACTGATGGACACATTAGCCTTGATATTCAGAAGTTAAATGCCGAAATACAAGCTATTCAAGAGGCCCACCTGGACGAAGATGGACCCCAGAATTTGATTCAAGGATTATTAGATCAACTACAAGGGCTAAATCCGACACAATGGATTCATGGAGGGCTCTCAGGCCTGATATCAATTGGTGTACTACTTTTATTGGTGATCGGTTTATTACCTTGTATTGTTAGATTTGTAATGGGGCGCTTCGCTGTCTTGCGTCAGGATGTTCATGGCTTAAAACTACATTATCAAGCTTTAAAAAATAATAAAAAAGGGGGAAATGTGGTGGCCCCCAAGCTGTAAGCTTATTCAGCTTTCTGCTTTGCGGAGAACTGCTTGTCTCTTTCTTGGTATGCACTCCTGACGCTGCGGTATTGAGCGTAAAAAAGGAAAATGGCTTGCGGCCAGTTTCGTTCCAGGTGCCTGCTCTGGATCTAAGAGCCCCTGGTTGCTCCCCAGAAGAAGGACGTGCTGCCCTGAGGGGGAAGTCTGTATCTCCAAAGAACGGCCCATAAGGCATGCTGACGCATAGATAGTGATGCATAGATAGTGATGCATAGATAATGGCGCATAGATAATGGCGCATAGATAGTGGCGACAGAATTATGTGGAAATACAAGGTTTGCTGATTTGTTGTCTGGTATTCGTTCCGTACTAAACCTATATATACATTCATGCTCTTTGAATAAACTAGCCTTGCAACCATCAGTTGTCTTGGCCCTTCTGACCCCATACTGGTGCTTTTCAGTTCCTTACCCCTCACCGCCAGGAACTTCTAGCTTTCTGCAGCCGGTCTGCGGCATTCATAGGTTTTATGTTTCCAGGAATTTATGCATTTCCTCTAGGATGTCCAATATGTTGGCCTAAAATTGTTCACAGTAGTCTCTTAACCCTTTGTTATTTCTGTGGTATCAGTTGTAACATCACCTCTTTCATTTCTGATCTTATCTGAGTCTTCTCCTTTTTTTTCATGAGTTTAGCAAAATGTTTGTCAATTTTGTTTAACTTTTCAAAAATAACAGCTCTTAGTTTCATTTATCTTTTCTATTGTCTTTTTAGTCTCTATTATTATTTCCACTTTGATCTTTGACATTTCCTTCCTTTTACTAAATTTGGGCTTTGTTCTTTTTCCAGTTCCTTTAGGTGTCAAGTTAGGTTGTTTATTTGAGATTTTTTTTTTTTTTTTTCTTAATTAAGGCATTTATTCCTATGAACTCCTTTTTGAGAACTGCTTTTTTCTGTATCTCATAAGTTTTGGTATGTTGTACTTCCATTTTCATGTCTTGAGATTTTTTTTTTTATATTTCTCTTTTGATTGCTTCTTTGACCCAGTATTTGTTCAGTACTATGTTCAGTATGTGTTTTTTTGCCTCCATATATTTGTGAATTTTCCAGTTTTTGTCTTATCACTGATTTCTAGTTCCATACCATTGTGAACAGAAAAGATGCTTAATATAATTTTAATATTCTTAAATTTATTAAGATCTGTTTTGTGACCTAACATATGTTCTATAGTGGAGAATGTTCCATGTGTCATTGAGAAGAATGTGTACTGTGCTGCTGTTGGATGAAATGTTCTGTAAATGTCTGTTATGTCCATCTGGTCTAACATGCAATTTAAGTCCAATATTTCCCTATTGATTTTCTTTTTGGATGACATATCCATTGTCAAAAGTGGGTTATTGTATTTCTTTACTATTATTTATTGTTATCTATTTCTCCTTTCAGTTCTGTTAATATTTGCCCTTAGGCTACTTTCACTCTTTTTCATTTTTTTTTTCTTTCTGCTCCTCTGATGGATGAATGCCATTGCCCTGTCTTTGAGTTCACTGATCCTTCCTTCCACTTCATCTAGTCTCCTTGAACTCCTATATTGAATTTTTCAGCTCAGTTACTGAATTCTTCAGCTCTATGATCTATTTGTTACTTATATTTTCTATCTCTTTGTTAAAATTTTCACTTTGTTCATGCATTGTTCTCCTGACCACAGGGAGCATATTTATAACCATTGTTTTGAACTCTTTATCAGGTAAATCACTTATCTCCATTTCTTTTTTTTTTAATTAATTAATTTATTTATTTTTGGCTGCATTGGGTCTTCATTGTTGCGTGCGCTTTCTCCATCTTCATAAGGTCTTACTAATTTCCAGTTCATGTTGTTGCCTGTATCTCTTTGATTAAAAAAGAAAAAGAAGAAGAAGAATCAGGGAGATTTCATTTTCATCTTTCCTTTAGAATATGACATTCTCTTTTCTCTTTATTTTATTCTTCCAAATGTTTTATAAAACAGAATTTTTTTAGATGACTTTTAAATCTCTTCCAGGTGTAAAAATAAATTTTAAAATAGTACTTTCTTATGTATAGTTTAAAATATTTTTTTCAGAAATCTCTAAGTTTACATTAGACAAAATTTATTTCTTGGTATTGTCCCTCTACGTTCATTTCATTAAGTCTTTAGGATAAATATACTGTGTTCTCAAGGTGATTTTTTTCCTTTGTTTGCTTGTTTATTCAACTTACAAGAATTGCTATTAACAAAAGATAAATGTTCTTATTTCATATTCTAGCCATAATTCATTGCATCAGTGAAATAATCAGTTTAATTTGGTGATGGGAGGTGAGCAATGAGATGTATTTAGAAATGACTATATTTACGGAAATAGTGTCACCTTCTTTTTAGAATTCATCATCTCTTTCTTGTGTAGTTTATTACTGTAGTACTATTAATTTTTATTATTTATTTATTTTTAGCTGTGTTGGGTCTTCGTTTCTGTGCAAGGGCTTTCTCTAGTTGCGGTGAGTGGGGGCCACTCTTCATTGCAGTGTGCAGGCCTCTCACTATTGCAGCCTCTCTTGTTGCGGAGCACAGGCTCCAGATGCACAGGCTCAGTATTTGTGGCTCACGGGCCTAGCTGCTCCACGGCATGTGGGATCTTCCCAGACCAGGGCTCAAACCTGTGTCCCCTGCACTGGCAGGCAGATTCTCAACCACTGCGCCACCAGGGAAGCCCAGTACTGTTAATTTTTCACTAGTTATTAAATATACTATCCAAAGCAATCTACAAATTCAATGCAATCCCTATCAAATTAACAATGGCATTTTTTACAGAGCTAGAACAAAAAATTTTACAATTTGTATGGAAACACAAAAGACCCCGAAGAGCCAAAGCAATCTTGAGAAAGAAAAAACGAGCTGGAGGAATCAGGCTCCCTGACTTCAGACTGTACTACAAAGTTACAGTAATCAAGGCAGTATGGTACTGGCACAAAAACAGAAATATAGATCAATGGAACAGGATAGAAAGCCCAGAGACAAACTCACGCACCTATGGTCACTTAATCTATGACAAAGGAGGCAAGAATATACAATGGAGAAAAGACAGCCTCTTCAATAAGTGGTGCTGCAAAAACTGGACAGCTACATGTAAATGAATGAAATTAGAACACTCCCTAACACCACACACAAAAATAAACTCAAAATGGATTAAAGACCTAAATGTAAGGTCAGACACTCTAAAACTCTTAGAGGAAAAATTAGGCATAACACTCTTTGACATAAATCACAGAAAGATCTTTGTTGACCCATCTCTTAGAGTAATGAAAATAAAAACAAAAATAAACAAATGGAACCTAATTAAACTTAAAAGCTTTTACACAGCAAAGGAAACCATAAACAAGATGAAAAGACAACACTCTGAATGGGAAAAAATATTTGCAAATGAAGCAACTGACAAAGGATTAATCTCCAAAATATATAAACAGCTCATGCAGCTCAATATTAAAAAAACAAATAACCCAATCAAAAAATGGGCAGAAGATCTAAATAGACATTTCTCCAAAGGAGATATACAGATGGCCAAGAGGCACATGAAAAGATGTTCAACATCACTAATTATTAGGGAAATGCAAATCAAAACTACAATGAGGTATCACCTCACACCAGTCAGAATGGCCATCATCAAAAAATCTACAAACAATAAATGCTGGAGAAGGTGTGGAGAAAAGGGAACCCTCTTGCACTGTTGGTGGGAATGTAAATTGATACAGCCACTATGGAGAACAGTATGGAGGTTCCTTAAAAAACTAAAAATAGAACTACATATGACCCAGCAATCCCACTACTAGGCATATATCCTGAGAAAACCATAATTCAAAAAGACACATGTACCACAATGTTCATTGCAGCACTACTTACAATAGCCAGGACATGGAAGCAACCTAAATTCCCATCAACAGAGGAGGGGATAAAGAACATGTGCTACATATATACAATGGAATATTACTCAGCCATAAAAAGGAACGAAATTGGGTCATTTGTAGAGATGTGGATGGACCTAGAGATTGTCATACAGAGTGAAGTAAGTCAGAAAGAGAAAAACAAATATCATATATTAACCCATACATGTGGAATCTAGAAAAATGGTATAGATGATCCTATCTGCAAAGCAGGAATAGAGAAACAGATGTAGAGAACAAACGGATGGTTACCAAGGGGGAACAGGGGTCAGATGAATTGGGAGATGGGGATTGACACATATACATTATTGATATTATGTATAAAATAGATAAGTAATGAGAACCTACTGTATATCACAGGGAACTCTACTCAATGCTCTGTGGTGACCTAAATGGGAAAGAAATCCAAAAAAAGAGGGGATATATTTATATGTATAGCTGATTCACTTTGCTGTATGGTAGAAACTAACACAACATTGTAAATCAACTATACTCCAATAAAAATTTTTTAAAATTCACTAGTTATTAGTTAATACTATCTTTAATTTTACATTATCCTAATAATCATTATTAATGCTAGTAATTACACAAAATATATGTTAATTTTTGTCAGCTATATGCTAACACTTTAGGTTTTCACATATCTCTATTTGCCATTTTATTTGGGAAACTGATGCAAAGGAATTTAAGCATCTTATAGGAAGAAATATAGCTAATAATGAAAGCCTAAACCCTAACCATTACATTGTTCTTAATTCCTACCATAAATTATATAAATCCTCATTAAAATCTTTTGCTGACTATATTTAATATATATACATATATTTCTTTAGAACTAAGAAAAATAAATTAGAAATCTAATTTTTGTTTATAAAGCTATAAAATACATATATGTAGCTACATATACATAAACTTTAAATATGAATCTATGGATGAGTAAAATTATCACTTGAATAAATTAAGAGCATTCCCCCCCCCCATAAAATTAGTTTTCTATAATGATAGGCATACTATTAAAAAGTGTGATGTGTTGGTTATTCACATGAAAAATATTTGCTTTTTGCTAAGTTAGTATCTAGATTTTAAGGCTCACAGAATCATATACAGGAAAATAAAAGCTTATCGACTTAATATTTAGCATTTGCTAGGACATTATTTTAAAAGATATATTTTAGCATTCTCTTTAACAATAATACTTGCATCCATAAACAAGCATTCTAATGGGAATGGATAAATCAGAAATAAACAGATCAAGTCAAACCAGGGTCAGCAAACCTTGCAATTCATTATCATAAATGCCTGTCAGCAAGCATACATAAAAGTGTAGATGTCATTACTTGGTTCTTAATAGAGAGACATCTATAACACCGTCTGCCTTTCACTACAGCTGGCACCTCTGACTTCACATTGCAAAGAAAGATATGTGCTGACTGCAGCAAAGGCAAAGGCAAGATGGAACTAGTGTGGAATTGCACAGGGTGCAAATATTATTACAGCATTTTTGTTTACTGAGCCTCCATCTGCCAGGAAAGCTCAAGTGATTACACACAATATATCTTCCTGGACATACTCTTTGCCTTTCCTTTCCCTTGTCTAGCCCAAGTTTTCTTTACGTCAGTAAAATGACTCTGTGTTTACATACAGAAAATGATCCAGCTGCTGTTTAAAACAACATACTCCACTTTTGTAAAATGAGGCAAAACAATTTCTGCACCATTAATATGCACACACATATATACGCACACATCCACTGGGGGCGGGAATAGCTAGGACTGGGAGAAGGTTTTTATGATCTTTTAACCCAAGTCTATGAATGGGTAGTGAGGTGTCTGAAATTATAAGTAGAATATTTGATATACACATATGTTGTAGAGAAGTTAGATAGCTGCTTTCTATAGAAGTCACCTCCCTTCCATGAGAGCATTCCTCATCCCACAAGAATGAGTCTACATGCTTTGTTTGTACATTATCCCAGGCCCATGGCTAAAGTTGATTATTCAGATTCTCCTTTCCTATAATTTGGAATTAGGATTCAGAGACAGTGAGTGAGCGGCTAGAGGTTTATACGTTCCAAAATGTAACATATACACTCATGTACATTATACGGCCATATCTCACAAAGTGAACAGAGAAACAGCAAAAACTGTTTATTCCACAATACCACAGAGCAGAGATAAAAGAGAGTGGATTCCTGAGTACTTTCCATATTCTAATTGAGTCCCTCTGGTTGAGGGCTGGTTTCATTCCTGTGCTTGAGTTCTGTGAGATACTCCAATATATAATTAAGAAATTCATCATATCCTTAAGCTGCCTAGATTGTTGCAGTTATGCGCAGTAATAAAATGTGTATCATTTTGAAAGGGTGGGTGTGAAAGGCCATTGTTTTGAGTCCATAACCATTTTTAAAACCCTGCAAGGATGATTCTCTGGCTTTGGGGTACCATAGTATTCCAGGTCCACTAGACAATACCTGGTAGACAGCCTCCTTAGCTTGCAGAATACAATGACTCTTTGGAGTTCCTCTATAGAGGAAATATTATAATGCTTTACTATGAAAATAAATACATGCTCTTAAAATAAAACATTAAAAATAAACAAATTTACTTGCGTAAAAAGACAAATACTTCGGGAATTTGGACCAAATCTGCATTTCACCGTACATACTTTGCTGCTTTCTGGGTATCAAACAAGCCGTTTGATTCAGTTGATTTCTCATCCCTGAGACCGATGTTTCAGAATTAGAGCAAAATCCAGTGAATCCAAGGCATAGATCAGTCAGCATATCAGAGTATGAAGAGGATGCATTTTTGAGCTAGATGGCTCTAGTTTCAAACCCCAAATTCTCCATTAACTATACGCATGATCTTGGACAAGTTAATTTATCACTCTGAGTCATATTCTTTTCCCTATGAAAAACAGGGCAAATGGATCAGTATGAGAAATAAATTAAATGAGATATACTTGTCATGTGGCTTGAATGGTACTTGATACATAGTAAGTGCACAGAGCATGTTAATTCCTTTCCCTTGCACCCACATTTGATAACCCTTAGATTTAACTCAGGATTTGAAGCTAATATACAGTCAAGTTAATAAGGCTGGACAGTGGTGACAGAGGTACTCACGTGTTCATTTTCCCTAACCTACTGTTCCCATAGGCCCCAGAGGTCTTTCAGTGTTATTAACACTAATGAAAAAGAACCATCTTGTTCATTCCAAAATCAATTTTCTTTATGTATCTGTCTAGAACATTACCTATAACAATAATAAACACCAGCTATTGATCACTAACAAGATAGTCATCAGCTAACCATTATATGATTTATTACAAGTAGTATTCATAGCAACACTCTGAGTTAGCTATTGCTATACTTATTTTAATACTATGAAATCTGAGGCTTAGGTAAGTTTCTTGTTCAAAGTAACCAGCCAGAAAGTGTGAGAGTCAGGATTCAAAACCAACTTTGTTTGGTTCCAAAGTCAATATTATAACCAGCCTCCTTTGTGTCTAGTCCATTAAAGTAATGGTGCTTGACTTTTCAGATTTTGACAAGAACCCAGGAGAGTAATAGAGAAAAGTAGGTAATTCTACCAAACAGCTTTAGGAAAAAAAAATGCGGTTTATCTATCTTCTCTTTTTTCTCAACTATTATTTCATAATGTCATATATTTTCCAGTTTCAAAATTGTAACAGCAATCATTTCATTTTGATTTTGTTTAATTTTTCTTAGTTTTTAAAGCTTATGCCTCTGTTGCTGAGCTAATCTTTTTGTTTTATGTTGTGTTTTCTGTCTTCCTTCCTTCTTCCACTCCCTCCCCCTTCTCCCCTTCCTCCCCCACCTCTTTCTTTCTTTTGTAATTCTAGCCCATTTGAGCAAAGAAAATAGTTACAAGTGGGCTAGCATTTTTTTTTACAGCTTTGCAATTTTTCTTTCTGTCTCATCATTTGAAAAGTTAGAGAACAAATTAGAATATTATGTTTAAAAATTGATTCAAATATTTGAATATGAAAAGTTTACAGAATTAAATCATTTATTCAGCAAATATTTATTGAATGTCTACTTTGTACCATGTTTTGCTAGATACCAGAACAACAGTAAGAAACAAAATAAAGTTCTTGACCTAAGGGTTAAATAGACATAAACAAACAAGTCTATAATCATGTTAAGGAATGATTGGTGTTATTTGAAAAATAAATCATAGCACTTCTCTATAGTGGCTGTGTCCAAGGATAATCCATACCTGTTTTGGTCCCCTTAAATTTAGCCCTCTTAATCAATCTGGCCTACTCTGTCAAAATTACCACAATGCCCTTTGAGGACTCTTGATGACTTTCTGTCATCTCAACTATTTTGAGAACCTAACTGAAAGTGAATTCAAATTCCCTCTCAAAGGTGGCTGCTGGGAGATAAATAAATAAATAAATAAATGTATATCTATATCTATATCTATATCTATATCTATATATATATATATGTCTGGGCACCGTATACCACATTTATTATTTTGGATCATTTAATAAAAGCTAAGAGGTTTCTTGAAAATTGTATGGCAGTTGGGGAGCAAGATTTCCCAGAGCACACAGACCACATTATAGATAAAGAGACATTCATTTCTGACCATGCACAACAGGAAGAACTATAAAGAGTTGATTTCATGTGTAATGACAAGGCAAATCGTAAGACGCATGAGTGGATCTGTGGCTTGGAACAAAACAAAACTAGGCAACCGAAGATTAATCAAGCACAAAAGGCAAGCTAACTGCAAAAATTATGATTTCTAGTTAAAACCATAATTCCCTATCTTGACTACTAATTTTCACACTGATTACTCTTTATTCTTGTCATTGTTTCTAAAAGAGATGACACACCATGTTGTAGAAGTGGTTGTATGGGCCACCTAGATAGGTACTTCTGCATACTTCTACTAAACTAATTCATTAGTTATGTACTTTAGAAAGACATTTTATCTAGATTGTTTCCAAGAAACACTTTCTTGTATGAGCTTTACGTGAACACCCTATTTAAAATACCAGTTACTCACTGTTGTTTCCATTACCCTGCTGTATTTTTCTTTGTAGTGTTTTAATTATTTATAATCCATATCTGATTGTCTGTTTATTGCCTGTCTTCCCCACTAAAATGTAAGCTCAACAATTGCAAAGACTTTATCTTATTCACCACTTTCCCCCCAGCACCTAGAACACTGGCTAGCACTAGCAACTAAGTGAATTTTTGTTAAATAATTAAAATATAGCAAAATAACTGGTTTAGAATATGGAAGTCATTCTATAAATATTGAGGTGCAACTAATTAAATGTTTAATTTGAATATAAATGTAGACTAAATCATAACAAAAACACTGCCATATTACATTGTCCTTCTATAATAACTCCTATAATTTCCTTAGTACAAACTGGCAAACAGTGGGAACTTAATTGGTCTCCATCCATTTTCTTTTCTTCTTCCTGGTTATATATTATTCATTTAAACGACTCTTTCTGTGTTTCAATCCAAATTCCCAAAATTTTCTTGTTATTTTCATACTGCATTTTATAATTGGTCAATTTTTTTAGGGCACATGGATATCCTGATGTTTTCGGGGTTTTTTTCTTGTTGTGTACATCTGCCACACCAAAAATATGGAAGAAGTGACTATCCCATGATGTGTATTCTCTTAATACTTCATGTAATATATATATATATATATATATACACACACACACACACACACACACATACACACACACACACACATACACGCACACACACATGGGAATGGATTTACCCAAAGTTCTTCCAAAAACATTCGTACTACAAGATAGCATAGGATTTGAGGTATGGCTTCTGAACCAGACAACCACATACCAGTTGATAATTACTTATGTCTCTGTGCTTCATTTTCCTCTTCATGAAAATGAGGATAATGAGAGCTCCCATCTCACAGAGTTGTTCTGAGGATAAAATCAGTTAATGGAAAAAAGATGTTTGTAACAGTGCTAGACACATAGCGAAATGTTAGTATTGGGAGATAATTCTCCAGGGAGCTCTCATGTTTCTGCATGTCCTGTGAGCAGAGGCATTGACTGTTTTCTTCCAGACTATCTTTTCAACGATGTTTGAGAGTGAACAGCCTTGGAATATTGAGCTAGTGTCTCCTTCCTGATAAAAGGGAAGATTTATGTACTGTCCATAAAATAAACATGTCTCCCTCTGGGCAAAGTGTTAGCAGGTTTGCTGAAAGCTCATTATAAAGTTTGGGTTCCCCTTAGCTTGGGATTCCTCAGCTATGATGCAAACACACTGTGTGCAGACATAACTCGCTCCCTTGTTTTCTTGTGGGAATTGGGACTTGGAGAATAGGCACAAGAAAATATTGGTACTCTGGCTACTACTAATGCAGTAAGCAGAAAACTTTCTCTTGCCTCTGACTCATATCTTCTCCTAGCATTCATGAAAAAAATGGTAATATACCTTGTAAGCTAGCCAGTAAAATTAAGGGTCAGACACTTCACAGTTCTTAACAGTCAAAAATGTTATTACTGTTATGGTTTTTTTTTTCCCCTAGGTTGTGTATAACTTTTTAACTTTGAGCAAGAAAAGTGTTTCTGAGATAACTGTAACCTGGATAGTTTTCCCCCATTAATCATAAGCCCTTTCCCCTTCATTTTTTGAATCTTTACAACCTTCCTACCACTTACTATAGAGAACCTGGTATTAAAAAACTGGAAACAAACTGCTAATGCTAGTTTCTGTTGTTTCACCATTTCCTACAAGCTACATGTCAATTACCACACTTACAGTCAATTTTCTAATTCTGTAAATTGAAGCATTTTCAATTTATCAGTAGTGTGCAGTCTTCTGAGTGGCACTTTTCTTTCTTTGCTGGATTTTCCTCATTCCACTATAATCTCTGTTGCCTTATTTACTACTTTACAATCTCTCGTGCTCATAACACACAATTCTTTATTCAAAAGACTTACCTTCAGGTGTTTTAAATTTTCAGAAAAGTAAAATATAAACAAGGACTGCAGGTTTCTACTCACCATCTGAGCAATGGTGCATGAACAAAGTCAGCAATATTTATTCCAAGATGTTTTATGATGAAACTTTTGTGTTCTACATTTGTTTTTACTCAGTCCTTGATTCCTATTGAAAAATCTCAAAACATTCTGCAAAATGGTTTCAATATAACTCATTTAGTCATTTGTTTATCAGTATTTTATGCTTCACATCAGCATTTATAAACCTATCTCCTATGGTGTTTCCTGTGCATTAAACTGTGATAGAGATTACCATATCCTATGATTTCAGCAGCAGTTTATTAAGCTCTTTAGTAAACATAACTCAGCATGTTTAAGGTTTTGGAGCTGTTATTAAAAGGGGTGCTTTAAAATCACTAGTTAATTTTTGAATTATTTATTAATATTATGTTAATAATACAATATAAAAATATAATAATTATTGTAACTGTATTTATTATTTTGTCGAATTTGAATTTCAAAGACAAATTAAGAATCTGAATCACTTTATTTGTAAAGATAGCTTTGTCCCAATATTACTTAGGGTCGATCTGAAAACAAAAGTTAAATACTTCTCAAATTTCTTTATTTCCCCACTAACACCATCACTCCCTATATCTTACACAAACAGAAACAGCACACACATACACACACTTCACAAACACCACCAAAATCCACATGGCAATAACTAAAAAGAAAGATGGAAGATGGTTCAGGAAGTAGAAAGTATAAAATATTTAATTCTGTTTCATGGACAAAATGTGTAGTACCTTGCATATTATTATATAAACCTGAGCAATCTGATAGGCCTCACAGGTAGATAGTAAACCAAGTTAGTGAATTCTTTGGGAAATTCAGACATCACTATTGTCCCCAAAGCTGCTCTATGAGGGAGTTCACTGATCAAAATCTTTAATTCTCATTTGGGTTTACTTTCATATATAATGCTAATACCAGGAGGATATATTTTCCATCCCAGGTTTACAAACCTACAGCCAGGATGAGGATCATGTTGTCCATTCATTATATTTTGGGGGACCTCTCCACCATTCCTCTTTACCCTCTGGATCTACTGCCTTGACAGATTTTGTTGTTGTTGTTCAGTATTGCAGACTTTTTTTTTTCTTGGAACATGTTTTCAGCCACCTAAACTTAACATTTTGAGCTAACATTTTTCTCCATAATAATCTCATAGAGTTTACTTAAGTGATAAGAAATACACACAAAGATGCTCAACATCACTAATTATTAGAGAAATGCATGTCAAAACTACAATGAGGTATCACCTCACAACAGTCAGAATGGCCATCATCAAAAAATCTACAAACAATAAATGCTGGAGAGGATGTGGAGAAAAGGGAACCCTCCTACACTGTTGGTGGGAATATTAATTGGTAAAACCATTCTGGAGAACAGTATGGAGGTTCCTTAAAAAACTGAAATTAGAGCTACCATATGATCCTGTAATCCCACTCCTGGGCATATATCCATAGAAAACCATAATTCAAAAAGATACATGCACCCCAGTGTTCACTGCAGCACTATTTACAATAGCCAGGACATGGAAGCAACCTAAACGTTCATCGACAGACAAATGGATAAAGAAGGTGTGGTACATATATACAATGGAATATTACTCAGCCATAAAAAAAGAACAAAATAATGTCATTTGCAGCTACATGGATGGACCTAGAGATTGTCATACTGAGTGAAGTAAGTCAGGCAGAGAAAGACAAATATGACATGATATCGCTTATATGTGGAATCTAAAAAAATGGTACAAATGAACTTATTTACAAAACAGAAATAGAGTCACAGATATAGAAAACAAACTTATGGTTACCAGGGGGTAAGGGGTAGGGAAAAACTGGGAAATTGGGATTGACATATACACACTAGAATATATAAAAATAGGTAACTAATAGCACAGGGAACTCTTCTCAATACTCTGTAATAACCTATACGGGAAAAGAATCTAAAAAAAAGAGTAGATATATGTATAACTGATTCACTTTGCTGTACAGCAGAAAGTAACACAACATTTTAAATCAACTATACTCCAATTTAAAAAAAAGAAGAAATACACACACACACATACACACACACAATCTACATGCATATATGGGTATGTATATGTGATGTAATTTATAATAAGAAATATATATTTGGTCTGTGTTGCTTTTCTGGCACAGAGCTCCTAAAACTCTTCGTATTTCCTAAGTGGTAACTGCTATAAAGGTGTCTTGATATTCACAACAAGCTCCTTTCAACCACGCCTAAGTATTTGTTAATAAGGTGACTTTTGAATTGCACCTTACGATGGCAGCTGCTGGCTGCTAAGGGAACCAACAACTTGATTAGAGGGTTGGAATTTCAGTCCCATCTTAATGAGGAGAGGGTACTGGAAGTTTAATGAATCTCCTAAGACAATGTTTAAGTCAATCATGCCTATGAAATGAAGGCTCAAAAAAAAAAAAAAAAAAGAGAAAAAAACAACCAAAGGACTGGGTTCAGACAGCCTCTGGATTTTGAACACATGGAGTTCTGGGCAGAGTGCCCCACCCAGAGAGCATGGACGCTCCTTACCCCTTCCCACTTCCCACATAACTCGCCCTATGCCTCTCTTTCATCTGGCTGTCTCTGAGTTACATCCTTTTATAATAAACAGGTACTCTAGTAAGTAAAATGTTTCTCTGAGTTCTGTAGCCATTCTAGCAAATTAATCCAGCCCAAGGAGGGGGTCATAGGAACCTCCAATCTATAGCAGGGTGGTCAGAAGCACAGGTGACAACATGGACTTGAGATTGATATCTGAAGGGTGTGGGGGGCAGTTTTGTAGGACTGGACCCTTAACATGTGGGACCAAATGATAGAGTACTACATAGACAGTGTCATAAACGAGTTGAACTGTAGGATACCCAGCTGTCATCGGGATTACTTGGTGGTATGGAAAAAACACACAAGTTGGAGTACAGTAACTAACAAATAACTGTTGCACATTATGATTTTCACATTAAACAATCTAGCCTCGCCACCAATAATTTGGCATAGTTTTTCAATGTGAGGTGAATTTATTAGAGAATGCTGTGGGTAGAAAATCTGTGGAGGTAGGGAGGCCTCCATAAGGGAAGGATTCTTCCCTTCACTTTCTTACCCTGTCTCTTCTCTCTATCAAACAGAAAAAAATAACTAGTTAGTTATTTATAAAACTAGGCATATTTTTTCATTTAAATTATCCCATTTTAGTATAACCACTTCAGGAATTTTATTATGAAAATTTTGCAGATGAGGAAGTTGAGTATCAGTGAGCTATTATAACACGACCAAAGATTTTAAGGCAGCAACAGGATTCTGTATGTACCTGTTCGACTTTAGAAAGTATGATATATCAATAGTCAAAAGTTGGGAGATATTATTATTACAATATATTTTCATGCAATGTTTCCCAAGGAGAGTCTTAATTTTTATTGTCTTCCTAAACTAACAAATAAAAGAAAAAGTGAAGTCATGCCCCAGAGGTTGAGGACGGGTAAGGCAGAAAAGTGTATGATTCCAAAGATTCTGGATATCTTTTATTTAAATGATTAAAGCAATATGTCAGTATTCTTGGCTTCATATTTTCATGAATGAAAAATGTTTTCATATTTCATTTTGTATTAGAATAAGTTCTGGTTCTAGACTCACACAGCCTGAGTTTCTGCCATGATTCCTCACATACTAGCTGTGTGACCTGAGACTAGTTACTTTAAAAGCCTCTAATCTCAGTTATTCCATGTAAGTAAAATGGGACTAGGAGTTGTCTTCACTGAGTGGCCAAGAGAATTAAATGAGATGATGCATGTGAATTGCTGGCATGGTGCTTCTCTCGAAGTAAATATTCAATAAATTGATATTTTGTTGCATATTAAATCATTATTATTTTATTAATATATCATTATTTTTACTAAAGCAAGTGAGAGAACATTTTAATGATGCTTTGAGCATTCTATGCTAGTCATACACTTTGCTTTACATAGGGTCCTGGTAAACACCTCTAGCTGATCTAGTCCTTTCTGAGTTTCTGATGTAGACATCTAGACTGAATTATCTCTTGCGGTTCTTGAATCTTGCCTTATGCTTTTAGTGTGAAGAATTTTGTATGATTCCTAGTATCTTAATCTCTCATAAATGGGTAATTGTTTCCATATATCAGCATATTTTTTACAGGTTATCCATAGAGTAATACATGTGATAGAGAAAATTTTTAGATTCTTTGTTTTGTTTTTGTTAACTTAAAGAAACTTTTCTATCTCACTTACATACTAATTATTGTAAAAATTACAAAATTAAATGTAAAGATATGAGGCAAAAGAAACAGCCTGTATTCATACCATGCAGAAATAAATATTATTAGCATTTGGTTTTATTTTCTTCTAGGGTTATTATTTTATATTTTATACAATTAAGTATTGTGATAAACATAAAATATGCCCATGCTGCTTTCTTTTTAAAATTTATCCAGTATTTACTGTATGCAAAGTTCTAAATGCTTAAATATATTACCCTCACTGAGTACCTATTTATTATTTTAACAATTTTTATTATAACATAGAGAAAAGTACATAAAACACATATGCATAGTTTAAACAAAGATTATAAATTCAACATCCATTTAACTACTACCCAGGTGAGGAAGCAGAATATTGTCCACATACCAGAAACTCCACTGAGTACCTCTCTCTAATCAAATCTTCCTTGCTTTTCTCTCCCAGAGATAACTATAATCTTGAGTTTTGTGCTAGCCACTTCCTTGATTTTTCCCAATATTTTAATTTCCTTATGGATATGCAATAAGGACAGTGACAAAAATGGAAAATAAACTGAAATTTTCTCTTAATTGCAAGCCAACAAGTTAGCGTACCACAGTTTCATGGATGTTAGCAAAAGAAACGGCTTCTGTGTCAGAGACAAAGTATAGTTGTCTAACCACAGCATTAGCAGTAGCCAGAGAATTAGCATGTGTACGAGTCTTCCAATTCCTCTTTCCCAAAAGGAAATTTGAAGAGGGCCAGATAACACCCACACATGCAGTGGGGTACATTACAGTAGAGGTCTCTGAGCTTAAAGAACGTATCTTTGTTATAATGGGCAGCAATTATTCTTCGGTTTAGCCCCAGAAGACATTACATTTAATATACAGGACAGTAAAGAAACTTGCCCTTTGATGGGGGGTAAGGGTGTGGTGGAGATAGTATTGCTAACTTTCAAGTCTGTTTGCTATACAAAAATCCTTGAAAAGAGAGTCTAAACCAAAGGTAGTTGGTGCCTCTGCTCAAAAGACATGCAGAAAAACATGAGAGACCTAGAGAGAATTGTCATCCAATAGTCAGCAACATTTGTTGAAAAGTCAGTCCTTTCTTTAATTACTTGCAAATGTATGTCTCTGCCATATATCAAGCATCCATATATATTTGCTTATCTTTCTGGATCACTTTTGTCTTATTGTTTTATTTATCTACTCCAAAGCATTACCACACTATCTTGACTATTATTATTGTCTTTTTTAAAAAAAATACTCTTTATTTTTTAGGACAATTTCGTTTTTAAGGAGTTGTTTGTTGTATATTACAAGATAACATTTATTTTAAAATTCTTACATTTAATTTTTTAAAGATTTCATTTTTTTAGAACAGTTTTAGGTTCAAAACAAAATTGAGAGGAAGGTAAAGAGATTTGCCTTACACTCTCTGCCTACACACGGGCATAGCCTTCCCCATTATCAATATCAATTACCAGAGTGGTACATTTGTTACCAAGAATGAACCTACATTGACACATCCTAATCACTCAAAGTCCATAGTTTATCTTAATGTCCACTCTTAGTGCTGTATATTCTATGGGTTTGGACAAATGTATAACGACATACAGTTGTCATTATAATAACATACAGAGTATTTTTACTGCCCTAAAAATCCTCTGTGCTTTGCCTATTTATCTTCCCTCCCTCCATCTCTGGCAAACACTGATCTTTTTATTGTCTCCATAGCTTTGCCAGAATGTCATATAATTGGAATCGTACACTTCTATATATTATGTAGTCTCTTCAGATTGGCTTCTATTGCTTAGTAATATGCATTTAAGGATCCTCCACGTCTTTTCATAGCTTAGTAGCTCATTTACTTTTAGCACTATTATGTCTTTTAATAAAATTTTTCTACTTCAAAGCATTATCACATTATGTTATCATATTTTATTAAGTCTCTATATATGTTGTGGCTGATACAGCTTTTTGTTATCCTTCTAGAGTTACTGGGCTGCTATTGAGTTGGAACGTCTATAATTTTCTGCATGAAGTCTTGCATAATTATAAAAATTATTCATAGGTATATCATATTTTGATGCTATTATAGATAGTGCTTTTAATTTTTGTTTGTATCTAGTTGATAGAAATAAGATGTATATTATATACATAAATATATACATATTTTTTTTTGTTTCCAGCGAGTCTGTGACTCTTTTCTTAATTTAAATTTTTATCCTTAGATCCTTTTAGATTACATGTATCATTAAAAATTAGCGTAGGGCTTCCCTGGTGGTGCAGTGGTTGAGAGTCTGCCTGCCAATGCGGGGGACACGGGTTCGAGCCCTGGTCTGGGAGGATCCCACATGCCACGGAGCGACTGGGCCCGTGCGCCACAACTACTGAGCCTGCGCGTCTGGAGCTTGTGCTCCGCAACAAGAGGCCGCGATAGTGAGAGGCCCGCGCACCGCGATGAAGAGTGGCCCCGGCTTGCCGCAACTGGAGAAAGCCCTCGCACAGAAACGAAGATCCAACACAGCCAAAAATAAATAAATAAATAATTTTTAAAAAAAAATTAGTGTAATTCAGCTATAGTATTTTTAACTTTATTTTTTTTTCTTGTCTTACTATTTTGGCTAGAAGCTTGAGTAAAATGTTAAATAGAAATTGTAATAGACAATATTCTTACTTTATTCTTGAATTCAGTGGAAATTATATCAATATTTGACAATTAGGTGAGATGTTCACTGCGGAATTTTTGTAATTATTATCAGGTTATGTAAACTACCTTCTGTTTGCTTGCTTTTTAAGCCTTTTTAAAATCACTTATAGAGATTGGATTTTATAAATGCCTTTGCTACCTCTATAGAGATGATTATAAATGAGTATATAGCTTTATATGTTTAATAGTTAATAGAGTGAATTACTTAATTATCTAATGTCTAAAGAATCTTGCATTCCTGATATAAATAAAATGTGGTCATGAGATATCATTTTCCATATATTGGGGGTTTCAGTTTCTAATATATTGAATAATATATTTGTATATTCATGAGTGTGACTGGGCTCCGTTGTCCTTGAAATAATATCCTTTTGGATTATGTATCAAAATTATACTGGGCTAACAATACAGATTGAAGAGTATTCTTTCTTCCAATTATCTAGAAAAACTTGCATAAAATTAGAAATATCTATTCCCTTAATTATTTGTAGCACCAACCAAAGAAGAAATCTAATACTAGAATTTCATTTGTGTGTTTTTTAAAAAATATTGCTTCAATTTTTTTATTGCTATTAGGATAAGTCAGATTTTCTGCTTCTTTTTGTGTCAGTTTGGTAATTTTTTGTTTGTATAGTAGTTTGTGGAATAATTTGGTGGTTAAGAGGACAGTCGCTAGTTCTACATTTCCTCGTTTAAATCCCAGCTCTGGCATTTACTGGCTATGATGTTGGTCAAATTACTTAATTTTCTACAACTCAGTTACTCGATATTTAAATTATGTTCTTTTTTACATTTTTAGTAGGAATGTACATTGGTACAAACCCCTTTGGAAACTCTCTTATAGCTCTTTTAACATTCAAATAAAGTTTTTGTTTTGGAGATTGATCTATCTATCTATCTATCAGACATGTAAAACATGAAGAAGAATGTACTTGCAGCTTTATTCATAATAGTCTAATACTGTAAGTATAACAAATGTCCCCACCCTAGATGGTAAAAAAAAAATTGTATATGAATATTTATAAAGTTCAACACAACACAGTAATAGAAAACACCATACTACTGTTATATACAGAGTGCGTGCGTGCATCTCAACCACAGTGAGAGAGAGAAGCTAGATACAAAAAAATACAAATTATTGCTTTATCTATATTACTTCAAAACAAGCCAAAATATAATGCTAAATGTCAGGATAGTGATTACTCTTCAAAGGGGATACTAACTAAAAAGGGGAACAAGGAAACCTTCTCAAATGATGAAAGTATTCTAAATCTTGATCTGGGTAGTATTTATACGGATTTTGACATATGTAAAAATTTATTTAGCTGAACACTTTAGATTTGTGCATATGTTATACGTAAAATATTCCTCAAAAAATTAGAGAATTGATAGGAGGCAGGTAATTAGAGAAAGCCTGGATAGATGATCTTTTGAAAATCAAATGATTTAATCAATAAGATTACAATGCCCCTAATTAATTTCTATTCTGTGCTGTCTAAAATGTAGCTACTAGCTATGTGTAGCTATTTAAATTTAAATTTAGCTAAAATTACGTGAAAGTAAAAGTTTAGTTTTCCAGTTGCTCTAGCCACATTTTAAGTGTTCAGTGATCACTTGTGGCTAATGGACAGCCATTATAGCAACATAGATTTAAAAAATATTTTTATCATTGCAGAACATCATATATTTGTCTGCAGCCTTTGCTATCTTTGATATGCTGGAGAGAATACAATAAATATATGAATATCTATGTATTTATGTGCATACGTGACATATGTATTGAAATAAATTAATGAAAATAGTTTCTTAGTTGTTTGTACTCACAAAAAACACAATTCAGTTAATATTTTTATAACTACATCATTTTATTCTGTGTTCTGGAAGAGTATTTCCAATTTGTTCTCCATGTCACTGATTCATTTAGGCTTTATCAGTTTTAACCTATAATGTTTTAAATTTAAATTCAAATTTTACTACTTTCTTTTTTATTTCCCTGCAATCCTTCAGGGTAATTCTCTTTCATCTCCCTTTTCATCTAGTTCTGCTTTGTTTGTTTTGTTTATTTTCATCTAATTATATTCTTTCTCATTGGATTCTTTCCTTAGGGAATTTGGATTCTACTTTATATAAGTATTGATTTCTCCCATTTTATTGAGGAAAACATAAAATATTAAACTTTTTTTCTTTTGTATCCAGTAGCAGTTTTGTTGTTGTTCGTTTGTTTAAATTCATGTTCTTTCATTAAGCTTTCAAGTTTAGAACTGCGGCTGTCAAGTCTCCTTAGATTTACAGATCAAGTGTTGATATTTAAGGACAACTATCAATCCAATTCCAATGTCTACCTGACATTCACCTAATGTCACTCTGATGTACCAAAGCATCTCAATGCTTATTTTCTGAGCTCACAACGTACAATAAAATTATATTTCCTGTAAAGCATTTCTATAATATTATTCTTTCTTTGAATATCACTTCAAAATCAAACCTCTAACTTGGGAGACTATAATCAGAATATATGGCTAGTAATTCATAAGTTTCTACTCAGTCTTCTCTCATCCTCCCTCCTACCCGCCCCTCCCCTTGAGCCTAGAGATTACTATCTTATAATGGTTATAGAATTTGTGATTGATTGGAGGAGGCAGGGATTTTAATGGGGAGAAAGAGAGTATTTTTCAGACTCCCATAAAAAATAACACCGTAGGATTCTAACATTCTAACTGGACTTCATAAAATTAGGCCAGTATGTTTTAGATATGAAAGAGTAACAATGGAGTATCAGCCCTGCTAACCATCAGAAAGTGTAACAAAGGCATAACTATAAAAACCATTATAAAAACCATAGTATTAAAACAATGTTAAAAAGAAAAACACAGACACCTCTTGGGTATAAAAATTAGCACTTGATAAATAGGAATTTACAGATCAGAGTATGAAGCAAAAACAAAAGGATTAATTCCTTCATTAACTCATACACCAAAAAAAACCCTTCATAAATTTAAATATTAACAGTTCCAAAATCAAACCATATAAATATAAACTATAACATAAATTACTAGTAATACATCACTGCATGAACCAAAGACAGACAAACAAAGGCATTATTTTTATACTCAGTATTCATGGAGTGGAGGAGGCATTATTGTTAAGATGATAGCTCTATCAAAATTAACCTATATATTCAATGAGATTGCAATCAAATCTTGGCAAGCTATTTTATACATATTTCCAAACTTATTTTCAAGTTTATATGGGAAATAAAGACAAAGAAAAGTCAACACAATACTGAAGAAACAGAACAAAGCTGGAGGATTTGCACTATCTGACTTCATGACTTACTATAAAGCTGCAGGTAACAAGACAAGGTGATACTGGTGAAAAAAAAGGACATATAGATAAATGAAACAGAATAGAGATCCCAGAAATAAACCCACACAAATACAGTCAACCGATCTTTGACAACTGGGCAAAGACAATTCAATGAAGAAAGAAAATATTTTCCATAAATGTTGCTGAACAATCAGACCTCATATGTATAGAAAGAAGGAAGGAAGGAAGGAAGACAGGAAGGAAGGAAGGAAGGAAGAAAGAAAGAAAAAGAAAGAAAGAAAGAAACCTTATATCTGTCATAAAAATGAATTCAAAATGGATCATAGGCCTAAATATAAAATGGAAAAATATAAAAATTCTAATAGAGAACATAGAAAATTTAGGTGGCCATGGGTTTGGTGATGAGTTTTCAGATACAACACCAAAAGATGATCCATGAAAGAAAAAAAAATTGTTAGCCTTTATTAAATTAAAAGTTTCTGTTCTGAAAAATACACTGTAAAGAGAATGAAAATACAAGCCACAAAATGGGAGAAAATATTTGTGAAACACATGCATAATAAAGGTGTTGTATCCAAATAAAACAAAAATCACTTAACACTCAACAGTAATAAACCAAACAAACCAAATCAAAATGGGCAAAATGGTCTGAACAGACAGCCCACCAAAGAGGATAAACACATAACAAATAAAGACATGAAAATATGCTCAACACCATTTGTAATTAGGGAATTGGAAATTTAAATAGCAACGAGATAGCACTTCATACCTATTAGATTGCTAAAACCCAAAAACCTTAATAATACTGTATGCTGGCAAGGATGCAGAACCAAAATAACTCTGATTTGTTGCTGGTGGAAATGCAAAATGGTACACCAACTTCAGAAGACAGTTCAGCAGTTTCTTATAAATCTGCACATAGTCTTACACTAAAACTCAGCAATCATGCTCCTAGGTATTTATCCAAATGAATTGAAACTTTACATCCACATAAAAACCTGCACACAAATGTTTATAACAGTTCTATTCAAAATCACTTAGAAGCAACTAAGACGTCCTTTAATAGGTGAATGGATAAACAAACTATGGTGCATCCATATAAAGAAATGAGCTATTTAGCCACAATAAGACACATATGAACCGTCAAAGCACATTGCTACATGAAAGAAGCAATGTGAGTAGGCTCCATACTATATGATTCCAATTACATAACATTTTGGAATTTGGAAAACACAGAGACAGTAAACAGATCAGTGATTGCCAGAGGTTTGGAAGTGGATTAAATAGTTGAAATACAAAGGAATTTTGAGGACAGTAAAACTATTTTGTATGATAATGCAATGGTGGATATATGATATTACACATTGGCCAAAGCCTATAGAACTTTATAGCACAAAATGTGAAAGTTAATGTATGCAAATTTTAAAAAATCTCATTTAAGAAGTCCAGGGACCCCAGGATGGAAAAAGACAAAAGACAAAAGTATTTGCTATTTCAAATGTATGAAACAACCTCACTGAAGAGGGTAGGAGGAAAAGGTGTTGCCCTAAGTAACTTTGGAAATGAATGGAATTATAAAACTAAAGTCCAGAGAAGTGCACATAAGCCCTACATTCTAGTTAATAAAGCAGTTTCCCATGGATGAATGGACTAACAATTCTGATATCTTTATACATATATACAGAGATTGAACAATTAAGTAACTGAATGGCAGACAGTAGGAGCTAGGTTTCTCACTATTTGGAGTGGGAATTACTAGATAATTAAGAGGAAAAGGTTAAAATGATCCATATGTTAATGAATTAGAGTTGGAGATATCAGTAGGAACTCATGCTTAGTTAAAAAATATATATGTATATACATATATATACTGTTACAAATAGAAATATTTATACATACGGTAAATAAACTATCATAGACACATACATTTATTTGCTCCATCAGCTGATTGGGCCTAGAAACAAAACCCTGGTAGAAATGAGGATACCTAGTACCCATATCTTGGTTTCTCATACCATTCTTCAACTACAAAAGAAAAAACAAAAAACAAAAAAACCCAACTAAACAAACCAAAAAAGAGTTTCCATGGAGAACTCCTGCCTCTTGTATTGATGCAGGAAATATACAAGATGAACCTAGAGGTCTGGAACCTCTAATAGTGCCAAAATGTAAAAAAAATTTCAGAAAACACAAAAACAAAACACCTAGATTGACAGAAGTAAATCAAAGGATCCACTGAAAGAGCTCCCAATGGCCAAAGCTCAAATAATTTGAGCAATAAATAAAGTAATAATCTAAAGTATAAAACAAATATCTATGTGCCCATAATAATATATATGTTGATGATTGAATAAGTAAGTAAATAAATAAATGAGGTGAATCAAATCTCCCATGCAGAAGAATTAGAAATGTTTTATGTAGATATTCTACCCTCAATGAAAGAAGCATAATTTCTCGTTCTTTTCGTGTGAACTATACAAAGTTAAAAAAATAAATAAATAAAAAGAGAATCTTTATAGTGGAGAAATCTGACAAACATCACTTATGCCAGGTAACCAAGGTCAACATCAACAGTGATAAATCGTTTTGATAACATGTACCCTTGACATGGTGTGATGAAAATGGCACTTTGCCACTGAAGTCTTTTTATTAAAAACCTATAACTGTAGTCTAACCTTAAAAAAGACATCAGACAAATTCCAATGGAAGAGCATTCTACAAGATACCCAATCAGTACTCATTAAAGCCGGGCAGGTAGTCAAAAACAACGAAAATCTGAGAAATTGTCACAGCAAAGAGGAAGCTTAGGAGACGTGAAAACTAAAGTTAATGTGGTATCCTAAATGGGATCCTGTAGCAGAAAAAGGATGTTAGGTAAAAACTAAGGAAACCTGGACTTTAACTAATGATAATCCATCAGCAATGGCTCATTAATTGTAACAAATGTATCCTACTAATGTAAGGTGTTAATATAAGAAAAACTATATCTTCTCAATTTTTCTGTAAATATAAAATTGTTCTAACAAAAAGTTTACTAAAAAACAAGATTTATACTTTTAATGATTCTAAGAATTCATTAAAAAGAGTGAAACAGAAAACTTTAGAATAATCTATATATATGTATATCTATGCATATTTGCATATGAATGTATATATATATGCATTTCCCAAAATATGAATCATCAATGAGCTTATGAAAAAATTTCAGCAGAATTAGTAATCAAAGAAATATTAATTTTAAATTGACTATTCATTGATTATTAAATCAGAAAAAATACAGATAACCCACAATTCTCTGGTAATAGGAAAATAAATAAAAACTAATTTTTTGAGAATAATTTTCCAATTATCCAAAACTTATTCAGGTTTGTGCCACTGGACCCAGAGACTCTAATTCTAGTAATGCATTTTGAGAATACATTTTAATTTATTTCTATGTAAAGATTTGGCACTATTTTCTCATTGGTTGTTTTAAAATGGCAAACAATTAAACATCCTAAATGTTTCAATAATAGGAGATATGTTAAATAATTATAACTACACAATTGCCCACAGCTACACAATGAACTATTATTCTAGAATTAAACATAACATTTAAAAGTATATTAACGACTTTAAAAGTTGAATAAATTAAAATATTTTAATATGTTAAAATATTTATAAAATGATCTTAATTTTATAAATTCAAATAAACATATGTAGTTGCCAGCCTCCAAGATGGCTCTCAGAGTGATCTTGCCTCCTGATATTCAAGGAGTTCCCTCCCACACTGAATCACAGATAGACTGTATAGCCATTTATGCATGACAGAATTATGATGCTAGTTCATAAAGGCATCCCATCTTGGTCTCTTGGATTGATTGCTCAGGGAGAAGCTCAGAGAGAAGCACATGATATGGATAGATAGATGATGATAATGATGATGATGATAAATGATAAATGAAAATATTTATAATTTCCCTTTACTTCTAAGAAGGATGGCTCAGTACATCCAAAGTTTCCTTTGATTTCTGAATGGTAATGGTAATGATATATATATGTGTGTTCTGATAGAACTTTGATCCACATAGGAAAGGGTATGCCAATGCAGTAAATTCCCGTAAAGAGAACTACTGGACTCCCATAGGTCAGCCTAGGTCAAAACTGGGACAGCTACCAAAGGCACACTGAACAGGAACTGGAGTGGGAACTTGGTCCATCCAGAGTCATTCTCAAGGGCAATGATTGTTTATGTCTAGTTCTTCTTTGTATGTCTAGGGCTCTTCCTCTGGAAGTGAAAATATGCCCATTTTACAGGTGGAAAAATCTGTGCCTAGCAACTAACAACTAAAACTTGTTTACATGTTACTTTATGTAGGTGTGTGTGTGTGTGTGTGTGTGTGTGTTTGAGCTCTGTGAAAATAGGTCTTCATCTTATTTCTAGAGACATGTAGAGTGCTTAGGCATATTACACGTTGAATATTTAAGTGCACTCATTCTCTGATTCTTTCAACAGATATTTCTTGAGCCTCTTCTACATGTAAGATACGATAGACTCTGGGGATACAAGAGTAAGACAGAGACCTAATAGAGCATGGACTGCTAAGGACTGAATTGTGCCTTCCTCCATTCATATGCTGAAGCCCTAACCTCTAATATGATTGTATTTGGAATGGAGACAGGGCTTTTAATGTAATTAAGGTAAAATGAGGTCATAAGGGTGGGGCCCTAATCCAATATGACTGGTGTCATTATAAGAAACAGAAGAGATAGCAGGGATGCATGCACACAGAGGAAAGGGTCGTGAGAGGACACCATAAGAAGGCATCCATCCATCTAAAAGCCAAGAGACAGCATGCCAAAGACAGAGGTCTCAGGAGAAATCAGACTTACTGGCACTGGATTTCCAGCCTCTATAACTGAGAAAATAAACTTCTGTTGTTTAAGCCACCCAGTCTGTGCTATTTTGTTATGACAGTCCTACCAACTAATAGACCATGATGGAGAAGTTGGTGAAGAAGAGAGGAATCATACCCTGTAGCCTGCAGACTGTGATACGGATTTGGTATTTCTCCCAATAAAAGGTGAAGCCATAGAAAAGTTTAAGAAAAGAGGTAACATGATAATTTTTGTGTTCAAATAAGAAATACTCTGAAATATTAGATTGTAGGTAAGCAAAAAGTAATGTTAGAGACCAGTTAGATTATTAAGGCAAGAGAGAATCATCATTTTATGTGGAACGGAGATGAAGATTTTTCAATTAATTTTTGCTGGTAAATGGCAAACAGCAGATAAAACTTTAAGTATTTATTCTTTTTTTTTGTTAGGGCTTAATATAGACTTAACCAAAATAATTTTGAACAACATTTAGACTTAGAATATTAATTCTGAGATATTTTAAAGGTCTTAATGATGGAAAATCCAATAATGACAAATTTATTATACTTAACTAAAATAAAAAGAATAATAGGTTTCAGAACGATGTTGAAACAAAGAAAATTTTGTTGATTAAATTGTTTTATAACTTAATGCTTTACATTATATCTATGATTAACAAATATTTTAAAATAAATGTAAGTTACTTCTGTTTTTAACATGTAGTTTGTTTTCCAAAGTAAAATATATGTAATATACAAATATATCCAATAATAATATATAAAATGAGTTAATAAAAAAAAAACTTACCACATTTGGCACATAAATCCTCAGTGAATGTTCCTGGTGGGTTTTAAATTATGTTTTTTCATACATTGTATCTGTTTTGCCTTAAATCTTCTTGACTTGGCCACTGTATGTAGTCCCTTTAATCTCTTCTTAAAGTTGAGAGTGATAATAGTGTCCCAGGTCACAAGACAATTTAGTGAAATCACTAATCATCTAGAAAACAAATGTTTTTGAAATAAATACATTTGTGAGGTGGAATCAAGGCAAATATAAATAGCAATTATTTGAGAAATAATTATAGTAGATATTAATCCATCACCACCTCCTTGCTGCCACCTCCATTCTTCAATAAAAATTGTGTGGAACATTAGAACATCAGTCATAATGAAATAAAGCTTGTTTCAGTCTCCAAAAGCCTTATGATCCTGCACCGAAAAATAACACACTCATTATATATGAGTAATCCAGATAAATGAGTCATTTGAGAATGCCAAAATTGGATTCTGAATGGTAATATGGCCAACAGAAAAAGCATTTGGAAAAAGATGAGCTAATCATACTATAAGAAATTTTGCTATTGTCTGTCCACAACCCTTCTTTCCTTTCTTAGAGGAGTCAGGACTAAATATCATTAAGAGTTCCTGATAGCATCAGAATTTGCTTTTTGGGTAATGGAAAATTTAATTATCCATAAGTGACATCAGATAAATCTTACCTTATATATCCAGTTAAAACTGACTGGTGTAAGTGTAAGAGTAGCCCCTGAATTATAATTATGGAAATAGAGCATAATTTTATTTGTTCTAAGACCTGATCATTTACATGCCTCATGTAGAAATTGTGTGTGTGTGGGGGGGGAGAAATATCATTTAGATTGCAAACTTGTCTCAGTTATAAAAATATTTGCATGAATTCCATTAAACTTCTCTTTAAACCAATGCCAGTCTCTTAAATATCTTGCATTATTAATAATGTGGGTGTGTGGGTACCCATGCATTTGCATGTGCATGCCAGGAAAGAATATGTACCAGGATAAAAGGAAAACATTTTCTTTCCTACCAAAATTACATGTCTGTAGAAATTCTAATTCTTTAAATCCTGTAAATCCAGCTTTGACTCTCTATTACTCATAATCTATCCACGTATACAAATCCCCATGTCATAGTCCAAATAAATTTCTCCCTTATACTCCAAGAAAAAAAAAAAATTGACCTTACATGTCACTTAGATTGAATGATGTATTCTTTCTAACTATAATATTTAAATAATAATAATAAAACAGAAACTAATTGTCTGGACAACTCATGTCCAGTCATCATATCCAGAGGGATTGAGAGATGGAGAGTAAGCACTGAGGGCACAAGAAGAACTCAGATGACTTGTGATCAAGTAGCATTAATCTACACTATTTAATCAGTAAGCATATATAGTTCATCCGATTATTCTGCATTTTTTTTGGCCGTGCCCTGTGGCTTGTGTGATCTTAGTTCCCTGACTGGGATCAAACCTGTGCCCTCTTCAGTGGAAACGCGGAGTCCTAACCACTGGACCGCCAGGGAATTCCCCATCCGATTATTCTGAAAGAAACCTTAAAGATGACATATTATTCCAGTCCCCCTACCGTGCAAGAGCTGGAATGGAGTCCAAGGAAAGAGATCTGTCTTTGGTCCTTCACCATTTAGTGGTTAAAACTTGATAAGAACTGAGGTCTCCCATCCTCTCTTTCAGTTTTCATTCAAGTTATACTGAGCATTTAACTTAAAAATACTGATGTAAAATTAACTACATCCAGGACAAATTTGATTTTTTCTTCATTTCTAACCATGAGGTTTTTCCACTATATGTAGCCATTTTCTATTTTACTTATATTGCCACAAAGTTTCATGGACAATCAACAATAGTGACAGAAACACAAAAATATAGATTGATAGAAACACAGCCATTTCATGGATATCATATAAACCAAGCCTGGGTGTTTTGAAATATTTAGTGGGTCAGAGAAGTTCTGTGATTAAGAAAGTTCACACTAAAGTTCACACACTAAAGTTTTCTTCCTTAAGTTTTTTATTTTTCTTCCCTTGTCGACATTACTTAGATTAGATTACATTCTACGGTGATAATGAGTAAACCCAGTTCAAGTAACATTCTGAGACAGAAGAGACAAAACCTAAGTTGAGATTACTAGAAAAAATAAATTTATAATGAAAAAAAAGTTAATGGGGTTATGCATCAGGAAAGATGGATTCGATGTACTTTTCCCTATTCTTCCCACTAAGTACACTAAAAGCACTGACATTATATATAAAACAAACAAGATAATTCTGCAAGGTGGGGAAAAGAAGGCAGAATGGTTATGAAGCTGAGGACCTGAGGAGCCACATGGCTGTTGTTCCCTGGGTTTTCCTTTTGCTTCATGTATCATACCAGACTGGGTGCAAGAGAAGCTGGCAACTCAGAAATGCCAATAAGCAAAGACAAATACAAAGGCCAAACAAAAGTCTGCTCTCTCTAGCCAAAGTACCAGAAAAGGGGTAGCCTGGCAAGAAGAAAGCTTTCAGACAATAATTGTTCTAATCTGGCCAAATACTACCAAAATACAATAATCACCACCCCATCCCACTTTTGCCAGCACAAGCCCATGAGGAGACTAAACTTCTAATCTCACCAGGCTGCAACAAAGCTTCCGAAACCTCCTTCCTTGCCTGGGTGGGGAGGGGAAAGTGGTGATATTAAAAAAAGTTGAGTTGAGGAGCCAGGATTTTCATCCCCACTGGGCAGTAGTGACATATCCTGTCCCTCCCTGCTATGGTGGTGTCAGAGGAGGCCTAATGGATGGTCAAAATTTCACTACCACTCCCCGCACTGTGGCGTCCATGGAAGCCATGTGGGGAGTAGTAACAAGGTACTGCTCCCCTCCCAGCCAGTGTAATCAGTGAGGACTAGTGGAGACCTGAAATTTCATACCAGACCTCCGTTCCAGGTGGGAACAAAGACTTCTACCCTCATCTGGCGCTAAAGAGGTGGTATCCCTTTCCCCAGTGGAAAGGTGACAGAAGAAGACTACTAAAACATGATTTAAATAATTTCCAGAGTCTCATAATACTGAAATAATTTTCAATTTAAAACAATCATTCATCATACATACCATGAACCAGAAAAACTTCAACTTGAGTGAGAAAAAGAAATCAACAGATATCAACACCAAGATGACACAGATGTCAGAATTATCTGAAAAGGATTTTACAGCAGTTATCATAAAAATGCTCCAATAAACAATGAAGAAGATGCTGGAAATAAATGAAAAAAAAAAGTCTCAACAAAGAAACAGAGTCTCAGCAAAGAAATAGAAGATACAAAGAAGAACAAAATTTTTATTTTATTTTTAATGAAAAAACATTTTTTTTTCTCTTTTTCGGTCATGCCGTGTGTGCAGCTTGTGGGATCTTAGTTCCTCGACCTGGGATTGAACTCACGTCCTCATCAGGGAACAAGCGGAGTCCTAACCACTGGACTGCCAGGGAACTCCCTAAAATGAAATTTTAGAACAAAAAAATGCAATAACCTAAATTGAAAACTCAAAGAATGGGCTCAACAGAAGAATGGAGAGGACAGAGTAAAGAATCAATAAACTCAAATGTAGAATATAAATTACCTAGTCTGTTCAACAGAGAGAAAATACACTGGAAAAATAAAACAAAAATATAAAACATACCCTTAAGGACTTGTGGGATTTTAACAAAAGATCTAACATTTATATCATTGGGGGTCTCAGAAACACAGGATAAAGACGGTGGTACTAAAAAGATATTTGAAGAAATAATGACTGATAATGTCCCAAATTTGGCATAAGGCATAAACCTACAGGTTCAAGAGACTTAGCAAACCCCAAAAGGGTCAAGCCCCACAAAATTCATAGAAGACAAATCACGGTAGAACTTTCAAAAGCTAAGACAAAATAAATTATTTTTAAAATAGCACATGAAAAATAACACTTTGCCTCTAGGAGAAAAACAATTTGACTGAAAGTGGATCTCTCATCAGAAACCATGGAGTCCAGAAAGAAGTGGCACATTTTTCAAGTGCTAAAAGTAGAGAACTGTCAACTTAGAATTCTATCACCAGCAAAAATATACTTCAGGAATAAAGAGAAAATCAAGACATTCTCAGATGAAAAAAGAAAAAAAAGATAATTTATTGCCATCAGGAAGGAACAAAGAACAAGAGAAAGAACAAATACATGGGTAAAAATAATAAATTTTCCTTCTCATCTTGTGTTGTCTAAATTATTTTGATGGTTGAAGCAAAACATAATATCATCTGATGTTGATCTCAATGTATGTAGAAAAAATACTTAAGGCAGTTATACTATAAATGGGGAAGCTGAATGGATTTAAAGGGAGGTAAGTTTTCTACACTTAGCTTATAATGGTAAGATGTTGAAATTAGTAGACTGTGACAAATTTGGTATATAAATATAATACCTCGAATAACCACTAAAATGGTATACAAAGAAATAAACTAAAAAATATTATACTAAATCAAAATGCTATTCTAGAAAGTGAAAAATAACGCACTGAAAGGCAGGCAAATGTAAACAGAAACAAAAAAACAGAGGAATCAAACAGAAAACAAAAAAAAATAAAGTAGAAGAATTTATCCTGACTTGTAAATAAGTAAATTAAATGGTCTAAATGCATCAATAAACAATATAGATCAATAGTGTGGATTAAAAAAAAATGAACCAACTATATATTTTCTGTAAGAAAGTCACTTTGAATGTAATAAAATAGGTTGGTTGAATGTAAAAGAAAGAAAAATATGCCATACAAACATGAATCAGACAAAAGAAGGGGCTCTATTCACATCAAATAAAGTAGACACCAGAGCAAAGAAAATCACCAAGGACAGAGAGGCAGAGAGAAACATTACTTAAGGAGAAAAGTGCCAATCCATTAAAAAAATACAGCAATTCCAACAACAGAGCTCTAAATTGTATTAACCAAAAACTGATAGAACTAAAAGGAGAAATAGACAAATCTAAAATTATAGTTGGAAACCATAACATCCCTCTAACATTTTATAGAACAATAGAAAAATGGTTTGGTCAATATTCAAAAATCAATCAATGTAATCCTCCATATAAATAGACTGCAAAAAAAAATCTCAATACATCAATTGATGCAGAAAAAGCATTCAACAAAATTGAACAGCAATTTGTGATATTTCACAAAACTAAGAATAGAGTAGAACTTCCTCAACTTGATACAGAATATTTACCAAAAAGATCCTACAGCTAATATCATACTTAATGGTGAAAGACTGAATGCTTTCACCCAAAGATTGGGAACAAGGGAAGGATGTCCACACTCACTACTGCAATTTATCATAGTACTGAAAGTCCTAGTCATTAAAATAAGGCAAAATAAATAAATGAAAGATATACAGATTGGATAGAAAGAAATAAAGCTGAAAGTCATCCCTATTTGTAGACAAAATAATGGTCTATATAAAAAATTCCAAGAAATGTAAAAAATAAACTTCTTAGAATAAGTGAGTTCAGTCACAGCATACAAGGTTAAAATTTTTAAAAATCAATTGTATTTCCATATACTAACAATGGATATGTGGAAACTGAAATTAAATATGCAATGTCACGTTAAATTGTTTAAAATAAAAGCAAAATACTTGGATATAAATCTAATTAAACAAAGAACTTGTGTGCTGAGAACTAGCCAATGTTGTTGCAAGAACTCAAAGAAGGTCTAAGAAAATGGAGAAATATGCCATGTTCGTGGATTGGAAGTCTCTATACAGTAAAAAGATCAATTCCCTCCAAATTGATACATAGTTTTAACAAAATTCTTATCAAAATCCTAAAACTTTTGTGTACATATATGCAAGATTATTCCAAAATGTATATAAGAAGGCAAAGGAACTAGAACAGTTAAAATAATTTTTGATAAAAAGGAATAAAGTGAGAAATCACTGTGCTTCATTTGAAGACTTAAACAGCTATAATAATAATGGTGGAGGGATAGATACATAGATCAAATGAACAGAATAGAGAACCCAGAAATAGACCCACAGAACTGATTTTTTTAAAAGGTACAAAAAGAATTCAATGTGGGAAGTATAGCCTTTTTAACAAATGGTGTTGCAGTAATTTACTATAAACAAGCAAATTTTTTTAAAAAAGAACCTTACTCGACTTAAACCTCACACCTTGTATAAAAATGGACTCAAATCATAGATACAGACTGAAAAACCAAAAAACATTTAGAAGGAAACAGTAGAAAATCTTTAGGACCTAGTGCTTGGTAAGAATTCTTAGATATAATACCATAAGTAGGATCCATACAATTACAAAAATAATAATAAGCTAAACTTCATTAAAATAAAAAAAACTTTTGCTTTATGAAAATCTTTATTAAGAAGATGAAAAGTACAGAGCGATGGCAGCATCATGTTGGCTTGAGATGCTCCCTTTGTCTATCCTCTTCAATCTACAACCAGTAAAACATCATAACTCAACAAAAGTACCTCTGCACCAAACAACAGGACACCAGAGAATTGCACACAACTGAACATGTAAGAGTGGGTGGATTGGAACATATAATGGAGGGGAACACATAGGAACAGTGGAGAGGGTGTCTGTGAGACCCTCTGCCACAGAGGTTGAGCCCACAGTCCCAGAGAACCTAGTAGCATCAGGGGAGACAGTGCACATGTCACTGGCCTCCTGACCACAGGGAATCAGATAGCAGTGGCAGTGGGGCCTACGACTCTGTCTCTCCAGTTGTGGAGGTGCCTGTGGCTCTTCCTCCACCACCCACAGTGGTGGCGCCCAAAAACTAGACAACCCTGGTCACAGAAGACATACTTGCAACCCCAACTTCACCCTCCCCTTTCCACTGTGGCAGTGGAGCCTGCCATCCAGGAGACCCCAGACATGGTGGAGGCACCCACCATCCCAGTCCCCAGAAGATGTTGTCAGTTGTACCAGCAACACCAAGGTACCAATAATTCCAAAGGCACAAGCAGGGACAACAAGGGCATCAGGTGACACCTCTTACAGATGCATGGAGGGTGGAAAGTGCCTCATTTCAAATATAACCTGAGAAAGCTCAGGTAGAAGAAACTAAAAGCTTGTGCTATAGCGGCACCTACTGGAAAAAGAAGAAAGGCCTCTAATTACTAACCTGTTAAATCTTTAGAATCAAGTTAAAAAAAAAATTAATAAATAAAAAAATAAAAAGAAAGAAAGAAAAGAAAAGCTTTGCTTCAAGAAGAAAGGTGCTCACTATTTCAAATTCACCAGCAAAGGAACATCTCATCAAGCACCATGAAGAAGCACAGTAGCACAGCACCACAAAAGAAAACTGTAAATCTCCAGAAACTGAATTTCAAGTCACTGAATATTGTGATCTACTGACAGAGAATTCAAATAGCTGTCATGAAGAAACTCAATGAGCTACAAGAAAACAGAAAGATCAATGAACTTAGGAATAAAATGAATAAACAAAAGGAATACTTTATCAGAGAGATAAAAACTCTAAAAAGAACAAAGAAGAAATTCTGTAGCTGAAGAACTCAATAAACAAAATGAAGAATGAATTAGAAAGCACTGAAAATAGGGCAGACCATGTGGAAGAGAGAATTAGTGAGCTCGAATACAGAAATCTAGAAATGGTACAGCTAGGTGAGAGAGAATTAATATCTTAAAAAAAAAGGAAGAGGTACAAAATATTATGTATAAAATAAGTTACAAAGCTATATTGTACAACACAGGGAATATAGCCAATAATTTATAATAACTATAAATAGAGTACAATCTTTAAAAGCTTTTAAAAAATTTAAAAAGGAAGAAATTCTATGAGAAAATAGTGACTCTATTAGGAAGGGCAACATTAGGGCATTGAGCTTCCAGGAGAAGAGAGGGAGAAAGAAGCAGAGAGTTTATTTAGAGAAATAATAGCTAGGAACTTCCCAAACCTGGAGAAGGAACAGGATACACAAGTTCATGAAGCTAAGAGAACTCTTAATTATCTCAGGGCAAAAATAATTGCTCCAAGATACATTATGTTAACAATGTCAAACATTAATGACAAAGAAAGAATTTTAAAGGCAGCCAGAGAAAAAAGTATGGTAACCTACAAAGGAACCCCCATTAGGCTATCAGCAGATTTCTCAGCAGAAACTCTACAGACCAGAAGAGAGTGAACTGACATACTCACTATATTGAAAGATAACAACTGTCAGACAAAAATACTTTATAGAGTGAAGATATCATTTAGATATGAAGGAGAAACACATTCTACTCAAGTGCACATGGAACATTCTCAAGGATAGATCATATTCTGGGACACAAACAAGTCTCAATAAATTTAAGATTGAAATCATTTCAAAGATCTTTTCAGATCACAGTGGTATGAAACTAGATATCAGCTACAAGAAGAAAGCTGGAAAATGACAAATTTGTGTATACTAAATAGCATGCTACTGAAAACTATTGGATCAATGAAAAAATCAAAGGAGAATTCAAAAGTTGAAGAGGAAGGAACACTTCGTAACTCATTTTATTAGGCCAACATTACCCTGGTAACAAAACCAGACAAAGACAACTGAAAAAAAAAGAAAATTATAGGCCAATATTTCTGATGAATGCAGATGCAAAAATCCTCAGCAAAATATTAGCAAACTAAAAACAACAATATATTAAAAAGATCATACACTATGAACAGGTGGGATTTATTCCAGGGATGCAAGGATGGTTCAACACCTGCAAGTCAATCAACATGATACACCACACTAACAAAATGAAGGATAAAAGTCATATAATTATCTCAATAGATGCAGAAAATGCATTTGATAAGATTCAACACCCATTTAAAATAAAATCTCCGAATAAAACGGCTATAGAAGGAACATAACTCAATATAATAAAGGCCAGATACGATAAAACCACAGTTTCACTCAATGGTGAAAAAGTGAAAGATATCCCTTTAATATCGGCAATAAGACAAGGATGCCCACTCTTACCAACCTTATTCAACATAGTATCGGAAGTCCTAGCCAGAAGAATTATGCAAGAAAAAGAAATAAAATGTACTCAGATTGGAAAGATGGAAGTAAAACTTTCACTGTTAGTGGATGACATGACTTTATATATAGAAAACTCTAAACTCTCCACCAAAAAACTATTAGATATATAGTAAACAAATAAAGTTGCAGGGTACAAAATGAACACATAAAAATCCACTGTGTTTCTGTACACTAACAATGAACAAGCAGAAAAGGAAATTAAGAAAACAATCTCATTTACAATCATAACAAAAAAATAAAATATCTGGGAATAAATTTCATCAAGGAGGTGAAAGATGTATACACTGAAAACTATAAAACATTGTTGAAAGAAACTGAAGAAGACACAAAGAAATGGAAAGATATTCTGTGCTTATGGATTGGAAGAATTAACATTGTTAAAATGTCCATATTACCTAAAGTAAAATACAGATTCAATACAATCGCTATCAAAATCCCAATAATAATTTTCATAGAAATAGAACCAAAAAAAAAATCCTGTAATTTACATGGAACCACAAAAAACCCTGACTAGCCAAAGCATTCCTGAGAATAAAGCACAAAGCTGGAGGTATCACACTCACTGATTTCAAAATATATGACAAATCTATAGTAATTAAAACAACATTTTATTGGCAGAAAAACAGACACAGAGATCAATGAAATAGGACTGAGAGCCCAGAAATAAACCCACACATATATGGACAATTAATTTATGATAAAGGAGCAAAGAAAATACAAGGGAGAGAGAATAGTCCTTCAATAAATGGTGTTGGGAAAACTGGATAACCACATGCAAAAAAAAATGAAACTAGACCACTATCTCACACCATACACAAATATCAACTCAAAATTGGTTAAAAACTTGATTATAAAACCTGAAACCAGAAAACTCATAGAAGAAAACATAGGCAGTATATGCTCTTACATCAGTCTTAGAAGTATCTTTCTGGATGTTTCTCCTCAATCAAGGGAAAGAAAAGCAAAAATAAACAAGTGGGACTACATCAAACTAAAAAGCTTCTATAAAACAAAGGAAACAATCAACAAAACAAAAAGACAACCTACTGAATGGGAGAAGATATTTGCAAATCATATATTTGATAGAGGTTAATATCCAAAATATGTAAAGAACTCACACAACTAAACAACAAAAAACAATCTGATTAAAAAATGGGCAGAGGAGCTGAATACAAATTTCTACAAAGAAGACATATAGATGGCAAACAGGCACATGCAAAGATGTTCAACACCACTAATTATTAGAGAAATGCAAATCAAAACCACGAGATATCACCTCACACAACAAATGTTGGAGAAGCTGTGGAGGAAAGGGAACCCTCATATACCATTGGTGGGACTATGAATTAGTGTAGTCACTATGGAAAACAGCATGGCGATTCCTCAAAAACTTATTACCCAGTTATTTCACTTCTTGGTATTTATCCAAAGAAAACAAAACAACAACAAAAAAACTAACTCAAAAAGATACATGCACCTCTATATCCACTCCAGTATGATTTACAATAGCCAAGATATGGAAACATTAAGTGCCCATCTACAAATGAATGGATAAAAATGATGTGAGATATATATATATATATAAAGTGAAATTCTACTCAGTCATACAGTCATAACATAGATGAAACGTTGCCATTTGCAACAACATGGATGGACCTAGAGGGTACTATGCTAAGTGAAATAGGTCAGACAGAGAAAGACAAACACCACATGGTTTCAGTCATATGTAGAATATAAACAAAAAATAAAATAAACAAACCCAACCAAATAAAAACAAACACATTGTTACAGAGAACACAGTAGTGGTTACCAGAAGGGAAGGGATGTGGCGGGAGAGCAAAATACATCACTGGGGTCAACTGTATGGTGATGGATGGAAACTAAACCTTTGATGGTGGGCACACTGTAGTGCACACAGAAGTCATAAGATTATATACATAAAATATATAATGTTATAAACCAATTTTTTAAAAAACAGGAACAAAAAGAAAGAAAAGTAGATTCTGGGAGAAAATATTTGCAAACCACATATCTGATAAAGGACTCATATCCAGAATATATTTTTAAAAATTCAAACCTAACAGTAAGAAAAACAAACAATTCAATTAGAAAATGGGCAAAAGACATGAAGATACATTTCACTGAAGAGATTACAAGGATGGTAAATAAGTACATGAAAAGATATCCAACATTATTAGTCATTAGGAAAATGCAAATCAAAGCCACGATGAATGAAACGTGAAATGAAAATCACAAGAAATGAAATATGAAATGAAAATCACAGTGAATTAAATATCACTATAAGCCTATCAGAAGAGGTAAAATAGTGATAATACAAAATGCTGTGAGGATGTGGAGAAAGTGGATCTCTCACACACTGCTGTTGGAATGTAAAACAGTAGAGCCACTCTGCAATACAGTTTGGAAGTTTTTTAAACAAACAAACAAAAAAACTAAACAGACATTTACCACATGACCTCACAATTACATTTCTGATTATTTATTCCACAGAAATGGAAATAAGTCCCCACAAAAGCCTGGACATGATTATTCATAGTGGTTTTATTTGTAATAGTCCCAAGTTGGCAATAACTGAAATGTCCTAAAATAGGTGAATGGTTAAACAAATTGTGGTACATACATTCCATGACTACTCAACACTAAATGGAAGAAACTATTGATACAAGAAATAATCTGGATCCATCTCAAGGGCCTTAAGCTGCGTAAATAAAAGTCATCTTCAAAAGGACACATCCTATATGATTCCATTTATATAACATTCTCAAATTGACAAAATAATAGCAATGGAGAACAAACTAGTTAGTGGTGGTTCAAATTCTAGAGGTGACTGAGAGACTGGTGTTGATAAGATAATAAGGCTGACTGAAAGATAAAGCTGATCTTAGTAAACTTGCTGGGCAAGAGAATGCTCTATTTGGAAATACAGTCTTTCAGAACAATGCATGAGTAATACACTCAATTCATAGGATTTGATTGGCCCTAACAGAAGTGGGTCTATTAGTTCAAAGTAGTGATGCTTCAGCATTCTGATTTGTTCCTTTCTAAGTTGGTTTGCCTGCTATTACAATTTTGATACAGTGTCAAACAGCAAAGTTTTTAAAGGTCTGTGATTAAAACAAATACAGATAACATTATCAACAACAACAAAATAAGTTTTTTTCTGATGATATCCCTCATTTAATACGACTTAAGGAAAAAGAAGTTTTCTTAATCTCATATATTTGATTCTAAGCACCAAGAGAATTTATAGTTAAGACTCACTTGAAAATTTGTCAGTTTCAAAAGATTGGGGTGAGAAAAAAGAGTATGGGACAGCTAAGGGTTGGTATCTTAATAAAACCTCTTACTTTACGCTGAGATGAGGAAGCAGTTAACCCACCAACATAGCAGTTAACTGGAAGTAAACCAGTGTGATGGTTGATTTTATGGGTCAAATTGAAAAGGCTATAGTACCCAGATATTTGTTAAAATACCACTCTGGATGCCATTGTGAAGTTATTCTTTAGATGAGACTAACATTTAAATCAGTGGACTTTGAGTAAAGCAGATAACCCTCCATAATGTGGGTTGGACTCATTCAACTGAAGGCCTTAAACCAAACAGGCTGAGGTTCCTTGAAGAAGAGGGAATTCTGTCTTTAGACTGTCTACAGATGCAAGCTGCAACATCAAACCTTCCCTGGGTCTCCAGCCTGCCTGCCTAGCCTGCAGATTTTGAACTTGCCAGTTTCACAATAAGTCAGTTCCTTAAAATAAGTGTCTCTGTCTCTGTCTCTGTCTCGCTCTCTGGTTCCCAACAACCTTGCAGGCCAGTTTTATACAATCTGGGGGAAGTTTTCAGCACTGATGTCCAAAAATGTTCATGCCATCATTGTCTATAATAGACAAGTAATGTAAAACATAATGTCTGTCAACAATATAATGAATGAATATATAATTGTATATTTATACTATACAAAGCTACATAGATACAAAAATGAAGGGCAAACAGTTGCACAACAGCACAGAGGAATCTTAAAATATGATATTCAGCAAAAGAGTTCAGATACAAAAAAGGATATACTGTATAATTACATATTGTATGATTGATATGACTTTGTATGAGTATGTAGAAAAGCAAGTCGTTGTTTCAGAAGAATGCAAAACTAAGTAGTAAAAATATAAAGAAAATGAGGAAAGGAGGACCTCATAGTGGTTACTTTTAGGGGAGAAAATTGGGGTTGTCATCGAGGAAGGGCTTCCAGAGGCTTCTGGGATACTGGCAATTTTCTGTTTCTTTTTTTTTTTTTTTTTTTTAATTTTCTGTTTCTTAATCTGGGTGGAATCAAGTAGATGTTAACTTTAATACTTGTCTAAGCTGCACTTTCGTATTTTATGCACTTTCTGAAGGTTTATTGTGAAAAGTATGCTGTTTGTCAGAACAAAAAAAAAAATATATCATGAATACGTGTGGCTTTTATAAATTTGGAAGGGTATTTCGTATAGTCCTTTTAAGTTATTCCACTCTAAAACTGTCTGGTTTTCTCTAATATTAGGAAAAAACAATGATTTACTTCACTATGAATATCATAATTTACTACAAGAGCAAAAAAAATCCCAGTAGTTGCTAGAAGTGGTCATGGAATGAAACAACAATAGCTAATTTCTTTCTGCTTAGGACCAGATTTTTTTTTTAATTGAAGTATAGTTGATTTACAATGTTGTGTTAATTTCTGCTGTACAGCAAAGTGATTCAGTTATATACATATATATATATAATTTTTGTTATGAAAAGTATATTAGTAGCACAGATTCATCAAAATAAAAAATTACGAATTCCAGTAAAGGTGGCTTCATAACTTAATACAATGAGGTACCTCCCCTGCTATTTTTATATTATATGATAGATAATATTTACACATTATTTATCAATTATAGGAAAATATGATAAAAGGGTAAAATTCACAAGTCTTATAGGGTTTGAAAACACATCAGATAACTATATAATTTACAACCATTAACTCAAAAAAAGGTCATAGACCCAAGTATAACACAATAAAACTCAAAGATAACATAGGAGAAAACCTAGATGAACTTGGGTATTGTGATGTCTTTTTAGACACAACACAAAAGACAAAATCCATGAAAGAAATAATTGATAAGCTGTACTTCATTAAAGTTAAAAACTTCCACTCTGCGAAAGACAATGTCAAGACAATGAGAAGACAAGCCACAGACTGGGAGAAAATATTTGCAAAAGACACACTTGATAAAGCACCATTACCCAAAACATACAAAGAACTCTCAAAACTCAACAATAAAAAAAAAAACTTATTAAAAATGAGCCAAAGACCTTAACAGACACTTCATCAAAGAAGATATACAGATGGCAAATAAGCATATGAAAAGATACAGCACATCATATATCACCAGGGAAATGCAAATTAAAGCAGTAATGAGACACCACCACACACCTACAAGAGTGGCCAAAATCTGGAACTCTGACAATACCAAATGCTTGTGAGGTTATGTGGCAACAAGACCTCTTGTTCATTTACTGGTGGGAATGTATACACAATGGTACAGTCACTTTGGAGGAAATTTGGGGGTTTTCTTACAAACCAAACATACTCTTACCATATGATGCAGCAATCATGCTCCTTGGTATTCACCTAAAGAGCTGAAAACTTATGTCCACACAAAAACCTGCATATGAATGTTTATAGCAGCTTTATTTATAATGCCAAAACTTGGAAACAACCAAGATGTCCCCTAGAGGGAGAATAAATAGACACTGTATATCCAGACAATGGAATATTATTCAGCACTGAAAAGAAATGAGCAATCAAGTCATGACAAGACATGAAGGAATCTTAAATGCATGTTACTAGGTAAAAGAAGTCAATCTGAAAAAAGGCTACATTCTGTATTATTCCAAGCTTATGACATTCTGGGAAAGGCAAAACTACGGAGACAATAAAAAAAAAAATTAAAAAAAATTAGAGGTTGCCAGGGGAGAACTGAATAGTCAGAGCACAGAGGATTTTTACCATATGATATTAAAATGATAGCTACATGTCATTATATATTTGTCTAAATTCATAAAATGTACAACACCAAGAGTGAGCCGTAAGGAAAACTATGGACTTGGGGTGATTATGATGTGCCAATGTAGGTTCATCCTTGTTGAAAAGAAAATGTGCCATTCTGGTGAGTGATGTAGTTACTGCAGGAGGCTATACATGTTTGAGGGCAGCGTATATACGGGAAATCTTTACACCTTCCTCTAAATTTTGTTGTAATCCTACAACTGCTCTAAAAAAGGTAATGTCTTTAAAAATATATACAGTTTGCCCTTGAATAATGTGGTGGGTAAAGGGCACCGACCCCTGCATTGTGGAAAATCCGTTTACAGCTTTATAGTCAGACCTCCATTTCTGAGGTTCCACATCCAGGAACTCAGCCACTACACTATAGTGTGGTACTATAGCAGTTATTGAAAAAAATCTGCATACAAGTGGACCCACACAGTTCAAACCCATGTTGTTGAAGGGTCAAATGTATACAAGATAAAAATCTCTGCAATCAGAATCAGAAACTTTTAGGAAATAAAATGAAATAACATAAAAAATAAAAAATGAATACTAGTTTCAGAGTGTAATATTTTACATTCCTGATAGTCAAATAGAAAATATTAAATTTGACATTTACTTTTACATATATGCACTTGAGGTTCCTAAAGTCCTTTTGGAAGTAAAACTCTTAAATAAATCTTAAATGAATAAGGATAGAGGTATTTATTAGTTTCTCCAGAACCCATGCAAATATATAAGGGTATGTAGTTGATATGTACTCACTACCTTACAAGTGAAAAGAATAAAAAAAATCAGTACTTTAAAAATAATTTCCATCCACATCCTAAGACTTCTCATTCTGCTTTAAGCACTTAGGTGAAATTTTCATGGCCAGACTATGGGAATAGTTTGAAGAGCTTTGAAAGTATCCTTGCAACAACCCTCCAGCCCACACAGTTCTTACCTCTTTACTTATCATCAAGGCTGGTATTTTAATAGATAAGATAATAAAAATAGTAAATGAGTGAATATATGATTTTTGCACAGAGTTATTCAAAAGGGAAATTACTTTGTTTTTCCTCTCCTTTATTCAATAGTCATTTCCTGAGTACATACCCTGTAGCTGTCACTATGTAAAGAATACAAAGATTTAAGTTAGTTCTTGCCCAAAAGAAGCTCACCATTGACTCATACTCTTATTTAAACCACCCCAAAATGACAATTCCTTTTAAAAATGAGAAATATCCATTCAGCTCTGACTTAAATAAAAGAGCTCCAATGGGAACATCATGAAAAGATATTTATGTTCAGCCATTGAATTAATTACACCCCCACTAACCTGGGCTACTCAATCACATAGCAGGTAAATGCAGATACTGAATAGATGAGGAGGAGGAGCTACTTTGTAGCTATAGAATTTAAATAAAATACTTTTGTTTTGACCACAATCTGCTTTATTATTTTGTTTGAAAAGCACAAGATGGTATATATTTTTAAAAATTTAACCAATAATGGAGAGTTTCTCAACCTAGAGTAATTTTTGCCACCCCTCTACACTGGTCCACACAGCATTTACCAATGTCTGAAGAAATTTTGGTTATCACAGCTACTGGCATCTACTGGTGCTACTGTCATCTAGTAACTAGAGACCTGGGATGCTGCTAAACATGTTCCTATGCACAGGGCAGTCTCCACAACAAAGAATTAACTGGCCCAAATTATTAAACATGCCTAGGTTAAAGAAGACATACAGATGGCCAAGAGGCACATGAAAAGCTGCTCAACATCACTAATTATTAGACAAAATGCAAATCAAAACTACAATGAGGTATCACCTCACTCTGGTTAGAATGGGCAACATCAGAAAATCTACAAGCAACAAATGCTGGAGAGGGTATGGAGGAAAAGGAATCCTCTTGCACGTTGGTGGGAATGTAAATTTACACAGCCACTATGGAGAACAGTATGGAGGTTCCTTAAAAAACTAAAAATAGAACTACCATATGACCCAGCAATCCCACTACTGGGCATATACCCTGAGAAAACCATAATTCAAAAAGACACATGCACCCCAATGTTCACTGCAGCACTATTTACAATAGCCAGGTCATGGAAGCAACCTAAATGCCCATCGACAGACGAATGGGTAAAGAAGATGTGGTACATATATACAATGGAATATTACTTAGCCATAAAAATTAACGAAATTGGGTCATTTGTAGAGATGTGGATGGACCTAGGGACTGTCATACAGAGTGAGGTAAGTCAGAAAGAGAAAAACAAATATCATATATTAATGCATATATGTGGAATCTAGAAAAATGGTACATGTGAACCAGTTTGCAAGGCAGAAATAGAGACACAGATGTAGAGAACAAACATATGGACACCAAGGGTGGAAAGCAGGGTGGTGGTGGGATGAACTGGGAGATTGGGGTTGACATGTATACACTAATATGTATAAAATGGATGACTAATAAGAACCTGTTGTATAATAAATAAATAAAATAAATAAATAAATAAATAAATAAATAAAATTTAGGAAGTAAAAAAAAAAAAAGAAATTACCCAGCCCATAAAAACTAACCACCCCATACCCTGGGGCCTCCTGACTTCTGAGATGGCCCACACTCTGCCTGTGGAATGTGTTCTAGGTGGTTGAATATATATATATATATATGTGTATATATATATATATATATACACATATATATATATACATATATATAATATATAATATATCTGAATCACCTTGTTGCACACCTGATATTTAATACACTAATGTAAATCAACTATAATTCCATTAAAAAGTGCCTAGGTTGAGAAACCTTTCTATAAAGAAATATCTTCCCCCCCAACAAATATCCCAAGCTTTGTAGTTCTCATACCAACCCGCAAGTCACCACTATAGGCCAGTTTAAGTTGGCAAGGTTCTCCAAGCTTAAACCAGCTTAATTCAAATAGAGACTCAATTATGGCCCAAGTTAGAGAGCTATTATTCATATGTCCTGTTTAAAAGGGCTTCCTGACGGACTCTTTCAGGGATTACAAAGTACTCTCATTAGCTCTGATTAGGTCCTGGGACCTGTCTTGCCTAAAATTTCTCATGCCTACACAGTAATAGAATGAAAGATGTATCTGGGTTTACTCGCTATCAGAAAATAAACATGAATTTATATTCAAATTTTTTCCAAAATAACAATCTCATTTACACTGTCAATTAAAAATCAAGTTTATTAAACAAAAGAAGCATAAGGATCTTCCTTACAACATTACCCTTCCAACCCCCCCGAGGTGAGAGGACATGAAAAACAGGGGTGTAAACCAGTCTAGTTAAAGGCATAATCAATTATTAAAGTCAGGCTCCACCTTTCTTCTTCAATATTGGTCATCACATTTCTTCAAATATTTGAAGTTGAGCTTTGAAAACAAAGTAAAAGCGCATGATTCAAGAGGAAGTAGTAGTAGTAGTAATTCATTCCAATGTCAGTTCCTAAAAACTCTGATCGGGGGCTTCCCTGGTGGCGCAGTGGTTGAGAATCCACCTGCCAATGCAGGGGTAACGGGTTCGAGCCCTGGTCCGGGAAGATCCCACATGCCGCGGAGCAGCTAAGCCCGTGCGCCACAACTGCTGAGCCTGCGCCTTAGAGCCTGTGAGCCACAAATACTGAGCCTGAGTGCCACAACTACTCAAGCCCACACGCCTAGAGCCCGTGCTCCGCAACAACAGAAGCCACCGCAATGAGAAGCCCATGCACCACAGTGAAGAGTAGCCCCCTATTCCCAAAACTAGAGAAAGCCTGTGCGCAGCAACGAAGACCCAGTGCAGCCAAAAATAAATAAATAAAAATTTTTTTTTTAAAAAAACCTCTGACCAAGGGAGTATCGTACTACACCCACTCCAACCCTCATTATCTAAAATGTTCCAACAATGCTGTTACCTATTCTCGATACTTATTAAAAAACAAACAAACAAACAAAAATTCTACTAAGGAACAATGTGCTATCTGAGCTGGGAGGTGTTCTTTCTTTCATTTCATTGTTGTTTGTTTTTGTTCTGGTTTTCTCTCAGGAGCCAAGACTTATAGGATTTAAGTCTCTGCTTGAAAGAAATCTAGGACCTCAAAAGCAAATACTAGAAACCCTGTAAAATCCTCTCAGATATATGCCCATAGAAAGGTTGAGGAGAAAAGAAAGTAATAAAAGCCTTGAAAACCATTTCCCTTCTCAGTTAGAAGGACAGTGAAAGTACATGCAGTAATAAGGCTACCCCACTCAGCATTCTTGCACTCACTTTAAATAATAGTGATGCACATGTAAATAAGCTTTCCAATTGTCCATGCATCTATAAACTAGGTTCAATTATCGCTTCTTCTGGATGGGTTTTGTGAGATTTAAGTGTTTTGTGATCAGTGAATGGAAGTTGAGATAAAAACTAGAAAATAAAGAAAATAAACTCTTTGCCTTTAAAGAGAAGTGGTCCCAGTTTCCTTTCACAAGCCTGAAGGGTTGTTGTACATATTAAAACTGCTGCATAGTTCCATCCCTGGTCACAGATTCCCCCCTCCTTCCCCCCCTCCTCACTGAAGATGTCAGATCTCTGAGAAACAGCGGTTACAAAAGGATGCTTTTCACAGCTTGTACTAGAAAACGCTGGCACCCCATCCCTGCATAAAATAGCACTAAACTGAGTCACAATGCTGGAAGCTGTGCCTTCTGCTTCTCTTCAATGGAATCTAGATAATTTCTAGTGAAAATACTAAATAATACTGCGAAGTTTTGCCTATGTATACGACATGTCGATTCTTTTAATCCCCCGTTTGCCCTAGATAATTTTAAGCTTTATCCATTAAGTGTACCACGCAAGAGAGAAAAACGCAGTTAACAAGACAACAGTGTTACCTAGGTATCTGGCTTCAGTATTACCAAGAGTCTGTCATTTGACAATTATTTCCCTAGCATACCAGACGGTAAAGAAAATGTTTTCATTCATCCGCAAATGACTAACATTTTATTGATGTTTCAAAACGCGGTTGAATACTGTTGCACTCTCAATTTCCAAGCCGGATTTGAGAGTTAAGCTTGAATACTAGTAATATCAGTAACTCCTGCTGCAAACGGCTCGGGCCTTGGAGTGTCATTTGTCACTTCAGCAGGGAGGTGATGCTGGTTAGGGGCTCCTCGATCAGTCAGTCTGGGTGGTCATAGGTGATGGGAACCTTTCCCTTTCCCCATATATCCTCATGCACTGCGATAAAAATCACTCTGAGCACCGCTACCGCCAAGCAAAACGACTCCCTGCCTGCCTCGTAAAGAGCTCAGTCTGGGGAGGCAGCCGGATGCTGACCCCTGCAGAGATTATTGCTTCTGTGCGCTTTGCCAAAGGACCCTGCTAGCATCATGGAAAAATAGTTAGGGATGTGCGAGGTTTTGCTGTATTTATTTCCTCCAAGGGATGAAGGACTGGGGTCAGCCGAAGAAAATCTTCCAAGACTGCTTAAGGGGGATAGGGTTGGAGGAAGGGGAGGGGTGAGCATATTTTTTAATTACTTGTTTCTCTCCTTCACCTCCCCGCTCTGCTTCCCAAACTCCTCAATGAACAAGATTGATCGGCTATCGACTCTAGCCTCGGTTCTCGCATTGATCTGCGAATGGACCGGAATAGCTAAAGGATCCTGAATCTGGAAAGGAGTTCACGAAGGGAAGAAGTAGAAAAGGGTAGGCGGCGGCCCCATGCCCAGCACCTCACTCTGCCTTGGGCCAGGACAGCGGCTCGCAGCGGCGGGGCGAGCTGCTACGTGGATGCGGCGGCGTGAGAAGAGAGGATAGCCGCTCTGCGCCGCGGAGTAGGAAGCCTATCCAAACGGGTTTGGAGGCTGTTAAAAAATATAAACCTGTGACTCGTTAAACCCGGTAACTTTGCCCTGCCTAGATTCGAACGCGCTGATCATTCCGCGTAATAGGCTCAAACGGGTTAAACTGCCTCTTACATAACAGGACTGCCCGGCTGCACACAATTAAAACGCTTGATTGCAGTCTCTTCCCGACTCCATCCCTTCACGACCCGCCCTGCCCCTCCCAGCGCGCCTGCGTGCCGCGCGCGCACAGGCCCCGCGAGCTCGACTCGCGCGCAGACGTGGGTGCGCGCTTACTACACACTCACACACACGTCCGCGCGCTCTCCACTTTGACTATACCTCTCACACACAAATTTAGTGTCAACATGCACAAGGTGCGGGGTGGAGGGGGACCGCCGTCCAATCCTTGGCGACTGACCCATTAGACGCGCCAGCTGCTCTACCGCCAGGCCTTGCAAGCACCCCCGTCTTGTCCCCTCAGAAAGCAGCCCCTCCTCCCCGTCACCGTCCCTACCTATATCCGAAAAGAGGTAAAGAGTGAACTAGTTGGCCGCTTGTCAACTGTAGCGCGGCCGCCCGGGCGAGATGGAAAAGAAAAGAAAATAAACAACGACACCTCACAGTCCCTGGCGTCATGATGGCGCCGACCACAACTTGGAGGACTTAAAAGTTACGGTGCCTCAAGAGGTAAAACGCACCGAAGAGGGAAAGCAAAGCGCCCCTCTGCTCTGTTCACCTCAGCCCCGACAAGGAGACTTTTCTGGCAAAGCATCACTCTAGTGCGTATGACAGGAAGGGAAGCGTTGTCTCCGATGCATCTCTCTTTTTCCTCTCAGTTTGCATAATTGTGATATACCTCTTCCTGATTTTTTTTTTTTTTTTCGTTTTCTTTCTTTTCTTCCCGCCCCGCTTCGTTTCCCCCCTCCCTGCTGCATCCCCAGTCCCCGGGCGGGGTTGCTAAGGAAACGGCCGCTTGGCAACGCGCGCGAGCCCGGGGCCGCCGGCCGCCGCTGCGCCCCGCGCTGCTTCTGCTGAGGGTGCTGCCGCGATTACAGCCGCCGCCGCTGCCGCCGCCGCTCGCCCAGCCTCCGCCGCCGCCGCTCCTCCTCCCTCACTCGCCAGCGCGCTCGCCTTCTCGCTAGATAGTGCGCGAGCCGTCCGAGAATTAGCCACACTCCGGACTCTGCCAAAAGCAACCGAGAGGAGGTGTAGTGTGGTGCTAGGGGGTGGGAGGGGAGGGAGGGAGGGAAAGCGAAGAGGAGGAGGAGGGGAGGCAAAAAAGAGAGAAACAACACCCAACAACTAGAGGGGGGTGGGGGGGAAGAAAGAAAAGAAACCCACCCATCCACCAAATTAAAAAAAAAAAAAAATAGAAAGAAAAAAAAAATCCTGTGGCGCGCTGCCTGGTTCCCGGGAAGACTAGCCAGCACCAGGGGGTGGGGGAGTGCGAGCTGAAAGCTGCTGGAGAGTGAGCAGCCCTAGCAGGGATGGACATGATGCTGTTGGTGCAGGGTGCTTGTTGCTCGAACCAGTGGCTGGCGGCGGTGCTCCTCAGCCTGTGCTGCCTGCTACCCTCCTGCCTCCCGGCTGGACAGAGTGTGGACTTCCCCTGGGCTGCTGTGGACAACATGATGGTCAGAAAAGGGGACACGGCGGTGCTTAGGTAGGAAGAACGTCGTGCTTTTTCGTACTTGTCTCAGTCTGTCTTTCTGTCTCTCTTTCCACCTTTCTTGCCTTCTTTTTAAACCAAGTAATGATGCTGGTGGTGATCACTATCAAAAGACTACGTTTCAGGAAATTCAGTTGCTGATTCTGCCTGGAGCCATGGCCCCTTTCCCCCGGGGCAGGTAGCAAGCCGGACTGGTGATGCTAAAGCACTTTGCCAGAACGCCAGGTAGCCCGGGGATGAGTGAAGTGTGAGGTTTAAGAGGGGCAGGTGCCACTGGGAAACTAAATTCGCAAGGTCTCTGTTTTATTGTCATGGGGTACTCTTGGAGAGTCTGACAAGTTTATCAGGTTTGTTTCTATTTTACTGCAGCCTAAGCGACTTTTTCAAACTGATGGCTGGCTCCCTGCTCCTATGTATTTTCCCTCTCACTTGGACACTTAGGCTCAATTTCTCCCTTTTCAGTTTTCTTTCTTTCCTCTTACTGCTTTCTCCCTTCGTTTTCTTTTCTTTTTTCCATTTCCCCCCTTTTTCCTTTGCCTCTTTTCATTCCTTTTCTACTTTCTATTTTTCCTCCCTTTTTTCTCCTCATATTTTCTTTTTTATCTCCACCACTCTAATTTCTCACCTCTTCTTTAACCCACTTTCCTCCACTCTTTACCTTTCTCCATTCCCCATTTTTTTCTTCATTAATATCCCTGTTCTGTGATCTCTCTCTCTCTCTCTCTCTCTCTCTCTCTCTCTCTCTCTCTTTGACTCACATTTCCCATCTCTTTCCCCATATCAGTTCCCATCCCTGTCAGATACACGTATGTTCCCTCTAACCCCTTCCAGTACCATTTTCTCACCCTCACAAATCTCTCTTTCTTAACCACACTCCCTCACATACTCTGTTTCACATTATCACACATGCTGGCACTTCCATACTCTCCCTAACAACCACTTTCACATTCAGATTCTCTTCTACTGTCTAAAAGGCACACGCTCCTTCACTGTTCCACACATTGTCACTCACACATGTGTACACACAGTCTCTTTCCTCTCTCTATCCCCTCATCTTTCCCTTTTCCTCCCTTTTCCCATTTTAAGTTTTGCTTTTGCTCACTCTCCCTTCTTCCCTTCTTTTCCCCAAGCTTGAGCATCGAAATGTTTTGTCATTAATGAACATCCGTAGACTAATTTTATCTCTAAACAACACTGCACATAAGCTTCTAGAAACATTTTTTCTCCTGTGAAAATAAATATAAATTGATAATCAGCAGTGCTTAGATCTAAACAAGGCTAAATGCCCTTATTCCTTCATTTCCCATCGCCCTCCCTTCACCCCATGACACCTCCACCTGACATATATCTCAAATCTCCCTGAAGGATCTTCTTTCTCTCCACTGGGTGGTAGTTGGCTTGTAAGTGCAGATTGCACAAAATCAGTATACATCGCATGTCTAAGGTGAAACAGAGTGGGATATGTTTTATTTGAGTCATGCAGTATATTTTAAATTTAATGATCTGGGATCTGGGTGTGGTAAATGATTTACACCTTCTAAAACATGCTTATGAGTCCAAATTCATCTGGAATACTATTGTAGTTTCTAATATACATTAATAACATGATTTTATAATATATGCTATCTCTACTGTAAACGCAAAATGCCACTGGATGTATACAAAAGTAACAAATGATTTGTTATAACTTAGTAAAATACCTTTCATTGTTGGTAAAAGAGATGAACTTTTGGTCACACACAGGATATAAATTAAACCCTTGTTTATGTTCTTTATATTAAGTTTGTTTTGGAAGTTTAAACAACAGTAAGGTTGAAGCGCTATCTTTAGAGGTTGCAAACACTTATCATTGGAGTTGCAATCTATATGTAGCAGCATATTGCCTATTTGTAATGAGCATTAACACTTTCAATCTAAAGGATTTGATAGACTGCTTGTCTTTTAATGGTATATCTTAAGAGTTTTGTTTCTAATGAACAATCTAATAAACACTATGGTTAATTAAAATAACTGAACCCATGTTCTGCCTCTAGGAGACCTATGTTTAGTTCACTCATTGCTTCCAATAGTGAAGCTTCTCTAACTAGTGACACCAATATCCTTCCTGGTTTGTTGGTTTGGTGCAGTCCTTGTTTACTTGTGTGCACTGTACCTCATCCATTTATATGCCATATCCTGAGTTTTGTCATATCTTAGTTTAGGGAACTTTTGACTTTTAAACTTTTAAAAGAGAATACAACCTCTGTCTCTTCTGAATAATGTTTCTAACCAATTACAATGTTTTTTTAAAATAAACAGAATCTTTTTTTTGTCATATGAAACAAATCCAATCTGCATTACTTTTTACTCAGAGTAATTTGCTTACAGTAATTCTAGAATTCTCCAGGGAGTATCCTACTTTTTATCTTTTTACGTTGCCCACAGGTTTTAAACACTTTTAACATGTATATTTATAAGAAATCCTCTTTCTCTTAAAAAAAATGTTAAATTGTGTCAGTTATTTTTCTTGACTCATCTGCAACTGGTATTTGCTCTGTTCATAGACCAGTACAGAAGAGCTTAAGGACTAATTGAGTGTAAGTCAGGTGACATACTTTTCATCAAAAGTAATGACACAGAGTTATAGTTTATGTTTTCACTTTGGATACTTGGAATTGTATTTATCTAATTATCTAATTCATTAGAAAACAAAACAAACAAAACAAAATCTTCCCTCATACATACACACCCTCACGTCAAAGCACAGAAATCTAGTACTCAAGAGAACACTTTACTGAATTACATGAGATCATTTATTAAGCTTTACACAATATACTTTATTTTTAATGTAACACATTCCTCAAAGTATCTCTAATAAAAAGCAAATAGTGGCATAAAAGTTATCAAATAACTAAGTGCTAAAGGCCTGAAAGTGCAAACGTGTCAGTCAGTGACTCTGTTGCTTGTGGTTACGTTAATGAAACAGAAGTTTAAAGGTCAAATCATACATTTTTATCTCCTAAATGCCAGAATGTCTGTTTTAGAGAAAAGAATCAAGAAAAGCAAAACTTCCCTTAAGTGGTGTTATCATACAAAAGGGAATTCATTCTGTGATCCACTAACTGTATCTATCATTTTGTAAATCACCTTCTCTATTTGGCTTAAATAGAGGACTTATAATGAAGTTCCATTTAATTATTTCAACATTCTTATCATTTTAACTTTGCCTCTTAAGGTTAGTGAAGCAATATATTAAATGTCAAAATGTCCATTATTTCTAATAATGATATTCACTGATAAATCTCTGAAGGATTCACTTGAGGTATTTGGACATTCTTGATAAAGTATTTAATGATGCATCTATTCAATACAGTAACTTTGGTACTTCCCTTACCTAAACTTTAAATGAAGGCATGGATGTCTAGAGTACCTTGTAATTTGCTACCAATACAAATTAATATTTTCATTAACTTATGAGATACTAGATATTAGATTGCTACCACATATAATACTTATTGCTGTTTTATGCTTAACAGAACTTGCTAATTTGTGTATGAAGAAATTAACTTTTTCTCTAGTCTTCAAATTGCATTTTAAAGTACATGGAAGATCTGAGTTAATGCTTCATGAGATGACATAGCAAAGAACAGGAGATGCTAGAACCACATTGGTCATGCTTCAGGACCCAGTGTTTCTAGACCTAGAAAATCAAGGGGAACATAATTTGCTCTGGCTCAATACATTAATTTCAGATGACTTTTTTTTTTTTTTTTGTAGTTTTGCAGCTACTTTAATGTGAATCAGTCACTTTATTCTTACCTTATTAACAAATACAGTTATGTTAACATGTCCAAAAACGTTTAATATTCTTTGGAGATAATACAAGGAATAACCTCATTTATATCATCCCAGTTTTTAAAAAGACATGTCATTTTTAAGCTAGTTCTTTCATCTGTTTCTACTTAAACTCATCTATGAATTTTGTACATTTTAAGCTGCCATCCTGATATGAATTCAAAATATCCTATTCTCTGCTTGTCATGCTTTAATCAAAGGAAGGAAGGAAGGTTCTTTTCTTAAATGTGATATCTTCTTTAGCAAAGTTGAACACAACTTTGTCATTTTAATGCAATAGATTTGAATGGAAGTTATATGAGATCCTAATAATGATATTGTAATAGGGCAGAAGACTTTTGCTTCAAGCATAGAGCACAGAGCACATTTATGCAGAAGATATTTCCATTGGAAGTCACAAAACTTTTACAAGTAGATTTATAAATGGATATGACAAGCATTTATTACTTCTCAGCCTATTTGTCCAATACATTTGCCTTTTGGTTACGTTAATTAGTTTTGGTTTAAAATGCATGCTATTGGATACAAGAAGGTAAATGATTTATGTATGAGAATGCAGAATTACCAATAGCAATAGAGTCGATTATACTGTACTTTTGGAATATCATTGAAGAGTCTCTTCAGTGAGTCTCTTCAAACTCATCTGTTAAGTCATCCCTACACATTGATGCATCCCATATTCCAAATGTACTGTTCAACTATATAGGCATTTTCAGTTTAGAACATTAAGGCACTATTTAAAAACCTACATGCTTATTAAATAGTGTCATTGAACAAATGTTTTTAAAATGCTGAGTTTTTTTTTCCTTCTTTAAAGGAGAAGTGGTAATAGATGTTCATGCTGAGTCATTTTGGAAAAATGCACTCCAAAATATGGAATAAAATGCTACAGTGTTACCTGTAGTGATTTGCAGAGCTGTTCTATTAGCATGACACATTACTTGATACATTAATACACAATCATTCATTATATTAAAGAACAATGTAGTATTTTTAAATTTTCTAGATATATTTATTTTTGTCCAATTTTTTTAGTTTAGAAGATCCTATAAGCCCATGTGGTTGTATGTCTTTGAGCACAAGCATGTTAATGAACTACTTATTTTAAATAGATTGGGTTTACAATTAAATAGCTCCATGAGATAAGTTAATTCTGAAATACCGGACTTTTGGAATGTTTGGAGAAATGTTCACATCCTGTATGTGACAGTTCTGGGCCTGATTAACCAGATCCAACCTTCATCCTTCTCCTATGCTGTGCTATTGGAGATAGATGATGAAGCTAATCCCCAGGCTGCATTTCTCAGTTGTCCACGTCAGCTGTCTTCAGGCTGTGGTTGTCCCATGGAAGGTAGTTTTAGGAGAAGGGAGGATATGATGAGTGAGAGGCCAAGGTGTTTCTCCCCACCTTCATTGCTTTAGGCAGTGTTCAGCAGTGTCTCCATCTCCCACTGGATAAACGGCTCTTGGGCTTCTGTATACTGCCTCACCCATTTGTTCTTCCATCCTAAGAGTAGCAGTGGCTTCCTGCTGTTCTAACTGTTGGGCTGTCTTATCATCATGTGTTCTTCTTCTTAACTTTTCCATCCTCTTTGCAGTCAATTCCCTGCATTAAATTCCCTCTGTTTTAAATATTCAGAATGGTTTACATTTTGCTGGTAGAACCCTGATTGATACATGGTGAAAAGTAATAGTTTCAGTGATTTTAAATATCTTGGGTTGAATTACTGTTTTGCTCATGGTAACATAAATGTTGCTTCCTAGCACTGGATATAATAGTTGTTTAAGGAGGTAGGCATAGAACCATAACAACACCGGGGCATATTACAAAGAAGAAAAATGGATATTTGGGGTATTGTCCACACCCAGATTATGGTGAGCACAATTAACCAATTGTATAAATATTTAGTTAAATATATGATTGAATAATTAATTTCAGAAGATAAAATATAAAGATGCTATGCATGGGAAAATAAAGTAGTTGAAGAGTATAAATTGGCAAGAATCAATAATACGTTTGTTTTTTTTTTTTTCCCCCGCTGAACAAAAGAGAACCAGGGCTAAACTCTGTTTGTGGATATGTGGTCAAAATGCTGAACTAATTCCTACAGTGTTGACTATTGAAATCAATAGGAATTAAAGGCCTTTCTTTTATGTAGCTTAATACCTGAAGAGCAAATCAAAGTTTCCAGTTTCTTATGAAGTATATGATCATAACAGTACACATAACCACTGTAGAAATTAGTCTCTCAAGCCATTTGAAACTTTTTATTAGAAATCAGATCACTTTCCTACCATATCCTATTCAAAATGTCATACACTAAGACATTATAGACATCACATCACTAACATGGAAGAGCTAAGGGAAGCTTTATTAGTCAGTATTGTTTGTTTTCACTCTCCCGCTTAACTGAGTATTAGATGATGTGGTGACCTTCCCCTTACATTCTTCAAAATACTTTCTAAAAGATATTTTGTAGGTGTCTGGCTCCAATATAAACAAGCAGTCACCATAAACTCCTACTTTTGGTGACTTTCTCCACATTTTTGCAGGAAAGATGGTAATTTAAAACCATAATTAATGCAATGACCATCTCTAAAGAATGCTCAAGAGAGGATTCCTGAGTTGGGAAGGAAGTAATACTTAACTCATTCTTCTCAAAGTTTTGCTGATCCATTATAGATTGTCATGGACATTTTCTGTGTATAAGAGAAAATAAAATGTATTGCTCCGTTTTTCCTTGGAACATCATATTACCTGCCTTTTGGCTTTTGTAGAGGAAACTTTAAATTGGACCACAGTCTATTTTGTCAGGTATTTTATGTGTTTCAAGTTCACCAATGGAAACAAACTTCCCAAACTACTAAAGAGTAAAATCTAGGATTTTTCTACATGGACATAATCATTATCAAATTGGATTTTAATTAGTCCACTGTATCTAAAAATACGATGATTTACAAGATGTTGGAGAAATTTAATAGTAGTAAGAAGTTTTTTGACATTTTGTTAAAGTACTTTCTGTTTTTTACTATATTAATTTTGGTTGTCAAAACACAAGGGTTTGTAAGCTCTGTGACTGTTGTTCATCTATTTCTAGGGCTTTAACATTGCACCTTGCATATATCAGGCCAACATCCACTATATTTTAAATTAATGAATTTTTTTGAAGGATAAGCAAAGGATTAAATGTATTTGTTCCTTGGTTTATTAATTGTTTCAAATTTAATAATTTTGTAATATCTTTAATACTATGATAGATCTGTGTGTTTATAGTGATTAAGTACTTTTTATCAAATCCATTTATCAGTGGTCTCTGCCTTAAGTAATTCCTGCAGAAGTCCTAGTGGGTTGAGACACACACATTGGAATCATTCAGTGTCTTTAAATTTCAGGACACAATCTACTAGTGGGTCTTGAAGAAAATGTACTGGATACTAAAGCTATTTTTTTAAAAACTAAAATGTACTAAAATAGGGTAGAAAGCATTTTACATAATAAAGGTAAGTATCATTTAATTAAACTTTTATTTTGTGTGTTTGTGTGTGTGTACTGTGTCAAGATTTTAGATGGTTTTTTTTTGTTTTTTTTTTTTACTGTGGGTTTCAGCAGAAAATGTTTGGAATGCAATGATACAGTTGTAAGATTATTGAGATGTACTTATAGTTTTAAGAAGATCTAAGATTTTAAATTATATAGGTAGGCTTTTGCTCTTTGCAATTACAATCAGCAGATAACAGGAACAGTTCGAAATTGCAAAATGTCTGTTGTAACCTTCTGACATTTTTTCTGTTTCTACCTCAACTCATGGAACCTACTCTTCCTTTCTTCTAAGGTTTCAATTAAATAAAATCAATAAAGATACAGAGGTAGAGAGAATTGGCTATTTGCTTTGAATGAATAACTCTCAATTGTGAAAAGTAGTTACACTCCCCAAGCCAGAGCATAACTTTTGTATCATTCTATCTCTCAGAGGTAGGTCAACGTTACTTTATAAACCACAGGGTATTGATACGAGCTGATGGAATTTTAATGTGGTCATGTGGCTTTGATTTATAATGTTGAGGAGGTTATCTATTAGCATTGTAGTTTCTAAGCCATATCAAGTTCTGAATCCTGACAGAGGACCTTTGATGCTCTTAAGCATCCAGCTGGCATGGAATTTGGTCTTTTAATCACTTTCTTTAGGAAAAGGGGAATATAGGAAAGGAGGAATTCGGCAGTGTTGCCAGCATTAAGTGTTGCTCTTTTGAACAGAAGCCAATACATTATACTTTCCAGATAGCTGGTAATTTATTCAATTTAAGGAAGATGTTTATAACCCTTTTTGGTCCAGAAGTAAATTGTTCTTCACTGAATTTCACTAAGTTGTTTGGACATAGGTCCAGTGCCCATGCTGAAGCTATAAGATAGGGCTTATTTAAAACTATAACTATTGCCATAAAGTATTGAAAGATTTTTGACGATTTAAAGGGCAATGGGAAAAAATGTGTTCTGTTGTCTTACCCACTAGTAAAGGAAACCCCTTTACTCTCATGCAGCTAAAGTAAATTTAGAGATATTAAAAGGATTTAAGAGATACTGTGAACATAAGAGCTATAATCAGAAGGTGGAGAGTATTGTTTGTATAGTCTCTCCACTAACATCACATACTCTTGTATCAGAATATTAAATGAATAAATCAAAGGGATCATAAAGTTTCCCTAATGTTATAGATATAATATTTCTTATAGAAGATCATACTTAGATATATCTGATTTGTAAATAACCTATTTTCAAATTAATGTCTTGGTACTTGATCAGCTAAATAGAAAATGGAAAAAAAAAAAAAATGGTATCTCTACTACTTAACATATTGCTGGCACATTGTTAGTGCTCAAAATCTGAATGTTTTTATTCCTGTCCTGCCCCTAGGGGATATATGTATATGTATAGCTGATTCACTTTGTTATAAAGCAGAAACTAACACACCATTGTAAAGCAATTATACTCCAATATAGCTGTTAAAAATAAAAATCTGAATGTTGAATGAAGGAATTGAAGGAGAGAGGGAGGAAAGGAGAGAGGAAGAAAGGGCGGGAAGAAAGTATGTTAAGATATATGAGTGACTTCTAATCAAAATCTAAAACTTTGGATCACTGGGATACATAAAATTCAGCCCATATTGTACTACATGGAATAATTATAATAAAAAGGAATAAATCTTATTTCATATAATTCATTAAATAATTGGAATAATCTTAAGCCTACATCCTTCCCATGAGGAAGTGATATACATCGTACACACTGAAGTTCTGAAAAAGTATTTTACACTCAAGTATATTTCTTCCTTCCATGTTACTAGTCCATTTGTGTTTATTTTAAAAGATAGATAGTAGCATTTTACCTTGGCCTGCAGTTGGATCAGGGGCGAATTTGGGGGAATATATTCACAAAAAGAAATTATATATAAGTCTTTGTGTAACTGCTCCCCTGTCTTCTTGAGCATATGTCATTGATCATTTTTCTTGCTCACACATCACTTATATGAAATAATAGGTATAAAGAGTTACTTTTGCTTATACACAGAGTTTATCTTCTATTGTAATTGTTTAGTTGCACTGAAACCTGTCATGCTTTGAGGTGTCTAGGATGGGAGTGAAGAGAGTGTGAATACCTACTGCTCTACTTACTGGCTATGTGACCTTGAACGAATGCCTTACCTTCTTCACTTTGTATCTCCCCTGGCAGAACGACATGGATTATGTGAGATAATGCATGTAAAATGCTAACATATCATCTGCCATTTAGTAAGCACTACATTTATATTAGCTAATAATTTTATGTGCTTTTCTTCTGCTAGTCTCAGTCTGAAATTCATTACTTACTGATATGGGTATATTCCTCCCCATGTAAATCATTTTACCAATCATTTGTGAACCCACTGTATGATATTCATTGAACATATATTTTTGTTGTGATGTTAAAATAACACTTAAGTAAAACCTTGTGATATCAAATGGTGAGCTGAGCCTTGGTTCAACAGAAGACTGCAGGGAAAATTGAAATAGAGAAGTTTGCTTCTCACAGGGCTTGGAGGAAGTACACGGCATACCTCCAGGGGCTGCACGGAGAGGTCAAGGCAGCATGCCTGCAGAGAGAGCGGCAGGACCTGGGGCACATGACTTTATTAGGGTTCCTGGATGGGGTGCTTTTGGGTTCCCTGGCTAAGGCCAGACTGGTCCAAAAAGAGGAGGGATCTAAGGGCTGCACAAGGGGAAGGCACACGTGGGAGACAGAGTAGAATGTTGCTCACAGGGGCTGCTGGGGAAGTGATGTTGGGGACTTACATTTGCTTGTTAGTCTTCTCACCTTATCTAGGACATGCACTGGCCGGAGGGGCTAGTGTCAGTTCAAGGTCCCTTTGGCCCACTTGGCACCCACTTGGTCACACAAAGTGGATGCCCAGGCAGCAATAGCATAGAGTAGTTTAGCTAAATTTTGACATTTTATATTTTATATTTTAAAGATTCTATTTAGTGGGCATACTTGTATTTGTTGTTGTTGTTGAGCCCAACAAGCAAGTGAGAGGACTCCAAATCTGGAAGTAGAAACACACCAAAAGAGGTTTTATCTAATAGGGTGCAGACCCAGAGAACTCAGTAGCAGTGAAACCTCAAATTTTATTCTCAATAAACTGATGGTGATTTGATTCACTTACCAGAAGTAAGAGATCATTGTAATTGGATGTTCACATGAAACATCAAGGACAGAAGAAAAAAATGAAAAGAGACAGAAGAGAAGAAATAAGAGGGATTAAAAAGTACAATGAGATGGCAATGGAAGAGTTAGATTAACATTTGTGACAGAGTTTAGAATGGCAGAGGTGATAACTGGTGACAACATTGGACTTGTCGATAAGAGGGTTAAAATTTTTTAAAATGGCTATGTATTCTGGATAAGGTAGCAAATAATTATTCAGGGTTAGAGATGCCCTTATGGTTTCTTAAGGCATCTATATGTTATGCTGAAGGCAGTGCAGTTCAGAAGTAGTCTGTATGGGCAAGAACTTTCTGTCTATATTGCTATTTTTATCTGTAGACAGTATATTCAGTAGAAGCTCAGAAAATATGAATGCTTGCTCTAATACTGAACATTTGCCAAATGCACAGCAGAATGATTTAAGTTTATAATCATGACGGAGCCATCAACATCATGATTCAGATTCAACTAACACATATTAAGTACCTACTATATATGACATACTTTCACAACAATATGCAATGAGGTATTGCTTTTCCAGTTTTATAGCCAAGTAAATTCAGGCTTGAAAAAGTAATGTAACTTGCCCCATGTGGAATAGGTAGTGGCTGAGCTAGAATTCAAATCTAGGTACTTTTATTCCAAGCTCCGTGACTTTATTATCTTGCATCTCTCCCTAAGAAAAGATCAAAATAATTGATAAATTTATTGCTTACTACACTATTAAACATTATTAAGCACAAGCTGCATTTTAGTTACTAAGTTGATAATGATTAAAAAAATCAAGAAGACATGTCATGGATTTGATGAAAAATGTGAAATTATTTTAATGTATTTATTTTATTTTTATTTTTGGCTGTGTTGGGTCTTCGTTTCTGTGCGAAGGCTTTCTCTAGTTGTGGCAAGCGGGGGTCACTCCTCATCGCGGTGCGCGGGCCTCTCACTATCGCGGCCTCTCTTGTTGCGGAGCATAGGCTCCAGACGCGCAGGCTCAGTAGTTGTGGCTCACGGGCCTAGTTGCTCCGCGGCATGTGGGATCTTCCCAGACCAGGGCTCGAACCCATGTGCCCTGCATTGGCAGGCAGATTCTCAACCACTGCGCCACCAGGGAAGCCCGAAATTATTTTAAATGAGGGTAAGTACTTAGAATACATTACATAGTCATAAGTATTTACTAGTTGGAAAATAGTGAATTCTTAAAACTATAAATATTCTGAAAAAAAAAAAGAAACCCTCTCATCCCAAAATGATTTTATCCCTAATGATTACAAGCTACTGATAATACAAGAAAAGAAAATGAACAGCTTTTGAATGTCCTTTATAGTTAGGCATTATACATTGGTTACTTCCCCAAAACCTTGAAACAACCTGCAGTTTTTCTCCTTTGTAAGTGGAGAAACAAGCTCATAGAAGATGAAGATGAATATCTTTCTGAGCCTTAATACAGCTTGTTAATGGCATAACCAGGGGTTGATTCTAGGCCTATGTGTCTCCAAAGCCCTTGCTCATTTTTTTTTTTTTTTTAAAGCCATAATATTTCTTGGAGCTTTTTCTATACTGTAGTCCTTAACAGAAAGGAAAAGAAGCCATTACTTGCTATTGTATTCCAAGTCCCCAAATTAATCTTTTGAATGCTAGTTCTGGTGTAACTGAACAGCTGAATCAAGTTGAATTAGAACCCCCCTTTGAAAAGGGTTAGGCAGCCTAGAGTGTTGAGCACTGTTATTTCCCAAAATAGATAGGAAGATCAAAAAAAAAAAAAATTCAGGGACCTATGAAAGATGCTTTTATTCCAATTTCATTAAACATGTCAGTAATATGTTAAGAGTCTTATGTTTAATTTCAGTTAATCAATAAAGTGAAACATTAGAATTAGACAGTTTTCCTTTTTCTGATAGCTGGTAGGAGTATGTAGATTTTATAGCATAATTGAACGAAAACTTGTTTTTATCTGATCTTGTGTAATTTAAGAATTTTCTTAAATGTGTTTACATATTCACTTTCTGTAGATTTTATGTGTGCACCCAAGAGGAGAGTATACTTCATGATGACTTGTTCTTTGGTTACCCAAAGCTTTTCCAATATAAAGTCCTGTTTTTGTCTCATATCATTCAAGAACATTTTCAACCCTCTATAACCCAATTCTAACTCTTCCTTCTCTGAATTCCTACACCTTTCCATTTTATTTTGTTTATTTTATCAATTTCACATTACAGTATATTGTTATCTATTTTGACTTTCCAAAAGACTGTAACAGCCATTGTCTTATATAATAGTCACTCACTTCTATTGCAAATTCTTCAAGAACTTTGTATTTTGCTGTTTGTATAGAATATGTTTACTAAATTCTGAGATACTTGAATTGATTTTTTATTTTCCTTTCGTCTTTCAGGAATTTGTTTTGTATTTTTCCCATTCATTGTGTAGTTTTTTTTTTTCTGTAGAAACATGTTCTTTCAGGAATTCATTCACCAATTTTTCAACATATATTTATTTATTTATTTTAAAATTTATTTATTTATTTTATTTTATTTATTTTTGGCTGCATCGGGTCTTCGTTGCTGCACGTGGGCTTTTCTTTAGCTGTGGCTTTTCTCTAGAGTGGGGGCTACTCTTCGTTGTGGTACGTGGGCTTATTGCTGTGGCTTTTGTTGCAGAGCATGGGCTCTAGGCGCACGGGGTTCAGCAGTTGTGGCACGCGGGCTCAGTAGCTGTGGCTCACGGGCTCTAGAGCACGGGCTCAGTAGTTGTGGTGCACAGGCTTAGTTGCTCTGCAGCATGTGGGATCTTCCCGGACCAGGGCTCGAACCCGTGTCCCCTGCGTTGGCAGGCGGATTCTTAACCACTGAGCCACCAGGGAAGCCCAATATATGTTTACTGAGTGCCTGTCATATGCTAGACACTTTCTATGAGTTTGAGATACAGTGATATAAGAGATAAGGTCTCGTCTATTGAATTTGTTCTAGTTCAACTTGTGTCTTTAAACAGTGTTGTGTAGAAAACTTATATTTGACTTTTTACTTCACCAGCTATTAGTTCTGTGGTCACAGGCAAGTTATGTGGGTTTTATGAGACTCAGTTTTCTTCTCTGTAAAATAGAAATACTTATAGCTACTCCTATACTTTTCTAAATCCTACTAATAATGCATGTGAATGTATTCACAGTATTTAGTATTCAGCACATAGTTGGTGCTCAATGTCAGTGTCTTTTCTTTCTCTCTTTCCCACCCTTCCTTTAATATTACAGATGTTATTTACAGCCAGGACTATCTAGTTAAAGGAATTGTTACATGTTATATTGTGCTTCCTGTGTTTCTGTTTGTTACCTAATATCTTCTGAGGCTCACCTACTTTTAGTTCAAGGCAGCTCTGTGGTACCTGAAAAAGTAGAGTTAATCTGAACATATGATAACATCATTCATGTTATTTCTATTTCTTGGAATCATTTTTTTCTTCATCTGAGATGCTTTGCCTTTGTACTGTTCTCTCTTTACTACTTTTGTACATGGATTTTCCCCTGAATTTGTTGTTAGGTTTTGACATATTCTGAATTTCCATGAAGAATGTATTTTCTTCCTGACAGTTGCTTCTGTTTGCATCTAAACCTTCTTGTCATCATTATATGTTTCTTCTAAAATCCTACACTTTTCTCAATGTACTTACGTTATCATTTTTCTTGGTTGGAAGGGTAATTTATAAGGAACACTTTGTAATATCACCTGTTCCTCTGTTTGATCAACAGAGCAAACAATATTTGAAATTATTCTGCCAATAATTCTTCATTGAAATAGTACTTCCATGCTTTAGCCACTTCATTTTATGAATTAATTTGACCTTCTACTCCCAATAGAAAGTATAACACTTCTCTCTAATTTCAATAATTGATGAGCTGATTTTCTGACTTCCTGGGCATTCTAAAAAAATCTCATCACATTTGACATGTATAATCCTTGATTTCTGGCAGACAATATTTAAACTTTTCTATATCACCTAGCTTCAAGTAGCATACAATTTGCATGATTTTATATGGGGAAATCACTAAAATGTAAATTATTGTTAATTTTCTTCATTTACATTAAAATCTCTGTTCACCTCTCTTGTCCTATACAAGAATACTGTGCTTTTTCAAATTCCTTCTAAACCTTTCAATATCTTCATCATTTTTCTACTTCCAGCTACCTATACATACATAGGCTTTTAGGTTGGGGTCTTTTTAAAAAAGCATCATATTTCTTTGAATCATTAAAAAAACTTGGATCAGGAAACTGATTAAGATTAGTTACCTCTGTTTACCATTGCAACAAAAAGAATAAAATATCTAGGAATAAACCTACCTAAGGAGACAAAAGACCTGTATGCAGAAAAGTATAAGACACTGATGAAAGAAATTAAAGATGATACAAATAGATGGAGAGATATACCATGTTCCTGGATTGGAAGAATCAACATTGTGAAAATGACTCTACTACCCAAAGCAATCTACAGATTCAATGCAATCCCTATCAAACTACCACTGGCATTTTTCACAGAACTAGAACAAAAAATTTCACAATTTGTATGGAAACACAAAAGACCCCGAATAGCCAAAGCAATCTTGAGAACGAAAAATGGAGCTGGGGGAATCAGGCTCCCTGACTTCAGACTATATTACAAAGCTTCAGTAATCAAGACAGTATGGTACTGGCACAAAAACAGAAATATAGATCAATGGAACAGGATAGAAAGCCCAGAGATAAACCCACACACATATGGTCACCTTATCTTTGGTAAAGGAGGCAAGCATATACAGTGGAGAAAAGACAGCCTCTTCAATAAGTGGTGCTGGGAAAATTGGACAGCTACATGTAAAAGTATGAAATTAGAACACTCCCTGACACCATGCACAAAAATAAACTCAAAATGGACTAAAGACCTAAGTGTAAGGGCAGACACTATCAAACTCTTAGAGGAAAACATAGGCAGAACACTCTATGACATACATCACAGCAAGATTCTTTTTGACCCAGCTCCCAGAGAAATGGAAATAAGAACACAAATAAACAAATGGGACCTAATGAAACTTAAAAGCTTTTGCACAGCAAAGGAAACCATAAACAAGACCAAAAGACAACCATCAGAATGGGAGAAAATATTTGCAAATGAAGCAACTGACAAAGGATTAATCTCCAAGATTTACAAGCAGCTCATGCAGCTCAATAACAAAAAAAAGAACAACCCAATCCAAAAATGGGCAGAAGACCTAAATAGACATTTCTCCAAAGAAGATATACAGATGGCCTACAGACACATGAAAGAATGCTCAACATCATTAATCATTAGAGAAATGCAAATCAAAACTACAATGAGATATCATCTCACACCAGTCAGAATGGCCATCATCAAAAAATCTAGAAACAATAAATGCTGGAGAGGGTGTGGAGGAAAGGGAACTCTCTTGCACTGTTGGTGGGAATGTAAATTGATACAGCCACTATGGAGAACAGTATGGAGGTTCCTTAAAAAACTACAAATAGAACTACCATACGACCCAGCAATCCCACTACTGGGCATATACCCTGAGAAAACCATAGGTCAAAAAGAGTCATGTACCAAAATGTTCATTGCAGCTTTATTTACAATAGCCAGGACATGGAAGCAACCTAAATGTCCATCGACAGATGAATGGATAAAGAAGATGTGGCACATATATACAATGGAATATTACTCAGCCATAAAAAGAAATGAAATGGAGGTATTTGTAATGAGGTGGATGGAGTTAGAGTCTGTCATACAGAGTGAAGTAAGTCAGAAAGAGAAAAACAAATACAGTATGCTAACATATATATACGGAATCTAAGGGAAAAAAAAAGGCCATGAAGAACCTAGTGGCAAGACAGGAATAAAGACACAGACCTACCAGAGAATGGACTTGAGGATATGGGGAGGGGGTGGGGTGAGATGTGACAGGGTAAGAGAGTGTCATGGACATATATACACTACCAAATGTAAAATAGATAGCTAGTGGGAAGCAGCCGCATAGCACAGGGAGATCAGCTTGGTGCTTTGTGACCACCTAGAGGAGTGGGATGGGGAGGGTGGCAGGGAGGGAGATGCAAGAGGGAAGAGAAATGGGAACATATTGTATATGTATAACTGATTCACTTTGTTATAAAGCAGAAGCTAACACACCATTGTAAGGCAATTATACTTCAATAAAGATGTTTAAAAAAAAAAAAAAAAAAGACTTGAAGAGACATTTCTCCAAAGAAGATATACAAGTGACCAAGGAGCACATGAAAAGATGCCCAATGTCATTGGTCATTAAGGAAATGCAAATCAAAACCACCTTATACCCATTAGGATGGCTAAAAAAACCCCACAGAAAACAGAAGGAAAATAACAAGTGTCAATGAAGATGTAGAGAAATGGGAACCCTCTTGTGTTGCTGGTAGGAATGTAAAATGGTGCAATGCTGTGGAAAACAGTTTGGTGGTTCCTTGAAAAATTAAACATAGACTTACCGATATGACCCAGCAATTTCACTGCTAGGTATACACCCAAAAGAAATGAAAGCAAAGTCTCAAGCAGACACTTGCACATGAATGTAGAATTGTGTGGAAAATTGCAGCATTATTCATAATTGTCAAAAGGTGGAAACAACCTAAATGTCCATCAACAGTTTTTGTATGAATAAACGAAATGTGGCGTACCCATACAATGGAATAAAATTCTGACGTATGGAACCACATGGATGAGCCTTGAAAACATTACGCCTAGTGAAAGGAGCCAGACACCAAAGGACAAATACTGTCTGATTCCATTGACATGAGGTGCCTAGAGCAGGTGCCAGCATCTGGGAGGAGAGGGAAATGGGAAGCTATTGTTTAACGGGTGCAGGGTTTAAGTTTTGCAGGGCGAAAAATTTCTGGAAAAGGATAATTATGGTTGCACGACAATGTGAATGTACATAATGCCACTCGATTGTATACTTAAAAATGGTTAAAACGGTAAATTTTGTGTTATGTACGTTTTTCCACAACAAAAACAAACAGATAAATAAATAAAAGGCAGCGGAGAGCAGAAAAAAAAAAAAAAAAAGATTAGTTACCTCTCTATAAAGTGGGTTAATGATAGTATCCAACCTATAGGTTATGAGAATTAAATGAGATAAGGTTTGCATATGGTACAAAATAAACAATAAATTTTAGCTATAACGATTTTTTAAAAAAATAAATTTATTATTTATTTATTTTTGCTGTGTTTGGTCTTCGTTTCTATGCGAGGGCTTTCTCTAGTTGCCGCGAGCGGGGGACACTCTTCATCGCGGTGCGCGGGTCTCTCACTGTCGCAGCCTCTCTTGTTGCGGAGCACAGGCTCCAGACGCGCAGGCTCAGTAGTTGTGGCTCACGGGCCTAGTTGCTCCTGGCATGTGGGATTTTCCCAGGCCAGGGCTCGAACCCGTGTCCCCTGCATTGGCAGGCAGATTCTCAACCAGTACGCCACCAGGGAAGCCCACGATTTTTATAAATATCATTAACAATAGACCTTCATTAATAGTTTAGGGGATTAGCTGACAGCAGCCAAAATCAAGATCCTCTGGTAATATGTTTACTTCTATACACTGCAGGATACTTTAGGGACTTATTTCATTAATTATTCTTTATTTCATGTAGGTCTTCTTGCTATTGCCCCATCTTTTGTGGAACTTTCTTCTCAACAGGTGATTTTCCAAAATGGCTTTTCAGTAATTTCCAAGTTCTGTTCATTTTCTAAATGTAGCTCAATGCTAATTTTTTCTATGGAATCTTTATTAATTGCTCAGAATTTAAGAGGTGAAAGAAAAATTTAAACACATGGGGGTATATATATCCCCAAATTTATATACACAAATATATACATACATGTACATATTTAAAAATTTATTTACTTCACACTTTTGTAAACCCAAATAATTACCTTGCATTATTGCTGGACTGAACAAAATATGTTTGGTGAACAGAAGCAGCTACTTCCTTGTATTTTAGTTATTTATATACATGTTTTATAAGATACCTCTACCCAACTCTAGGCCTTGAGAAGGAAGAATTGTTACCTTAATTGCCCTTGTATCCCCTGGGACCTTGAACGTCTTGGTGAGTAGAAAAATATTTGTGGAAATAAGTAAATGAATCTACAAAAAACTAGTTTCTCACAATAGAGTCTTCTGCATGTTTGGTTTGTGAAGTATCTATTTATGAGGTACAGATGTATGTTTAATTTGTGAATTTATTATAGTTGGCTGTTAATTAACATTTTATACACAAGTCCCTCTTGGAGTAGAGGTTGAGGTGAATATGTATCCACATCTCCATTCCTTAGTGTTCATTTTAGTGTTATACAGATCACTTGCCAGAAATTTTATGAGACAGGGGGACATGTTTGCTTTGTAAATATTACTGCCGTACTCCTGAAAATATTAATATCAATAACATTATAATGATACAATAACATGGATGGGAAATAGTCGCACCAGAGATCATTTCAGGAATTAATCAGTGTGTTGTTATTATTTTTGTAAGTAACACTACCTAAAAATAAGAATTTTTGGTATTTGGTTAAGCAAAATCACTTGAATTCTAGAGTGAATGGTGCTGTAGTGTTTTTCCCCCTAATTTTTTTGAGTAGAGGATCATAAATAGGATATCACAAGTTGGGAGGAAGAATTAAGTTACAGCTTAAAGGGGCCACTCAAATACATTTCAGAGTGGTAGCATTGTGATGAATATTGTGTATGGTAATGAAGATAATACCTATGATTTCTGTAGCCTAATAAAAAAATAATTTTTAAATTCATAAAATTAGGCAGGCAGCTCATTGGAGGCTTTTCAAATGTCTAATAAGTTCCTAATAGGTATACTTCATATTTCATGCCTTAGGGATTTAAGAAATAGAGCCCTTATTTTATTTTATTTTTTTAAATCTTTATTGGAGTATAATTGCTTCACAATACCATGTTAGTTTCTGTTGTACACCAAAGTGAATCAGTCATATGCATACATATGTCCCCATATCCCCTCCCTCTCGAGCCTCCCTCCCATCCTCCCTCTCCCACCCCTCTAGGTCATCGCAAAGCACCAAGCAGATCTCCCTGTGCTATGCTGCTGCTTCCCACTAGCTAAATATTTTACATTCGGTGGAGTATATATGTTGATGCTACTCTTACAGTGCCCCAGCTTCTCCCTCCCACCCCGTGTCCTAAGGTCCATTCTCTATGTCTACATCTTTATTACTGCTCTGCAACTAGGTTCATCAGTACCATTTTTTTTTTTTTTATTCCACGTATATGTGTTAGCACACGGTATTTGTTTTTCTCTTTCTGACTTACTTCACTCTGTATGACAGACTCTAGGTCCATCCACCTCACTACAAATAACTCAGTTTCGTTTCCTTTTATGTCTAAGTAATATTCCATTGTATATATGTGCCACATCTTCTTTATCCATTCATCTGTTGATGGACATTTAGGTTGGTTCCATGTCCTGGCAATTTTAAATAGTGCTGCAATGAACATTGTGGTATATGTATCTTTTTGAATTATGGTTTTCTCAGGGTATATGCCCAGTAGTGGGATTGCTGGGTCATATGGTAGTTCTATTTTTAGTTTTTTAAGGAGCCTCCATACTGTTTTCCATAGAGGTTGTATCAGTTTACATTGCCACCAACAGTGCAGGAGGGTTCCCTTTTCACCACACCCTCTCCAGCATTTATTGTTGCTAGGTTTTTTGATGATGGCCATTCTGACCTGCGTGAGGTGATACCTCATTGTAGTTTTGATTTCCATTTCCCTAATAATTAGTGATGTTGAGCATCTTTTCATGTGCCTCTTGGCCATCTGTATATCTTCCTTGGTGAAATGTCTATTTAGGTCTTCCACCCATTTTTTAACTGGATTGTTTGTTTTTTTGCTATTGCGTTCCATTAGCTGTTTGTATATTTTGGAGATTAATCTTTTGTCTGTTGTTTCATTTGCAAATATTTTCTCCCATTCTGAGGGTTGTCATTTTCTCTTGTTTATGGTTTCCTTTGCTGTGCTAAAGGTTTTAAATTTAATTAGGTCCCATTTGTTTATTTTTGTTTATTTTCATTACCCTAAGAAATGGGTCAACAAAGATCTTTGTGCGATTTATGTCAAAAAGTGTTATGCCTAATTTTTCCTCTAAGAGTTTTATAGTGCCTGGCCTTACACTTAGGTCTTTAATCCATTTTGAGTTTATTTTTGTGTATGGTGTTAGGGAGTGTTCTAATTTTATTCTTTTACATGTAGCTGTCCAGTTTTCCCAGCACCACTTGTTGAAGAGGCTGTCTTTTCTCCATTGTATGTTCTTGCCTCCTTTGTTGTAAATTAGGGGACCATAGGTGCTTGGGTTTATCTCTGGGCATTCTATCCCGTACCATTGATCTATATTTCTGTTTTTGTGCCAGTACCATACTGCCTTGATTACTGTAGGTTTGTGGGATAGTTTAAAGTTGGGGAGCCTGATTCCTCCAACTCCATTTTTCTTTCTCAAGATTGCTTTGGCTATTCGGGGTCTTTTGTGTTTCCATACGAACTGTAAAATTTTTTATTCTAATTCTGTGAAGAATGCCATAGTTTGAAAGGGGTTGCATTGAATCTGTAGATTGCTTTGGGTAGTATAGTCATTTTCACAATATTGTATCTTCCAATACAAGAACATGGTATATTTCTCCATCTGTTTATGTCATCTTTGATTTCTTTCATCTGTGTTTTATAGTTTTCTGAGTACAAGTCTTTCGCTTCCTTAGGCAGGTTTATTCCTAGGTATTTTATTCTTTTAGTTACGATGGTAAATGGGATTGTTTCCTTAATTTCTCTTTCTGATTTTTCATTGTTGGTGTATAGGATTGTCATAGATTTCTATGCATTAATTTTGTATCCTGCAACCTCACCAAATTCATTGATTACTTCTAGTGGTTTTCGGATGGCATCTTTAGGATTTTCTATGTGTAGTATCATGTTATCTGCAAACAGTGACAGCTTTACTTCTTCTTTTCCAATTTGTATTCCTTTTATTTCTTTTTCTTCTCTGATTGCCATGGCTAAGAATTTGTCCATTTCTATGTGGTTGTCCATTTTATTGGCATATAGTTGTTTGTAGTAGTCTCTTATAATCATTTGTATTTCTGTGGTGTCAGTTGTGGTTTCTCCTTCTTCATTTCTAATTTTATTGATTTGTGTGCTCTACCTTTTTTTTTTTTGATGAGTCTGGCTAAGTGTTTATCAATTTCGTTTATCTTCTCAAAGAACCAGCATTTAGTTTTATTGATCTTTGCTATTGTTTTCTTCATTTCTATTTCATTTATTTCTGCTCTGATCTTTATGATTTCTTTCCTTCTACTGACTTTGGGTATTCTTTGTTCTTCTTTCTCTAGTTGTTTTAAGTGTAGGGTTAGATTATTTATTTGAGATTTTTCTTGTTTCTTGAGGTGAGATTGAATAGCTATAAACTTCCCTCTTAGTACTGCTTTTGCTGCGTCCCATAGGTTTTGGGTCATCCTGTTTTTGTTGTCATTTGTTTCTATGTATTTTTTGATTTCTTTGATTTCTTCAGTGATCTCTTGGTTATTTAGTAGTGCACTGTTGTGCTGGGTCTTCGTTTGTGTGCAAGGGCTTTCTCTAGTTGTGGCAAGGTGGGGCCACTCTTCATCGCCGTGCACGGGCCTCACACTATCGTGGCCTCTCTTGTCACGGAGCACAGGCTCCAGACGCGCAGCCTCAGTAGTTGTGGCTCATGGGCCTAGTTGCTCCACGGCATGTGGGATCTTCCCAGACCAGGGCTCGAAGCCGTGTCCCCTGCATTAGCAGGCAGATTCTCAACCACTGCGCCACCAGGGAAGCCCCAGCAGTGCACTGTTTAGCCTCCATGTATTTGTGTTTTTTACAGTTTTTTTCCCATAATTGCTTTCCAATCTCATAGTGTTGTGGTCAGAAAAGAAGCTTGATACGATTTCAATTTTCTTAAATTTTCCAAGGCTTGATTTGTGACCCAAGATGTGATCTCTTCTGGAGAATGTTCCATGTACACTTGAGAAGAAAGTGTATTCTGCCACTTCTGGGTGGAATGTTCTATAAATATCAATTAAATCTATCTGGTTTATTGTGTTGTTTAAAGCTTGTGTTTCCTTATTTATTTTCTGTTTGGTTGATCTGTCCTTTGGTGTAAGTGGGGTGTTAAAGTCCCCTACTTTTATTGTGTTACTGTCAATTTCTTCTTTCATGGTTGTTAGCATTTGCCTTATGTATTGAGGTGCTCCTATGTTGGGTGCATGAACAATTATAATTGTTATATCTTTTTCTTGGATTGATCCCTTGATCATTATGTAGTGTCCTTCCTTATCTCTTATACCAGTCTTTATTTTAAAGTGTATTTTATCTGATACGAGTATTGCTGCTCCAGCTTTCTTTTAATTTCCATTTGCATGGAATATTTTTTTCCATCCCTTCACTTCAGTCTGTATGTGTCCCTAGGTCTGAAATAGGTCTCTTCTAGACAGCATATATATGGGTATTGTTTTTGTATCCATTCAGCCAGTCTATGCCTTTTGGTTGGAGCATTTAATCCATTTACATTCAAGGTCATTATCTATATGTATGTTCCTATTACCATTTTCTTAATTGTTTTGGGTTTGTTTTGTGTGTCTTTTTCTTCTCTTGTGTTTCCCACCTTCAGAAGTTTCTTTAGCATTTGTTGTAAAGCTGATTTGGTGGTGCTGAATTCTCTTAGCTTTTACTTGTCTGTAAAGGTTTTAATTCCTGTCAAATCTGAATGAGATCCTTGCTGGGTAGAGTAATCTTGGTTGTAGGTTTTTCCCTTTCATCACTTTAGGTATATCCTGCCACTCCCTTCTGGCCTGAAGAGTTTCTGCTGAAAAATCAGCTGATAACCTTATGGAGATTCCTTTGTATGTTTTTTTTTTTTTTCTCTTTCTGCTTTTAATATTTTTTTCTTTGGATTTAATTTTTGTTAGTTTGATTAATGTTTGTCTTGGTGTGTTGGACTCTCTGTGCTTCCAGGACTTGGATGACTATTTCCTTTCCCATGTTAGGGAAGTTTTTGACTATAATTTCTTCAAATATTTTCTCAGACCCTTTCTTTTTCTCTTCTTCTTCTGGGACCCCTATAATTCGAATGTTGGTACATTTAATGTTGTCCCAGAGGTCACTGAAATTGTCTTCAATTCTTTTCATTCTTTCTTCTTTATTCTGCTCCTCAGCAGTTATTTCCACCATTTTGTCTTCCAGCTCACTTATCTGTTCTTCTGCCTCAGTTATTCTGTTATTGATTCCTTCTAGTGTATTTTTCATTTCAGTTACTGTGTTGTTCATCTCTGTTTGTTTGTTCTTTAGTTCTCCTAGATCTTTGTTAAACATTTCTTGTATCTTCTCAATCCATGCCTCTATTCTTTTTCCGAGATTCTGGATCATCTTTACTATCATTACTCTGAATTCTTTTTCAGGTAGTTTGCCTATTTCCTCTTCATTTATTTGGTCTTGTAGGTTTTTACCTTGCTCCTTCATCTGTGACATATATTTTTGCCCTCTCTCTTTTTTTTTTTTTTTTTTTAATGAGTGGGATTGTGTTCCTGTCTTACTGATTGTTTGGCCTGAAGCTTCCAACACTGGAGTTTGTAGGCTGCTGGGTAGAGCTGGGTCTTGGTGCTGAGATGAGGACTTCTCTGAGACCTCACTCGGATGAATATTCCCTGGGGTCTGAGGTTCTTTGTTTGTCCAGTGGTTTGGACTCCGAACTCCCACCACAGGAGCTTTGGCCTGACCCCGGGCTCATGAACCAAGATCCTGCAAGCCACGTGGAGTGGCAAAAAAGAAAAGGGGAGAACAATAACAAAGTAAAAAATAAAATTAGACTAGGAAACTAATAGCTATGTTAGAAAGAATATAAAAATAAAAATATAGATGAATCAACAACCACTGGAAGGTACAACAGTACCATTATAGTAAAAAACAGGAGGAGGGAAAGGAAAAAAGAAAAGAAAAGAAAAAAAGGGGGGGAAGGCCTTGGCTGTGGAGGGCAGGGCCTAAGCAAGCACGAGGTTTGAGTGGTGGGTGAGACCTATGCTTAGGACCCAGACAGCTGGAAAAGGCCCTGGGGGCTGTGTGGGGTGGGGCTTAGGCTCAATGGAACAGAAGGGGCCCTGGTGTGCCCCCCACCCCTGGTCTCAGAGGGCGGGGGACCTTACCTGGGAGCCCAGCAGGCTTCCTGGGCTCAAATGGGCAGGGCAAACACCCTCCTCTCCTCTCCTGCTCCTCTGGTTCTGGAGGGCCCCTCCCACCTGTCTCTCCTGATCTTACTGGCCTCTGGGGTGCTGATCCTGTCTGGCCTCCACTTCTACTCCCACCCTCAGTCCCCCCACGTCCTACCGGTTCACTTGGGGGTTCCTCCTGTCTCTTTGGGCGTCAGGGTTCCCCACCAGCGGCCAGCAGGTGCCCTAGTTGTGGGGAGACGCTAACTCGTCGTCGTCCCACACTGCCATCTTGACTCCATCCCCCATCCCTTAGTTTGGTTTTAAAGGTAAAGAACTTTTGGTTTTTGATGCCTTTCTCATTTAATAATTAAATGTTACCAAACACTTAGTGAAACATTCAATAAATAGTTTATCAATTGATTGTTTTACATTTCTTTGAACTACTCTTAAACACTGACTTGTTATTCCTAGTGAATTAGGAATACTGTAATTTAAAAATTAATTCTTAATAGTTAAATTAAATTGTGGCATTTGCATCTCAGTTATTTTTCTTAGAGAAAATTCAAAAGAGGAGGTTTGATATACTCTAAGATTAAATGGAAATATTGAAATTGATTGACTTTAGAACCACAAAGTTAATAAAATTAAAGACTAACAAAAACTATCTTCTCAATAAAAGAGTCAATTTATTATCTATTTTAAATTATTTTCATTTAGTGTTAGCAGATAGGTTGGTAGTCAGAAAGGCAGACAGTTGTCATTAGTCATGCATAATTAAAGCATAATATTGTCCAGGAGTTTAGAGTTAATATAGCGTAGAGAAAAATATCTGACATATAATGTATACATAAATTAGTACTAATGGTATAGTTATACAACTTTGATTAAAAATAAAATAGTATATTATGTAGAGTTATTGAACTGTTTTATGAAGAAATGAAAATTGAATACTTAAAATTTACTTGGCATAGTAGTTTATATAATGAACTATAAATGTATTAATTTAATGTAAATACTCTTAAAACAAATATATAAAATAAATTCTTGCTAATGGTTTTACATATATAGAAAAACTAGACCTTGGTACAGTTTTTCAATTTTTTTTTAATGTTCAAGAAGAGAGTTTTCTAAGAAGAAATAAAATACTGGCATTTTAAATGATGAATTTTGCCAGTAACAAAAAAGTCTATATATTATTAAACATTTTATGGGTGTCAGTAGGGGCTATATTTTCTGTTATTAAAAATAATTTCTCAATTTAAATATAAAATATAACATATTATAAAAAACTTAAAGTTTGAGGAATTTTAAATATTACTATAAAATTATTTAGTATCCGTATATTATTTTACTTTGAATAATAAACAGTAAAAGACATTCTAGGATAATGGATTTCTAAAAACAAAAATGTCATTATTGTTAAAATATATTTAATTATTGTTAGTATTAGTTTTTCTACATTCAAAAGCCTTCAATTTAGAGTCTCTAGTTATTTCAAAATAAACTAAATAATTCCATTAAAGTAGAAGTCAAATTTGATTATAAATATATATTATAAAGTTTGAATTAAAATTTAAACATATTTATTTCATACTTGCAAAATAATAATTGTGTATTAAAATATTACTTATATGTTTTCTTATTTAAATATCACAACATACTTATGAGGGAAGCAGGACAAGTTTTAAAATTTCAATTTTACAAATGAATAAACACAGGCTTAGATGCTTAAAGACTTCTTATTGGTTATGAATAATAATTATGTCTTGATAATATTAAAGCTTGGACAGGAACTCAGTCTGAATTCTTGTTTAATATACTTTCTTCATATTACTGATTACATAGACATAAACTATTTAGTGGTATAGAGTTTAATTTAAAGGGACTCTAGAACATTTCATTTTGGCCTCCATATTGAATATACCTGTCATAACTAAGTGATACCTGTAACTTCCAGGGACCACTTTTTCCTATTTTGATCTATTCTCCATCACATTTTACCCATTCCCACTGAAAAAATACGTGTTGAGTAAATAATGGAAACTTCTAAGAAGAAATGAAATCACATGAAGAAAAGAAAATTAGGGAAAAAATAATGAAGTGAACATGACAATCTTTTCCTACTATTACACTATTGCCATTCTCTTTTGTCATTGTCATTTTTCTTCTTTTTTGCTTTGATGACTTCTTCCCTTCACTCTGCACCCCAAAAGAAGAAAGTACCTGGAGATGATGAATAACTCTAAATGCTGGTTCTTTAGCCAGTTGCACAATGGAGAAATAATCTTAACCACCTCACTTAATTTGGGGTTAGGAAGTTGGAGGGAGATAATTCTTTACAGAAAGTAGTGCTTACGTAGCAGTAGTTTGAGAGAGATAGAACAGACTATTCAAGTAAAGAGAACTTTAAATTCTACAGGGTCTGTTTTTCGTCTTTTTATTTTGTTTTGTTTTGACTAGGTATTTTACATTCATCACAAGTTTAAAAAATATATATTATTTAAGGTGGTTTTTATTAAGCATATATTTAACTTTAACAACAGATTTTCCTTCCCTTATTAGTTAAAAAATCAAAAACAAACTACTTAAACATAAAAAAAATGAAACATTCCTTTTGGAGAAATAAAACATCCAGTTTGTATAGGTAATTTCCAGTAATAAAATAACGGACTTTGATCACTCTTTATCAGCACTTCCTCCAATGGTGTTATGGGGAAAGCTAATCTATACAATATTAGTACAAAATAAGCTCTTTCAGGTGACCTGTATTTAATCAACACTCTATTTCTTCTAAAAAATTCTAACTGGTGCCCTCAGCAGTCAGTAAACTTCTCTTTAATATGTATGTGGAAGTTTCTTCCTGTGAGTTGAATTCTGAGGTTAGCAGAGTCAGTTAAAATATGAAATATTTTTTGAAAATACTTGATAAAGACTATTGTTAAAAATAATTATGTTTGAATAGATGTAGGTAGAGTAACTAACATATTTGTAGTAAAATAATTAAAATCTAGATGCAGTCTATATTTAGAATGCTTCACAAATGTCTTTAAATTTTCATTCCACTTTGAAGAACAAGAAACTGAAAGTCTGATCATCTTAATTTGAGCACTATGGGGTACAAGAAAGACAGTGTGGAACTTTAATCAGAAGTGGTATTTGCTGTTTTGTTGACAGAAAAATTAATTTTTAGGAGATTTTTTAAATTGCAGGACTTCTCAATATTTAACATGATGATGTTAAATATTCATTATACCGAATATGTAGCTTTATCAAAACCATTTTATCTTGGAATCTTTTTTTTTCTAAGAAGTACCTTCAAATCAGTGTTCTGTGTAACTTACACATACATTAGAAGGTTTGCCTATTAAATTTTATTATAAAAAGTGATCAAACTTAGAATATCTTTAACACATCATGTTAGGTGCCAAAATCACAAAACTAATCTCCACACTGGTTATGAACTTAAATGACAACAAATCTGTAAAATGGTAGTAAGAAAGTTATGTGTTTCCATAGCCATTTATTTACGTCCTAGTTGTGGTGTATTCAGGCAGTTCACTTAACATTTCAAAGCCATGTTATCGATAAAGTGGGGATTAATCTATACTTCACAGAATTTCTATGAGGATAAAAGAGGAAATTTACATAAAGCACTTCATGGCAGTGAAGGATAGTAAGCCATTGATAAGTTTTTATTATTATTACTATTATTATTATTGTTTTAACTTTACAGTTAGCTAATTATTTCAGAAAATAGTCTCAAATGAAAAACGAAAGAAATCTAAAAACACAAAAGACACAAGGTAAAAATCCAGAGAATTACTACGAAGAACTGAAGAGTAAGAACAGTGAAAGAGATGAGCTCTAAGAAAACATAAACGTTACCTGCTTTGCAATTTTGCCTAAGGTGGAACTACATTCAAGAATAATTTTATTTGTATCTCATTATTGTCAATGAACATTTATTAGGCTTACCTATGTTCATGCTCTTGTAAGGGTTCATTAAATAGACACAATACTTACCCTTTAGAAGAATGTAATGAGATGTATTCTTTATATGTATAACCTTCCTTTCTATACTAAGTTTGTATGTTGGAAAACTGTTCTGTGTTGCTGTGGAATATTATAAAATAGTAAAAATTTCTCCTCTCATTACAGATGAGATAAAACTCTCCCTCTCGCTTTGAGAAATAGTCTTTAAGTACTAGAATCCTCTACCATGATTTAGTTGATTCCTTGAAGAGCCATAAAGCATATCTTCAGTTACACAAGCAGTCACAATTTGACTGTGTAAAGGAAAAAATGGATTTGAGGAACGAATAATAAATATATGTCAATGTATAAAAAGAGAAGAGGAGAGAAAACAGTAGTATGGAGAGAACTCTTAGGTGCTATCTAAACTCATACCTACTTTATTCTCATCTGTTAACGATCTCTTCAGGAAGCTGGCTGTTTCCCTGTTGTATTCTCAGCATCTAGCGCAATGCCTTAATTAAGTTTACTGCATTGAATTAAATTGAATTGAACTGATTACTATTCATTGCTTTTTGTCTTTAATATAATTTTCCAATGCTGATCTCATGTACTTGGTAAATGTTGACATATCCTACACTGCAAACTTTGGTTTGCTTAGGCCTAGTCATAAACCTTTTACATATGTGGTCTTGTCATGGTTTGGATCACATGATTTAAAACAGGAAAACACAATTCAAAAAAGTATAACAGTAAAGAGCTTGGAAGTCAGAAGAAAAACATTTTCATGTTTTATATTGAGACATACTTTTTAAAGAACTTGCATAATTTATTCTTTCTTGTGATCTTCAGAAAGGCTCAATGTGGGGAGAATTGTAAAAGAAATAAAATAACCAAGGTCATGTAGCTATAAAGTAAACAACCTAAAATGGAGATATCCTGTCTCCTAATCTATTGTTTTTATGAAACTAAAAAAAGTGAAGGGTTTATTTTAATGCACAAAAAATATGTTAGTACTTTTAGAATTTAATATGTTAGATTATTTTCCAATTATAGGCTATTTTCTCAGTACTCATTATTCTCTTTTTTTTCTTAAGGTAGAGTTCCAAAATAACTAAGTACTTACATTCTATATATTTGTATCACATTCATTACAAACTTATAGTACATATAATTATTTTGTCATAATACCCTGTGGGCTTCAGGGTAATAACTAATTTTATTTCATAAATGCCTACAGCTTATTTATGTATAATTAATCTCTTTTTTCTTTTGGGGCTATACTTCTTCCTGATAATCTTCATGAAAACAAAGGTCCTGGGGGTGGGGGTCAGCAAATGTTCAAACATACCCACATGGCCATCATATACCTCTGAAAGACCACTTGAATTGTGCAGTCTTAGCACTGTTGATGTTTTGGGCTGGTTAATTCTTTGTAATGGGAGCTGTACTGCATGTTGTAGTTGTTTAGCAGTATCCTAGACCTCTATCCACTGGATACCAGTAGCACCCAACCCCCTGAGTTATAACAATCAAAAAGGTCCCCACATACTGTCAAATGTCCCTGGTGGGCAAAATAACTCTAGAATATATTTAGTTAACTGCTTCATCACATAGATTTTATATGCATGTTCCAGTTTTGTTTTATTTATCCTTTAATATAGATTCAAATTTCATAGTTAAGCTGTATTATTTCTCTAATCAAATAAATAAAATTTGATTAAAACAGTAAATAAAACTAAAACTTTTGTTTACACACAGAATATATATTCTAGTTTTTACATGCATTTTAGCTCACTGAATTTCTTTTCTTTCTGTGAACTGCAATAATGAAATAGATGTTAGGAAACAAATTATGTTTGATATGTATAAAGTATTGAAGTTACATTATTAGAGTAATTATAATTCATAATTCAGTTTTAGCTTTAAATGTGCACTTTCTATCTCCTCATCCATTTAAACTAGATACATTACATAAACAAACAAAAGGCACATTCTTGTTCTCCACTGTTGAGGGTGGGGTAAAGGAAAAGGATCTGGCCAGCTGGTGCAGAGTTAAAATTTACAGTAAATGGCAGTAAAAACAGACGTGTTTGGAATCTTCAGCTGGATGAGCATTGTGTCAACACTTTTCTGATATTTCTTGATAATATCATGTTGGTCTGAAGAGCCCTTAGCAGATACTAATTATCATCTGGTGAACACTCTTCAGTGGGAAAGGTGAAAATCTATTCAGTATGTGCAATGCATGCTCAATTGTTAACCTAAACTACAAGCTACTAAGCCTTAATGTTTTGGTGATAGTTTAGCTGTAAACAAGACAGATGCTGTACATTGTTTTATAAAATTTATGTTTCCCAGTGATAGCATTCCAATTTCTATTATTTGTTTAAGAGTGGGTCAAATAGTTTAACTCTGTTTATTGCAGTTCATGTTATTGTGCGATTACCATATAAAATTCACCATACAGACTTCCAGATTGCTCTTCATATAATTTTAAGCTATTATTTAATTTTCAGAAAAAATAATATTCACTAGATTTCCATGAAAGTTTAATGTTTTACAATTAATGTGTATTTTTGATAAATTAGAGTAGACATTCTTAAGTGAGCAAATTTTAAGCACCGTATGTGAAATAGAGTACACTAATACCCAGAGTAAGTTAAGTTAGTGTCCTGATTTTTTAATTGTATTCTGGACATCTGTTCATTTATTCATTCATTCAATAAATAAATATTTCTTCAACACCTAATATATGCCAGCTGTTTAACTATCATTTCATTTTGCTGCAAATAAATAAAATAATTGGTTTTCATGAATTCGATCTGAATTACACTCATGCTATTATTTTATTCAAATCATGTAAGTGAAATCAGTTACTCCAACAGTAAATGAAATTATATTAATAATGGTGTGCATGTTAAACTTGTACACAAGGGGATTATTTAACTTATCTAGTAAAAAAAAAATGGACCTGATCATAGGTTTATTTTTCATAAGGCTTCAGCTTCATTTGAGGGCATACTAACTGTGATGAACTGTATGTAGAATTGACAGACTGCCATAATGAAAGATTGCCTGAGCATTTGAGAAAACCGAAAACCTAAAGTAGATAATGAGGGAAAAAAACACGAAAAACATAAAAATATATTAAAATGTAAATAGGAAGAAATATATGCATTTTAACTACACTTACAGACTTAGATATATAAGTCTTGTAAGGGATTATCTGAAAAAAATAGGAATGGCTATGAAGTTTCTGGGAAAATTCACTAGAAGTAAAATGAGAGAGATACGTTTTTAAAGAAAGAGAAAATATAGTTTAATATAAAGAAAAAGATGAAGTACTTTATATAAAATGTATCATTTTACTGGCTATTGTAACATGTTTAACCATATGTTGCATAAAATGCTGTTTCTTGCTGTATACCTGAGTGGAGGCCGAAGTATCATTTTTGAAAACACAGAAGCTGTCAGGACTTTAACTTGATGGCTTGAAAGGCAGCAGTGTTCCTCCTTCATTCATTTCATCCAGGCTGCAAGCATTCTTTGAGTGCCTCCTAAATACATACAGTTCTACTAGGTATTGAGGGAAAGTTGTAAAGATGTTGTCCAGTAGAATAGTATTTGATTTGTAATAGTAAGAAACACACCCATGGAAGAGTGATCAGTGCAGTACATATCAAATGTGTAATAAAGACAATACAGATACTTAAATTGAGAGAAGAGGGAGTACATGTGATATAGAAACTTAGAAGCAAAGTAAGATTTGAGGTGGACCCTGGGGTATGTGTAGAATTTGAGTAAGGACAGAATATAGATTAGTCTTGGTTCTGTTAGATAATGTTGTCTAACTTTGCCTTGGGAAATTCATTCCTTTGGCCTTGGGAAAAGCATTTATAACTACTTCAGGTTTCACTTTTTCATCTGTAAAATGATGGAATTTAAAAAATTCTATGTTTCAAGGTTTTCATGTTGAATTAATCTTGCATTTCAGCTTCAGCCAAGTTTCTCTTTGCTGATTACTGTTTCTTCCAACAACATATCCAAGACAAGTCCCAATTTCGTGAAATTTCCATTTCAATATCATGGACTTGGTACACATTCATTATGCTTTTTTTTTGGATTATTATTGACTCTGTTGACAATATCCTGATATCCAAATAATATTTCTATAGATTTCAATTAAAGACATATGTATTGGCTTAAGCTTTTCCTGTACCTTTTTCTTATCTCTATTTAATTAGGAATGACTTTGAAATCTGTTACGATTCCTCATTTTCATTACTGGCAACACAGTGTTCTAGTATTTATCTCTTCCTTTATGAACACTTACTTATTCCTGTATGAGCACTTCCTGTATACACCTATATTCCTGGCTTATTTTTCTATGTCTCCATGCTCTCTTGTTAGTTGAAGAGAAAAGTAGTTGATTGGAAAAGATTCATACTTGGCCGTGTCCCAAGATATGGCAGAAAGAATTAAGTATGGAAGTGAAGATGAGTGTTGATTTATTATTTAATCCCTCTTCAGGCTTATTGTCAGTCCATAAAAGTATTCTGATTCTGTGACTTGATCTGAAATTCATTGTATTACTTCATGCTTAAACTTCTGGGCACCTAGCCTAATGAGATGGAAGCATTTCCTAGAGAGTACCCAAAGCATCCTAACATGAACTTTTCAATTCTTCAAGAATTTTCAAAAGAGAGAGAATGACATGTTACTATTAGAGATGCTTTGTCAACAATAAGAGATGATGGATGAATTATAGCCCCATATCTTAAACAAAAAACACTATCCAATGAATTCAGGCAGCTACATCATCAGATAATTTGAAAAATCTCCACATCTTTGGACCTATATGAGCCAATGCACCCAACTACATAAAACCTCTATAGTAAATATTTATACTTGTCAAACTATTGCTTGAGGTAAAAAGGGTTCTTTAATTAAAACAACAAACAAACACAACAACGACAATAAAACAACCTGCAAATGTGTATCCCTCTTCAGTAGGCATCACCAGTTCATTGTCCCTTAGCAGTTTAATTACATTCTAATCTTAGAAAATGCCACCTTGCCTTAAATATGACCGTTTATAATCAGAGGTCTGAACTGGATGGTGTGAGGTTATAGCATATACTGTTAGATCTATAAATCTGTATACTGTATAGTATAGATCATATACTACTTTTAGGGAGCTGTATCTGTAGACCTTCAAATGAGCACTCATCCTGATTAATTTGGAGCACCTAAAGAAACACTGTATTAAAACTGTCCTCTTTCTCTCTCTCTGTCACACACACACACACACACACACGGACACACACACACAAACATGCCTCTTCTCTGAAAAAAATTTTAAAGATAAATTAATATATAAACTATAGAGTCCACTCTACACTCTACCACTCTACATAGGAATTGTAAAGTAACAGAACTTAGTTATGGAAGAAAAGAAATCAACAAATGTGTTACAGACATAAGCATTCTAGAATTTCTAAGTGAGAGAGGAGTTTATCAAATCCAAGTCATGGTGGTAGGGCTTGGTACACTAATGTTTGAAGTGGTGTTTGAGCCCTGAGACGACCTTGACATAAGACCACAGTGGTAACAGAATTTTATAATAAATTCACTGGCAAACCCCTAAGAGGTTAGATTGTATGCATTTTTATGTAAATATTCAGAAATGAACGCTTTGGGAAGATTCAAATAAAATATGGCTAATGTGAAAATGTGCTTTTATATAGTCAAATATTTGTAGCCAAAATATCATGATATCTGCAAAAATACAAAATAATGTGCAAAATTTTTCTAAATAAAACTCTCTTTTCTGATCAATCATCTTTTTGAGGAAGAAATTTACTAAGTTTGCCTGGACTGTATCCTTTAGCACAAAGGAAAATTGTTTTGAAGAAATATTATGAGAAAAATGTTTCATTGTAAGACTATAATTAAATCATTCAAACAAAATAGTGTGTGTTTTTGTTTGTCTTTAATTTTGTGTTGTTTTTGAAAATATATTTTTGTAAAGTAAATATTTTACAATTATTTTCTATTAATAGGTTGCTAATCTAATTTTTATGACATATGTAATTCATAGGAAGAATAAGATCTGAATAATGCATAAAGTCTCTTTTGTTTAAAATAATCCCTTGCTTAAAAAATCAATGTGAAACTGATAAACAGAAGATACAGTGGTCAGCAATACATAATATGCCCCTTTTAAGATACAGTATGACCTTGCAAGGTATAATATAGTCCTAGGCTACTCTTTCTTGTGTACATTCACAAGAGAATTTCTAGTAAATAGGAGTCGATTTTAATGTCTCATTACTCTTTCCACACTTTTTCTGTTTTGCTAAAGGATCTTCACATAGGCATAAGAAATTCTCTGGTGAATTCTGCTGGGGTTCCCTACAAGAAAATAATTCATCAATCTTTCAGTCCCTTAAATTTATCTGGAGAGTTATGGATAGCATGCTGGGTAGCAGTACATGGAACAGATCTTCTTGAAAAATAATGCCATCTCCATAATTTGGAGGTTGCTATTTCCCAGTGGGAGTGACCAGTTTAGTCTGTATAGATACGGCCCTATTTGGGATTGCTGCCGGCAGAGAAAAATCACATTCTTCTTGGTTTCCATATTACTTTAAATGTATTTCAGTGGCTGAGACTTTAATTATGTCAAAAAGAGTACATATAATCACTAATTCTAAAGTTCTAATAAAAATGGACAAAAGAAAGGAATTTCACAGTTAAATGTATCATTCTCTTATTAAAGCTCTCTAATGTATGAAGGTATTACAGGATTCCAAGATTATTAAATAATATTTTATGCTGTATATGCTGTGTCTTTAGGCACAATGGCAAATAAGAAAGTAGATAGTCTTCACTGGCTTGTTTTGCATATTTTTTTTAGATATGATTATTTATTACCTGAAAGTACAGATTTGTATTTCACTGTCCCAAATTAAACAAAATAACAGTTAAATTACCAAACAATTATTTATTTTAACAACCATGATTTCTCTTTTTCTGACTGTCAAAATATGCATGTATACGTTAAGGCTTAAAATCATTTTCTTCTTACTAATTAGAAAAGTAATTAGCTACAATTCAAGGATAGTGTATTAGTCTGAGTTCTCTGGAGAAATGGAATCAATGGGATATATGTATATATCCTGTATATGTGTGTATATCCTGTGTGAATGTATCTATTTATCTATTGATCTATCTACCCACCAATGTTGCAGTCTTGAGGAGAATTCTTTCTTTGGGAAACCTCAGTCTTCGTTCTGAGTGCTTTCAACTGATTGGATGAGGCCCACCCACTTTATAGAGGGTAATCTGCTTTACTCAGTCTACTGTTTTAAATGTTAATTACACTTGAAAAGTATTTTTACAGCAAAATCTAGGCTGTCTTTGACCAAACAACTGGGTGCCATAGCCCAGCCAAGTTGACACATAAGATTAAGAGACTCAAGTAGTAAAAAGCAAGTTTTGTCATCTCTGATATCAATGCACATCTCCCAAGTATTGAATGGAATATTTGGGGCATTTGTAAGAAAAGGAATCAGATATCAAAATGAATCTGACTTCTTTCTAGGAAACATGGTGTATTATTTCTTTCTTTTTCTTTTTTATCTTCTTTTTTTTTAACCTATGCTTCTTTGCCTGACCTACATTTCTCCTCTCTCTTTTTCCCTATTTAAACTCAATCCAATTTAAACTTCAGTATAAATATTAAGTATTATTTACTATTCCATGCTCACATTCATCTCTCAACAATGTTCAAAGGTAGCTATTTAGTAATCTATAAAAGTAATATGTTAACACAAAAAAGCATTAAATATATACTAAATAGAAATTACATTGTGGTTCTTTTTGTCCTAACATTATTTATTTGTTAAGACAAAACAATATTTGTTAAGATATTTTATTTTTTTAACAGACATTATCAGGAATATTTTTAGAAAAGCTCATTAAATGTTTTATGAATGCATAGATACCTTAAAAATTGCTTAAAGTCACTAAATTTTCATATTGCTATATAAACAAACTCATATGCTTTCCTTGGGGAGATGAACATTTCTGAGATACTTATCAGGAACTTTTATTTATTCAGTTTTTTTGTGTGTGTGTTAGAACAGATTCAGAATGATAGAACATCTCCAGTTATACCAAGCTCTTTGATCCTCTTTGATCATTATTTAAAATACTTCATTCCATCCATGAAACACTAAAGTTATAGACCAGTACTCTATAAAGTATTCAGTGTGTGTTACTAATATTATCATTAATTGTATTTCCTTGTTTTCTTCTCACAAGACATTCTGTGTGTTTTCAATTATATTTATTAAATTTTAAATTATACAGTTATTTGTGTGAGTATTTATCTAATGCCAGTCTCACTCATTAGACTTCTACAGAGCAAGGGCCAGAGTTTACCCATATCCACTCAACACCTATCACAGGGCCTAGCACATAATAAGCTTTCAATTAAATTTATTTTAATTAAATTTAAGAATGGATTATACATGTTTTATAGTTTTAGAGAGCAAAGACAAGAGGAGTACATTAATTTATTGATATCGTAGAACTAGGAAATGGAAGAGATTGGTTTTCTGCATGTTTGGCTGCAGTTTATAATTTTTTGCACCATGTCTTGCTGACTCTCTTTTTGTCAGTCCATAGCCAAATATTTTATTAATAAATAAATACATGGGATGAAAAGTTTTATCATTTATCATAGGGCAAAGTATTCTGAAGATATGCCTTATTTGGAAGAGCAGCAAAAGACTTATGCTTGTTAATTAAATAGAAGAACAAGAGAAAAGCTTTTATTGCTATTTTTGTGTAGAATGTATGTGACAAAAGCTTTCAGCACTTGTCTACATTTGCCTAAAACCTGCAGTATCTGCTACCTAACTGCTCTCCCTGCTAAGCTTTTCTACCGGGACACTCCAACAATCATTTCTCAACACAGTAGCAAAATGTTGAACAATCCTTTCTTAATGCCTAAGTCAGAAAATGTCAATCCTCTGCTCAGACTCTTCTAATTACTTTCCCTCTCATCAGATGTAAGATCCAAAGACCTTAAAATGCCTAAGAAGGCCCTGTATAATCTGCCGGCAATTTATTTGATTTCATCTCCTACTGCTCTGCCTCTGATTTTTGCCATCCTAGCTAACCATGCTCTTGCCTCAAGACCTTTGCACCTGTTACTCTTGAAACATTGTTTCCCTAATCATCTCCATGGCTTGCTTCTTTCCTTCTGGTTTCTAATCACGGGTCACTTTATCAAATTACACTTTTCTGACCAGTGCTTATCACCACTTGATGTATTATATTTGTATATATTTATTTGTTTACTTTTGGATGTAGTATATAAGCTCATAAAGGGAGGGATTTTGTTTGATTTGTTTGCTGCTGTATCCCTGGCAGTTAAAAAAGCATCTGATACGAAGTGTGCAGTAAATATTTGTTGAATGAATGAATGGATATTTGAGAGAAGGTTTAATAGGTGTGCTCTCTATTCATACCTCTAGATACGTCAAACTTATTCCTCACAGTAAGTTATAACATCAGAACTAAAGAATTTGGGTAATTTTAGCTTAATTATCTACAGAAATAAAAATACTTACTGAAACTCAGTTTAATGTGTAAATTTTATACTCAATAAGTCATCATGTCTTGGAAGCATCTAAATTTCCACCCTGGCAAAATCGTTTACTGTTTGACAATGAGCGAATTACCTAAATTTGCTGTCTTTTCTCAAAAATAAAATGATACTAAAACTATGTTAAGACTCTCTCTTTTATTCATTTAGTCAACAAATAGTATTGATTAAAATAATACTACGTGTCCGTGTACTAAAATACTGTTTTACAGAATTGTTTTATAGCATAATATGTAAAGTATTTGGTTCAGAATAAGATCTCAATAATCAAAACTTATTTGTATTTGCAATGATTCAAAGAAATTGTAGACTGTAATTTAATGGTCAAGTCTAACTGTTCTTTCATAGCAAGGGTCTAGTGACATCTACTGCATCTTTCTTTCACCTGAACCAGAGAGAGTATCAAGTAGTGATTAAGAGCATGAGCTCTGGAGTGGAAGTACTGAATTTGATTCTGGCTCTTGCACCCACTGGCTGAGTAATTTGGGGCAAGTGTTTTGTTTTATTTATTTTTAACTTCTCTGTCTTCATTTTAATTTGTCTGTAGTGAGGATAGAGAAACTAGCACCTATATAATTTCATGTCATGAAGATTAAATGAATCAGTATAACTAAAGTACTTAGAAGAGTGCCCAGCTGATAAAAGCATTCTTTGTTAGCTGTTATGTGCCCTATATTTTATTGCATTTAATTTCTACTCTTACACAATACTTCAAGGCTTTTGAAAGCAGATGGTATTTAAATCTGAGACAAAAATAAAGCTAAGGTCATTTAGTGATATTTATGAACTTCCCATCAAGTGCTTAATATTTTTAATCCTTTTAATGTGGCTTTTGTTAATATGTATAATGAAAATATTTCCCCATATTCTGTTATTACTGATGAATCTTTATTGAGTGGAGAATTATCACACTACTGTTGTGTTTTGTATTAAAACAAATTGACAGTGAATATGGAGTGGACAAAGGGTCTTTTTAATTTCATTTTGTCATTCAGTACACATTTATTGATCACCTACATTGTGATGAGCACTGTGCTAATATTTGGGTTACAAAATAAATAACACAAAATAAAGAATATTAATAAATAATGACACTCTAAGTCTTTTGGAAGCTTACTCCTATTTGATAAAGGCAACAACAAATGGATATGAAAAGTTCTAAAGTGAAAAATGATCAACCTGTTTCTCAAAGCAAACAGGCAAAGCTTCATAGAGAAGGCAATGATGGAGCTGATTTTTAAATAAGTAAGAGTTCTTTACGCAGGCTAAAGGGAAAGAGATTCTAAGATAAGGATATAAGGAATGGAGATATAAAACAATAGCATGATTTTGGGTCAAAGTTATTATATTATTATTAGGGTGTAATGTGTGGAGGAGGCATGGCCAGAAGTGAGGCTTGAAAACTAGACAAGGGCACTATCATAAAGGGATCTTTAAGACTGGTGATTATTTGGGTTTTAATTTGTTGTCTGTGAATTGTTCCAAGCATCAGAATGATCTGGTTAGGATTATATTTTAGAAGAGTAACTAATGGAAAGAAAGAGCAAAAGACTGGAAGTTGGATTGTTAGTTTAAGTTATTGCAAACAGTCAATGGGCAGACAAAATCAATTTTATTTTGTTGAATGGGATAAAATGCTTTCTATGATAGGATAACTGTAATTCATCTCATTGTAAAAATGGAATTTAAATATGTTAAGGACACAAGCACTTTATGACAAATACTGAGAAGAATTTTAGTAAGGTAGAAAATAATCAATATTTTGATTTCTTACTTTAAAACATATTTCATTTGCATAGCCTATTAATTAACTTTTATTTGTGACTTTGTTTTTTATAACGTATAGTTTTTTGTCAATAACTTGTTGAAACTTAGTTTAGAGAGTGTTGGGTTATAAAACTTAGTCTAGAAACATATTAGAAGTCTAGAATTTAGAGTTTCTTTTGATTAGTGGAATATTTACTTAGCAATTTTCTTAAAATGAAATGTTACTATCATATTTCATCACTGGATATGAAGAGAATTTTAGGCCAGGATAAAATATTTCTCTCATCTAAATGTATTTCTCCTATATTTAAAATTAATTTTTGGATCTTCTAAATGAATAGCAATTTTATTTTCTTATAGCCAATAGAATTCTTCTACATTATTATGAAATAATACGATTTAGTAGTTGATGCATATTTGAATACTGTATTTGCACAATCTAATTTATTAAAACATAAATTGATGCCACATTACATTAAAATGTGCTGCCATCTTTTAGGAATTATTAGTGGTGGCATGACCATACCATTAACTCAGAAGCTTAGTAGCACTTGTGATGTGGAAGAATCTTTTCCGCTGTAGCTCATCCTGTTCCAGTAGAAATAGCATCATAAGCCTTTTACTCCTATACATTTCTTTAACAAATTTTAGGTCATTTACTAAATACATTATTTAAAATTTATTCTACTCACTTCTCAACCAATTAGAAAGCTCTACTGGGCTGGATGATCAGCATGGAAATTTAGACAATATACAGTTGATCCTTATTATTTTATCTGCAAATAGTATCCCATATTTGAAAATTCTCTTTATTTGTATCCCCCAAATCAATACTCAGGGCACTTAACAGTCATCTGTAGACAAATGCATAACAGCGAAAATTTGAGTCAATCAATGTGCACGTTCCCAGGTGAGGTCAAACAAGGTGAGTCTCTGTCTTATTTCAGCTCTCATACTGTAAACAAGTGTCCTTTTTGCAGTCTGTTTACAGTCTCATTTTTTTCATCGTTTTTATTCATGATTTCACTGTTTAAAATGCCCCCAAGCATAGTGCTGAAGTGCTGTAAAGTGTTCCTCATTGCAAAAGGCTGTGATGTATCTTATGCAGAAAATACATGTCTTAGGTAAGTTTCATTCAGGCATGAATTATAGTGCTGTTCGCCATGAGATCAATGAGTTAATGAGGCCTCAACTCATGTTAAGGCTGTGAGTTTTAATGCCTTAAAATGTTAAGGGTTCTTTAGACAAAAACTGACACACAAACATTATATGTTGATCAGGTGATGAAAATATTGGGACCAGAGGCCCCCAGGAACCTAACTTTGTATTTCCCCCTCAAGCAGTGGTTCACTATTTGCTAACTCATTGGTTGCAGCAACTTAATAAAATATAAACTGCCATGAATAATGAGAATAAACTGTATTTACAATTCCCAGCTAGTATCTTTGGCTATGTTAGGTAGAAGACACATAAGAGATGATTTGCTTTCATACATAATATATTAAGCAAAGTTGAAAATGTGTATGAATTCATACTGTGGGGTAGAAAATTCCTGAATCATATATCATATATCATCCTATGTAAAGTAGAAAAAACAGGTTTACAAAACCTAACAACAGATCTAAAATTTCTTACTCTCTTATCTTAAAATAAGATAGGTAATGTCAGAGATTGAAAGTTATAAAAAGGTATACATCTCAAAATTAATAACTGAAAAGCTAAGGCATTTGTAGCAGCCTAGATGCAGTAATCCCCCCTTGCATCCTGGAATATATATTTTGAATATGAACAATAAGGAACTCACATGTACATGGAAGAAGTTTTTTCTACCACATGTTTGTTACCAAAACAAAACAAAAGAAGAACACTGAATAAAATAAATTATTAATGAGACACATAGAATTAACTTGGGATCAGGGGCTAAATGTGGTGTACTGCAAAATCAGATTAAGATGCTATACTTAGGTAAATCTGAAAGGATAAATCTAGCTTTCCCTATAAATCTCCTATTAGCCTAAAACAAAGATAATTTAATGTCCAATTCAAATATAAATTAAAAACCTTGATCAAGTTTATACTAATAACAAAAATGTATTTATTCAGATGTCACGTAATACAGAAATTAACATACTTCTTTTTAGAAATAATGTGAAGTGGCAAAAAGCAGTACTATAAGTGATGTAATATTTGAGATTTTTAATGCATATAATTAGATAATGAGAGTTAATAATTATAGTAGGTATAGAGAAGACCTTCAAGATGGTGGAGGAATAAGATGTGGAGATCACCCTCCTCCCCAAAAATACATCAAAAATACAACTACATGTGGAACAACTCCTACAGAACACCTATTGAATGCTGGCAGAAGACCTCAGACTTCCCAAAAGGGTCTTGGTGCTCCGGCCAGGTGTCAGGCCTGAGCCTCTGAGGTGGGAGAGCCGAGTTCAGGACATTGGACCAGCAAAGACCTCCCAGCCCCATGTAATATCAATCGACAAGAGCTCTCCCAGAGACCTCCATCTCAATGCTAAGACCCAGCTCCACTCAATGACCAGTAAGCTCCAGTGCTAGACGCCCCATGACAAACAACTAGCAAGACAGGAACACAACCCCACCCATTAGCAGATAGGCTGCCTAAAATCATAATAAGTTCACAGAAACCCCAAAACACACCACTGGACATGGTCCTGCTGACCAGAAAAACAAGATCCAGCCTCATCCACCAGAACACAGGCACCAGTCCCTTCCACCAGGAAGCCTACACAACCCACTGAAACAACCTTACCCACTGGGAGCAGACACCAAAAACAACCGGAACTATGAACCTGCAGCCTGTGAAAAGGAGACCCCAAACACAGTAAGTTAAGCAAAATGAGAAGACGGAAATACACAGCAGATGAAGGAGAAAAGTAAAAACCCACCAAACCAAACAAATGAAGAGGAAATAGGCAGTCTACCAGAAAAAGAATTCAGAGTAATGACAGTAAAGATGATCCAAAATCTTGGAAATAGATTGGAGAAAATACAAAACACGTTTAACAAGGACCTAGAAGAACTAAAGAGCAAACAAACAATGATGAACAATACAATAAATGAAATTAAAATTCTCTAGAGGGAATCAATAGCAGAATAACTGAGGCAGAAGAACGGATAAGTGACCTGGAAGATAAAATAGTGGAAATAACTACCACAGAGCAGAATAAAGAAAAAAGAATGAAAAGAATTGAGGACAGTCTCAGAGACCTCTGGGACAACATTAAACACACCAACATTGGAATTATAGGGGTACCAGAAGAAGAAGAGAAAAAGAAAGGGACTGAGAAAATAATTGGAGAGATTATAGTTGAAAACTTCCCTAATATGGGATAAGAAATAGTTAATCAAGTCCAGGAAGTGCAGAGAGTCCCATATAGGATAAATCCAAGAAGAGACATGCCAAGACACATATTAATAAAACTATCAAAAATTAAATACAAAGAAAAAATATTGAAAGCAGCAAGGGAAAAGAACAAATAACATACAAGGGAATCCCCATAAGGTTAACAGCTGATCTTTCAGCAGAACCTCTGCAAACCAGAATGGAGTGGCAGGACATATTTAAAGTGATGAAAGAGAAAAACCTACAACTAAGATTACTCTACCCAGCAAGGATCTCATTCAGATTCAACAGAGAAGTTAAAACCTTTACAGACAAGCAAAAGGTAAGAGAATTCAGCACCACCAAACCAGCTTTACAACAAATGCTAAAGGAACTTCTCTAGGCAGGAAACACAAGAGAAGGAAAAGACCTACAATAACAAACCAAAAACAGTTAAGAAAATGGTAATAGGAACATGAATATTGATAATTACCTTAACTGTAAATGGATTAAATGCTCCAACCAAAAGGCATAGACTGGCTGAATGGATACAAAAACAAGACCCATATATATGCTGTCTTCAAGAAACCCACTTCAGACCTAGGAACACATACAGACTGAAAGTGAGGGGATGGAAAAAGATATTGCATGCAAATGGAAATCAAAAGAAAGCTGGAGTAGCAATTCTCATATCAGACAAAATATACTTTAAAATAAAGACTATTACAAGAGACAAAGAAGGACACTACATAATGATCAAGGACTCAATCCAAGAAGAAGACATAACAATTGTAAATATTTATACACCCAACATAGGAGTACCTCAATACATAAGGAAAATGCTAACAGCCATAAAAGAGGAAATTGACAGTAACACAATAATAGTAGGCGACTTTAACACCCCACTTTCACCAATAGACAGATCATCCAAAATAAAAATAAATAAGGAAACCCAAGCTTTAAATGACACATTCAATGAGATGGACTTAATTGATATTTATAGAACAAAAACAACAGAATGCACTTTCTTCTCAAGTGCTCATATGGAATATTGTCCAGTATAGATCATATCTTGGGTCACAATTCAAGCCTTGGTTAATTTAAGAAAATTGATATCATATCAGGTATCTTTTCCAACCACAACACTATGAGACTAGATATCAGTTACAGGAAAAACACTGTAAAAAATACAAACACACTGAGGCTAAACAATACACTACTAAAAAACCAAGGGAACACTGAAGAAATCAAAGAGGAAATCAAAAAATACCTAGAAACAAATGACAAAGAAAACACGAAGACCCAAAACCTATGGGATGCAGCAAAAGCAGTTCTAAGAGGGAAATTTATAGCAATGCAATCCTACCTCAAGAAACAAGAAACGTCTCAAATAAACAATCTAACCTTACACCTAAAGCAATTAGAATAAGAAGGAAAAAAAACCCAAAGTTAGCAGAAGGAAAGAAATCATAAAGATCAGATCAGAAATAAATGAAAAAGAAATGAAAGAAACAATAGCAAAGATCAATAAAACTAAAAGCTGGTTCTTTGAGAAGATAAACAAAATTGATAAACCATTAGCCAGACTCATCAAGAAAAAAAGGGAAAAGACTCAAATAAACAGAATTAGAAATGAAAAAGGAGAAGTAACAACTAACACTGCAGAAATACAAAGGATCATGAGAAGTTACTACAAGCAACTCTATGCCAATAAAATGGACAACCTGGAAGAAATGGACAAATTCTTAGAAATGCACAACCTTCCGAGACTGAACCAGGAAGAAGTGGAAAATATAAATAGACCAATCACAAGCACTGAAATTGAAACTGTGATTTAAAATCTTCCAACAAACAAAAGCCCGGGACCAGATGGCTTCACAGGCGAATTCTATCAAACATTTAGAGAAGAGCTAACACCTATCCTTCTCAAACTCTTCCAAAATAGAGCAGAGGGAGGAACACTCCCAAACTCATTCTATGAGGCCACCATCACCCTGATACCAAAACCAGACAAAGATGTCACAAAAAAAGAAGACTACAGGCCAATATCACTGATGAACATAGATGCAAAAATCCTCAACCAAATCCTAGCAGACAGAATCCAACAGCACATTAAAAGGATCATACACCATGATCAAGTGGGGTTTATCCCAAGAATGCAAGGATTCTTAAGTATACGCCAATCAATGTGATACACCATATTAACAAATTGAAGGATAAAAACCATATGATTATCTCAATAGATGCAGAAAAAGCTTTCAACAAAATTCAACACCCATTTATGATAAAAACTCTCCAGAAAGTAGGCATAGAGGGAACTTATCTCAACATAATAAAGGCCATATATGACAAACCCACAGCCAACATTGTTCTCAATGGTGAAAAACTGAAACCATTTCCACTAAGACCAGGAACAAGACAGGGTTGCCGACTCTCACCACTATTATTCAACATGGTTTTGGAAGTTTTAGCCACAGCAATCAGAGAATAAAACAGAAATAAAAGGAATCCAAATCGGAAAAGAGCAAGTAAAACTGTCACTGTTTGCAGATGACGTGATACTATACACAGAGAATCCTAAAGATGCTACCAGAAAACTCCTAGAGCTAATCAATGAATTTGGTAAAGTAGCAGGATACAAAATTAATGCATGGAAATCTCTTGCATTCCTATATACTAATGATGAAAAATCTGAAAGAGAAATTAAGGAAACACTCACATTTACCATTGCAACAAAAAGAATAAAATACCTAGTAATAAACCTACCTAAGGAGACAAAAGACCTGTATGCAGAAAATTATAAGACACTGATGAAAGAAATTAAACATGGTACAAACAGACGGAGAGATATACTATGTTCTTGGATTGGAAGAATCAACATTGTGAAAATGACTCTACTACCCAAAGCAATCTACAGATTCAGTGAAATCCCTCTCAAACTACCACTGGCATTTTCCACAGAACTAGAACAAAAAATTTCACAATTTGTATGGAAACACAAAGACCCCGAATAGCCAAAGCAATCTTGAGAAAGAAAAATGGATCTGGAGGAATCAGGCTCCCTGACTTCAGACTATAACAAAGCTACAGTAATCAAGACAGTATGGTACTGGCACAAAAACAGAAATATAGATCAATGGAATGGGATAGAAACCCCAGAGATAAATCCATACACATATTGTCACCTTATCTTTGATAAAGGAGGCAAGAATATACAATGGAGAAAAGACAGCCTCTTCAATAAATGGTGCTGGGAAAACTGGACAGCTACATGTAAAGGAATGAAATTAGAACACTCCCTGACACCATACACAAAAATAAACTCAAAATGGATTAAAGACCTAAATGTAAGGCCAGACACTCTAAAACTCTTAGAGGAAAACATAGGCAGAACACTCTATGACATAAATCACAGCAAGATCCTTTTTGACCCACCTCCTAGAGAAATGGAGATAAAAACAAACAAACAAACAAAAAATGGGACCTAATGAAACTTAAAAGCTTTTGCACAGCAAAGGAAACCATAAACAAGACGAAAAGACAACCCTCAGAGTTAGAGAAAATATTTGCAAATGATGCAACTGACAAAGTATTAATCTCCAAAATATACAAGCAGCTCATGCAGCTCAATATCAAAAAAACAAACAACCCAATCCAAAAATGGGCAGAAGACCTGAATAGACATTTCTCCAAAGAAGATATACAGATTGCCAACAAACACATGAAAGGATGCTGAACATCACTAATCATTAGAGCAATGCAAATCAAAACTACAGTGCGATATCACCTCACACCAGTCAGAATGGCCATCATCAAAAAATCTAGAAACAATAAATGCTGGAGAGGGTGTGGTGAAAAGGGAACCCTCCTGCACTGTTGGTGGCAATGTAAACTGATACAGTCACTATGGAGAACAGTATGGAGGTTCCTTAAAAAACTAAAAGTAGATTTACCCTATGTCCCAGCAATCCCACTACTGGGCATATACCCTGAGAAAACCATAATTCAAAAAGAGTCCTATACCACAATGTTCATAGCAGCACTATTTACAACAGCCAGGACATGGAAGCAACCTAAGTGTCCATTGTCAGATGAATGGATAAAGAAGATGTGGCACATATATGCACTGAAATATTAGCCATAAAAAGAAACAAAATTGAGTTATTTGTAGTGAGGTGGATGAACCTAGAGTCTGTCATACAGAGTGAAGTAAGTCAGAAAGAGAAAAACAAATACCGTATGCTAACACATATGTATAGAATCTAAAAAAAATAATGGTTCTGAAGAATCTAGGGGCAGGACAGGAATAAAGATGCAGACATAGAGAATGGACTTGAGGACACGGGGAGGGGGAAGGGTAAGCTGGGATGAAGTGAGATTGTGGCATGGACATATATACACTACTAAATGTAAAATAGATAGCTAGTGGGAAGCAGCCACATAGCACAGGGAGATCAGCTCGGTGCTTTGTGACCACCTAGAGGGGTGGGATAGGGAGGTTGGGAGGGAGACGCAATAGGGAGGGGATATGGGGATATGTGTATATGTATAGCTGATTCACTTTGTTATACAGCAGAAAGTAACACAACATTGTAAAGCGATTATACTCCAATAAAGATGTTTAAAAAAATTATATTAGGTATAATCCAGTAAATTTATACACATAACAGATTCCATTTTTCTACACTGTTATAATTGTTGTTAAGTTATGCTTTTGTTTTTGTATTATTTATTGGAAAAATAAATTAGTAGTAGCATCAAAAATGCTTGGATAGTAAGACAGAAATGTGACTATGACAGACTCTGTCCCAAAGTCTGCTAGTGAAAACAGACACATAAACCATTCTTAAAATTCCAGATTATTTCGTATTTAACCATCAAAATAACCATATGAGATAAATACTATTTTTCCCCCAGTAAATTAAAGCTAGTCATCCACTTATCTAAGACTTATTCCTTTAAAGAATCGAAGTAACTCTTGTAAGTTTAGTGTTTATAAGGACATGTTCAGCAAATTTAATTGAGGCAAGAATTATACCTTTATGGTGTGCAAGTAATTTGATACGATTTATATGACGTATCTTCATTAAAGCAACTAAATAACTCTATGTCATTCTAAATACTGAGTCATACTTAAAGAGATATAGAACATGTTATTGAAAATTATTTTAAGATACATAAGTAATGAAAAAATAAGGGCACATTTTATTTATTCTTCATTTTTAATCTTAATTTATTGCTCAATACATTTATCTGTTATAATAGCATGATGAACATGAGTATAATTAACATTACTTTCACTAAGCATATTACATAATGGTTTTCAAATACCATATTAATATAAACCAACCTTTTGTCTTTCTATAAATATATTATCTTACTTTATAGAAGCATAACATTATACCCTGGGGACTTAATAACAATATGCTATAGGAATATTTACAGTTAAAGTGTTTAATTTGCCTCCAGGCATTGCTAGTGCCCTCTTTCTCTGTAGCTCTAACTCTTTGCAGTTGTGTAAGGCAGACCCGGAATGGGAGTTTGAATCTTAGTTGTATAGTAACTTTGGGAAATACAATTAACCTATCTGTGCTTTGATTTTTCTCATCAGACAAATGGAAATACAGTATTTCATAGCTTTGTGGTAGGGATTAAATTAAAGAATATGTTTGATCTAGTAAAACAGTCTGGCATATATGTTCCTGGTAAGTGTTAGCAATTATTATTACCATAAGCATATTTTATATAAAATATCATGAGTAAATTACTAGCTCAAGGTATCAGAGATTAGTGAACCCATCAGAGATCCAATAAAGAGCTACTGAATGAATGAATGAATGAATGAAAACTCTTACTAATCATACGGACCTAAAATAAGTCGAGAGATATTTATTGAATAACTGTGTGCTGCTGAGCCCTGGAGATAGCATAAAGAACAAGACAGATCTGATCTTTGACATCGTGGTATTTAAAATCTAATAGTGAAAATAAAATGAAATATATACGTATGTGTATATATTTTTATATAATATATTACATTTTTGGCATATGACTGTTTACCAGTGCTTTGCAGCTTAATTTTTTTCCATCACAAATTATATTTTTAGCACCTCAATTCATTTTATTGAGACTAGAAATGTAGAAATTGCTTATTTTTAAATAACTGATATCAAGAGGATAATTATTCAATTTGTAATTTACTTTGAATAATAAATGTGTGACATATCAAGAATAATAACTTATATAGCATCAAGTATATTCCACAATGATGACAACATGATAAGTTCACCATTATTTTATTTCTCATATACATTATAAACATACATTGTATACATTATAAACATTATACATTGTATACATTATAAACCACATCATTATCCCTCCCATCCACCTTTAACTTTTGGAAGGAAGTAAAAAATAAAAATAATAAAAATGAAAAGAAGCCATAACCATAAGAGCTCACTGCAGACAAAAATGTTTTCTTCTTTAAGTAATAATTAATGCATCAACACTAATGCTTAGTATTTTCTGAGTGTTGTTTTGAGGGTTTTTCAGATATCATATCGTTTTATTTTGGATAATCTGAATATAGAGGACATTAGGATTCACTGAGTTTGGATTTAACTCTCCTTTATCTTTTTCATTATTTTATTTAAAGGCCTAAAAATATGTAGAAGAGTAACACGTAATGACGACATATTTCCAAATGTAAAATATGGTAAAGACCCATTTTAAAGATTGTTTAATAATATACATTAGATGGATTTATCTTGCAAGTTTAAGGTTTATTCTTATTAGTCATTAGTTGTTCAATAGCTCTATACAAGTATTAAAGTAAAATCTAAAGTCAAATTAGATCTGTGCTGTCATTTTATAAATTTCATTTTATGATGAAGGCGATTTTTAATTTGAATGGTTTCTGGGTAAAGTAACAGCTCAAGAAAAAATAGTTCAAGGATTTAAACTATCTAGAACACATAATATCACTCTAATGCATGTGATTGTGCAGGTGTTGCCTACTGATTATAACCAAGGCACAACTTCAGACTCTTAACACATCTTGGCAGCCTCTAAGCACTGGTCAGAGTTAGTGTGTAAGAAGAAAAGTATTTGTGGGCTCTGTTTCATGAATTTTGTAGAAGACGAGAAGTTGTTCCACATTCTCAGAGTTCGAAAGAAAAAAAATATGTTCATTCTAAATTCTCACGTAGAATTAATTAATTAACACTGAATTAGCCTACTTATAACTGTGGTGGAGAGGGAAAATAGGTTATCTGGATACCTGGGTTCTGGCCCTATTTGTGACTTGAATTTAAGTAATTCACTTAATCTCTAGGACTCAGTTTTTTCTTCTGTTAAAACAAACAAGGGAAGTCCTCATTTCTAGAGTTATATGATGATATGTTCATCATGATATGATGATATAGTTCATGATGATTCTACAAGTATAGCAACAAATACTATTTAATTTCCAAATCAAAATGCCATGTTTTAGAATTTTTCTTATATTAAAAAAGCAAATGTTTTTTATAAAATTACCATGGTTCTGTTTCCATTTCCATTCTTTCCTTGTGGCATTTATGTAGATTATGGAGGGAAGGAGTCAGACTTTTCTCATTAGATTTTTTTTTACTGAATACGGTAAAAAAAAGTCAGTCAGCTTAAAGTCAGTTCTAACCTTTTTTTTTATTATTATTGTTTTGATAATCCCTTCTAGCACAAAATGATGGAAGACTGTAGGAGTATTTTCAGGTAAATTCTATTCTTAATTTTAATATTTCCTCCTTTAATATATTTTTGTTATTATATTTGAGGAACTTTGCAATTTTGTTGGATGAAATTTTATAGCTTCGGTTCAGATTGCCTTTTCAGATTTTAACTTCAGAATAGTATTTGGCTGCTCAAAACAATAGAAATTTATGTGAACAACAAAATTAAGTAGCATAAAAAGAAAATAAATCACTGTGTTGAAGTACTTAAAAGGTTTATCTCTAAAGCTTTTTCTAAATTCAAACAAAAAAACAAAAGTACAAACAAAATAAGCATATAAGAATATTCTGTCTTATTTTCCTGAATGCAGAGAGTTGACTGCTTTCATTTGCAGTTTGATATATTTTGGGATAAAACTTTTTTGATCCTGGAAAAGGAACAAAGATTAGGAGTATATTCTCCTCATGTCAGAATTGAGTTTCCATACCAAAGAATGCTTGGCTGATGTTGCCATCTTTCAATTTGTTCTTTGCCTTTTTTCTTAGTTGAGAAAATAAGATTTCTCCCAGTGGTTTGGAAGACTTTATAATGCGGAAGTGAGGCTCATGAACAATATTTGGAAGGAGAATGCAGTGCAAACCTTTTAGGAAAAGTATCTTACTGAGAGGGGTCTTTTTTTTCTATAACTCAATGTGAAGTGCTTACTAGGCTCTGTGATTTGAAGTACACTGAAAAGTTCTTCTGTTCCACAGGTTTTATTCTGTCCAATTTCAGTACTTTATATTCCTCTTATTCACTCTTTACATTTTGTGTAAGTTTGGGGAAGACAGGTACCTTGCTGGTTTGTACCAGCATGAGGCTCTTTATGAAGAGTGGAAGGAGGGAACACTGAAGCCCATGAATGATTATTACAGATGAAATGCAGTAGGATTGCATCATCAAAGAAGTGAGGACTGTAGGATACAAAAGCCTCTATCCTAAATCACACTGCTACATCTCCAGTGACAGATGGAAGGTGACATCAGTGTCTCAGGATCACTGTACTGACATTCCTGAGTCATGTACTTCTCGACTTTCATTATGGTCCCTGAAACTTCATGTCCTTGTAGAGACTGGTTTTTTTCTTTTCTTTTTTTAATTTCATCAGCCTAGCACATAGCAAGGTAATAAGTAAATATTTGATTTATCAATTTGATATGGATATTTTACATGGTTTATAGAGTACACTGTAAAACTGAGGGATGGTTTAAACTTTGCATGTATTTAAATTATCATTTATTCAATTATATTTTAATTGTTTGCATGTCTGTCTCTTTTACTACAGGCTGAGGTTCTTAAGGACAGGGACCATATGCTATCCTTCTTAGTGTTGTTAACATTTACCACAGTGCCAAGGAAATGGCTGTTGTATGATGAAGGAGGAAAGAGGAAGTTATGAGGGATTCCTTATAGGGCCCTTACTGAATGGGTTGCATAAAAGTGATGATTTGACATCTGTGAGAGCAATTGATGGAAATTAACCAGCTGTAGAGTTTTAGACATTTAAATCACAAATAATAACTAATTTTAGGTAGGAAACAAAAAATGAAATATGGTTTTAAAAGTGGGAGAGAGAAGGAAGTAAGGAAAACAATTATTGAGCACCTACTGTGTACTGGAACTTTACTAAATTATCTCATTTAATGCTTACAGCAACCCCACATAAGGAAGTTATTAACTCCTCCACACATATGTATTATTTGTATGTAACTTGCCTAAGGCCATGTGACTAGTATACATCAAAACCAAAAAGAGAACACACATCTCTAGGCCTTCCAAATTTCTCTACACCACGAGTTTCCCTAATAAAGTACTCTGGAAAGAAGGGGTTTAGTATAAGAAAGTTGCAGACATTTCTCTTTCATACTTTTAATAATTGGAAACTGAGTAACAATGCCTCTCATTTTATAATATTCTGAATATGTGCAAATCAAAAATTTTAGTCTGATTTATATCTAATTGGTATTGATTTTAAATTCTCTGGTTTAAGAATCCTCATCAGGTCACTACTAACCTGTAAACAAACCTTCACATGTAATAGAGTAGCTCCCTATTTAGAGGAAACTTGAATCCCATAGTAAACTATAGAATCACACTTGCTTTTAACGATTTGTAATTCTGGAATTTACTTTGGTTTTTCATATGCAAGTCTTAATCTATGAAAAATTAAGATGTATGTTATAACTTTTTAAAAACATTCACGTATGTCTCACATTCAAAATTACTTAACGCTACTAGTGTGGCGTAGGACTCAGAAAGATCTATATGTTGATATGATCATTCCGAATTTTAACCTTCATAATTTGTGAAAACACTTAGAAAAATTCATGTAAGATGATACATTAAATAAGAAATAAAATGTGAAGAGTAAAGGTTGGAATTTTACATTTTCTAATTAAAACCAGAATGTATGTTTTATTAGGAAAATCGGCATAGTATAGAAAACATTTTTTTACTGTCCTGAGCAAACAGAAACTAGAATTAGAACAATAGAATTTAACCTTGGGTTAGAATCCTCAGCTGCATAGCACACACTATCACTTGAATCTTAATAGCTCTTTCTTCATAACAGAAATCTCTGTAGATTATTTTGTACATCTAAACAAAAATTGTACTCTGAAATATTAGAAAATTGAATCTTATCACATTAGAAAAGGTCTAAGCAAACAGAAAGTGACTTGTTCAGACTTTCAAGGATCTCAGTGGAAAGAGAACCCAAAGATAAACTTGTTAATACCCTTTTTTCCTCTCATTCCTCTGTTATAGCATAGAGAGCATCTTTTCATAGAGAAATAGCCCATAATCAAAATTAATATTGAAATGATAAAATCATAATTTATATGTATGACCCAATACACAAAAGAGAACCAATTATTGATTATTTCCAGTTTGGGACTAGATATTAGCATAGGTATATTAAAATTGTGTTTGTTCAAAGCCTTCACATTTGGTTTTTCAATCTCTGTGATCTCACTTTAAAAGGTTCACCTTCATAAATATGTTTTGCTTAAGATTATTCCTGGTTCTTAGTTGTCTCAACACATAATTAATCATGTAACTTTGTGCACAGGACCTAGAGTGGCTTCCTCTTACCAATGAAATTAGTAGGGGACTCCTCAGAACTCACCTTATTCACCTCTCTCATTATTGTTTATTTTCTATGCTCAATAAGTAATTCTCTTTACTATTCAAAGTACCATACTTCCTCCCTCCAGGCCTTACTCATTTTCTGTTCCTTCTTCCTGAAAAATAATAATTCTATTTTGCTCATGCTTTCTATTTCATAATTTTAAAAAATGCTTTTACAAATGTGATTGTATTTTTGTATCTTCTTGCTACCCGCCCATTCTTTCTTTCAAGATAGACCAGACTTCACAGACACTCAGTATTCTACCACACTATATGTTGATATACTCCAAGGACAGTTATGCTTTCCCATTTCTGTGCCTTAGCTCACAGTTTTCTGCTGAAATGTACAGTGATATCTTTCTCCTTTTATCCTCTCCCTATTCTCTTCATATTCAGTGCATTTCCTAGGCCAGAAAGAAACACAACTTCCTGTGTAAAAGTTTTTCTGATAAGGGCAGCCATGACAGATTGCTACTCCCTCCTCAACACTACCTTAGCTTTTACGCTTTGCTTTTAACAGGGACTTGTATGCGTCAACATCTCTTTGTAGATTTCTAATTCCTTGAGGATGGAAGCTATATTATATTTCTCTGCAGTTCAGTATATCTACATTATTCTGTATGTAGTCAGATTAAAAATGCTTGTTAAAATTTGGTGAAAACAAACATGTGACAGAGATATCTTTACCCTGTAACTATCTGGATTGAGAAGTGAGAACCTGGCTGCACAGCCAGCTGGCTATTTTTCAAGACGTTACTGTGCATGCCTTTTTTTGTTTTTTAACATCTTTATTGGCGTATAATTGCTTTACAATGGTGTGTTAGTTTTTGCTTTATAACAAAGTGAATCAGTTATACATATACATATGTTCCCATATCTCTTTGCTCTTGCATCTCCCTCCCTCCCACCCTCCCTATCCCACCCCTCTAGGTGGTCACAAAGCACCGAGCTGATCTCCCTGTGCTATGCGGCTGCTTCCCACTAGCTATCTATTTTACGTTTGGTAGTGTATATATGTCCATGCCACTCTCTCACTTTGTCACAGCTTACCCTTCCCTCTCCCCATATCAAGTCCATTCTCTAGTGGGTCTGTGTCTTTATTCCTGTCTTGCCACTAGGTTCTTCATGACCTTTTTTTTCTTTTCCCTTAGATTCCATATATATGTGTTAGCATACTGTATTTGTTTTTCTCTTTCTGACTTACTTCACTCTGTATGACAGAGTCTAGCTCCATCAACCTCACTACAAATAACCCCATTTCGTTTCTTTTTATGGCTGAGTAATATTCCATCGTATATATGTGCCACATCTTCTTTATCCATTCATCCGATGATGGACATTTAGGTTGCTTCCATGTCCTGGCTATTGTAAATAGAGCTGCAATGAACATTTTGGTACATGACTCTTTTTGAATTATGGTTTTCTCAGGGTATATGCCCAGTAGTGGGATTGCTGGGTCGTATGGTAGTTCTATTTTTAGTTTTGTAAGGAACCTCCATACTGTTCTCCATAGTGGCTGTATCAATTTACATTCCCACCAACAGCGCAAGAGTGTTCCCTTTTCTCCACACCCTCTCCAGCATTTATTGTTTCTAGATTTTTTGAGGACGGCCATTCTGACCAGTGTGAGATGATATCTCATTGTAGTTTTGATTTGCATTTCTCTAATGATTAATGATGTTGAGCATTCTTTCATGTGTTTGTTGGCAATCTGTGTATCTTCTGGCACAAAAACAGAAACATAGATCAATGGAACAAGATAGACAGCCCAGAGATAAACCTATGCACATATGATCACCTTATCTTTCATAAAGGAGGCAAGCATATACAGTGGAGAAAAGACAGCCTCTTCAATAAGTGGTGCTGGGAAAACTGGACAGCTACATGTAAAAGTATGAAATTAGAACACTCCCTAACACCATGCACAAAAATAAACTCAAAATGGATTAAAGACCTAAATGTAAGGCCAGACACTATCAAACTCTTAGAGGAAAACATAGGCAGAACACTCTATGACATAAATCACAGCAAGATCCTTTTTGACCCAGCTCCTAGAGAAATGGAAATAAAAACAAAAATAAACAAATGGCACCTAATGAAACTTAAAAGCTTTTGCACAGCAAAGGAAACCATAAACAAGATGAAAAGACAACCCTCAGAATGGGAGAAAATATTTGCAAATGAAGCAACTGACAAAGGATTAATCTCCAAAATTTACAAGCAGCTCATGCAGCTCAATAACAAAAAAACAAACAACCCAATCCAAAAATGGGCAGAAGACCCAAATAGACATTTCTCCAAAGAAGATATACAGATTGTGCATGCCTTTTAATTCACTTTCATTTTCCTGCCTTTCAGATGTCTCATGTCTGCCTGTTGTTTCCTTTAGAGGGCAGAAAAAAGAGGCGCTGAACAGGTTAGGTAACTTCATACTTGTGTGGTAACAGGATGAAATTAGCGGAAATATAAGCATGGGTAATGCTCTATAGTGTTTTAGTCATCTGTTTTCCCCTTGCTTCTGTCCTGTCCAGCTCCACAGAATGGAGTGTATATTATTTATCCTTAGAGATATACAAAAAAATTTTGATAAAAGTTAAAACACCACCACCAAAAAAGAGAAAAGAAAAAAAAAAAAAGCAGAAAAACAGGGCCCTATACACAATTGAAACTATTTTCTATTACGTTAAGGGACAAGTATTACTTAAAAATATATCCCAGCGCACGGTTTTATAGACATTGTTTTTCAAGGCCAGGCTATAACACAGTTATGACCATGGTAATGGTTGGTAACACAGCTCATTCAGTTACCTAAGGAGATTTTTCTGTCTCACCTTCTCTCAAAGGAAGCTGAATGTCCTTACCTGAATGGATTAAAATGTAGCATAGATATGGTTTATGTGCTTGACTGTGCATTAGAATTACCTTGAAAGCTTGTTAAAATATAGACTCTAAGGCCACTCTAAGAGATCCTGTGAGCATGTCTTGTTTGTAGTTTTTAAAATACCCATCTGCCATATGATCCAGATGCAGGCAATTTATGAACCAGCGTTAAGTACTAGATTCCTTCTGCATCTGTATGAGGGAGATTGTGTATTAGTGAATCATCTGAGGACCTTGCCAAATTTATGCTACAAAGCAAGACCAAAACCTTACTTCCTTCACAAAGCTCTACTTTATTCATTCCTTCATTCCTTTTATTTCCCATTCTTCCTAAAAGTAAAGTTAATTAAATAAAGACCATCTGTGTTCAGAAGATCATGTGATTAATGTAACATGGCTCCTGCTGTCTAGTTGTTCACAGTATACAGGAACCACACAAATTAAAAAATCAAAATTATTACACAGTCATATGTTCTGGAATAGATAGGTACAAAGTCATTTGGAAGAAACATGATAAAGTAATAAATTCTGTCAAGGTGAACAAACTCTCACATAACATCAATATTATAAAAAGAATAATAATAGCAAACACTCAAGTAGTACTATAGTTGTAAGTTCTTTTTATATAATAACTCATTTAATCTTCAGAACAATCCTGAGATAGGTACTACCATTATCCCCATGTTAAATGTGAGGAATGAGATGCAAAATGAGGTCATTTACTTGTTGCAGATCTCAGTCTTGAATGGGGGAGCAAGGACCCATATCCAAGCAATCTTGATTCAGAACTTGTTCTCTTAATCAAAGAATATTTACAAAGGAGGCACTATTTTAGCAGATAGTAAAGGGAAGGAAAAATCATTTCACAAAAAGAAAAGAGAGAAAGGGAAATGTGAAAAGAAGCTATGGAAATTGTTGGCAGGGCAGTCTTTAAGAGTTTGTCTGAAGGAATGGATATGTAATGAATATAAGTACAGTGACAGTCTATCTCTTCTGTCCCTGCTCTCCTTGCTTGGTTCTCTAGCCAGCAAGTTTCATGCATTTGTTCATCATGAGCTCACTTTGTGTTTTCTTTGTTTGTTTGTTTTTTAAATTTATTTATTTTAATTAATTTATTATTTTGGTTGTGTTGGGTCTTCATTGCAGTGCACGGGCTTCTCATTCTGGTGGCTTCTCTTGCTGCGGAGCACGGGCTCTAGAGCACGGGGGCTTCAGTGATGGTGGCACGTGGGCTCAGTAGTTGTGGCTCATGGGCTCTAGAGCACAGGCTCAGTAGCTGTGGCGCACGGGCTTAGTTGCTCCGTGGCATGTGGGATCTTCTCAGACCAGGGCTTGAACCCATGTCCCCTGCATTGGCAGGCGGATTCTTAACCACTGTGCCACCAGGGAAGCCGGAACCCACTTTGTTATTCTGAACAGGGTATGAATCACTGATGTAGACCCTCCTGGACACCTTTGGAATTCTACCATGACCGTTAGAGATTACAACAAAAACTTTTAGAAATACTAATGATTATTAGCAAAGTGAACATCTTATTAGGATAGTTTAGTAATGTATATTTGTGAACAACTTAATGTTGACACAAAAGGCTATATTGAATCTTAGATGGCAGGATGTAGTTCCAGGATCAGTATTATTTCATAAAATTCACTATTTGGGAGGCTAAAACAAGAGTCTGCTTATTACGTTTTGGATGACAGGAAGTTGGATGGAATCTTGGATACCATGAAATTAGAGTTCAAATGAACTTTGACAAGTTAAAGAAATAATGAATAGGACCAATTCAATAGTTTGGATTTATAAGATAAACAAAAATATGGAGAGTGACTAACTAAGAGAAATATTTTAGAAAGAAATCTGAGATTCAAGGACTAGCTAAAGGCCATTTTTGCTTTGTTTATATTAATTCAACAGGTTTATATTTTTGTTTGTAATGAAGAACACCATAATTTGATGATCTATTTGATGACTTGTGAAATTCATTTGAAATGTATCTGGGATTACCTTATATCAGCAAATCAGTTTCTAGAAATAAAGTTATACAGATAACTTCATAAGTGCCATTTGTAGCAATCAGCACTACATTTTTTTTTTAAAGTTAGGTATTAGGTATAAATAATTTTTGAAATCAATTACATCATTATGCTAAAGAGAATTTGTGAGGGATATAGGTAATTCCATTCTTAAAGAGCAGATTTTAAGTTTTAATTTGAACTTTGGACTGCTTGCTTTGCTAGAATTAGTTTGCTTCATGTGCTATCAAATGATTCATATGATATTTCCAGCAGTGAAATCTGCAACGTATCCTACCCAATGTGGTTACTTAAATAGTTAAGTCCTCTGCAATCAAAGAACTCCCACTGAACTAGTGATTATCTGTACGATATATTCTAATGTACTGAGCAAATGTGTAAAGATCATGTGGATTGATTGTTCATTTTACTTACTTCTTAAAGGGAATGAGTAGAAAAATTACATAGTGTACAATTCATTGTATAAAATCTGCTTTTTGATAAAAGCTGAATGTCTTAGAAGATTGTGGAATTTAGAAATGTAATTTGCATTACATTTTGGAACAGATTTTCTTATTTGGGAAAACATCTTTGAAATCAGAGGCTGAATCTAATTCTCTAAACAAATTTTCATTTACAGGCATTTTAGAATACATTAAAAACTGTGATCATTACGTCTCTTTAAAAATCAACTGGAAAAAAAAGGGAATAAAACGATATATTGATTAACATGAATGTAACACTAAAGGACTTAACAATTAGTTTAAGTATATCTTCCAGATCGTAATTTTACTTGTCTCAGACTTGAGCACGGCTTTTGTAATAAAGATTACAAACTCTCAATAGATAAATGTTACCTTTGTGGAAATTAAGATCATTTATTTTGGAAAAACATGAAATTTATTATATAATTCTGGCCTATTTAAAAATATTAGGTGATAGAGTTGACTCTTGATAACTAAACTGTCATTTACAATCAAGATATTGATTCATATATGTTCATATCTCTCTGTGTAATTATCTGACTATAAACTAAAAATATTAATGAGAGCTAATACTATAGATTCCAGGATCACCTTGCTTAAGCATTACTGTAGCATGGGTGATACTGTTCATGTCAAGACTCTATGGGCTTTTCTACTAGTGGAGTTGGGAAAACAATTTTGGTAATGGTTTTAAAAAATATAAAATTGATGATTTAATGACCTGCGTATATGGAAATGTAAACCTCAACATTTATTCTTTGAGAAGAGAGAGGTGAAACAGGATAGATTAAAGCTGAATACTACTCAGATCCTTCTTTGAATTTTTTTTTTTTTGGAATAGACATTTAAACAATATGGTGACAGCAGTATAGTCAGCAATGTGAATTTTAGTGATAATTCCCTTTTTCTGTTTTCTGTCCCCCTAATTATAACCTCCACCTTAAGAAGCTAAATAGTGGGAAGCAAAACTTTATTGAAATGCCACAGGATTAGACTATTTGAGTTTCATTTTCCTCAAAGAAATACAGCTAAATGAAGACATGGGAACTTTACTATTCAAATGTCTCTGATCACCTTCAGTGCATAGGTGTCTCAAGACTTCCTTTTTGAGACCTTTAAGATTTTTATGCCACTCACTATATTTTACATCACAATAATACCTACTGATAGAAGGTCAGCTGGATTTTTCCCAATAATAGCAGTAAGTCTATATTTAAAGTTCTTTGTATTTGTCAGGTATTGTTTTAAAAACATTACATGTATTGACTCTTGTAATGCCTACATTATTATCAGTCAGGTACTGTTAGAATTACAGTGAAGAAAATGAGGCACAGAGAGATTTAAGTAACTTGCCCAAGGACATACAGTAGTAGGAGAAGCCAGTATTCTAAGTTGGAAAGTATGACTCCGTTGTCTGGAATCTTACTCACTGTGCTCTCTGGCTAAAATTATGTGTACGCATCCTATGAAATCAAAGCTTTCTCCAATACTTTGTGAATTCACAGTAATTATTTTTAACGCTCACTTCTGCTCATTTGCAAATATACAGTTGCTTATCCATACCACATCAACCAGTGTCTCTTACTTGATTTCCATAAGGGAAAAGACCCTGTTTATAACAAAAGATTTATTATGGTAAAGGAAGGGTCTAAATTTAGCTTAGCAAAGCCAAACACTACAAATGTAACATAAACATTCACATTCTCAGAATTTTTTTTTTTCAGCTCCTTCACTCCAAGACAATGTCCAGTGCCTGTTTCCCTCTACAGTCTCCAGCTTTATAATATCAATCCTGGTTTTCTTGATCCTTCCCTCTTGGGAGCAAAATGATCCTTCTTGTCTCATGCAAAGCACTCTCTTCCCAAGCTGTTTCCTTCATGGCCTCTGTTGTTGCCTCACCATCAGATGGCATCTTCTACCTCAATCTATCTAACTTGGCGGTATTTTCCCAGCAAGCACTTCACACCCTTAGAGAACTCTAGGAATAGCAATCAGGATGATTCAGTTTAAACAACTTTCTCTTACCACTTATTAGGTGCTCATTATTTATGAGGCACTGTGTTTTATAACATTGCTTCTCACTCTCCTATTTTTCCCACGAGGTAGGCTTATGTCATTCTCATTTTAGAGTGGAAATTAATTTCCAAGAAGATTAATTCACTTTTCCAAGGTTTCAAAGAAATCAAGTGCAACGGTGCATGTCCCACCTCTGATTCCAAAGTTCAGACTCTTTCCAATGGTGTCTTCTCATTTAGGTCATGATTATTTTTAAATTTGTTATTCAACCATAGTATTTTGTAATCAAATGCTTTGCATGCATACAGGTCCTCTTTTCCTCTGAAGGAGATCAACTTGATAGCTGTTCTTTGAAAATGGAATGGATGGCCAATTTGCCTGCTAAATTATAATTATAATTGAGCCCTTATAGTTTTTACTAGCATTTTTAAAGTTATAGAAGTGTGACAGAAAGGATGTTTTGTTTTGTTTTGTTAGAAATATAGAGCTCAGAAATATAAAAGTAAATATACATGAAAAAGATAATTTAGTTTCGGAATCACTTCCTTTTCTGAATTTCAAAAGGCATTATGAATGGGAATACCATCATTTTACCAAGATATAAACATTGGAACAATATATTGTGAACATAAATATTTATTTTTACTAGCTATATGTAAGTAATAAATATAGTTGGTTGTGACCAAAGGTCAAATCAATCTAATGTAACTGGAGAATTTCTGAATATATGAATTTATGGTTGGAGTCAAATGTAAACTCTCCCTAGATAATTAGGAATTGAAGGTTATAACATTTGCCATTGAGAAAATCATTATTCTCTAGATATTCAATAAAGTCTGTGCCTGTGATACTGATGATTCAGAAACCAGGTATATGTCCACTGTGAAGTATTGATTTTGAACACAAAGAGGGCACATGTGTCATTTGTAAAATGTAACTTTTCGATACTTAGGTTTTGCTTGATCTCTCATTTTTATAGGCATTTATTCCTGATGTTCTTATTTTTTAAAAAAGATCCATGATAGTAAAATAACATTTGTAATATGTCTATAATTTTGTGTATAACAATAAAGTTCCCTTTTGAATAATTAAAAAATCCATAATTTGTAGTTATATTTTAGCGATACGTAACAGAGATACCCATTTCCATAAAAGTTTAGATCCTGTTTAAGCCAGTAGATATTCTGAATATTTGTTATTCTTGTACTTCCACTCTAACAATATTTATGGCTATTTAGTTTACAATACCTTTAATCCATAAATTATTTTTTTTTCCTAGACTTTGTCTTCCTAGGTCTTTTATTCTACAATATATTTTCCTTGCTAAGTCAGTTCCTTTCTAATTGAGTTCATCTTAATGTAATTCTATAAATCCTGAAAAACATACTCTCTTTCAAAATTATCAAGCACCAATCATTTTAAGTCAAAACTGGGAGTTATCTGGGTTAAATTTGATACTAATTATTGGGAAGAGTAACTGTCCTGCCCAAGATCTGATTTTCTTCTGTCTTACAATAAATAACTACATGAAATGACCAGTTCTAAAGAAATAAAAATTACTAATCAAGATAGACTATTAAAATTTAGATAGAGCCCCTTAGTAAAAAAAAAAAAAAAATACTAGATGCCTATTAATGATATTGAACATATACCTAATATGTACATTTATAAATGGCAAATATTTAGGAATAGTCTTAGTTTCTTAACTATATATTTTCCTTATTTTTTAGCCTTCTGTTTCTGTTCAGAGAAATAATCTGCAAAGCACAGGATATGATGCTAGGGGAATTTTGGTGAATGACTTCTTTTATAAAGTCAATATTTCATAGGATGAGAAGTAATTTTAAATATATTAAAATTGATTTTTATTTTTAAAAATATAAATACTAACAAGATACTCCAAATATAGTACTAGTGCAAAACTCATATTTAAATAAAATAGTTTGATTTACATTTTAGATGTGACATCATAAGCTAACTTTATTATGAAAAATACACTATGAAATTATTTAATCCAGTTTTGATGAGAAATGGACAGTGGGATGTGAGTTATAATTTACAGTCACTTGCATCAGGCAGTCCTGAATTCACATAAGGTTCTGTCATTTACTCCTGAGGAGATCTTTACTAAGTTGCTTCTCTGTTCCTCAGTTCATTCATCTGTAAATAATAATAGATATTTCCACAAGGCAATTGTGGGAATTATATGAGGAAGTATATACATGGCACATGGCAATTATAATAATACTGAATCTGTAATTTTAACATACATAATTTTTAAAGATATTTTAAGATTGTCTTAATCAAAACCCAGGTATTTTCTTTTTAAATCATTTTTATGAATACTTTCTAACATGTATTACCAATTTGTTTACTTGGTAAGCAAAATATGTTAAAATATTAAAAATTTTTCTTGACAGAATCATTACCAAGAAAATTATTGATTCTTATTTTTTGTGCTCATATGCAGTAACAGAATAGAGAATTCTTAAAAAGAATGAATAATGCCCTTTTTGTTTAAATTATAAGCGGTGCTTTTTTTTTTTTTTTTTTTGACTATATGATATAGATTCTAGTCTGAGAGCCTCAGCTAATACACCCAGTATGTGTTTAAAAGCATAGACATTCACTTACTCAATGCACATCTGTTAGATTTCTGCTGTCTGTTGGAGAAACACAGGGTGATAAGATTTAGCTTTGTAATCAGGTCTTTCCTTGATGTTCAGATGTCTTCATTCACTCCCTTATTGAAAACTATTAGGAAAACTACTGGAAAACATTCCACAATAAATTGAAATGCATAGTTTTTAAAGCCATTGGGAAAATTATAGTCTGTAATATAAATCATGGTGTTAATTATAATTAGTAGTTATAATAATCATTCATGCCTTTGCATAGTGTTGTTTACTTAACTTATCTTGGATATATTATGTTAAACCTAGAAATAAACTGTCTTTAGATGAAAATTAATTAACAAGTATATTTCAGATGTACTCTAGTTTTTATCTCTCTCTCTGTATTTCTCTGTATCTCTGTCTCTGTCTCTTTCTCTGCCTCTCTTTCAAGTATTAGAGGAAGCATCATTGTGCAGTTGATAAAATGAGCTCTGTAAAAAGAAACATCTTTTACTTAAGATTGTAATACACTATATAACCTCAGTGAGGTTGCAAGTTACTTAGTTATGTAAGCTTGGATTTATTCATACAGAAATAAGAATAATCTTAATAGGACCTACCTCATGGGGAAGTTATGAGAATTATATAAAATATTACATCTAAAGAGCACATAATTCAGTGTATTTGTTTTTCTGTATCCCCTGCATGGAACTCTTCTTGCAGATACTCAAGACACTTTATCAGAGAGAATTTTCTTAACCCCGTTTTAAATAGCATCCTCCACTTTCCAGCCTACCTTCATTACCTCTCAAATAACCTGGCCATACATTAGGAAAAGAGGTCAATGAATCTGACATCTTTCCTAACCAATTTTCTTTACAGGGTCATTCCTACTGACATAGTTCTCAAGATAAATGTCATTAAAGAGGAACTTCCTTTTCAAAACTTAGACAGAAATGTTGAATGCATACATCAGTGAAACCCTCAGTTCCTGGGAACAGAAACTTCAGTAGTCAATTTGGTATACTTAAGCATGCAATAGTCCTCTAATCTTTGTAAAAAATATTTTTAATTAAAGCAGTTGTCATGCCGTAATGTTGTCATTTATCAGCATAATGAATTTAAACTGAAGACCACTCTTACTGTGAGAATGAACTGATTAACTAGAGGGTCTGCAATGATAATAATTAGTCAGAAAAGTGCAGAAGTGCAAATCAATATCTTGGTGCTGAGACTTTCCTTGGGGAATGTAAACCATAACAAGGCTGTCAAGCTGCTGATAGATGGGGATGTTTGCTGATTTGTGTTGCTAATTTACTCTCTGATACTTTTAACTAATATACTGAATATATAAGAAATGAAAAAAGATATTTCACTTAATAAACTGTATTGAAGCCTTAATTGGTAAACTAATCACAACATTTTTTTGAGGAGTGGGAGAGGAGTATCAGAATTATTGTAATTTTTTTTGTTAATGTTTAACAAATAAGCATCACTTGCTATTTAGTGTTATAATTTCTATGGAAGTAGTTTTATTTCAAATTTTTGCATTTTAAGGGAAGATAATATTATAAAATAGGCAGGACCTGTATTTGACTAACAGAATTATAGTCATTCATATGGACACTCATACATCATGTTTCAGGAATAAATTATGTAGAAGAGAACTATCACTTACTGTAATCCTTCCAAGTTTGATAACTTATTATTGAAAGAGTCCACTGCTGATAGAATTTTCAGAACTCTCTTTCCTGAATTATATTCTAAGTTTTTCAGGAAACCAGTCACAGAACTTTGTGCAAAGCACAATTTTTGGACCTCAGTTTGTTTATCTGTAATACTTAAGAGGTTTCAGTTATCTATTGCTCATGACAAATTACTCCAAACTTTGTGGAGAGGATAGAAATACTTATAGGATATGTAGGTCATTAATTTGGAGAAGATAAAGCAGGATGACTTGTCTTCGCTCCATGATCTCTGGGGAGTCAGCAGAAGGTGATTGCAAATGGCTGGGGGCTAGAATTATCTGCCCACTGTCCAATAGAGTAGCCACTATTTGTATTTAAATTTACATTAACTAAATATAATTAATAATTTAGTGCTTCAGTCACACTAGCCATATTTCAAATGTTCAATAGCCGCATGTGGCTAGTGATGACCCTGTTGGCCAGTGCATACATATAAAACATTTCCATCATCACAGAATGTTCTCTTGAACAGAACTAATGTAGAAGCATCTTCACTCATATGTCTAACATGTAGCCTGGGATGACTCAAAGGTTGGGAACAGCAGAGATTATTGACTAAAGTGTATAGATGCAAAATTTCTATTTAGGGTTCTTAGAGCATGGAAGCTGAGTTCTGAGAGGGAGCGTCTCAAGTGCATGCATTTGTACCAGACTGAAGCTGCATGGCCTTTTGGGACTTAACATCATAAGTCACATAGGTCATCATGCCTTACTTTACTGGACAAATAATAAGCCCACCAATAACAAGCCACTAGACTCAAGGTATGGGGAGTCTTCTAAATGGGAGGTGTGTCAGATACTCTGAGGTCATGGTTTAGAACCACCACAGACTAAATCTTTGTATCACAAATGGTGCTTTGGAAAACTAGATATTTATAGACATGATGGGAAAGGTCTCAGTGATCAAATAAAGAAGACTTCATTTAAACAAAATTCAACACTTAGGATTTTTATGGTATTTAGTATGCTAGTGTTCAAGGTTAATTTCTAAAATGGCATTGTATGCTGTGGTTACCAACTGCATTTTATCAAGGCATATTTTATTTTTTAATATAAATGTATTTATTTTATTTTTGGCTGCTTTGGGTCTTCATTGCTTCACGCGAGCTTTCTCTAGGTGTGAGTTGTGGCGAGCGGGGGCTACTCTTCATTGCATTGTGCAGGCTTCTCTTTGCGATGGCCTCTCATTGAGGAGCACGGGCTCTAGGCGCGCGGGCTTCAGTAGTTGTGGCTCGTGGGCTCTAGGGTGCGGGCTCAGTAGTTGTGGCGCATGGTCTTAGTTGCTCCACGGGGATGTGGGATCTTCCTGGACCAGGTCTCAAACCTGTGTCCCCTGCATTGGCAGGCAGATTCTAAACCACTGCGCCACCAGGGAAGCCCAAGGTGTATTTTAGCAAATCAGTATTTATTCACATCTAGTAACAAAGTTCTACAAAGGAAAATCTGGAAAATGCTGGACCAAGTTTTCTTCAATTTTTTAAATCCTGTGATTTTATTATATTGCCCTTATTTCCTGAAAAAGCCTATCTTGTACATAAACTTTTGTTATTTGAATCCTATTTTATTAGACTGGATAGAGTAGTGAATTTCTTCTCTTAAGAAAATTATTTTTGCCAAAAGTAAAATTATTTTATTCATTTTTTTCTGAGATCTAATAGGGAATTACAAGTAACTATTGAGAGCTGTTACGTGTTTTAAAAGTGTGAGTTTATTAGTAAAATCACACTGTAGACAGTTAAAATGACATATTAACATGGGAATTGTACTAAATATAAAGCTATGTAGACAGAATGACTTCAGTAAGAATATAGTCAAAGGAATTTTAGGCTTAAAGCAATAGGTAAGTGGATATTGCATGAAGAAATCATAAAAGCAGTTTGTCTTTAGAGCAAGGGAATATAGGTAACTATCATCAATGTCATTTCTATTTGTACAACCAAAAGAAATAATTTGTTACAAATTAAAGACATGATAGACTCATGATGAGCTCTTCACTATCCCAAAAATGATTGTTCCGCTAGTTTTTAAACTTTAAAATTGAAGATCATTTGTTAGGTTCATGCACTATTTGTCAGCATTACTATAATTATAACAAAGTCAAGTTTGGGGTTGATAGTATCATAGCCATATGCAAGATCCTTTTCATATAAACATATCTATTCTCATATACCTATGGTGTTCAGAGGTAAGAGTGACATGTAATAAGTCATATATTAGATATAAGCAGATAACTTTCTTTTTTTTTTCACACACACACACTGTATTTTATTTTTACAAGAGATAAACTGACACCAAGCATTGTAAATAGATGACCACAACAAAAGCAAGAATGATTGCAATTACCAAACACAAAACACACTCATACTATGTCATAATATTGACATTCAGTCCAGTAATCCTCCACTGTAACAGCTCCTTTACTTTGCAGTGAAAATTGATTTGTATATTTTTTGCCTCTGAGTCCTTGTGGGATTTTTTTTTTATTATTATTCAAACAGAAAGTCACAAAAATTATAATCATCCTCATCAGTTCACTCAGTCCCACGTAATTAATTTTTTTTCATCTTGATCTTTTGTTAGCACTTTTATGAATTCATCAGTTTTCCATTAGAGTTCTGAAAATGCTTATTCATTCAGTTCAGCAGTATAGTCAGTTACCAGAAACCTGTACTTGTCAGAGTCTTTTCCATGAATTCCTTGAAGATGAAACCCTTTTATAGGAACATTTTTACAAAAGCATCAAAGTACACCCAGAACTGTCTGTAAACGACAAAAGACTTAAAAATGACCATGGTTAAAGATTTGATGAAAGTTCATAATAATGCAATTGACAAGGAAATTTAGTTATTTCTGAGATATACATTTTAAAGTAATAACTAGAATTATGACTTATAACATTATACCAGAACATATAAGATTTTTATTTTTTTATTGTTTTATTTTTTTTAATTAATTAATTAATTTATTTATTATTTATTTATTTATTTATGGCTGTGTTGGGTCTTCGTTTCTGTGCGAGGGCTTTTTCTAGCTGCGGCAAGTGGGGGCCACTCTTCATCGCGGTGCGCGAGCCTCTCACTATTGCGGCCTCTCTTGTTGTGGAGCAGAGGCTCCAGACGCGCAGGCTCAGTAATTGTGGTTCACGGTCCTAGTTGCTCCGCGGCATGTGGGATCTTCCCAGACCAGGGCTCGAACCCGTGTCCCCTGCATTGGCAGGCAGATTCTCAACCACTGCACCACCAGGGAAGCCCAAACATATAAGATTTTTAGAAATTTCATGTAATGTCTGAAACATTTATATTAACATATTTCCATACAAATAACCCAAAGAAAGTTTAGTATTAGTTGGTTTTTTTGTTTGTTTGTTTTTTGTTCTTTTATACTGCAGGTTCTTATTAGTCATCAATTTTATACACATCAGTGTATACATGTCAATCGCGATCACCCAATTCAGCACACAACCATCCTCACCCCACCGCAGTTTTCCCCCCTTGCTATCCATACGTTTGTTCTCTACATCTGTGTCTCAACTTCTGCCCTGCAAACCGGTTCATCTGTACCATTTTTCTAGGTTCCACATACATGCATTAATATACGATATTTGTTTTTCTCTTTCTGACTTACTTCACTCTGTATGACAGTCCCTAGGTCCATCCACATCTCTACAAATGACTCAATTTCGTTCCTTTTTATGGCTGAGTAATATTCCATTGTATATATGCACCACAACTTCTTTATCCATTCATCTGTCGATGGGCATTTAGGTTGCTTCCATGACCTGGGTATTGTAAATAGTGCTGCAATGAACATTGGGGTACATGTGTCTTTTTGAATTATGGTTTTCTCTGGGTATATGCCCAGCAGTGGGATTGCTGGATCATATGGTAATTCTATTTTTATTTTTTTAAGGAACCTCCATACTGTTCTCCATAGTGGCTGTATCAATTTACATTCCCACCAACAGTGCAAGAGGGTCACCTTTTCTCCACAACCTCTCCAGCATTTGTTGTTTGTAGATTTTCTGATGTTGCCAATTCTAACTGGTGTGAGGTGATACCTCATTGTAGTTTTGATTTGCATTTCTCTAATAATTAGTGATGTTGAGCAGCTTTTCATGTGCTTCTTGGCCATCTGTATGTCTTCTTTGGAGAAATGTCTATTTAGGTCTTCTACCCATTTTTGGATTGGGTTGTTTGTTTCTTTAATATTGAGCTGCATGAGCTGTTTATATATTTTGGAGATTAATCCTTTGTCCATTGATTCATTTGCAAATATTTTCTCCGTTCTGAGGGTTGTCTTTTCTTCTTGTTTATGGTTTCCTTTGCTGTGCAAAAGCTTTGAAGTTTCATTAGGTCCCATTTGTTTATTTTTGTTTTTATTTCCATTACTCTAGGAGGTGGATCAAAAAAGATCTTGCTGTGATTTATGTCAAAGAGTGTTCTGCCTATGTTTTCCTCTAAGAGTTTTAGAATGTCCGGTCTTACATTGAGGTCTTGAATCCATTTTGAGTTTATTTTTGTGTATAGTGCTAGGGAGTGGTTTGTTTTTTTTTTTTTTTTTTGGGGGGAGTGTTTTAATTTCATTCTTTTACATGTTAGCTGTCCAGTTTTCCCAGCACCACTTATTGAAGAGACTGTCTTTTCTCCATTGTATATCTTTGCATCCTTTGTCATAGATTAGTTGACCATAGGTGCGTGGGTTTATCTCTGAGCTTTCTATCTTGTTCCATTGATCTTTGTTTCTGTTTTTGTGCCAGTACCATATTGTCTTGATTACTGTAGCTTTGTAGTATAGTCTGAAGTCAGGGAGTCTGATTCCTCCAGCTCCGTTTTTTTCCTTCAAGACTGCTTTGGCTATTCGTGGTCTTTTGTGTCTCCATACAAATTTTAAAATGATTTGTTCTAATTCTGTAAAAAATGCCATTGGTAATTTGATAGGGATTGCATTGAATCCATAGATTGCTTTGGGTAGTATAGTTATTTTCACAGTATTGATTCTTCCAATCCAAGAACATGGTATATCTCTCCATCTGTTGGTATCATCTTTAATTTCTTTCATCAGTTTCTTATAGTTTTCTGCATACAGGTGTTTTGTCTCCCTAGGTAGGTTTATTCCTAGGTATTTTATTCTTTTTGTTGCTATGGTAAATGGGAGTGTTTCCATAATTTCTCTTTCAGATTTTTCATCATTAGTGTATAGGAATGCAAGAGATTTCTGTGCATTAATTTTGTATCCTTCAACTTTACCAAATTCATTGATTAGCTCTAGTAGTTTTCTGGTGGCATCCTTAGGATTCCCTATGTATAATATCATGTCATCTGCAAACAGTGACAGTTTTACTTCTTCTTTTCCAATTTGTATTCCTTTTATTTCTTTTTTGTCTCTGATTTCTGTGGCTAGGACTTCCAAAACTATGTTGAATAATAGTGGTGAGAGTGGACATCCTTGTCTCGTTCCTGATCTTAGAGGAAATGCTTTCAGTTTTTCACCATTGAGAATGATGTTTGCTGTGGGTTTCTCATATATGGCCTTTATTATGTTGAGGTAGGTTCCCTCTATGCCCACTTTCTGGAGAGTTTTTATCATAAGTGGGTGTTGAATTTTGTCAAAAGCTTTTTCTGCATCTATTGAGATGATCATATGGTTTTTCTCCTTCAATTTGTCAATATGGTGTATCACATTGATTGATTTGCGTATATTGAAGAATCCTTGCATCCCTGGGATAAATCCCACTTGATCATGGTGTATGATCCTTTTAATGTGTTGCTGGATTCTGTTTGCTAGTATTTTGTTGAGGATTTTTGCGTCTATATTCATCAGTGATATTGGTCTATAATTTTCTTTTTTTGTAGTATCTTAGTCTGGTTTTGGTATCAGGGTGATGGTGGCCTCATAGAATGAGTTTGGGAGTGTTCCTTCCTCTGCAATATTTTGGAAGAGTTTGAGAAGGATGGGTGTTAGCTCTTCTCTAAATGGTTGATAGAATTCACCTGTGAAACCATCTGGTCCTGGACTTTTGTTTGTTGGAAGATTTTTAATCACAGTTTCAATTTCATTACTTGTGATTGGTCTGTTCATATTTTCTGTTTATTTCTGGTTCAGTCTTGGAAGGTTATACTTTTCTAAGAATTTGTCCATTTCTTCCAGGTTGTCCATTTTATTGGCAGAGAGTTGCTTGTAGTAGTCTCTTAGGATGCTTTGTATTTCTGCGGTGTCTGTTGTAACTTCTCCTTTTTCATTTCTAATTTTATTGATTTGAGTCCTCTCCCTCTTTTTCTTGATGAGTCTGGCTAATGGTTTATCAATTTTGTTTATCTTCTCAAAGAACCAGCTTTTAGTTTTATTGATCTTTGCTATTGTTTTCTTTGTTTCTATTTCATTTATTTCTGCTCTGATCTTTATGATTTATTTCCTTCTGCTAACTTTGGGTTTTGTTTGTTCTTCTTTCTCTAGTTCCTTTAGGTGTAAGGTTAGATTGTTTACTTGAGATTTTTCTTGTTTCTTGAGGTAGGCTTGTATAGCTATAAACTTCCCTCTTAGAACTGCTTTTGCTGCATCCCATAGGTTTTGGATTGTCGTGTTTTCAGTGTCATTTGTCTCTAGGTATTTTTTTATTTCCTCTTTGATTTCTTCAGTGATCTCTTGCTTATTTAGTAACGTATTGTTTAACCTCCATGTGTTTGTGTTTTTTATGTTTTGTTCCCTGTAATTCATTTCTAATCACATAGCATTGTGGTCAGAAAAGATGCTTGATATGATTTCAATTTTCTTAAATTTACTGAGGCTTGATTTGTGACCCAAGATGTGATCTATCCTGGAGAATGTTCCCTGCACACTTGAGAAGAAAGTGTAATCTGCTGTTTTTGGGTGGAATGTCCTATAAATATCAATTAAATCTATCTGGTCTGTTTCCTTATTTATTTTCATCTTGGATGATCTGTCCATTGGTGTAAGTGACGTGTTAAAGTCCCCCACTTTTACTGTGTTATTGTCGATTTCCTATTTTATAGCTGTTAGAAGTTGCCTTATGTATTGAGGTGCTCCTATGTTGGGTACATATATATTTATAATTGTTATATCTTCTTGGATTGATCCCTTGATCATTATGTAGTGTCCTTCCTTGTCTCTTGTAGCATTCTTTATTTTAAAGTCTATTTTATCTGATATGAGTATAGCTACTCCAGCTTTCTTTTGATTTCCATTTGCATGGAATATCTTTTTCCATCCCCTCACTTTCAGTCTGTATGTGTCCCTAGGTCTGAAGTGGGTCTCTTGTAGACAGCATATATATGGGTCTTGTTTTTGTACCCATTCAGCAAGCCTCTGTCTTTTGGTTGGAGCATTTAATCCATTCACATTTAAGGTAATTATCGATATGTATGTTCCTGTGACCATTTTCTTAATTGTTTTGGGTTTGTTTTTGTAGGTCCTTTTCTTCTCTTGTGTTTCCCACTTAGAGAAGTTCCTTTAGCATTTGTTGTAGAGCTGGTTTGGTGGTGCTGAATTCTCCTAGCTTTTGCTTGTCTGTAAAGCTTTTGATTTCTCCATCGAATCTGAATGAGATCCTTGCCGGGTAGAGTAGTCTTGATTGTAGGTTCTTCCCTTTCATCACTTTAAGTATATCATGCCACTCCCTTCTGGTTTGTAGAGTTTCTGCTGAGAAATCAGCTGTTAACCTTATGGGAGTTCCCTTGTATGTTATTTGTCGTTTTTCCCTTGCTGCTTTCAATAATTTTTCTTTGTCTTTAATTTTTGCCAATTTGATTTCTAAGTGTCTCGGCATGTTTCTCCTTGGCTTTATCCTGTATGGGACTCTCTGTGCTTCCTGGACTTGGGTGGCTATTTCCTTTCCCGTGTTAAGGAAGTTTTCAACTATAATCTCTTCAAATATTTTCTCTGGTCCTTTCTCTCTCTCTTCTCCTTCTGGGACCCCTATAATGCGAACGTTGTTGCGTTTAATGTTGTCCCAGAGGTCTCTTAGGCTGTCTTCATTTCTTTTCATTCTTTTTTCTTTATTCTGTTCTGCAGCAGTGAATTCCACCATTCTGTCTTCCAGGTCACTTATCCGTTCTTCTGCCTCAATTATTCTGCTATTGATTCCTTCTAGTGTAGTCTTCATTTCAGTTATTGTATTGTTCATCTCTGTTTCTTTGTTCTTTAATTCTTCTAGGTCTTTGTTAAACATTTCTTGCATCTTCTCGATCTTTGCCTCCATTCTTTTACCGAGGTCCTGAATCATCTTCACTATCATTATTCTGAATTCTTTTTCTGGAAGGTTGCCTATCTCCACTTCATTTAGTTGTTTTTCTCTGGTTTTATCTTGTTCCTTCATCTGGTACATAGCCCTCTGCCTTTTCATCTCATCTGTCTTTCTGTGAATGTGGTTTTTGTTCCACAGGCTGCAGGATTGTATTTCTTCTTGCTTCTGCTCATAAGTTTCTAAATAGTTTAATTTACCTGAATATAAAGTATCAACTAGAATTTTCTTCCCATAGAATCCATATATAACTCAGAATAGGATTGCTTAAATTAATTTCAATTTATAAAAAAAGTATTTACAAAATGCCAAGATTGTCTTGGTACTATAAGTAAATTCAGTATATAACACTATTGTTATAAATGAGAAATTAGTTATAAAACATTGTATAATGTGGCAATTATAATTAATATCAATTTTATTAAGAACATAGAAAATATTAAAAACATGCCCATAAATGTTTGTTATCTATGTCAAGAAGTCCAAGCTGGACAAATTCTGTTTGCTTGGAGATGATGTTTTGTAATTATTTTATGGCCCTGGCAACAGTGGTTACTCATCCATTCAATAAAAAGTTGTTGAAAACCTACTGCCAAATGCAGATCTGAATGCCACCCTCATAGTATGAGAAAACACGTAGTTGGGCAATTTTATTCCAGTGTGATGAGGGCTTTGTTAGAGGTTAGCAGGAGTGCTGTGTGAGTATGAGGAAGGAGGACCTCATGTGTGGAGTAGACAAGGCTTTGTTGAAGAGAGAGTGCCATCTCCAGTCCTGACATTTGTGTTTATGTGCATTTGTGAATTCAGGTGGTCATTATGACTGGATTCCTTCTCTGTAATGACAGGCATAGTTTCTTTATGTGGTAGATTTGTGAACTACAAGTTATTTGCAATTATGTATTATTAGGAAATAATTGTCTATTGAAAAGATTTATAATATAAGATTAAAACATATTTTAAAAAATGTCACCAAAGTATGCCATTATTTGAGCAATATACTTAATTTCTGCATTAACCACATTTATTGGTGTTTGGAATATTTCATTTTCAATCTACCCTTGCTCTCTGTAATATAATACACCTGGATTCTTTCTCATAGGAAGGTGATTCAATAGTTCATACTAACTAGAGATGTGATTATGAGTAGAAGTATTTTTTGTGAATTAAGTCCGTGAGCATCTTCATAATTCCTAACATGAAACTTTTTGTTAAGGATTTTTATACACTGCCTAATATATCACCATGTCAGATCTATGTGTATTTTTTTGTTAGAAGAACAAAAACAACAACAAAATGATCTAATCATATGGAAAGACTGAGTCAGTTTTGCAAACGTTTTATAAAAATCAACAGGACAGAAATATATCTGGCTCCATAAATATTGAATTTGTCTTCATTCATTCTTGTGAATTACACCTTGATTCTACAATATGCCCACCCTGTCTTCTGCTCTCCAATTAAATTACCATAAAAGAATCTGAACATTTGACTGCAATTAATAGCTTTAGAATTTTTATACGTCATTGACTTTTTCCACAGTGTGATCAGAAAGATGCAAGGTTTATTCCTCTCCATCAGAATTATTCTTATTTCCATGCCTTAGGCTATGCCTATTCACCTTGAATTCCCTCCCACCCTTCCTTCTACCCACCACTCCACTGCCTTCCTGATTGACTACCTCAATTGGCTTGTCTTATGTAGTCTTCTCTGTCTGTTCCATGATAGTACTTAGTCTCCATCATACACCTGACATATAGCATGGCCCCTCTTTTAAAGGCTCTTTCCTTTGTACTTTTTTTTTTTATGGTGACTTCATAAGTCTTACTCACATTAAAATGTTTTAAGTTTCAGGAAGTGGGGATATTTTATGTTTCTTTTTATCTAACTCATGACCAGTCATCTTTCTCTATCTTATATTCATTGATTTGTTGTGTGAACAGAAAGATTTTAAAATTCTTATTTTATCTTTCCTAATTTTATATTTATCACATTCCATACAGTTTTCATGTGAACACTGACTATTTTGATTATCACCTTCTTTTTTTTTCTATTTGCTTAGATAGAAAAGTTTATGAACAATTAAATGCTCATAATTTAAGTGATAATGAAATGTAAATGTTAAGTAGTGATCTGGATTTTAAGAATCTCTTCAGAAATTGAACATTCGTATCTTTAGAGCTTAATCTTGGCTTCAATTGTTGTTGGATTTTTGATAAATTTGGTGTCCAGCTGCCCACCACCAAGCTTGGCTTCCTGAGATAAGTTCCAGCCAAATGTGTTAATTTGGTCTTGTCCATTTTAGGCACCTAACCTATGAGCCATCTGCCACCCTGGGTATAAGTACTGAGAAGAAGATTATTTCACAGCACAACATGACAAAAGGCGAATATCGCTTAGGGATTATTTGGGCAAAAAAATGTTAATTTAATAAAGTTAAAAATATTTTTTGAAAGAAAATACTCTGTGACCCTGCTGCAAAAGTCAAACATGAAGTTATTGTTTGTCGTATACAGTTTTTTTCAGAAAATTAGCTGTTTATTCTAAAAGCTAGTTTGGAGTTTTCATTATAACCTGACTTTTATTAAATCTAAGATAAAATGAAATCACTTTCATAAAAAAGTACTTAGGACACCAAAGAGATTATGTTTATTTGGGCTATGTCTGTTTATGTTTATCATATTAAAAATTAAAATTGATACATTTAAAAATATTATCATGAATTCACTTATAAATAAAAGCCAAACCCACTACATATTAATACTATATAAAAGCATATTATTATAATGTTATATATATACATATATATTGTTTTAATGAGATGAGTGGCTCTCTCTTACACTTTTAATGCTTTTAATAACTCTTTAACGTCTGCCTTAGTAGAAGACAGCTGGATTCTCATTTTGATTCTGCATTTAGTCTGTAACAATATTATATTTGGTTGAATATAGAAAGAAAATCTTGCCTTATCAAATATAAAGTTGAAAAAGAATGAGTACATTAATAGTGTTTTCAGAAAATTTTGATATTCTTTTATATTCCATCAAAACTCAACAAGTGGTATTTTTGAAATTATTGATTACAATGTGAAATCTCAAACCATATCAATGAACTTTTTCAGCTCTATTCCATAAAAATTCATTGGTTTATCCTGCACTTTGAATACATCTTTACCCATGCTTGAATTTGTAAGGTCATGTATTGGTCAGTTAGAAAATATTGGTTCACTGAGTTATGCACTTATTCCACAATTACATTAGAAAATATCAGAAAAAGAATTATATTTGTGACTATTGCCACTAATATCATCTGAACAATACTATATGAACTAGAAAGCTCTCAAGATTATGGTGGCAGAATCAAGATGTCAGAAATTTTAATTTTTGCTGGTTTTCATCTTTATAACCAAAACTGTTGTAAAAGACAGTGCTTTATCTCCAACAAAATGCCTGCCAAAAACCTAACTCTGTATAACCATGATTTGTCCATCACTTATTCCTTTAAGTAAAAATGATGCTTCGTGAAAAATGTGACTAATTCAGCTTGATTCTCAAACAATCACCCAAGTACATTTTTTGAGACAATCATTGTAATTTGAAATTCAACAAAAGTATAATACTTTATGCATACCTTCCATTTCATCTTCTAGAATATTAAAAATGTTTACTTAAGGTTTTAGTATTCTTTTCAACCCAGTGGCACATACCATGCCTCTGAGTTGATTATTGCTAAAATTTCAGGGGTTTTACCCACTATTGCTTTTGCAAGATATTTGCAAATGTCAACATAGTGAAAAAGGCAAACAATGTCTCATTATTATTATGAAACTACTTTTTACTGATGGAATAAGTGAGACTTGGGGACTCCCAGGGGTCTGTAGACCACAGTTTGAGAACTGCTGCACTACAGAATAAAAATTAAACTTTTCTGTTACTGTTGGAATGTCTTCCAGAGTCTAGTTCATTCCTTCATCACCTAAACTTTATTATATAAAAGTGAATTATGGGCCTAAAAGATCAAATGCAATTCAGTGAGTATTATACTTCCATGGTTTGATTAGTACAAGGAAATGTTCTAACATAATAATTGTTATTATTATATTCATAGCTACCATTTACTGAGTACACAGTATGTGTCTGACACATAGATCTTGGTATTATAAAGTACATTGATTCCTTACAATAATCTATCAAGTCAGTACTACCATTGTCCTTCTTTTATAGATAAGGAAACTGAGACAAAAGATTAAGACTTTGCCTTTAACTTCAATCTATACTTTCAATATTTACTTAGAAAAGTGATAGGAAAAAAAGGAATCAATAAGAAGAAAAAGATTCCTAAATCTCTGTTGGTATTGAAGAGGTATATCTCTTCAAACTAGCCAGAAAATAAAAATGCCCAGTTACTCTGGAATAAGTGCATCTTTTTTTTTTTTTCCCATTTGATTTTACATCTTCACAAAATAAATGGAAAGGTAAAGTTTTCAAAAACTTTAGAAATGACTGTATCAATAACTGTGTTGTGGAGGAAGAGGTGACAAGCACTTAACTGTTTTTTTTTTTTTTTAGTTTGTTTTTGCTAATGGATATTTTTAACTGGTGAATCACCCATTGTTTTTAAAATTCTGGCAATATACTTTATCAAAGTAAGGCAGAACTTGACTGCTTAATTTTGTGTCTTGTAATCATACATATCAAATTATTTTCTAGTGGCATTGAATATAAAATAGCTAGCACTTAGTTAGAACATATAAACATTTAAAATAGCATAACTAAAGAAATACTTTAAATCATTCCATAATTGACAAAGGAAAATAATGATACATTTCTCTTTGAAACTAGGTTGCCTCAGGAGACTGGTATAGACTGTAATGAAAAAATGTTTTCTCATTACTTAATTAAGCCATGTTTTTATAGGTGATTCTCTTTAACTAATTATAATCTACTTTATTGTAATATCCCTATCATTGAAAGATACCAATTCTTATCTTTCTAGAAGAGCCTTATTAGGAATTCTGTTCTAGATATTCAAGTCCTTCTACATAAAACTTACATAGGAAGAAAGAAATATCTGCAGATTTCTCTGGAGAGCTGAAAATATGTAACTCTAGTTCATTATTTGAGTGAATAAATTTAATGTAAAATAAAACAAAATTCCATTTCTATTCAGAGAGTTAATAACAAAATCTTATCACAATGTAACAGAAATATGTTGACATAAAACTAAAGGTAGGGTCTTCCCTGGTGGCGCAGTGGTTAAGAATCCGCCTGCCAATGCAGGGAACAATGGTTTGAGCCCTGGTCTGGGAAGATCCCACATGCCTCAGAGCAGCTAAGCTCGTGCGCCACAACTACTGAGCCTGTGCTGTAGAGCCCGTGAGCCACAACTACTGAGCCCGCGCGCCTAGAGCCCGTGCTCTGCAACAAGAGAAGCCACCGCAATGAGAAGCGGTGGAAGAGTAGCCCCCGCAACTAAAGAAAGCCTGCGCGCAGCAATGGAGATGCAAGGCAGCCAAAAATAAACAAAACAAAACAAAAAACCCTAAAGGTATACTTGTTCTGGCTTATCTGTATTTTTACATCTAAAATTACATGAACTAGTATTTGACATTTATATCAGTATTTCATAGTTTGCCAAGTTCTCTGTGTATATAATTATCTCCATTCCATTCTATTACTGCTAAATGTACTACATTCTTTAGTGTATAATATATTCCCAGGTGACAGGATCTCTAATTTACAGATGAAAAACAGTAGAGATATAAACGTTTTCCCAGGTCATGTAAAATTAGTCTTACAGTCAAATGGAATTATGTCCAGTTCCTTATAGTTCTCTTTTTTGACTGTATTGAATCTCCATTTATTCAACAGTATCAATAAAATTACTGAAAAGTATTTTTATAAGGGGGATTGTTCAATTTGCTCCCTTAAGTATATTAAATCATTAGGATAAATATTTTTCTGAAGTATATGCATATGTAAATTATTGGTTAAAAAGTTATTAGCTATGTTTTCCAATAAATTAAGTGGTTTTTTTTAATCCAAGAGATTTAATTGACAGTCATTCAATAAATATTTTTTAAGAGATGCCCATAGACAGACACTGAGCAGGACAGCATATCAAATCCATTATATATCAACATTTTCTCAACAATCAACTTACCCAAAGTATAAAATTAATATTTTGTTGAACTTGGACTCCAAATATTTGGAAAATATTGTTAAAGTGCTATACAGAGTATATCAGTTTAATATAAATGGATTCTTAGTAAGCATAGTTTACCAATAATTTGGTTTTATGAAAATGTGTTTACTGTTTCTGATTGTTTTATCCACAAAAGCTCTTCTAAATCTTAAATCACCAGCTTATCTGTTTTCAATTTTTTCTGTCTCAAAAAATGACTTCAATTTTTGTTTTAATTAGAAGATCAAAGACCTCCCTGTGAGAGCACATACAATACCCTCAGCCTCTTTACTATATGTTCTATCTCTGTCCTAGCCCCCACTTTTTTTGAATGATCTCATTCCAAATAGTTCATAGGCACAGTATACATCCATTTTTACACCTATCCAATTCGTATCTCCTTAAGTACTTTGAAATGGCTGAGGGCATCATACGTAATCAGGAAAAAGGACTAATAAGGTACATCTTTTTGAGATCTTGAAGCAATTAAAAGGCAGACAAACTCAGAACCATTTTTTTTAAGTTCTTTGCACTGACAACAAAATAAAGATGTCACTTTAAAACACCAGCTATAGTATTATGCCCTCATGAATGAAAATGAAAATGAGATATAATGTCATAAAATGTAACATGAATGATTCTCCTCTTCTTTTTTAATGATGGTCTCAACTGTGAGGATCCAGCCTCTTTGGTCTCTAACTCATTGCTCATACCCGTGTACTAAAAAAAAAAATCAACTTGTAGAGTGAGAACAAAATAAAATGTTAAGGTTAGTTCATTGGAAGACATGGTCATTAAATAAGGTCAAGATTGTAAATGTAGAAAGATAGCAAGTCGTATAAATAGCAGCATCAGATTATGAGGCACTTTAACACCCCATACAAAATTAGTATCACGGGGTACATGTGTGCAATGAAGTTTAGGACACTGCTATTTCTTGAATAGTCAGTGTTCCTATTGGTTCAAATAGAAACCAACATTTCATAAATGTTGAAATTATTTGTGTTTTCTTCTTACATTATGCCACATTTTTCAGAAATAGGTTTGTGCCAAAACTCAAGTATAATCATCTGGTAACAATGTGTATTTGATGTTTTTAAAAATAGCATTTCCCATACACACTCACAAAATTGCCTGACCTTCCTCCTCCACAGAATTAATCATACCATCTGTGCTCACACTGTATTTAATCATACTTCTGATCTAACATTTCTCACATCACATTGCATTAGAGTTAGCTGTATGTCTCTTTGTTTTTCCCATTAAACCATGTGCCCATGAGAATAGAGATATCTCATTTGTCTCTGTATCTCCACCAGCTCTGGCATCATGTCTAGCACATAGTAGACATTCAGTAGGATAGTATCTGCATTTTTTTTGAAAAGCAATCCAGTAAATGAATGGAACTATTTTTTTTTAATTAACAAAAGTCACCTGTTGCATATCACTCCTGAGGGTGAAACTTTGTTTAAAAAAAAAACAAAGGATTGTAAGTGTAAAGAAGATTAGAAGATTAACAAAATTCAAGTTCTGATATCAGTTTAATAGAAATATAACTAGGCTTGAACCTGCACTTCTAATATTTGTCCAGTGTTATCTTCAAGGCAACCTTTAAGTAGATGAAGGTCAGAGAGTCAGTCACTCACGCTTCTGGCTCTTAGAGTCTTGCTGTGTCAACCCAATCGGGTTTTCTGATAGCTGGAAATTCAAGTAGGTAGTGACTTAGAGCGAGGAGACCTTCCAATATCAATATGTGGGTTGGGTGAGAATGAAGAAGACATGGAAAATTAGAAGTACCTGGTCACTGCAAATTGAGCCTCAGTATTTTAACTCAAAATCACTTTCAAATTACATATTAGCAGTGAAATTTTGTGACTTTTTTTTCCTAAAGAAAATTATTTATGTTTGTTGTCTTTCCAATTCTGACCCTGTGTCAGAAAAATTCTGCATTTGCAATATAATAAAGTAATTCATACTTCAAGCACTTAGCTTTGACCATCATCAATAAAGTTTCATATTTGCTTATTGTTTTATATTGTATTCTACAAGGGCATATAATTTTATTTTTAAACATTGTTATATGTCCCTGCAGTTCTGACAACTTGATTTAAATCTGCCATGACAAGTTGCAAAAGGGAGACTGAAAATATTTTTAGTGTTTCTCATAAATCAGAATTGATGGCTATAACCTAGTAACATCTTTAATTCCATAACATTTTATTCTCATTTTGAAAGTAAATGTAAGACTCTTAACTGTTATGTATAATAGCTTTGGAGTAGAAGTGAGAATCAGTGTGTATGTATATGTACATCATATAGCTCATTTACACTACCTTGATTATTTTTACACAGTTTTTTTTTTTTTTGTTTGTCTTTTTAACACAAACTGGAACAATACTGGAAAGAAGTCAGCGTGTAATTAGTCTGGATATATGAAAAACAGATTGTACTGTTTCACATGCTGTGAACTGTGAGCGAGCCACAGTGCTGTAAAAGATAGCAAGAATCAACAGTTTTTTCCCCTTAAAATCTCAACATTCTTGACTTTTCACACATCACTGCTTAGGGAACTGAAAAACACAAAGGTTCTACTGATATGATGACTACTGACTGAAATGACTGTATTGGTTAGCATTTACTGGCTTAGGGTTTATCTCTCTAAAGATTCTTTTATTATTAAAATCAATTTTGATATTTGGAGCTTGCATGCTGAAGATGAAAAAAAGAAAATGGTGAGGAAGGAGGAAATGATGAATTTTTTTCTTATTAAATGGAGAGTTTAGAAAATCTAAAGACCTTTACAAGGAACCTACTGAATGATCTTTGTGATTATAGTCGAGAAAAACATTTTGCAGTCATTTACATAATTCAAGTTGTCATAAAGTCATCACCGTATAACTTTGTTATATGCAGTTTTAGCCTTCTAGCATTTTTATTCTTATCCTGACATTTTACTGTGTGGCTCTTTGGTAAAATTAAGCCAGTCATATTAAGGTTGGGGGATTTGGTGATCATGACCATTTCAATTTTAATTTCTCATACTTTTCTATTAAAATTAGGTGTTTCATTAAGGTGAATTTACTCAACTTTTAAGCATAAAATAGCTGCTTAGAAAGTATACACTGCATTTAACTGATTTTTAGACACTCCCCCCACCCTTCCCACATTTTAACATCTTTAAAATAATGATATGTCTTAAGAGCCATGAATCTTACACTTGTGGTCAGTCAAGCAGTAGTCCTTGCATGTGCATGTACAAACTTCATCCAAGCATCCTTATTTTTGTCACTTCTTTCGAGTTATGTGCATTGTTAAAAGTACAAGGGTGAAGTTTAGTTACCATTTAAAATGTTTTCAAATATTGCACTAATGATGTTAAAGTAAATTTATGAGTATTCTGTTCCCAGAAGACATGAAAAAAGAACAAAAAGTTATAAATTTGATATTAGTGGAACAAATATTCAATATTGGAGGAATTAATATACTTTCAAAGCAATAAGCAAGAACTTTATAAGATCTAACAAAGGAAGATACAATTAATTGAAGATGTGTTATTGTTACTGAAATATTTGTAATATAATTGTATGACATTTCCACACAAATTAATGAAGGCAGTAGACATTGGCAGATCCTTTGGACTAAATGAAAAAAATTCACAGTTTATAGGGCTGATATTAACCATTCGTATATCAAGTATAACTATTGTTAAGTCATTTTATAATAGCACATAGGGAGAATTTTCATCACTGGTAGTGCATAAAGGCAGGGTCCATGTTACAATTACAGGAAACTAAGAATTACTGGAATATTTATATGCTAAAATAAAATACACTCTATCTAAACTAATTCTTTATTGAAAAATTAAGTTGAAAGATTATAACTCAAAATAATAATCTATCTTACATTATTGTCAAAATCCTCAGTTGCCTTAAATTCCAAATATTCGGGGTGCTTTTTAATTTCGTATATATTGCATTCCTATTTAAGTATAAGGTAACAATGTCATTCATCACCTCTTCTACATTTGCTGGCCAGCAATTTCTCCAAATTTATCAAATTGTTTTCTAAGCTGGTATGATCTATTTAAACATTTCTAATTGTTCTTCTAGTCAAAGACAGCATAAAGTAGAAAAAGATAAAAGAAAATGATAAACCAGAAAACAATATTTTTAAGAAAAACCATATTGAGTATTCACTTCTATATCAGGAGTAGATTTGGCTACAAGTGATAGAAAACATTAAATGACAGTTATTAAAACAAGATAGAAACTGATTTCTGTCACATACTAATTTTCAGAGGTAGGTGGTTCAGGACTAGTGTGGTGTTCCTGACTGTCACAGAACCAGGCTCCTTCCACGTTGTTGTTAGGGTTTACATCTTCTTTATCCCCAAAGTGACCTCATGGCTTACGGTCTCTCCAGTGCCAATATCACAGTATCATTCCAACCACTGGGAAAGAGGACAGGAAAGGAGAAAGCCATACATTCTCCCATTTTGCCAGACAAATTGTGCTTTCCCTTTCCTCCACCTCCAATGCTTAGGCCAGAACTTAGTCATATGTGTGCCCCTGCCTGTGCAGAAGGCTGAGAAATGTGATCTTTATTATGGGCAGCCAACTAAAAAGTAGAGGTGCTTTTTCAGCTCAAGAAGGAGAGAACTGGTTGGGAAAGCCTCTGGCTCATCTTCCCGCCAATCATAGGAGATCTTTTGGCAACCAAGAGAGCAATGAAACATTATGGTTTCCATCAAGAGCAGAATTTTTGTCTTATTTTGCTTAAAATGTTTGAGATAAATATAATATTAATTTGCCATCAGGGCTTACGTTATTCCTTAAGTGTCTTAATGCTCATTTCATTTAATAAATATTTATTCATTATTAATTCTTTGCTTGGTACTTAAGTTACCACTTTTTTGAACAGTTCCAGGATTACCATTCAAATTGAATATCACATGAATGGTCCTCACAGAGCTGTGCAATACAGTGGTCCTGACACTTTAAAACAAAAATTGCAAATCTAAATACTGAACTGAATTTTAATTAGTTTCATCAAAATCTGCTTTTGATGTGAATCATCTAAATTGACCCTTAATCTGTAACAATGGAAAAGTCTTATTTTGCTTTTAGATCATAAACTCTTACCAAATGTAGAAGTGTCTTTTTCCACTGTGAAGCAAAACATTTTAATTTACTCCTTTGCTGTGCTCTTGTATTCTTAGATCTATAATTTGGGAATCTAAATGCTTTTCCTTGTTGGAATATCATGTAGAAGATGATTTTTCTTATAGATGAAAGTAGAAAAAGTTTCAGCATTTAGAAGCTTACGTTGCCAAGTGTTGGGCTGTGGGCTGACACTGTGCTAGTGAATTAAGTGGCAGATTTATAACTATATATTGTTAACCAGTATATGAATAATTGCTTTTAAAAAGCTCATTTTAAAATATATAATCTTCAGTCTATAAGAATCTACTTCTTTTGTCAAAGAGATGGCTGAGTTAAGTGATTGATTAAAATAGTTATTATTGTAAAGTTCAATATGTAAAATATACTGTTTTGAAGGCTAAAAGTAAAATGGTGAAAGTAGAACTTCTGTTGATTAAGGTTTTATTTTCAACCATGCCACTTTGCAAAATAAGACTGAATAAATTAAGGTGTTTGATGCAATCTTCTGCTTTTGTTTTTTTAATACTAAAAAATAAGATTTTCTAATCTTTGGCTAGTATTTTTAGTACTATAATGACTAAAATTAATTTGAGCACTTATTTCCTTTTATCTTGCCACCATATTTTGAGAGAAGGAGCAATAAAACATTGACCGTTGGTAGAACATAAAAGACCTGTATTATATAGCTTTTTGCACTTTCCTCAATTTCTGTGACCCAGGTAATATCATTAAAATATTCAGATAATTTTAACTACATAGTCTAAGAAATGTCTTGTAATATTCTACTGAGATGGAAGTTTGATGCTATATTCTCTAATTAATTATCCCAAATTACACATTAAGTTGTCTCAGATCTACTTGCCACTGTTACATGGAACACAGGGAAAGGAGAAAAAGTTATTAAATTTTTAATTTTAATCTCAATTATTAAAATGACTTCTTGTGAGACTATGTCTTATCTCAATTTGCTAGAAATCCTTTTATTATAGTTAAATGTATGTCATTTTCTCTCCTTCAGTGATTATTTTGCAAGTACAAAATTGTATTTTCCCTGTAATTTTCACATAGGTGCATATTGTAGTTAGTATTTCAGCATGTATTAAGGTAAAAATAAATAAATGTGAAAATAAAGTTCAAACTTGAAACAAATAGAGCATTATTAAGAATTTCCTGTGGTACTCTTAACCCCTTCCCCAAATGCTTCCTTCACTGGCATGACACAAATTTTTTAGATTGTATATTGCTCTTAGTAATACCCGGCTTAACTCATTTGGAGGGAGGAGAAGGCAGGGAGTGGGTGAACCTGAGGGAGGAAGAAGACACTAATTTCCTGAAATCTGATACTGGAAATACCTTTGGGTTATGTCTGCATAACTGCTCTCGGTTTTCCTCCAACTTGAATTGCCACCATCACAACAACAATAAGAAAAATTGCCCTTGGTTTTGATTTTTAGGACACAGTGCATACCACGTTATAATTATTGCCCACATAAGATATGCATTGTTTCTCAATCTGTAGATGAAAGACTTCAGTCATTCCTAATTCTCTTTGTATTTCTAGGAATTTCACATTGGATATGATCCCTGAATATCATGATACAGTGTGAAAAAGCCTTGCCCCACCAAAAAAACAAAAAAAAGTACACTGACTATATCTTGTAGGGCTTTTCAGAAATGCACAATCAAATATTTGGATTTCTTTTCATGTTTTTATAAAAATACCTCATTTTTATCTCCAAGATTTAAATCTTCCTTTTTTTTTTTTTTTTTGGTCCGGTTGCTAGTTTTAAAATTAACATATTTCATTGCATAACAAAAAAAATCTAAGTTATTACATCTTAGAAGAATAATTTTAATTAAAATTAACATAGGTGTTTAAAAGAATTTATGCTTGGCAACTATAAATGTAGAAGCAGTTTAGATCTACCACCCCCTAGGAAAATAATTTATCTGAACTGTGTACTGGAAATTAGGAATGGGTCACTAGAGTTACAGTGGTAAAATTTTCAATTATTAGGAAATATTGAGTAAACACCAGGAGCAGTAACTTTTCACCCTCAAAGCAATGTACTCACTTTTCTAAAGTACTTGGTGGTATTTAATTATGTCATGATCATGAGCCTCCTTCAATTAGGCCATTAGCCTATTGCAGTGGGTAAGTGTGGGTATTGAATAAAGTGCTATGTGACTATCCTTGATATATCTGTGTCTCATTGTCATGATGGGACTGTGATATGATTGATGGAAAGATGCCAACAGATATGTGTATGAGAGAGGAGTCCTTTTAATTTTCAAGATACAATGTACTGTGCGTGCATAGTGTGCCTATGGAAATCACGCCATATAGCAGATCATGTAGCAAGCATTTTCCTTATTTGGGACCCATCTGTCTGGCCTTCCAAGACATGGGAAGGAGCTGGGGCCAATGACAACATCTGTAAAACATGAAGATCAAATTAAAAACTTTGAGAACCTCTTTTTTGACATTCATATGACATGTAGTCACAATACCAGGATCTTCAGAAAAACAGGGAGAAACAAGAGAAATTCAAAAATTCCCTGTGTGAAAGACACAGTGAGCTTCCCCAAATCCTGACCAGATCTTCATGTTTATCGGAAGCTTTCATGGTACCAGAACCCTCCTGTGTGCGGAAGAAAACAGTCTTTACTGTGAGGTTGTGGAGATTCATGGTTAATTTCCCTGTTTACTATCCCCTTGGAAAGCCAAATGTATAAGCCTGCTTGCAGACTAGTTCAAAGTCATATAATTGATTTTCATGTTTTCGAGAGAACCAGCTTGGGAATCTTGGCAACTTCCCAGAACATGTTTGCTCTGTACTTTGATCCTAACAGGAATTACTTCCTGATAAAAATTTCCTTACTTTTGAGTCTCAAACTTAGATGTCACATAAGATATTTATTTATAACAGCATGCTACCACAAAGAATAAAAACTTCTCATTTGTTTCATCCTGTGGTTTAGTACTTTATACAAAATAAACGTATGAAAATATTAGCTCTCTTCCCTTTATCATTCTGATTTATGTATATATAAAGGAGAGCAAGACATTGTGGCCCTGTAACATTTATCTTCTTCTAGTAAAGAAATAGGTCCCTGTTTTCATACATACAGGAAAGTTGTGAGAGAGATAAACATTTAGACAAATATCAATGCCATTTATTGTGTTCAAATACTTTCTTCTGTAAGTTCAAGTGATGGATTGAATTTCCTGGTGATTTTAATGGATTTTCCAGTCTTACATTCTTTTCAAATTTTCATAGTAATATTAAAATATTTACTTTATGTATTATTTTCTTTATGTTGCTGCTCACTGAATTAAAGTAATGAAATAATACCTTCGGCCAATATCATCAGTACATTTTATATCATCCCTAGATTTTGTATTCCCTAAGAAGGACTTTATATTATGATGGTAAACCCTTGGGGTTGATGTATAGAGCTTAGTCCCAAAGAGTTAAAATGGTATATTGTAGATATGTTTTCAGAGTTATAATTTGACATGAGATACATCTATAGGTGATTAAAAATGAACTGTTTTAACAAAATATGCATATAAGTTCCTATAATAAAGAATACCATATAATCTAGTAATAAAGGAATATATTACATGAAAAAATCATGTCCCTGATACTAAGTTAGAAAGATAATTAAATGACATCTCTGGCCTTAGAATATATTTTTACTTTTTAAGGATTCTGTGTGTGCAATTCTTTGGTGCCAATAATCTCAGCAATATGAGTGTTTAGAAGGAGTGACAGGATAATGTAGTTCCTAGATTTTCCATTTCGAGTCACAAAGATACCAACACTAAAGTGATATTAAGGAGTGTGTGCCTGTTTGACTGATATTTTCTATTACATTATGTTTGGATTGATTATCAGATTTTTTTATGTACTGGAACTTTCTTGATTATTCTGTATGAAATTATTACAAAGGTAGACAAAATGCCTTCTGTTTTTTAATTATAAAGCATCCTAATACTAGTGTTACCTTGGTGACACAGACAAAACAAAAACTATACATATTCAATTACTGAAAAATCAGACAAAAATGAAAGTTCTGTAGTCTGATGGAGGTATCCGCTCCTTTTATTTTAGGCACAGAAAGGTTAAGTATATACTTAGTGAGTGGTTCCATCACATACTAGTTCTATTACTTTAGAAAAAGTATTTGTCTCCTTCTTCATAGAGTTTAGAAACCACAGACTAGAAATTAATGTTCTTTTACTTAAAAAATGTGTTAAGTATTACTGATGTACTGAAAAGAAACAATAAACAAGAGAGACATAATCAAGTCATCAATAACCTTACACATAGAAAAAAACTAAAAATCAGGAATTTAAACCAAGGGGAAACTATCCTACCATCCAATGCTAGAATCCCCAGGCATTTATAAAAAATATGGATGTTATAAACCCTATAATTCATAAACTATAACCTGGTGAGTCAAAGTAATAGCTAAAAAAAAACCCCACCATTCTAATTTGGCATTACCTAATTTGATTTAATAGTGGTAATACGTAGAATATTTGAAACTTAATTAGTATTTTAGTTGCATAAGTGAAATATTATTCTTACTGAATCATTGCTAAGAATATGTCTCATAAAGACATATGCATATGCCCTCCTAGACTGTAATTTACATTTTTAACATTTATAATTTGCAATTAGCACTATCATTTGCCTTTTATTTAGGAAAGTATACTGAATCAGTACTCTTAAAATTTTAAGAAAAAATCCATATTTTCTAATGTTCTTCCTAGAGTATATTATACTGTGATGCATTTTACTATCTGCCAAAACTGTTCTCTTTTACAGCAGAAGAAAAATTGTTCTTTATCTCTGAGCAGTGCCTTTTTACCATAGCCGGTGGGATTCAATACCACTAATTCTTTTTACAATCTTGGTTTAGAAAATTAAAGAAACTCAAGTAGCACTGCTGCAATCCATTCATGGCTAATACATCTTGTCTCGCATGACTGAGGACAAGTGCCCTCCAGATTAAATTTTGCTGCTCAGCACCCTGCATTTTCATAAAATATAGTCCTTACATAGCTCCGTGAATATCCCAAGCATGTGGTTTAATTTAAACCAACATGCTTGAGTCACCCATTTAAATAAAATATTTGTAATGTTCCAAAACTATTTTATAAATGAATCTTCTTAAAATAAAATAAGCAAACACTATAATTTCAAATGAGGTAAAACAATAACTATATTCAGTGATAAACAGAAAGATCTCCAGGGAGGATTACCTGAGTTACTTAAGGGACTAGGCATTTGTTTCTGAATATTGATTTGTGGAAGAGGAAAGTGGCGCTGCCAGCTGGTGCTGCAAGTCATTGTAAGTGCTGGACCGGCCCACTCTGCTTCCCTATGCCCCACGGCCAAAGCAATGGAGATATAGTTGAGATGAATGGCCTAGCAAAAAGTTATCCTTTCCTGCAGTGCTCTATTTAGGCTACATGCTGCCCCATTTTCAATCATAGTTTAAAGGTGGTCTTTGATATGTACTTTGATAAAATGTATTCATAAAATGATAATATGTGTGTGAGTTCGGTACGGGTAAATAAGAGAAAAAGGGATTCAAGAATGTGTAAAAACTTATTGTGATGTACACATATGCCAGATGGATGGTTTTTGCTATAAGAAATGTACGTCCTGAAGTCTAAGCATGCATGTTAGATTTTTATGTGCTTATTCAAACAAACCAATTGAAATAAGCTTTGATGCTACAAGTTTCTCTTCTGTGTGTGTGTATGTGTGTGTGTGTGCTTCTGGTTTTATGTTAACATAGTCAATCAGATAATGCCTCCTAATCGTAAAAATTAACTTCACTTTAGAAATTATTCATGGAACTTTTGACCACATAGAAACAATGACAGGATCAAAATGAACCTAACATTTTAAAGAGAGAGGATCAGTTCACACTCTTATCATCATATGTGTACACATTTACCAATGTTCTGTAAATCAGTTGGAGGGACAGATCATTATTATTAGGAGAATGTTAGTAGAATATTATGGATATAGGACGCTGTGTGTACGTTGGAAGTCTTAGGGAATTGATAAATAATCAATTCACTAAAACAGATCAAATGACCTGTTGGTATAGGGATTGATAGTTACCAAGTCATCATGTAAAATTTTACTCTAAATAAACCTTTTACTAACATGGAAAAAATATAAAATTAATTGAGCCACTATTTATACATAGTTGACAGTATCAAAAGTCAGCAAAAAGACAACAAGATAGGTAGCAGAATCTACATAACAAAAACTAAATGGTAAATGCAGAATAATTTAATGGGTTGAAATGCTTTAATCATTGTCTATCATATGTATTGTCATATATCAATATTTTAAATGAATTCTTATAAAATTTTAAAAATGATTAAGTAGTTATATTCCATCCAATGGGAGTGCAGGTAATTTCCAAAGAACCATATAGTGACTCTGTGTTTATCATGCATCATTATTAGTTATTCAGTTCTATTAGCAGATATGTACTTTCTTGCTTTGATGAAAAGTTTAACCAAAATGTTAATTTTATAGACGTAACACTTGATTTTTTTTTTAATTAATTAATTAATTAATTATTTTGGCTGTGTTGGGTCTTCGTTTCTGTGCGCGGGCCTTTCACTGTCGCGGCCTCTTTTGTTGCGGGGCACAGGCTCCAGACACGCAGGCTCAGTAGTTGTGGCTCACGGGCCCAGTTGCTCCACGGCATGTGGGATCCTCCCAGACCAGGGCTCGAACCCGTGTCCCCTGCATTGGCAGGCAGATTCTCAACCACTGCGCCACCAGGGAAGCCCCAACACTTGATTTTTGTTATATTGACATTAGAACACAATCTGAAATTAATGTTTAGGAACACCATTTTTTGTTGGTAAGAAGTCAAAATGTGTGATTATCTCTCTGCATTATGGATTAAAATCTATTTTTCCAATTTCAATGGAAAAAAATAATATTTGAATAAATATTCAAAGCCATATTTCTATTTATGTCTCTACATTAGTGGAAATTTATTAGTAATTATCAGCAAGCATTTTTTGTATCTTTAGCGTTTATCAAGTCATTTCATGTAAATTATATCCTGTACTTTCACAAAACCTGTATAAAGTTGTTACATTAACATTTTCTTTAGAAATAAACACACACACACATACATAGCTGAGGATTAGAGGGTTTAAGTTAATATTCCCAAGAAAATATACATGATATTTGGTGTAGTTACAACATGTATCCATTTATTCCAACTCTACTTCTCATTAATAATATTTAATATAGCTGTAATTGACAAATGGGATTCAAATTTTCCATTCATGTGTAATTTATATTGGCAGGTGTACTAATATTTCTTTTATTAATAATATATTTAAACATTTTATTATACTGAGACAAAAATTCTAAGGCAGTGACTTCTTAATGCTATATATTAAAGGAATAAATAAATGAGGATTGGGAAAAGAAGAGAGGAAAAGGAGAGAAGAAATGAACAGACATGCATTTTACATTTCACCATCTAACACAAAAGACCAAGATAAGATGGTTAGATCAGATAGTCCTGCCTTTAAACCCTTTCTCTACCTCTTAAAACTTATGTTCTTCAGCAAATGACGTGAGGAATACAAACTTGTATCATGAGCAACATAATGTCAGTTGTTCTTATTATATGACTCTCATTACTATATTTATCTTCTTTGTAAAAAGAAAATGTGTAAAACACGGAAATAAATATCTTTCAAGCTGTGTAACCTTTACCTTCTTAGGCAGATTATAATTTATGGCTTCACTAATCCAATCATTGAACAAACACCATTTCATCAGAGCTTTGGCCCTCCATAATACTAGTTGCTCAGGATATAAAGTTGAATAAAATGCATCCAAGCACTTAAGAGCTCATTGCAAGAGTGAAAGACGTATATACAGTGAGGGGAAATATAAAACGACATAATTCTGAGAGCCCAGAACAGAGGTACATACCATAGCATGAAGAACTTAAGAAGACTTTAAACAATCATATCCTTGAGCTGAGTTTTAAAAGATAAATTGGAATTTTCTGGATGCTGGGGGAAGGAGTATGAGATTAGTATGAGTAAACCTAAGGAGGTGAGAAATAGTCTGAAATTTCAAGCACATCAGTTGTATTTTATAGAAAATGAAGTGTAAGAGAAAGGTAAGGGGAATTGCTACATTCTACTGCTTTTGGGGGAGAACTTTCTGAGAATTAGTACATAGCTCAAAAACATAATTATATGTTTAAAGGGAAGATACAGTAATAGATTTTTATAATGTGACAAAAAGTACAATTTATCATTTGAATAAAGACACTGTTTTCTTGGAGCTAAAAAAAAAATGAGAGAGTGGGCATCAAGCTGGCTGTTGGCAAACTGTTGAAAGTGAACTTGAAAGTGTGTTATATTTATAAAATATCATATTTTCGTGTTAGACTTTGAGGAAAAGACTCAATGGCTAATGAACATATATTTATGGATCTGGGAACAGATATTGAAGACAGAATATATGTTAAGAATTAATTCGTTTATTGTTTTGCTTTTAACTGCTGTCCAGAGCTGGCACTAAACCATTCAAAAATTAAATGCCAATTCCGACTTGATGGCCTGACTATTGTTTAAGTAAAATCAAAATAATCATTTAATTCTTATTAGAATAATAGAAATGTAGAGCTCAGAAAATATCCAAATTTAATATCACTATGAAGCAGAAGGGTGATAGCTAAGTTTCATATGAAAACAATTATTCTTTGAGATTTTTGTGAATCATGCAAATAATGTAAATTTTGCAAACATTTCCCATGATAAGTAGTAATAACATATAGGACACAGAAGGCTGCAGACAGTATCTCAGATATTCAGGAGAAATAGATACCATTGACTTTAAATAAAAGTCACTAAAGAAACTCATTTTTTAGAAGTATAGGCACTAAAAGGAAGAATATGACTCATTTTCCTCCAATTAACAAACTGTTGCCAAGAATTAAACGACGTCAATTCCATAGGGGGTGTAACCTGCAGGCAACTAAAGTATTAAATATAGAGCATGTGAAGATTTAAAAGGAGATGTGACATTGGTGGTCACACTGAAAGAGAAATTTATGCCCATAGTTATTGAGAAAAATCCCAACCTTCTTGATCTCTATAAGTTCATAATTTACTGGTAAAACTGAACCTTTTGAAAGGTTCATCTTTCTGAAATCGCTTGGCTTTGAAACTTAATTATGCCATTTTCAAGCAAAGACACAGCTAGAGAATGGCATAGGGTAGCTAGTGTGAGTCCTTTCATATTCATCTCATGAGAGTAAAGAGATCAGTATTTAACATCAATTTAACATTTCTTTGGCTCAAGGAACCAAAACTGTCCTAAGGCTTAGAATGATTTAAATATATTCTTGATAGTATTAAACTCTCCCGTATGCATTGATTAAATTGACCAGAGTGGAGTGGTCAGAAGGAACATTGCATGAAGCATTTATGTAAGTAAGGAAGTGTATCATAGTAATTAAGACTTTTTTTATTACAGCCATACATGCCTGAATTTGAATAGTGGCTCTACCACCACTCAGTTTCTTTGTCTCAGTTACCTATTCTTCAAAATAGGAGTTAAGAAAGTACCTAACCCAACAGGGTTTTGGTGAAGATTAAATAAGATCATGCATATGGAAAGCTCTTACCACTCTACCTGGCCTGTGGTTCAGTAAATATTTGTTGCTATTATTATACTCCTTTAAAATATATTAACTTTGATTGGGTCTTACACAGCATGTTTATAAATTTGTAATTTTTTCTCCTGGGCATTTAATAAGAATAAAAAGTAAAAGAAGCTCAAAATGTTACAGGCTGAACCCAGGAAAACATAGCAAAACCCACACTAGGTTATATTATCAGTTGTAAGCTGTTGTGTGCAGCATTTAAGAAATTCCTAAGGCCAACTCTTTGATTTAACTGATCAAATCAAATAAGTTGAGAATTAAGATTCAGCAAATGATCATTGAATACTTGACAGGATTGAATACTGTTTTAGGATCTCATCTATGTTATTTCAATAAGTATTTTCTAGAAAAAATGTCTAATACAAATTAAACATATATGTCTCCCTCAGGTGACCAAAAATGGTAGAGCTTGCTGATAAACTTTTGAAGATTAAGAAACGTTATTATTAAAGGCTGAGTTCTATAGAACTCTCAAATGGTAAATTGCGATGGGTGAGGATAAACCTCAAATAAAGAAATCCCTACCTAGCTAAAAAGAATGACACTGGGAACCAGAATGCCATCTCTCTAGTAAAAGCAGAAAATGTATTTTCATTGCATTGAAATTGGCCACCTAAAATGACAACATCCTAAGTCCAGAGCATTAGACCACAACAGTGGTTGCCTTTGAAGCAGCAAAAGAAGAGAAAATTGACCCAGATTTTTTTTCCTGTTTATTCGGAAAATTGGCAAGCATTTTACTTGAGAGAGAGAAAGAAAGAAACAACAACAACAATAACTGATATAGGTATCACCTCCCTCTAGTGGCGAGTGAAGATCCCATAAAGGACACCAAGGAGTAGGCTATCAGAAGACTGATGACAGTCTTTTGCAGAACAATAATTTTATAAACATTTTCAAAGGGTTTCTAAATGTTTTATCTCATTGAGTTCTCAAAGGATCCTATGAGGTTTTATCTCTAAAGATGAGGAAGCAGATTCTTAAGGCAGAATAGAGTGCAATTCTAAGATTAATACATGGAGAGCTGGGAAGCCTCAAATGAAGACCGTTTTTTCACATTAATTAGCTTTTTGAGTTTCTTGAGCTTATATAAATGAAGTGGAATAGCCTCAGTAGTACCTTAAAGCCCATTATAATGATAACATTATATCAGCTTGTGTCAGTTCTGTCTAATAAGTAGCTAAACTGAGACTTTAACATTGGAAGAGTATCATCTGGCCCAGTTCCTTTTTTTCCTGTTGCTGTCTCTCTGGAATGGTTTAGGATATACGTTACCTTAGTCAGGAATTAGTGTGATATCCAAGATGAACCATTCTTGTGTGTGTGTGTGTGTGTGTGTGTGTTTTATTAATTTATATTTATCTATTTATTTATTGGAGTATAGTTGCTTTAAAATGTTGTGTTAGTTTCTACTGTACAGCAAAGTGAATCAGCTACACGTATACATATATCCCCTCTTTTTTGGATTTCCTTCCCATTTAGGTCACCACAGAGCACTGAGTAGAGTTCTCTGTGCTATACGGTAGGTTCTCATTAGTTATCTATTTTGTACATAGTATCAGTAGTGTATATATGTCAATCCCAATCTCCCAGTTCATCCCACAACTCCCTTTCCCCTTGGTATCCATGTTTGTTCTCTGTGTCCGCATCTCTATTTCTGCTTTGCAAATGAGATCATAAAATGAACCATTCTTAACGATACAAACTGCCCAATAAAAGCTACTTAGCTTGAGTAAGGAAGAGAACAGAATGAGTGGAAAACAGATGATGGATATTCAGGAATTACATGTTTTTGTGAGAAGCACCTAACACATAAATTTCTATGAATAGGGAAAAACTTGTGCTAGAACTTGATTTTAGTTAACTTTTTGAAAATCATGTAGGAAGTTGGCAAAATGGCACGCTGAACTTTAGCTAGCTTGGGGCAACTCAAAGGTAGCAGAATGATCTAAACTTTGTTAGATGAGGTGCTCCAAGTTAGAAGTGGAAAGAGCAGCTTCTACCAGAGAGATGTTTTTTCCCTGGGTGGAGATAGATCTGTTCTGTCTCCTAAGACAAATTTCTGTGTTGACAAGTTACAGAATGGGTAATAGTTAATCACTTCTTTTGATCCTGAAGGTTGCAACTAGTGTTTAGTAAATTTAGTAAACTTTTAAATCTAAAACCTCACTCTATATGATCTTTTGTATTTCACATTACATCAGATCTAAAGAATGCAAACATAACAGTGCCAACGTAGAGCATTTATTTTTCCCCTATTTGGGTGAATATAGTTCATGTGTGTGTAGCCTTTAAGTTAACCAGTGATAGAAGGGTTTTATGAATCATCTCCGTTGCTTTGGGTGCAGGAGGATTTATTATAAATATGGGTCTTTAGCACGTCTGCATTTATTATACAGCTGAGTGCAATATATTAAGAAACATCCAAATAGGAATTTAAGAATAATTCCCACCAGATACTGCTTTTCATTTCAGGTTTTGACCTAATAAAATATTAGGTTAGATTTTAATTTTTTTTTTTTTTTTTCATCTAGTCTCCCCTCCTGTTGGTGACCTCATGTAGGAAACACCATGGTAATGTTGGAAAGCCCTATTTAACGCATGGAAACATCTCAATGAATTTCATTTCCATTTGCGTAGTCTTTCTCCTACTTATCTCTCAGCCATTCTACAGCTCTCCTGGGAAAAGGCAGCTCTTGTTGTTTCTAAATTCTCAGACCCTGCACAAGAAATTGCTAAGTTTATTAGTCACAAAAGATATATTCATATTTGATTGATTACTTTGGAAAGTTCAGCTCTTGGCTTATATTTTGTTGAACTATTATTCAGTCTTCCTTGTGCTCATAGTTCTTTAAGGCAAAGGGAAATAAAACTGCAAAACTGCATAATGCAGCTGTTTTTATTCTGAACATTCAAATTATCTTTTCCTGTAATAATTGGATAGGTATCCAGATTTATCTAATCAGTGGCAAAATAAGAATAACAATATTAGTGATAATTAAGGGAGAGAATGAAGATTAAAAGAGAAGAAAAAGGAGGCAGGAGAAGTATGAATTAAAAGCCTGCCATGTGCCAGGAACTGTGGGAATTGCTTTGTACTCATTGTCTTTAATCCTTACAACATTCAAAACTGGTGTTGTTATCCTCACTTTAAAAATAAGGTATTTGAGGTTCAGAAAGGTTAAGTGACTTGCCAAAGACAATTAAATTAGTAATAATAGCTTTTGTTGAGAATATCCTATGTATTATGACTGAGCTAAGCCCTTTTTCGTGTGTTATCTCATTTAATTCTCAGAATAACCCTGTGAAGTAAGCATTGTTTTTATCCGCTTGTACAGGTGAAGAAACTACAGAGAAGTTAAATAATTGACTGAATTGACAAACTAAGTAGAATTGCTTAGCAGGGATTCAGAGCATAGTAACTAGTACAAGGACCACTTGGTTCATAGAGATCAATCAGACATTGAGGAGCCTTGCTGGAGTTTGATACACGTTTATAAAATTATGATATAATTAATATGAGTGAGTTTTGTACAGCTAACATGAGGATTTAGCTTAAATCACAGGAAGAGAAAATCAAAACTCTTAGCCAGGAAATCCAGTGCTCCTGGTCCAAGCCCGTTATCTAGTATCTCTAATGTTCTTTCCATCTTCTCCTTCTGTCATTTTTAGTGCATTGCCTGAGGATCACTTACTCCTCAATTATTCAGGACCCAACCATTGTTCTTTCTCTCTGTGATTTCCTTTCCAAAGCTTTGATTTGTCATGCTCTCTCTTTCAGTTCATAAAATTTATCCTTTCTTTAAATCTTTTTTCCTGTACTCTTTCCTCAGTTCTCTTGAACGTTGTCTCTTTGATTTTGCCAGCTTTCTCTCCAGCTCTCTTACTTGGTATGTCCTTTGCTAAATGTCTTTTTGCTGACTTCTTTGCAGATATCTTCTGTGTCCTGCAGCCTAAACAGCCTCTCTGTTGCCAGTGGTGTTGCTGTTGCTGCTACTGACCCAACTAAGCACAGAGATAAATCTTCATACTGAATGCACTCTCTTATAGCTTCTTTCATTCTTGCTCACAGCATGTGAAACTCTGACTTTCCCTCAAAGCTCCTTCCAATATTGGCACAAAAACTGCCCTCTGCCTAAAGCCTAAAGTTCTTTCCTGAAGTTCTTTTCTTAACCAGTTCAATAGAGAGAAGGAACATTTATCTGCTAAGACAACTAAGAAAAAAAGTTAAAAGAAAGTAAATCAATAAAAATTTGCCCTTGGAAACACCTTATACATGGTTTTTCATTATAGCTCAACTAAAAGTTAAAGTTGTTGGGTATCCCTTTAAACATGTCATGTACTTTCACATGGCTTTATCTATATTCATGCTCATCCTGCTACTTGGAATGCCTTTTTCCAACCTCTTTCCCCATCACTATTTTCCATTTAAGAAATATTATTCATACTTGAAGGCCAGTCTCAAATGTCAGCTCATTTGTGAAATCTTTTATATCTTCTCCTCTGGTAGAAGAAATAACATCTCCTCAAGTTTTTATGCATTTTGTAGACCTTTGGGTTACAGGATTTAACAAATTGTACTGAAGGTGATACAAATAACTGCCACTGATACTAAACTTTAAGCCCCATAAGTTAAGACAGTTTTTCTTACTTATTGACCTGATATTCAGCATCTGGTATTAGACAGACAGAGTTGGTGATTAGCAGGTGTTTGAATTATTTATTTATAGTGTATCACTTTAGGTCCTCTGAGAAGCAGTCATCAACCCAGGATTGGATGTGCAATACCTATAAGAGGGAACACTTGAGAAGGGTAAAGGGGATGAGGTAGAAGTAGATAGAGAGAGCCTTCTGACACTGACACGGGCCTGACACCTGTGGAAGGGGAGATGGATGGAAGAAGGATTGAGGAAGTAGAGTCTTACAATGCAGTGCAGTTCTGAGACTTCTTGGCCTTACTGGTGTTAAGTCCCTGAGCAAAGGTCAGAGGAGACCCCCAACAGTGAGAAATGACTTAGTTCTAGTATCCCTGTGCTTTGTCATTAACTGGAAGAAGCTCAGAAAGCTTGGCCTTGGCATAAATACCATGGTGGATGTGAAGGTGCACAGCTGGGAACTGTCAATCAAGCATACTCTCTGAAGCAGAATCTCTTAAAGGAAGTTTTGAGGTGCCCATCTCTCCACCACCATGCAGTGCTTTAATAGAATATTTCTCTTTGCATTCTCGCTAAGTTAATGTATTGGCGGAGGGAGCAGTTACCTTTAAAATCATTATGCCAGTGATACCAAATTAGGAGGAGGAGACCTAGATTTTGGTCTTGCTTTTAATACATAGTTGTATGAATTCTGCCTGTCACTATCCCTTGTGTGCTTGAGTTTTCTTCTATATAATATTATATAAAATGCTTTGTTTCCATTTTAAGGGAAATGTAAAGTGCCACAAGCAGGACTATTCTTCCAGGCCGCAAAACAAGCCTTCCTGTTGGCCCTTTCCCTTTTTTTTAAACTATATATGGTTAATTAACTATTTATGTATATATTTATAATAATTGTACAATTTGTATTTTCAAAATCATTCCAGTTCAGACCTCACGGAACCAGATTTTAGTTTTAAGGAATGTTTGTGCATTTGCACAGTTGGGTATATATTCTTCCTTGGCAAGTTGCTTCATTAGGGGTGCATTCTTCATTAGAACACTCAAAATGGAAATAGAAATTACATCCTTACCTTTGACTGGAAAATAGAATAAAATATCTAGCCCTTTATGCTAAACTAATTTTCAGAATTTTTTATCAATTTACTTTTATAAAATTTATTGCAGTTTCCTTGTAAACACTGTTCTTGGTATTCTGGAAAAACCAATGCAAATAGCTAAATAATGCTTTAATATTTATTGAGCACAAAACAGCACTGTTCTGAGCATTTCACTTCTAACTATCCTGTATTGGTTAGTTATTGTCATAAAAAAATACAGTGTAGAAAATAAATACAAGAACTCAGTCGTATTCAAGAATAAGTATATATTGAGGCTACGAATCTACAGAACAGTTTTTAATTTGTGACTGAGGAGTTCGTTGATCTATTCAGAACCTTTGTTCTAGTTTGTTTGGCTCTTTCACAGAATTGTGGTTTTCTGTGTGATGCCTCTGATTCATGTTCCTCTCACCTTACTTCTGGGACCAGGAGAGTAGCACAGATGTGATTTTTTTTTTTTTTTTTTGGTTATGTCAAAAGTGCTAATGAGTAAATAAAAACTCTGAAGGCATTTTAAAGTCTAGAACTAGCCCACTGTCAACCTCATTTTATTGGTTAACACAAGCCCAGGTAGGCAAGACACAAAGAAGTGAGGCATGTCCACAGTAGAAATGTCCTGCAAAGTTCTATGGCAAAGTGTATGACTGTAGGGAGAGATGAGTTATTGAGACCAATAATGCAATATAACACATACACTAAAAGGCAAGTAATTTTTTCTCATTCTCATTTTATAGATGAGGAACATAAGGCACCCAAAAAAAGTTAAAAACCTTCCCCAACTTTCAGGAGGCTTACGTCTTGTTGAAAATATGACAAAGGTATAACTTTAACATAAACAGAGCATGCAAGTAGTATATGATTTAGGAAAATAATAGAATTTTCAATAATTGCTATGGCAGCATAGAAAAATAGTCAATATTGTAGGATGACGAACTTGAAGTAGACTGTGAAACATGGCTAGAATTTAAATAATCAGATAGAAGGAAAAATGGCATTTTACATAAGAAAATAATGGAATACAATCAGATATGGCCATATGTTTGGGGGACAATGGGTAGACCAGAACCAATGTAATGTTCAAAAAAAGACATAGGGTATCTGGTTGTAGAAATCGGGATTAGTGATAAGTCTGACCACTTGGAGAGAATTGATTGTTGTGGATTGTACGTAATGTTGAGAAACCAGCTTGATGATTATTGTTTTGCATTGATATAATATTACAAAGCCCAAACTTAGATGGTATAAGAAATGAAAGAACTGTTGTAGGGACACATTGGGAATGAAAAATAAATAGACTTGTTGACATATCCCATACTGGAGAAAATGCCTGGGAATAAATGAATTTAACCACAAGGGTTTGGGCTTGCGCATAAGGAAACTATGTGTTGAAACAGGAATACTAGGAAAGGGATCTGGGTTCCTGGGAGAAAGATGCTGATTTTGGTTTTGGATATGTTGAGTTTTAGATAATAATAGAGTTATATCAGAGAATTAGAAATTAGGAGCTAGAGTTCATAAAGAGAGAAGGATGGAAGGTTTAAGCGTCATTTACTGTGGGGTTTGAGTTAAAGCTATGAGATAAATATTGGAGGATTGATATGTAGGAAAGAGCTGAGGATCAGGAAGGAAACAAATCCTGCATTTGGAGAATGGGAAAGATGAAAGGGGTGATCCTAAAAGGAGTGGAGATGTCATTATCAGGACACCAGAAGCAGGATGGTATAGGGAGCAGACACTAAGAGCAGATAAAATATTAAAATGTGTAATTGCCTCCAATACTACAAACACATCTACAAAAAATTATTGGGTTTGATTTTTTTAAGGGTATTTTTGACCTAAAAGGGTGCTGTTTCCAATAAATTCTAGATGTTTGACTTGAAAGAAAAGAATGAGTAGCTGGAGAGGATAGAAATGGAAATAAAATAGATCATTGAAAAGTTTAGAAATGAATAAAGGTAGCACAGTGGTTACCAGCATGGAGAATAGGGTCAACAAGCAGTTGATAATGATAATAATAATAATAATAATAATAATAATAATAATACAATGCTAGAGCATTCCAATCTATATCAAATGCATTTTGACAACATTCTTTGGTCTATTTTGTCAGGTGGCTGAGTAAATTCTATGCAGAATCTCAATATGTCATGTACCTGGCAGGATGATAAAAAAATGTAACTAACACATCTAATGAGCAGATAATTGTTAGAGCTAGGGATTCTAACAAATGGGAGAAAAAGAAGTGTTACAACATTGCTAGACACAGTGTAAGGAAGAAGAGCTGTATGGGGCCTCAAGCCTCGGTGAGTCACTGGTGTCCTGATTTAGCCTACTTGTTCATGCCAGCTGTCAAGCAGAATCAGTAGAGGGCAAGGGAAGTGCTGTGACAAGGTGCCACTGAGAAGAGAACTAATTGAGATTCTCCAAGCCAATGGATATGTGAGGTTCAGAGGAGTGGATCAGCTAATGGAATACACTGTCTTTAGGGACTGACCATAAAAATCCATGAAATACAATTGGCTATTGATCACACATTCAACATCTGTGATTTTTAAATAAAATTAATGACAGGATAAAAGAGTAGAGAAAAGAGTGGTCATTATTTTGATTAAACTTGGCAAATTGTTTCCTTGAGTCTAAACCCCCCCCACTAAAAAATGAACAAAAGCAAAGTAGAAAAAAGAAAATATTTGTGCAATATCCTTGACTTCCAGTTTCACTGTATTAAATAAATTCTGTGTATGTCTTTGAAAAAACTCTCCTTGTAAAGACTTCTGAGAAATTGGTTAATACTGCTCTTTTTAATTTGTAAGATCCTGAGCTTCTAGAAAAGTGTGCCTTTTTCAAAGGCCATAGTTAGAATATAAAAAGCAGCAAGCTAAGCTTCGTCTCGCTGTCATCATGCACTTCTCAACAAGAGACCTTATTGGCCCTCCTTGCACTGTATATGTTGTAGGTGTCCTCTAGTGATTGTAAAAACAATCTGTGAATGTACTGACATTTTTAGGAGGCTTGGGGAAAGAAAAGAAAAAAAGTCTGCTTTCCACATTTAAATAGTGTTGTTGTTGTGTTGGGAAGAGGGGTTGTTTTTTATCCAGAAGGTCAGACTATTAATGCTTTAGGAAGAAAAAAATAGCCAATATGAGTAAGCTTTTTGAAGAAATTATTACTTTCATAAACTGTTGGTAAAAAGATTAAAAATACATGCATTGATTTCTATAAGAAGAAAATAATTCAAAACATGGAATTATATATGTATACTGATATCCAATGCAATATTACTTATAATAAACTATTGGAAATAAACAAATGTCCAGTAATAGGAAAATGGTTAAATTGTGATATACACTAAAATGAGCTTCTCTCATTATTTCTTAACCTCAGTTGGAGGCACTGCATTCTAGTAAATTTAACTAAAAACTAGGCATTATCCTTGACCTGTTTTCTTACTCATCTCATCACATCACATGTGCCTGGTTTTGAATCTTGACTCTGCCAATTGCTAACTATGCACCATAAGTAAAGATCCATACCTTCTCCATGACTCAGTTTCTTCATTTGTGAAATAAGAATAACAGTAGTACCCAACTCATTAGGTTAAACAAGATCTCATAGCTACAGCACTTCAGTCAGTGTCTGACAGATGATAGATCCTCAATGAAATATTGCTTTTCACTATTATGAAGATGATTGTGTAATCATTTCTATAGTCATTCCATTTTATATGCAGAAAGTTCATTGAATTCATCTTGAAACTGACTTTTAACTGTTTCCAGACTTTGACTTTTTGTCTACTTAAATCTAGCTCCTATTTTGTAGCCAGTATATGAACTATCTAGGTTTGGCCATTTTATTTTCCTGCTTTAAACTTCTCGGCAATCCTCCCTGACTTACATACATGTCAGGGCACGTAGGCTTCCCACGATTGTCCCTGCTTACAACCTCAAGCCATTTCTCACCACTCTGTATTCTATTTCATGCTCTAGCCATCCTAAAGTGTTTATCCTTTCTTTCATGGAATGCCAGGCTGTTTTTCTTAAGCCAAATGCATTTATCTATGTCTCCTTTGCCTGGGAATACTCATCCACACTTAACATTGACTGATTAACTTCTACTCACCCACCAACAGTTAACTCTATGAGTTTGACATCCTCCTGGAGCTTGGCTTAGTTAGGTGTCCCTTCTCTGGATTCTCATGATTCTGTGTAACACTATCATCACATCTACTACCTTGTATTTTAATTATCTGGTGTCCTTCTTCCCAGTAGAGTTTGAGTACAGTGATATTAAATTCTCAGGATTATGTATCCCTTATGCCTGGCACAGTACTTAGAGCATAGTAGCTGTTCTAGAAATGCTTTGAACAAATGAATGTTGATTGGATATAATTGTTATGAATATTGCAAAGATAGTTATGAAAAGTTATATAGTCATAGGAAATGTTTGTGACGTCTTATGAGGTGAAAGAAAGCAAGGAACAAAATTCTATATAGCATTCTACATTCCATTGTTAGAACTCTGTAGAAAATCAGAGGTGAAAAATTGTTGATTTATGAATATCTTTATATTAATTTTCCAATTAATTTCTAAGACAAATTATTTAATATATTTCAGTACTAGTGCAATGTATGTACCTTTCTAAGAAAATCTTCAAAAAGATTTAGTTATCTCCTGATTTTTAACTGTCTTTCTAAAGGCCTACAAAATATCTTACAGTGTTCATAAATCTTCTCTGCTGTTATGTACATAAGGGCTACGTAGATACATTCAAAGCAATGACATACAATAGTTGTATTCACAGTGCATTGCCTCAATGCAAGGTTAGTGTAAGATGTGAAGTGTATGGAATCTCAATTTGAAAAGCATAAAAAATCCATTTTGGAGAAAAATAGCTATAATCCCAAATTTGATTCTGTAATATTTCTGTAATATTTGATTCTATAATATTTCTAAAAATTGTAATCAATAATTTTCTTATAGATAGAGAATATCAGCACTTGTATTCACATATGACTCTTAAGTTTACCCCAGTTTAAACACTTATTTGAAACTAACTCATAGTTTTAATCTCCAATATATTTTATCTCAGCACTTTTGAGTAATGAACTATTTCCTAGAGAACTCCAATCAATCATGATGCTATCACATTAGTAGCAATTTTAGACAGTTACAAAGAGGGAAAGTGAACATTTTGCCTTTTAGGTGGCTTTTGGAAACCACATCTGAAAGCTCAATTAGACTATTAAACTTATCATTGTCATAAATAGAGGAAAGGGCAGGATGGGACAGAACATTGGTTAGAATCAGGAGACCAGTGGTATCTTCTAGATATTATTTCTCTTTTCTGTTGGTTAATTTTGGACACTGACTAGCTTCTGATCATTTTTTTGTGATCATTCAATTTATGAGCATTGCCTGAATCAACTCAGACTGTATTCATTGTTTATTGATGGGTAGTTGCATAAGCACATCTAATAATTACAGTGATCCATTATACTTAAAAGAACTTTATAATTTACAAAGTGATTTCAGATACACCACGTCTAGACCTAACCTACACAGTACTTAGTGATAGAAAATATTTTCCACACATCACAGATCAAGTCTCAGAAAATTGGAAGAATCTGCAAAAGCTTAGTGAACTCTTGCCTTCTAATTCTGTGCTTTTTTTTTTTTCAATACCCCACACTGCCTTCCTTGCATCATGGTAGTGCAATAAAACAGAAGGTTAAAGTTGTGTAAAGATTTTCTTTTTCATCTTTTTAAGTTTTACATAAACTAACATCCTGGCCTTTTGATCCATAAATATTTGGATGCAAACTTATAACATCATTTGGAAAGAGTAATGTGGTTTAAAATAAAGGCACTTAAGTTAGTAGGATCAAAATATCTTTGTATTAATTGAGATCCAGACACTTGACTAGCTAGGTGGCTTGAGGAATAGCAGTGAACCTCTCAGGTCTCAGTTAACTCACCTGTAATGTAGGATTTTAAAAAAAGCCTAGTGTAGCAAAACTATGAAGACAGTAAAAAGATCAGTGGGTGTCAGGGGTAAGCAGAGATGGAGGGATGAATAGGCAGAGCACAGAGGGTTTTTAGAGCAGTAAAAGTACTCTGTATAATACTATAATGGTGGGTATATGCCATTATACATTTGTCAAAACTCATAGAATGTACAACATCAAGATTGGACCCTAATGTAAATTATATACTTTGGGTGATAATGATGGGTCAATATAGGCTCATCAGTTTCATCAAAGATACCACCTAAATCATTGACATTCTATAATCCTGCTGACTTCTCCATTCTGCCATCCAGTACCAATGATCATTTCACAATATCAAAATAATTTGTTTCAGTCCACCAGTTTTTCCCTTCCGTTTCCTGTTAAGACAACTTTACTTTAAAATTAATGGCTTGACAAATTGGTCTCCGGTCATCTTTCTAGAAGGACATTTTGACATTACAAAAGTTTAACTATAAAAAATACTGGGTTTACAAGCAGATCAACTCTGAATGACTGATACTTAGTTGTTGAAATAAAAGTTTGATATTTTACTATGCATTTCACATAATTTTTGATATTTTCCTATAAAACTTCAGAAAACATATTAATATTCCTGTAACAGTTCTTGGAAATTTATTGATTTTTCTCTTTTTTAATTTGGAATTCTGAAGTCGATTCTAAATAAAAGTTTGCCAACAGGGCTTCCCTGGTGGCACAGTGGTTAAGAATCCGCCTGCCAATGCAGGGGACAGTGGTTCGAGCCCTGGTCCGGGAAGATCCCACATGCCGCGGAGCCACTAGGCCCGTGCGCCACAACTACTGAGCTTGTGCTCTAGAGCCTGCGAGCCACAAGTACTGAGCCCACGCACCACAATTACTGAAGCCCGCATGCCTAGAACCCATGTTCCGCAACAAGAGAAGCCGCTGCAATGAGAAGCCCGTGCACTGCAACAAAGAGTAGCCCAGCTCGCCGCAACTAGAGAAAGTTTGTGTGCAGCAGCAAAGACCCAACGCAGCCAAAAATAAAATAAATTAAAATAAATAAATAAATAAAAAGCACAATAGTTTGCCAACGTTCAAGTATCGATGTTTTCATAAATAACTTACTTTTATCCTTGTATAAGCAGGATATCAGTAGTATTTGTCAAGAGTAAATCACAACAATATCTATGGCAAAAAAACCAAAAAACCAGAAACAGTCCTTGGAGAGGAATCAGAAATTATTTAAAATAACAGCAGATAAAGAATTGGCAGCAAAAATTGACTTCATTAAACTTCAGAAACCTAAGTTTAAGAATCACAGTCTGTTTCTCGTAGGCAAACATTTAACTAACAATGCTAATTTTACTTGTCAGCAGCTTCTGAACTTGACCTTACTCAGTGTTTCTTTGATAGAATCTCCAATAGATGCCAGTAAGGACAAAGGGATACTTTTGTGTGTTCTTGTACCCATGAACCACATGAGGATTTTTGATCCTCAGTATATACACCCAGATTTAGAGAAATATAGCATTCTAATATCTTTATACTGAAATTCTTGTAAACAAAGTAATATGTGTAGAAACTATTAGATTCTATATCTTGAATGGGCACTTTTTCTTTTAATTTATTTTTCTACATCAAATTAGTTTGGAGAAATATCCCCTCCTGCTTCTCACAGGAAGAGGTGGAAAGTAGCCATTTTTGAGACTCTGTTCTCTTTAACAAGGCCTTCCTTCAATGGAAAGTATTTTACCAGAGCCTACCTAACTTGGAGAAATAGAAATACCCAACTCTGGTCCCCTGTAGTCTTCCTATTTCATGTAAGGGTGGGTTGGGGGAACAGGGGAATTAGAAGTACTTGTTTCGGTCACAGCCGAGGGGCACAGGCTCATTAAAAGACTGAGACTTAATCACAGGAATACAAAATGCTTCCTTTCCCACCACAACTCACCACCACCACATCAATAGGGTTCCTGTATAATAAATAACAGGTGAATAGAACTGAAAGAACTGTGTACCTCAGATTTTATTCAATAAGAAGTCTCGGTGGAAACTCAAAGACCACACGGGATACATAAACAAGGACACAGAGGAAATGTTAGCTTCTGATACCTGCAACTATGGCAAGCAGTAAATATGGCAAATTAGCAAACTTGGGTACTTTTAGATGTAAAATTGTAAACAAATGCATTTTTCCGTTGCTCATTGAAAATAAACATAGGGCTTGTAAAGATGCATATTTAAAAAATTAAGTATTTTCCTGGCTCTGCAACCCCTAAAAGTTTTTGAGTTTTAAGAGTGATAAAAGTTGCATTTATCTGTTCATTCCACATTTCATTTTGAACACCTACCATGGGCTAGGCACTCGTGTTACTGTAGCGATCACAACAGCCCAATACCTTGTCCTCATGGAGCTTATATTCTAGCTGTGGGGAGACACACAGTAGAGAAATAAATGAGTTAAAACATATAGTGTTTTAGATGGTAATAAGTTCTATGAAATAAATCAGGGTAAAAATGAGTTTGAAATTTCAAATAGCATGGTCAAGAAAAACCTTGAAAAGGTTATATTTAAGGACAGATCTGGAATATAGATTCATGTCAATTAAAAAGTAGCAAAGACATAGATGAAACATTCATTCCTTAATTCAAAAACATATTTGAGTGCTAGGAAGTGTGAGACTCTGAATGCTTTGGAGTAGCACAGAACTACCTAAGGCAGGGCAAAGATTTCTAATCCCTGGAGGGCTTATATCCTATCAGGACATAGAATTTCACAAAAGAGGTTTTAAAAGAGATACAAATGAGGGAATTTTGTATGTGTCTAAATAAAACAATTTACATTATAGAAAATACAAGGAAATGTAGATTGGAATTCTCTGATTAATTATAAACTCCTGAAACCATTATTAATGATCCTACACTTTTTTTAATTTTCCAATATGGTGGTCTCAAGAGATACCTCTTATTCCTCTTCTATTGAACATTTTTGTGTTAAATATTTCATTTGTCTTTCTATTCACCTCTAATTTGTCAGTGAACCTTTAACTGACATTTGTTAAAGTTCACTAAATTTGGAAAAGATTCTCAAGGATTAAGAAGTGTCAGAAATAATTCTGTGTTAAAAACAAAGGGTCAGAAGTAAAACCTCATCAGTATAGATCCATTTAATGGAGAGCTTGGCATAAATTTTGCATCACATAAAAAAACCTTGCATAAAAAAAAAAGAACTATTTGCATAAAGATAACCATTGGAGAGTTTATACTTCATTAACCTGTTGAATCTTGTAAAAGGTCAGAAGCAGAAATAATATTAAAAATCATAAAGAAGAACTCATTAGAGATAATATACTTAATTCCTAAGTTATAAGATTACACATTCAGTCCAGGCCTGAGGCAAAAATATCTTAGACTAGATTATTTAGTTAAAAATAGGAATTAAACTGCTATACAGCAATATATCTATTATGAAATTAATATATAAAATAATAAATTGTTTATCAAGGACAGTTGAAGTCGTTTTAAAGTCCAGTAGGACAATATTTAATAGAATGTCCTGAAAGTTGCACCTTGCTGATGTTCAGGGAAAAAGTTGTTTAAAGCTGATTCAAAAATATGAGTATTATTTTTAAAGGTCTAATTTACATTTAACACTTTCCTAATATAGGCATTATAAGAATTTTGTTCAACAACACTTAATAAATTTTCTTCATAATAACTGCTGAATATGTATAAATATCTGACTCCTTTCAACTTCCTACTAATTACCCTGATATATTATTGTGGAAAATAAGTTTAATGTATTTTTCTTACCCCAGATTTTTTAAAAATTCAAAAGCCATTGTTATATCCTCTTTTTTCTCTTTTGCATCTTCCATTATTCTCAGTTTCACCCTAATTTTCTCAGCTACTGTGCATTTGATAAAGTTTCCAAACCCACCAAATGTGTAGTCACTTTCCCTACCTCACAGTTTCTGAAGACTGAGGTCACCCCCATGGCTACTCCCTAGTAGAGCAGGGTGCTTTCCTGAAAAGACAATCCCACTAATTCTACCTAAATCTGTGTTACCTTCTTTTTCGCAGCCACGCTATTCAGGGTCAAAAGAAAATATTTTCATTTTCTTCTCTTCAAAATAGTTCATATATGTATACTTGTTCATGTATGTATACTTGTGTGTGTATTTAGACAGAGAGAAAAGGAAAAGAGAAAGCGAGCAAGAAAGAAAAGAAGAGACTGATTTTTCTTTCACTTCATCAATTTCTCTCCAAGGTTTAATGTAAGTACCTTCTAAATAATGGCCATGCTTTTCTCTTTCTGGAGTACGAGTTACTGCAAAATTTGTGAAAAGCCTCAGTTGTAAATTTGGAACAATTAATGAGATGAATTTATATAAACCAGTCAATACAGAGTGATGCATTCATTTGAAGGAAAGCAGTTGATTCTAAAGTGAGAATACTATGTAATTCTTAAAATTTCATAGAAGGATATTAAGCGAAACTCTTTCAAGGTTAATTTAAATTTCACTTTATAGACAGAGCTCAATTAAAATAAACTGTGTCTTGAGCAAACAAAAGTTTTTGTTGAAAAGATGCAAGAAACCTGAAATTAGAGGGTAGTTTTACAGTGCCAATAAGAAGCACTAGAAAGAAAAATATCGTTTACATTTTCCCCTTTTGCTTTAGATGTATTGATTTGATCATTTTAATTTGTACAAATTCTCATACATTGTATACCACTCTATGTTGCATTTAACAATTATTTATTTTATTTGGTTTACTAAAACTTTTTATTTACTTTGAAAATACTGTAATATTGTGTGAAATTATTCAATTCTCAAGTACTTATTTACCCACAATTCAATAATTTTAAAATTATGTTTCCTGAATTTTTTTTCTTTAACTTCTCTGTATTATAAAATAGCTGAGTGATTTTTTTTAAATTTCTCTTTATTTTATGATATTTTCATATCACTTTATACTTTAAAGAGTGAAACCTAAGGGAAACATAGTCAAAGAAAAGACTAGAAGGAGGCTTTGTTTGTGATACAGCTAATGTGGTAGGACATTGTAGTTTAGCCAGACAGAACTCCTTTCTCATTGTTAGGATAGCATCTCCTTGTTTTGAGGAATTGCTTCCCACCTCAAGCTAGCAATATTGTCTGAGTGGTAGCGGCCATGAGTTCATAAATCTCATCCCTGTACCCCCAGGGGGTTTCTAAGGCATTAGCGTCTAAGCTAAGTTTGGTCAATCATAGCACTTGATCATTTTTGACTATAAAAATTAATTCAGGAGACAGTCATTTGAACCAAACTTTTTTTTTTAATCTGGGATTTTATCTTTTCAACCTGATTCTTGGCAGTAAAAGTCCCTTTACTTTTTAGTGATAAAATGAAATATGAGAGCCCAAAGCTTCACTGGCTCCAAATTTGAAGAATAATCACCATTTTGAGCTTTCTTGTTGAAGAGAACAAGGCATACAATGAAAAGGAGAGAAGGTAGAGAGAAAGCGCCTGGTCTCTAATTTAGTCAACTCTGTACCATTTCCTTTCCTAATTATAAAAACTCTTTCTTTCTAAAGTAGTTCAATTTGTATTCCTGATACTGGAAATTGAAAATGTTCTTAATAAGACAGTTAACCAAGCAAAAATATCACTTATTCATTCATATCTAATGAAAAGCTGATGTGCTAGTTGATATCAGTGAGACACACATTTAGAAATTATCCATAGTCTTCCTTTCCCTCTTGCTACCTGTCTCCCAAGATAGCAGCACCTAAAGACTGAAAATAGTGGGGAGGATACTTCCGAAATCAAGGGATATATTTTATTCAACAAACATAGTACTATTCCCAATTTTATAAATATTTAGATGCTGAAGATGGACATCATGCCTTGCTACAAAATCTATTTCAAGCTTTCGAGAAGTCAGACTTGGTAAAGAGGAGGCAATTGCTTAAAAAATATGAAAGAGGTAGAAGGAGAGTTGCCTAGAGAAGGGTATGGCAATGAAAGAAGACAGAGTAGGAAGCTCTTCTTGTCCTGTCGCAGGTACTCAAAAGATGGCACCTAAAGGAAATTTGCAATGCTCCATCCTCTCCAGAATTCCCTGGGTGTGCTGTTGGATTAATAACCTAGGAAACCTGGTGTTGTAGCTACAGTAGAATCATTGGTTCTAAAACTGCTGATGGAAATCTGTATATACAGATATCCTCACTTTCTCACTTGTTTTCATGAATTCATATTTTATTAATTAATATGTTTAATATTTTGTTTGACCCACTGTTTTCCTCTACGTAAACAATATATCTTCTGTATACCAAAATGTGCTTCACCACAAAACTCTTTTCTGAACACGAGGGACCTTGCTAATTAAAATTTCTAATGTTACATTCCATGTAACATTTGGAGACAACTGTTGTTGATGTTTTGCTATTCCTCTTTTCAGTACTTTTCATTGTTAATGGTAATTTCCCAGCAGGTATTGCTCTGATAAATCATAATTGTTTAATATAATACCAATAATGATAAATCTAATATCATGAACTATGTCAAAACTCATGCCGTCTGCTCCAACAATTCCACAAAAGAGCAAATGGTTATATTAATTAATGTGAAAAAAAGTTAGAGTGTCAGATTTTAAAGGCTGTTTGTAAAAATAGAGAAAAAAACATTTTATTTACCTTTGACTGGGGAGTTATTTACAGTAATCCGTACTATAAACAAATGATATTTTAATTTAAAAAGCTTCCTCTTGTCTATCAGATTTTCAGTGTTATACCTATTAGTCTAACCATTGCATTAGTTTAAAAATCCCAAATAGGTGCACTTAATTTGGTTCCTCCTACCTTGATTATCTTTCTGTTATGGTAAAAGAAGTGAGAAAAAATGGGGGAGATAGCAAAACAAGAATAGAGAGCTGTAAATGTAAATATTCGAGACCCTGATGATCTAGACAATTATAAGCATTAGGTACTCTACAGAAAAAGTGTCAATTCTAAAAGCAAGGAAAATATTTAAATAGGACAGATATCTCACGAGATTTTCAGTTGGATCTTAAAGTATTTGTATGAGTAAAATGATAAACATTTGGAAGCTGAAGAAGGATTGGATGTCATTTGAAGTGGGCTCACAAAGTACAAAGTGGAATATTGGGGAAATATCAGAGCTGGTTTCAGATGCTTGTGAGACAGACCTTGAGAAAGTTGGGGTTTAGGGTGAAGACAGCAGGTAGAGGCAATGAGTAGAGATGATAAACGGCAGCCATACCTGGGCTTAGGCCACTCAAGGATATTCCTGCTTTTGTCACACACGCAAAAAGAAAACAGTTTTCAAGTCAACGAGTTACATTCTGAATGTAAGCTACATTCTTTTAGAAATGCATTAGGTCCTCTAAAGGGTCATTTAGGCTGTCAGGGCAACAGTTCAACACAAGATAAGCTGTAGCTTAAAGGAAATAATAGGCTCCATGCCAGGCTCAAGGGACACTTAATTCAGTGGCCTGCATACTTGCTGAACCTGATGGAAGCCTAGCTTCACATTCACCCTATGATATTTAAAATTTTTAAATGGTATTATCTTTACTTTAAATATATATATATATATATGCTTGTCTGAAGATTTATGTAAGTTATAATTGTTTTATAGTCCTTGCATCCTGGGGGTGTTTACTCCTGTGGTATCTCTGAATGCCATACATGAACCTGTACTTACAAGAAAATGCTCACTGTCTATGATGCTGTTCTTATTCTGTTTCTGCAATTGTTCATTTTCCATTTCCTAGTCGAAAGCATGACCCATGATGCAATAATCAAATAACACACTTTATTTCTACTTTCTTATGTTAAGAATTGAAAAACAAAAAGGAAAAAAAAGTATATGTGCATATATGGTCCAAGGAGAATAGTGTATCATTTGCCTTGACATTGTTTCAGAGAAGGACAAAATTCATGTTTCAATTTTTTGAATTGGCTTTTGTAAAGTGACACCTTCAGATAGCTTAATAAATCAGATAAGTGGGTCAACTCTACTCCAAGCCTAGCTTAGCAACTTAATTGTTCTAATGCAACATTCTCATAAAACTCCATTTGGTTTCTATGTTGTTCAAATTTCCAGCTTGACTATTTTCAGTAGCTAATGCTTTCTAATCACATTTGTGTGTTTATGGTCTAGGGCATGGCAGAAAGAAAGCAAATAAAAGAAAAATATACATAAAATAATAGCAAGAATGCTTTTAAAACATATGGTTATTAACCAAAGGCTTTACTGCAAATGCTTAACTTCCTGTCACAGGTTAGCAGTATAGGCTCTGGAGGCAAGGTTAGGATCTGGGCCTCATCGCTTAACAAAAAGATGACCTTAGGGAGGTCATATATGCCGTTTCCTTATATAGAAAGCAGGAACAATGTTCGTATCTGTTACAAGGATTAACTGACAATTTAATGATTGCTCAATATGTGTAAACATCTTCATATACTTACTGTAAAATAAATATAATCCAGAAAACTAGTAACATGCTTAAATTTGGGATGGCGCCATTTTAGAATACTGATGAATTAGTGCATTACAACATCTTTGGTGACTCACAATATTTTTCTAATCTTTTTCCCAAGAAAAACTGGCTTTTATAAAACTCTATTGTATGGTTTTATTTCAGGAATGCAAAATAAATGAGAGATAATATAAATCTGTATTTTCTAAACACCAGCAATCTGTAACATTACTGGAAAAATTGTCTAAGATGTAGCATTCCTATCTTATCAGAAAACTATATCTTTCTCAAAAATGTGAAATTATCACTAATGATATTTTAATTAATTATGATATATACTTAGGTGTATATTATTGCAATTGCTTTTTAATGTTGCCATTAAGAGAGCAGTCTTTTTTCTTTTTTACACTGTATTCCTAGGACTCAGGCAGTGTTTATTATATTATAGATGCAGATTTGTAAGAATTTGTTGTTGAATGAAGTATCACTTAAATGGTTCTAGCTTTTGCTGCCTATATGAGGTCACATAATGAGATCATGATGACTCTTAATGCCCAAATTATTAGTATTTAAGCTCCTGTTTCAACCTGTCTCCTGGTGATTTCTGGCATGTCCTGGAGATGTGCTTCTAAGAACAAAGCTTATGTTCTACTCTGGCCTCCCACTGTCTTGAATATACTGCTGTGTTTGCTGCCCATGTTACATAAGATGTCGTTGCTGGGCACAGTAGTTTTCATTGATGGTGGTCACTCTTGACTTGGGGCAGTGGGGCAATGTCTTTCCTTTGTTTTTCTGTCTTTTCCTTGTGCGCTCAATGAATATATAGTTTAATTTAACTGAATTAAAGAATCTAAAGCTGGCTGTGGTTATTACCTTTTCCATAATTCCTGACAGCACAACTAAGCCTAAACTGTAACTTTAACACTAGTTGAATGAATAATTAAGGACATACAGGAAAAGTACAAAACACAGAGAAGCATAGTTCTTGGCCTGCATGTAGGGCTGGGTTTCACAACAGCTGTAATATGGACGTTTTTGACCAGATAGTCTTTTAATAGGTAGCTGCCCTATGCCTTGTAGGACATTTGGTAGCTTCCATCACCTAGATGCCAGTGGCATCCTTCCCAGCCATAGCAATCACAAATGTCTCCAGACATTGCTAAATGCCTCTGGGGAGCAAAACTCTTGATTGAGATCCATTATTAATTTGGGGATAAGGACAAGCTTACTTCTATCCCTAGAAATACTTCAAGCCATCACATACCTAAGAATTCACACCCAAACTTCCACAATGGTTGTTAGAGGTTCTTTCTCAAACCAGTCTAAGGGCCACCACCTGGTATCTTCTGTGCTGCCCCAGAAATGGCCTCTTCCCAAAGCATGGATCCTTGTGCCCCGCAGGTCCATCTCTTTTCAAAATCTGTCCCAGATTATGGCGAAAAAACTCTCAGGGCTTCACGTCCCTTTAGCAGTAAATTCTTTTCATCCAAACTCTGGAGTTCCTGAAACAACTGCACAAAGTAGCAGCTTATGACTCAGTAAGTACATAATAAAAAGTATCCACATAACTGAACAGTGCTAAGCACAGCAATTCTCTGCTTCTTTCACAGAATTCAATCTGCCATGAAGCATGGATAGATTCTTGCTGTGGAGATACTTAAATAATAGGTTCAGTGTGGTGTTTTTATCTATATTTCCTTAAGTACAAAAGGACTGACAACAAATATAAAAATCCAACTCTTAGCCTTACTTCACATTTTTATATAGCATTGTTCTTAAATTCTTATAGTCTTAAATTCTATAGTCTTAAATTCTTATAGTCTTAAATTCTAGCCTCAAAAAGAATGTTTTGTTAATACAATGGCACTTTTAACATTCCGAGAATGCTCCATTTATATAAAAGGTTTTCTAATGACCTTTCTGGAAAAACAACACAAGGGAAATCTCTTTTGTTAGTATTTTCAGTGACATGACATTGTCATGATAGAATCTATGTATATATTACTGGAAACTGAGTTTATTTTAAAGTTCCAAATTTGGATTTTAATGTTTGGACTCTTTGACTTATTTCAGCTGATTCTCTGGTATCTCTACTATTGAAATAGACATTTTTATTTAAAAATATCTTCATATAGAGTCATATAAACTATAAAATCCCTGAAATATAATATCCTTTTTTAAAGTTATAATTCGTATAATTGCATATTGGATTGATAAGGAGAACTAATGAAACTATTGAGATATTTTTAGACTTTTTAAAGTTTAATTTGCCTTTTCACCTGGGCACTTGGGGGAATTTAAAAGTATTTTGATATAATATTCCAGTGAGAAAAGTCATCACCAAACGATCTGTTCTTTTTAGTGCTAATATTGTTCACGCATCAACACCTGCTTCTTCCAAGATGGTAGCAGCTGTTTGAGTTGGAAAAAGGAATGAAACCTTGATACTTTCACACTCAGTACTGCTGTATAATGAGCTCAGCCAGCTTCTGAAAATCCAACTTATCTTTTGGAAGAAAGTGAGACATTGCTTGCAGAAACTTTGGTTATTCGTTCAAAAATGAATAGTTATAAACATATGAAGATACACTTTCAAAAATATATATGTAATGAACAAATTGTATAAAATCTATTTAATTTAACCAAGATTACACATTATCATAGTGTCAAAGAGGCAGGAAATGCTTTTGGAAGTTATAATACGCCTTAATTTTAGGTTCATTTATGATATGCATAGTTTGTGAATTTATGTTTTTATTCAAAAGCTAAATTAATTTAAATATGTAAAATGTAAAGCCTAAAATGTTCTTCTATCCATAAGATTTGTGCATGTGCCCATTTGTGTCTTTCTGACAGTCTTTCTAACAGTATCGCATTTAAATATGAACCATAATGTCCCCGCAAAATATTCAAAAGTGCTTAGAAAATAATCATAACATCTAATAACATATTATTATATTCAAATAAAATGTGTGGCATCAGACACAAGGAATATTGAAATACATAATGCCTAAGCAAAACTCTGCATTCCTTTGTGTTCTTTAAATTCATTGAGACTGAAGAATCTAATTTGTGGAGAATGGGTATGTGACACTGCTTGCAGTTTTTAATGTTTGAAGTTAGCCAGCAATTGTCCTCCTTACTGAAGTCCTGCAATACTTTAAACTTGGAGCTGTCCTTGAAGACCATGGGGAGGTTTTGTGTTGTGCAGAATTCAGTGACCCATTTACTTTACGAATGTGAACCCAATATCGCACCTGTACTCTGCAGTGCCTGTTTTACCTCTGAGTGATATTCAAGGTGTTGTGTTTAATCAACCAAGACCTATATGTTTTGGCCTATCGTTTTCTTAGAGATAAGGGTTTCTTCTCTCACTTATGAAGGATAGAGGTTACAGAAAAGTAAGGAGATTATTGGAAAGACTCCTCCTAATCCTAAATACTCTGATTCTCTGCTGGAAATAAAAGTTTACAGCTGAGAATATAACCTAAGTGGATTTTGAAACCAAAGTATAAAAATTGGAATGGCAATAGACATCTACAAGCACAGAGGAAAATGCTCATGTCTAAGCTTTAGTAGACCTTTAGGATCTACTATACTAATTTCACATTATCTAGCCAAAGTACTCACCACCTGCAGCCTCAGCAGATGTATTATTCAGCCACATAAGGACCTTACACCTGTGTTTGATTTCATTTCCAGTTCGGTTTAACATGTTGAATTAGATCTTCTTAGGTATCCTCATTATCAACTGAATCCTTAGACAGTTCATGCTACAGCGTATTTATGACAAAACACACACACAAACACTCACACACACACACACAGAGCAATATCTTCATTTCAATTCTGGTCATTATATTTTTAAACTCAACCAAAGTAATGATTATGGGAAACTTGATCAACTAATATATACTGTAGATCACAGTTTTTATTATTCATTTTCATAAGATAGCTCAGTTTACTGCACAAATGGCCTTCCAATCTGGAATGTGGTGACCTAGAAAAAAGTCTTCATTTTTATTTCCATAGAGACAGCTCTATTTCAGTTCTATCTGATTTAAAATTGAATCCAAAATTTTAGAAGTGAATGCATCATGCAGGGGCAAAGAGAGAAAGGGGGAAGAGAAGAAGCAAGGATCGTTGAGTGTGCTATACAGAAGCTGGTGAGGGAGTGGAGTCACCATGCCATATAAAAGGTAGTAAAGTATCATCAGGCACTAGCCCTTCCTACACCAATAGGAAAGTGGGCCTGCTGCCTGGCCTGCCCATAGAGGAGCTGGGCAAGTACTACACCAGCATTTGAGATCTCCACTAAAGGGTACAATTTCCGCAGAATATCCTGTTTCCTGTACTACATCATCTAAGACACTTTACATCCTGCCAATATTACAGAATATTATATTCATAGAATATTTCCTCAGGATGTCTTTTGACCTTGAGCCAACACTTCAAAGACTTTAAGTGCCCATATTTCACAGATGACAGCATACACTCTCTCTCAGGTGGCAAAGAATGTGTGGCTTTAGCGTAGAGCTTTTCATATGTGCTACCGAAGGACCATTCCGAATTTCTAATCCCTTCCATGGCTAATCTCCACATGCTTTTTTCTGTATAGGCCTATACTCTGGTTTGGGGAGCCTTTACTCTATCTTCCAGGACTTCCATGGATCATACAGTGAAAATGCAGGAGATTTGCTCAAGCAAATAATGCCAGATGTTCGTTCTGACAACAGCTATTTTCTGTACTCTTGGACAGGGTATTGTGTGTAGCTGTGTTCTTAAGTAGGTATGTGGCACTGATCACTTTGTCTATCAGGTTGGCTTCTGTTCTTGGCCTGTACGGGTAATGGAAAAGTCTTCAAAGGGCATCAAATAGCATGTACGTCAGTATTGATGAATGGCCGTCTTCGTACTTAGTCCCACATGATGGAGTGGTGCGGCCTTGGATTCACAGCAAGCAGTGGCTGTGATAGGGCCCCACTAAGTTCCTTTTGTCAGTGTCTTCATTATGGTAGCTCAGCTGACATGTTCACATTATATAGAATGTTTAACCTAGCCTTCCTCAAATTTAACAAATACCATCTTCATAATAAGCACACTGCTTTTACAATTGTGCACCCAGCTGTAAGTGTAAAGAGCTCCCCAGTTAAACTTACATATGTATCTGTGTATAAGAAATATACTCAGGGTCACAGCACGCAGAATCTGTACCTCACTGTTATAAAAGTAAGTGTTCAAAATGCTGAAATTAGGGATTGAATGTATATTAAATATCTTTATCATAATGTTTATCACTGATGTATCAATGAAAATGTCTTTATATTTTCGAAGTGTAAAGCATTTCTACTAATCTCCAATATAACATTAAAAAAGAGAAAGAAACCATGTGAGCTCTGTATTATTTGGAGTAGAACAAGTAATCTGAAAGAGTAGGAAAGTTTACATCAAATATAGTACAGGTAATTTCTTTGTTATCAAAAAATTGTAAAAAGCAGACAATGTAAAACAAAATTTTTGTGTTCAGAATAAGAAGAAGAAAATATTTGTCATTGTTTATTTGTGTTTATTCATTTGTGTGAAACTTTATTCTCTTCCATTTGTTCTAGTCTAGTAACGCTGCTAACTGGTTTATATTGGACAGAATTTATGAAATGCAAGGAGAACCATCCCAGAAACACTGTAGTGCCTTGGTTAAAATAAATAAATAAATAAATAAAAGACTACAGTAATAACAGTGATGACAAAAAAACAGCAATAAAAATTTAACTTTTTCATTGATTAAAGAAATAGTCCCTGTGTGTGGAATCTGCCACAGACACGCTACAATGCTATCAAGAAAAGTCAATTTCTCACTTTAGAAAAGGAAGAATATTTTGCTTATTAGCAAAGTACAATTAAAAGATAAAACAATTTATTTACAATAGATGGTGATTTTTTCTACTGCTTGCAAAAATATGGTTTTACTTCTTGTTCAAGACCTATGTTAATTCCTTTAAAACCTTAAAAAAAAGGTACTAGATACCCTTCTTGACTCTTAAACCCCAAAATAGTGCTAAGTGCTGAAGAGTTATTTTTATATAAATTGAAGATTTGCAAGAGGATCTGATATTATTATATTGTTATATGATAAATATTATATTATATAATATTGTATTATTATATTATTCTGATATTATATTATCAAAATATAATGTATAAAGCATAATAAAAGATGACTGAAACAAGTGGACTTGGAATACATCTGTGAAAGTTTCTAAAATATTTACTCCTATATTAATACATCCGTTTGTTATAGAATATCCTTCTCCCAGGAGATTCATGTTAACTTCTTAAAGGGGTAGCAGTTATTTTCAGGTGTTATAGTTCAGATAATTTTCTTATATGTGAAACTCCTTTATAAACAGGACCACCCTTATGCCTAGACCTAGAGAGCATCCTGCAAAGGCCTTTTGTTTGTTTCTTTTGCTTTACTTTGATTTGCTTAGTTTGGCTTGGCTTGATTTGGTTATCTTGGTTTATTTTTGGGAGGATGCGAAAATGACCTCGCAGGAATAAAATATAACAAAAGTTATAAGATCCATAGAGGCAAGGACTGTGTATGTGTCAATGACAATTAGCACTGCAGGCTTGGCACGAAGCAGGTATTTGCAATATATTTGTAAATGAGTGTTAGTTTCTGTATCCCCATTCAGTTGTTTTTTTTTTTTTTTTTTTGTCCCTATGAACACTTTTTAGTTAAGTGTCCAAGGTATGTCAGAATGACCAGGCATAGCTAGAAGACCTGAAATGTGAAATAGAGAAGTATCAAAAGCGTATTTCCTAATTTTGCTGCAGGCCTCCCTATTTCTTAGATAAATCAAATGTGACACTTCATTCATACCTGCTTCCTCACTTTTTCTACATCTTGTCTGTCAATTTAATGTTTGATGTTTCCTGTTTATAGCTTATTCACTATTGAACATTTTCTGTGTATCAGGCACCAATGTTACATTACTTTCGTGATCTCATATAGTGTCTATGAAGTACTTGTTAATATTCCCATTTTGCAGGTGAGAAAACTGAGGCTCAGATTAAATAAAGAGTCTGTCCAAGTTCTGTGCTCTTACTTCAACACATCATGATGCCTGTAAAGAGCTTGAAAGCCTAAACTGGCTCTGCAAATAGTAAAATAGATTATTCCTGGCTTAGCAAATATATTCAAAAGTATTTTATATAAAAGGACAATGAAGACAAATATTTTATTTTCAATTTATAATCTTAGTAGGTGAAAATATCCAAATATTTTATGAATCACAATGGGGTTAATATATGATTTTTGAAAAATTTGAATTATGATAAAATGACAAGCTATAAAGAGATACTATCCTAGATAAAATGTTAAATATTTCAAAATGGAAATCTAATTGTTCTCAGGATAATTGACTAGGTCACTAGGTTATGTGATTTGTCTGTTCATGACATTTCTTCCCTTAAATGGTGATTTGGAAATATTATGAAGGATGGGCTTCTTTCACAGAAGTTGATAGTTAATTTTTCAGTGTCCCTTAACTGCTAACATTTGAAGTGAACATTTTTATTACTAAAGAGAGATGCTCTGGGAACCACTACTGGGATAAGAGTCATAGTGGTTTTAGCAGTGATGAAAAGGTTAGAACAATTAGAAAGTACTCATGGCGTAACTGAGATGTATGAATTTCTGGTACATTATGAAACAGTTTTAAATGATTGGAGAAAAAGTAGAATTAAAATAATAAAATAACAAATTAATTTTAAATCACAAACTTCATTTAAGTATTGTCGTTTTTTCTATCATGTATTTTTTTTTCCCCTAGGGGACACATTTGCAGAATTATTCTCTAATATTTACCATTGTATATATTATGTTTTGTTTATTATTATATCCAAACAATGGAGTTATTCATAGCCATTCCTCTAATAATAGTCTCATCTTTCATCTATCCTGTTAAAATATGGCATGCTGACATTCATTCTGAAGGATAATTTATTAATGTATTAATGTACTCAGTGACCTGTAGACATATAATAACTGCCAAAACAGTAGGGCTCAGATTTGCCCTGTGAGTCATATGTAAAAAACATTAACCTAAAGTTATGTACCATCTTAGGATGTGGCTCTAAGATGTCATTATGGCACACTCATATTCTGAGCGAAGTAAACTTTTTCATGACGTTCACAATCTCTAACATTTTGTTGATGTTTGAAGCAACTCAAAAAATTTTCAGATGTTGTGAGTGTTTGCTTCATTTGGACCTTCCTGGGATCTTTCCCAGTAGGAGGGTATTTGTTATGCTTCTGCTCTTGAAATTTAAATAATCCCATTGTGATCTTAAGGAAACAGAGCTTCCTGAGTTACCTTGATGACAGAAATGAATTCTGTAAGAGGTCTGGAAGGACTGACTTTAACAACAATGAGCCAATCGTGGACTCGAGGTCAGGAAAAATTACTTGGGTCCTGATTTGAGTGTCAGTGAATTTGGTTGAAACAAATTCCTGGATTCCCAGGGACTACACCTCATCCCTTAAAATGTTCACTCCTGTGTCTTAAACCTTTCCCTTTTTATTGCTTCATACTTGTTGGTATATATACATGCTCACCTCTTGCCAAAATTTGAAAACAACCAAATTCACACACCAATCTTCCCTCATCCCAAATCTATCCCAGGTACTACATTACCTCTTTCCACACATCTGGGAAGCTATTTACACTTTTCCAGACCATCCTGTGGCATCATTGATCTGCTCTATTGTGTATTTGTTCCCAATTTCATTATTTTTTTCTTCACAGCTTCACTTTGCCCATCCTTCTATTTTCCTTATGTAGACAATTCTGTTTTCTCACTTATTAAGTTGGATACTAGCTTCTTTATGTCTGCCTTTCTTCTTTTCTAATATATTTATTTAAACCTGTGAATGTCCCTTTAAGTACATTTTTCACTGCATTCCTCGACAATGAGATGTAATATTTTTGTTATCATTTGATTCTAAGTCTTTGAAAAATCCCATTATGATTTATGCTTTGATAATACATTGTTTATGTGTATTTTAATTAATGTATAATTTTAAAATTTTTTGTTATTTATTTTTAAAAAGTTCATTGGATTGTGGTCACAGAACATAATTCTTTGCCATTTCTTTAGATCAGTTCTATACTTAAGTACTAGTATGTGGACATTTTTGTAATTGCCTTATATAAGCTTGAGAAGGATGAGTATTCTTTATATACTCCATATATGTCTGTTAAATATATGTTATTAATTGTGTTCTTTAAATATTTTATATCTATACTATATTTTTTTCCAACACGACCTATCAGTATTGAGAGAAACACATTGATATCTCCTGCTTTGGTAATTACTATATAAATTTTCTTCTGGTACTATCAATTCTTGTGTATAAAATTTTTGCTTTTTTTTATTAGGTATATGCATTATGAGGATTATTATATCTTCTGAATGGATTGACCTTTTTATCATTATATAATGGCACTCTTGTGCAGTAGTAATATTCATAAAATTATGATTTGCCTGATTTTTGTCTTATTAAAGAAAGAAATCAACTTTTTCTGAGGTCATAGAAATATTTTCTATATTATCTGAGATGTTGGCAATACTGTTAATTTTTTAAATAATTATTATGTCTTCCCTTTGTTTCTCTTGTCTTATGGTATTGACTGCGACTTCAAGTACACTTTGCATAGTAATAATGATAGTAAGTGTCCTTACTCGTTTAAGGTGTTTAACTCTATGGAATGTTTTTAATATTTTACCATCAAGGATTATGCATATGTGAGTATGTATGTATGTGTATGAGTACATATAATTTTATATACTATTGTACTGTCATTTCCTATTTATCTGTCCAACAACCTTTTGAGCTGTAAATTCCTTCATGGGAATATCCTTTTTTTTAAACCATTATATATTCACTGGCTAGCATAATACCTAATATATGATACATATTAATTGAGTATTCATTAAATAAATGAGTAAATGAAGAAATATATACCATCAGAAGCAAGTGTTTATGCACTAAATAATAGATAATGGGAGAATCATTGTACAAACCTTTGATCATTATTTTGGGGGTTGTTTCTGTTTTCATTTCAACAAATTATTTCTCTGAATTTGTTAAAATAGTATTTTCTGAAAGAGGAGTTTGTTTAGTTGGCTGGTTTTTGTTGTTTTTGTTGTTGTTTTATTTTTCTCTTTTTAAAATAATCCTTGCCAAAGAGTCATAAGTGTTATTAATGGACCAAGATATAAACCAAGCAACAAAAAAGCAAGTGAGTCAGGAAGATGGTGATTATGTAAGCTTTGTGTTGTTATTATTATGTTTTTGTTGTTCAAGTTGCAGAGTGGCATTGTGAAAGTTATGTGAAAATAATTAAAATTACCATTTTGGGTTTGCACAACTTTTAGAGTCTCATTTTATAGTGTAAGCGTTAATGTGAATGTGCATATTTTAAAAACCTAAAAATCATCAAAAAATCTTAACTTGTTACAGTTTCTGGCCAGTTAGGGCTGCAGAAGTCCAGGCTTTTCCACAAACTCTAATCAACCATGTTACAAAACCATTCATTTTACTAAGTGACTGCTAGTCAAATACCACCAAAAATACCTCAGTTCCAAAATTTAAGATTTGAAATAGGCATAATAAAATTTGATATATTGTCTTTGACATTTGCTAAGGTGCTAGGTAAACTCATTTAGTTTTGTTTGACAATCATCAAATAGTTATTAGAAATATTAACCTTTTCAAATGTATTTCAGTTCATTTTTGTAATAGTTACATTTACTCATTGCAGAAGCAAAAATTCCTATCACAGTCTCCTAAACTTCACACTCTTAAGAGGGAATTCAGCCAGTTTGCCTCCTTTATTACACATTCTTTTTTAAAAGAAGCAATGAGTGGCTTTTTTTCTCAAGTCAATGAGTGTCAGTTACAAATTCATAGTACCTTTGTAGCTTGAAAGACTTGTGCTTCATGACAGGTGTCAAGACTGGTGATGATTCAAATTAATAATAAAGAATAATAAATGAGAGGTAGAAGAATTCTGCAGAATCTTCTCTAAGACACTCAGCTTTGGGACTTTAATGTCCATAAAAATGAATTGCTACTAGGCAAATTATGAGAGGATAGAGAGTAGTGATACATGAAGAGAACAACACAAAGATACGTGTGACAGGCTTTTTGGATGTAAGTCTGATATTCAAGTTATAAGCTGGTCTTATAGGTATTATATAAGGATATTAGTAATTGGTAGATTTAAAATACTAACTTTTTAGGTAGGGTTAATTGGTACGTGTTTCACTTTTTCTGAACAAGGTTATATGTTAAGGTATATTATTTCTCAATGTTTATTTTAAATTTAGTATATAAGTAGCGTACGGTATAGAACTCCTGAAGATTTTAGGAACTTTCTGTATTTGTTTTAGAAAATTTCGTAAATAATTTAGGAAATATTATATCAATGAAGATTCTTTTTTATGAACTTTTATATTTCTAACTATGCAATTTTAAAATAAAATTATGCATTATGCATACAAATACAAACATATACATAAAATACACACGCACACATTGTGCTGTTTCTAATAGTAAGTGAGATTAGCTAAGCCAGCCATAACCAAAGTGAATTAATTAGAAGTATAGGTCAATGAAGAGAGTATAATGAGTCCCTGTGGATTTGAAAGAAATTACACATCATCATATAGTAGGAAATACCTCTTTTCCCCGAATCCGCAATACATTCTACTTATAAATGCAGTCTCTGAATTCTGTGAATGCATACAAATGACATCTGCTATGTTCACGTATGCCACCTACCCACTAGTGTTAAAATGGCAGATTAAAACAGCTTTACAGTATAGCATTGCTATTGACACAGTGCAAAAATTTGCTCTGCCATGGGCCTTCCCTGGGGGCGCAGTGGTTAAGAGTCCGCCTGCCAATGCAGGGGACACGGGCTCCAGCCCTGGTCTGGGAAGATCCCACATGCCGCGGGGCACCTGGGCCCGTGAGCCACAATTACTGAGCCTGCGCTTCTGAAGCCTGTACTCCGCAACAAGAGAGGCCGTGATAGTGAGAGGCCCGCGCACCGCGATGAAGAGCGGCCCCCGCTTGCCACAACTAGAGAAAGCCCTCGCACAGAAAAGAAGACCCAACACAGCCAAAAATTAATTAATTAATTAATTTAAAAAAAAATTTGCTCTGCCATGAATTAAAATGTAGTTTTGTGAAGCCATCTCACCCCACTTCCTACCACCACAGTAAACAGAAAAAAGAAATGATAAAATCACACAGCATCTAGAAAAAATAGAAAATTGGAGAATTCTGAATAATGTCCTTCAGTTTTCAAAGAAAGATGAAAGTAATTCCATTCCAGAATGATAATACAAGCCATAGCAGATAAAACTCTTCATATGTGAGTAGAAAATAAAATTAGGTATGAAAAATGGGTGGAATTAGTAAACAGAAGGCCCAATTGGAGTGACAATTACCAAGGAAAAATTAATTTAAAAGAAGAAACAGTGATATTTAGGAGTGTTGTTTTATGATAATACTGAATAAGGGAAAAAAAGGAAAATAATGAAGGGGAGAATAAATATTGGAAGGGGATCACACAGAAAAACACAAAGTTAAAACAAAATTATTCTAGGATATTGATGTCTTGTGAGACGGGCCTTGTAACACCAAATGCCCACTTATCTATGGAGAGGGAAAAAAGCAATTTTTATCAGCCTAGCCCAGCAAAACTTAATACCAAAATACCCTACTTCATAGAGCACACCAAAACAACATATATTTTAGAAAAGCATGATGTATGTACGTACACTCACCTGTCAACTTCAGGTTTGCACATAGCTGCTTCAGTGACCCGAAAAAAACTGGTTTTTTTCTCTGTTTCACACCACCTTGAAAATTCTATTTTCTACTATTATGTTTCGCGTTCACAGCTAACAAAAATGCTGTTCAACAACTCGATTCACTTGAAATGAACTCTCAATGATTACTGTACCTGGAATAAAAATAAAACTACATAGGCATACCTTGATGAAGTCAGAGGAACACACGCAATATAAATTTTAAGAAGTTGACTCTGAGGATGCCTTTTTCTGAGTATGTCTTTCTACTTACTCTTCAGAACTCTTGAGAAATATTAGTATTGTCTTATCCCACATAAACAGACATTTTTTACTCACTCGCTATAAAACTCCAGATTCACTATTGTGAATTACAACGTCTTCCATATAGTTTTTTGGTAAAACTGACAACTGTATGACTTTGACATGCTTTTAGCAAGAGTTCATTTTAAAAGCATATAAATAATATATACAAATTATAGTAAGACAGTCAAAGCCTGGGTGTTGAGCTGCATATCTAGATTTGAATGAAGGACCAGGATCAAGTCTTGCCTTGTAATTTTCTAAGGTAATAAAAATTATAAAGAAATCATATGGTATTGGTTCTGAGGGATATAGGGGAGAAGTCAGAGAAACAAGATATTTCAAAAACAGACAGATGCGTCCCTTGTAAAGTGAAGAGATCAACAAACCCCTCTTCAATGATCTTCTCATCTCTGAAATGTGTATATTATCAGAGTTGAGAAACTGTCTGTGGAAAGGTGTTCAAGTTTATGCAGTTCGTTTATAAATAGTGGACTATTAAGCAGTACCAACTTTGTTTAGACTCTAAAATGTTTTTGCTTTGCTTCTTTCACATGTGAAATACGTGGATATCTGATTATAAAATTTTGTGCTCCATGTACATATAAATTCTATGTGCTGAATTTCCAATTCCTATGCCATAGTAGTTATAGTTTATATGCATATATATGATTCATTACTCACCTATTTTTAACAAGATTTCTTATAGTTATGTGATTATATTCTCTCTACATTAGTGCTAAATATGTCAAATGCAAATAATATTAAAAATATAAGATAATATTAACTAATTATGTCCTTTCACTCACCATTGTATCCCCATATGGAGCCCCATAGCCTAGCACATTACTAGCTATTCAATCATATATTTTTAAGAAAAATAAATGAATGAATGAATGAATGAGATAGAATTTGGATTGCATGCAAGTCATATAAGGTTTGCATAATTTAGAGTGAGTAGAAAGTTCATATATGTTTGGAACATTCAACTCAGGATTGATTATGTGCTTATTTTTCTGAATCCTATTCACTTTAAGCAGTGAGTTTCCTTTTAAAAAAGATTCTATGCCAAAACCTGAGGGATACAGCACTTCGCCATCAAAAGAGGAAAGGGCATCGAGAAAGTCCCAAGTCATTCTGACAGGTCCTTCCCCAATGAAAAGTACTAAATTAATGAATATGTACATTTAAAACCATTTCCTTTGTTGTCAGTACATTTTCTTGAAATAAAACCAGAATGACTTCAATTCACAATATAATTGAATACTAAAACACTATCAATATTAAATAAAATGTATACCTAGAACAAGATTTTTCTATTGCTTTTCATAATTATTTTAAATATTTTCACTATTGGGTAGAAAAATGACTGCCTTAAAGGATATTCTTTTGTAAATCAGAAAAAGTAGCTATTTAATCATGAGATGGAAATCCTACAAAAAGTTAATCAGAAAAACAATAAACTAGAGTTGCCCCTTAAACTACACAGGTTTGAACTGTGCAGATTCACCTACATGTGGATTTTTTTCCATAGTAATACCACCATGCTATACATTAGCCGTTGGTTGAATCCACTGCTGATGGCCATTCTGACTGGTGTGAGGTGATACCTCATTTTTATTTCAATTTGCATTTCTCTAACAATTAGCGATGCAGAACATCTTTTCTTGTGCCTGTTGGCCATCTGTATGGCTTCTTGGAAAAATGTCTATTTAGATCTGCCCCTTTCTTGATTAGGTTGTTTGTTTTTATGGTATTGAGTTGTATGAGCTGTTTGTATATTTTGCTAGTATATTGTTGAGGATTTTTACATTTATGTTCATCAGAGATTTGGGCCTTTAGTTTTCTTCTTTTGTGGTGTCTTTGTTGTCTTTGTCTGGGTTTGGTGTCAGGGTAATTCTGGCTTCGCAAAATGAGTTGTGAAGTGTTCCCTACTTTTCCATTTTGGGGGGACATTTTGAGTATTAGTGTTAATTCTTTATGTGTTTGATATAGTTCACCAGTTATACCATCCGATGTTGGGCTTCCTTGTTGGGAGGTAGGTGTTAATATTAAAAAAAACAAACAAAAAAAAAAACAGAGAGAAGGAAGCTTTTATTTCAGTATTTTAATCAGAACATTTTTGCCCCCAATATTTAGCAGATTGACTTAGATGGGATTTGTACAGCTTTTCACATTTCCATCAAACCTTTATAAAAGTTCCTTCTTTGGTTTCAAGGGGAAAATATATGTATATATATTCCATCTAGCTGTCTGAATGCTCATCACTAGATTAATATAGTTAAATGTAGTTTACCTTTATTTACTTCTTGATTTTACACATCACCAAGCCACTACCCCTTTATCATAAAGAGTGATGGCATGACAACATATATTCTCATTGTATTATTGTCTAGCAGAGCTGATAGAAAGTCTTGCAAAGAATATTCAGCAAATCCTCACAGAATGTCTTCTGTATTACAGGCATATAATAAGCTTTCTATGCATATCTACTGAATTAATGAATGAGTAAAGTTAAACACATTTTTAAAACTATGAAGTTTTATGGACATTTACATATGAGATGAAGATAATTCATTTCATTAATAGCTTGAAAAACCTAAGAGTAAAGACAGTAGAAGCTGCTGTAGCTGGTTTTTTTTTTTTTTTTCATTTTCACTTTTGTTTCAAAATTATTAAATACTATGTTATCTTCTATCTTGATGTTTGTGTTTTATTGAATTTGAGCATGGGAAATATCCAGAGTGTCTATTGGGAAGTGTGTGAGGGCATGTGGCCTCCAGGAAACTCGGCCATGGTTTCCACTGGGCTTAGGAGGGGAGCTCCTTGGGGAAAACACCGTACCCATGAAATAAGGAAAACAGCAAGCGAACATGAGGAACGGTGAGGACCTCTGGCTAACAGCTCCTGCTGGTTCAGATCAGAGAAAACCCAAAAAAAGAAGAGAGCTGGAAGGGGACTGGAGGGAAAGTTCAGTCCAAACATTCTCTTGGGAAAGGAATGAGCTGAATTTGAGTGTGGGGACTGTTTAGGCTAAAATCTACATGTCACTAAAAATTTCCAAAAATCAGAAGAATGTAGTAAGATTCACAGCAATGTTGATCCATAAAGAGCTTTATATTTTTTGTTAATTAATTTCAATTGTTTAAAGCTTCTTGCTTGCCACTTGCAGATTAATAGCTCCACAAGTGGAACTCCGTATACTTTGAACTTTTTGGATATATGTTACCTTATATTTTATGTGGTGTGACTAAGCATTTATTTATTTGGCTGAACATAAATCCTGCATAATAATAATTTAATCCTCACTATATCCTATAAGATCAACACTATTATAATCCCCATTGTACACTAGAGAAAGGTAGGCACATAGGAATTAATAAATTTTCACACATTACACAACAAGTTTTGGAGGTGGGTTATGAATCCACACAATGTGGCTCTGGAGTCTGTGATCTTAACCAATTGGAATACTGCCTCTCTGAAAAGACTTTTATAAATAAATGGTCATGATCATGGGTGAATGATGATTTCCATCATTTTACTTCTCAGTCAATTTGTGGTTCCCTCTGCCATTACCTAATAGATGATGAGGAAGTATTTATTTCCAAATAATGAGAGGTATTTTAATATTTCATCACGCATGTTATTCAGATTGTGTTTGTTGATGTACTTTTTACTATCTCATTCACTAACTACCTCCTACGTGTTAGTTTCCTGAGTTTGATTACCTGAAGAGTGAGGAAGAGCTAAGGTACATAAAAAGAATTAGTTATTTATTATTAAAGGCTAAACAAAATCAAAACAAAACACAATGTTATATGTGAAGTCTCATTCCATATGGTGCAGGAAGAGAAAAATTTGTGAAATTTGTTTAATGTGGTGACCTTCATTATGATTCTCTATCAATCATGAAATACATATTGATGAAGCACTCACTCTCCAGTCACTGTACCAGATGCGGAAATAAAACAACACAACAAATGACAAACATAATCCCTGTCTCCACTGAGTCTAACCCCACCAGCCATCTCCATCACTTGTCACCCATTCATTCTCCAATTGCCAGTGCTCTCTGACATCCCTCAGTTACTATTTCTGCTTGCTTGCAACACACAGTTGCCACACACACACTCACACACACATGCACACACATTCAAAGATTATGAATCACTCATCAGATAATGCAATTAATTGAAATGTGCTAGTGAGAAATGTTCTAAAAGGAGATCTTGGATCTTCTCCTTCTTTCTAGATATCATGCATTTTAGCTAAAGTGATATGGCTTCATATAAAGATGATTGGACCAGGAACTAAAAAAAAAAACACATTTAAGCCAGATTTAGTATTTGAATCACTGACACAGTTAGAATTAAATGAGACTGTGTATTTAAGGTTCCCTGGAAAATAATAGCTATTCAACAAATTGATTATTGTTTTAAATGAGACAAAGCATATGAAAGTATTCTAAAACCATGAAGTGATATGTACTCTCTCCATTTCTCTCTCTCTCTCTCTCTAGCTCCCCAATCTATCTCTATCAATCAATTAATCAGACTATTGTGATTAGTAATTGGCCTATCTTATTGCCCAACTAAAGTGGCTCTGGTAGTGGGAAACTCTGTCTTTTATGTTGAATCATCCACATCATAGCATACTGTGGGCCAAATGTTTGGTAGCATGAACTTCATTGTGTCCTAAAGTTATATTCAATAGATGAAAACTGGGTTACTTATGCTGAAGATCAGTCTCACATTTTTCATATCCATGAATCTCTATTTCCGCGTGTCTCTGATAATGATTCAGAATTACCTTTTGCTTAGTAGGAAATTGTTTTTAAAAATCACACTTTGACAGAGGGGAACCTCCCTAACAAAGCATTAAATTATAAAATCTAAGTATCAATTACCACCGTGGTCAGGAGGGCATGGAGTTGGAGTTTGGTGAAGTAGAATGAATGATGAACTATGGGTCCTTTGCTGATTCTGCTGTTTGATTCTCTGATACAGAGTTGCTTTGTTAAAGGGACAGTTACACTATCAATTTAATTATGATGATTGCATGGGTACAGTGTTCATGCAGTTACTTCATTCCTTTTCTTTATTAGCTTCTGACTTTTTTATTATCATGCTTTTTCTTTTTGCTATAAATTGTTAATTATTACCTTGATAGCACTGCGTAAAACTTCTGTTAAGTGTCATTATTTGACTAGCTGTTATGGAGATTTACTTTTGCTAAACCCATACCATGCTAGACAGCCATAAACCGAGGGACACAGTGCATTTAAGAAAAGCCCTTCTTTTGTGGCAATTCAGCCCAAGGGAATGTGTATGTTTCCAGGTTTATTTTTAAAAAACTGTTTATTGAGAGCCTGTAGATTTTGTCAAAGAGGTATAGTTGCCATCATTTAAACAAAGAGTTCCACTAATCAAATCCTAGAAAAAAATATTGTTTTAATTAAGCTGTCACCCTTTGCCCAATATTGTCATTGATTTGTTAAAGTTTAATAAAGGCTCCCAATAAATTTAGTAGCAATTTCATTGATTGAAGAGTATTTTAATAAGAATAAATTATTCAAATTTTAGTAACCAACTTCAAAATAAGTTCAAGATAATACATACAGTAAGGATGAATGGATAATTCTATTTATTGAATGTATGATATTTTTTATATCTTTTAATCTAATGCCCTGATGTAAATTCATGTCATGTCAATACTAGAAAACCTGGATAAAATGTATCATTTATATTTTTATAATTCCTTGGAAATGACATTTACAGAAACTTGTTTATTTAATAAATAAGCCATCTCCTTGGATTGGTCCGTGTGTTTCCAGTTCTATCTTTGGTACTCATGTCATGTGTTTCTATACTACTGAACTAGTTTCCTGAATCCACCATATGCATCACATATGAATTACACACATGAGTCTCTTTCCTTGGAGTGTCTCTCTCCTTATCCTTTCTAACATACTATTCTTAACTTAATATGCTCCCAAGCACTTTGTGCATACTTCTGTGTTAGGACTTATTACATTACATGGCATTCATATAATTTTGGTGTATGTAACTGTTGGGTCTACATCTTTAATCTTTATACCCATATAAAACAGAAAATTATCTGGCACATATTAGGTGTTCAAGATAACTTTATTGAAAAAAATTAACAACTGTAACTCCCATTCAAATATAAATATATCTCTCTTATAAAATTATACTGAAATAATGACAAGGTGAAAATTTTCTTCCTATTCTAACTATATTAGTTATTAATAATATGTCATGTCTAATTGATGATGCCCCGGAATTAATTGGTTATTATATTGTATCTATTGCATTGCATACAGAGAACTGACTGCATTATTTCTTTACAAAAATTTAACAGAATTAATTTTAGTTTACATGAAAGAAAATTTATAATTTATATGGAAAACAACTGTCTAAGGAAAAGCAGTTTTTATATTGCTCATATTACTTGGTATAAAACTAAATTCCCTGTAGTAAATATACATGTATTATAGACTGTCTCTAAAAATAAATTACTAAAAATATAAATGTCTTTTTGGAAACAAGGTAGAGCTTTGCCCCAAAACGTAAGTCTGCCCAATTCCAACTCATTTCTAGTATTATCTTACTATTGAACTCATTCCTTTTACTACAGATTAGATGTGAATTTCATGAAAACAAAATTAACAATTCCAACCATCTATCACTTAAACAAGAGGAAATGTATTATTTTTTAGTAAAAATATACTTTTAAAATAAAATATATGGGGACTTCCCTGGTGGTCCAGTGCCTAAGCCTCTGTGTGCCCAGTGCAGGGAGCCCGGGTTCGATCCCTGGTCAGGAAACTAGATCTCACATGCCACAACTAAGAATTCACATGTGGCAACGAAAGATCCCACATGCCACAACTAAGGCCCAGCGCAGCCAAATAAATAAATATTTTTTAAAAAAATAAATAAAAATAAATAAAATATGGGAAATTTTTCAGTAAATGAAAAATTTTTAGTATCTCAATAAAGACAATAAATGTGTTTCTCAATGATTCTCTCTTTTTTTTTTTCAATAAATATACAGTTGTCTTAAGTCATTTGAAGCTCAGAGTACAGCCAAAAGAAGAAACCGAGGCTGGGGAATTGATAGGATGACATGGATTCAGAAATCAAATCCTTCCTTCACAACCAGTTTCTCTATGTGGTTCAGTTTTTCACAACTAGAGGTCTCTCTCACAATTATTTGACCATTTAATCTTTGATTATTGGATACAGTTTAATCATGTGATGCTTCTAGAGACAAGCAAGCAACAATGAGGTGGTAAACTTATCTATTGGCTGGACTCCAAGAACAAAGGAAAATGTAAGATCAGCTTAGTTACCAGCACTAAACATCCAAAACAGGTCAGTGAAAATTTTAGTCCAAACCTAGTTATTGTCAAAAGAGGTATGGGAAAAAGAGAAGAAATAATTTAATTGAGATTACTTGCAATATATAACAGAGATATGGTCTAAGGAAGTAAATACTCCTGTTTTATAACTTCTTCTATGATTACTTTTGAAACTTTTGTGACATTTAAGCTCTACTGCCTCAGATTAAAATATTTTTATGATTAAAAATAAATGAAGAATAAAGAAAAGTATAAAGAATAATGTAACACTGTGCCCACCAAATAGATTTAACGACTGCTGACACTTTGCAATACTTATTTTGTATCCTTTGTTTTTATAGGAATAACATATTATTACAGCAAGAAAATTATAAAGAATAAAATATTATAAATAAAACTAGGAATCTTTCCCTCCATCTAATTTCCTTTTCTCCTAACCTTGAGTTATTTCATAAGCAACCTGAAGTTGGCATGCATCTGTGCCTCCTATGTTTTTATATTATATATAATAATAACTGTTTAATGTACTTTTAAAAAATACATAAATTGTACCATACATTAGCTGTATTTTGGCCATTTGCTTTTTTTCCACTAACATGCCGTTTTGGTGACTTATTCATGTTTAAAATAATGCTCTAGTTCTTTAATGTTATCTTTTTTATAGTATTGTATGAATATATTTTCCAGGATATTTTTCATTATTCCTTCCATTCTCCCTCCCTTCATTTCTTCCTTCCATTTTTTAGAATTGTTGTTGTTGTTATGCCTTCGGTCTAATGATTCCTTTTCCCATGATACCACTTTTAAATTGTGCATATTTCTGGTCTTATTTTAACAAATATTTTCAACTTGACAATATACAAAAGTTTTTATTAGCTTTACCCTCCACCTAAACATAACAGGATTCAGAATGCTTGAATACTGATTTGCCTCACATGAAACCTTTGATGTTATTCTACTTTGTCTTAATTCTATATAGTTTTAATACACTATGGAAATTGTTGCTGTGCATATTGAGATTTACCAAGAACATATTAATTTCTATGCTTACTGTTGATTTTTTCACACTACTCCCTTCTCCTGAATTATGTTTCTTCCTTCCTTTTCCATCCTTTGTACATTCGGCAAGACTATACGAAGAACATTCTATTTTATCAGAAAACGTCTTCATTTTGCCCTGACTCTTCAGGGATAGTTCAGATGGGTCTAGAATTCAAGGGTCATAGATATTTTCCTTAAGCAACTTGCAAATTGTATCATATTATATTGTTTATTAATGTTGTTGGTTAAAAGTCACCTGCTAATCTAATTGTTGTTCCTCTGTATGTACTCTGATTTTTCTTTGTCTGTGTCTTTGGTGTTCTGCTATTTTTGAGTAGATACTGTATAGGCATGGATTTTTTAAAACTAGTTTTTATTGGAGTATAGTTGCTTTACAATGTTGTATTTCTACTGTACAGCAAAATGAATCACTTATTCATATACATATATCCCCTTTTTTTGGATTTCCTTCCCATTTAGGCCACCACATTACATTAAGTAGAGGTCCCTGTGCTATACAGTATGTTCTCATTAGTTGTCTATTTTATACATAGTATCAACAGTGTATATGTGTCAATCCCAATCTCCCAATTCCTCCCACTCCTCCTTTCCTCCTTGGTATCCGTACATTTGTTCTCTATTTCTGTGTCTCTATTTCTGCTTTACAGATAAGATCATCTTTACCATTTTTCTAGATTCTACGTATATGTGTTAGTGTAGGATATTTGTTTTTCTCTTTCTGACTTACTTCGCTCTGTATGACATTTCTAGGTCCACACATCTGTACAAATGACCCAGTTTCATTCCTTTTAATGGCTGAGTAATATTCCATTGTATATCTGTACCACATCTTCTTTATCCATTCATCTGTTGATGGACATTTAGGTTGCTTCCATGTCCTCGCTATTGTAAATAGAGCTGCAATGAACATCATGGTACATGACTCTTTTTGAATTATGGTTTTCTCAGGGTACATACCCAGTAGTGGGATTGCTGGGTCATATGGTAGTTCTATTTTTAGTTTTTTAAAGAACCTCCATACTGTTCTCTGTAGTGACTGTATCAATTTACATTCCCACCAACAGTGCAAGAGGGTTCCCTTTTCTCCACACCGTCTCCAGCATTTATTGTTTGCAGATTTTTTGAAGATGGCCATTCTGACTGGTGTGAGGTGATACCTCATTGTAGTTTTGATTTGCATTTCTCTAATGATTAGTAATGGTGAGCATCCCTTCATGTGTTTGTTGGCAATCTGGCTATCTTCTTTGGAAAAATGTCTATTTAGGTCTTCCACCCATTTTTGGATAGGGTTGTTTGTTTTTTTGATATTGAGCTGCATGAGCTGCTTGTATATTTTGGAGATTAATCCTTTGTAATTAGCTTCATTTGCAAATATTTTCTCCCATTCTGGGGGTTGTCTTTTCATCTTGTTTATGGTTTCCTTTGCTGTGCAAAAACTTTTGAATTTAATTAGGTCCCATTTGTCTATTTTTGTTTTTATTTTCATTATTCTAGGAGGTGGGTCAAAAAAGATCTTGCTGTGATTTATGTCAAAGAGTGTTCTGCCTATGTTTTCATCGAAGAGTTTTATAGTGTCTGGCCTTATGTTTAGGTCTTTAATCCATTTTGAGTTTATTTTTGTGTATGGTGTTAGGGAGTGTTCTAATTCCATTCTTTTACATGTAGCGGTACAGTTTTCCCAGCACCACTTCTTGAGGAGGCTGTCTTTTCTCCATTGTATATTCTTGCCTCCTTCATCATAGATTAGGTGACCATAGGTGTGTGGGTTTATCTCTGGGCTTTCTATCCTGTTCCATTGACCTATATTTCTATTTTTGTGCCAGTACCATACGGTCTTAATTACTGTAGCTTTGTAGTATAGTCTGAAGTCAGGGAGCCTGATTCCTTGAGCTCCATTTTTCATACTCAAGATTGCTTTGGCTATTTGGGGTCTTCTGTGTTTCCATACAAATTGTAAAATTTTTTGTTCTAGTTCTGTGAAAAATGCCCTTGGTAATTTGATAGGGATTGCATTGAATCTGTGGATTGCTTTGGGTAGTGTAATCATTTTCACAATATTGATTCTTCCAATCCAAGAACATGGTATATCTCTCCATCTGTTTGTGTCATCTTTGACTTCTTTCATCAGTATCTTATAGTTTTCTGCATACAGATCTTTTGCTTCCTTAGGTAGATTTATTCCAAGGTATTTTATTCTTTTTGTTGCAATGGTAAATGAGATTGTTTCCTTAATTTCTCTTTCTGATCTCTGATTGTTAGTATATCGGAGTGCAAGAGATTTCTGCATATTACTTTTGTATCCTGCAACTTTACTAAATTCATTGATTAACTCTAGTAGTTTTCTGGTAGCATCTTTAGGATTTCCCAAGTATAATATCATGTCATCTGCAAGCAGTGACAGTTTTACTTCTTCTTTTCCAATTTGGATTCCTTTTATTTCTTTTTCTTCTCTGATTGCCGTGGCTAGGACTTCCAAAACCATGTTGAATAATAGTAGTGAGAGTGGACACCCTTATTTTGTTCCTGATCTTAGAGGAACTGCTCTCAGTTTTTCACTATTGAGAATAATCTTTGCTGTGGGTTTGTCATATATGTCCTTTATTACGTTGAGGTAGGTTCCTTCTATGCCCATTTTCTGGAGAGTTATTAATTGCAAATAGGTGTTGAATTTTGTCAAAAGCATTTTCTGCATCTATTGAGGAGATCATATGGTTTTTCTCCTTCAATTTGTTAATATGGTGTATCACAGTGATTGATTTGCATATATTGAAGAATCCTTGCATCCCTGGGATAAATCCCACTTGATCATAGTGTACGATCCTTTTAATATGTTGTTGGATTCGGTTTGCTAGTATTTTGTTGAGGGAACACGACAACCCAAAACCTATGGGATGCAGCAAAAGCAGTTCTAAGAGGGAAGTTTATAGCAATACAATCCTACCTCAAGAAACAAGAAAAATCTCAAATAAACAACCTAACCTTACACCTATAGCAACTAGAGAAAGAAGAACAAACAAAACGCAAAGTTAGTAGAAGGAAAGAAATATCAGAGCAGAAATGAAAGAAACAGAAACAAAGAAAACTGAAAGCTTGTTCTTTGAGAAGATAAACAAAATTGATAAACCTTTAGTCAGACTCATCAAGAAAAAAAGGGAGAGGATTGAAATCAATAAAATTAGAAATGAAAAAGGAGAATTTACAACTGACACCACAGAAATACAAAGAATCATAAGAGACTACTACAAGCAACTATATGCCAATAAAATGGACAACCTGGAAGAAATGGACAAATTCTTAGAATAGTACAACCTTCCAAGACTGAACAAGGAGGAAATAGAAAACATCAAATGACCAATCATAAGTAATGAAGTTGAAACTGTGATTAACAGTCTTCTAACAAAGTCCAAGACCAGATGGCTTCACAGGTGAATTCTATCAAACATTTAGAGAAAAGCTAACACCCATCCTTCCCAAACTCTTCCAAAAAATTGCAGAGGGTGGAAAACTTGCAAACTCATTCTGTGAAGCCACAGTCAGCCTGATACCAAAACCAGACAAAGATCTCACACACAAAAAAATTTACAGGCCAATATTACTGGAGAACATAAAGGCAAAAATCCTCAACAAAATACTGGCATGGATTTTTTTAAATATAGATTTTGATCGGCTATACTTCTTCAATCTGAAGGTTTAATTATTAATTTTAGATGGTTCACATCCATTAGCATTTCAATATTGCCTTCCCTTAGTCTATCCTCACATTCTGGAATATGTAATATACATGAATTGAGACATCTCGTCCTATCCTTTATGTTTCTTAACTTTCCCTTCATTTTTCGCTGTTTCTTTGTATCTGTTTGCTTTATGTAACATGGGTGATCTCAGATAATTTCCATTTACTAATCTTCCAGATTACTAACATTGATCTACTGTTCAGTCTTTTCATTAAGTTTTTTTTTTTGAATTTTTGAGTTTTGTTTTATTTATTTTTTATATAGCAGGTTCTTATTAGTTATCTCTTTTATACATATTAGTGTATATATATCAATCCCAATCTCCCAATTCATCCCACCCCCACCCCTATCCCCACCACATTCCCCCCTTGGTGTCCATACGTTTGTTCTCTACATCTGTGTCTCTATTTCTACTCTGCAAACCGGTTCATCTGTACCATTTTTCTAGGTTCCACATATATGCGTTAATATACGATATTTGTTTTTCTCTTTCTGGCTTAACTTCACTCTGTATGACAGTCTCTAGGTACATGCACGTCTCTACAAATGACCCAATTCCGTTCCTTTTTATGGCTGAGTAATATTCCATTGTATATATGTACCACATCTTCTTTATCCATTCATCTGTTGATGGGCATTTAGGTTGCTACTATGACCTGGCTATTGTAAATAGTGCTGCAGTGAACATTGGGATGCATGTGTCTTTTTGAATTATGGTTTTCTCTGGGTATATGCCCAGTAGTGGGATTGCTGGATCATATGGTAATTCTATTCTATTCCATTCAGTTTTAATGTAGTGAATACATTTTTCCTTTCTATGTTTTTTTTTTTTCAATGCTTTCTGTTATTTTGACAGATTTTGTGGTTTTGGTTTATTACTAGGTTGATGTCTTTGTTATCTACTTAATTATTTTAAACATGATTCCTATCAGATTGTTCTTTGTTTTAGACTCAAGGTGCAAATTATTATATTTGCTATATCTGTTGTCTCTTCCTTGTGCTAATTCATTGCCACATCTGATTTGTAATTTTACATTGTAAGTGAATATCCACCAGTGTTTTGTTTTGTTTCCATTAGCTTATTTGTTTCTTTGTGAGGACCATACATCATGGACTTTTGACGTATATTTCAGAGAAGTTTACAGTGAAATCTTCTTCACACAGAGCCTAAGTAGTAAGAAACTCATAGACCCTTCTATGAATAGGTGGAAAGAGCTTCCCTTTTTGCTCTTCTTCAATAAAGGAATAGTGTTTTAGGGTGTCTCCATTCTAGCCCCACATCCTCTGCCAACTGAAGTCCTGTCTTCCATCCCGATATAGTAGTTACAACTCCAGTGGTCCATCCTTAGAGTCTATATAGGGGTCCAATACTCCCTCAACCTCTGAAGTTAAGCACTATTTTAAAAATTTGAGTCTAGGGAGATACATCAAGATGGAGAGTAGGGGAACGTGAAACTCACCTCCCACCATGAACATATCAAAAATACATGTACATGTGGAACAGTTCTCACTGAAAACTAAATGGAAACTGGCAGAAAGGCTGTACAAATGCTGTAAGAAAGACCCACACAGAATCTGGTAGGAAGGGCCGAGACGAGATCAGGTTGGGACGTGTGCCCTGGGAGGGCACCTGGAGAAAAAAGGAGATTACACAGGCAGAGATTTACCCTGAGGTGTGAGCAGTTCAAGCCATATAGTGAGTGCCCCAGTCCTGGGGTCTGATGCAGGGAAGATGAACCCCCTTTAGCTGGCTGGAGGGCTGCTGGAACTAACAAGAGGGCAATGGTAAGCCTGGACTCTGCTTGTGAGAAGTCCATGTGCACTGGCTTCCTCCTGATGCAGGGCAGAGAGAGCAGATTAAGGACTACTCGAGTGGATACCCAGTTTCCTCTGACCACCACAGCACACATCCCAGCCTGAGCCAAGTGAACATTTCATCCCTGCTTATTTCACATCGCAGCTCTGCACAGGCATGCAGGGTGCTGTGACTGGAAAGAGAACTTGGCTGTGGGATAGAGAGGCGACTTGGCACCAGGGTAGCATCTGAGCCGGGTGGGAGCAGCTACTGCTGGTGCTTACCAAGGCAGCACATCACGGGTGGTCCCAATCTCTGACAGAGGCCTGACTGCCACAGCCCACAACCAATACAAGCCAAGAGCCCAAATGGGCCCCACTTGCCCTTCTGTGCTCCTCCACAACAGGGTGGGGGCAGCAGAGACTAGGGGTTGGCGGTGATTAGCTCTGAGGGACAAAGGGGACTCAGACCTAAAGCTGTGTCTAGACAGGGTGAAGGCAGCTATTGCTGGTTGCATAGGAGACACATTGGAGGCAGCCCAGACCTCTTTGGCAGACCCATTATAGCCTGTGCCCGGTCACAAACCAAGAGCCTGCACAGGCTCCTCTTGCTGTGGCACTACTTCCCTGTGGGGCAGAGGTGCTGGTGATGGGAGAGAGGAAAGGGAACAAAACTAGCTCAGAACCAACCTTCAGGGCTTCTGCTCCAGCATCCTGGGATCCACCCCTTCCCTCCCCTAATAGGGTGGTAAAGGACACTGAACAGAGGGCAAGCCCCACCTCACACCTGGCCCCTGCCCTAGCCCCTCCATCTCCAGCCCCACCTCCCACCATAGTGATAGCTGCCAGCACACCATGAAGAAAGACCTGACTTGTGTTCACATGAAATCCAACTCTCCCACCAAAAGCACTGGGCACATGCAGACTGCATAGGGACACTCCCACATAAGGATATCACTTCAAGACTGCAATAGGTAACTGTTTCACCTAAATTCGTAGAGACGGAGAAAGTTAAGCAAAATGAGAAGATGGAGAAACTGGTCTCAGTTGAAAGAGCAAGAGAGAATCCCTGAAAAAAAAAAAAGAAAGAAACAGAGATAAACAATTTACCAGATAAATAATTCAAAGCATTAGTAATAAGAATGATAACTGAATTTGGGAGGAGAATAAATGAATGCAGTGAGAATTTTATCAAGGAACTAGAAAATACAAAAAAGAATAAGTCAGAACTGAAGAATACAATAATTGAAATTAAAAACACACTAGAAGGAATTAATAGCAGACTAAGTGATATGGAAGAATTCATAAGTGATTTGGAAGATAGAATAATGGAAATCACCCAATCAGAACAGCAAAAAGAAAAAGAAAATTTTTTAAATGGGCACAGTTTAGGAGCTCTCTGGGATAACATCAAGCATACCAACATCTGCATTATAAGGTGTCCCAGAAAGAGCAGAGAGAGAGAAGAGAGTCAAAACATGTATTTAATTAAATTATGGCTAAAAAGTTGCCAAACCAGAAGAAGGAAACAGATATACATGTACAGGAAGCACAGTGGGTCCCAAACAAGATGAATCCAAACAGACCCACACCAAGACATATCATAATTAAAATGTCAAAACTTAAAGACAAATAGAGAATTCTAAAGGTAGCAAGAGAAAAACAAAGAATCATATACAAGGGAATCCCCATAAGGCTATCAGCTGATTTTTCTGCAGAAACTGCAGGCTAGAAGAGAGTGACATGGATATATTCAAAGCGCTGAAAGGCAAAAACCTGAAGGCTTGGATACTGTGCCCAGCAAGTTTATCATTCAGAATTGAAGGAGAAATAAAGCACTTCTAAGACAAGCAATAACTAAAAGAGTTTAACATTGCTAAACCTACTATAAAAGAAATGTTAAAAGAGTCTTCTCTAAGTGAAAAAGAAAAGGCTACAACAAGTAGTAAGAATCTGTAGGAAAGGAAAAATCCCATTAGGAAAGGCAAATATTATATATGGTAAGGGATGAGGATCAACCACTTAAATAGTCTAGTACAAAGATTAAAAGACAACTATTGTAGTTACAGTTGAAAGAGAAACTATAACTACAATAAACAGTGATAGGATAACATGAAGATGTAAAATATGACATCAAAAATACAAAACATGGGGGAGGGGAATAAAAAATGTAGATCTTTTAGAATGTGTTTGAACTTAAAAGACTACCAATTTTAAACAAGTAGATATAGTTATAGGTCAACATATATGAACCCTATGGTATCCACAAATCAAAAACCTACAATAGGTACAAAAAAATAAGAAAAAAAGGAACAGAAGGATACCACTAAAGAAAACCATCAAACCAGAAGAAGGGAAGAAACAAAAAGAAGGAATTATCAGAGAAGAACTACAAAAATAACTGGAAAACAAGTACTAAAATGGCAATAAGTACATACCTATCAATAAGGTCAATGTACTAAATGCTCCAGTCAAAAGACAGAGGGTGACGGATTGGATAAAACAAACAAACAAACAAACAAAAACAAAAAACCAGACCCATCTATATGCTGCTTACAAGGGACTTACTTCAAAACTAAAGACACATAGACTGAAAGTGAGGGGTTGGAAAAAGATATTTCATGCAAATGGAAACAACAAGATGAGGGTAGCAATACCCATATCTGACAAAATAGACTTTAAAACAAAGGCTATAACAAAAGACAAAATAAGAGCATCATATAATGATAAAGGGATCGATACAAGAAGAGGATATTACTCTCATTACATATATGCACCCAATAAAGGAGCACCTAAATATATAAAGCAAATATATAGCAAATTTATAAAGCAAATATATAAAGACATAAAGGGAGAAATTGACAATAATATAATAATAGTAGGGGATTCTAACACCCCACTTACATAAATGGACAGATCATCCAGACAGAAAATCAGTAAGGCAACAGTGGTCTTAAATAACACAATAGACCAGTTGGATTTAATAGATATCTACAGGACATTCCATACAAAAACAACAGAGTACACATTCTTTGCAGGTGCACATGGAACAGTCTCCAGGACAGATTACATGCTTGGCCCTCAAACAAGTCTCAACAAATTTAAGGTGACAGAACTTATATCAAGCATTTTTTCCAACCACAGTGGTATGAAACTAGAAATCAATTTCAGAAATAAAAATGGAAAAGGCACAAACACGTGGAAACTAAAAAAAAAATGCTAATAAAAAGCCACTGGGGCAATGAAGAAATCAAAGGGGAATCAGGAAATACCTCAAGACAAATGAAAATGGAAAACACAACTTAACAAAATCTATGGGATGCAGGAAAAGCAGTTCTATGAGGGAAGTTTATAGTGATACAGGCCTTCCTCAAGAAAGAAAAATCTCAAAACAATCTAACCTGTCTAGAGCAGTGGTCCCCAACCTTTTTGACAACAGGGACCGGTTTCATGGAAGACAATTTTTCCATGGACTGGGGGTGGGGGGGATGGTTCAGGTGGTAATGCAAGCAATGGGGGGGCGGCAGATGAAGCTTCGCTCACTTGCCTGCTATTCACCTCCTGCTGTGTGGCCTGATTTCTAACAGGCTGCAGACTGGGGGTTGGGGACCCCTCGTCCAGAGGAATTAGAGACAGAACAAACAAAGTCCAAATCAGCAGAAGAGCAGAAATAATAAACATCAGAGAGGAAATTTTTAAAATAGAGACCAAATAAACAATAAAAAATATCAATAAAACTAAGAGCTGTTTTTTTGAAAAGATAAACAAAATTACCCAGGCTCACCACGAAGAAAAGAGAGGACTCAAATAAACAAAATAAGAAATGAACAGGGAGAAATAACAACTAATAGAACAGAAATACAAAAAAATATTACTACAGTTATATGCCAACAAATTGGACAACCTAGAAGAAATGGACAAATTTCTAGAAATATACAACCTACCAAGACTGAATCAGGAAGTAACAGACAATCTGAACAGACTGATCACTAGTAGTGAAATTGAACTTGTAATTGAAAAAAAAAGAAAAGAAAAGAAAACTCCCAGCAAAGGAAAATCTAGAACCAAAGAGATTCACAGGGGAATTCTACCAAACATAAAGAAAGAAGAGCTAACACCTACCATTCTCAAACTATTCCAAAAAAATTGAAGAGGACAGAACACTCCCAAATTCATTTTATGAGGCCACCATTACCCTGTTACCAAAACCAGACAAAAACACCACAAAAAAAGAAAGTTACAGTCCATCTTTGATGAATATAGATGCAAAAATCCTACACAAAATATTAGCAAACCGAATCCAACAATATAGAAAAAGGATCACACACTATGATCAAAGATGGTTCAATATTCACAAATCAGTCAGTGTGATACACCACATTCACAAAATGAGGGATAAAAATCATATGATCAGAAAATATCCATTGACAGATGAATGGATAAAGAAGATGTGGTATATTTATACAGTGGAATATTACTCAGCCATAAAAAAAGAATGAAATAATGTCATTTGCAGCAACATGGATGGGCCTAGAGACTATCATACTAAGTGAAGTAAGCCAAAGACAAATGTATGATATTGCTTGTATGTGGAATTTTTTAAAAAAAGATACAAATGAACTTATATACAAAACAGAAATGGACCCACAGACATAGAAAACAAAGTTATGGGTACCAAACAGGAAAGTGGGGGAAGGATAAATTAGGAGTTTGGTATTAACATATACATACTACTATACATAACATAGATAACCAACAAGGACCTACTATACAGCACAGGGAACTATACTCAATATTTTGTAATAACTGATAAGGGAAAAAAATCTGAAAAAAATAGATATACATGTATGTATAACTGAATCACTTTGATGTACACCTGAAACTAACACAATATTGTAAATCAACTATACTTCAATAAAAAATCAATCCAGCAATCGCATGATTATCTCAATAGATGCAGAAAAAGCATTTGACAAAATTCAACATCCAATTTGTGATTAAAAAACTCATCAAAGTGGGTGTAGAGGGAACGTATCTCAACATAATAAATGCCATTTATGGCAAACCCACAGCTAACATGGTACTCAGTGGTGACAAGCTAAAACCCTTTCCTCTAAAATCAGGAACAAGGCAAGCATGCCCAATCTCACAAGATAGGGGTGTGGGAGTGAGAGATACAAACTACTATGTATAAAATAGATAAGCAACAGGATATATTATACAGCACAGGGAAGTATAGATATTATTTTGTAATAACTTTAAATGAAGTATAATCTATAAAAATATTGAATCATATGATGTATGCCTGAAATTAATGTCAGCTGGACTTCAGTTTAAAAAATATGGCTCTAAATTCTGTTTCTGGCATCAGATAATTTTCTCATTTGTGTCTAATTTTTGGAACTTCAAAAGCATGAACATTTCTAAGTTGCTTTATAAAATATATAATTTAGTATTTTATATTTTTGTAATATGAAAGGACTCCACATCAGCTAAGGCTGCTTTGCTGTCAGATGTGCTTCACCACATACTTAAGTCTTAGAATTACGTTCATATCACTGACTAAAATTCTTGTTACTATGGCAAGGGACATGGCGCGTGTGCCATCTGAAGCCTTAAGCATTGTTTATGTCACACTTTATGTGTGCATGGATGTTTGTGTGTTTGTGTGTGTGTGGTGTGTATGTTTAGGATGATAAGTTTTGAGTATTCTTTTTTGCCAATACATATTTAAACAAATTTTAAATTTAGGTCACTTGTTAAATAAATTATCAATATCAAAACTTTATGACCAGAAATAAGCTGTTAAAAAAATTCCCCAAATACTCAATTACAATGAAATAAGAATTTGAAAAATAAAGACGGGGAGCATACTTCTATTTTCTTTAATGTTGTGTTTTATTACGTAGTAAGAATAATCTGAATTGCCTTGCATAATATTTACAATAAAAGGTTATGTCTTATTTTCTCTTCTTTTTAAGTTTCTTAAGGGGAAGGCTGAAGTCACTGGATTGAGACCTGTTTTACTTCTAATGTAGGCCTGTAGTGCTATAAAATTCCCCTAAATACTGCTCAAAAACAAGCCACAAATTTATTTTCCTTTTTTTTTGTTTTTGTTTTTGTTTTTACTCATGAGTTATTTAGAAGTATGTTATCTAGTTTCCAATTTGGGGAAATTTCCAGATAACTTTCTTTTTCTGAATTATAGTTTAATTTCACTGTGGAAAGAGAAAATACTTTCTATGACTTGAATTTTTAAAAATCTATTGAGACATTTTTTATGACCCAGAATATGGCCTATCTTCATAAATGTTTCATGTGCACTTGAAAAGAATGTATATTGTGCTGCTGTCTAGTAGAGTATTCTATAAATGTAAAATTACATCAAGTTCGTTGATAGGGTTAAAGTGTTTCATATCCTCGATGATATTTTTTCTACTTATTCTATTATTATTGAGAAATAGGTATTTAAATCTCTAACTATAATTGTGGATTTGTCATTCATTCTTTCAGTTTTAGCAGTGTGGCTCCATGTATTTTGAACCTGTGTTATTAGGTGAAAATAGTTTAGGGTTATGTTCTCTTGATTTATTTACCTCATAATTATAAAATCACCTTTATCTGTGGAACATTCTTTGCTCTGAGGTAAATTTTCTTCTGTTATTAATATAATCATTACAACTTTCTTTTGATTAGTGTTGTATAGAGTATGTTTGCCCATCCTTTGACTTTTAACCTATTTATGTCTTTGTATTTATGGTGTATTTCTTCCTGGCAATATAGAATAGGTCCTTGATTTTTATCCAGTTTGACAGTCTCTGCCTTTTAATTGGGATGTTGAGAACACTTTCTATTTAGTGTGATTATTGATATAGTTACATTTAGGTCTGTGATCTTGCATTGTTTTTCATTTGTGTTATTTGTTCCTTATTCCCCTTTTACTCATTTTTTTGCCTTTTGACATCTTAAATGTTCTCACCACAAAAACAGAAATGGTAGATATAAGATGTGGTAGAGATAGAGGTGTTAGCTAACTCTATGGTGGTGATCATTTTGATTTATATAACTGTATCAAATCAACACAGCGTACCCCTTAAACTTACACAGTGTTATGTGACAATTATATCTCAATAAAGCTGGAAAAAATAGTATTTTACTATGCAGTACAAAAAAATTTTACATTGTTTTCTCTCATTAGCTTACCTCTGTGAAAGAAGAATTTTTATACAAAACAAACATTTCCCATTGCATTATTATTCTCACTGTTAAATGTACAATTTAACATCAAAAAGTACATTTTTTCAGATATGAAAGGAATTTTGTATTTATCAATTCATATCAAAAGATTTTGCTTTGAAGCAGTAATTTAGGCTGTAGGAGCATATATTTAAAGCTAAACAAATTTATGGTGGATTTTTTTCCTACATATCTACCTAAGTGGCAAACCAGATAATTTAAAGGTATGGATTGATTAGTAACTCTGATTATGAGTCTTTATTCATAAATGAATATAGTCATGACAAACTAATCTTTGAATTTTAAAGGAATGGTATGTACGTATTGTTACAGCCATTAAAAAGTCTTGTAATTTTTCAAGAAAAGAAATCTGAGAAATTAGCTGAACAGATATCTTTTCTTCTAATAAATAAAATCTCAAAAACAACTTGAAGAATCCTTCATGACTGTTTGGTAAAAAAAGAAAAATGATTAGCTGTGCTCCACTCTTTGCTAGTTTTTATTTCACTAATAGATCTTTGTAATCCTCTGGCCCTTGCACTGTACACTTTACATTCTATTTTAAATCTCAAAATAATCATCTTTTAATTTTACAGTATAAAGTACTTATATAGAAGGTGGCAACTGTCTTTTGAAACATAATATGTATGTTATTTTTGTTCTTTATTATAAAATCAGTTGAGAGTAGGTGATTTCTCGTCTGTTCACTTACTGGAGTTAAAAGTTGCCCTATGTTAATAGTAAAGTGCATGAATAGTGGAATCATATTAATTAAAGAAGTGTCATTTCAAAAATGGACTACATATCTTCACCTCCCAATTCTCTGTCCAAAGCATTGTTATTCTCCAAGCGGTTTGTAGGCTTAGTTGGAAGAACTCCATAAATATCCTATTCTTAACCTGCTTAGCTTACTGAGCTTTTCCCCCCAAGGCTCAGGCTCCTGTCATGTTATAGAATATCCTTGTCTCCTCTCTATTTTTAAGTCCTCAGGTTTGCTCTCTTCTTTACTGGGCCACTTCATGACACTTCAGGAAAAGTAATCTATGAAATCAAATTCCCTGCTCTATAAAGAGAGTAAATAAATATGAATTTCTACCTCCATAATTACATAAGTAGTGAGGAGATCTCATTAGTTCACCATTCCATTTGTGTCTAATTTGTGTTCATCGACACTGGGAATCAAAGGGCTCTAAAGGTCACTTAGGCTAGTATACAGTGGGTTCACTAATGTAGACGTAAGCAGTATAAAGCATGTGTCATATATTCCTAAGTTTATCACTTAAATGCATTAATAATATAATGGATTGGAGAAATATATATATATATGGTACATGATATAATACTGTAATCTTAAAGATTGTCTTAAATATCAATCTATTAGATGTGTTTTTCTCTTTGATTTAAACAGTTGTATCTGGGAAAAATGGGCTACTAAAAATTCCCATGATACATCTTTCTGGCTCTATAAAAATGAAGTTGTGCTATTTCTATAATTATTCTTAGCTTTCAACTTACCCCCAAATATATAAGTACTTTATTTGAGAATAAAATATTTATGCTAATATTAAACCCTGGGCCATCTTTGCTTAGAAACCTTAGTCCCATCCAGTTGGAATTTATTTCTTCTGTATCTTAATTTTTATGCTTTATCTTGTATTCTGCCTTCATGCATGTGTGCATGTCTTGCTCCTCAATTATACCAGAAGATCCCAGGGATAGTATTTTTTGTTTCTTCTTGATTTATTTCTATTAACATCAGAGTGCCTGACACAACATAATAAATATATAATGCATATTTGTTGAATGTGTATTATCAGATATACTAAAAGATAAGCATACACAGCAGGTGATTTCTAGATGTTAAAGTATACAAAGTTAATCATATCAAGGATCTTGATCAAATTAGGGGAGATATTTTAAAAAGTTAATTAAGAGACTCAGGAGACAGACTTTACAATGTAAAAATGTTTGCCAGTTAGATGGATATAAACATGACCTACCACGTGGTGCAGCAGAAAATTAGTTTTATAAAAAATAGATCCTTACAGACACATGTTTCTCTATGGAGCAATTTCCCTACCTATTTCTCTGTCTTTCCTTCCTTTCTTTTATTCCCCATTCATCCATCCATCCATTCATCTAGCCTGCTCAGCCAACAAATATTTATTAAGAATGTACTTGTTAGGAAGTATTACATGTGCTAGAGATGGAGCTTAGATAAGTATTCCTGCCCTAATGGAGCTTCTAGTCTGTTGGGGTGTGAAGAAGGGTTTAGGGGTTATTTAGCCACCACTGAGGAGGTCAGAATGGCTGAATTAAGCAAGAAGTTAATAGGAGATGAGACCTCAGACGCAATGGGGATGGGGGAGCACAGGTTATATGTCCCCCCATTGTAAGGATGTGGCTTTGACTCAGAATGAGGTGGGAAGCATTGGAGAGTTTGAGCAGAGAACTTCCAATAGCGCAGCTACATTGTTAACAAGACCATTCTGGAAACAGGATTAAGAAGAGACTCTAGGAGTGAAACTATCAAAGCAAGGTACCAAATTTCAGACTAGTGTTGTAAGCCAGGCAAGAGGTAATGGTGAATTGGTCCAGGGAACTAACAGCTCAGATGGTGAGAGGGGTTATATTCTAAATATATTTTGAAGACAGAGTTAGCAGTATTTTCTGATAAATTGGATAAGAAGTATGAGAGCAAAAGGAGCAATGAAAAATGACTCTAAGCTATTTCTTTTGAACAATTATAAGTGGAATAGACATCATTAACTGAGAGAGTAGTCAACACTATTTACTTCCATTCATTTCATTCATTCTCTTAAACTTTGCAATTTGATTCTACTCCAAACACTGAAAATAAATTGGAACTCCAGATGTCTTCCTGCTTGACTACCCTTTTAAGCATTTTATTACTTTGATCTCTTAGGAAACTCTTTTCCCAATTAACTTCCAGATCACTTGTTATTATTTTTGCTTGGCCAAAAGTCTTTGCTCTGCATTTCTTTCTCAGTCATTATTTGTGATTCACTTTCACTGATTTTGGTATACAAAAAGTAATTAACAAAGCTATGTACCTATTAATAAATAAGGATATTATAACTTAGATATTAACTGAATGTGATTTATTCTTTTTTTGCTCTAGGATGTATTGCCGTTAGCATGATTAAATATAGAAAAGCAAATACATTTTGGTTAAGTGACTAAATTATATATTGATCAAACAATATAAATATGCCTTCAGAAATTCTTAGCCTTATTCAAGAAATTTAACAATATCGTTTAAAAGGATTGAGCATACTGAAATCAGAGCAAATTAATAGAAAATATTTATCACATTTTGTAAAATAATTTTATTTGAAAATATATTTCAAATATATTTCCAAATTTCCAAAACTATTTCAGATTTAGCGTGAATGGTCACTTTTAAGTGACTGCCATATGTATTCATATCTCTGAAAATCTTGTTTCACACAATTTATGAATATTTTTTATAATTGTTTCAACTTCAAATTATTACTGTTAGTTATGTGTATTTTGTGGCACCTCTGTTTTTATACTTCACACTCAGGGCAGCAATTCATTTTTTAGATACACAAATTTCATGATGTATTGGTGCACTTTAATATTTTCTGTCTTGATTGCCCAAATGTTCCACACCTGTTCTTGTGAATATGTGTTACTCTTAAAGAGATTTAACACCATTGCAAACCCTTAATCTAATGCTTTATCATGATCCAATGTGATTATATTGTTTAATGCAATCTTAGCTTATGTTTTTACACTCTTTGAGCTTTTAACAACCTATATCCTGTAGCTAATGAGAAATATTTCATGCTTTACTTAGTGTGGTCATCAAAGGAACATAAGATTTTTATCCAGATAATTTCAAGTTTAGATTTAATAGTTCTTTAAGATTCTCTAAGCCTGTGTAAGGTCATTATCTTTTTTTTTTTTTAAGGTACATTTTTACCATACCCTTTTTTTTCTTTTTTTCTTTTCTTTTATTTTATTTATTTATTTATTTATTTATGGCTGTGTTAGGTCTTCGTTTCTGTGCGAGGGCTTTCTCTAGTTGCGGCAAGTGGAGGCCACTCTTCATCGCGGTGCGCGGGCCTCTCACTATCGCGGCCTCTCTTGTTGCGGAGCACAGGCTTCAGACGCGCAGGCTCAGTAGCTGTGGCTCACGGGCCTAGTAGCTCCGCGGCATGTGGGATCTTCCCAGACCAGGGCTCGAACCCATGTCCCCTGCATTAGCAGGCAGATTCTCAACCACTGCGCCACCAGGGAGGCCCCAAGGTCACTATTTTTAAAGGAAGTTATTGATATTCATTTGATTGATAGAAATATATGTTCTCATACCATTTACTTTCTTCTTAAAATACTTTTCTAATTAGTGTTTATCAGTGATTTTGTTTTTTGTTTTGTTTTCCTTTAACCAGTTAGAGACAATATTGTTTACTTCCATTTTCTCATTTAGACTTTGGAAAGGATGGTATAGTATTGTAAATATTTGTCTATATTTCAAGTTATTTCCCTTTAGAAATAGAAACACTGTGAGTCAGTTATTCCTTGATTGTGATGAACTATGTGTCTTCCAGAGGCTGTTTTATCAGTGACTTAGGGACACTAAAGACAGTTGGCTACTGCTTGGTTAACCTATTTTTTTTACATATAAAATGCATATGTGTAAAGTATCAGGCTTTATTGAGAATTACTTAACAAATTAGACTATTATGCCAACTTAAGAAACTTTTAATTTTCAGCATTTCATTATACAAAAGCTAATGTTTTTATAGAAAATTTCTGGTGGTGATAACTAATATCATATAACAAATTTCAATTTTTACATTTTTAAGGGCCATTATTCACATATATTGGCTCTCGAAGATGGTGTTATTACCTGTTGGGAGCCAATTCTCCAAGGTGTTTCTACACATCTTGTGACAACTTTGTCCTTGACTATCTTTTCAAGGATATTTCTGGAGCAGACTAGGAAGAAAGAGATAGTATCTCCCTCCAGGGCAAAAGGCAGATTTGTTTAAGTCCACTATAATCAAGATAAGATCTCCCTCTGGGGCAAATGTTGAATAGGCTTGTTGAAGCCCTCTTATAGAATTGGGTTTTTTTTAAATTCAGGAATCCTCCACTGTGACATAAGCCTACTTTGTAGCATCCACCTTGGTCATTCAGCATCCCTTCCTTGGTTCTTGGGGTGGGAGGGAATTGATGAGAATCTGAAGCTTATGAAATGAGTAATAAAGTTCTTTGTCTCTGATCCAAGAGTCTCATGTCTACTGTCAGTCTTAAGTGTGGAAGGCTGACATATTAACTTTCAAGTAGGATAAAATCTCTGACCTTTGACAGTTCTTGCCATTACCATCATTTTGTAGAAGAAATAACAGGCTCAGGCAAGGTAAAAAACTAGCCCAAGTCCCTGGAAGTCATTAATGACAGATGACAGAAGTAGAACCTGATCTCTAGTTCTAGGCTTATGCCATTACATGATGTTGCTTCTAGTGGGGTGGACTTTTAGCCCACAATGTTAAATTTAGATACCATGGAAAGTGACTGAAACTAAACACAGTCAGGACTCTTTCTGGCAGTTAATCTTAGTAGTGAAGACTTAATCAGTCATTAATACAACAATATGTATTCATTAAGATTCAGTTATATCTTCAATAGAGATAACATAGAAGGAGCATTTTAAAAATATTGTAATTATTGTTTCGGATTTTTGTAGCTTTAGTTTTAAAATTGTAGTTTGCTTTTAAAAATTATGTTCCTAGAATTTATAAAGATCAAGAAATAAATAATATGAAGAGTGTAACACAAAACTCTCATTTCCACCAGTACTTTTTTTCTCCCCAAATGCTTCTCTCTCTCTCTCTTTCTCTAATAAATAGACACACAAATGCATTTTCTGATGACTTTCAGGAGGAAACCACATCACCCAGTAGACTATCACTAGTAGTTCTACTAGTTTTTGTTTAGGATTTAGTATTCTTACTATCATAAGCCAAAATTATTTCAGTGTTGAGAAAGCTGTCTGTGAGAAACCCCAAAATGTAATAAAAATTCTGAATCGAGAGTGGAAACCATACTCTACTCTCACCTGTGTCACTAGCTGTATAACCATTGTCATATCACTTAACTTTGTTGCTTCTTACATTTTTGTGCTGGGGGAAAAAAACATATTGATTACTTTCAGTAATTTTAAAGGACCCATCCAGTTCTAGCAGTTGAAGTTTGTTGATTTTGGGTGAGAAATATAAAACTTTCACAAGTAACATAGATCTCATTATTGCATTACATTACTTCATACATACTTTGAATACAGTAAGCATTAGCTGCTATATTTGGTCTATTTAATACACTATCTGTGCTCTACTTATATCCATAATAGCAATAATATTTCTTTGCTATTTTCATAAAATAAATGAATTTTTTATTTTAAAACTGAAATTTCATAATAATCTGATTTACAAATAACTTACAGATAGTAGGTATATGTAATTCATATACCTATAATATGTAGTTTGTGGACTGAATTTAAATTTTTTTATTACATATAAAATAAAGCACATTTTATATTGTCCTCTATAGCTTAGTGTTTCTCTTGGCAACCTATAGTAATGAGAGTGGTATGAAAATTGTGTTATTCTTACTATTATTGCTATTTTAGAGGCCATGAACAAACTTTAAAATAAAATAAAAATTAACCTTAAAAAAGTGAAGGTAATTAAAATACATATGCCCCTGCTTATGTGCTCATGTAGACTTTTATTTGGGGCATTCAGTTATTCATTATAAGAATGAAGGCTTTTAACATAGCTTGCACAATAATATTACTCTGCGTTTTTGTTAGGTCAATATAATAGGAAATTTGAATGAGATACTATCACAGGAGTATATTTAGCAATAGTAATTTTATACAGATGTCACTTCTTTCATCCTAACAGTTTGTTTACTAAGGTTGTTACTGAGTAACATGTTATTGAGTTAAATATAAGAACTAATAAGTAAGTTAGAGTAACTTCTGACTCTTCTTTTTCCCACTTCCTATTTATTTCCTTTGTTGCATGAATAGAAGAAAAAGTGGACTTGTGATATTAAAAACAGATTAGGAACCAGGATTATTTAAAAATTAGTTGCTTACATTTACCATCTCTATTTTTGTCAAGTATACTATGATAGAGCAATGATTTATTTTAATTTTACTGAAAGTTATTCCAATAAAGATGTTTAAGAAACACTTGAAATATGTAGTATATGTGAGCTCAATGTAGAAGATACAATAGATTTTCAAGTTCCTTTTGGCAAGTCTCAATTACATAGAACTATTTTCTTTTTTTTCTTTTTTATTTTTTTAAACATCTTTATTGGGATATAATTGCTTTACAATGGTGTGTTAGTTTCTGCTGTATAACAAAGTGAATCAGCTGTATGTATATATATATCCCAATATCCCCTCCCTCTAGCATCTCCCTCCCACCCTCCCTATCCCACCCCTATAGGTGGTCACAAAGCACCTAGCTGATCTCCCTGTGCTATGTGGCTGCTTCCCACTAGCTATCTATTTTACACTTGGTAGTGTATATATGTCCACAGCACACTCTCACTTCATCCCAGCTTACCCTTCCCCCTCCCTGTGTCCTCAAGTCCATTCTCTACGTCTGCATCTTTATTTGGGTCCTGCCCCTAAGGTTCTTCAGAAACAGGTTTTTTTTTAGATTCCATATAAATGTGTTACCATACAGTATTTGTTTTTCTCTTTCTGACTTACTTCACTCTGTATGACAGACTCCAGGTCCATTGACGTCACTACAAATAACTCAATTTCGTTTATTTTTATGGCTGAGTAATATTCCATTGTATGTATGTGCCACATTTTTATCCATTCATCTGTCGATGGACACTTAGATTGCTTCCATGTCCTGGCTATTGTAAATAGAGCTGCAGTGAACAGCGTGGTACATGACTCTTTTTGAATTATGGTTTTCTCAGGGTACATACCCAGTAGTGGGATTGCTGGGTCATATGGTATTTCTATTTTTAGTTTTTTAAGGAACCTCCATACTGTTCTCCATAGTTGCTGTATCAATTTACATTCCCACCAACAGTGCAGGAGGGTTCCCTTTTCTCCACACCCTCTCTAGCATTTACTGTTTCTAGATTTTTTGGTGATGGTCATTCTGACTGGTGTGAGGTGATACCTCACTGTAGTTTTGATTTACCTTTCTCTAATCGTTAGTGATGTTGAGCATACTTTCATGTGTTTGTTGGCAATCTGTATATCTTCTTTGGAGAAATGTCTATTTAGGTCTTCTGCCCATTTTTGGAGAGGGTTGTTTGTTTTTTTGATATTGAGCTGCATGAGCTGCTTGTAAATATTAGACATTAATCCTTTATCAGTTGCTTCATTTGCAAATATTTTCTCCCATTCTGAGGGTTGTCTTTTTGTCTTGTTTATGGTTTCCTTTGCTGTGCAAAAGCTTTTAAGTTTCATTAGGTTCCATTTGGGTTTTATTTTGGTTTTTATCTCCATTTCTCTAGGAAGTGGGTCAAAAAGGATCTTGCTGTGATTTGCGTCATAGAGTGTTCTGCCTATGTTTTCCTCTAAGAGTTTTAGACTGTCTGGCCTTGCATTTAGGTCTTTAATCCATTTTGAGTTTATTTTTGTATATGGTGTTAGGGAGTGTTCTAATTTCACTCTTTTACATGTAGCTGTCCAGTTTTCGCAGCACCACATATTGAAGAGGCTGTCTTTTCTCCATTGTATATTCTTGCCTCCTTTATCAAACATAAGGTGACCATATGTGCGTGGGTTTATCGCTGGGCTTTCTATCCTGTTCCACTGATCTATATTTCTGTTTTTGTGGCAGTACCATATGGTCTTGATTACTGTAGCTTTGTAGTATAGTCTGAAGTCTGGGAGCCTGATACCTCCAGCTGCATTTTTCTTTCTCAAGATTGCTTTGGCTATTCGGGGTCTTTTGTGTTTCCATACAAATTGTGAAAATTTTTATTCTACTTCTGTGAAAAATGCCATTGGTAGTTTAATAGGGATTGCATTGAATCTGTAGGTTGCTTTGGGTCATATAGTCATTTTCAGAATGTTGATTCTTCCAATCCAAGAACATGGTATATCTCTCCATCTGTTTATATCATCTGTAATTTCTTTCATCAGCGTCTTATACTTTTCTGCATACAGGTCTTGTGTCTCCTTAGGTAGGTTTATTCCTAGTTATTTTATTCTTTTTGTTGCAATGGTAAATGGGAGTATTTCCTTAATTTCTCTTTCAGATTTTTCATCATTAGTATATAGGAATGCAAGAGATTTCTGTGCATTAATTTTGTATCCTGCTACTTTACCAAATTCTTTGATTAGCTCTGGTAGTTTTCTGGTGGTATCTTAAGGATTCTCTATGTATAGTATCATGTCATCTGCAAACAGTGACAGCTTTACTTCTTTTCTGATTTGGACTCATTTTATTTCTTTTTCTTCTCTGACTGTTGTGGCTAAAACTTTCAAAACTATGTTGAATAATAGTGGTGAGAGTGGGCATCCTTGTCTTCTTCCTGATATTAGTGGAAATGGTTTCAGTTTTTCACCACTGAGAACAATGTTGGCTGTGGGTTTGTCATATATGGCCTTTATTATGTTGAGGTAAGTTCCCTCTATGCCTACTTTCTGGAGGGTTTTTATCATAAGTGGGTGTTGAATTTTGTTAAAAGCTTTCTCTGAATCTACTGAGATGATCATATGGTTTTTCTCCTTCAATTTGTTAATATGGTGTATCACATTGATTGATCTGCGTATATTAAAGAATCCTTGTATTCCTGGGATAAGCCCCACTTGATCATGGTGATCATGATCCTTTTCATGTGCTGCTGGATTCTGTTTCCTAGTATTTTGTTGAGGATATTTTGCATCTATGTTCATCAGTGATATTGGTCTGTAGTTTTCTTTTTTTGTTACAGCTTTGTCTGGTTTTGGTATCAGAGTGATGGTGGCCTCATAGATGAGTTTGGGAGTGTTCCTCCCTCTGCTCTATTTTGGAATAGTTTGAGAAGGCTAGGTGTTAGCTCTTTTCTAAATGTTTGATAGAATTCACCTGTGAAGCCATTGGGTCCTGGGCTTTTGTTTGTTGGAAGATTTTTAATCACAGTTTAAATTTCAGTGCTTGTGATTGGTCTGTTTATATTTTCTATTTCTTCTTGGTTCAGTCTCGGAAGACTGTGCTTTTCTAAGAATTTGTCCATTTCTTCCACGTTGTCCATTTTATTGGCATTTAGCTGCTTGTAGTAATCACTCATGATACTTTGTATTTCTGCACTGTCAGTTGTTACTTCTCCTTTTTTCATTTCTAATTCTATTGATTTGAGTCTTCTCCATTTTTTTCTTGATGAGTCTGGATAATGGTTTATCAATTTGTTTATCTTCTCAAAGAACCAGCTTTTAGTTTTATTGATCTTTGCTCTTGTTTCCTTCATTTCTTTTTCATTTATTTCTGATCTGATCTTTATGATTTCTTTCCTTCTGCTAGCTTTGGGGTTTTTTTGTTCTTCTTTCTCTAGTTGCTTTAGGTATAAGTTTAGGCTGTTTATCTGAGATGTTTCTTATTTCTTGAGTTAGGATTGTATTGCTATAAACTTCCCTCTTAGAACTGCTTTTGCTGCATCCCTTTGGTTTTGGGTCGTGATGTTTTCATTGTCATTTGTTTCTAGGTATTTTTTGATTTCCTCTTTGATTTCTTCAGTGATCTTTTGGTTATTTATTAGTGTATTGTTTAGCCTCCATGTGTTTGTGTTTTTTACAGTTGTTTTTCCTGTAATTGGTATCTAGTCTTATAGCGTTCTGTTCAGAAAAGATACTTGATACGATGTCAATTTTCTTAAATTTACCGAGGCTTGATTTGTGACCTAAAATGTGATCTATCCTGGAGAATGCTCCATGAGCACTTGACAAGAAAGTGTATTCTGTTGTTTTTGGATGGAATATCCTATAAATATCAATTAAATTCATCATTTTTAATGTGTATTTTAAAGCTTGTGTTTCCTTTTTTATTTTCATTTTGGATGATCTGTCCATTGGTGAAAGTGGGATGTTAAAGTCCCCTACTATTATTGTGTTATTGTTGATTTCCCCTTTTATGGCTGTTAGCATTCGCATTATATATTGAGGTGTTCCAATGTTGGGTGCATAAATATTTACAAATGTTATATCTTCTTCTTGGATTGATCCCTTGATCATTATGTCATGTCCTTCTTTGTCTCTTGTAACAGTCTTTATTTTAAGCTCTATTTTTCCTGATAAGAGAATTACTACTCCAGCTTTCTTTTGATTTCCATTTGCATGGAATATCTTTTTCCATCCCCTCACTTCCAGTCTTTATGTGTCCCTAGGTCTGAAGTGGGTCTCTTGTAGACAGCATATAAATGGGTCTTGTTATTATGTCCATTCAGCCAGTCTGTGTCTTCTGGTTGGAGCATTTAATCCATTTACATTTAAGGTTGTTATTGATATGTATGTTCCTATGACCATTTTCTTAAGTATTTTGGGTTTGTTATTGTAGGCCTTTTCCTTCTGTTGTGTTTCCTGCCTAGACAATTTCCTTTAGCCTTTGTTGTAAAGCTGGTTTGGTGGTGCTGAATTCTCTTAACTTGTGCTTGTCTGTAAAGGTTTTAATTTCTCTGTCGAATCTGAATGAGATCCTTGCTTGGTAGAGTCATCTTGGTTGTAGGTTTTTCCCTTTCATCACTTAAATATGTCCTACCACACCTGTCTGGCTTGCAGAGTTTCTGCTGAAAGATCAGCTGTTAACCTTATGGGGATTCCTTTGTATGTTATTTGTTGCTTTTCCCTTGCTGCTTTTAATATTTTTCTTTGTATTTAATTTTTGATAGTTTGATTCATATGTGTCTTGGCGTGGTTCTCCTTGGATTTATCCTGTATGGGACTCTCTGAGCTTCCTGGACTTGATTGACTATTTCCTTTCCCATATTAGGGAAGTTTTCAACTATAATCTCTTCAAATATTTTCTCAGTCCCTTTTTTTTTCTCTTCTTCTTCTGGGACCCCTATAATTTGAATGTTGGTGTGTTTAATGTTGTCCCAGAGGTCTCTGAGACTGTCTTCAATTCTTTTCATTCTTTTTTCTTTATTCTGCTCTGCGGTAGTTATTTCCACTATTTTATCTTCCAGGTCACCTATCCGTTCTTCTGCCTCAGTTATTCTGCTATTGATTCCTTCTAGAGAATTTTTAATTTCATTTATTGTGTTGTTCATTATTGTTTGTTTGCTCCTTAGTTCTTTTGTGTCCTTGTTAAACGTGTTTTGTATTTTCTCCATTCTATTTCCAAGATTTTGGATCATCTTTCCTATCATTACTCTGAATTCTTTTTCAGGTAGACTGCCTATTTCCTCTTCATTTGTTTGGTCTGGTGGGTTTTTAACTTCCTCCTGCATCTGCTGTGTATTTCTCTGTCTTCTCATTTTGCTTAACTTACTGTGTTTGGGGTCTCCTTTTTGCAGGCTGCAGGTTCATAGTTCTGGTTGTTTTTGGTGTCTGACCCCAGTGGGTAAGGTTGGTTCAGTGGGTTGTGTAGGCTTCCTTTTGGAGGGGACCGGTGCCTGTGTTCTGGTGAATGAGGCTGTATCTTTTCTTTCTGGTGGGCAGGACCATGTCCGGTGGTGTGTTTTGGGGTGTTTGTGAACCTATTATAATCTTAGGAAGCCTGTTTGCTAGTGGGTGAGGTTGTGTTCCTGTCTTGCTAGTTGTTTGGCATGCGGTGTTCAGCATTGGAGCTTGCTGGTCGTTGAGTGGAGCTGGGTCTTAGCATTGTGCCGGAGATCTCTGGGAGAGCTCTCGCCAATTGATATTACATGGGGCTAGGAGGTCCTTGGCTGACCAGTGTCCTGAACTTGGCTCTCCCACCTCAGAGACTCAGGCCTGACAATGGCCGGAGCACCAAGACCTTGTAAGCTGCGCAGCTCAGAAGAAAAGGGAGAACTAAAAGAAAGAAAAAATAAATAAATGAATAAAATAAAATTATTAAAATAAAAAATAAAAGAAATATTATTAAAATAAAAAAATAAAATTTAAAAAAAAAGAAGAGAGCAACCAAAACAATAAAGAAGTCCTCCAATGTTAACAAGCACTAAAAACTATACTAAAAAAAATGGACAGATAGAACCCTAGGACAAATGGTAAAAGCAAAACCTATACAGACAAAATCACACAAAGAAGCATACACATACACACTGACAAAAAGAGAAAAAGGAAAAGAAAAATAATATACATCTATTAAAAAAATAAAAAAGAAGGGATCCACCAAATCAATAAACAAATCTCCCAATGATAATAAGCTCTAAATACTAAGCTAAGGTAAACATAAAACTAGAAACAAATTAGATGCAGAAAGCAAACCTCAAGTCTACATTTGCTCCCAAAGTCCACCGCCTCAATTTTGGGATGATTCGTTGTCTATTCCGGTATTCCACAGATGCAGGGTATATCAAGGTGTTTGTGGAGATTTAATCCGCTGCTCCTGAGGCTGCACAGAGAGATTTCCCTTTCTCTTCTTTGTTTGCACAGCTCCTGGGGTTCAACTTTAGATTTGGCCCCACCTCTGCATGTAGGTTACCCTCTGACATCCCGCCCAGACAGGAGGGGGTAAAGGAGCGACTGATTAGGGGGCTCTGGCTCATTCAGGCCGGGGGGAGGGAGGGGTACGGAATGCAGGATGAGCCTGTGGTGGCAGAGACCAGCGTGACATTGCAATGACCTGACGTGCACCGTGTGTTCTCCCAGGGAAGTTGTCCCTGGATCACAGGGCCATGGCAGTGGTGGGCTGCACCGTCTTCTGGGAGGGGAGGTGTGGATAGTGACCTGTGCTCGTACCCAGGATTCTTGGTGGCAGTGGCAGCAACGTTAGCATTTCATGCCTGTCTCTGGGGTCCGCGCTGATAGCCGCAGCTCGTGCCTGTCTCTGGAGCTCGTTTAGGCAGTGCTCTGAATCCCTTCTTCTTGTGCACCCCGAAACAATGGTTTCTTGCATCTTATGCAGGTCCAGACTTTTTCCCAGACTCCCTCCCGGCTAGCTGTGGTGCACTAGCCCCCTTCAGGCTGTGTTCATGCAGCCAACCCCAATTCTCTCCCTGGGATCTGGCCTCTGAAGCCCGAGCCTCTGCTCCCAGCCCCCACCCGCCCTGGCGTGTAAGCATACAAGCCTCTCGGGCTGGTGAGTGCTGGTCGGCACTGATCCTCTGTGTGGGAATCTCTCTCCTTTGCCCTCTGCACCCCTGTTGCTGTGCTCTCCTCTGTGGCTCTGAAGCTTCCCCCCGCCCACCCCCTGTCTCCACCAGTTAAGGGGCTTCCTTGTGTGTGGAAACTTTTCCTCCTTCACAGCTCCCTTCCAGAGGTGCAGGTCCCATCTGTATTCTTTTGTCTCTGTTTTTCCTTTTTTACTTTTCCCCTACCCAGGTACAGGTATTTGGGGAGTTTCTTGCCTTTTGGGAAGTCTGAGGTCTTCTGCCAGTGTTCAGTAGGTGTTCTGTAGGAGTTGTTCCACATGTGGATGTATTTTTGATGTATTTGTGGGGAGGAAGGTGATCTCCATGTCTTACTCCTCTGCCATCTTGAAGGTCCTCTTCCCTTTTTTTCATAACTTCTGACTTTATTATAAATCTTAAACATTTTTTCATCATTGGTAAATATTTTTGTTAAGTGAAAAATTAGTACTTATTCTAAAATGTGACTTACATATTATATAATAAGGAAATTATAACTCCTTAATCATTCAGGTGCTTTTGTATTTTCAAATCAAATTATTTGTACCAATATTTTGATCAGTGAAAATGTTAGCTCGAAATTAATTCCACATCATACCTCATATATTTATCAGTGATTCTGTTGTAAAGTCCAGTCTAATTCTACAAGTGAAAAGTATTCCGTGTGAAGAATGAGCTAACACCTATCATTACTATCACAAGCTTACATAGAGGCAGTTATTAATATAACATAGTAGAGACAATAGAATTAGGTTTGTTGTGAGCTTGTATGTCCCTACAGGCAATCAAATTCATTTTAGTTAAATTAATCCCAAATCTGCTCTTTACTTTCTGCTTAAATGTATTACTGGGTTTCCAGTTAATTTATCTGCCATATTGCTCAAAGTTTTGTTGTTGTTTTGCTCTTTTGTTTTGTTTGTCTGTTTTTTATACCCCAATCCTAAAGGCTTAGATTTTCCTCTGAGCTACCTTTTTTTTTTAGTTCTCTTTAACTGGACTCCCCAGAATTCTCTGGGGAGCAAGCAGGGAAATTAGAATGGCCATAACAAAAAGAGACAACTAGAGAACTTGAACTTGCAGTTAGCATGGAAGGCACACTGTTTTTACTTAATATACATTTATTTAGGACTGAAGAGGGTCACAGAGATTATGGGAGACCAAAAAAACCTCCTTGATTGTGGCTCAGAAATTCTCTATTTTCTTACTTTTTTACTGTTAATCATCAACAAACCTCAAGGCAAGAGATTTGCAAGCCAGCAGCTTCTGCAGTTGGAGGGAGAAATATGTTTTTATTCCTTTTCCAATTCCTCAAACATTGCATCTCAGATTATATAAACTATGTAATTGATTAACTTCTAGTTTCAAAAAAGATGATTTATACATAACTTTAAAAGAACATCTATTTCTTACAGTGGCTGAAACAGTACTAGTACTAACCGATGCTAAATCATCCCCCTGGGCCAATGGTTGTCTTTAACCTCTAATTTTACATGTGTGGATAATACCAAATAAATCCATCTTCCCCTTCTGCACTTATTGGTGTTCAAATGCTCACAACCCTAAATCTAGTCATTATAATAAGGAATTTTAAAAATTCTATCTTTTAAATCAATTACATGAAAGAATATGTTACCTCCTCCTATTAGGTAATGATTTTTTCACATATAAGACTAATTTATTAGGCTGAGAATACAAAAGGGATACAGTTGCCTACATCATGTCCCTCTGAAGGATTTCTATTGCTTGAAAGCTGTGAGAAGCTCTTTGTATTTTCTAAATTTTACCTTTCTTCATAAACTTTTAGAAATTTAATGTATTGTCTACTGCTGAATTCTTCATCCATGCCCAGAGCATTTGCCTTTATCTCCACATGAATGACCACCTATAGTTAGAATTTATGATTGCTGTGATCCTAGAGCATTTTTAAAGCAGTTTACATTATGTGATATTAAGCAAAAGATATTTCTGGACCTGCTCACATGCTTCTAGGGGAGTTTTATCTTTCTACTTGTTATATATACCTACATGAGTTATACTAACATCATTTCAGGATTATATAATATAAACTTAAAATGCTATCAGAATGATTTCACTCATGAGTCTTTTCCTTATATGGCCAAATTTTTTGCTTATATGACCAAAATTGACTTTTAAAATAAAACATTCTTTTATTATAGCTGAAGATGCATGGAAATTAATAGTAAATGATAGAAGAAATTAAAAAGATCTTTGGGTCCATGATTACAATTAAAGAGATGCATATCAGTTTAAGAAACTTTGCAAGGAGGTTGAATAGTGCTCCCAAATAACCTTCTGCTGTGAAACATTTCATATCATGTACAACAATTAACAAATCTTCAGAAGAGTATTCCAGGAGGTATTACATGTTCTCAAAGTTTGTCTCACATTATTTAGACATATTCAGAATATGTCTACAAATACTAGTTGTCATTATGAAATATAGAATTGTTTTCTTTTGTATTTTGGAAATAATGTGTTTTAGTCTAATCACAGTTTAACTGCTACTGGACCTCACTGCTTTATCTTAAAGTGGTTATAGAATTGCAGAGACGGACTGCACTCCAACATGTTAAGGGCTAGTGACATTTGCTACTGTAAATACTTTCTGATGTTCATAAGGATTTTTAAATATAATGTCACCTAAAAGTTGCTTCAGTGCTAGTGGACCACCCCATCCAGTATAGTTTCATTCCATTTCATGTCATGCTAATATTTTGTGTAATTAAAGAGCTCATTGCACAAGCCCTAAGAACTGCTGTTAAATCATATATATGATACATATGTACATAGAATACAGTATTCATGTATGCATGCATACATAATGATATATAATAATATATATAGTCATATATACACAATCATATATATACATAATCTGATATATATGTACATATATATGTCACCATACATATATATGTATATATATATGGTCTTCATAAACATGCCCAAAGTCACAAGTTTGTGTATGTTTGCAGATGTGAAAAAGCATAAAGTTACTAAATGGATTGGGAATAAAATTCACAAGTTTTCTGCCAAGTATGACACCGCACCTTTGCGCATGTTCTTACAAAGGCCATTTCTTTACAAACAGGGTCCTGGGGAATTGTTAACTCTAGATGCAGCTTCCTGTTTATTCACCCGCTCTGGGATTTCCCATTTGCCAACACTGCAAATGCATTGTATTATAAATGAGAACAGCTTGTTGAGGGCTGTGTTTTAATGTTTTCTGGAAATAGATGAAGAGAACATGTTCTGATGTATTTGTAGCAAATCCAGTTAGGAACTTATTGAGGGAGGTTTTTTGGCTTTTGGGGTTTTTTTAAACAAGCATAGGAAATATGTTTGTGGTGGTATCATTGATAATTACAGATTCTTCCTAAAGAAAATAATTATGCATGCTTTAAAGTAAACCTCCTTTTAGGAAAACAATTGGTATTCAGTTTTTTGTCTAGGTAAACAATATTTACAGAAAAATACTAGAAAGTTATTTTTCATATAAACCTTAAAAATCCTCTGCATTGCCCCACAAAAAGAGGTTAAAGTAGTAATAAATTTTTGATTATTAGTATAGTATAGTAATGATTTTTTTAATGATCATAGATCAATTGGTAAACTCTCCTTATTCCTACTTATTTATTTTAGTGGACTTGGAACAGATATCTGGATAATAATTATTTTTCTGGAAAAAAAAGAGGGAGGATAAAATAAAGTCTACTTTACTTCACCTGCCAACATATTTTGCTTTCGGTACCCTTACACTTTTGCCTATTTCATAATCCTAATGTATACTTGCACTTCTTAAGAATTCTACGCAATTAATTTTTGAAAAATTTCAGCAATTTTTAAAAATAGTAGAGGAATTTTTGTTATTTGATAAAGTTCACCTTTGCTTTTTGATGTGTGTGTGTGTAGGTGTGGGTGTGTTGTGGGTGTGTGTATGTGTGTTTACAAATGCCAATGTAAAAGATGTATCACGATATAATAGTAGAATTTTGGATATATCAACAAGCCTAAATTTGTGCAGTTTTAAGTGGGACAAAGGGTTGACATCATAAATTGTAGCAGCTTATAATGAAAGTTGTTTATGTTAAAAGTACATAACAGAAATGTAAGAAAATGGCTAAGTGAAATATGAAAGAAAAATTACTTGTTTGAATACCCCCAAATTTAAAGTTTATATATAATCATGGTATATACGGATATGCAAAAATTTGTTCTATTCTTCCCCAGTGATTTATGTTTCATCAAGTGTAGTTACATTCATCACTGATCATTTTTTAAAACAAGATTTTATATGACAACATTGTGCATTAAAGTGAACTACAAAAATATTTTAAATCATACAGCTTCAGAATGATACATGGTTCACTGCAAATTGCAAAGGGTAAGGAAAAAATGGAATGGATTTCTAATAGACTTTAATTTCATCTTTAAAAAATAGCTTTTGTTAAATGAGCATCTTAAGAAGTGTTAAATTATGCACATATATATAAAACATTAATAGGATATTTGTACTGGGTAGCCAATTTCATCCTTAATTGCTGAGTTTATTTACAGGATACATTGTATCATTCCAGCTTCCTATCTTTTCAGTTATACTCTTGAGTTACTTACACATCTTTCCTAAAAGATTCAACTTCATCAGCAAATCAGTCTTTCTATTCATAAAATATATTTTGCAGATTGACCTTTTCCTTTTTGCAGTGCAGTCAAAATACTTTTTGGATGTAAAGAAAACATGTTTAACCCTCCTTTCAAATATTCTTTTTACAACAATATATTTATGCACAGTATTTTCTTTTTTAAGGTTTAGCATCTTTTAAATTATGTCCAAAATAGTTATAATGAGATAGGAAAGTGTACAAATCTGAAGTGTACACCTCAATGATTTTTCACATATGAATACCTTTGAGTAACCACGATCTTGATCAAGATACAAAACATTTCCATTACCTCAGAGAGTTCTTTCTTGCTACTTCAGCCACCCACCAGGGGTAATCACTCTTCTGACTTCTATCAACACCAGTTCATTTTGCTTGGAACATAATATCTGTGGGATTCATCCTGTTGTTGTGTTTATCAGTAGTTCATTGTTTTTAAATTGTTGTTTTGTTTTCCGTTATAGGAATACACAATAGATTAGTACCCCATTCTCCTGATGATGGCCATTTGAGTTGCTTCTGGTTTTCTACTATACTGAATAAATTTGGTATGAATATTCTTGTTTATGTGCTTCGTTTGGCATATATACTCATCTCTCTTGGCCATATACCTGCAGTACAATTGCTGAATCATAGCGTAGGTATATGTTTAGCTTTAACAGCTACAGTTTTAATAGTTTTCCAAAGTCACACTTCCACCAGTAATCATAGGAGAGTTTCATTTATTCCACATCCTTCCCAATGCTTGGTATTTTCAATCTTTTAAATTTTAGACTTTCTGGTAAATGCGTAATAGTATATTGTGATTTTAAGTTGCATTTCCCTGATGAATAATTATATTGACCATCTTTTTGATGCTTATTGACCATCTGGTCATTCTCTTTGATGTGCTACTTGTTCAAGCCTTTTGACTATATTTTATTTATTTATTTTTGGTCTTATTTGATTTGTGTGAGTTCTTTATACATCCTAGATATAACCCCTTAGATAGATAGATAATGAAAATATTATCCTATTGCCTCTTCACTCTCCTACTGATATTTTTAATAAACAAAAGTTCTTAATCTCAATGAAGTCCAATTATGTTTTTATTTTGTTATGGTTTTTGTCTTTTGTACCCTGTTTAGGAAACCTTTGCTTACTTCAAGGTCATGAAGATATTCTCCTATGTTGTATTCTAGAAGCTTGATTATCTTAATATGACACTCATGAGTCACCTTTCATTAATTTTTATATATGGTGTAAGGTAGGAGTCAAGTTTGTGGGGTTTTTCCCCCCATATAGATATACAAAAGTTCTAGCCTCATTTGTTGAAAATAAACCATAGTTTCTTCCACAGCTTTGCATTGCAAAGCTCAGAGGGAGAGTATTCAATATTTCACTATTAAATATCTCAGCTGTAGCTTTTTGGTTTTTGTTTTTGTCAATAGCTTTATTGAGATATAGCTGATATATGGCAATGTATTAGTTTAAGGTGTACAACATAATAATTTGATTTATATATATGTATTACAAAATGATTGCCACAATAAGTTTAGTTAACATACATCAGCTCACAGTTACAATGATTTTTTTCCAGCATTGATAACTTATAAGATTTTCTTTATTAGTAACTTTCAAATATATAATACATTCTCAATATTTTCAAAGTTTCATATTTTCAAAGAAGTTGCCAACTTAGCCTCTGTGTGTTTGTCATTAGCACTACTCTGGAAGTAGGTTAGCTATGAGATAACCTAAAGGTCTATTTGATTAAAACTACGTATATCCCAAAAGTTTCTAATTTTTTCAGGTTATGGCTCAAGATTTCATATTCATTTAAGTCATTCTTCTTATTTAATCATTTATACATGATTACTTTAAATTCACCATGAGACCCAAATAAGTTAAGCTATTCCCCTCCAGTGTATCCAACCATTTTAGATGATGACCAAGTGAGACTATGGTCTGCAAATTCACTATGAAAAGCCCTGTTTGAAAATATCCCAATGTTTCTCAAATTTGGCCCTATTGACGTTTTGGGCTGGATACCAAAAATGCCAGTTTTGTTGTGGGGGACTGTCCTGGGCATTGTAGGATATTTAGCCGTATCCAAGTCCTGTACCCATTACATACTAAGACCAATTCCCTGTTGTGACAATCCAGAATATCTCCAGACATTGCCAAATGTCCTTATGAGGGGTTGGGGGTGGTAGGGAGGATAAAATAATCTCTCATTGAAAATCACTGAGATATTTTGATATTCACCGTACAAATACACAATACAAATACTACTCAAATACTACTTTTGACCTATTTATCCCAATATGATAACCCGAGCAGTTTTTGTATCACACAAGTAACATGGTTTTCTTCTACCTTAGATTGCTTTTTTATCCTCATAACCATAACCACTCCACTCTGCTTTTTTTTAAACCAAGGTATTCAAGTCTTATTGATCTTTCCATATATATTACGTTTTGGGGGTAAAGGTGTGACTTCATCATTTCTTAAAAGACAATCTTAAAAGATACTCATAAATTTTAATCTAAATACTTTTACTAATAAGCCTTTGTCATTTTTCACCTATTTAACAAATTGAGACCAGTTTTATCCTTACCAAAACAAAAAAATAATGATTATTATAGTTTTATTTCAGGGTACCTAAGACTTACTGAGAGCATTAAATTTATTTGATATTTATCTGTTTCCATTTATTTTGCCTTCATTGCACAGCGAAGTTATAGTTACAATGTCATTCTCTTTAAATTGACATTTATACTCATGGCTTCTTTCTTCATGTGTTAAACTCCTATTCATCCTTCAAGACCCAATTTTAACTCATTCTGATGAAGCCTTCCACAACCCATTCAATGGGAAAAAAAATCCTCCTCACCTATGCTCCTAGAACAATTTGTTCAAACATTTATAATTGCATTTACTACATCACATTGTAATGGATTGCTTACTATTAGCTTACTGTAACATATATTCTAGAATGAAGTAAACCCTAATCAACTTATTAATTATATTTTTGTTAATATAAATTAATATTTACTTTCCCAACTGAGGATTAAATATTGTCAAACTACAAATATCTAGCTTAATACTCAACACAGCAGTCATGTAAGAAAAGTCAATGTCATATTTGAAGTATGAAACCTGATGGAAAGGATCATTAGATGAAAATAAAATAAACTTTAATTTTCTTTTTTTACTTTAAGATTGGTTGAAAATCTAAATAGATTAAATATAATAATTTAAAAGATCCTAGGATATAATCTCTGAACTAAACATTTTCACCAAGATCCAGAAAAATTCAAGGTTTTTATATATATTACATAGGCTTGAATTTTATGAAAGTTGCTTAAGAAATAAAATGTTTAATCATCACAACTATGCTTATTTAAAATTTGCTTAGAAATAGCCCCCAAAATAGAAATATAGATATATAAATGTTTATGTGTGTATATATATATACAATATGTACATGTAATATATTATATGTAATTTATGCAAATTATGATTTAAGTATATGTTAATAAAGATATATATATTTCTGTCAGGGTTTAGCTAAGGTAACAGAAACCACTGTAGTCATTTTTAAACAAAAAGAGATTTAATTTAGGAAACTGGGAGCTTAAAATTGCCAGAAAGCCTGGAGAATCAGGCTCCAGGCTATGCTTCCAGTGATGACTGCTAGAGCAACATTGCAGGACAGCTGTTTCACCACAGTTAGGAAGTAGGGAACTCCAGGAACACACCACTCTGGCTACTACCAGAATTGTTGTCACTTGAGCCACAAAATACCTGCTGGATCCTTACTATCAAAATGAACACAGTATGACCCACCACCTCCCTTTCCACTTCCTAATTCTGAGTGACAGAACCTAAGTCCCTGTTGGTGTCTCAGCTGCAAGGAAGTATGGGAAATGTTTTGAACTCTACCTTCTTTGCCATACAAAATGGTACAAAAAGGAGATTAGAAGAAAGACTGAAGAAACCAACTGTATTCATTACAGTTTATAAGTGGTAGAGTCAGGATTTGCCCACAAATAGAGTGATTCCAAGGCCAGAGTTCTACAGCTCAACTTACAAAGTGGGTTTACAAGACTGCTATATTCTCCTTAATGAAGTCCATACGCTCTTCAGCACAAGCCACTGAGCTTTAGTGCTGTAGGGACACAAGTCTTGGGGCACAGAGACCAATAAGTCTATGCCCTCAAAAATTGTATCTAGTTTGAGAATTAGAAGGGGAAAGTGGTTAGTTGCCTGAAGAGAAGTCTCAGCCGTGCTCCATGGCTTCCTTTCCTTCCATCTCCAGCAAAGTGATGCAGGTGAATGTCTGGAGTGAATAGCTTCAGTATTTAGGTAGTCCTGTATCGTCACAGGGTATCTTTGCCATACTTTATGCCACTTCTCTTAGATAACACTTGGCTGCAGTTTCTAGAGCAGGTGGCACTTGAAAATCAAAAATACCTTGAGGCAAGTGAACATCCCTCTGCTTACAGTCTGGCCTATACAAAGAATGTTAAACTAGCAGGTGTCCACCCCCCGAAGCAGTCTGCCCACAAACCAAAAAGAGATATTTATTTTCCACTGGGGAATATATTTCAGGCTTTGAGGGACTGAGGAACAGAGAAATGTTCCTGAAATATTAGCACTGTTAGGAACATAGCATGTGCAAGTGGGCAAGCTGTCCCACATTCCACTGTCATACTGCAGAGATCGGATCTGTCCAGGCACCGGGGTATTTTCTTTTTTTTTTTGCTTACAGAGGACATGGTTAGACAGGTCTGTGTAAATGTTTTCTTTGTGCCTAGAATGCTGGCAGATCAAAGCACAGAAATCAGTGTCAGTCTTGCTAAATTCTTGTTTATGTTAAAACTGTGTTCTCACACTGCTAATATGAATAATAGAGTGACAAAAATAAACCCTAAGCCTTTTTCTTTTGGAGATCATTGAGGACAAAAAAGTAGCCAGACATAAATATCTCTAGATCTAATAAAAATAACTGATCTAATTAGACATAACTTTAAAAACCATAAATAAAATGTTCCAGGAAAATAAAAAGAATGGGAATTCATTGTTCCACTGTATTTTTAATACCTGTTAGTAAAACTCATCAAGTAGAGATAAAGTTAAGAAGATAGAGGGAAGAAATAAATTAAATTCAGCATGGTTTAAAATACCATCACTTGTGTTTTGAGTCAAAGTATACAGAAAACTACATAAGCATTCACTTGAGTTTTCAAGACAGTGGTAATAATCTCAGGTAAAATGCATTCCCAGAGGTATATGGCACTAACGTGTGTATATCTGTATATATATAGATATATGGCTCTGAGTGAACTATTTTACTATGCCACTTATTAAAACATTTCAATTCATTATTATCAAGATCAGTGGAAAAGCTTTATTAAATTTTCCTATGGTTGTGGATAGTGTAGGATATTTTAGTGTTAGCTGATTGTTCCTAAAGAAATAAGTGAAAATAAATAACTAAAATAAATATCTTCACAAACTAATCATTTCAAGATTTAAATGTTAATCTCTATCCATTTATATAATTTAAATGTGTTTTTAAGTGTTAAGCTGTTATTTGAAAGTCAGTATAAATACTCTACTTAAAGCAAACTAATTAAAATAACTTCTTATGGTTAATGAACTTCATTACTAAGTAAGTGTATTTGTGTGTGTGTCTGTGTGTGTCTGTGCATGTGTGGTGCAAGGGTAGAATCATGTTGGGATATTTATTTTCATGAGGTAGGGATTAAATTAACTGTAATTAAAACTACTTCTGGCTATTTTTATTCAGCAAATATCTATTGATTATCTTCTATATGTACAACAATGTGCTAATGATTATCTAGCTAAATCATTTAGGCTGCATATAACTTTAAGAAATTCCAAATTGCTAAATCTGAAATTGTAAATTGGATGTTATCATTCACAATTCAAAGGGATCTATGCTTTGCAAAGCAATTCTTTTAAAATGCCATGACTAATTCATCTGCTGCTTTACAGATCGTAGTTACTTTTCAAAGAGATTTTATGGATAGATACATTTTAACTCAAAGTTGATGGCTTTACTTTCCTCCTAAATAATGTTTAATGTGCGCAAAGTGAAAAAAAAATTTAAAGTGTAGAATGTTATATAAAAAATAAAATTCTTACACCAGCACCCCCCTCCATTGCACTCCCCAGAATGGGCCTTTCATTACTGTATCTGTTTTGAGATTAGAAATATCTATTATCCCTCTACTGAATCTTCAAACTGAGAACCATATTATAATACTAACCAGGATTGTTTCCTTGCTGACTTAATAGGCTCCTTCTGTATTTAAGAGGCTGATCAAATTTTGCTTAATTTTAAATTTAGGCTATATATTAAAATAAAATATTTTTAGCATAAAAAATATCTAAAGTTTAAATGTAATCCAGATTTTCTTAAGTGAAGTTCTATTACTAGTTGAACCCTACTTGCTCTCTTGATTTCATGACTCTACATTTGTGTTATCAGAACTTCCTTGCCACCCATCTCACCATTAGGATGGCATGGCAGAAGAGGCAAGAGGTAAGACCTGCACTCTCAACACTCATAATCCATACTTGAAGTTTCCTTCCCTTTAGTGGGTGCCCCATACTTGATTTTGGGTTAGTCAGTGTATTGTCACCTGGAGTACTTCCTGTATATGGCAAGAATGATACCATCCCTAACACACCGATTAAATGCCTCCAGCCTTCTCAGCTAAGTTAGTCAAAACTACCACCCTTCCCTACTCCCCACATGTACATTTTTCAGGTATTGCTCCCATTTGAGACCCAGGTACTTAACTTCCTTTGTCAGACTGCAATCTGATCATGTCTGCTCTGTCCAGAAGCCATTGCTAGTACTAGATTTTGTGACACAAATAATATCCCCCGTGTCCCAGGTGCTGCTGTCCCACTGTCCTTAACAAGATTAGAGACCCACATTGTTGAGGCCAGGCTGAAACTTTGAACAAAACTTTCCATACAATTGGAGGAATAGAAGAGAGCTATAATATGAATAAATTTAAAACTTGCTGTTAGATATCACTATGAAACCTAATACCAGCCACATTTTCTTGGGTCCATTCAGGATATCTCCATGTCTAACTTTTGATCTGAGAATTATGGTGGGAATTCTTATTCTTTTCAGGGAGATATTCATCTCAGCCCAGGGCTGTGTGACATTATTCTATATGCTTAATGGAGAAATCAGAGAAAAATATAAAAGACCTGGGGCTTCCCTGGTGGCACAGTGGTTGAGAATCTGCCTGCTAATGCAGGGGACACGGGTTCGAGCCCTGATCTGGGAAGATCCCACACGCCGCGGAGCAACTAGGCCCGTGAGCCACAACTGCTGAGCCTGCGCGTCTGGAGCCTGTGCCCCGCAAAGGGAGGGGCCGCGATAGTGAGAGGCCCGCGCACCGCGATGAAGAGTGGTCCCCGCTTGCCACAACTAGAGAAAGCCCTCGCACGAAACGAAGACCCAACACAGCTAAAAAATAAATAAATAAATAAATAAATAAATAAATAAAGTAGCTATTAATTTAAAAAACAAAAAAGTGGTAACTCTTGGGAAGAAACAGAGAAAGATCACTTTAAAAAAATATATATATATATATGTATATTATAAAAGACCAAAATCAATGCGTTGATCACAGCTTCTCAAGGACTTAACATTCCTGAGGATGTCCTTTTGCTTTTCACTGATATAACTAAAAGATTCACTCCAGAAAGTGTAACAAAGCAAAAATCTGAAACAAAGGTATGTTCAGGTCTCTATCTTTCACAAAACAAAAAGAGCTTCCAGGTCTGGAAAACCAGCTTTTTCAAGATTCTACTGATCCAATTTTGGCATCCAAAATAATAGTGACATATATGATACTACATCTTCTTACAAGGCTCAACTTGGTCAAGAACTGAAACTTTTCATGAGTACATTAACTTCTTTTTACAAATAAAATGCACGTTTGGTGAACTAAAAGTGTGACTCTTCTCTGTGATCAGTGTGCTCCAAAGGAATATGTGCTTCTGTACCTGAGGATGGTGGGAAATAGAATAAATAGAATAAAGGATGTTTTCAAGAGTTTCTTGTTTTCTATCTTTAAAATCAAAAGAACAGTGTTTTCTAGAATGTTTTCTCGCAATCTCAAATGTTACAAGGAAGTGAAAAACTTCCTTCCAAAGAAAAATCTATTTTTGTTTATGTAATCATTTCTTTTTTAAATTGAAATATAGTTAATTTACAATGTTGCATTAATTTTAAGTGTACAGAAAAGTGATTCAGTTTTGTATGTATATATAATACATATATATATATATATTCTTCAGAGTCTTTGCAATGTTCAGTGTATTAGTCAGGGTTATCAAGGGAAATAAAACTAATAGGAGGCATAGCTATAGGTATATAGATATAGATATATAGATAGATATAAATATGGATATGGATATATAAATATATCCTCTGGTCTGATTGGAGGTACAGAGGGTAGAACATTGCAGTTAAGCTTGAAGGACTGTGGGGGGAAGGGGAAGCATGCTGAAGTCTAGGGTTGACTTCATCCTGGGTTTGCCTGTTTAGGTGTTCAGTTTGGCTCTGGGCATGGGTCTCTGAGGGAGAACGACTTGATGTATTAGGAGGCATAGAGCTCTGCTGTGAACTACATGACTCTTTTCTACTCCTATACTGTTTGAAGTAATGGGAACTGTGCCATGTTGCAAATAAAAAGGCCTGACAAGTCCCAGATCCACAGGATATACCCGGGGAAGGGTTGCAGTTTGAATTCACAGGCAGTTTGCTGGCAGCATTCTTCTTGTTCTTTGTCCTATTAAGGCCTTCAGCTGGTTGGATGAAGCCCACCCACACTAGGGAGGGTAATCTGCTTTACTCAATGTCTATTGATTTAAATGTTAATCTTATCTAAAAACAATTCTTCACAGAAAATTCTAGAATATTATTTGACCAAATATATGGACCCTGTGGCCCAGCCAAATTGATGCATAAAATTAACCATCACCTTCAATAAGTTAATTCTGAAATTTTCTGCACAAAAGTACAACTTAACATTGTTTTATGATTAGTAGATGATAATATGATATTACATAAATGTTTGCACATTAAAAAAGTAGAGGATATAGCTCACAGGGCTATATGGTAAATGTATAAGCACAATACAATAGCAGTAGTGCCCTGATTGATAAGTCAGTCTGTGTGGTGCTATCATACATAAGAGTTAACTTCAGTGTTAAGTATTGTGTGAGGTTGTCTTGGCTCAGAAACTGACAGCCTGACAATATTTGAAGAAAATGAAAGCCACCTAACTTTGAGAGGACAAATTCTACCTACTTGTCTACTTACTTCCTATTTTCTTTTTCTCTGACATTGCTTCTCATACTCTTCCTTTTCTAAACACACACACACACACACACACACACAACATATTTTTCCTATAAAAGCCTTTGCCATTCATAACTCCACTCACCAGGGATAGCAGCTATAAATCTTACTCCACCAACTCAGATGTGCAACAAATAAACTTTGTTTACTTTCTCCACTTTATTTGAATTTCTGACTTTGAGATACCACTCAATTGGGTTTGCTATAAACCCAGTTTTTCTTCTGTCTTTCCTTAATTCCAAAGCTGAATCACAGTTTCAGAGTCTCATGTAGCACCATGACTTAGGCCATTAGTCCACACTGTTTGCTAGTAATAATAAATCCTTATCCTGGTCATTATGAAACTCTTGGGTCTAGCTGCTCTCTGTACCTCTCTGTGCCAGGTTGGCATTCTTGACTCTGCCTCCCTGGGGTACAGTTTTCCTAGATGCATCATGTGGCAAGGCTGAGTATGCAATACTGACTTCCCAGGTTCCAAAACACTAATGAAGTAGTTCAGAGACTAATTCTGAGTCAGATATTGCCTCAGATAGCTTCGTGCCAAAATGAAGGAAGGATTAAATAAAATTTTGGTAGGTGGCCACGGAGTTGATGCTAAAAGAAGGAACTTGAAGAGAAGGAAGACTAAAAAGGCAACACTAGAAAAAGTAGGGAGAGAGAAATTTTGGAGAAACTCCAAATTCCTCATCAAAAACCTGTTTAAGAGGTGAGTCAAGAAAATGACAAACTATACCTTTGCCAAAGATGGTGATGAGTGGTGGTGGTGGGGTGATAAAAGGATTTTCAGTGGGGACCACATTAAAGGCTTAAAAAGAGAAACCAAGAGTATAAATATATTACCTATATCCACTAGAAGTACTCCCAAAAGCTGAGATCCAAAACCTTTGCATCATTTCCAATAACCACCCCTAGTTGAAGGGCTTTTTCAGGTAGAGAACAGAGTAAACAGGGGAGTGGAGGATGAAAGGAAAGCCATGTAATCAGCAGCAAATTGAGAATGAGATATATTCTTTCACGTTTGGGACATTGCACACTGCCATTTTTTGCTCCTGGGAGGAGGAAGTAGATCCATTTTGTTTAGTAATCTCCAGACTACTCTCTCTTTATCTTCTCTCCACCCACCTCCAGTCTAGGGAAATTCTTTTTTTTTTTTTTTCCTGTGTTTTTCATCACTCAACATGTCACTTTATGTATGTCACTTCATGTATGGGGGTCATTCTTACTGAATTACTAACTAAGCAGTCCTCAAAAATCACCTCTGTCTATATATAGATTAGACTTTACAAAACCAGTGTTTTCTGGATGCTATTCTCTCTTCAACACCCTTTGCTCATTTAAATGACAAGATTAGACATTGTTTATAAGAAGGACAATATTTGATTCCCACCAGTATAACCAAGGTGATAGAGCCCTTGTTATTCGATATTCACGTACAGATATGTTGTTGTTACTGTCTTTTATATCTACACCATTGTTTTTCCATCTCCTTTGCCATCACCCTAGTTCACGTTTTAAATTACTTAATGCAATAGTGTCTTTTTTTTAATGGATTAAAACAGTGTCTTTTTCTTCAGCTTTATTGAGATATTATTTACATATAACGTATGTAAGTTTAAGTTGTATAATGCAATGATTTGATATGTGTATATATTGCTAAATGATTACCACAATAAGTTTAGTAAAATTTCCATCCCCTCATATAATTACTTTTTTTTTTTTGGTGGTGATAACATTTAAGATCTGTCTTGACAACTTTCAAATATATAATACGATACTGTTAATTATAGTCACCATGCTGTACATTAGAGCCCCAGAATTTATTAATCTTACAGCTGGAAATTTGGGGTAAATTATTTTCCAGTAAGGAAAAATTATCTCTCTTAACGTTTATGACCAAGACCCATGTTCCTTTGACTCAATGGGCATAGACTTATCTATTTGCCTCAATACAGGGGGAAAGAAACCAAATAGTTATTAATGTGTCACATTAGCCAAGCCATGCAAATAATATGTCAACTCAGAATCAGTTGATGATTAGAAAACTTGGTAGGAATTTGGAAGAAAAAAATAGGGTATTAGAAAATAAAACATGAAAGCAATGAGCATATTATGGAAAAATATTGGTGAATTATGGAAAATATATTGAAGATAAAAGCTATAATGAAGATATACTGAAGATAGGACTCTGATTAGCACTTTGAATTTTCAGATAATTATATGAGAAAAATAAGCTAAAGAGGTAGATAAGAAAAAGATAATATGACTCAGATCCATCAATAGTCCAAACATAAATAAAACTTGTGAAAAATTAGTTCTATTTCACAAATGCTCAAGTTGGAAAACGAAAATGGAGAAATGAAATAGACTGCCATGTGTTATGGATATACCATGGAATTTACAATAAATCAGAAATGAATTAAAAATCTCACTCTGCTACTTAGTCATTCTGTGGCCTTCTTCATATTAACAACTCTGAATCCCATTTTGTTGTCTGTAAAATAATTTCTCTTTGCAGAATTACTATGACTTGATCATCACCAAAGTGAAAACAACCTAGCACATGGTAGGTGCTCAGGAAAAATAGATTACCTTCTTATTACTTATCTCTTTTAGGAAACACAAGAATGTATGTATGTGCATATTCCTGACACAAACGTTTCAGGGTATTGGACAATAATCCTTATCATTCTCTGAAATTCTTCTTTGCATGACTCTCAGAAGTTCCCTTGCAAAATCATTAATTCTCTTACTCATATCAATAAGGGGTTTTTATGAAACAAAAAGTTTTCATGACTTCAAGTGATAAAAGCTTCCACAATTTGGATTACAGAAGAAAACGAGGTTTTTTTATATTTATCATTATTCATTTGTTATGTCCTTTACCTGTATTGTTCTTCATCTGTCAGTTACCGTTAAACTCCAGTGTCTTTGTACACCCATGTTATATATATCTTATTCATCTTTTCGTACCATACTGTGTCTGACGCTGTGCCTAATACTTACTAAATTTGACAAATTGACAATAACGATACTTTATGCATGTTGGTTTAATTATATAAATGAATCATTTTTCTTATGATACTAAATTTATATTCTGTGTTTTAAGAAAACAGAAAAGAAATGAAGCCAAATAGTTTTGGGTTTTTTTTAATTCTTTTTTTTTTTTTTTTAATTATTTATTTATTTATTTATTTATTTATGGCTGTGTTGGGTCTTCGTTTCTGTGCGAGGGCTTTCTCTAGTTGCGGCAAGCGGGGGCCACTCTTCATCGCGGTGCGCGGGCCTCTCACTATCGCGGCCTCTCTTGTTGCGGAGCACAGGCTCCAGACGCACAGGCTCAGTAGTTGTGGCTCACGGGCCCGGTTGCTCCGCGGCATGTGGGATCTTCCCAGACCAGGGCTCGAACCCGTGTCCCCTGCATTGGCAGGCAGATTCTCAATCACTGCGCCACCAGGGAAGCCCAGCCAAATAGTTTTTATAAAACCTTGTATGAGAAGCCAAAATTAACCTAATGATTATAATTATAACAGTTAATATTCTTTAGTTCCAGCTACATGCTAGACACTGTGCTATCTGTTTTTCAAGGGTTACCTGACTTAATCCTCACAACTCAGTGATATAGACACTATTGTTACCCTCATTGCACAGATGAGAAAACTAAAGTTTAGAAAAGTAAAATAAGAGCCCAGGATCATGCAACTCACGTTCAGTATACATTGGAGCCTGAGAAATCTGCATGTTGCTCTATAAAATTATCAGATTTGTGTCACTACCATTGTCTCCTATTCAGTAAGTAAAAACGAAATCCAGAGAACCCAATTATGTATGCAATAGGATAGAATAGTTAATTCATATAATCTGTTTCTATTTATTTTACAAAGATAATACCTGTTATTACTGTGTATTGATTATAAAAATAGCTTTTTATCCATAAATAATAAATTATTGGAATTAACATATGTATTGAAAAATCATGGAAATAATGTTTGCAATATAAAGTGAAAACAGGGTGGGAAGTTGTGAAAACCAGGTATTCAGGGATCTTTATATTTTGTAAGCACGTCCTATTTCTAAGTATGTTTATTTATAGGTTTAACAGTACCCTTAAGTTTCTAAATTAATAGAAATTTTCTTTGAAGTAATTAAATGTTGATTATATAGCTTTTGATTGGAGAAAAAAGTTGTTTTTGGCTTACAGTATTTTTAAATTGTGCATAAATTGAATTTTAAAAATAGTTCAGCATGAAAAAGTGGCTAATGCTGGAAAATCACTTCCTCCCATAGAAACCAGTTAATTACCATGGGTACTATAATAAATAAAAAGTAAACAATTTTGAGAAAGAGTTTTTCTTACTTTTTCATCCCTTTATTATTTTGTTTGTACTTTAGACCTGTCAGTTTATCAAGTGCATTCATTTTTGTGACTCTACATCTGTAATTAAAAGAATCATTCCCAAGTGTCACAAGGCAGGCATGTAGAATCTTTCTTACCATAGGAAACAAGGTTCTTACGCATTGTATATAATTTTTATACACATGAATCTTAAAAGTACTGGTGGAAATTATATATGTAAAATACCTCCTTTTTATCTTCACATGAAACTGAAAATTAATCTTTTAGTGTTTTATAGTTACATTATCTCACATGTTTCTCCAGCCAGGGAATGGACAAGTTTTAGAAGTATTTATTTTTAAACCTTTGCATTCTTATCAGTATAAACAATAGAAACTCCACATTGTGAATTTCTAAGCAGTAACATCAGTATTTTCATTCTACTGTCTATGAGCTTGACAGGAAAAAAAAAAGGTTTTCTAATTACATTTTAAGAATTTCTAATAACATAAGCAAGCTTTTGCATACAGGTATTAACCACTTCAAATTTTCCCCATTGTCCTAATTGTCACATTTTCTTGATTAAAAAACATGAAAATAAATGTGTTCTTTCTCAATACAAACTTTGGGTTTGTTGTTTAAGTCAGTTAGGAGCTGACCACTGAAGTCAGTGAGTTTTAATTTTCTCATAGTGGTTCCTGATCTTAGGGAGGAATTAAAGACAGTTCTCAAGTTGCTTCCTTTATAATAAGAACAGTCAAATTTCTGAAACAAATAGAGAGCTAAAGAAATAATAATACACATTTATAGTTTTGGAAGATAAAAAGAATATGCAAGAGAAATAGTGATTACAAATTTTTTTTTCTCAAAAAGACTCCATAGAATCAATTGAAGGTTAATAAGTTTCTGTAGCCACTTTTCAAGAATATTTTTCATTAATAATACTCATCTCTGTAGGTGTTAAAAGAGAAAAAAAAAGAATAGGGTATGAGTCCATTGTACTTGTCACATGTTGAAAATTAGATGAAATATTTTTATTTATGATTCTTCCTTCTTTTCCTCTGAACCATTAACCTCAATCTTCATTGGAATAAAAGGAAAGATTCAGATAAAACACAGTGACATAATAACATAGACTGTGAATTATTTTCTTTATCTTATTAGAATTGTGTTTTAATATTTAAAACAATTTCAAATATTTAATATCATTACTACTTTTCTATAAGCTTGTTATTCTAAGCTTGCTGCTGTGATATTAAGAAATTTTTCCTATCAGGTTATTAAATTATTTTGTACTTTGTTGAATATGTGCTTATGTGAAAATGAGATTAAAGTAATAGAATGCCACCTGTTTTCTAGACATGATAACCTTGTCTAATAATGTCAGTTGCTTACCTGAGAAGTTATTGGTTCTCTGCAACCAGGAGAAGAAGCCTTTGCTTTTAGAATCTGTTAAGTAGAGTTGTGTTTTTGAGTGAGAGGAGAAAAACAAGGCCTAAAAAATGGTAGAAATGGCTGCTTAACTATTGCATGCATCAGATTGACGTAAATACTTAACATAGCAGGCCCGAAGGTGGTTTAGGAAAGAGCAATTCACTAAGAATTAGGAGACTGAGTTCATCGTCTCAGTTTCAGTACTACCTTTAGGGCTTTGGACATCTCTCTGAATTCCTAAGGAGGTTGAAATATTCTAAAGTCTATTCTAGCTCTAATTCGTCATAATTATGCTTTCCTTGGCAAATAACTCTTCATATATTCTTGAATCACATAAAACATTTTCTCTAAATTATCATGTATTTCTTTTTATAAACTAGCCTCATCAATGAACTGGTATGAAATATTCCTTTTGCAAAAATTTTATACATAGAAATGAATCATATTGAGTTGTTTTGATATATCCTCAGACTCTAACCTTATGTTCTAAAATACAAATAGTGTATTATTTATCTAGTCCCAGAATGATTAATCATATTGCATATATGTTGTATTTGTCAGTGTAATGGTATACTTCTGAAAGTACTCAAATGACTCTATGATAAAATGTGAAAAATGACAAGAGGGAGGAAGATCTCACTGAGGCTGCCTCTAATGAACTTAGGAGAGAACGTTAACAGTTCAAGGTATTGAAATATTCACTTAAAGAATGAACACAATGATTAATTGTAAAACTGAGAAAAATCTTTCTGAATGTCTTTGTCACAATTATCTGATTTTATGGTTGCATGAGTGCATGAGCAGGAAATGCAAGATCACTTTAAAGAATATTCAGTTATTTTGCTTACTCATTAAGAAGTCTTAAAAATTGTTTGGCTGTAAATTTTATATTGTTCCTCAAAATCTTGACCTTTACTGGAAATTGTTCTTTCTTCTAGAAATCTCTGCTGCACACTAAAAAATTTTTAGACTTTAATATTAGACATGTTTAGCAGACTGAACCGTAGATGTCATAAAAGAGATGAAATAGGAAAAGGGCTCAGCCCAATGTAGTCTAGATTTAAAGAAAAATGGCACATGTAGAATGAAATAGACTTATTAGATGTACCAAAATGAAAAATATATATATGTGTGTGTGTGTCTTTGTGTGAGTGATTGAAGATTCTATTGATACAATTATGTGTTTAAATAAATAAAGCAAAATAGCTTTAGAGAATAAAGACTAATTTTAGCAATGCTAGGAATAAGAATACATTTTTTAAGTCCAAAGCACAATGAATATGACATCTTTTTGCCTAAAAACTGCTAAATTTAGCTTTTCTTTGAAATGAGACTAGAAACCCAGCCAAAGGAAGCATGAAACTTGGGTTTAAGTAGGTAAAAGTGTTTAGCATATTTTAAAGTTTAATGTAAAAAGTTTCTGAAAAATTACGTTTATGCATCTATCATACTTTTCCCAGACTATCTTTTTTCACATTGTTCAATACAATTTTTTTTTCCCCAAAGTACGGCCTTATTCTTTAACAGTTAGATATGCTGAGATATATGTAGGACTTATGAAGTTTCTGGAATAGATTATATTTATAAGTATGGTTTTACAAATCTTTAGTGTGGTAATTTCACATAACAAAATTAATAATATTCTTAATATAAGTTAATTTTCTTCCTATGTTATTATTGCAAAGCAGTTCTGTAATCAGGTGATTCATTGTAATCTACTTTTAAGAAGTGTGATTATTTCCCACCTTAATGATATTTCATTCAAATCATTGTATATAGACTTAATAAGAAGAGAAATTTTCTTATCTGAATAAATGGTTTCTTGAAGAAGCTGTATAAATCAACCTTTAACCTTTTGTAATTTGAATTTTCTTGGATTGTTACAAAGCAGCTGAATATCTCTTACTGATGCTATGACAGGAAAGAGGAAAATTTCATATATCTAAATCTGTATTTATCTATATTTTAATGACACTTTTGATTTTGATAGAGAGGGAACACTGAAAATACTGAATCCTAATGATACTTCATTCACAATTGTGTCTAAAGATTTATCCAGAATTTAGAATCTCAAAGTAGTAAATTAATCTCTAAACTACCATTGCTCTGGGTCATTCAATTCTTCTTTGTCAAAAAGTTTGATGAGTTTCTTATTCTAAATGCATTGCTGTCTTCCTTAGTCATATTTTTATTTTAGTTTTCCATGCAGGGCAATGGGAATAAATTTATAACCTCTCATTTTAGAGGCTAAATCCAGTCATCCTAGAAATCAAAACCTTATTATTCAAGTCCATTTTTTTTCCTCTCCTAGCCTCTCCATTTCATTGTCAGGATTGAGAGCAGATATCTGAAATTTAATATAAGTAACTTAAACTAACATAGTTAGCAATATCAACTGAACTTTTCCAACGTAATGAGGCATGACTGTGAACAAAGAACTTTGGGGAAGTGGACAGTGAAATTTTCGCATTTCATGTTCCTGGGTCACTGCTTCCTCAGATTGAATTTGAGTGTTCAAGGCATCTCAGATTTCCATGCTACAGAGTAGAATAGCAGGAAAAGTTAACTGTTAAATTTCAAATCTACTGCCGAGATCAAACTCTTGTTCCTTTTGTCTAGTAACTTTGATATTGTTTACAAACAGTAACAATAGCATTGACTCTATGCTATTGTTACCTTTCTTAAATGTTCTTTAACTTTCCCACTGTTGTTTTCTTATAGCTTAAAGTCAATGTATCAGCTACTATTTATCTTTACAGTTCTTTACATTTTCTTCAACTGAATGCAGTAAGTTTCGAAAAGTTATGATCTAGTATTTTTTTCCTGCTCAAAAGATTAAATTTAGATTCTACTTTTTTGAGGGTAAATTCATATTTATCTTGGTTTTATCTAGGTTATCACTGTCATCTGGTATCTCATAAATCTTCCATTTTGTTTTCTATTAAACGCTTCCAAAAATCTTCTGCTCTTAGTAAACTTAACACTGCCCTTTCTTCTCATTTATGAAAGTAACTTTTTCTACTAAGGTAGTTGAAGATCTTTAATACGAACTTGCTCAACTTTTTCCCTTTCTTGGCTGTGAAACATGTACCTCCATCTTCCCTCCTTCTTCTTCCTATCCATACCCTTTATCCATCCCCTAATCCTCTTCTGCTATCATTATCTGTGCAATTCTATATCTATTTCTCTATGCTTAAATATACTTCAAGTTTTCCCCATCCTAGGGAAGACTTCAGCAAACCTTGCTGACCCCTAAGTTTTAATCATTAATTTTTTAGTTTTCTGTTGATTTTTCCTTCACTTCAAAACATTCTTGATAAAATAATCTATATATTCTGCCAAAGTTTTCTCATTGCTCATTCCTTGTAGTCAGATTCCTGTCTTTTTAAAATTGTTCTCTTAAGTATCAATGGTGACTTCAAAATCACCACATATGTTCTGTCTTCTTCCCAGCCATCATCTCCAAAACATTCAGCATTGACTATCACTTTCTTCTGTTAAAAACTGTCTTCATCATTTACTTCTGTGACTCTTTTAATACCACACACTTTAGGACAAGCTAGATACAGTAACAGATACCACAAAATCCCATTAGTTTGACAAACAAAGGTTTATATTTTTATTCACTCTGTACTCAGATTGGCAAGACTCTGCTATCCACAGTCACTAAGCTATCCAGGCTGATGGAAACTTCATAATTATATAGCTATACCACCGGGAACACAAGACAGTCTCAGTTTTTGGTTCAGGGGAAGAGACACTTCACTAGACACTGAAGAGACACTTCAGGGGAAGAGACTACTAGATTCTTAATGCTACAAACCAGGAAAATTACACGTCACTTCTTCCACAGCCCATTGACCAGAACTAGTCATGTGACCCTGTCTATCTACAGGAGACTGAGAAGTCTGGGGAGACAGATGGAATATTAGGAGAGTTCCCCTGTCTCTGCCACACCAGTCATGCTCAGTATTTTGCAGTGTGATTACTCTTCCTTTAACTACTCCTTAAATGTAGGCCTTCTCCAAGGTTATCCCACAGACTCTTATTCATATCTTTATATCCAACTTTACCTCTCTCTCCAATATTGTTTTCAACTTTATCATGTACCAGCTGGATGTTTATAACTGTCCTTATAGTCAGTAAATTGTGATTAATGGAACCACTATTATCCTAGACACCACTATTTAAATACAAAGTGATACTTGAATTTCACTTTTTTCTTGTTTTTTTAAAATATTTTTCTGCAATAAATGTCTAATTTACTCTTTTTTTCTTTCTTTCTTTTTTTTTTTTTGCATTTCTACTGCCCCCAACATAATTCAAGACCTTATTACTACTCTGCTAAACTACTGAAATAACCCCAAATCTGCAATCATTACTTAAAAATCTCTCCTGACACCTTTTTGTCCTACAAAATATTGCCATTGCAATTGTTCTGAATTACATATAGAGTTCTGAGTTGCCTGGTTTTGAATGGGAAACCCCAATTTTAAGCTATCTGTAAAAAGTTAAGTTTTGGCGTTTTTATATTATAAAGTGACATGAGTGAATATTCTGCTCATCCTCTACACCTAGGGTATGTATTTTTAAGTTAATTGCTTGATTAACTATGAGGGAACATAAAACTTTTTGTTGTATCAATCCATTCAATCGTTAGCAGAGTTCCTTGGTTATACATCAACCATAAATCAAACAAAGAAACCAGCAAACAAAAAGTGAAACAAAACCAACACTAAGAAAGGCATAGCTGACAATAGTAACTCGTAAGACTATAATGGGAACTCAAATTGATAAAAAAAATTTCAGGGTTCCAAAGTTAAATTTGCATTGTGGAAGAACTATTTACTAGTTCACATGGTCAATATATTTATCTCAGGAACAGGGAATGTACACATAAGAGCTCTCAAATATCAGGATAGGTGTTTTTTGTTTTAGTCTTTACTTTTTAACAATTCAGTACATTATGTCCTAAGTGCTTTGAGTTTGGCTAATTATGCCATAAGGTGAAGTAAATCACCTCTGGACAGAAAGAGTTCTCCATCAGTTTTCCTTATGAGACTGGGAATGTCTTGGCTATGGTATTTGTCTCCCTTGAGTGCACAACATATTTTGAAAAGTAAATATCTTTTAGGCAAATAAACTACCACACCTAATTTTTAAAACTTGTTCAATAGTCTGTGTTAAGTTCTGTGTAACTACAGATATATAATAAACATGCATTTTTATGGGTAATAAAATAATTAAATACTGATTCAGGGATAAATTAATGTTGTAAGTTTAAAAAATACATTTTCCTGGACTTCCCTGGTGGCTCAGTGGTTAAGAATCCGCCTGCCCTCCCTGACTTCAGACTATACTACAAAGCTTCAGTAATCAAGACAGTTTGGTACTGGCACAAAAACAGAAATATTGATCAATGGAACAGGATAGAAAGCCCAGAGATAAACCCACACACATATGGTCACCTTATCTTTGATAAAGGAGGCAAGCATATACAGTGGAGAAAAGACAGCCTCTTCAATAAGTGGTGCTGGGAAAACTGGACAGGTACATGTAAAAGTATGAAATTAGAACACTCCCTGACACCATGCACAAAAATAAACTCCAAATGGATTAAAGACCTAAGTGTAAGGCCAGACACTATCAAACTCTTAGAGGAAAACATAGGCAGAACACTCTATGACATACATCACAGCAAGATTCTTTTTGACCCAGCTCCCAGAGAAATGGAAATAAGAACACAAATAAACAAATGGGACCTAATGAAACTTAAAAGCTTTTGCACAGCAAAGGAAACCATAAACAAGACCAAAAGACAACCCTCAGAATGGGAGAAAATATTGGCAAATGAAGCAACTGACAAAGGATTAATCTCCAAGATTTACAAGCAGCTCATGCAGCTCAATAACAAAAAAACGAACAACCCAATCCAAAAATGGGCAGAAGACCTAAATAGACATTTCTCCAAAGAAGATATACAGATGGCCTACAGACACATGAAAGAATGCTCAACATCATTAATCATTAGAGAAATGCAAATCAAAACTACAATGAGATATCATCTCACACCGGTCAGAATGGCCATCATCAAAAAATCTAGAAACAATAAATGCTGGAGAGGGTGTGGAGGAAAGGGAACACTCTTGCACTGTTGGTGGGAATGTAAATTGATACAGCCACTATGGAGAACAGTATGGAGGTTCCTTAAAAAACTACAAATAGAACTACCATACGACCCAGCAATCCCACTACTGGGCATATACCCTGAGAAAACCATAGTTCAAAAAGTGTCATGTACCACAATGTTCATTGCAGCTCTATTTACAATAGCCAGGACCTGGAAGCAACCTAAATGTCCATCGACAGACGAATGGATAAAGAAGATGTGGCACATATATACAATGGAATATTACTCAGCCATAAAAAGAAATGAAATGGAGGTATTTGTAATGAGGTGGATGGAGTTAGAGTCTGTCATACAGAGTGAAGTAAGTCAGAAAGAGAAAAACAAATACAGTATGCTAACACATATATACGGAATCTAAGGAAAAAAAAAAAAAAAAAAAAAAGGCCATGAAGAACCTAGTGGCAAGACGGGAATAAAGACACAGACCTACTAGAGAATGGACTTGAGGATATGGGGAGGGGGTGGGGTGAGATGTGACAGGGTAAGAGATTGTCATGGACATATATACACTACCAAATGTAAAATAGATAGCTAGTGGGAAGCAGCCGCATAGCACAGGGAGATCAGCTCGGTGCTTTGTGACCACCTAGAGGGGTGGGATGGGGAGTGTGGGAGGGAGGGAGATGCAAGAGGGAAGAGAAATGGGAACATATTGTATATGTATAACTGATTCACTTTGTTATAAAGCAGAAGCTAACACACTATTGTAAGGCAATTATACTTCAATAAAGATGTTTAAAAAAAAAAAAAAAAAAAAAAAGAATCCGCCTGCCAATTCAGGGAACATGGATTTGAGCACTGGTCTAGGAAGATCCCACATGCCGTGGAGGAGCTAAGCCCGTGTGCCACAACTACTGAGCCTGTGCTCTAGAGCCCGCAAGCCACAACTACTGAGCCCGTGTGCCACAACTACTGAAGCCCACGTGCCTAGAGCCCATGCTCCGCAACAAGAGAAGCCACTGCAATGAGAAGCCGGCACACTGCAACAAAGAGTAGCCCCACTCACCACAACGAGAGAAAGCCTGTGTGCAGCAACAAAGACCCAATGCAGCCAAAAATAAATAAATAAATAAATAAATTTATTTAAAAAAATTTTTTTCTTGTCTGGAAACAAGAGGTAAGATGATTAAAATCAAATATACTACTATAGAGAAGCTGTAAAATTTTAAAATATAAGCAGTTGTAATGTTGATTTTCATCAATAAACCTGCCTACCATGTATATTTATTACTTACAGGTTAACATATTTTAATGAAATTTGTCAAATATTTAGGTTAGACCCCTCTAACGTATTCACATTCATGTATTTCTTGAAGAATATTGAGTGGTAGACACTTGGATAGGCCTGAGGAAAAATGTGAACAAAACGTAATTTCCAACCTCAAGAATTCACTGTCCCCTTGAACATGGGGGGGAAGTTCAGGGATACTGTGAAGTTAATGATGGGTATAGGATGAGTATAAGTCTTACGCTTGGTAACAGTTCTGATTCAACCCACAAGACTCGGCTCAAGTGTCTGCTCCTCCAAGATCTCCTTCCCTTGTGCAAGGGGCACCTGTGGCATAACAGAATGAGCACTGAAGGTACACGGAGAACACAGGGGCTGAACGCTGCCATATATATATATATATATATATATATATATATATATATATATATACATATATACATACATATATATATATATATGTATGTATATATATAGAAAGAGAGAGAGAGAAGGAGAGAGATACAATTTTGTCCCTTATTATTATTCATTTATACTAAAAAGTCTTATAACAAAACTCCGTTTAAACTATTCTTTGTACAAATGGGAGTCTGTCTTCATTTCTTTTTAAAAACATACTGAATTCAAGGCTGAACAAAACCCCAGGCTAATAGGCTACTTTCTGTAATAAGTCTAGAATTTTTTCTTTCCACTCATTGAGTTATATGCTTACAAAGAGTTGTGTTTGTTTACCAACAACAATTTGATTTTGTAATTAGAAAACTTAATTTAATACTCTGTTAAGCAACTTAGATACAAGGGCAAAAAAGAAGAAGTATTATCGTTTTTATAAAATTAAATGGAATGATTTAAGAAACAGAAATTCAAGGCTCCTAAAAGATTATATCAATGAGTTGCATATGCGAAAAGTGCACAAGAGATTGGAAGAAAGAGATTATTAATATCCTTCTGTTGCTGTACCATATTACCACAAAAGTAGTAGCTTGAAAAAACACAAATTTATTATTTTACAGTTTTAGAAGTCAGAAGTCCATAATAAGTCTCAGGGAGCTAAAATGAAGTTGTCTGCAAGGCTATGTTCCTTCAGGAGGCTCAAGGGTAAGATCTACTAGCATTTGCCTTTTCCACCTTCTACTGGTTACCCTTATACCTTGGGTTGTGGTCCTCTTCCATCTTCAAAGCCAGTAACGGTATCACTCTGGCCTCTGCTTCCATGGTTACATCTCCTTCTTTGACTCTGACCTTCCTGCCTCCTTCTTATAAGGACCCTTTTAATTGCATTGGGACCAATCATATAATACAAGATAATCTCCCAATCCCAAGATTCTTAACTTAATCAAGCCTGCAAAGTCACCTTTGCCACGTGAGGTAACATATTCTCGGGTTCTGGAGTTTAGGACACAGACATCTTTGAGGGAGCCATTATTCAGCCTACCATGGGAATAAAAACAAAATTTATAATGACTCTGTATTCAAAAGTGTATGTTCTCCCTGGAAGGAACCAAATCCAGAAAACCCAAAAGAGAGGCATATGGATGTGGTTTATAGAAAGGAAGGAAAGAAGAAAGGAAGCAAGGGAGAAAGGAGGGACCCAAATGCCAATTCTTGGAACATAGTTAGGAGTCTCAAAGTCCTTAGTCCTCTAGGAAAACACACATATGTTTGTAACCTAAAATCAAATGTATCTAACTAATAAAAACCTGCTGTATAAAAAAATAAAATAAAATAAAATTCAAATATTAAAACAAGGAAAAAAAAACAAATGTATCACTTTTTAAAGATTCCTGATCTAACTTTTAACAAAGTTAACTCACAATTTCATCTTTATAGCACCATTCCCTGTTGACTTGTAATCATCTGCTAGATCTAGAGAGGGTAAATGAACTAAAAATATTCTCCTTCGAGTTTTCCTGTTTCATTATCACTCCTTTCCACACCCTGCCTCCCTACCAGGGCTGGGTCAGACAAAGGTTCTCAAGGGGTGGCAGGGAGAGCAGAGGAAAGAGGAAGACTATAAACCTGAAAAATAGGGAGAAACTAACCACTCTCTCCTGTCTCACTGCAGAAATTCCAGCTCGAAGCAAGTCTGAGTCAAGGGAGGCGATGACTTAACACTAAATCAAGTTGAGAGTCTTGATTAATATTTTGGACTTGGCATTCTTAGCAAATTGAGATGGTGACCCAATGACTGCCTTTTATCTATGAATGAGCAGGAAAGTCATGAAGCATGCCGGATATCTCATCCATGAGCAGGGCAAGATTTCACCATAAAGAAAGCATAAAGGGAAACAATATAAAACTGTATATTAATTAACTAATGATTTTTTTAAGTAATTAAATATGCTCCATCAGCATACTGTAATAGGAAGGGAGGGTTGGGCCCGAGGAGAAATGAAGGCTATATATTTCTAATTTTCTCATTCATTGTCTTTACTCAGATAGATTGAATGGGGCATAGCACAAAATGAGAAACATGCTCATGGAGTTTTAACACTTTAATGGCCAAGTGTCCGTGATCAACAGTGCTATTTTAGACAGCTTCATTTCACTTTGTAGCAAATAAAAAAGACATGGTGTGATGTTGTACATTTAAAGAAAAGCACTTTTAATAGGAAGACAAAATAGTATATATTAAAATAAAAAGAGTTGCAGGTAGTGGTGAACATTGCACAATAAGAACAAGAAAGAGTTAAAGGGTTGTTGCTTATGTTATGCACTTTTTTCCCCCTTATCTATTCACTTTGTTTTGATTGAAAGCAATTGCCATTTAACAAACAGAGAAAAAAAATTCTTTTCAAAATGATTTCATATAGTAAGTCTGCTGCTGAAGTGGCTTGCCTCTTAAATGTATCTGGTATTTATTGAGATGTGAATTCGCTCGACTTTCTGTGTTATTGCTTCAGCAATAAAATGAGCAATAATTAGGTAAAATTACTATGTAAGGAAACATAAATATATTCATACTATTAAAAATTTAGATGTAAAATATATGTGTACAGGTATATATGTATGTATGTTAGTACATACTATTTTATTTCTTTGTTCTATAATGAGATGTGACACTTCAGTTTGCTTCAGTAAGGATTAAGCTAGCAACAGCCTCACTTGAAAAGCTTTTCAGTTATAGCCTCATTAGCAGAGAGTTATATAGCTACCATGTTTACAGACCTAGGCTGTTTTTAGTATCTTCCAAATGTGGAGTAATTCATTGAACTTAAATGCTCTTTTCTCCCATTTTATGGGTGCAAAGTCACAGTTATAGCATAGGATATTGCCTATAGCTGAGTTGCTTGTAAAATAGCAAGGCTGCAATATTTATGCAAATTGACACTTTTTTCAATTTAGCATTTTAATTTTGAAGGTCACACTCATAAAGACCATGGAGACCTCTTACCATAAGGCTTCTGAATTTTTTAGAGCATAATTGAATTGTCTGGATAGGAGGGAGATTGAAATACCACTATGTCATTTAACTCATCATATTATTTAATGTACATTTTTTTTCATCATACTAATAAAACTTTTTATAAGTATACTTCTTTCCTAAATCGGCTATTTGGTTCTTTGTAAGGAGCACTTCATTGAGAGTTGTTGAGAAACCTAAGTGTGTCTTTAGTTTTCTCTAGAGTAACACGTTTCTCCTGACTGCTGTCCTCTAGTGATCAAATTCTGCCTATTAGAGACACAAAGTCAGCACAGCAATTTAGGATTAGATAAGAGATTAAGGAATGGATGGATAGATGGATATTGAAACATATGTGAAGATGTAACGTATTTAAAATATCAACATTATGTTAAACCTCAATAAGTCAATTAATGCAAAAACACAATGAAAACCAACTACAAAAATTGTAGCCTTTTTTAATTTGACTTTAGGCATTTATTTTAATGTGTCTATATTAGGAATGCCTTCAAACTCCTTACTTAAAAGTGCCATAGTCAGCAGTGCCAGTTCTTTGATGTGTTTGAGGGAACATTTTTGCTGTTTCTGGAAGAATCTGAAACAAAAAGCTCTCAATGTGGTTCATCATTCTGGATTAAGCATCTCACTTTCTCTTTGAACTTTAAAAGAAAAATTCTATATTTTCCTTTTCTTATTAGTTCCTGAAAATGAAAAATTCTCAAAACTGTCCTGAAATCTTGGTGAATTCAATCTCCCTAAGTTTATTTTATTTAGTTCAAATATTCACCCTAATGTAGGAGTAGAGACTTAGTAATTTAGATTTTTAAAGAGCTAAACTTAATTTGATACAGTTATTACATTCAAAATTTATCACTCAGCAATTAGTTAAAAAGTGTTTGTTTTCTTCTTGTTTTTACGGTAAATGTTGAGAGAACTTTTACAGCTGGATAAATTTTTTCCTGATGAAGAATTCTTCAGTATATATTTTATTATGCAATAAATTTTCATTTTTATGAATCTTAGGTTTTTATTTTGTTTATTGTTTTTGTTGAAACTCAACTACACAGATGTCTTCTACTGATTGTTATTCTTTAGGATGTTTTATAAGAGAGAAGAGAGAAAGGCAGAGTCAACTGCATAAGTTGTGCTTGAGCATTGTGATGGAATTAACTGTGTCCAACCCAAATCCGTATGTTGAGATGAGAACTTTGAGAGGCAGTTACGATTGGATGAGATTATGAGATCTTGTGAGATCTTCTGAGAGTGGAGCCCTGGTCTGACGATATTGTTGTCCTTATTAAAAAGTGAGAGACGCCAGAGCTCTCTCTGCAGGTACATAAAGGAAAGGACATATGAGGGTACCGCAAGAAGGTGGCCAAGAAGAGAGTTCTCATCAGAAAATGAATTTGCTGGCACCTTGAACATGGACACTAGAACTGTGAGAAAATAAAATTCTGTTGTTGGAGCCACCTACTCTGTAGTATGCTGTTATGGCAGCCTGAGCTGACTGATAAAAGCATACAGTATGAATATAACTGCAGATATTTGTCCTTTAAGTCTTAGCTCATTTTGTCCTCAGTAGATGAAGTTTCATATCATGAAAGACTCACAAAATAATTTCTAAATAATAAATAATTTAGAACTCTAAATTATTAGAGTTCTAAATTATTTATTATTTAGAAATATGATGGAAACCAGGGCATACTCCCACAACTGGAACATATCAATAAATTGCACTTAAAATGAATGTGGTTACAGTCAAGTTTAAATATATGCAAAAAAAGTGCCAAAACTTTGAACTCTGCAGTATACTGAATGAATACATGGCTAACTGTATCTTGTGCTGCTCTTTTTTATGAGCAGATACATAATGAGTTAATGGTTTGGGATGATTATGATAATATGCAATAAAAAAACAAGGACATCCATGTATGTGGTTTTCTCTGCAGGGACTAGTATGGAATATTTACATTATATTTCTAAAACTTTCCTTGTGAATGTTTTAAAATTAAGTATTGATTTGGATTCTAGTTATACTCTCGGGCTCTTGGTGACAACCACAGTTCCAAGTTTTTCTCTTTATTCCTCAGAAATAGAGAATCAATCAGAGAGAACATATAAGTGCATTTTAAAGAGTTATTTTAGTCCTTAGAAGACTGAAATTTAAATACTATAATGCCAAAAACAAAATAATTAGATTTTCTTCTGTGTTGGCAATGCCAAGAACACTATTGCTGCTTTATTCATATTTCAGTGGTCATTTAGTATTAAATATAAGAACATTTGCCGCTTAAGATCTAATTCTATAAAGTGTTATACCTAGAGAAAGATATTTGAATTTTCACTTAAAGTTTATCAGTTGAAAATATTTTATATTCTTTTTGTACAAGACAAAAATAAATTTGTCTGTATAATATTTAAAAGTAACATCTAAGTTTTATTTTATCAGGTATAAAATAGTTTAGATGCTAATAGCTACATTAGCAAGAATTAAACTGGTGAGAAAATCAAAATTGCAATGTGTATGAAGGGTCAAATCACTGTGCAAAATAAGTAAAATATTAGACCAGTGAGGAGAAACGTTTTCACGAAGTTTACTTACAAGGCCCAGTGTGAATGAGTAAGTCATTTACTGTGTATTGCTAAAAAAGAAAATTCATGAGTGTAAAAGAGTTTTCTTTATTTTATGATGTTTTTATATCATCCAGCTAGGAAATCAGGAGGCCTAAGGATACTATCTGTTTACAAATATGTTTATTTATTTCCTTGAAACAATTTCCCTTTTTCCATTTTCTGTTCAAGAAGAAAAAATCACAGTCACAAAAAATTTTACAATTCTTAATTAGTGAACAGGACATATTCTTTTCAACATCTCACCCATATTTAAGTAATAAAATACACTAAAGTATGCAACTAATTTGTATAAGATTAGGAAAAAAAATATTTTTTTGACACAAAATCATCTTCACTTACCAAGGAATTTTAATATCTGTCAGAGTGAGAAATGATAAGGAACAGAAAAATAGTATTAAATTCATTATTCAAAATAGCCCTAAATTCCTAAAAATTATCCTATAAACTTTACTGAAATGACTTACAAGAATTTGAAAGAACTGAGAATAATTATAAGATTTAAAATTCCAAATCTGGGCTTCCCTGGTGGCGCAGTGGTTGAGAATCCGCCTGCCAGTTCAGGGGACCCAGGTTCGAGCCCTGGTCCGGGAAGATCCCACATGCCATGGAGCAACTAAACCCGTGCGCCACAACTACTGAGCCTGTGCTCTAGAGCCTGTGAGCCACAAGTACTGAGCCCGCGTGCTGCAACTACTGAAGCCCACGCGCCTAGAGCCTGTGCTCCGCAGCAAGAGAAACCACAGCAATGAGAAGCCTGCGCACCACAACGAAGAGTAACCCCTGCTCTCCACAACTAGAGAAAGCCCGCGCGCAGCAATGAAGACCCAACACGGCCAAAAATAAATAAATAAATAAATTTAAAATTCCAAATCTTACATTACTGCTAATTTCAAAATGAAATATTAGTAAGTTTAATCAAAGTTAAAAGATTTTATTTTACTTAGTTTTATTTATTTATTTTTTAAAAATTTTGTTTTGTTGCATACTTTTAAGGGAAAAGGCCATTTCACCCACAGAAGCTGAATTTTAACACAAATGTAAAGTTTGGTAAAAAATTTGTAGCCCTAAAAGAAGGTTACATGTTAGATTGGCAGAGAAAAGGTAACTAAACTATCCTGTGACTTGAAATATTTTTTGTCATAATGAGCCACAATCTGAATAGAACTTATGATGTAACTCTGTTTACTTGCAATTTACCTGGTATTATTAGATTATTTATTGTAGATTTCCCAAAAGCTACTAGAAAAACTTGCTGATCAAGCAAAGTTAAGGTCATTAGGTTTAGTTTAGTAAGTAGATTCTTAGTGGATACCCCAAATAGGAAAATCAGAAAGGGTATTTAAAGGTTTTAGGCTTGGTGATTTTAATACAGGTCTTGCAAAGTGAATGATTGATTGGAATTGGGTAGAACTGCATCATTAGTAGCTTTGGATTGGTGGGCACAGAATTGTAAGGGTCTTGAAGTAATCCTTGGTGAACAAACTGTTTCATATCCAAGGAATAGGTATTTCTAGAGCCAGCACTTTTATATTTTTTTAAAACTGGTCACAGTATTTAGCAGAGGGACAGAAAAGTGGGCCTGGTTCCTGTATTGTTTAACATCAGGCCAGGAGAGGATGGCTGGTTCTAGTAGTGTTTCCTGCAGGCACAGGGAGTTGTGTTGTTTCAGTTCTCTGTCCCTCATTTTGGTCATTCTTCAGCCTAAACTGGAAGATAAACCATTATGGTCTGGAGACATGATCAGTCCAGGTCTACACAGTTGTTTGATTTGTCATGGTCATAGGTTTTCTGAGGGTAGATGTTCTCCATTCTTGTTCTTGTTAAAAGATCAATTATTCTACCATTTTGCAGGACTGTGGGTGTGCAGCAGCATTTAAAACTTGGGAGGTCACATTTGACCCTGCAATACAGACAAAAACCAAGAGAAGGACTATAATTAGAGTTTTTAATCCAGGAGCCAAATTTTACTCCAGAGGAAACCAAGAGAACAGATCCCATTTCTAACACAAAGAGCACACAGAAAGAGATATGGGGGTATTAAGCAAATTACTTACATTCTTAATTCCTTTGATCGTTTTCAAGATCATCTTAATGATCTCAGAGATCTCTCTGCAAGCATGGGAGTATGATACTCATCCCCTAAGAATAAGTCAGCTCATTAAGCCAATATATGCAAAGTAGCTTGTTCAATTTCATAAACCTTTCAAGCAAGGCATTCTTGGGTCTTTGTGAAATTGTCTGATTCTCCTGCTATTCTCTTAACTGGAGCATGTAAGATTCTTCCCACTTTCTAGGCCTTTTGTAAAGCATGACATGGGAAGGCTCGGGGTCCAAAGAAAACTTCAAAATTTCCCTTCAGTGGTAAAAATTTTGAACTCAAATCAAGGCCCAGTTGACTTCCTTTTTCTGTTAAACCATTTAAGATCTCTTTGTCTAAAAGGGGAAACTGATGGGTGAAACTGGACTCTGGAAGCCCCAGAGACCTGTGCCATCGAAGAAGATAAAGAATCAGGGTAGAAAAAGCCTGGTGATTTTTCCTTTAACAATCTACATTATCAAGTAATCTGGACAGTCTGATAATGATAATTAACACTTATACTTTGTGTGGGCGTCAGACATATAAGCTGTTTCTTATATATTACTCAGTTAATCTTCACAATAACCCTAAATGATAGGAATTGTTGTAATACCCACCTTACTGAGACAGAGTGAGGTTAAATTACTTCCAAATATCTCTTAGCTAGTAGGTGGCAGTGGTGGTGATGGTTTCAAAGCCAGCCTTTGGAGTCCACTTTTAACCATTATAAAACACCACTTCTCAGGTAATGGATGCTTTAATTAACTCCCTTGTAGGATTCCTTTCACAATGTATACATATTTCAAACCATCACATTGTACACTTTAAACTTATTACAATTTTGTATGTCAATCATACCTCAATAAATTTAGAATAAAATAGAATAAAATAACTACCTGTCAAAAGTCAGTAGGACTTTAAAAGGAAATAAAAATTAAAACCAAACAATCTTTGCAAGCCTTTATAAAATTTTATTTTTCCTGAAAATTTAAATTAAAAACGTCCTTAAAATATTTACTCAGTGTTATGGACTTCTTGGAGATATACTTAAAAGAAAATCTGAATTTTCTTTTTACACATGAATGTATTATTTTTCTAAGTGAATTAAACTGTGAAAATGTCAGAAAAAGTAATTAATAGGCTTTTCAGTGACTGTGTTTATGAGTTTCTGATCTATACAAAAAACTGGGTTTTAATATGGAATTTTATATTAGGCTACATTCGTTTTGACTTCATTTAATAAGAAAATAAAATACATTTGGACAAAGCTTGACAGCTAACTTTTAAATGAGTCTAACCAAATTTCACTGAATTGTCCGGTTAATCAACCAGTTATTCATATAGCTAAATTCTATGTTGAGATTTTTTATACAGTGAAAATAATTCTTTGCTTTATTATCTTATCTGCTCACATGTTTGTTTTCTCAAGGTCTGGGGTCTTCATAAAGCAAAAAAAATGCACTAAATGAAGCATTTGCTTTTTTAGGAACATTTAAAATAAAATGAAGTTCAGGTTCACCTTGAAACATCAAACATCATTTCTAATTATTTGGTGTTTTTTCAACCTTAATTGGAAAATTGATCATTTAAAACTTGTATTTGATGTGTAAAGAAATGTGATTCACAGAGAAAAGAAAAGTCCTACAAACTGGGTTTGAAGCCTTGTGAAAGTCTTAGTAAGATGCTTAGTCATACTTTAAAAATCATGTACTTTGGATCAAAGCTTAAAGAAAAAGGCATTTCTAATCTATTATTTTGGTTATTAAAATTAAATGTGGGAGTGGAAGAGGCAGAGATAAGAGGTAGAAGGGAGAATTGAAAAGACATACTTTCATGCCTAGCTTGGAAAGAAACAAGAGCAGTCTGTTTTCCTTACAAATAAACCTTAATAGGCATTCATAGCCTGAAATTGGCTGGGGTTAAGGCTTGCTATCAAAATGGCAGCAGTTCTGGAGTTTGTGGATTCCAAAGTTTTACAAACTATTAAATACTTGTTTAAGAAAAATTGAAATATCAATTGCATAAAATATCTAACAGTTTCTTTGTAAGTTCTAATAAAAAACAAAAACATAATGTAAGACAAACTGGGAAGGAGAGATGCCCTGACTTTGAGAAATGTAATCAGTATGCTAAACTGGCATTCACAAAAGAACAGAACTTGATCTAAACAGGGATTTTTATTATAAGGGGTAAGTAGGGGACAAGAGATTCATTAGTTAATATAAACACTAATCAATTAGCAGAAGTGTTCCTAAATCTTCACTTGATTCCTACAGTAAAAGATATACACTCTTGCAAGTTGTATAATTTTGCTCAAAAAAATACCAAGCAGGAAATCGGTGATAAAGTAAGAAAAATATGACTTTATTCTCTTAGGAGTGGATAAAAGATTTTCTTTAGATTTTAGAAGTAATATTCGTGTTTGAGTGCAAAATAAACATGTTAATTATTATTGAAGTATTTGAAATGTAGTATTTTAATCCAAGTCCCCATTAATCTGTGTATGTACCCTAAAATGTGAATTTTAATGGAGATTTATATAGATAATATAAAAAGGCAGGCTAGAAAAATTAGATGTGTTATTTCATATTCATGTTTGGATAACACAACTTTATTATTTTTAATTTGTACATTTTAGTTTTCAGACGTCACCACAGGTAGAATAATCTTTTTTTTTTTTGTATATTCTGGTGGTTTGGGGAATATTGCAACTTGCTATATTAAAAAGGGAACTCACCAGATGAAGCTATATGACATTCATACATAACATTTGGGGAGTTATGATGCACTAGCTATTTACGTTTGTGCATTATGATATTTTAAGACATATAAATCCAATATTTTGCTAGTTTTATCAATTCACTTATTTTTTTTAGTCCACTCTATGTGATTATAAACATTTATATTTTCTGCTAACATTGATATCTTTCCTAACATTAGCTTTCTTAAAACATTGGTACCTTTCAAAGTTACTTTTGATGAGATAGGGATTTTTATGAAGACATTATTATTGAATAATTGGGCTGTATGATTTGTTTGGTTCCATTAATTTTTAAGTGTTGAGGCATACTCAGAAAAGAGAAATTCCAAATTATTTTTAGTAGCCCATTGTAGTTTGTAAAAATGTAAAATTACTGAGAACATTAACCTGAATAAAGTGAATTTGAATGACTGTTGAGCCATTCATGGAAAGAGATTTGTGGTGAAAGTGGGGGAAAATTCTGTGAGTATTAGGAAGAATAGTTCCCGGAGTTAATTAGTGCAATAGCTTAAACTCAACTAGTAGATATGTGTGTTATATGTGTGTGAAGGTGAGGGAAAACCTTTTTTGGTTTTGTTAAGACAAGAAGAAAGAGAGGGAAAGAGAGGTGCAGATAGCCATCCAAGAAAAGATGCTAAAATTAACAAATGATTGTGTCTGGAGTGCGTGCTAGGCACTTAACTAAAACCAGACAATCAAATGCTCATAGCATAGATAGATATTTTACAAGAAAAGTGAGGATACAGCTAGGAGGAAGCATTGAGGTTGTTTTGGGAGGAGTCTTGTTTTCTATACTAGACTGCTGAGTTACCTGTGTCAGACAGAGTAGCTCCAAGATTGAGTGCCAAAGCTAAATAAATATATTTGTGTTTAAAAAAAAGAAAAACTTGGATTATTAAAAATTATTCTCCTCAGCAACGTTTTAATGGGGGAAATGGAATTAGAAAACAGCTAATGACTTTCTGAGTTTGAATGGCAAACTATTTTTTCTGGAGGAATCTCTGAAATAAAGGTATTCCATAGCTAAAATGTATAGCTAGACAATTTAATTATCACAGAGAGAGTCCAGCCTTTGATTATATTTGGCTTTTGGTCAAGTATCATGGCCTTTCTTTCCTTCTCACCACCGAAGCAGCATCATATCAGCCCCTCTTTTTTTAAAATTCATATTACCGATAAACAACCAACAAATCAACCACTCAGACAAAATAATTGTGATGCCAGCCTAATAAATTTTGTCTGGGGCTTTCAGTTGTTGTAGGTGAGGGTCACAACGTATTTTCATAATGAAAATCAAGCTCCATAATTAATCAGTCCAGTCACTGACAATTCACATTATGAAAGCTATATAAAGCATCTGTGCTCATTGAATATTTCACTGAGGTAGAAAGAGCAGGAACCTCATTTCTGACTTAGCTCGGGGCCTTTGCACAAGCTATTCCCTCTGCCTGGCATACTCTTCTTCACTCTTTCTCTGGTTAATGCCTGTTAGTCCCTGGAATCTTAGACTTTTTCTGCACAATCTCCTACCAAACATAAATTAGTTTTCCGTCATTATTTTCTCTTATAATTCTCTGATACTTTCCTTCATAACCCTTTCCGTAATTTGTAATGGATTCATTTTTGAGATTTTTTAAGTCAGTTTTTCCTTTGTTTAAGTAGCAGCATATCAGATATACTATTTTAAATTATATGAGACTATGCTCTCTTATTTGAGTGATAAGTGACACAATTAATCATTAAATTGTAAGAAAAAGGGAAGAAATAAGTAAAAACTTTTATACCTGGATGCTTTATTGTTAGTGACTTGTAAGCAACAAAATTCTACAAAATTTGTTAAATTGTTCATTGCTTTATGAGATGAATTAATCACTTCTCTGATTTCCTTTCTGTTTTGAAGCTAGATGTTCATCTTCACAGGAAAGTTAAAATGTTTGCTGGTTGAACACCAGCATGCTAATTGTCTAACCTTTTCTATTGCAAAGAGCTCATTAGGAAATCAGAACACCAAACTGAGAATATTTACTGACAAGATTTATAAATTTGATCTAACCAAGCTGTGGTTTTAGTAAAATGCTGATTTATAAGTAATGGCCTTAATGAGCCTCACTATTTTACAAACATCTTTTTAGGTAGAAAAGCACATTACCGAATAGTGCAGTGTTAGAATGTTCTCATATCTCATTAGGTTTTGATATGTAAATACAGTTTGCATTTGGAATAATAAATCCCTGACATCACAAATACATAATGGCCACAGAATAATCTTGTCTTTACATATTTGTAAGCAACTGGTGAGTGTTAATATGACTTGCACATATTTTCTACCCCAAATCTCGAAACCGTCAGAAGCCAGTTGCAAAAGTTTGCTAAGGGAAGAAAATATATAATATAAAATTTTTACACTCATATTCCTAAAATGTTTTACTTTTTGCTTTAACATTTGAGCCTCTCATTTTTAAGGAACTTTTGTAGTAGGTACAAGGTTTTCAAAATATGCAAAGAAAAACTAAAGTTTCACCAGTAATGATAAGAATTTGTGGAAACTGTATATTGTATAGTACAACACAGAGGAAGAGCTCATCTCTAATGTGTTCATTATGGATTGGGAATGAGAAAAAGCATAACTGCATTTCACTTGTTGATTGTGTCCTTTGTATTAAGTAAAACTCTTCTAGATAAATTAAAATTATATGACAACATAGGTTTAGGCATGTTTCTTTCAGAAAAAAACCTCAATATACAATAAATAGATATATTTCTGGTTCAGCTAAAAATCTTCCCCATTTGAATCTGTACCTCACAGTGTGTTGTTAACAAGAAGTGGAGCACGAGTCAGAAATCTTTTCGCTGATTGGTAGAGAGAGAATATTGACTAGCTGAAATTTGCTTGTAGCCATCCAAGGATCATAAAAGCTGTTTCATGCTTCATTTATGTGCAGGATGCCCTCTAACCTGCTGAGGAGGGTATTTCAGGCTAGTCTCTACCCTTCCTGTCTTTTTTCTGACACTTCCAGACCTGTACCCTAGTTGTAGTGAACTGTTTGTATTGCCTGGGACATAGAACCCTCAACCTCCGTCACTCACTTGGAATGATACAAAGTTCACCTTCTTCCTTGGTGTTATGGATTGAATGTGTATGGCCTCCCAAAATTCGTATGTTGAGGCCATAATCTCCAATGTGACTATATTTGTATATGGGGCCTATGAGGAGGTAATTAAGGTTAAATGAGGTCATAAAGGTGGGGCCCTGATCCAATAGGATTAGTATCCTTATAATAAGAGACAGGAGAGAACCCCCCCCCCCACCTCTGCCTCCCTCTCTCTCTCTCTCCCCTGGCACACAAAAGGTCACAGGAGCACAGGACAAGAGCAGCCACTTAGAAGCCAAGAGAAGAGGCCTCAGAATAAAACCTACCTTGACAGCACAGTGATCTTGGATGTCCCATCCTCTAGAACTGTGAGAAATTAAATTACTGCTGTTTAGGCTATCCAGTCTATGGTATTTCGTTATGGCAGCCGCAGCCAACTAATATAATCAGTCTGCTTTTTCTTTAGAACTAAGATAGTTAAACTGTGATAAAGCCTCTGGAGTCCTCCCTACTTTCTACCCAAGCAAAATCCATTTCTCCCTACTTTGTACTCCCATGAGACTTGCATACAACTGTAATATCCAAATGTATTGTCCATTACTATAATTATTTATTAATTTCTATTTTTCCTGTGGGGTTGTATGTCCTTGAAGATATCAAGTTCAGAGTCTTGCACAAAGGAAGGAAGGGAGGAAGGAAGGAAGGAAGGAAGGAAGGAGGAAAGAGGGAGAAAAGACAGGGAGGGAGGAAAGGACAGATGAGGAAGGAAAAAGGAAGCCAGAACCTGGTAAGTAGGAAATCTATGGTATCATAATTATCCTCACCATCATCATGGATGTGTAATATGCATGACAATAGATGCCTTAGTATATCTGAGAGAATATAATTTTAAACATATAAGTGTGGCATATTCTCTTACTGGGGTAGGCTGTATATAGCTTTGTGCCTGTCCCTAAGTGAAACTTCTCTAGATTTCTAGAAGGATGGAAAAAATTGTTTGAAACCATCTTTTACAATTTTCCAGGAAGAAGGATTGTCCAATAAATATTAAATATTTTCATGTATCACAGGCAGGTGATGATATATGTTTTTCCAGAAAGCTTCACAGTTGGGAATTGTATCTTTTTGAACACTGAAAGCTATTAAAATTATCTGCAAGAGAATCCCTAAAATGTTTTCAGGGATACTATGGCATTTCATGGAATATGATCTTGATGCACCTTAGAGATTAGCTCAGTCCCTTATTTTTTAGATGAGAAAACTAGGGCCGGGGGCTTAGATGACTTACCCAAAGTCCCACAGCTCTCTGGTTTACCCAGAGAGAAGGCAAGCAAGTGAGTGGGCCTATTGCCCGCTGAGAATGTGCTCATTTAATTTTCATGAATCTAAAGTTGTCATTAGGCAAGATTAGCAAATGTGTTCAGTGAGCAAACTTGCTTCCTGTTAAAAAAAAATTATCCACATTATCAGGTAGATGATTCTGGAGGTATTTTAATTAAAGGCAATGGAGAAAAAAATTAGGCACTTAGGTTTTTTGGACTCATAAAATGAGAGTTTCTTCTGTCAATATGTAGGTTAGAGGTAATTCCTGTAAATGTGAATGTAAATTAACTGTGTAAATTCCCATTCATATTAATTACAAAATAAACCCTTACTATGTTATCCTTTATATCTATGGTAGCAGCTCTTATTTTTTAAAAGGAAAAAAAAAAAAAGAATACTTCTCTGAAGTTGGAATATTTTAGATCTCTTCCTCTTTTGATCCTCTCTGCCTCCAGACACCCAGGTATATAATTACTCTTTAATAAACTTTTTGCCTTAGGTTATTCCATTTATATAATGATGATTATATACCTAAGGGACTCTAAATGGCAACATCCTGGGGGAGTGAGTAAATCTCTAGGGATTCCTGATTGTACATATATTTAAAGAAAGAAATACACTTCTATTCTCATAATACGAAAATGTGACTTAGTTATTTGGAATAGTCAAGAATGATTTTAGAGTTTTATCCAATTTTTGATAGAGGTTAAAAATCTAATGGTAAACTGTTGGTCATCTGGCAAATCCCTAACTTCTGACTTTAATTTCCAGTTTGACCACTTACATGGTTAAAAGGCTTATAAAATATATTAGTAATCATTTTCTATTTAAGAAATTAGGAGACTCTTCAACCACAAATCCCTGAAGTTAGGTATGATTTAGGATTTCTTACCTCAACTAAATTTGAAATTAATCACTGGACTAATTAGATACATATATTTAATAGTCCATAATTTAATCTTCTGTCTTCAGGGCAAGAAATTGTTTAAAGTGCCCCAAGTGGACATAGCCTATAACTAATGAGATGGAATTAAAGAAAAGAAAGAAAAGACTATCAGGGGAAAAAAAAAGGCTTATGGAGAAGTTATTGAGATATCATTGATGGAGACGGATACAAGAACTAAAAATATGTAATTTGAGCTAAGGATTCAAACAGTATTTCATAAGGAATAAAACTTTATTATTCTACAAATTTAATAATTAGCCATTTTTTTTTCTGTTGGATTTGCTGCTTCAAATGCAATATTTATATGTTACTTATATAAATTAATCACATGAAGTCATGCTTGAAAATGACATACATTTTGTAGTGACAGGTAATGTCTTGATCTAAATATTAAAAGCTAAAAATTATTATTAGCTTATTGTGTGTCAGACTAAGTATTTTATATATATTAAAAGATAAACAATGTTTTACTTAAAGGATAGGGGATATTCCTATCTGCATTTTACAGATGGGGCCCAGAAATTTTTTCTAACTTGCTTAAACCACACTGTTATAAATGGTAGCTGGTAGTTCCAATCTGACTCCAGAGTAGGCCATCTGCATTTCCATACACTTTGTACACAAGCACAGGCATCCTCTAGGAACTTGTTAGAAATGCAGAATCTAGGCCTCACCCCAGGCCTAATGATTCAACATTTACATTTTAAAAGGTTTTCAGGTGATTCATTAAAGTTTGACAAGCATCACTGTAAATACTGCCTCTTCATAAAACACTTTTAGAGCTACATTATATATTGTTTTATATTCTTAAATGATAATTGTATGTTTCAGTTTTTTTAAAAAAGGAACTTTAAATTTCCTTGAGGTCAGCATATTTAAAACTGGAGTTAAACTCCAAGCTAAGATTTAGGGTGTTGAACCAACAATGTATTATTCTAATATTCTTGTTCTTATTTTTTTAATGGGTGGAATGGCAGTAACACAATTGAACTCCTGTTTAAGGCAGATCTGGATTCACATGGTTCACTTCTTGCCTGCTAATTGACCATAAATTACCTAAACTTTGTTTTCCAATCTATAAAATTGAGATTAATCAGGTCCAATATACTTGAAATACACCATCTAAGTAGCTGCCTTCTTCATCATTCATAATGTTAGCTCACTGATAGCCTAAATCAGTAATTCTTAAAGTTTAGCATGTATTAGGATCACTGTAGGTCTTTGGTGATTGTCACTTCACTCCCCCAGAGTTTCTGATTTCAGTAGGTCTGGGGTGAGATCTGAGAATTTGTGTTTCTAACAAGTTCACAGGTGATGTTCTTGCTGCTGGTCTACGGACCACACTAACAAGTCACTTTCCTGCTCCCTGATTTCATCTATGTTGATTACCAACAGTATTTCCCAATTAATTTAATTAGCCATTAAGGAAGGTTTCAGGCTACACTAATCTCATTCTACATGAGAAAGCTGAGTCTACAAAGTCAGTGAAATGATTTTTCCAAACTGGGTGGACTTATAACCCACTTCACAAACTTCTTAGGAACTTGAGGAACACCTAATATTTTGAACATAGATATTCACTATTTCTCTTCAGTCAGTCATTTTGCTTATTCTTCCATAGCAGGCATCACTTCCATATTAAGCAAAAATGCTCTTGTAGGTTTGTAATGGTTGTTTCTGCAAATGTGGTTCTGATGGATTAACAACATTCTAGTGTCATTTCTTAACAGCATTCTAATTCTTATTAAAATTTTTGAATATAACACCTGCAATGTGCATATGACTTTTGATATACTAAGGTGAAGACAAAATATTTTATCTGTGGAGTCATAGTATTTTGAGACCCTTAAGATTTATCCTGGCCATTCATTTCACAGATGAATGCAATCTAGTGAGTCTTATAAACAACCACAGAGCTAGTCATATAATTGAAATATAATGAAATAATTACAACCTATATTTCCTAAATCCTAACCATGTGTTTTTTATCACACTGTAATTTACTGTACTAAAAGACATCTTGTTTGTGTTGTCACAGAATTTTTTAAACTATCTTTAAAAGGTGTTAAACATGCATCAAAATAAAAGTTACAATGTTATTTTAGGTTGGATTGAAACAGAGTAGGACCCTGTGGGGCCCTCCTGCATACAAAAGCCTTTTTATGTCCCCAGTTTCTTGTTTGTAGGAAAAAGGCTTCATGCCTTCTAGACCTTCCCTGAGTTTCAAAGGGCAGATTTAAACACTTTCTAATTAGGGAAGTAAGGGAATGCAGAAACAAAGAAGGAGCAGTCAAGAAACAATAGTGCAGCAATGTGGCAGGGTCCATGTTCCTGCTAAAGGGATATACATAACAATGTGTCTTTGAGTTTTTCTACAGGAACTAAGGGCCCCACCCAGGTGGAAGACGGTAACTTCAGGCTGAGCACAAGATTCCTGGAACACACTTACCTCATCACCAACCAGTCAGAAGAAAGTCACACACACTGCAGCCCTCACCCCAAATTTTGCCTGTAAAAACTTCCCCCCAAAATCATTGGAGATCTTGGGATTTTTGTGCACAAGCCACCCATTCTCCTTAGTGCATGAACTTGCGCTCTGTAACAATTTTGGCAAGCCAGCCAAACAACAGGATGACTGATAAAGATTAGAAAAAAAGCAATTAAAAAAAATAAAAATGTGTTCATAATAAATATAATATCAAGCAACCTAAGTGTCCATCGACAGATGAAAGGATAAAGAAGATGTGAAACATATATACAATGGAATATTACTCAGCCATAAAAAGAAATGAAATTGAGTTATTTGTAGTGAGGTGGATGGACCTAGAGTCTGTCATACAGAGTGAAGTAAGTCAAAGAGAAAAACAAATACCGTATGCTAACACATATATATTGAAGCTAAAAAAAAAAAAACGGTCATGAAGAACCTAGGGGCAGGATGGGAATAAAGACAGAGACCGACTAGAGAATGGACTCAAGGACACAGGGAGGGGGGAGGATAAGCTTATCCTTAAGTGAGGACTAAGTGACAGAGTGGTATGGACATATATACACTACCAAATGTAAAACCGATAGCTAGTGGGAAGCAGCCGCATAGCACAGGGAGATCAGCTTGGTGCTTTGTGACCACCTAGAGGGGTGGGATAGGGAGGGTGGGAGGGAGGGAGATGCAGGAGGGAAGAGATATGGGGATATATGTATATGTATAGCTGATTCATTTTGTTATAAAGCAGAAACTAACATACCATTGTAAAACAATTATACTCTAATGAAGATGTTAAAAAAAAATAACTCAAAATGGATCATATACCTAAAAAATAAATAAATAAATAAATATAATATCATACCAAAAATGGCTCACATAACTTGAAATAGGCCTGTCAACAAATTCAAGATTCAAGAAATTATCAAATTGGCCTGAACAACACTAATTATAAAGGAAACCAAGTAGTCTGAATTTACAGTACTACCTGCTCAATAAAACATTTTTGCAGCACAATGAGTGATAGCCACAAGTCTGACAGGTTATCTGAGTTCATGTGGTAAACAAAATGTTTGTTCAAGTTATGAATAAAGTTGGACATTCAGTGTTCTACACAACAAGTATAATCTAGGAAAGAATTGAGCTCTCTTTTTCTCTCTCATTTTTAGTCTTGTAAAGTACCTTAAGGATACTTAATAGAAATCTTCAGAAAACAAAGCGATACCTAAACAACAAATATTATAAAAAGCAAATGGAATGCCATTTATGCCCTTATAAATCCAGGAGAGGCTAGTCTAGTATAGGCTGTCTTGTGTTCATCCAAAGAAATCATATCATCTACCTCTTGGAGAGAGCATATTAATAGGTAGTGTCGGCAATGATTGTGTATGATTCAGTGACATAACTCGTAAATGGTCACTCAAATATTTCTATTTTAATATTAAAATGACCATAAATGTCATATAGATGAGAACTGCACACTATTTTAGTAGGTGGTTTATGAGAAATGACTGCTGTTACTCTTGTAAGCATTCAGTGTTGGAGGTACAGGGCCCTGGTCTGAATTCTTATTTGTAGGAATCTAATTGGTTGGGAAATATAAAATTTGAAGGAGAAATATTAGTATTTGTAGTTTCTTTTAGTTCCTGATTGTATTATTTGTAAAGCATTCAGTAGTGTTAGATAATAGGAAATATGAAAGAAAGCAAAAGGTGGTATAGCTCAGAAAGTAATTGGTTAAGAGAACAAAGAAATGTGCAGCATAATACCTGGTCTGACAACAGCAACTGAGGGTAATAAGAGAAAATTATTTAAAACTTTTTCAAAACTGAAACTACAAAGTAAGCAGTCTTTTAATAACTGGTTATGATAAGAAATATTCTAGCACATACATAGACCAAAGTTAATACTCAGAAAAATTGCTTAAAAGACTCTTAAGGCTGAAACTACAAATAATGCAGACTTTTTCTATAAGATTAAACCTTCCCTGAAAATATAACAAATGCTAATCATTTTAATTGTCTACTGTCTATATATAAACATATATGCAGATATTTATAATTATGCATCAAATTCATTTTATTTAATGAAAGGTATCATCTTTATTAAAGCAGTCTTGCTAATATAAAATAATCTAACAATCTCATCTTCTTTTTACCTCTTGGGACAGCCATCTTCCTAAATCCAGCTTTATCTATGAAAACCTGAACTCTGAAAATCTGCTCAACCCACAGGTGTCTTACTTTTTTTGGGGGGGGGGATTGGTATTAATTTTAATTTCACTGACTGTTTGTTTGTTTGTTTATTTATTTATTTATTTATTTATTTATTTATTTATTTAATTTGTACTAATTTTTACTGGAGTATGGTTGCTTTACAATATTGCATTAGCCTCCACTGCACAACAAAATGAATCAGCCATACACATACAGATATCCCCTCCCTTTTGGACTTCCCTCCAATTTAGGTTACCACAGTGCATTAGGTAGAGTTCCCTATGCTATACAGTATGTTCCCATCAGTTGTCTATTTTATACATAGTATCAATAATGTATATATGTCAATCCCAGTCTCCCAACTCCTCCCACCCCACCCCTTTCCTCCTTGGTATCCATACATTTGTTCTCTACATCTGTGTCTCTATTTCTGCTTTGCAAATAAGATAATCGATACCATTTTTCTAGATTCCACATAAATGCGTTAGTATACAATATTTGTTTTCCTCTTTCTGACTTCACTCTGTATGACACTCTCTAGGTCCATCCACGTTTCTACAAATGACCCAATTTCATTCCTTTTTATGGCTGAGTAATATTCCGTTGTATATATATACCACATTTCTTTATCCATTCTTGTGTGGTGGACATTTAGGTTGCTTGCATGTCCTGGCTATTGTAAATAGTGCTGCTATGAACATTGGGGTGCATGTGTTTTTTTGAATTATGGTTTTCTCTGGGTATATGCCCAGTAGTGGGATGGCTAGGTCATATGATAGTTCTAGTTTTAGTTTTTTAAGGAACCTCCATACTGTTTTCCATAGTGGCTGTATCAATTTACATCCCACCAATAGTGCATGAGGGTTCCCTTTTTTCCACACCCTCTCCAGCATTTATTGTTTCTAGATTTTTTGATAATGGCCATTCTGATCAGTGTGAGGTGATACCTCACTGTAGTTGTGATTTGTATTTCTCTAATAATTAGTGATGTTGAGTATCTTTTCATGTGTTTGTTGGCCATCTGAATGTCTTCTTTGGAGCAATGTCTGTTTAGGTCTTCTGCCCATTTTTGGATTGGGTTCTTTGTTTGATATTGAGCTATATGAGTTGCTTGTATATTTTGGAGATTAATCCTTTGTCAGTTGCTTCGTTTGCAGATATTTTCTCCCATTCTGTGGGTTGTCTTTTCATCTTGTTTATGGTTTCCTTCGCTGTGCAAAAGCTTTTAAGTTTCATTGGGTCCCATTTGTTTATTTTTCTTCTAATTTTCATTACTATAGGAGGTAGGTCAAAAAAGATGTTGCTATGATTTATGTCAGAGAGTGTTCTGCCTATGTTTTCCTCTGAATTTTATAGTGTCCAGTCTTACATTAAGGTCTTTAATCCATTTTGAGTTTATTATTTTCATGGTGTTAAGGAGTGTTCTGATTCCATTCTTTTACATGTAGCAGTCCAGTTTTCCCAGCACCACTTCTTTAAGAGGCTGTCTTTTCTCCATTGTATATTTTGCCTCCTTTGTCATAGATTAGGTGACCATAGGTTCATGGGTTTATCTCTGGGCTTTCTATCCTGTTCTATTGATCTATGTTTCTGTTTTTGTGCCAGTACCATACTATCTTGATTACTGTAGCTTTGTAGTATAGTCTGAAGTCAGGGAGCCTGATGCCTCCAGCTCCATTTTTCTTTCTCAAGATTGTTTTGGCTATTCAGGGTCTTTTGTGTTTCCATACAAATTGCAAAATTTTTTTTTCTAGTTCTGTGAAAAATGCCATTGGTAATTTGATAAGGATTGCATTGAATCTGTAGATTGCTTTGGGTAGTATTTACTTTTTCATTTTGCCTGTAAATCAGTCTGACAACTCCACAAAAGGTCTTGACCCTAAACCGTTTGTGTTGCTTTCACTAAATTTAATGCTTACTTTTGTAATTGTTTCCCATCATTCTTTTTTTTAATACATCTTTGTTGGAGTATAATTGCTTTACAATGTTGTATTAGTTTTGGCTGTACAACAAAGTGATTCAGTTATATGTATACATATATCCTCATATCCCTTCTCTCTTGAGCCTCCCTCCCACCCTCCCTATCCCACCCCTCTAGGAGGTCACAAAGCACCGAGCTGATCTCCCTGTGCTATGCAGCAGTTTCCCACTAGCTATCTATTTTACATTTGGTAGTATATATATGTCAATGATACTCTCTCAGTTCGTCCCAGTATAACATTTTATTTTTTATTTATTTATTTTTTAACATCTTTATTGAAGTATAACTGCTTTACAATAGTGTGTTAGTTTCTGCTTTATAACAAAGTGATTCACCTATACATTTACATATATCCCCATATCCCTTCCCTCTTGCGTCTCCCTCACTCCCCCCCTCCCTATCCCACACCTCTAGGTGATCACAAAGCACCGAGCTGATCTCCCTGTGCTATGCGGCTGCTTCCCACTAGCTATCGGTTTTACATTTGGTAGTGTATATATGTCCATGCCACTCTCTCACTTTGCCCCAGCTTACCCTTCCCCCTCCCTGTGTCCTCAAGTCTATTCTCTAGTAAGACTGCGTCTTTTATTTTTTTTTTAACATCTTTATTGGCGTATAATTGCTTTACAATGGTGTGTTAGTTTCTGCTTTATAACAAAGTGAATCAGTTATACATATTCATATGTTCCCATATCTCTTCCCTCTTGCATCTCCCTCCCTCCCACCCTCCCTATCCCACCCCTCTAGGTGGTCACAAACCACAGAGCTGATCTCCCTGTGCTATGCAGTTGCTTCACACTAGCTATCTATTTTACGATTGGTAGTGTATATATATCCAGGCCACTCTCTCACTTTGTCACAGCTTACCCTTCTCCCTCCCCATATCCTCAAGTCCATTCTCTAGTAGGTCTGTGTCTTTATTCCCTTCTGGCCACTAGGTTCTTCATGACCTTTTTTTTTTTTTCCTTAGACTCCATATACATGTGTTAGCATACTGTATTTGTTTTTCACTTTCTGACTTACTTCACTCTATATGACAGACTCTAACTCCATACACCTCACTACAAATAACTCAATTTCATTTCTTTTTATGGCTGAGTAATATTCCATTGTATATATGTGCCACATCTTCTTTATCCATTCATCCAATGATGGGACACTTAGGTTGCGTCCACATCCTGGCTATTGTAAATAGAGCTGCAATAAACTTTTTCGTACATGACTCTTTTTGAATTATGGTTTTCTCAGGGGTATATGCCCAGTAGTGGGATTGCTGGGTCATATGGTAGTTCTATTTTTAGTTTTTTAAGGAACCTCCATACTGTTCTCCGTACTGGCTGTATCAATTTACATTCCCACCAACAATGCAAGAGTGTTCCCTTTTCTCCACACCCTCTCCAGCATTTATTGTTTCTAGATTTTTTGATGATGGCCATTCTGACCAGTGTGAGATGATATCTCATTGTAGTTTTCATTTGCATTTCTCTAATGATTAAGGATGTTGAGCATTCTTTCATGTGTTTGTTGGCAATCTGTATATCTTCTTTGGAAAAGTGTCTATTTAGATCTTCTGCCCATTTTTGGATTGGGTTGTTTGTTTTTTTGTTATTGAGCTGCATGAGCTGCTTGTAAATTTTGGAGATTAATCCTTTGTCACTTGCTTCCTTTGCAAATATTTTCTCCCATTCTGAGGGTTGTCTTTTGGTCTTGTTTAAGGTTTCCTTTGCTGTGCAAAAGCTTTTAAGTTTCATTGGGTCCCATTTGTTTATTTTTGTTTTTATTTCCATTTCTCTAGGAGCTGAGTCAAAAAGGATCTTGCTGTGATTTATGTCATAGAGTGTTCTGCCTATGTGTTCCTCTAAGAGTTTGATAGTGTCTGGCCTTACATTTAGGTCTTCAATCCATTTTGAGTTTATTTTTGTGTATGGTGTTAGGGAGTGCTCTAATTTCATACTGTTACATGTAGCTGTCCAGTTTTCCCAGCACCACTTGTTGAAGAGGCTGTCTTTTCTCCACTGTATATGCTTGCCTCCTTTATCAAAGATAAGGTTACCATATGTGCGTGGGTTTATCTCTGGGCTTTCTATCCTGTTCCATTGATCTATGTTTCTGTTTTTGTGCCAGTACCATACTGTCTTGATTACTGTAGCTTTGTAGTATAGTCTGAAGTCAGGGAGCCTGATTCCTCCAGCTCCATTTTTCGTTCTCAAGATTGCTTTAGCTATTCGGGGTCTTTTGTGTTTCCATACAAATTGTGAAATTTTTTGTTCTAGTTCTGTGAAAAATGCCAGTGGTAGTTTGATAGGGATTGCATTGAATCTGTAGATTGCTTTGGGTAGTAGAGTCATTTTCACAATGTTGATTCTTCCAATCCAAGAACATGGTATATCTCTCCATCTATTTGTATCATCTTTAATTTCTTTCATCAGTGTCTTATAATTTTCTGCATACAGGTCTTTTGTCTCCTTAGGTAGGTTTATTCCTAGATATTTTATTCTTTTTGTTGCAATGGTAAATAGGAGTGTTTCCTTAAATTCTCTTTCAGATATTTCATCATTAGTGTATAGGAATGCGAGAGATTTCTGTACATTAATTTTGTATCCTGCTACTTTACCAAATTCATTGATTAGCTCTAGTAGTTTTCTGGTAGCATCTTTAGGATTCTCTATGTATAGTATCATGTCATCTGCAAACAGTGACAGCTTTACTTCTTCTTTTCTGATTTGGATTCCTTTTATTTCTTTTTCTTCTCTGATTGCTGTGGCTAAAACCTCCAAAACTGTGTTGAATAATAGTGGTGAGAGTGGGCAACCTTGTCTTGTTCCTGATCCTAGTGGGAATGGTTTCAGTTTTTCACCATGGAGGATGATGTTGGCTGTGTGTTTGTCATATGTGGCCTTTATTATGTTGAGGAAAGTTCCCTCTATGCCTACATTCTGCAGGGCTTTTATCATAAATGGGTGTTGAATTTTGTCGAAATCTTTCTCTGCATCTGTTGAGATGATCATATGGTTGTTCTCCTTCAGTTTGTTAATATGGTGTATCACATTGATTGATTTGCATATATTGAAGAATCCTTGCATTCCTGGAATAAACCCCACTTGATCATGGTGCATGATCCTTTTAATGTGCTGTTGGATTCTGTTTGCTAGTATTTTGTTGAGGATTTTTGCATCTATCTTCATCAGTGATACTGGCCTGTAGTTTTCTTTCTTTGTGACATCTTTGTCTGGTTTTGGTATCAGGGTGATGTTGGCCTCGTAGAATGAGTTGGGGAGTGTTCCTCCCTTTGCAATATTTTGGAAGAGTTTGAGAAGGATAGGTGTTAGCTCTTCTCTAAATGTTTGATAGAATTCACCTGTGAAGCCATCTGGTCCTGGGCTTTTGTTTGTTGGAAGAGTTTTAATCACAGTTTCAATTTAAGTGCTTGTGATTGGTCTGTTCATATTTTCTGTTTCTTCCTGGTTCAGTCCTGGAAGGTTATACCTTTCTAAGAATTTGTCCATTTCTTCCAGGTTGTCCATTTTATTGGCATAGAGTTGCTTGTAGTAATCTCTCATGATCGTTTGTATTTCTGCAGTGTCAGTGGTTACTTCTCCTTTTTCATTTCTAATTCTATTGATTTGAGTCTTCTCCCTTTTTTTCTTGATGAGTCTGGCTAATGGTTTATAAATTTTGTTTATCTTCTCAAAGAACCAGCTTTTACTTTTATTGATCTTTGCTATTGTTTCCTTCATTTCTTTTTCATTTATTTCTGATCTGATCTTTATGATTTCTTTCTTTCTGCTAACTTTGGGGTTTTTTTGTTCTTCTTGCTCTAATTGCTTTAGGTGCAAGATTAGGTTGTTTATTTGAGATGTTTCCTGTTTCTTGAGGTAGGCTTGTATTGCTGTAAACTTCCCTCTTAGAACTGTTTTTGCTGCATCCCATAGGTTTTGAGTCGTTGTGTCTTCATTGTCATTTGTTTCTAGGTATTTTTTGATTTCCCCTTTGATTTCTTCAGTGATCACTTCGTTATTAAGTATGTATTGTTTAGCCTCCATGTGTTTGTATTTTTTACAGATCTTTTCCTGTAATTGATATCTAATCTCATAGCGCTGTGGTCGGAAAAGATACTTGATACGATTTCAATTTTTTTAAATTTACCAAGGCTTGATTTGTGACCCAAGATATGATCGATCCTGGAGAATGTTCCATGAGCACTTGAGAAAAATGTCTATTCTGTTGTTTTTGGCTGGAATGTTCTATAAATATCAATTAAGTCCATCTTGTTTAATGTATCATTTAAAGCTTGTGTTTCCTTATTTATTTTCATTTTGGATGATCTGTCCATTGGTGAAAGTGGGGTGTTAAAGTCCCCTACTATGATTGTGTTACTGTCTATTTCCCCTTTTATGGCTGTTAGTATTTTCCTTACGTATTGAGGTGCTCCTATGTTGGGTGCGTAAATATTTACAATTGTTATACCTTCCTCTTGGATTGATCCCTTGATCATTATATAATGTCCTTCTTTGTCTCTTGTAATAGTCTTTATTTTAAAGTCCATTTTGTCTGATATGAGAATTGCTACTCCAGCTTTCTTTTGATTTCCATTTGCATGGAATATCTTTTTCCATCCCCTCACTTTCAGTCTGTATGTGTCCCTAGGTCTGAAGTGGGTCTCTTGTAGACAGCATATATACAGGTCTTGTTTTTGTATCCCTTCAGCCAGTCTTTGTCTTTTGGTGGGAGCATTTAATCCATTTACATTTAAGGTAATTATCGATATGTATGTTCTTATTCCCATTTTCTTAAATATTTCAGGTTTGTTATTGTAGGTGTTTTCCTTCTCTTGTGTTTCTTGCCTAGAGAAGTTCCTTTAGCATTTGTTGTAAAGCGGGTTTGGTGGTGCTGAACTCTCTCAGCTTTTGCTTGTCTGTAAAGGTTTTAATTTCTCCATCAAATCTGAATGAGATCCTTGCTGGGTAGAGTAATCTTGGTTGTAGGTTTTTCTCCTTCATCACTTTAAGTATGTCCTGCCACTCCCTTCTGGCTTGCAGAGTTTCTGCTGAAAGATCAGCTGTTAACCTTATGGGGATTCCCTTGTGTGTTATTTGTTGTTTTTCTCTTGCTGCTTTTAATGTTTTCTTTATATTTAATTTTTGATAGTTTGATTAATATGTGTCGTGGCATGTTTCTCCTTGGATTTATCCTGTATGGGACTCTCTGTGCTTCCAGGACTTTATTAAGTATTTCCTTTCCCATATTAGGGAAGTTTTCAACTACAATCTCTTCAAATATTTTCTCAGTCCCTTTCTTTTTCTCTTCTTCTTCTGGGACCCCTATAATTCGAATGTTGGTGCGTTTAATGTTGTCCCTGAGGTCTCTGAGACTGTCCTCAGTTCTTTTCATTCTTTTTTCTTTATTCTTCTCTGCAGTAGTTATTTTCACTATTTTATCATCCAGGTCACTTATCCGTTCTTCTGCCTCAGTTATTCTGCTATTGATCCCTTCTAGAGTATTTTTAATTTCATTTATTGTGTTGTTCATCGTTGCTTGGTTCCTCTTTAGTTCTCCTACGTCCTTGTTAAATGTTTCTTGCATTTTGTCTATTCTATTTCCAAGATTTTGGATCATCTTTACTATCAGTATTCTGAATTCTTTTTCAGGTAGACTGCCTATTTCCTCTTCATTTGTTAGGTCTGGTGTGTTTTTACCTTGCTCCTTCATCCACTGTGTGATTTTCTGTCTTCTCATTTTGCTTATGTTAGTGTGTTTGGGGTCTCCTTTTCGCAGGCTGCAGGTTCGTAGTTCCTGTTGTTTTTGGTATCTGTCCCCAGTGGCTAAGGTTGGTTCAGTGGGTTGTGTAGGCTTCCTGGTGGAGGTGACTAGTGCCTGTGTTCTGGTGGATGAGGCTGAATCTTGTCTTTCTGGTGGGTATGTCCACGTCTGGTGGTGTGTTTTGGGGTGTCTGTGGCCTTATCATGATTTTAGGCAGCCTCTCTGCTAATGGATGGGGCTGTGTTCCTGTCTTGCTAGTTGTTTGGCATAGGGTGTCCAGCACTGTAGCTTGCTGGTCATTGAGTGAAGCTGGGTCTTGGTGTTTAGATGGAGATCTCTGGGAGATTTTCGCCATTTGGTATTATGTGGAGCTCGGAGGTCTCTTGTGGGCCAGTGTCCTGAAGTTGGCTCTCCCACCTCAGAGGCACAGCCCTGATGCCTAGCTGGAGCACCAAGAGCCTTTCATCCACACAGCTCAGAATAAAAGGGAGCATAAGTAGAAAGAAAGAAAGAGGATAAAATAAAGTAAAATAAAGATAAAATAAAATAAAGTTATTAAAATAAAAAATAATTATTAACAACAAAAATTTTTTAAGTAAAAAGAAAACCAAAAAAAAAAAACGGATGGACAGAACCCTAGGACAAATGGTGAAAGCAAAGCTATACAGACAAAATCTCACACAGAAGCATACACATACACACTCACAAAAAGAGGAAAAGGGGAAAAAATAATATATCTTGCTCCCAAAGTCCACCTCCTCAATTTGGGATGATTCGTTGTCTATTCAGGTATTCCGGAGATGCAGGTACATCAGGTTGATTGTAGAGATTTAATCCGTTGCTCCTGAGGCTGCTGGGAGAAATTGCCCTTTCTCTTGTTTGTTCGCACAGCTCCCGGGGTTCAGCTTTGGATTTGGCCCCCCCTCTGCGTGTAGGTCGCCTGAGGGCGTCTGTTCTTCGCTCAGACAGGACGGGGTTAAAGGAGCAGCTGCTTTGGGGGCTCTGGCTCACTCAGGCCGGGGGGAGGGAGGGGTACGGATGTGGGGCAAGCCTGCGACGGCAGAGGCCGGCCTGACGTTACACCAGCCTGAGGCGCGCCGTGCCTTCTCCCGGAGAAGTTGTCTCTGGATTACGAGACCCTGGCAGTGGTGGGCTGCACAGGCTCCTGGGAGGGGCGGTGTGGAGAGTGACCTGTGCTCGCACACAGGCTTCTTGGTGGCAGCAGCAGCAGCCTTAGCGTCCCATGCCCGTCTCTGGGGTCCGCGCTGATAGCCATGGCTTGCGCCCATCTCTGGAGCTCCTTTAAGCAGCGCTCTGAATCCCCTCTCTTTGCGCACCAGGAAACAAAGAGGCAAGAAAAAGTCTTTTGCCTCTTTGGCAGCTCCAGACTTTTTCCTGTACTCCCTCCCGGCTAGCCGTGGCACACTAACCCCTTCAGGCTGTGTTCACGCCGCCAACCCCAGTCCTCTCCCTGGGATCTGACCTCCGAAGCCCGAACCTCAGCTCCCAGCCCCTGCCCACCCCAGCGGGTGAGCAGACAAGCCTCTCGGGCTGGTGAGTGCTGCTTGGCGCCGAGCCTCCATGCGTGACTCTCTCCGCTTTGCCCTCCGCACCCCTGTGGCTGCGCTCTCCTCCGTGGCTCCGAAGCTTCCCCCCTCCGCCACCCGCAGTCTCCGCCCGCGAAGGGGCTTCCTAGTGTGTGGACACCTTTCCTCCTTCACGGCTCCCTCCCACTGGTGCAGGTACCGTCCCTATTCTTTTGTCTCTGTTATTTCTTTTTTCTTTTGCCCTACCCAGTTACGTGGGGAGTTTCTTGCCTTTTAGGAGGTCTAACCTCTTCTGCCAGTGTTCAGTAGGTGTTCTATAGGAGCAGTTCCACGTGTAGGTGTATTTCTGATGTATCTGTGGGGAGGAAAGTGATCTGCGCGTCTTACTCTTCCACCATCTTCTCCTCTCTCCCATCCCATCATTCTTAACATGGCTGTATTTTCACTTTATGATCCTAGCAATATGTGAAGTTTTGACAGGTATTTTAGCTAACACATGATCAGTTTTTTTTCTTTTCCTGTTCAAACAATTCATTATGAATTTCTTTTAAGATATGCATAATTAATTGGTCATTAATTTAGAACGTGGTTTTAAATTGTGTGGTGCCTTCAAAAGTATTAGATTTGCTTTAAACTTTTTTTTGTAAATATTTTATTCCTTTAATGAATACATTATTATTAAGCAAAACATTGCAGGCAATAATATTGGATATAGGTATGACTAAACTAGACAAAAATCTTAGCCCTCATAGTACTCACTTTCTAGTATAGGAAAACAGAGAAAAACTTAATATACATGTAAGACATATATTATCTTAAGTCATGATAATTATAATGGAAAATGATTTAGAAAAGAGCCTAAGGGTTATGAAGAGTGGTTTTTACAATTTCAGATGGTATGTCCAGAGAAAGTCTCAATAATAAGATAAGATTTAAGTGAAGCCCTGAGGAGGGAGCCATGTTGATAAGGAGAAATGTGAATACCTGTGAATCTGTGGCTGGGGCATGTGATGGACTCAATTGGCTTAAAACCTCAGGAACCATCTTTTGGGCTGAAGGTAGAAGTCATTTCTTTCTACACCCCAAGCTGAAAACTAGGATGGGTGAATTTCTGAATGGACAGTTAAAATAATGCTGAAAAGTCTACATAGTTTATGATTACAGCTATATTACATTCTGGAAAAGGCAAAACTATGGAGATGGTAAAAAGATCAGTGGTTTCCAAGGACTGGGAGGAGGGAGGGATGAATAGACAGAACACAGAGCATTTTTAGGGAAACTATTCTTCATGATACTAAAATGGTAGATACATGTCATTATACATGTGTCAAAACCCTTAGAATGTATAACACCAAGAGTGAACCTCAGTGTAAATTATGGATTTTGGACTATGCATGTGTAAGGACAGACTGTTAGGGAACTCCATATTTTCCACTCAGTTTTTCTGTGAACCTAAAACTGCTCTAGAAAATAAAGTCTACTTAAAAAATATGTAAATCATTGAAAGATCCGCCCCCCCCCCTTAAAAATAATGCTAATGAGAAGGGAGGGAACATTTGCTGGCAGACAAATAACAAATGCCCACTATTACTAAAATAAAATCAGAGAATATTTTTCTTTATCTAATCTGATTCTGGTAGTTCCTTTTGGATATCTAATTTATTTATTTATTTTTTGGCTGCAAAGAGTGGCACGTGGGATCTTAGTTCCCCTACCAGGGATCGAATCCGTGCCCCTTGCATTGGAAGCGCGGAGTCTTAACCACTGGACCACCAGGGAAGTCCCGGATATCAAATTTTTTTAATTTAGTTTTTAAAGACAAGCATAGACTCTATCACTTTATAAACTTTTCTTCCTTTATTATAAATTCATACTAAATATTTTAATTATAAGTAGATATCATTAGGAGAATTAGCATATTCAACTTGTCTCTAATACAGAAATATTGATTTAAGATTTTAAAGTCATGGCCTATTGATAATTTAATTGATTTTAATTCACTTGTTAAAAAGAAATTCAGAGCATTTCTTTGTGTTTTGGAAAAATCAATTGCTATAATGAAGCAACTGATCATTTATACACCAATAGTTACACATACAGTCCATAATTCCATATTCTAATATTGAGGTGTACAGTTAAATCTTTAGATTATAGCTTGATTTTTGGATACCATTTCTATTGGCTTTGAATGAAGGAAATTACGCTTGAAATGGATGCAAAAATTGGTTAAGAAAATATTTAATTAAGAGATATTTTATATGACAATGTAGCAAGAAGGATCTAAAAAGATTAAAATACTCTTTGATATGATCCATTAGTTTTTCATTTTGTTTTTGTTGTTGTTTGGTAAGCATAAAATCTTGTTGTGTACATTATTAGTGTTCTTTCCTTTCAGTGAATAACCCAGGTAGAAGTATTGTTGAGAAAACAAAATACCTGCTTCTGTGTTGTAGTAGAAACACTAGGATAACAAACTGAAGGTTTTCTTTTTTGACATTTTTTCTTTTTGTGTGTCCTCAGATAATGCAGTGGTTTCTGTGTCCAAGACAGAATTATGTCTGAAGAGAATAACAAATATCTTTAGATGGAATGTGGGTTCTTCTATGGGCACAGAAATCATAAGTAACTTCTTGTACATAAGTTAACATATTCATAAAAATGATCTTTGAGTTACAATAACATTATTATCCCTTCTCATTTTAATATCATTCTTTATTGTCATCTTCTTAAGAATCATCAAATAGTTACTGAACACTGTGCATGGTAATAGCTGTCAGTTTCCAAGGGGAAGGATCTTTTTCCCTTCCCTTTTCCTGCTCCCCCCTCTTCATTTCTATTCTAGTCCTTGTTGCTTAAAAACTCTTGCCCTGGAAGAATGGAGAATGCATGTGTGGAATCTCATTCTTTAATATTTAGTTGGAAAATGGGGCTCACGTATTTTATTTCCATCATAACAAGGTGATAGCCTGAATGTAGTTCTAAACAAAATTGTAAGAGGGACCAAGCTGGTGTTTAATACTGTTTTTCACAATTTACACTACTATACCCTTTGCTAAAATCTCCAAATTCTAAACTTCTCTGAGTCTGTTTTAAGACAGACAAAACAGGTTGATACACTCATTCACTTTAAGGTTTCAGAGGCATGTAACACGGTCTCTTGAGGAAGTACTTGTCATTGCTAAAGACGTGTCAGGGAGAGGATATGATTAACTGGTGGCAATGTACTGAGAGTAGGAGAAAGCAGGAGAATAGGAGAGCTGCTTCTAGATCCAAATTCTGTCTGTGTTAACTAAGGCAAAGTGCCGAAACTCCCTTGGGCTCAGTTTCCTGACTTGAAATACACTCATTCATTTATTCAATCATTGAATTAGTATCCACCTCCCATGTGCCTTGCACTGTATTTGTTTCTTGGGAAACAATGGTGAGAGAAAAAGAATGCAATACTTACTCTCATGATGCTCATATTCTAGTAGGGAGAGACAGATTAATCAGGTAATTATACAGATACATAATTTTAAAATGGGGTAAGTGCAATGAAGAGAAGTTACAGAGAGCTGTAACAAAGTTTTGTGCGGTTTGGGACTATATAGCTTCTGAGGCACCTTTCAGATTTAAAATTTTGTAGAGTAATTATAGAATCTTGGATTCAATGGACGAGATACTTGAATGGTGTGTAGAGGTGGGGAAACCTCATCAAGCTCCTCTTATCCTATTATAAAGACAACCTTATTTTCTGCCTTCAGGAAGGGCAAGGCTTGAGGAAGGCATGTTACAGTATTGTTTTATTTGGTTTTTCCAGCATGTCCTGAATTTAAGACTCTGCCCTCTTTTTATGACTTCTAGGAGAGACCTCCAGGTCACTTCTAAACTAGCCCAAGGCTTGTTTTTCTGAACAGTACTACTGGAAGTATTTGAATAGCTAGAACCTATTCACAGTGCATTGCATCTTTTCATTTATATGATATCATTGCCTCATGAAACTACTAATTGTTTCTTTGAAGCTGTTCTTTTATATTTCTGTCCTTTTTGACTTAACTAGTCCCTTAGTTAAAATACTGAAATACTACCTCTCTCAGAGATCCATTCATTCATTCATTCATTTCAGGCATAGTGCTCACTTCTAGAGCCCAGATTAGGTACTAAAACTTCCAGGAAACCTTCCTTGATTCTTCTAGGGAAATTTGATTATAAGATTATAAATATCATGTATTGAGTGCTTTCTTTGTATGAGCTGGGCTAAGCATTCTTCATTCTTTCATTTCATTGAAACCTTGCAATAATCTAAAACATGCAACAACACTATGAGATGGTTTCTCTTATTGTTATTCTCATTTCGCAAATGAGGAAATTGCAACCCATAGCTGGTACGTGGCCAGATCAGAATATAACTCTTAGGGGTACAACTCTTGAATCTCAACTCTTAACCATCACATGGTCCTTCTTCATTTTCATAACACTTGATTTATTATCTCAGAGTGGTGCTTAGCGCTTAATTCATTGTACTTTAAAAGCATTTAAATATGTAGCCTCCATATTTAAAAATGAAATTGTTGTCAGCAGGCCACATATTAAGTTTTTTTTTATTATGCACAGTACCTAGAAAAGTATGTTTTATAAATACATAAATTAATGAATCCTGTGTGGTATCTAAGAGTCTGAAAAAATGTTTAATCAATGCAATAACTTTTGAAGACATACTTCTAGAGTGAGTATCCCAATAAGAAACTATCTAGATGTTTGTACATAAATGGTTAATATATTCAAAATACTAAAATGTTATAGAAATAGGTTACTTTCAGTGTATCATGATATTAAATATTTTATTTAAATTAAAAAAAACACAACACCTAATGTAAACTCTAGAAAGGTATCAAAGGGATGTGTTTATAACATCGAATCTCAGTTACACAAGACCAGTAATGACAGCACTAACATATGAATGTAATAGATTGTATACATTATCAAAAAAGAAGCACTCTTAATAATAGACTGCTAAATAAATAGTTGGAGGGTTATTGATTCAAGCAAACTAACTTCTCTATTTGGAGAAAGAAGCCATAGTAATTGTTGGGAGATATTTCTTCAAATAGGCAAATACAATCTTGTATAGTATTAAGACATCTAAGAGGTGAAATGGAATTCAAAAACTTAAGTTTCCCATTGAATAATCTCCAATTTTTTATTAGCTCAAAGTTTTAGATAGGTAGATGGATACAGATATTTGAATAGATATAGAGAGGGATATAATTAAAATGAATAGAACAACTTCATTTTGAAACTTTTCGTAGATCACTTTTTAATACATGGATATTCAAAACAGAGTTTGTGATTCTCTTTTATATAGATGGAAGATTGTAGAGGTTTATTTAGATCTTTATTTTGTTCCTTAATTGCTCTAAATTCAAAAGTAAATTAATTGGCCAAATTTTGATTATTTTGAAATAATTCACACATGGCCCATCTTACCTATATTTGTGTTGACTGAATACTGAGTATGAAATATGTGAAAACACATATGTATTATAATGACTGGCATTATTTTAGTTATACAATTCTTAAGAAAAAATATAGACTTCTCTGTAGTTAATACTTTCTTTGCTCTTGTACTAAGATTTATAAGTAGGACTGATTTATCCCTAAATCTGATACTGCTTTTTATTTTAAAAATGCAAGAAAAAAATGATTACCAACTAGGGTAATATTTTCCTATGGACTTTTGATAAATGGGACAATGACTTAATTGGTATATTTCTTTTCCCACTGGTGCACTAATTAGGTGAGATATACTGTAAATTAGAATTGATGTGATGTTGTAGAGTTGCTTATGAAAGTAAAAGAGTAAAATCTGATTATCAAGCAACTACATATCACTCAAAAATCACTTAGGAGATACATTCTTAAATTAATGAGTATTAGGAATGCTGAAATTACTTGTCATTTTTAACTTGAATTTATATTACTTTAGTCATATACATGTGAATATTACATATGACACTAATTTAATTTGGGGAAATAAATATATATATACATATATATATGTGTATATATATATATATATATATATATATGTATATATATATGGTTAAAGGTAACCTTTGACATATATCTATTAAATATGCTCATATGTTTGTGATCTAAATAATTAGTATCATTAACTTATTCTAATTTTTTATGCATTACCATAGCCTTATTTATGATTTGAACTAATGGTTTATTCAAAAACAAGAGTTCTGTCTTGAAAGGGAAATAAAATATAATTAGTATTATTATATAAGTGCTTGAGTACATGTGATAATAAATTATATAGATAACTATATACTTTTTATTTCAATTTATAGTGACAGTTGGTGAATTTTCACACTTAAAATAAGTACATATTCTTTCAACTGATATCAGTGGAACTTGTGAACACATATCCAAAGGCAAAATAGATCAGTAGAATATCTAGTTTTCAAGGTTATGTTTTTATATGTGTGTGTGTGTGTATTTTTGTGTGCATGTGCTTTCTAAAGAACCATGTATAAATTTTAATGGGACTTTTAGCTCAAAGGTAAAAGGTTGAAAGAAATCCGTGATGTTCAGGTTACTTTCAGTCATTTTGTGGCCTTATGGCAAAGTGAACTCACTGAGATGTTGCAATGCTACAGATGTCTTTTCTGGTTTTGATGTTTGCAAACCAATAAACTACCTTCAACATCTCTGCTGCATCTGACTTTTGCTGTGACTTGGATAACTCTTTGGGTTAAATTAAGGAGTAATAAATTAGTACTCATAGTTGATCATGGATGAAAAGACAGGCTGTCTAATGGACAGGGATGTCAGAATTATACTCTTTTGAACCAAGACATTGTTAGTTCCAAGCTAATAAAGAAAGAATATGCATCTTTTCAGCAGAGTAGTCATTAGTTGTTCCACATATCCACTGTGTTCTGATTATTTCTAATTATTTACTACACTGTAATACAGAAAGTCGGCAGAAAGAGACTCAAATCAATAGATGATTTATTCTAATTTCTAGGGACTCTCCATTGTTCGTTTCTAGTAATTTTACTTCCACTTCTTTGTGCTTGATTTGAAAAAGAACAGTGTTAAAAATAATTATTCAGGAAGGGAGATTTACCCTGAGGTGGCAAGGGTTTGAATACTTTTTTCTAACATTTTTAGTAGAGGTTTTATGTGGAGAAGAGGAGAGTTAATTTAAGTGTTGTGCTTCAAGTAACATTAGATTTGGCTGCAAGTGATAAAACTTGCTCCCCTGCCCCTGCCACTCCCCCAAACAGTGGCTCATTCTATGTTGGTCCATCTTCCTCAACACACTACTGGTATCTCATTGTCGACGTGGCTGCTCCAATTGCAGGCATCATATTCATGTTTCAGTAACAGAAAGGTGAAAAGGGTATGAAAAAAGCACACACTTCCCTTTATTCATAATTTTTGGAAGTTTCTGAAAGTTGAATACCGGTTCTGCTTACCTACCATTGGCCATGCTTTGTTATGACTACATTAAGAGGTTGCAAGGGATCCTAGGAAACGTAGATTATATTTCAAAGTTAAGAATTCAAAGTTCTTTATAGAAAAGGAGGAGACTGAACACTGCGGGGGAACCAGCAGTTTCTTCCACAGGGTCAAATAAAAATCAAATTGAGACTTAGGCAAGGAGAGACTTTACTCAGGACTATTGCAAGAAGAGTGAAAGGCACTATTGCAATAGGGGGACGGGGACTTTTTTTATACGCTCCAACCGTGAGCTCTGCAGGCATCTCAAAAGTTAATCACAAAAGGGCTTTTCTTTATTAGGGAGGAATCAACAAAGCTAGAAAGAAGCAGGTGTAGGGAAGTGGGATGAAGGAGGATGGTGTGACTGGACAGCAGATCAGTGAATGTTTTACCCTGGGGTCAGCCTGTTCTCTGGAGTTTTATGCTGACTAGGGTTGAGGGCAGGCCAAAGTCCAACAGTCTGGGGGAAAGTTTGGTTTTCAAGCATTTTATTCTGATTGATCAGTGGAGGCAAAACAGTTCAGCTCATCATTTATGAGACAAAGAATGAGAGTTTGAGGTCTGTCTGGCCTTGTCATAGGTAACAAGGGAGCAGCCATGAGCCTTATCTAAGCCATGTAGGGAAGGATGTTTCTTTACGTAAGCCCTTTTCCAAAACACAAAAGGGTGGAGGGATTTCTCTGTCCTTCCCTGTTTACCAGGATTATAGGCTTGGGTAAAATCCACATTGTCACTGGAATGAGAATAAAGGTAGCTCTAAATTCTAAGTTTATTGACTTAGAATAGGTTGGATAGTCACAATGACAATGTACAGTAACTGTGACTATGTTAGTTAAACCCATCCTACTGAAGCCACTGTTTCAGTCAGTGCTTATGGGGTACACTGGTATGGATTGTACCCTGAAAGGGGATGAATTTTTACTCATGAAGATGAGAGGCTGAACCTCAGGCAAACTAGATTTTCAAAGGCAGAACTCAGAAATAAGTGGAAACTGTTTTCTCTCTTTTGACCCACTCTTTTGAGTCTGGACATTCAGTTTAGACTTTAACCTTCAGTAAAATTTAAAGATAGTTTCTGACTATGAAGACAGGTGGGGATTTAGGCCAAGCGTGCTTGAATGAGCTTATTTTGAAACTAAATGATCCAGTGACATATTGCTTTCTCCATATATATATATATATATATATATATATATATATATATATAATTTTTTTGGGGGGGGGGTTACTTCCAAACCTGGTAAAGCTTTTAAAATGTATAAATCATTTTTCAAATTTAAGCTTTCACTGGTGTAATAAAGAGGCTACCATGGTGACAGTTGTAATAATTTGGAAAGAATTTAGGCCATGATGTGAAGCTTCTCTTCTGAGTTGAAAGATACTTCTGCTTTGTTTTTATTGTTGATGTGATGGGTTATGGGTGAAGAGTCAGCTGCCTTTCTTGAGAATGATATTTTCTTTATTCATGGAGTCTTAGCAAAAACATACTGAGTATATGCCTGGGCCCAATAAATATGTTTTTAACCAATTGAAAAATGAAACATAAAAAACAAGGTATATGGAGTTCAAAATTACTAACATGATCTAGATTGAAAGCCATAATTTAGTGTGAGTCAAATTAGGTTTGTTAATTCCTTGCATGTTTGGAACATTATTCAGGGATTTGGATAGAGGAAGAGTAAGAAATGAAGCCAGCTATTCTCAGAAGCTTTAATAAATAAGATACACATAATCAAAAAAAAGTGTACCAATGGCTGTTGTTCACCATCTAACTTGCTCTTCTAGAAGGGCCCTGCCTTTGTATCACATGGCCCCTATACTCTGTTATAGTTACCCTGCTTTCTCATACAAAGTGACATGGTAGGATTATCTTGTACATTTTTTGACCTAGACCTCGGAATAAGCCATTCATCAAAGGAATCTTAGTTCTTTCTAGAAGGAAATTAAATTTAGAGACTACAACTGTATACTAGGGGTAGGCTTCATCTTATGACTTACTTTCTCCTAGTTCATATTAAGTATTCATGAATGAATGATTCTTATGGCTATTCTTATATTTTTCTTATACAGATTGCTTTTCTTTTAAATTACGTAACCATTTGAACAAACAAAATAGTTGTCATAATATGCCAGATATATAGTCCAAGATTTAACAAATGTTAGTATTTGTCTTATTTGCTTTATATCCTATAGATAAAGATATATACAAAAGTAACTATCTAGAAATTGATGTGAATCATATATAAAACAGTATGTGTGGATGTGTTTGATATTTAAAATGTAGAGAAATAGCATGATGAGGTATACATATTTTCTCAACTTACTTTTATAGTCAACTTGCTATTTTTGAGATTTGCCTATGTTAATATGAAAATGTATTTTGCTGTACAGTGTTACATTGAATGAATAAACAACAGGTTAACTGTCTATTCTCTGACTGAAAGAATATTAGGGTTGTAGCATTTTACTCTTATTTACAATACTGCAACAAGACATTCTGTCTCATGTCCCCTTGTACTCATGTGCAAGAATTTCCTCTAGGGAAGTTATCTACAAGTAAAATTGCTGCCTTGGATAATATGTACATGTTTCATGTTACTAAGTATTAATGGAATTTCCTCTCCAAATTGGTTGCACAAACTTACACTCTTACCATTATCAGTGTTTCCATCACCTCAAGTCCTTATTATTATTTGAAATTATAAGATATTTATATCTGTGGAGTAATAACTTTTTAATTTGTATTTTCCTGATTACCAGTAAAATTCTGTAGTTTTTCAGAAGTCTGTTTGGGTTTCTTCATCATATTTATATTATTTGACAGTTATAGGGCTAGCCAAGTTTTCTTTTTCATAAGTCAATTTTGATAACTTATTTTGTCTAGAATGTTGTCTAATTAATCTAAATTTTTATATTTATTTGCATAAGTTAGTTTCAACAGTTGTTTATTATTTTAAGTACAGTTTATTTTATGTATTTATGTTCTTCCTTTCACTGGACATTTATTTGGCCTTCTCTATTTTCTCTTTTCCCCCAGCTTTATTGAGATACAAGTAACATATGATTTTATGTAAGTTTAAAGTGTACAAAGTGATGATTTGATACACACACACACACACACACACACATATTGTAAAATGATTACCACAATAAGGTTCATTAGCACATCCATCACTTCACATAATTACTTTTTTTTTTTTTTTTTTTGGTGAGAATATTTAAGCTCTAATCTCTTAGTAACTTTCAGGTATATAATACAGTTGACCCTTGAACAACACAGGTTTGAACTGTGCAAGTCCACACATATATGGATTATTTTTCAATAAATATGTACTACACACTACTACACAGTCCTCAGTTGAATCACAGATGCAGAACCTCAGATGTGGAGGACCTACTATAAAGTGCTAATCAGATATTCTACTGCGTGGGGAGTCGGTGTCCCTAACCCCTGAGTTGTTCAAGGGTCAACTGTAAAGTATTGTTAACTATAGTTGCCACGCTGAGTATTAGATCCTCAGAACATAATCTTCTAACTGGAAGTTTGTACCCTTGAACAATATCTCTGAATTTCCTTCACCCCAAGACCCTGGCAACTGCAATTCTACTCTGTTTCTATGAGTTTGGCTTTTTTTCCTTTCCTCGTGTGAGTGAGATCATACAGATAGTCTTTCTTTAACTTATTTCACTTAGCATATTGCCCTCAGGGCCCATCCATGTTGTTGCAAACGGCAGGATTTCCTTCTTTTTATGGCTGAATAATACTCCCTTGTGTGTGTGTGTCTGTGTGTATGTATGCTACATTTTATTAATTTATTCATCCATCAGTGGATACTTAAGTTGTTTCCATGTCTTGGCTATTGTAAGGAATGTTGCAGTGAACATGGGGGTAAAGATATCTCTTTGAGAGAGTAATTTAATTTCCTTTAGATATATACCCAGAAGTAAGATTGCTGGATCATGTGGTATTTCTATTTTTAACTTCTCAAGGAACCTCCATATTGTTTTCTATAGTGGCTGTACCCACAGTGCACAAGGACTCCCTTTTCTCCACATTCTCTCCAACACTTGTTATCTCTTGTCTTTATGACATTAGCCATTCTAACAGGTGTGAGGTGATACCTCAGTTTGGTTTGGATTTACATTTTCCTGAAGGTTAGTGATGCTGAGCATCTTTTCATGTACCTGTTGGCCATCTCTATGTCTTCTTTGGAATCATGTCTATTCAGGTCCTCTGCCTGTTCTGATTTGTTTTGTTTTGTTTGCTGTTGAGTTGTATGAGTTCTTTATATATTTTGGATATTAACCCCTTATCCGATTTACAGTTTGCAAGTATTTTCTCCTGTTCTGTAGGTTACCACTTTATTTTGCTGATCCTTTCTTTCTATTGTAGTTTTTCCTGTGATGTAATTTCACTTGTTGATTTTTGCTGTTGTTGCTTTTGCTTTTGTGTCATATCAAAAAACAAACTTTGCCAAAATCAATGTCAAGGACCTCTTCCCCTATCTTTTCTTCTAGGACTTTATGGTTTCAGGTTGGCCTTCTCTGTTTTCTTGATCAGTCTTACAAATATTTTTCATTGTTATTAGTCTTTATAAACAAACAGCTTCTGCTTTGTTTTCCTTATGTTCTTTGATTCAGTTTTTATAACAATTTGGTAACTATGTGTTAGTATCTCTATTAAAGATGAACACCCTGGAGATCAAAGAGGTGGAGTTTACACACACATACACACACACACACACACACACACACACAACAAACAAACAAAAAACAGTAAAAGTGTTAAATCCTGACTCAAACCCAAGTACTATACTCTGACTCTTAGTTTTTTAACCTCGTTACCAGTAATCAGGAACTGACAGTCTTGTTTATAAAGTTTATAGACACATAAGTTAATACGTAGAAGAGAAATCCTGTACAGAACATACCCAGGCACATTTCCATTTTCCAGTATGTTGACAAATAGACTTCCTAAGGATTAACCAAAATATATTTTTCCATAGCAGTAGGCATAACTTTAGCTTCTGTTGAAAGGACCTGGGCAGTCATCCGTAGCATTCGTTCATCCAGATGGTCAGCACCATAAAAATTTGGGTGAAGATTAGGATATGCCGGTGAGCTGTAGATGCTTCACAGCTTGACACTCCTGAAATGATTTTTTTTTTTACACTGCCTAAAAGCTCAGAGTCTTTCTTATTTTGAAACAGAGAGAGAAGCCATTGTTTACATATTGTTTTAATTCCAGTATATAATCTTCTGTAATCCTAATCATCACATTGTGTAATGTTTAGAGGACAATTGTCTTAAGCTTTTTTTTGTAAATTGGAATATAGAGTAAAAGTAGGTTCCCTCATCAAACTGGCCTGCGTATTTTCTGTAACACTATAGGTAAGCATGCTTTTCGATATAACACAGAGAAAGCAAACTTCCTTGAAAAATTCATCAAAGCTATACCACTACTTTGCTATCTAGATAATTTTTCAATTTTAATTATAATATGGGATTCTAATTTGTATGAATAAAATATTTCTAAGCTTCTCTATATATATATTTGGTAGCTTGAAATATTATAATATTTCAAAAATATCTAAAATTGTTTAAAAGTAATTTACAGAGAAAAATGTTAACTCGTTTTATTCCATGGTTCAAATGTCACATCTGTTGGGAATAAAATTAATTAAAGCTGCAATATTTTAAGTTCAATCATTGTCCATATTTATATTCTTAAATTTGAATTTAGAAATGTCAGGTAAAGGCTTCCCTGGTGGCACAGTGGTTAAGAATCCGCCTGCCAATGCAGGGGACATGGGTTCATGCCCTGGTCTAGGAAGATCCCACATGCTGTGGAGCAACTAAGCCTGTGTGCCACAGCTACGGAGCCTGCAAGTCACAACTACTGAGCCCACGTGCTGCAACTACTGAAGCCCATGTGCCTAGAGCCAGTGCTCCGCAACAAGAGAAGCCACCACAATGAGAAGCCCACGCACCGCAACGAAGAGTAGCCCCCACTCACCGCAACTAGAGAAAACCCATGCACAGCAATGAAGACCCAACACAGCCAAAAATAAATAAATAAAATAAATTTATTAAAAAAACATGTCAGGTAAAATATGTACTATATATGTCTGACTCTGAAAAGAATCCCCACCTATTTAAATTAGAAACATTAAGAAGAAAAAAAAAGAATGTAAAAGAATGAAATTAGAACAATCTCTAAGACCATATACAAAAATAAACTAAAAATGGATTAAAGACCTAAATGTAAGATCAGATACTATAAAACTCCTAGAGGAAAACATAGGCAGAACACTCTTCAACATAAATTGCAGCAATATTTTTTTGGATCTGTCTCCTAAAGTAAAGGAAATAAAAGCAAAAATAAACAACTGAGACCTGATTAAACTTAAAAGCTTTTGCACAGCAAAGGAAACCATCGACAAAATGAAAAGACAACTCACTGAATGGGAGAAAGTATTTGCAAACGATATGACTGATAAGGGATTAATATCCAACATATTTAAACAGCTCTTACAACTCAACATCAAAAAGACAAACAACCTGATTTAAAAATGGGCAGAAGAACTGCATAAACATGTTTCCAAAGAGGAAATGCAGATGGTCAACAGGCATGTGAAAAGATGCTCAACATTGCTAATCATCAGGAAAATGCAAATCAAAACCACAATGAGGTATCACCTCACACCTGTCAGAATGGCTATCATCAAGAAGAACACAAATAACAAATGTTGGTGAGGATGTGGAGAAAAGGGAACCCTCTTGCACTGTTGGTGAGAATGTAAATTGGTGCAGCCATTGTGGAAAACAGTATGGAGGTTTCTCAAAAAACTAAAAGTAGAACTACCGTATGACCCAGCAATTCCACTCCTGGGTATATATATCCAAAAACAACAAAATCACTAATTGGAAAAGATACCTGCACCCCAGTGTTCATAGCAGCATCATTTACAATTGTCAGGATATGGAAGCAACCTAAGTGTCCATCAATAGATGAATGGATAAAGAAACTGTGGAATGTATATATATGCAATGGAATACTAATTAGTCATAAAACAAGGACAAAATTTTGCATTTGCAGAAACATAGATGGACTTGGAGGGCATTATGCTAAGTGAAATAAGTCAGAGAAAGACAAATACTGTAAGATATCACTTTTATGTGGAATCTAAAAAATACAACAAACTAGTGAATATAACAAAAAAGAAGCAGACTCACAGATATAGAGAACAAACTAGTGGTTACCAGTGTGGGTGGGGAGGGGTAATAGAGGGGTGTGGGAGTGAGAGTTTAGGAAAGAAAAGCAGATGAAAAGAGACTTGTTTGAAGTCATAAAATCAATTCGTAATAAAATATAGTAAGGCCAGAAATGGAGAATGCATTATTTTCTGAGTTGTACAGTATAAGAATGATAATGTATCTTTTATAAATACCATGCAATAACAAAGACTTGTTTGAAAATATAGAGTGAAATAAAAATATATAACATCTATTCTTATTCACAATTTTGTATAGGTATTATGGGAGTTCACCATACCATTCTCAAAAAATAAAAGCTGGTGCTCTTTCAGTACCATGGGGGTAAGAGAGTAGGAGACATTCCTTTTCACTGTCAAGACCCAGTGGGAAGAATGACAGAGAACGCCTTCTAGAATTGGAGCAGTAGTGGACAGAGATATACTTTTTTCCCTTCCTGACAATATATGTGATACATTTGCACATAAAAATGATGGTAAAGAATAATATTAATAGTAGTATAGTTAAACTATATAAATTTATCTAAGGCATCCTGAAAGCCTAACAATTATTTCATAGCAATTCTTAGATGGTAAACTATATCTTGAGTTACAATCAACTAACCAACAAATAAACTTTAGGGGTGTAAAGCATAGTCATTCATAAATTTATCAGACCTATTCAGTCTATTATTTTCACCTTTATCAATTTCGGAACTCATACCATATTTCATCAAATCTAAGATGTGCTCTATTATAAGACATATTATTTTACATATCCCTATGAACGAAAAAAAATCCAATTAAATGACCCTGTATTAATTCTAAACTCAATCCTGATTTCAGGGGTAATAAAATGTGAAAAAACACATCTTAGAATTGAAGAAATGTGACATTTTCTTAATATGCTTCCTCTTGTGTCTAATCTTCCACATTTCAGCCTCATCATTTTAAAGTTCTATATTCCATTATCAAATTTGTCATTTTGCTGTGATATTAGTTTGTCTCTTTTGTGGTTCAGTATCATATAAAATCTACAGATAGCCTATGGTGTTCCATTTTGCTTTTTCATGTCACTTCTTATTTTGTAAAATGAAAAAGAAAATATTTTATTGCAGTGGTCCTTTAATGAAAATTAAGGACATCTCTTTCTGAGTTATTACACAGAAAAGCTTCAGTTTTTTTCACCCATTTTTTGAAAAACTTTGGCTATGAACCAATTTATTTTGTAATAGTTTAAGAATGAAGGTATGTATGTGGCATTGGACATGATGTGAGTATGCTGTTTGGTTAAAGATTTAAATATTATTTTAAATTAATGTATCACATTGTATCTCCCTTGATATAATTGTAATTACAAAGTCTTTGTAATATTGCTAATTTTTTAGCTTTAGACTTTTTCTTATCTCACCTTAATACTTTAAGATAGATACATAGATAATGGAAAAACAGGTACAGAATGAAAACAAATAAAAATTTAGTAACTGTGGTTGATGTACCACCCAGATCATTTTCAGGAATGAAAGTTACTCCTCTAACTCCTGGAAATGCTGTGAAAAGAAAAACAAAACAAAACAAAAACAGAAACAACAACAACAAAAAACCCTGCCTTGCTCAAGGTCATATATCTTTCTAAGGAAGTCTGCATCCAATGACTGATCATCACAAGGCATATAAAGGCCTGGTGCCCTTGACCCAAATGAGAATAACTATGAAGGCCTGTCATATCTTCAGAGTACCCCATAGAGTTGGCTGAAATCTTTCTTTGGACTGTTATCACTGCTCAGATTCTCCCTCTGCTCAGTCCTGCCTCCTACCCCTAGGTGTTTAATTCCAGGATCATCCCCTAATAAATGTCCTGCTTTCAAGTCTCCATCTAGAAGTCTGCTCCTTGGGAAACCTAGCCTGGACAGCAAGCTGACCAAAATTTACAAATGAAGTACATAAATGTTTTCTCTTCACCAAGGGCTACAAAATACAAGGTGGACATATTTGGATTATTGTCTGTATGTGGAGGAAGAATTTAGGCATATTCCTCCACCAATTATTTAACGATATTTGAATGAGAGTGCACTGGCGAGTCATGCTGTTAGCAATAACAATATCGCTATTAATTAGCAATAATGAAAGGGAATTATCTTTTCCATAAACTAGGGGACAGATCCATGCATTTGAGAACAAGATGGATAAAGGAGTCTGAAGTGGAAAACACCAAATGAAGACTCTCAGACCCAGAGGGCCCAAATCCGGGGCCTTTAGAGACTAGATTAAACACATTATTTTTTCTTAGTTTTTATTCTGAGGGAAGGATTGTATGCAAAATAAATTTGGTTTTATTTCTCTAGCATTTTGTTTGTGAAATTGTTTTCCCAAGTGATTGATGCTGATCTGTGTGCAAATGAACTTTATTTGTAAATTGCATATTGTATCATTTTTAAACACTATTTTATTAGCATAAATATTTTAAGAGCTGTATGCTGGCATGAGAAACTGTTTCTTATTTAATCTTCCATGTTTTGGTCACTATTCTAGGTATTGGAAATTAAATATGATTAAGACTGCTCTGGTTCCCAAATATCCTGGTGTGGAGACAATTTATTCTACTTACAATGCAATATGTTAAACGTATATTTGAGGGATATACAAAAAAAAAAAATACAGTGTGATTACAAAAGATATAATAAACTCAGAGTGGCATGTTGGGGTGTCTTACAATATAAGCAGATTGTATTAGAGCTGGATTCTAGGAAAGAAATAGAAATTTGCTGTATAAGGACAGAAGGAAGTCTATTTCAATGCTAAGTAACTGAGGTTAATGAAAGCAGAATATACTCATATAAAGGGATTTTCTCTAAATGTTCTTGGAAGGAACTGACAAGAATATAAGACAGGCTGAGGAGTTTGGACTTTATTCTAAAATACACAGGAGCCATCAAAAGTTTTGTAAACAAGAAAGCATGATGTTTAAATTTATTTCAGAAAGCTTGTAGCACAGACAAGGATTGGGAGAGTAAATTAAGGAGTGAAGACATTGATCTCAAGGAGAACCTTTAAAACACTGGTTGTAGAGAGAAGATTAGAGTTTCTAACTAGGGAAGTGATTGTGAAAATAGGAAAAAACCTTTTGGAAAGATATTTCAGTGGTAGATTCAAAAGGAATAGGAGCCTAATCAGACATAGTACAAAAGTGGGATGAGAGAGAGAGGAGAATCAAGAGGGCAGTAAGGTTTTGTTTTGAGTTGAGGAAGAAGAAGAATACTTTATCAGGAATCAGGAAGTATGTGTGTACAACTTTCTCTAATGGAGATGCGGAGAAGTAGGCCAAAACAACAGCTAATGCAGTTTTTTTTTTTTTTGCCTGGACTACATTCATTTATAGTCTTAGATTATTGACAGCTAAAATATGGTTGCTGAAAGGAAAGTATATTATGTACTGAGTTAATTTGGACTAGTTGTTTCCAGTGGTATTGACATTAAAACTACTACGTTGTTGGATTGGAATATATATACAAGGACAGGTGTATCTATTTTTGATAGAAACTTTAGAAGAAAAGTTGTAGCATCGTAAGGGAGTACTCTTTCTCTCTTATTCAAAGAACTTTAAAGTTCTGGGTCTCTCTCTAGTTGTTAACAAAAACAATGTTCTACTTACTGTTGTGAGGCTACATAAATGAAATGTAAAACAGTAATTAGTTGGGTTTTGAGGTTCTGGTTCTTAGAAGTTGCCTGGGTGTACAAGTTTATATAAAATGAAAGGAAGCATTTCACAATTTGGAGGTGTCATAAACTTTTACACTGTAGATCTTCATTGTAAGGAAATATAACTTGCTTTTTGAGAGATCTTAATTTTTAAGATTGCTTAATATCCTTAGTACATAGCAATTAATAAAATTAAGCAATTAAAAGTTTAGTTGGATGGGTCCTTGATTTTATAGTGAGGTCAGGGGTTACTAATACCAGTGTTCACATACATAGCATTAGTCTGAGCTTTTATGTTGTACTGCCATAGAACTTAATATAAAATACTCATATTTTATTATTTTTCTCTAAATATTTAGATGTTTTTATTACTTCATAAATACAACGCTCTTTTTTTATTATGTCCAAAACTTCCAATAAACAAAGCAATAAAATTGAAACATAGGAAATTACAATATTAAACATGAAAACTTTCTTGAACAAGTTACCACTGATATCTAATATTGACATAACTTCAAATGAGAACCCTATGTCTCTTTTGGGAAAAGAGAGAACAAGTAAAAGAAACAGCCATTAGGAGAGAAATTTCAATTTTGCAAGTGCAAGAAAGAAGCATTAAGCTGTAATTTAAAAAGTTATTGGAGACCTCTGGAAAGCTTGAAGCAAATTTAATTAATGCAACCTATCTACTTTTCTTTGTACACTATAAAAAAATTAGTAATCTGAGAATCAACTTTTCAAAGTTTATGGAATTTTGCAACATATATTTTAAAAGCTAAATAAATTTTAAGATTCCATGGAATTAAAATTATCTTAAAATTATCCTGGGCTATAGATTATGATATAAATAAATCACCACATTACTAACAAGAGTCATTTGTAGCCATGTGAAAAATTAATACAACCTATTTTAATAGAACAAAAAAAGACATATTTGATATTATCTTCTGAGTTTTGATATGCCATAAAGAAAGAGAATTACATTGAGAGACTGCCAAGTAATATATCATGCAGTTCTGAAAGGACTATATCATTAGCGTGCCACAGGTATTCTAGTAAGTAGGATCAGTGGAGTATTCAAATGTCCTTTCTAGAGCAGTTTCAGTCTTCACACAGTAGAACTCAATTATAGATACAAAACAAATTCATTAAAAAGGGTACCATTCTTTTTGTACTAAAGAGTGTTATCTCAGTAGGAAGTACTTGGAAGGAGTATTGACTAAAGAGAGAAAGGAAAAGAAGACAGAAAGATAGTGTGTGTGGCAGGGTAGAGGTGGAGAGGGGAGGGTATTCATTTGGCAGGTAATAGAAGTAGACTTATGACATGGATACACAATATGTTATAAATTATCTTAAGATACTTTCTTATAACAAACATGAATAGTTTAGACACATTGATTCAAAAGATATATAATAAAAGGAAATTATTTTAGCATATTTATTTAGTTAATTAAAATCCAAAGATTCCTTTATTAGCCAAGATATTAATCATAAAACATGATGGTTTATCTAAGGAAAAGAATAATTTTTCTAGGTTTTAGTTGACTAATTAATATATTACTAATTTAATATATCTTTAGATTTTCTTCCTATTAAGTTTATATAATATTGACAATAAACATGTTATGTTAAATTTAATTAAGTATTTTGATACCAATATATGCTTGTATCTAACACATTCCTCAAAGATAATACCAAACTGGTGTTTGGAGACAGGAATCATTTAATAAAATTATTGTGTAATTGCTAATGGTAATTATCAATAGTTATTAACTCAGATAAAATATTTTCAATCTACTTACACAGGTACTCTTCTATTAAAATAGCTTCTGATTATATAAAGTGGAATTTACTTCAGGAAGTTGTGGTGTCTTATGCAACCTTTTTAAAGCATTAAAGTAGAAGTGCACATGCTAAAATTCATGAACTATCCATTTCTTCATTCTCTTACCCATCCATGTATCCATCGACATGATACAGTGTACTGAACAATAGGCAATGAAGGACTAATTGTATTTTGTGAGATTATTAAAAAGAGATGATCCTCTCTCGTAGTAGTTTTACTGTGCAGTATGGTGCTAAAGAAAAACTTGTCTGTAAACATTTCACAGCTTAATGCTAAAGCCTGCCATAAGATATAAAGGAACAATACTTTGTTACCTTACAGCTGGAAAGTGTCCATCAAATATTTTATAATGAATACAATCTTCAATAACAATGGACATTATACCCAGTTCAACCAAATTTAAAAATAGATATCAGCCATTTATTCCCATGCCTTAAGTAGGATAAATCTGTTAGACACTTTAATTCAAATACTATATTCTAAGATCAGTTGGGTTTTTTCTTTCCCAGAATGTCATGTCTATTCAAATCCACAAACCTGATATTATTATGCATCACTGACTGTGTTTCTTGTTGGAGTAGGCAACGAAATTGACAAACTAGAGCATAGATTAGGAAAATCACTCAGTGTAAAACTACAGTTCAAGCAGGATTTGGAGCAAGTAAATGGTAAATTATAGTACCTTATCTTCAAAATTTTATAAATTGAATAAGTTGTACTTCTTAAAATTAGAGTAGACATCTAGTCAGTTTTTTCCTGTAGTAAGAAATGGTTATGGTGTTAAAATATGCATTTTATCTTCTGTTTGGAGCTTAAGGTATGACGATGAATCTCATCTTTACATAAAATCAAAGTATATTTCACACAGTGAATTTTTACAAACCAGTTTGCGCAGAACAGTCATTAAGAGTAATGGAAATTGAACATATACAGACACTGTTACAGCACAACAAAATTTAAACCTCTAATGTACAGGATATTACCAAGCATGAAAGAGTCATGAGTTAAGTTGGGATCTTAAAATTAAAAGGTATATAATTTGGTTTACAGATCAAGTTGATCTTTCCCATGTTTGCAGAACTTGCTGATTTGTCACCAAATGTTGCTACAACTAGAAAGATAGTTCTTCACTGCTTTAACCAGGTGCAGTACATCTAGCATGAAATAATTGTAGGGTAAATGAATGCGTGTGTTATCATATAGGGAATTTATGGAAAATTTTTCAATGGGTGTTGAGGACCTAAAATGTATTCTCTCCTGCTCTGGAAATGTTTCACTAGCATTCTATCGTGTTTTAAAATTCTTTTTCAGACCTTCTCTCCCACACCTGCTCTTTAGTTACCAAATTTTTACTAGGGTTTGGTGAATGTCTTAGTCAGCTAGGGCTCCCATAACAAAGACTGGGTATTTAAATGACGGAAACATATTTTCTCCCAGTTCCAGGGGCTGGAAGTCCAAGATCAAGGTGCCAGCAGGAATCGTTTCTCCTGAGGCCTCTTCTCAGCTTACAGACAGACAGCATCCCACTGTGTCCTCACATGCCTTTCTTTTGTGTATGCACATCCCTGATGTTTCTCTCTCTTCTTATAAGGCCACCAGTCCTATTGGATTAGGCTCCCCACCTATATAACCTCATTTAACCTTAATTACCTACTTAAAGGCCCTGTCTCCAAATATGGTCACATTGGGGATTAGGACTTCAACATACGAATTTTGAAGTGAGAAAATCTGATCCATACATTCAATCATTATTTGTTCTTTCTCTTGTTACACTAAAAGTTAAGATTTGATCTCATTTGCAAGCCTCTATGGGTATTGGACTAATTCCGTATATTTAGACCTCATTTTACACAATTATTTTGCTGGTGGAAAATGTTTAAATTGAAATGAATGTTAATGAGAAGCAGTTTAGTAATTGAGTTTAGTAGTTAATCCCTTGGATCTAGGCCAGGCTGCCTGGATTTGGATCCCATCCCTACCACTCATTGTCTGAGAGACCTTGAGAAAAGTTACTCCCTGTACCTAAGTCTTCTTATTTGTGAAGTTGGTATAAGTAATGCTTTGAAAGCGATTCACAAAGTATTATAAAAACTCATGACAAATAGTAAATGCCTTATAACCATTAGCTATGTTTATTATTAAGGATATTTTTCTACATATTCTAACACTTAAAGGAATACTTTTATTTTAAGTGAAGGAGAATTTTTTAAAAAATGTTTTCAGTTGCAAGTTAGTGAAATGTATGGACTCTGGTGTCAGGCTGCCTTGGTTTGTATCCTGGTTCTACCACTTTTCAGCTTGGTGTCATTTGGGAAGTCGCTTAACCTCTCTAAGCCTAATTTTGCTTATGGGCAAAATGACAGTTAGAAATAGCACTTCATGGGGGTGCTGTGAATATTACATGCAGTAGTTTAGATAAAACAGAGCATTGCCAGGCACAAAATGAGAATTATTTCTCATAATTTTTCACTTATATAAATATTAATATAAACATGAACATCCCTTGATTTAACTGTTTACTAAAATTGTGCTTCATGCTCTGTTTTATTTTTTAATTCAGCCAATCCTGAACCGTAATCAGATTCTTCCTAACTGCCATTACTGCAATTCAAGGTTTTCCTTCTACTTTTGGGGACAGTTCTGAGCAGGAAAATGGAGAAGGAGACTCCCAAAGCAGTCTCTGCAGATTGATTTTGTTTGTCTGAAGTTTGGGTACATGATGAGCAGTGCCAGTGTGTCATGTCAAAATCTGTGGGAAAGAAATGGTTAGGTAAGCCACCTTATTCCGATGAAACAAACCCAAGTCACCCCATTTATGGCCACTCACTAAATGATGGGTGCGGTAGAGGAATGATCTCCAAGAAAATATAAAATTTTAAGGAGGAACTGGGTGATTTAACTGGGTCACCAAGCTTAGTAGAGTCCTTACAACTTTGCCCTCTCTTTGACCCAGAAGTTACACATCTTATAATTTATCTTTAGAAAGTAATAGGACAAGTGCACAAAATGTAAGTATGAAGTCCCATAAAAAAAGTAAAAAAATAGTTTGCAGCCTTGTATGATTATACTTATTTGTATGCTTGTTTTCACTGTGTATGATGTGAAAAAATATATAATATGTATATATGTACACCTATATCTTAGGATGCTTAGAGTTTCTTTTCCTCAGGATGTTTGATATTTGATCTACAGTTATATACACAGTCTAATAATAATAACCATAATAATGATAAATAGGACCTGAAGTTAATGATAATGTATAATTCAGATGCTGCAAGTAAACGTCATGACCCTAGACTGAGTGGTGTGCACTTTCTGTTTCTTAGTTTGCTCATTTATTGAAAGGAAACAAGAAAACAGACCTTCTCTATCTTGTAAGATTATTGTAGGAATAATACAGGATGAAAAATATAAAAATACTTTGCAGGGTCAAAAGAACAATTAGGGTTAGTGACAATAATAAAAATAATAATGATGATTCTCATCCCAGATGATTAAGGAATACAGTGTACATTTTGCTTTTTTTGTAAAGCATATTCTTTAGAAACACAGTTCCCATTAAAAGCCCATTCTAGGCAGAAATTTAAACTAAATGCATCATAAATTGACAGGAATGACTGTATTCGGGCACTGCTAATGAAAGAATGGGGCCAGCATAATGGAAACCGTGGTGCTCAGGGCCACTGTGCTCTGGTTTGATCCCAGCTGGCCAAGCCACAGGAGCTTTTGCACAGCCACTATCAACATATTGCTTGTTCAGTCAGAGTTTATCTTGCTTCAGTTATTGGGGCACTAACAAAGCTGCAGAGGTAAAGGAGCCTCAGCTCCTCTACATGCCTGGAGAGAGGATTAGAGGGTTTCTTTTCTTTAGGTAACTGTATCTGGTTTCTGTATTTGGAGGGCTTATTTTTAATAACTGAAGAGAAAAAGGCAAAGTGAAAATGTTCTTTCTGAGAGACTGGAAAGGCAATACAAGTTGTGATAAAGGCCTCTTCTTTCTTCAAAATAAATGACACAGACTTAATTACCCATCATTTCTCTGCGTCCAACTTAAAAGCCTTGTCCTCCTGGGTAGCATAATTTTGAGTAAAACAAATGCAAGAAAGAAGGAATTTTTTTCTTTTTCTTTTTACTTTTAGATATTTCTTTTTGCTCCAATATAGGAAAATGTATAAATGCACCTCTTGAATTGTTCTTTAAGCTGAAATTCAGGCTGTAAAGCCATCTCATCACTGGGCATTATTTTATAGGATGGTAGCCGTCAAAAACTACATTAAACCTAACACATGGCAGAATGAATCTTGGAGGGAGATTCTGTGGTTATAAGTCTTAGAAGAAGCATGTGGCCAAGTGTAATCAACACTGAAATCTTGGCTTTGGAGCTGGTTACTGCATTGAGGGCTAACAGTCACATTTCAGATGTGCACATATGTACATGGTGGACTACCCCCTGGATGCTAATTTTAGGATGGCATGTCATATGGTTTTATGAGCTGCTGAAATATTTCATCTACATTTTTAAGTCTACATAGTTACATTTATAATAGAAACCACACCCCAGATTCATAGTCTGCTAGAAATAAAAGTAGTTTTAGAATATGTGAGACTCAGGTTCGGATTCAGCCTCTGTCATTTACCAAATATGACCTAGGACAAGTCAATTAAATTATGGGAGTCCCAGAGTTCTTATCTTATCTTGTAGGGAATTTTAGAGAATATTTAGAGGATTAGAGAATACATATATATATGTATATATATATATATATATATAAAACACAGTGTCTATGAGCCAAGGAAATAATAGATTACTCAGGAAGAATATTTAGTGTCAAAACTTATAAATTTAACGTATGATCCAGATTCATGAATAATTTGGAACTCAATAGAGCTTATTTGTTTCAGAATAAATACTGCATCCTGATCTACTAAAGATTTCCAAAATAAATGTATCTTTAAAACTGCAACATATAGGAGGAGCTTCCTTCTATGCCTTTCTTTTCACTTTTTAGTGCCATTGATTAATATTGTTTCACTCAGCTTACGTACTAATGTGTGTCCTTCTGAATAAAGAAAGAATAGAGTTGGAGACAAATTCTCTCTGAAAATGGCCACCCTTTTAAAATTGGTTAATAAGACTGCTGGGCAGACCCTGGTTTCCTCTTCAATGCCAGCTATCTTGGGAAAACATACCCACTTGAGGTTTGACAGGCAGAGACCACCAACGCCAGCTCAGTTGACAAATTGGCTCCTGCCCCAGGTATTTAGAGGAGTACTTAGTCCTCATTTACTTTACATCAGAAAGCTATTTGCCACCATGAAAAAAATTAAATGATAGCTCAGGCTTCTGAACTTAAATACAACTTAAATACAAAAAATACAAAATAAAATCTAGGACACCAGGTGTGAGTTAAGGAAATCAACTCTACCGTAGGGATTGGCTCCAGTCAGGGGGCCAGGGCACACCCCCGAGAGCACAGCCAACAAGGCATTATGGCAGAGACACCACAGGCCTCCCTCAAACCCAGAGGCTTGGTGTAGACACCAGGCACTGTGCAAGGCTGAGGGTACAGGACCGCATAGACCCAGCACCGTGGGACTCACCTGCTGCTGGACTCGAGTCCTTTCTGGAGCTTTCTCTGTCTTTCTGTTTTTAAGGCAACATCGCTGTCACAATTGTTTTGTCTACAGATATATTGAAAATCTGTCAAGAATACTATTTTGTTATTACCCTTTGTGAATTTTCTTGTCTATGTTGTCTGCTTGTTCTTTCAGATAAAATGATAAGTAAAATAACAATTATGGTAATAAAATGGTTTTTTGGAAAAACAGAACAAAACAAAACAAAAAGAAAGCTATTTGCCAGCACTGAGACACGTGCAGAGCTCTCCTTCTCTGACAATGACAACGAAAGACTATAAGACGCTGCACATGTCTGCGGGGAGTTCATCAGTCTAGTCACTAGGCAAAATGTGTGTGTCCCCAAAGTCCTTTGTAACCACTTTATTTCATGCTCTGTTTATATTTATTGAACCCATTCTTCATCTTCACACTATTCTAGAAGCTAGGCATTTAAAGATGAATAAGGAGAGGTTTTTTCCTCTCAGAAGAGGGAGAAACATAAATGCATGTAGGACGAGTTAAAGCACCTAATAAATACTAATTTTGAACATGGTCAGTGCCGTCACAGAAATACATATTAAATAGTATGGTATCACAGAATAAGGAACGATTAATTCTGCCTGAAGGATTCTGGAAGTCTTCAAAGAATGGGTAATATTGGAGCTTGGCTTGACAATTGAATACAGAGGATTGGAAACTGAGAAACGATTTGTAGGCAGAGGAAACAAAATAAACTAAGGCTGAGAGAAAGGTAAATTTGTAATTCTTAAGAATACGCTTATATGCAAACAGTTAGTATATTTGGTTTAGAGTTGTGGTTCAAGAAGTTAAAGTTGGGACCCACTCAGGAAAGACCTTGAATGACATGCTGTATAGCTTGGACTTTATTTCTGAAGCAGTGGTATGCTAGCTGTTTGAAAACTGTCATTAGGGAAAGGCAAGGATGAAATCTTGTTGCAGAAGATTATCTCCAGTAGCAATGTGGGAAATAGCCTGAGGTTAGGGATTGACCTAAGAGTAGACTGCAGGCAAGGAGTTCATTGTAAGAATAGTGAAATAATCTGAGAAAGGAACACAATAGGATAGGCATTGTCACAATTCAGTGGCAGAGTCATGTAGCTCTTCCTTATAGAACGTGATTTTATTGACTGTAGAACATTAAGAATCTCCATGAGGTAAGAAAATTTAGACCAGTAATAGAAATAATTTTAGATAAGTTACTTGGATGAGGCTGAAATTCCTCTGTGAACTTTTTATGAAAATTATGTTTGTAAGTGTTATTCTTCCATCTTGTTCTAGGCATATATTGGTGAGTGAGTAAAAGTCTGCTCATTCAATCATGTATTCAGTCTTCATTCAATAAATCTTTATGGATTGTCTTCACTTTCATGTGTTAGATACCATGCTAAGTGTAGGATGCTGAATTAGGCACAACCTCTGTCTATGGGCATCTCCCTGTGAAGTAACTGAAAAAAAAAAATGATGCCATTTGTCAGAAGATATTATAATGATTCTACATTTCAAAATTCTATGTGTGGTATTTCTGGAAAAATTTCCATTAAATATCCAAAATAAATCCATTTTAAATGTAATTTCAGGGCACACTTTCTCCATTACATTTTGAGGAAGTAATTGCACACTGCTGGTAACGAAACAGATGACATTGTGCTAGACCAACAATACAGTGAGAGGTTAATCAGGTTACTGTATTTGTATATTTTAGATAATTCTGGACCACAGAAAACAACTTTCACCTCTTTAGTTCAGTGTAGAAATGGAGGATGTTGATTTTCTTTTTCTTTTCTTTCTTTATTCTTTTTTACCTGACATAAATCCTTCGGACAAGATAAAACTAGAGTGCCCACAATAGTTATCAGACATTTCATTGGAGGTATGGAGTAGCTCTGTCATAGATTCTAGCCCAGAATGAGGAAATCCACAAGTGACCAATTTTTTCCCATTTTGAGACAGGGTAAATTTACCCAACCAAAACCTTTGCTCAGCAGAAAATATAGTTTGGGAGTAGGTGAGCATTTGAGAATGTGCTACAGAAAATGTTAGGATAAGTTGCGACAGTTTTGTTGCTGAAAAGAAAAAAAATCACCTTTAAAGGACTATTTATCCATAAAGTAAATCAATTTTTCAAATTCAGTCTTGTCAAAATGGCCCTGCTTAATGGCCAGGAGTCTGGAGTTTACAGAATGGAACCTAATGGATGACACTAATGTATCCATCTTAGTTAATTACATGGAAACTTTTGGAACTTGTATTATGTTTATTGTTGATGTCCATCTCCTGCTGAGTGCGGCTCCAACTGAACGTTGCAGAATTTTATTTATCCTCAATTTTAAAAGAGTGTTCTGCAATCTGGGAGCTTATTGTATTAATTCCTCCTCTAAACAAGGGCAGAGATGCAAATAAAGAGGTTATTAAAATCAGCTGTAAAAGACATAGATCTTTCATTAAAAGTTTGTAGACAAGCAGAAACACATAAGCTTAACTCAAGGAGATTAACATGGTTAGGTTAGAGGCTAATTGTGTTTTGCATCTGAAATGTAATAAAAGTTTGTACCCTTCGGGGGGAAATACAGCAAAGGTTCATCAATTTTTACCATCTTTAATTCTGCAAACCCTAGAAAACTATTTCAGAGCAATAGTACAGCTAGTTAAAATGATAAATCTCTAATTAAACAAGGAGCTATCTTCTTAAATGAATAATCTGTATCTAGATCTCAATGTGTCTCAGCGTATTTGTCTGTGTGTGGGAGAAAAATCAAAGTAGATTCATAATTTTCAAGGTAGAGAGCTTGAGTTATTTCGGAAATGCTATTGACATGAGTGTAAATTATTAATATTGTAATTTCCTAAAAGCAATTTTTGTCACTTCATGAATATGAACTTTATGAAAATTTTATTATAATTTTTCCAACCAATTACTTTGTCAGAGGACTGCAAGATGGATTCTTTAAAGCTTGAGTTTCTGTCTAAATCATGTTGAAGCCTGAAATGCTTCAGGTCCTGTCATGGAAGGGACACTGGTGTTATGTGTGAAACAAAGATTGCAAGTCAAGCAGGAATGTTTTGTTTTCCAGATGTGATTTTTGCTATTTGTTTTATGTTTGTAAAATATCCATTAGTAAAAATATGATTAAGATTTAACATGCATGCATAAAAATTTATTGGAAGTACTTGATTTCATAATTATTAAAACACGTTTGTTGAATGAATATTCATGGATAGTTCAATCTGCAATAGACTAAAGCTGGAAATTTAAAAGGGAGGAAATTACTCTGCTCCACTTTGTTGCTTGTATATAATATTACTCAAACTATATATTAAAAATTGTGTATGACTATCAGAAAAATTGTTGGCAAGATTGTCCATGTGCTTATAATTATATATTGGATAAAGTCAACAATACTAAAAAAGGAATAATTTTAAACTTAAAACAGTTATTATTTCTAAAGTGGAATGAGTAAATCAGATTTCATTTGAAAGGGTGTCTGGATCTGATAAGCAACAACTGGGCCAGTTGAGGCCAAAAACACTTTTACCCCCCTACCTCCCAAAGAATGAATGGCCTGTGAGTCTACAGGAGAAGGGGTCTAAAAAATGATGGAGGGTCTTCAGTGTTAGTGGTGATTAGACCATTTTTTGTGGACTTACGTTATAGATAGAATTTAGTGACTTTAGATGCACAGAATCCTTACCCCCAGGCTTAAAACTAGAAAATCAAGGACTCTAATAACGCAGCCTCAAGTTGTATCTAGATGCTAGCCTCTCTGCAGCTGCTTTGTTGACACCTTGTCACATTAAATTCACTAGAAGTTTGAAGTAAGAGAAAAGCAACAAGAAAAATGGGGGGAAAAAATCAATGTGTTCAGTAGGTCTGGGGACCAATCTGAAAGACAAGCTTCTAGTTGTATTTCCAATGTGCCTTTTTCATTTTGTGATGTTGTAAAAGTAAGGTCTTCATTAGATACCTCTGGTGTTTACAATCCCCACAACAGAAATAAAAAGGAAATGAGATGTTCCATTTTTAATATTCCACATACAATCATTTTAGAGCGTGGAGGTTAATTTCCCCCACAAAAGTGCATTAAAGGAATTAAAGGAAACAATTTGAACATTTTAATTCTTTTCATGCATTTCAAGGAGAGGAATTAGGCACCAAAACACAAAACAGTTATATGTGTAATTTAAAATACATATAGATTTTTTCCAGAGCAATAGATAGGCAGTGGTACTACAGTGTAAAGCTTGCCTTGCATAAATGAAATATTTGCCTACCTAACAACACAAAACTTAAAAGGACAGCTGTAGCAGATGCCTAGCTCACCAAGATAATATTGTAATAATAACATGAAGCATAGTATTTGTTATTTAAAAGCAACACATGGAACAAACTAGACATCCACAAAACTACTATTTAAATTTTCCTTCTAACTCCCTACTATATTACAAACTTTACTGCTATGCTTATTTAGAGACCACTTGAATTCCCAGAAACCTTTGACAGAATCAGCAGCCCGGAACACTTCAACTTGCTGATAACCAGATAGCATGCCAGACATCATAGAATCTAATCGAAGCATGCTTTTTGTTCTAATGTTAGAGATTAAAAAGGAAGTCTTTCCCGTGGTACTCTTTGCCAAGTTCTTCTTCTTTGGGCACTTTCAAATGCAAAAGTTTGTGAGCTTCATTTGTGATGGTTCTGTCATTTCTTTCCAAATTGCCAGACTTAGTCATATTATATGCAAAGATTCATCTTATATTGGGGTTGGTGAAATGGCGTGTGAAGGGAGTGCCCAGATCTGGAACCTCAAAGGTGAATGTATCCTGTGAAACTTACATGTGTGTCTTGTTAGGTACATTGTGTTTAGATGTGTCCAATTAAGTCAAGAAATATCAGGAAAAGAAATGTAGGAGAAAATCAAAGGGTGTGTGTGTGTATGTGTTTGTGCGTGTGTGTGTGTGTGTGTGTGTGTGTGTGTTATAGACTGAACCGTGTCCCCCAAATTTTATGTTGAAGCCCCAAACCCCAACCCCCAACCCAAAGATCCCCAATGTGACTGCATTTGGATGATAGGACCTTTAGGAGATAATTGAGGTTAAATGAGGTCGTTAAGAGAGAGGCCCTAATTCGATAGGGCTGGTGCCCTTATAAGAAGAGGAAGAGATACTAGAGCGCTCTCTTTGTCTCTGCCGTGTAAGGACACCGTAACAAGGCAGCTGTCTGTGACCCAAGGAGAGAGGCCTCACTAGATGCTGACACAACTGGCACCTTGATCTTGGACTTCCAGTCTCCAGAACTGTGAGAAGATAAATTTCTGTTGTTTAAGCCACCCAGTCTATTTTTTGGTATTGTTACGGCACACCAAGCCAATTGATACAGTGAATGTTAGGGCAGTGTTCGGAGGGTGTCTTCTCTTGAGCTGTGCAGAGCTGAGGAAGATACCTCATGTTTCTTAGGTCCAGCAGGCTTTCAATCATACCTAGTGGCTAGGGAGTGAAGAATGGAAAAATCTTTCTTTTATCTTCAGCCAGATCCTAAGCTAAGTGAATTGTGAAGCTGTTACTTGAAACTATGGCCTAAGGAAACTGATACTATGATAGACATGATCATTTGAATGTTTCTGTAGAATCCAGTTTCCTGGACTAGTACAGAGTGTTATCCATGCCAGTCTAAGGTGTAGAAAACGTTTATTTAAAATGCTTAAAAAAATTAAAGCTGAATTTAATTGTATCCCAATAAGGCACAATCTGAGTTTTATAGCCGTGAATTTAACAAGGAATTCCTTTTCGCTAAAATTTAGACTATGGTAAGCAACTTTTGCAATTCATTATATTATCCATCTATTCATCCTTCATCTCCAAAATAATTTTATGTACCAGCAATAATACCAGATACTTAGAATACTAATAAGGCAGTGCCGCCCCTTTCAGGAACTTTCAGCAGTGGAGGTGTGTGTGGGAGGGTGGTGGCTTTAAAGATGGTGAATACTGCTGAGGTAGAAACAGTGTATCAAGAGCTATGTGAGCAGGAAGCAGAGAGGACTGGCTCTGTCTCAAGAATGGGGAGTCTTGGCAAAGTATGTAACTGAATGACCAGTAGTTCATGGACATGGGAGGACTCGTGTAATTTACCTGTGTGGAATCAGAACAACAGTTCAGAAGCAGAGTAAATAGAAATTGGTGACTAATTCAACATATTAGTGAGCAAGTAGAGAAAATAGGGTTCAAAGAGACTTCAAAAGTTAACTTTTACATCCTATTAATTCTTATGTAAAGCACTGTTATGTGTAATGAAAAGGAACTAATTCAATAAAAATGAATTAGTAGATACTGTTCTACATTTTAAATGTAATCAAAGGACATAGATCAGTGAAAATAATATTATTTGTTTCTTAAAATAATAACAGTGAGAAGCTAATGATATTCTTATCGCTTTGATAAACTTCTAAAGTTATAATTCCAGCAAGGACTCTAATTCCAGCAAGGACTTCACTTACTAGACAGATTATTCTAATTTCAGTTTCCACCACAGAATCTGGAAAAACACTGACAATGCTAACACCAAGAGGTTTTGAAGAAAAAAAACTGTTCTCATATTCTTATCCAGGCCCAGCCAAGAATCTCCCTTTGATCTTCTTTGTGGTCATTAACGAAATAATCCTCCTTGAACTGCCAGGAGAAAAATTCAATAAATAAATAAATGAATAGTAAATAAATTTCTCATTCTGTCTCGGGCATGTGCAAAATTAAGGTCTCTCTCTCTTCACTCAGCCTTTACCCTGAACCAAGCAAGACCCTCACAAAGAAAAAAAAGAAGGGTTTGATTAACTCCTTAAGAAGAGTAGATCATTAGCTAAAATCAGAACATCAAGAAGTATTATTGACCCATTATACATAATTTCTCCTTTTGGAACTCAAATCCCACATAATACATACTCATATCGCTAAAAGAGCTTACTGACTTACCAATGTGGTAAGAATAATAAATAGGAAATAAATTGAGAAGAAAAAGATACACATTCAAATCATAAAATCATGGGATTAACTCCAGAATTTTAGTAATGATGAAACTGGAAACCGGGAAAATTAATTTAATCATGATAACACAGCTAGTTATTTTCAGAACTGGTATTAGAAGCCATATTTCTAGTTATGGAGCTTTTTCTTTTTGTTTCTTATGCTTTCCAAAGGGCTAAATAATTGGGTTGTACATATAGCATGTATAATGTGTATTTTATTGTACAAAAAAATTTTGACCAAATGATATTTTATATTTTCCCAAAACATCCTTATTGATTTTTTAAAACTGTTAACATTATGTGCTATAAGCATTTACTATATTTGGGAATAGAATAGCACGCTTTTTTCACATAAAATTGTCATCAAATAGCGTTTGATATTTCTAAATGTTGAAATCAAGGCATAATCAGTGTATCTGAATATTCAGGCATATTTCTTTTTCCACCATTTTGTTAGAAAAAGTTTTAAAAAATTACATTTTTATCTCCAAAGAATCAAGGGTAAGACATTTAAACAGCAGAGAATTTAAACAGGGTCAACTGAGAATCACAGTGGAGAAGACAGAGATGCCAGTACAGGGTAAAGATTTAGCTGTGTTAATTGAAACTAACTGTAAATGCCTTGTTCAAAAGGCCTGTACATCATTAAGGACAAAGATAACGTACACTTCATCTTTAACCTTCATTAACTATTCTTGTATTAGTGAACTTGAGCAGATATTTACAATGGCTAGTAGAGATACAAAGTCGTGGTATTATGTATCTGCAATGAATTAGTACACAGTTTACCACAAACAAATCATATTTAGAAAAAAAAAAAGTCTGTGGTTCACATGTCACCTATTCAATGTGTAATCTTGCTAATTACTTAATATTCAGAAAAAGACTTTGAAGATGAGAAGCACCATATGTGTTAATATTATTACTTGAGTACTACAGCCTTCATAAATTGAATGTATTTGAAAATGAAGTACCATTTCTTTGATATCTAGGGGTAATTAGTGGTTTCTGCCCTCTTCTAACATTGAAAATCATAACGTCTCAAAGCTTACATTAGAATTCCAACCTACTAATGCAGAGAAAGAACTTTTTTAAAATATGGATATTAAGAAGAAAGTTTTTATTTGATGTACAAATAAAGAAAGATGATGTATTCAAAGGTGGTATTTTAATTGTATAGGTGGCATAGATGGAAAGTCAAACATTGAGTAAAATCCCCCAGCAAATTAACAATGAAATATTGTGCGTTTATGGTGATACTAGCTTGACATGGCAAATACTAGAAGACTAACTTTACAAAATAAATCTATCATCAAAACAGTTAAATAGGTATTTACTGCTAAATAGGGTACCATGATATTTGTAGATATAAATTAGATGTGTTTGGGAGCAATTTTCAAAAGTAAAATTCATTTTCAAAAATTAGTTGCTTTACAGCAGAAACTAACACAACACTGTAAAGCAATTATACTCCAATAAAGATGTTAAAAAAAAAATTAGTTGCTTGAAGTCATTCACCTTAGCTTGTAGAACTGAGCCAGGCAAGTTGAATAATAAACTGTTCCAAAGAATCTGTGGCCTAAGACTGAAAGTTCAGAAAAGGTTCAAAAAAGACAAAATAAAAGAAAGAAAGAAAACACAAACAGATGGAAAATGCCATGAAATAGCTATAGATGTGAATATTCAGAGAGTCAAAGGCATCATTCATTTGCTCAGCCGCAGAGAACTTCCTAAATAGCTTCCCCGCACACTGAAGGTTTTCTGGTGTAATATGAAAAAACTCTGATGACTTGCTTTGCACTAAGTTAGAAAAGACATTTTCTTTACAATTTTATTTTTGCCACATGTCCTATTTTTTATGCAGGAGATATTTTGCTGTAATGTTCTTTAGCTAATGTTCCTATTATTTAAAAAATTATTCCCCAGAGCTAATTAACTTCAGCAGGTTTAGATCTTATCATCTTACCTTATGGCTTTATACTCTTCTAATTGCTTGAACAATGCTTTCTGTCAGAAGAGATGGTTTCATTCTGAATATTTGGAGTACTAAATTAGGTTCAACAAACATTTAGTTTGAGGTTCTAATATACATACCGTATAAGAAACCTTAAATAAAACTAAAATAGAAAAATGCTCATGTTAAATTTTAGAGATAATTGAAATCTTCTGATACTGAAGTTCTATTGTAAATATAATAATGAAACTAGTATGCTATTAGATATGTAAGATAAGTCTCTAAAGGGCAAAAAGAGATTAGAAACAAGTGCAGTAATCTAAATAATTCAACATTTCTCATTTTTCTTTAAGTTGTATAATTTAGCTAATTAGAGAGAGAATTTGGCTGGTGATATGTGGCCTTTGCATTTAATGTTAATTACCTTACTATGGTTCCTGACAATTACTCTTAAAGAATGGATCAGGTGAATTATATCTAGAACCAAGCACAATTTATGTGATGCGATAAATTGAAAGGTGATTTTTTAAAATCTTCATGCTATATAGGTTTTTAATTTAATTGAAATGAGCGTACTATGTTTCCCTATGTATAAGCTATTGACTCTTATTTTAATATACTGTAAAGTATATTTTTTTATAATTTACAGTTGACAGCTTACTTGGTATTAGGGAAAAAAATCCTAAACTATCACATCTAATTTGCTCATGTATGATTGGCCTTCACCAGTTACAGGTCAATTCCCTTTACTAACAATGAAGAAGGACCTATTTTCCCACATACAACCATTTATCCTATAAACACATCTCCCAGGGGAAAAAAAAATCAAATAAATAAAAGAGTGTGTTTATTTGCATTTATTCACTCATGAAACATTTTGTCAGCACCTATCATTTGTAAGGCCATACTAATTAATGTGTGTACTGAATATATACTTCCTGTCCTGAATAATATCACAATCTAGTGACACGAAATAAAACAAAAACTGCAGTAAAACTTGATCAGCACAAAGTAGGAACAGAGTGTAGTGGGAATACAGAGGGTGGCAATGTTGACTCGGTCTAGGAAAGTCAAAGCAAGCTCTGCCTAAGAGGTGAAATGCATGGTTCTTAATTAGTGCAGTTACCAAATCCATTGAGAATCTGATGAAATCTATGGAGGCCCCATACTGGAAAAATGCAGATATAACATAAATGCAAAATTGTTCATAAAATTTGTGTAGTGCATTAGCATGTATCTTATTCATATACCAAGTTAAGCTATTCACAAAATGTGTTATTATTTTTATGCAAAAGTTAATGGGCCAGTTCTATAAATAAGAAAGAACAAGAAATAGAACTCACGCAAATTAAATAAACTTTAACTCTGTTCAAAAATAGTTTTCTTGATAAGACAGCCGCTTGAATAAGAATTTGAATTTGTATATTTTGTGTGTGTGTATGAAACATAGTTATGTACATATTATCTTTGACATTAATTGAGGTTGTCCTCCTTTTGACTGGAAATGTTGCAAATCTCACCAATGATACCAAAAAGAAACAGGGTCCCCATATTCAGCTCTGTTCATGAGGGGTTAGCTATTTTCTATAACACCGGAGTTTTCCAAAATCCTTCATTTAAATTCATGTGCACAAGTTTTGGGGGTCAGATTTGACCAGGACTGCTTCTTTAATGTTTTTTAAGTCAATATCAGAATTAATTCAGTCTGTGCTTAATTTTAAAGCCATTTCAGCAGTACCGATAAGAGTTCTGTTGTGATTCCAGGGGTCTAAAGATATTTTCCTGGAAGAATTTGGCAACGTTTTTTCACTATCAACCCTGAAGAAGTGCTTTTTATAGCATTTGGTTCATGTAGCTGTCAACCTCTAAATTTCTCTCCAAATTAGGAAGTTGAACAAAATAATTTGTAGTTTATCATTACTACCAAGAATGGCATCACAGGCCCATACAGGAAAAAGCTTATTCATTCTTACAACCAGAAATACCTGCCAAGTAAGTCAAGCCAACAAGAAGCTCTATAAAATTGTTCTGAGGGCGAGCTTGCTTTCTCTTGAACTTTTTACTCAAAGTTCAAACAAGGGCTTTGGAACATGTGCTCTGAAAAGTTGGCAAATTTCTATGTAGTGGAAATGAACTTTGTATTCTCTTTTCATCTTCTTGGCAGATTTCTTAAAAAGGCAGTGATTCAAGACCCTGGCTCTGATAAAGTTGACAACTTTTAGGACAGTAGACAAAAATCCTCTCAGGCTTGCTGGCAGTGTTTTTACTGTCAGTATATGCCAACTTAGAAAGCAGTGAGTCCCACTGTGGTGTGGGGCTCCTTTCTTCACCAAGGCAGCAAAACCATGAATATTGCCAAGCCTCACAGGTGCTCCTTCTGTGCTCTGAGTTACCAAGACTTTTCTTCCAAGCTAAGTTTTCCTTGGAAAGAAACTTTTCACATTTCAAGCATGTCACTGGCCCTTGTTATTCTCAAAGAGGACCTAGAAAATAGGCAATGTTCTTCAGTGCTATAAAAAATAATACATCATGATAGGAATGTCAATAATTTTGTGGATATAGTCACTGACAATATTTTATTTTGCTCCAAACCACAAATGAGCTAGATTGTTTCCAGGGTTCATAGCACCATCATGTTCAGTCCAAAAGAAGTATTTCTTACTTTGCTTGAAATGTAATGCTTAAAACAAAGGTTTTTATATTGGAAAAATCCAGATTAAGTACAAATGTATCCCTTTCATATCAAGTTGTCCTCTCATGACAGGAATTTTGATTGTACTGTGTATTTTCATGATGGACAAATGTAAGATGCTTCATCAAAATTTGTGACATCAGACTTCTTTTCACTATTCTTGCTATACATTAAACACTAATTATGTGTTCTATAAAATTTAATGATGAATGAGTCACCATTAGCCATTCAGATAAGGGTTGGACTTAAAATGCATAGGGAATGTCACACGCAAAGGCAAAAAGTGGTAAGTGCCTGTGAGATTTTAAGGATCGTGGATAGTTTAACAGGGTAGAAGCTTAGCCTATTCAGGGATTAGGGAGAGACCAACTCCAAAACATGAAATGAGAATCAGTGAGCAAGCTCCTCAGGTCTATGAGCCAACTATCAAAAAAGAAAAGTAGATTTTTTCTATTTCCTTTTTTAACTAGGAAAAATAGTTTCATGTCAAATGAAGACACTCTGTTGTTTTAATTTGAACAAATTTTAAATATCACAGGTTATAATTATTTAAAGTGAGATCTGAAGGCTTGATTTGACCGAAGGATCTGATTCCAAGATGGCTTAGTTAGATGGCTGGTGAACTGGTAGAGACTTCTGTTCTTCACTATATGAGCCTCTTCATACTGCTCCTGGAGTGTCCTCATGACATTAGCTTCCCCCAGAGTAACGAATTCTGGAGTACACAAGATAGAAGCCAGAATGTCTTTTGTGATCCAGCCTCCGAAGTCACATGTAGTTCTTTCTCTAATAGACAGTTGGTAGCACAGCTTTATTCAGTGAGGGTAGGAGCTCTACAAGGACATGAATACCAAGATGCAGATTACTGAGAGTTCTTTTAGAGGCAGAATACCTCGTCTGATAATACACAATTGCTGTCATCGCACAAGTGGAATATCTGGAATAGTTACCCATGGATAAGAATAAAAAATCATTTTTTTCCCCAAGTCACTTAGAACTGAAGTGGACAAAACATTTTAGAGAGTAATCTAGTTCTTTAAGGGATTGGAGTAAGTCAGCTAATAGATCCAGCAACTTACTTTCAGTGAAATTTTCAGTCAGACCAAAAATAATATTCACACCTTTATTTGAAATGTTATGGGCCACACAATTTTGTGACAATTGTTGTTCCCAACTTGAGATTTAAAAGCAATTTAATTTAAGCTTATTATTGATTTTTATTGTAGAAATACCTTTCAATATCAATGAGTACATTATGCGTATCAACTAATTCACTTATAAAGCATTTAGTTTATTAAAGATTTAAATTTATTTTCCCAATATAATTTTAACATTATTATAACTAAATTTAACTTTACATAATATGTTAATTAATTTGGGAAACATTTATGATTTTCTTAGATTTTTTTGACCTTTCCCTTTTTAGAATAGAAAAATACTACTTTGTCCTAAAAAGAAGTGTCCTAAAAACAGAATCAAATATTATAATGTAAATGAAATTTATTTTTATCATAGATTGGCAGCCATTTTTTTCTACAGCAATGCAAAATGCTCAACTATCTATAAATCAACAAAAAGCCTTTCTACCAAATATAGAAGCAAAAAATGTAAGCACTTTCCTCCACATTAGCCAAAGGCTGATATATATATATTGCTTTAGCCATTCAGACTTGCTCTTATGAAAAGTTCAACCATTCTGGACTTTAGCTTAATTTATGGAGTGCAATAAGGTGTAATGCAACAACATTTCAGTTTTTATTAATGCCCTGCAATATGCTAAGAATTGGAATACAGAGATGACTAAGAGATGGTTCTTACCCCAAAAAGTTCATCTTTTAGTAGGGAACTGACAAGTCCCTGTTTAGCCTGCTCCCTGGTTAAGGTGATACATGTTAGCCATGTGCACAATGATGGTGGGAACAGAGAGGAATGAGCTTGAGGCTACCTGCTCTGTGCTGTGGTGCCCACAGCCAGATCAAAACTGTATGCAGACAACTTTCTGTTCTACAACTTTACATGGTTGGTTCATTTCATTTTAAACCATGGGAAAATTCAGTTTCTGATCAATAATCTATGCTACCACCTGTGGTCATGTAAAAATATTTTTGCATTCACTATGGGTTGGCCAAAAAGTTTGTTCAGATCTTTCCGTAACACCTTACAGAAACACCCAAACAAACTTTTTGGCCAAGCCATATTTCCTCAGCCTTGAATAAACGTCTTCACATTCATCCTGAGGCTGGTTCACTTTCATATCCCATTCTCAGTTTAAATGTCAGATAAATGTTAACAACCACTCTATCTAAAGTGGGCCCCCAAATTAAATTTTCTATATCATTATCCTATATATTTCTTCAATAAAATTGCACAACCTACCATTTTCTTGCTTATTTCTAAATACTTTTCTGGCTACATTATTAGAGTGAAAAAGCAGCCTATATGATTTTGGGCAGGTGGTATAAGGATTATACTAGGAGAATGGCTATTCTGATATTCTTTTTTGTATATTTAAGGTTGTTTAGTTGTTTGATTTAATTTTTTAGAATGGTTCAAGAATATGGTAAAGGCAAAAGAACTAGCCTTCTGAATATACTTTTACTTTGAAGATGTCATAGGATTACCACTGCAGTTGGGGAAAAGCCTAAAAGCTTTTTTTTTTTTGAGCTTTAGTGTATTACTGATCATTTATGAAATTTATATTTACTGGTATCTGAATTATGCAGGATATCAAGCTATCATTGTTTTATATTAAAATGTGTATATTTCTTTAATTATTTATCTATATGTTATTTAAAAATCATGGATTAGGTACAATTTTAGCAAATAGGATCACCTAGAATAATTACTTATTAGAATTGAATGACCTTTCCTTAGATTTTGACTCTATTTCTGCTCCTCTTTTTGATTTAGTTACAAGAGATACTTAGAGATAAATATTGAAATTGTTTTCTAGGGATTTAACTTTGGGCATCTCATTAATATTAAATCTTATTCTTCCTCTGTATGTTTGAAATGCTTGCTAAAATGATTGGTAGGTATTTGAAAGGCAAAGAAGAGAATACTGGTATGGAAAAAAAAAATAGAAAACAACCAAACTATTTTTTTAAATGAACTTGGGCAGAGGCCAGGAATACAAGAATGGTCAGATTAAAGTAATCTGAGCTTTTTTGTTGGTAAGTGTGGGAGAGCATTTAATCTTTTTATGCAATCTGTGTACCATTCTGCCTATTTAAAAATGATAGATATCAGAAGGGGTTAGATGTTTATAGGTTATAGACCACATCCTAGCTAGTCTGTAACATAGCATTCCAATATTTTTGCCTGCAATATTTTTCTTTGTTTCTCATTGTACACCTTCTGAGCATTTTATTAGGATTCATTTTTTATACCTCAAGTTTCTTTCTGGGAAATTTCCTTATTTTGAATTATGTCCCTTTTCTAATGTCTGTTATATTTATCTATGTTTATGCTGATGAAATAAAGCATAGTATACATAGAACTCCATAAAAGTTGTATAAAAGTACTTTTATTTACCATTGGAAAAAGGATGATATCCTATTCTCCTTTGAATTTTTTTTCATTAATGCTCAAGTTTTAAACAACTAAAGATTATTTCATTTACTAATAACTAAATTGAATCATTTACCTGATTTAATCTATTCTAAAGTAGATTCCTGTTGCTTCAGGTCATTTATATGGCTATAATCTAGAACCTATAATTTATTTATTATTTTGAAGGATTGCAGTGACCTAAATTCAATGTCTCTGAATTGAAGAATTATCTCTTTCTAAAGTCAGTTTCTTGTTCCTTATATATTTTTCCTTAAGAAAACGATCTTAAAATTATAAACTTATACACTTACTTTTCTCAGTTCTTTCTTTGTTCTCTTGGCTTTATTCCTCTTGATGCATCTTCAAAATATTTAATTTTCATTATTTTATTCTTTAAGTGTCAAATTAATTTTCCTACAGTTTCAATATTTACTCACTCTCAAACTTTACCCTTTGTTCATTATAGGACATTTATATTCCTTAGGTCTAGGTCTAGTAATTATATACGTGGGAATGAACTTTCTGGTGAATGACTTGTTTGACAATCAGAAATACAGGGTTTTTTTTTCATCAATCTTCCTCTTTTAAGACGCTTTGAATCTCTTTGCCCTATTAGATTATTATATTTTCCATTGATGCTTTTCTTTCTTCTCACGCATCTTCTTTTAGATTTGAACAAGTTTCATTCATTTACCAAAGGAATTCACAATATCCGATAAAATCGTATTTCCTCTTACTCCTTCAAAATACATCTGGACTCATGTTGTCATTGTAAGATACTATGTCATATAGTTATGTAGATAGGTCTATAAAAATTACATATATTTCCTTCTAATCTCTCCTACACTATTATCTTCAAGATCTCCCATACTGGATATTGAATTTGACCTGTCATTTGTAAGAGAGAAACTTACGAAATGTGGTGTATTTGGATGCCCTCCAAGTAAATATGAAGATAGACACTGACTTATCAAACTTGTTTGTTTTCTAGTTTTAAATAGATTATTTGATGCAATGTTAAAGATTTTATCATATAATATTTTCATCTTTCTGCTACTAGGATGTACATTCAAGTGGTCATTAATATATCTTACTTTTGACCCCTTGAGACTTGAAAGAATTTTCTTACATCAATTATGAAAAGAGTAGGAGATTTTAAAGTTGCAGAAGTCTAATGCAAGTTATCTTATGCTGAATGAGGTCAGAATAACATTGAAAAGGTAAAAATCCTCAAGTATCAGGTAATTGCAAATACCTAACAGCATGGTTCTTAGCAGTGTCAACACAATTATGCTACCTTTTTTCTATAGAATACAAATTTATTTTGGGGAATTCTGTGTTCAACTTGACTTTTACCTATTTTTACATGAGTTAAATTGATCTTTGACATTAATTCTGGTCATTTAAAATTATTTATGAATACTATATAAGAACACTTTGTACTTTTATTTCAACTTTACCCTCCAACATTATATTTATATTAATATTTTCAAATATGATATGTAAGCCAGAGTTGGTGAGTATATCAGTCAGGGCCCAGTCAGGGAAGCTTAAAGCAATGCTAGTTATTTCAAACAGAGAAGATTTGATAAAAGAAATGATATACAAATATATTGGAAAGGCCAGAAGAGGAAAAAGGAGAACATGAGATAATCCAGAGATTACTAATTACAGAAAAAAAAAGTTGTAAAGAGAGTTCAGGAGTGAATTCGGGGCAGCTGTGCTCACCTGCAGACTGCAGACTAGGAGCCTTTGTGGCCTAAACATTAGGTAACGGAGTGGACTAGACAGTTGATACTTGTCGTAAGGGATATATGGTCTGGTAGATTTCCCAAAAGAGAAATGAGTGCAGATTCATGTGTACATGACTGGGTATGCTTTGAAAATTGAAACTCTGCAGAGTGCAGCTTTTAAAAACAGTTTTATCTCCATCTGTGTTTCTCATGTTTGAATCTACTATACGGAGCAGGCATGTTGTGTGGTACTTAGGCTAGATCCTTTGAACTCCCAAGATGATTTAAAGAAAAAAGTGCCCTGGTCACATTTAATCAGAAATCATATGTATGTTAGGAGTTCATGTGTCTACTACTTCTAGGCAAGTGTAATAGACAAAATTCCAAATCTTATTCCCTCAGCTTTGGCATGTCTTAAACTTATAGTCTGTTGTAGGAAGGAGAGTGTGAAGATTGTCAGGTGACTTTGATCTCTCTATTTCCTAATCTTGTGCTTATGTGATTTCTGAACTTTCCAGAGTTGATGCGGGCAATGATGGGCTGAGAAGAGATATGAAGCAAAGAAATTGCTTTTTGATTTGTGCTATTGTGTTCTGATATCAGTGTTTTCTGTGCTTGGCAGATGTTCAAAACTAATACTTTCCTGAATATTTTCCTTGGACATATCTGCACTGAGAATATCCAGGTACACTCCCTTTTATGCAGGATATGCATTCTCTGACTGAATTCTTTTGACTTTATCCCTCATTCTATAGTTGCTGTTGGTTCACAATGACCCAAAAAACAGTTTCTTAAGGTAGAATGCCTCTAAGTCATCCCAGGCTGGTTTTCTCTCCATCATGATCTAGTAATGGTCTAAGTGAAATACTCATGCCCCTTTGCTCTGACAACCTCAGGAAGTGTTAGAAATTCCTTACCTGGGTACCTCACTACCTCCTGCTGTTTGAGGAACATGGTAGATGTAATATCTTTCCTCAAAGACCCCATGCACTATGAGTGTTGAAGGTCCTTTTACCTGACATGAGGTGAAAAGATGTACCCCATAGACCTGCGAGCATTTCTCAAAAAAAAAAAAAAAAAAAAAAAATTCCCTCTCCCAGTCTCTTTAACATCAACCATTATTTGATTAGTCTCCTGGAAGCAATAGCACATAGGTGATTTAGCATCTCAATTTGGAACATCAGGGTGCCTTGCTATCCATGTTTTAATCCTCAGTCTTTGAAAATGCAAATAATTAAAGAAGAAAAACATCCTGTTTTAATAGAATGTACAACTTTGTAAGACAAAAAGAGAACTGCAGAAGAAATAGAAGACATGGGTTAGAAATCACGTAAAAGGAAGAAAGCATAAACTCCTCAATATTTGTAATTGACAACAAAATGCAACAGGTACATATTAACTGAGTATCAAACACATGAAGAAGCAATCTAAATCCCTGCAAAACATGCTGGAAGCGTATCTAAAGGGATATAAAAAGTAAATAAAGGACAAATGATTGTGATTATAGGATTGGAATTCAACCTATTACAAGCAACTGGTAGAATTTCTTGCTTGCCAGTCTATTACAAACAAGTAGAAAAAAGAATTGATGGCCAAAACTAAACTGATATACATATAGTTTATTTTCAATTATTTTATGCTTAATTTAACTTTTTGATTAAAAAAGTGGCTACTTTGTCTGTAAGGAAATTGGTATTCTCAGGCAAATGCCCCTTTTGAAACAAATTTCAATTAGAACTCTGAAGTGCCATTGACTGCTTGAAACACATTGACATGTGGAAGAACCTAAACAGAAACCAGATGATTAAACTGGTAACCAGAAAGGGGATAAGACTGCTTTGATTGGGTTTACCTTAAGGGATGTTGAAGATTCTGAAAATGATGTCCTGGAAATAGTTACAAGATGTTATCTGAGTTGGATTCAGTATTTAACCAAATTTAAAGCGCTGTTTTTCATAACTTCAACTGGTTTTCTTTTATATTCATCATAATCTTCATGTACTTAGTCACATACTCCATTACAAGAATCTTGTAATAGTCATTAGTCTTCTTTCTTGCATGCATATGCATGCACACACTCACACACACACACACACACACACACACACACACACACACAATTTCTTCCCTTTTAAGAAGGTTCAGAGTTGACGGACTTGTTCTCTGATTTTTTGGTCAGTGCTCTTACTGCACTTACCAGTTTAACTGTGGAGGGTTAGCAGGCTAACAGATTCATCATAATCAGCATCTATTCCAGTTCCATTTTATACTCAAGGTCTATTGTTGCCAATTCATTCAAGAAGGTGTTTTTATGTAAGTGATGCTTAAGTGCTGGCTCTGTGCTCTGTGAATGCAGTCCTCCTAGGGAATGATTCTGTAGAATGGTTCATTCTATGTGATTCTAGGCTACTGTAATGCTCTTGTATATTGCAGATTCACCTGAGAATTTTCTTCTCTCTAATGCAAAAAGTGTTTGTCTGGCTTGCATTATTATCCTCTAGCACTTTATGAGCCACTATGTGGGATTCAGGGGAAGACTTTGACAAAGCCTTTGCCATCAAGGAGTTCCAAATATATTTTGGGATTGACAGTTATAACATGTAATAGAGAATCTACAGATAAATTGTTAAGTGTAAAAATATGTGGTATAAGTAGTTAATTTTTCAGGAAATGAAATTATTAAAGATTTTGTATACGTCTTAATATCTTATTCCTTAGCTGCTTATGTGTCTAGCAATTATGTTTCACAGCTCTGTGTATTGAACACTTTTTTTCTTTACCTCAGGATATATAGGAAATATGTTTCTGAGTTAAATGCTTACAACCAGCATTTTATTTCATCAGATTCTCTTCTTAAATATTTTGCCAGCATTACCAACAATTATTAGTATAAGTAAAAACGGAATAAGTCTTTAGATTCCTCTGATTGTAAAAGAATTCCATATTTCTGTGAAGCTGAAGATCTCCTCTCCACATTCTTGACATGTTCTTGGTATTTTGTACTTAATACAAAAATATAGGCCTTGAGTATCTATTCCTTGATATCATATTCATTCCTTTTATCAAGTTGCTGAGAGTTTCTCTATGATGCCTTATATCCTTCAGGGATTCTGCATAGTAGAAAATCCAAAATCCTCTTTGTCCTCTTGATCACAATATTGAGCTGGTATCCAGGAAGACAAAGCATTCTGCTTTTTTTTTTTTTTCCCCTCAACATTCACGGGGTTCTTTCTGTTAAATGAAAAATAGATTAATGTTGGAAAATTAGGCGCCTGGAGAAACGTAATTCTTCATTTTATAGTTTTATAAATCTCCTAGTTTCTCTCTTGCTTATTTTCCCATTATTGCTAGCATCAAGTTGTGTCTGGATATCTACAATAGCCATTCCACATCCATTAATCCATCCTTTATCTTGCTTACATGTTGTTCTCTCTGAAATGAAGAAGGTCCATGTCCCTTCCCTGATCAGAAGCCTGAATGACTTCTCCATATTTACAGAAAAGAAGTTATCCTCCTTAGCATAATATTCACGTTCCTTCAACATCAATCACTGTTATCATCTACATATACTAGATGTATCTTAGTTTAGTATCTTAACACATACTAAACTATAATCACATTGCATAACTTGATGTTTTCTGAACTTTTCACAATCTGTTCCACCTTCATGCCTTGACTCATTATGTTCTGTTTGCCTGGGATGGCCATTCCCTACATTGTTACCTGATAAGATCCTAATAATTTTTCAAAGTCTAGGTCAGATTCTACTGCCTTCATTCTTAGGGAAAATTTCCCTTTCATGTACTCCCGATTTATTTTGTTTATAGTCATATTAAAGAATGTGTCATATTCTGACTCACATGGTAGTTAGATGTGAGTGTTCTCCTTATCCTCCACTCAAGGACCTGAGTGTTGCATCCCTCAAGAATCTAGCAGTGTCTGGTATTCAGTGCCTTCTATTTGGTGTTACATTGGAATCTCTTTATTTTATTAAAATATGTTGACTCATGGAATATCTATAATAACATCTTTCCTGTATTTTTCTAATGTTGTTTCTTGGAACACAAAGATATTTGCAAGCTTTACTTCAATTATCATCAGTGCTCACTAATGAAGTGATTATTTTAAAAAGATTACAAGCTTTTGAAGACACAGGTGATCTCTTTAATCTTTGTACCCCAATGTGTTTTGAGCAGAAATCATTTTCAGATGGAGATATTATATAAGAGAGATTTTTTAAAAAATGACTGAGCTTATACATTCACTGGCAGAAGGCAGAACACAATGCCACAGCTGAGTCTCCTAACATACTGAATAGTTCCCTTGACCTTGAAAACTACTTTTTATTGAAGCATCATGGTTTAGTGGAAGGAATATGAACTTCCCATGGGAATAGACCCAGCTCCAGTCTCAGCTTAAGCATTTTAATCTATAATTTGTTATTTAAATATAATCATGTTATTTATGTATATAATGTTTTGCAAACTGCTTTTTTAAAATCTTAATGCTGCATCATGGTTATTGATCTTTTTGTGTGTAGAACTAGCTTATCCTTATTTGCCACTGTTATGGATGTAACAGACTTATTTAAAGGTTTTTCTAAGAGGGAAGCCACTGTAGCATAGTGATTTACAGCTTCAGTTAGATTCATACTTTAAACCTTTTAAACCTTGATATACTACTTACCAGTTATGTGGCACCTTTGCTAAGGTCTGATGTGGGAAAACCTAGTATTTAGAAAATGGCAAAGAATTACTATGCTAGAAAATATGCTTAGCAAAAGAAACTTTAGCTCTTTTATAATAAGGGAATACCACCAGCAGGTGGCAACAGCTTTGAGTGGTAATCAAACACCAAAACCATCGCTTTGTTAATTATAGATGGTTCAGGGAGCAAATGAAAATAAATGACCTGGTAAATATTACAAACTGGAATTACACTTTGTGTTACATTGTTACATATTGCATAGTATTATATAAAAATTAAGTAATATGTGTGCCACACATAATGAAAATACGTTCAGGTGGTCTTAAACTATATTTTGAATTTCTATTAAATATCTATCCCTATATTTCGTTCAAATCTTTTGTACCCGAGTCAGTCTCATTGTTTCCTGGATTTTATGCTTATCAGAGGTGATAAAAAAAATCTGTACATTTGGGGCTTCCCTGGTGGCGCAGTGGTTAAATAAGAATCCGCCTGCCAGTGCAGGGAACAAGGGCTCAAGCCCTGGTCCGGGAAGTTCCCACAAGCCGCGGAGCAACAAAGCCCGTGCGCCACAGCTACTACTGCGCCTGCGCTCTAGAGCCCGCGAGCCACAACTACGGAAGCCCGCGTGCCTAGAGCCCATGCTCCGGAGAAGCCAACGCAACGAGAAGCCCGCGCACCGCAACGAAGAGAAGCCCCCGCTCGCCGCAACTACACAAAGCACGCACGCAGCAAGGAAGCCCCAACGCAGCCAAAACTAAATAAATAAAATAAGTAACTAAATTTTTAAAAAATCTATAGATTTAAAATAAATATCCAGATACAAATTCATGTTGGAGTGGCAAGACATTGTCATAGGCAAGAACACGAAGTCCAAGGGTCACCATCAGCTTTGTTCCATTAAGTGGATCTGATGTGTGTCTGAAAAAGTAGTGATTTTCCTGGTAAGTAAAAAAATACAAGGTTTACGTCGTCCATTTTAAGAAGCTCTGGTTTCACTGTGTTTTCCTCTACTTTGGTGCTATAAGCTTTAAGTTAATATGTACTTTATGATACTCTGCCTTTTTAATAAGCAAAATAGAACTACTGTGTTGGTTATTTGCAATTATTTGGCCTTATTTACAATATCCTTAATTTTTATCATCTTATAACTAGCTTTAAAGCTGAGAGAAACAGTTTAGAATATATATATATATATATATATATATATATATATATTGTTTTGAACATCCTAATATAATAGCATAATAGGACACAATTTTTAAATAAATGTAAATATTTAATTTTCCATCTGTGAAATTTAATATAGCTTTTAATTGTGACTCTGTAGATGTGCATATTTTTTGCTACCATAGTCTTGGAGGACACAGAGCCATATAAATATTTGTGACATTCAGAAATGTTAAATGCTTATTGGGATGCTTCATACTTTTCTGTAGAGGTTTTACATTTTAAGACTAAATTCATTTCTGTATAAATAAATAATTTATATGGAATATCTAAGTAGTCAGACTAGGAAGACAAATTGCTGTAAACATTTCTCTTTTAACAGTATTCCATCAGGGCTCACTAAGTCAGTACAAGTACATTTTAGAATGGGGGGGACCGTTTCAGAAATTGTGAATTGTTTTCATGGTATTTGGAAGAATCAAACATTTATAGTATCTGGGAGAACAACTTTTGAATCATTTACCTTAAAAATTTTCAACTATGATGCAGTTCCTTATATTTAAAGTTACTCCTAAATCTGTCTACCTGTGATTTGTGAAACTATTGTAAAACAGTGAATGGGGCCGTGGGAAGAACTCTCCTGAGATAGGAGAAAGGTAAAAGTATCCTAATTCTACCAAGCAAGGGCCACATGAGCTTTCACAAATTATTTTAACTTTCTGGTCTCTGTTTCCTCGTAAGTAAAGAAGAGGTTGTAAAAGGACCTAAGCTTATATGGACTTTTTGTGAAGATTAGTGAAATAATAACGTGTCAAGCACAAGGTCTGGTTCATAGACCTTCTCAATTCATGGCAGCGATTTTCATTTTTATAGAATATGTCAACCCTTTAAATATTTTCTTTTTGAGTACCCATTCCCAATGGTGCCACTGGCTTCTTTACCCCACCCCCAGCCATGCTCACTTCTAAGTTATGGTGTTCAGAAATAACTCTAGACATAAGTTCTAAAAAATAGGCTTTTGTGTCTGAACTCCATGATGTATTAGATACACAGTCAAGCTTCTTGAGCCTTGTCTCTATCTATGAACAAGGGGAAATGCTGCTTAATCCAGTGAGATCATGGGGAAGATGTAATTCTCAGTCCTGGTAGTGTGAAAATCATTTACAGACTATCATCAGTTCTCTATGATTTCTTACTGTCATTCCCAGTAAGGTCCAGAAAAAGCCTATTAATAGTCCTTGGACTCAGGGAGGTAGCAGCAATTGTCCACTAATATTCCAGTTCCTTATGGACAAGAAATACTTCTTACCTCCTTTATTTGATTCTGTTCAATAACGTGTCACAAAGTAAGGTTTTGTGGATGAGAAGGAAATGGAATATGTTTACCAGAAGAGAGAAACAGAGATATGTAGAGGTTTTGATTTTCCCAAAATGGACCACTGAGTTAATTAGTGACAAGCCCAGGAAATAATACTCAAAAGCACTCTTCCCTTTCCTTTCCTGCTCATCTAAAAGGAGATACAATTTATACTCCACAGTAGGTGATCAAACCTACATGCACAGTAGAACCCCTTCTGGTGTTTTCCAAGGGCCAAAAAAATAAAACAATAATACAAGGAAGTAACGCACCTGAGTGCTTTTGGCTAGGACTACCATATACTGTAACTGGCCAAATGTTTTCAAATAAGAGCATTCTGAAGCTAATTGTATATAAAAACCAAAAAAACAAAAAACAAAAAACCCTGTTATTTCACTCTGTCTGTATTCAAGGCTGCCTCTGCTACATGGCTGCTGTGCTATTTTCATTATATGAAAGGAAGAAAGAAAATAATATTTTTCAGTTTTTTTCCCACCTTCCTGAAACACGTGCAGTAATTGGGATTTGCATTCTTCAACAAAAGGAGATTGTTTTGTTGCTTATCTTGTTTAAAGTAAAACTATGAAAATTAAGCAATAGATCACGGCAGACCAGAGTTACTATGTGATTATAGCACACCTTAGGAGGTATTTTAAAGTCTGAGTCCAAGTGGTTTTATCCTCTTCAGGGACGTGTAATAATCCCTCTGAAAAGCACTGCCTGGAGTATTATATTAATGTGAAATATATTTATTTAAAAAGGAAATCGTGTAAATCTGTGCTTTTACTAGGTGATATACACATGGCAAAAGATGAATAGAGTATAAAAAGGAAGGCAAAAACAGTCTTGTTCATAAACCCAGTTGGATGTCTTATACTATTGATGTCTCAAAAATTTGATGCATTTCCTAAAATCAATTAAATGATTAAAACTAGACAAATGAGCATAAGATGATTGCCTCTGTTAATGTGTTTAAAATTCAAGGTGTATGAATTTACTTGAAAGTGAAATAGTGTGAAAGTTGATGATTAATGTTTCATACTTTAAGAAATGGCATCATTTATGGTAATACATAGTATTAGAATAAAATTCTAACCTGTAAAAGTCTCCCTTTTGACAGTGCTTTAAAAAATCTTTCCATTATTGCAGGGTAATAGCTTGACTGTAATGTCTGCTGTTAAAGGAGCAAGTGCCTGTACAAATATTAATCTTACATTATTACTGCTAAATATTCAACTGATTTGAATATTAAAATAGCCCAAAGGTTCTTCAATAAAATATGTGATTACCGAAATAGTGCAGTCCCTTTTATCATGCCAGGCATATTCCATACATATATTAACAGATTTCATAGTCGCTTAAGTTAAGTAAATATATTAATTGATAATAGTGGCAAAGCCTGAAGTTTAATTTTGGGCTTTTAGAAATGTTCTTCCCATTATTATTTGAACTTATCTAGTGCATTGCAAAAAAATTTTGATTCTGTGGGTAAAAATTTAACTGTTGAAACTTTATATTATATTTTTAGTTCTGGAAACTCAAATATGTCTTAAGAATATCTTTTTAAATAATAATAATAATAGCTAACATTTATATAGCAATTTCTATATCAGGCTCTGTTCTAAATACTTTAGGTTATTAAAGCTTTTAATACTTGTAACAAACCTTTAAGGAAGGTTCTATTACTAGTCCCATTTTATAAATGATAAAATTGAGTCTGAGAATGTTTAGGTGAACTATTCAAGGCCACACAGTTGGGAAATGTTTAAGCCAAGACTCTAGTCCATGTGGCCAGATTTCATAGTTTCTGCTTTTGCTAAAATGTATTTAATGAAGATGAATATGAAATAATCAAGATGCTTTTTTAAAAGAAAATATCCAGATGTCAAATATTACTATGTGAATAGTAACATTTTGTGAAAACATTTTATGTGTGTGAAATGGCCTCTCCATTCTAAGTGTGAATGAAACTGAAGAAAACTGATGAAAGTTAACTATGAACTTGAGTCCTGGTGTCCTATTTTACAACATGTACCTTACAGTCTAGAAATGACTCATTTAATGCTAAGGGGAGTACAGAAAAGCTGAAGAATTACCTGAAGTGCTTTATTGCTAGCTTTCTCTCTGCCATTGCAAGGTCAGAGAAACTACAAGCAAGGACAGATCAAGTATAACTTCAAAGTTGGCAAATGTTCCTTTCAGTTTCCCACTCTAGTCTGTGCACTAAGTTCTCTGTGGTTCCTGCTGTCTCTGTTCCCAAGCTGCTAGTCTTCTTCATTTGCATCTCAGTTATTTAGAATTCTTATGCCAGCTTTCCCTAGATCTAGATGTTAGCGGTTTTAGAGTTATCAAACCCAGCTATCTTAAAATAATTGAATCAGTTATAAAAACATATTTAAGAAATAATAGTCTTTTGCTCACAGGATGCTTCTTGTTAATGTAGACACGCAAGTGTTTTGTAGTCAGACAAACCTGAGTTTATTTTCCAGCTTTGCTACGGTTTTAGCTCTGTGAGTTTGGGTAAGTTACTTTATCAATTTGTCTGTTTTCTTATATGCAAAAGTGGAGAAAATAGTATCTACCTCATTGAGCAAGGGGGTTGATTTTTTTTCTTTTTAAAGTGCATGTAAAGTGCTTACCTCATGGTAGATACTTCAGGAACAATGTTTCCCTTTCTCTTATTGAACATTCCAGTGCTGGAAAACATATGACATTATGAGGCAGTTCATTCCATTGAATGTCCTTGTTTTAGGCTCAGCCCTTCTACATTCAGATCTTGTCTGCCCTTTCCTGGTTATTTCCGTATCCTGCAGGATCTCTGACTCATGTAACTTGGTATAAATCCCAGAACCTCTCTGGACCTCAGTGTTTCTCACCTGAATGAAAGGATTTCATAGGAGACATTTTTCAGCCTCTTTCTATCTATAAAATTTGGCAATACTTTGTGACACTCTCATATTTAAGTCTTTCCCAGTTTGCTGCTCAGTAACTGTGAAGCTAGTGACAATGTGAATATATTTTCCTGCCCCCTAACTTGTCATTTTGGGGGGGTCAATTTTAAGGAGGTAATTCTGATGACAATGTTTAAGGCAGAAATACATTTCATTTTTAAGCAAAATCTTAAGCTGAATTTCAATATCCAATACAATTACAAGTGGAATAGCTCCTGAATAAAGTAGGGTTAAATACAGAGGACACCTCTGCTTGGCCTCCTTGCTTTCTCGGCCTCGGATTTATCCTACTGCCACATCTTCCCTATAACCAGTGGCTCTTAAAGTAACTCCACTGAGAGTTTGAATTTTATGAAACATAATTTAAAAACCACTGCTTTAAGTCGAGGGATGGTTCTCATGGTGGGTCTTTCAATAACTATGGTAAACTAAAGTAAGCTACCTGTTCTGCTCAGGGGCTTAAAGCCCAGGAAAGGTCTAATTTCAAAGCAGCCTCAGGCTACTATTTTTCTTTCTCCTACTTCTCAAAGAACTGATTATCCTAGTAATTAATAGGAAAACCTTTTAGGGTGGTAAAAGCTCCATGTAAACAACAGAGAAAACAAGCATGCGATAGAAAAATTTAAGGCAATTTTAAGAGACAGTGCACAAAATATGGTTGTTTTAAGAGTACTATGTGAAGAACCTCTTTCCTTCTGTTGGTTTTCTTCCTGTGTCTAAGGTCAATGTCTTCTTTCCCAGGAAAGTGTGTAGAATTTTCAATCATTTTTGTATGATTCTTTTGAACATTAAAATATTTGTCATCCTTTCCTAGGGTATGGGGTGTTAACCCCAATGACTTGACAATTTCAATGACTCTAACTACATTTGCTTTAGTTAGTGTTCTCATGTGGTTTCAGTTTTCTTCTTTGAACAAAAATTATCTTTAGTTTTTGTCAATACAGTATAATGATTACATTTAGGAAGAGCCCTGGTTGTTTTATCTTACTTATATAATTGATAGGATTACTCTATTACTCTATGAGTAAATATAACCACACATCATATACTATTATAATTTTTAAATTATAAAATTATGTTTCTTCTAATGAGACTCATATTCCAAGTATTAGTATATGCTATTCTATCTTAAAAATGCCTACCCATAGACTTGTCTACATTTCTTAAACCTTAAACAGATGATAGTAGTTCAGTAGTATCCCTAGTAGTGACCTTACGTGTGAGAATTTTACAATCCAGATTTTCACTTGTGCCAAGTGAACAATAGAGAATGATGATTTGACATATTTTTCAGCTATATGAGGACTGGCTTCATATTTTTTACCACCTGTTCGCAAAATCATAAGCATTTCTCTGCATTTCACCTCCTTTTAAACATTTCTTAACATTTAGAAATTTTAGAAGGGAGAAGGAAATCAGTAACAATTTTTATAGCAGGTTTACATTTTGTAATATGAATATAATTATATTTTATTCACATACTTTTTATCCATAAACCTACTTCAATTTCCAAATTACACAGGGCATAAAGACTGAATAGGGTTACTATATTTTTGACTTTCTGACTTATTTCTCTTTAAGATATTATTCCCTTAATTAGATCATGCATAAGCATAAGTTTCTGCACATTATTGAGGATTTCTTAGAATATGCTTTGAGTCTTAGAATTATTCCATACTATTCAAATACTTCTTTCTCTTCCGTTTTTCGGTATATAACTTTTGAAGCACAGAGTATAAAAGGTGATTTTCTTTTTAACTTGGAACATTGTTTTCTATTTAAAAACCCATATTTTCCAGTGAAATATGCTTATGTTCTATAAGAGATAGAATTACTTGTCAAAAAATACATCAGAATGACTCTGTTATAGGCACACAATACTTGATAGAGTGTTAATGATCCATTCTGAGTGCCACAGATATAATGATCCAGAGCTTCCTGCTCACACAGCCATTCCAGTTGCTAACTAGCCATGCCCCTTGCTTGCTTTTTCTTGTATCTTGATCAGCATACAAAGCAGTACTGAAGTTGCTTCTGTTCCTTTCCCTTTTCTTCTCTCCATCTCCAAATAGATGTCTTTCTCATTTTGTTCCCTTTCTCCTTTACACTAGTCTATTCTATATTTTCAGATTGTGTTTGTGGACTTTAAGATTCAATCTTTGCATATCAAAATAATCGATATGCATATCTAAATAATTGATTGATCTGATATCTTCTTTAACCAGTCATTTGATTCAATTTTCTTTGCCCCTGAACATTTTAGAGGTGTTTATACTATTTAATACTCTTAACTTTTTATTTTTATGATTGCTCAATTCTTTTGCACCTTTCATGTTATTTAATTCATTTATTAAACATTTTGTTGAGCATCAGGCTGTAAGTTAGGGATATAAGACATGGTTCTTGCCTTCAAAGAGTTCATGGTTTAATAAGGGAAATAAACATTGAAACTCTTGCAGTTTTCAAAATGCTATAATAAAGAGAAGAGTAACATACAGTATAAAAAGCAGAAAGTGATAAAGTTTATCTGGAGAAGGTCAAATAATTGGCAGTGGCAGAAATATTTGAGCAGACTCTAAGATTGAGTAGCATATTTCCAATTTAAAAGGGTGGGAGAAGGCATTCTAGGTAAAGGTATCAGTGTTTACAATGACTTAATGCTTCAAACCCAGGAAACTGTGATTTGTGGGTGAAGTGGTTGGAGAGATAGGTAGGTACCAGGAGACAGAGGGTTGTTTGATTTTTATCTGATGGGCAGAGAGGAATAAGTGCATAAATTGATTTAAATTCATTTATCAAATCTGGTCAATAACATATATTTTCATGGGGATTTTATTTATTCCTATGTGAAAATAGATATTTTTCGTGTGAAAGCCTTTAATTAAGGGAGTGTAAATAAGATTTATGCTTTTGAAAAACAATTTCAATATAATGTGAAAGATATTAGCACAAGGATGACGGAATCAATTTGAAAGCTGCTGAGATAGCCAAGTTAAGAGATGATGAAGGCTGGAGGTTGGATTACTGCTATTCTGTGGTAAAGAGAGGAAGAAAGATTTTGAGGACTATTTAAGCTGTTGATTAATTAGGATTAAATGATTGGATGTGTAGGGTGAGGAAGTCACTGAGATAACTGGTTTGGATAGCTGAGGGGATTGGTGGAGCCAATTATTAGGATAGAGATTTCAGGAGAAAGAGTTAGTTGGAGATAGGGCAGGGAGGGGATGTGAAATATATTGGAGGGAGTGTTTTATGAATGTGAAGTGTTGATGGAAAATCCAGGTGGTAAAATCTAGTATAAAGCTTCTCAAAGCTTAATGTACATACAGATGAGCAGGGGGTCCTCTTCACATGCAGTTTCTGCATCAGTAAGTCTGGGTTGGGGCCTGAGATTCTACAGTCTGACAGGTCCCTGGGAGATGGCCATGCTGTCTGTCCATGGACCACACTTTGCATAGCAAGGATCTAAGAGACAGTTGGATTTAATACTCAACAAAGAGATATGAGCTGGACACGTAAATTCACAGGTTCTCAGCATATTGGTGCAGCTGAAACCAGGCTAGTGATTATTGATGCAGACTAACAATTTAAAAAATCTTTAATATAAAGCCCAAATTTGAGAGATTAATAAAAATTGCCAATTATGCTATTCTTTTTTTTACAGTGGTGATTAGCGTTATTTTATTTTAATTATTTTTTAATATTCTCAATTTCCTCTCTTTATTACTCAAAAAGCATACTTTTCACACGGTTCCATATCTTGCATTTTTCACTTAGCAGCATTTAAAAAATATCTTCATTGGAGTATAATTGCTTTACAATGTTGTGTTAGAACCTGCTGTACAACAAAGTGAATCAGCTATACATATACATATATCCCCGTATCCCCTCCTTCTTGACACTCCCTCCCACCCCCCCATCACACCCCTCTACGTCGTCACAGAACATCAAGCTGATCTCCCTGTGCTATGCAGCAGCTTCCCACTAGCCATCCATTTTACATTTGGTAGTGTATATATGTCCATGCTACTCTCTCACTTCATCCCAGCTTCCCCTTCCCCCCACCGTGTCCTCAAGTCAGTTCTCTACGTCTGCGTCTTCATTCCTGCCCTGCCACTAGGTTCATCAGTACCATTTTTTTAGATTCCATATATGTGTGTTAGCATATGGTATTTGTTTTTCTCTTTCTGACTGACTTCACTCTTTTTTAATTTTTTTTAAAACTTTTTATTTTATATGGCAGTATAGCCAATTAACAATGTTGTGATAGTTTCGCGTGCACAACAGAGTGACTCAGCCATATGTATACGTGTATCCATTCTACCCCAAACTCCCCTCGCATCCAGGCTGCCACATAACACTGAGCAGAGTTCCCTGTGCTGTACAATAGGTCCTTGTTGGTTATCCATTTTAAATAGGGAGTTTGGGATTGACATGTACACATTGCTATATTTAAAACGGATAACCAAAAAATAAAATAAAATAAAACAAAAATAAAACGGATAACCAAATTATGCTATTCTTGACAGACAAGATTTTGTTTAAAGTGTATTTTTTTATTCAATTCTGCCTTTTGTTCAATTGAGCCTATCAACCAGAGAAGCTCATATTTGCAGTTTATGTAGGAAGAAACATATATATATTTTACATGAACTCTGATGAACTAATGGATTGATAATATGGCACCAGTAAAGGCCAACCCCTTCTTCAATGAGAAAGATCTCATTCTTACACCAATCGATGAAACTTTTCTTAAAATATGATAAAAATAACAAGGTCCTACTGTATAGCACAGGGAACTATATTCAATATCCTGTAATAAACCATAATGGAAAAGAATAGGAAAAATAATATATATGTATATACATATATATAGCTGTACAGCAGAAATGAACACAACATTGTAAATCAACTATACTTCAATAAAATAATTTTAAAAATATGATAAAAACAAATTGGCAAGTGAGGGAACTCGAACATTCAGACCTATAGTACTTTAATCAAGGAAGGGTATAAACAATGAGAAGAAAAATAAGTCTGCTCCCTGTGGAGCAAACCTGTTTGAAAGGTGAGTAGAGAAGGAAAAGCCAGCTAAGCAAATGGAGAATAAATAAAGGCAGGAATTCATCCAGTTATTGCAAGCAAAAGAAAAGAGGGCTTCTGGGAAGAAGTGGTCAACAATATTGTAACTCACAGTCAATGGCAGTAAGAATGGTGGCAGACAGTATTCATTGTCCTTAGAATTTTTGCACTTATGCAGTTGGTGGCTATTTCCAGGCAATTTCAGCAGAGGTAGAAGGTCAGAAGCAGCCAGATATCTGTGACTTGAAGATTGAATTGGGAGGTGAGAAATTAGAAGGAATGAAGGGAAAACAGTGCTTTGATGGTTTGTTTAAGGAATTTCACTGTGAACAGTATAAAAGACAGAGTAATAGTTCATAAAATCTCATTTTTAAAGTTGCATTTTAATTTCAGTATGGCAGACAACTAGTTTTTACTCCTTTTTGGTGTGGGAGACTCCAATCAATACGTTAGGATTTCAGTAGATTTGAAGTAGAAACAGAGGTTTTAGCTTCAGTCTGCCGTTAATAATCCATTTACTAGAACTGGAAAATAACTCCTAAAAGCAACCAGACCAAATGCTGTATTCCCATTTCTTTCCCATCTTTTAATTCTTAATAGTAAATCAGTTGAAATGAGAATGACTTCACTGGTGGAACAGGGATAATACTTTATTTGATCCAGTGAACCATCTGCATTAATTATATCACTTCTGGAAAGTGAGGCTACCTTCTCCAGAATTTAGATTTGGGCAGAAAGTACAAAGAAAGACAAAAATTACCCTGCTTTGCATCAGTAATATTATTAAATGCTGCTAAATGAAAATCAGAATTCAGTACATGATTCCAGGTGGATCACAGACTTTAAAACTTCGCTTTATTTTCTGAATTTAACTCTGGGTTTGTTCCTTCCTTGGTTATTTTTTCTATCTTGGTGCTACTGACTGGTTTGAGATTGATTGTGAACTCGGAGTTTGGATAATATCTTGTTAACTTTTGATTTCCAGGGATTAGCATAATGTCTGGAAACTTGGAAGATGTTCTCTAGACATTTACTGACTCAACCAATAAATTAAGGTATTCCTCAATAAGGGCTTTAAAAACCATGATACAGTAGTATTAAGCTAGTTAAAAACCATTTTGTGAATAAGTTTTGTGAGGCCAGTTGGGCATTTTGGAAATACCTGGTCTCCAATATGGTAAGAATATTCTGAGAAAATTTGGGTTCATTGAGAAGTTCAGTAACTATATAGACCTCCCTATTTTTAAAATGTTGTAAATACATGGAATTTAAGCAGTGTCTGGCTTTTTTTTGGTGGGGTCTATGTGAAGGTTATACTATATGAGACATAAAAACTTAGCAATATGTTTTATGAGTTATGTTTTGGTGTCTAGACTGAAAAGTGTTCCTTAAGAGTTTAATAGACTTTCTTGATTTTTCCATCATAAATCATTTGTAGAAAAGTTAAATTGGATTGTTTCACTATAACTCCCAAGTGCCAAATCATTTCAAGAGCTCTGTGAATAGGTGCATTTGCACAATCTGATTGGCTACCCTAAAGGCAAAAGCAATTATATTATGCTAATGTGTATATTTTGCTCAGAAATCTGAATTTACCATTCGAATACATCAATGTATATTGTCTTTTTCCAGAGGTGAGCTTATAGATGTCAAGTTTTGTGTAAAGAAAGGTTTTAAAGATTAGCAATTGTCAAGTTTAGGGAGCTTGAAGCATACTTGTCTTTCACGATAATGATTGAATCTTTCCTTTGACAGTAAATACAGAGTGAATATAGTGATAACCTTGATTAAGTATAACATGGCTGTGGAAACATTCTGGGAAAGGCTTTGTTCATCTTTATGTAAAGTTCATAACAACCTGAGGAAAATTATTTAGAAATTTGCTCATTAAGTGCCTTGCAGAAAAGCATTTTGTTTGCATTACCTAATAAAATGGACCAGTGGATACATAATTTTTCCTGGGGCATGTAATTTATGCTCAAAAATGTTGCAGTGCTTTTGTGACACCATTTACCAAGGATTTTTATTTAGTTTACTTTATAGCTCATCATAAGTTTTAACAGGAAGAATTTCCTTTAAAATTGAGTAAACAAAAGTAAAAGCTGCATCTCTTCCTTCAACTGGCAGAGAAGCATGAGAAAATATATACTATACACTACAGACTTTTCACTTTTTGTTTTAAATGGAGAAAAAGTGAATGATGTGATGGTTAAAATCTTTAGTAAGTGGAATTTTTCTCAAATAATTTCTAGTATGTTCTTCAGTAATAAGTCATGTAGCCAGATGGCTGTATATGAGAAATTGCCTGTGCAAGTCAAACATTTTATTCTAAATTTTAGCAGGGGTGATTCCATGATTTAAGAGAGAATTAATAACTTTAATATAAGAGCTGGGTTATAAAAGGTGATTTTCTTTGGAAATATGACAGTTTATATGGTGCTTTTAAAGGTTTGTTTTTTTTTATATGATGAAGTAAGTGATATGTACCCTAGTTGCAAGCAACCAGTTGAGTTCACTGCCATTGTCTATGACTATGATTACCCTTTTGTTTAAACAGTACAGTGTATCAAGACAGCAGTGTGACATAATTTGATAGAATGTAATAAAATATAATGACATTTACTAGTCCCTAATACCCCCACTATGTTATTTTGTTAGTTCATTAAAGGGTTTTCTCTTTCACTTTAATTTTTATTGATCCCCAGCGAATATGAAAGCCTTTATGTAGCTCAACTCTTTAATTTGTTATTTTAGTAATTATTGTTCTTGTGGTTTTTGTTAAGATTTTTTTTCATTAAAAGTTTTAAACATGGAATGTAATCTAGCAGGGAAGCATTATATTAATTTTAAAAATCCCTTGCTTTAATTTACAAGATATTTTTTAATCTCATTATGGGGGATTTAGCAGCATAACTCTCATTTACACAGAAACAGGCCTATTGGCCTCTCTATGTGGGGGAATTTGCATCTGCATTTTAAAGCACGAAGCCTTTTTAATATCCCCTTGATAAATTAGCTTTCAGGATTCATCCAGCAAATAGGTGTGGGGAGAAACTGTAAACACTTAGCTAAGTGGTTACAGATACATAAGCAATTAAAATGAGGTAATTTTATTTGTGTAAAGGGTTTGGGTTTAATTTGAATCAGAAAAGTGTCAAGGGCTCTGCTCAGTTTCCAGTGCCACCACTGCCACTGCCACCACAATACAGTAAAAACCCAATAACCTCCTCATGGGCAAAGGCAGAGAAGAGTTAGGAGTTATGTCAGTTTCTTTCCAAAAATTTCTGTCACAAAAATAACAATGAATATGACACTGAAATGCAATGAACTGAGGGAATGAAAAACACTCTTCAATTAAAAGGAGTTGGATATGTACATATTTTATTCTTACTTCTTCAGATATTTGTATTACTTCAGGGCATTTCATTGAAATGAAATGCAATGACTTATGGAAATAAAATGACATTTAAGAAACGAGTAGGATATGTAAAGATTTTATTCTTAATGCTTTGTGTTTCCATTGTTTTATATCACAAGTCCTTTAAAAAAATACAATAAAATTAAAAGACCTTAAAATTGTCATTTCTTCTTAAGAACATCTCAAATTCAATGAACTTCTTATCTTTGCTTTATTCAAAATATTTGACACATTAACTTTTTTTTAATACCTTTATTGGAGTATAATTGCTTTACATTGTTGTGTTAGTTTCTGCTTTATAACGAAGTGAATCAGCTATACATATACAAATATCCTCATATCTCCTCCCTCTTGCATCTTCCTCCCACCCTCCCTATCCCACCCCTCTAGGTGTTCACAAAGCACATAGCTGATCTCCCTGTGCTATGAGGCTGCTTCCCACTAGCTATCTATTTTATATTTGCTAGTATATATAAGTCCATGCCACTCTCTCACTTCCTCCCAGCTTACCCTTCCCCCTCCCGAAGTCCTCAAGTCCATTCTCTACATCTGCGTCTTTATTCCTATCCTGCCCTAGGTTTTTCAAAACCTTTTTTTTTGTTTTTTGTTTTTAGATTCCATATATATGTGTTAACATACAGTATTTATTTTTCTCTTTCTGACTTACTTCACTCTGTATGACAGTCTCTAGGTCCATCCACCTCACTACAAATAACTCAGTTTTGCTCCTTTTTATGGCTGAGTAATATTCCAATGTATATATGTGCCACATCTTCTTTATCCATTCATCTGTCAGTGGACACTTAGGTTACTTCCATGTCCTGGCTATTGTATGTAGAGCTGCAATGAACACTGTGGTACATGACTTTTTTTGAATTATGGTTTTCTCAGAGTACGTACCAAGTAGTGGGATTGCTGGGTCGTATGGTAGTTCTATTTTTACTTTTTTTAAGGAACCTCCATACTGTTCTCCATAGTGGCTGTATCAGTTTACATTCCGACGAACAGTGCAAGAAGGTTCCCTTTTCTCCACATCCTCTCCAGCATTTATTGTTTGTAGATTTTTTGGTGATGGCCATTCTGACTGGTGTGAGGTGATACCTCATTGTAGTTTTGATTTGCATTTCTCTAATGATTAGTGATGTTGAGCATCCTTTCATGTGTTTGTTGGCAATCTGTATATCTTCTTTGGAGAAATGTCTATTTAGGTCTTTTGCCCATTTTTGGATTGGGTTGTTTGTTTTTTTGATATTGAGCTGCATGAGCTGCTTGTAAATTCTGGAGATTAATCCTTTGTCAGTTGCTTCATTTGCAAATATTTTCTCCCATTCTGAGGGTTGTCTTTTCATCTTGTTTATGGTTTCCTTTGCTGTGCAAAAGCTTTTAAGTTTCATTAGGTCCCATTTGTTTATTTTTGTTTTTATTTCCATTTCTTTAGGAGCTGCGTCAAAAAGGATCTTGCTGTGATTTATGTCATAGAGTGGTCTGCCTGTGTTTTCCTCTAAGAGTTTGATAGTGTCTGGCTTTACATTTAGGTCTTTAATCCATTTTGAGTTTATTTTTGTGTATGGTGTTAGGGAGTGTCTAATTTCTTTCTTTTACTTGTAGCTGTCCAGTTTTCCCAGCACCACTTATTGAAGAGGCTGTCTTTTCTCCATTGTATAATCTTGCCTCCTTTATCAAAGATAAGGTGACCATATGTGCATGAGTTTATCTCTGGGCTTTCTATCCTGTTCCATTGATCTATATTTCTGTTTTTGTGCCATTACCATACTGTCTTCATTACTGTAGCTTTGTAGTATAGTCCGAAGTCAGGGAGCCTGATTCCTCCAGCTCCGTTTTTCTTTCTCAAGATTGCTTTGGCTATTTGGGGTCATTTGTGTTTCCATGCAAATTGTGAAATATTTTGTTCTAGTTCTGTGAAAAATGCCATTGGCAGTTTGATAAGGATTGCATTGAATCTGTAGATTGCTTTGGATAGTATAGTCATGTTCACAATGTGGATTCTTTCAATCCAAGAACATGGTATATCTCTCCATCTATTTGTATCATCTTTAATTTCTTTCATCAGTGTCTTTTGTCTCCTTAGGTAGTTTTATTCCTAGGTATCTTATTCTTTTTGTTGCAGTGGTAAATGGGGGTGTTTCCTTAATTTCTCTTTCAGATTTTTCATCGTTAGTGTATAGGAATGCAAGAGATTTCTGTGTATTAATTTTGTATCCTGCTACATTACCAATTCATTGATTAGGTCTGGTAGTTTTCTGGTAGCATCTATAGGATTCTCTATGTATAGTATCATGTCATCTGCAAACAGTGACAGCTTTACTTCTTTTCCGATTTGGATTCCTTTTATTTCTTTTACTTCTCTGATGGCTGTGGCTAAAATTTCCAAAACTATGTTGAATAATAGTCGTGAGAGTGGACAACCGTGTCTTGTTCCTGATCTTAGAGGAAATGGTTTCCGTTTTTCACCATTGAGAATGATGTTGGCTGTAGGTTTGTCATATATGGGCTTTATTATGTTGAGGTACCTTCCCTCTGTGCCTACTTTCTGGAGGGTTTTTATCATAAATGGGTGTTGATGTTTGTCAAAAGCTTTCTCTGCATCTATTGAGAAAATCGTATGGTTTTTCTCCTTCAATTTGTTAGTATGGTGTGTCACATTGATTGATTTGCATATATTGAAGAATCCTTGCATTCCTGGGATAAACCCCACTTGATCATGGTGTATGATCCTTTTAATGTGCTGTTGGATTCTGTTTGCTAGAATTTTGTTGAGGGTTTTTGCATCTATGTTCATCAGAGTTATTGGCCTATAGTTTTCTTTCTTTGTGACATCCTTGTCTGGTTTTGGTATCAGGGTGATGGTGGCCTCGTAGAATGAGTTTGGGAGTGTTCCTCCCTCTGCTCTATTTTGGAAGAGTTTGAGAAGGATAGGTGTTAGCTCTTCTCTAAATGTTTGATAGAATTCACCTGTGAAACCACCTGGTCCTGGGCTTTTGTTTGTTGGAAGATTTTTAATCACAGTTTCAATTTTAGTGCTTGTGATTGGTCTGTTTATATTTTCTATTTCTTCCTGGTTCAGTCTTGGATGGTTGTGCTTTTCTAAGAATTTGTCCATTTCCTTCAGGGTGTCCATTTTTATTGGCATAGAGTTGCTTGTAGTAATCTCTCATGATCCTTTGTATTTCTGCACTGTCAGTGGTTACTTCTCCTTTTCATTTCTAATTCTATTGATTTGAGTCTTCTCCCTTTTTTTCTTGATGGGTGTGGCAAATGGTTTATCCATTTTGTTTATCTTCTCAAAGAACCAGCTTTTAGTTTTATTGATCTTTGCTATTGTTTCCTTCATTTCTTTTTCATTTATTTCTGCTCTGATCTTTATGATTTCTTTCCTTCTGCTAACTTTGGGGTTTTTTTGTTCTTCTTTCTCTAATTGATTTAGGTGTAAGGTTAAGTTGTTTATTTGAGATGTTTCTTGTTTCTTGAGGTAGGCTTGTATAGCTATAAACTTCCCTCTTAGAACTGCTTTTGCTGCATCCCATAGGTTTTGGGTCATCGTGTTTTCATTGTCATTTGTTTCTAGGTATTTTTTGATTTCCTTTTGATTTCTTCAGTGATCTCTTGTTTATTAAGTAGTGTATTGTTTAGCCTCCATGTGTTCGTATATTTTACAGATTTTTTCCTGTTGTTGATGTCTAGTCTCATAGCGTTGTGGTCAGAAAAGATACTTGATACGATTTCAGTTTTCTTAAATTTACCATGGCTTGATTTGTGACCCCAAGATAGGATCTGTCCTGGAGAATGCTCCATGAGCACTTTAGAAAAAAGTGTATTCTATTGTTTTTGGATGGAATGTCCTATAAATGTCGATTAAGTCCATCTTGTTTAATGTATCATTTAAAGCTTGTGTTTCCTTATTTATTTTCATTTTGGATGATCTATCCATTGGTGAAAGTGGGGTGTTAAAGTCCCCTACTATGACTGTCTTACTGTTGATTTCCCATTATATGGCTGTTAGCATTTGCCTTATGTATTGAGGTGCTCCTAGGTTGGGTGCATAAATATTTACAATTGTTATATCTTCTTCTTGGATTGTTCCCTTGATCATTATATAGTGTCCTTCTTTGTCTCTTTTAATAGTCTTTAATTTAAAGTCTATTTTGTCTATTATGAGAATTGCTACTCCAGTTTTCTTTGATTTCCATTTACATGGAATATCTTTTTCCATCCCCTCACTTTCAGTCTGTATGTGACCCTAGGTCTGAAGTGGGTCTCTTATAGACAGCATATATACAGGTCTTGTTTTCATATCCATTCAGCCAGTCTGTGTCTTTTGGTGCGAGCATTTAATCCTTTTACATTTAAGGTAATTACGATATGTATGTTCCTATTACCATTTTCTTAATTGCTTGGGGTTTGTTTTTGTAGGTCTTTTCCTTCTCTTGTTAACACATTGACTTTTAAATGTTGTCTTGTCTAATTTATTCTTAGATACCCTGCAATTTTGTTGTTGTGTATCTTTTTAAAAGTAAATAATTCAAAAATTACTACTAGTATGTAAAAATGCAATTTTTTTGTATTATGTTGATTTTATAAACAGCAACCTTTCCAAATAATTATTGAATTTAATTATGAATTTTAAAATTCTTTTGGTGCCTCCATGTAGATAATCATATTATCTGAATAATGACCATTTGGATACTTCTTTAACAAGCTATAGCTCTTATTTCTTTGTCATGTCACACTGTACTGGCTAAAATTTTTGTTAGATTTTAAATAGAAGTGATGGTAGCAAATACTGTGTCAAGTTCTAAAGGAAATAATTTACTTTTGCATTACTGACAGTACTATTACTCTTCGGTATATGTCCTTTAATGCATTTAAGCTTTATTCTTTTTTCAGTTTGCTAAGCTTTTTTACAAAAATAGATATAAATTTTATTGAATGTATGGTTAGCATCCATCGGGATAATCATATACTTTTTAAAAAAAATCATTATTAAAGTAACCAAATCCTTAAATAAGAAAACACAACGTGGTCAAGTGGCATTATACTTTTTATAAACTGCTAGATTCAGTTTGCTTTAGAATATTTACATTTGTATTTATGAATGAAATTTGGTTATAATTTCCCAGTCTCATAATTTCATTGTCTGGTTTTGGTATCCAATGTATAATTATCTCAGAAAATGAGTATACAGTCTTTCCCTCATTTCTATTCTTTGAAAGAGTCAAGCATTGGATTATCAGTTCTTCAAATAACTGAAAGAATTTTTCAGTAAAAACTGAGCTTGATGGTCTTTAGGGCATGGTTCATTCCTTTAATAACTAGATGAATATTATAAAAGTTCTTTTAATTTTTGAGTTTTTGAGTAAATTTTTCCAGGACTGTTAGCATTTTGCCTAGGTTCTCAAATGTATTGGCATAGCTTTTTCAAAATATTATTTTATTGTCGGTCAGTTTCTATCACACTTATAATTATGTTCCTTTTTTCATTTGTAACATGGTTTTTATGAGTTCTCTTTTTTTCTATATTAACTTTGTTAGATATTTGTTATTTTTATTAATTTTCTTGAATTAACATTTAATTCTTTGGAATATTATGATCCTCTCTGTTGTATTTGATTTTCTATTATGTTATTTCTGCTCTTTTTAAAATTAATTTATTGTGTTTTACTTTCTTTGAATTTGTTCCCTTGTTCTTTTTCTGACATAAATTTAAATGCTTAGTGCATTAATTTTCAGTCTTCTGTCAAAATATAATAATTTGAGTCTATAGTTTTTTCTCTATGTGCTGTGTATGTATTATATATTCCTCAAGTTTTGATAACATAGTGTATTTAGTTGTTGGTATTGTTCCTTTTTTTTTAAACATTCATTATTATTTTTCTGTGACTCATAAGTTACTCAGAAGTATGTTATTAAATTTCCAACAAATGAGGTTTTTAAAAATGAAATTTTCTATTTTTCATTTCAAAATTTTGTTGTAATCAGACTATAGTCATTATGAAATTTGATGGGGCTTTTTAGTATGCAGTTAATATTTGTAAACATTTCAAGCGTTCTTGGAAAACTGTGTTCTTGGGGACACAGTTCATTTATTACTGTCATGTCAGTCTCATTACTTAATTTGTTCACATCTTCTGTGTACTTTCCTATTCTTTTCTTTAAGGCTGCATGATCTAACAATTACCAGAAGAGTTGTTAAACACCTTCCACTATAATGATATATATGTCATTTTATTCTAGTAGCTGTGTCAATTTTTTGTTTGAATATTTTGTAGCTGTCTTACCAGTCCATGTAAAATTAACCAGTCTTTATCTTTGTGCTGAATTGAACCTTAAAATCAATTTGTAGTGACTCTTATTATCTCTTTTTTTTTTTCTTGTTATTTGTTTTACTATTTTGTCTTATGATTTACTTTGATATTAATATAACTATATCAGATTTTTTTTGTTTGTTTAGAATTTGCCTAACATATCTTTTTCTGTCCTTCAACTTTTAACATCCAGGGTACTTATTTATGTTTTAGGCATTTTCTTGTAAATGGCATAAAGCTGGGCTGTGTTTACATTTATCTAGTCTAAGAGTTTTTGTTTGGTCTACTTATAAGGCCCAATTTAGCAAGTATGCCTACTATACTTTTTTCTGGGAGAAGTGTTTTTCCTGTCTTACTTACCAAGCAAATTGCTTTTCAGAAGTCTGGTATTATGGGAACTAATTCTCTCAACCTGCTACCTTTTCTGGGTTCCAGGTTTTGTCTTTTGCCTTCGAGAGTGGCTTGAGATATCCAAACTATGCTACTTAAAAGAAAATTTTTAGGATTTACTTCTTTTTCTTCAGGCGTTCTTATAATTTTGGCCCCTGAAGATTTTCTTTCCCTGAATTTTCTGCCATCTCAACCACACATATAATATTTTTAGGTGATCTATATCAGGACAAGTTTTCTCAAAATCTGTTATGCTTTATTGCCAGAAACAAAAGGGTTACTTTAAAAGAAAATGTATATATATATAGACTCAAAATCTTAGACTCCAAAGGAAACTTTAGAAGTGTCCTAGTCAATTTTCTAATTTATTTAGGCCCTTAGTTTCTTCATCTAAATAATAGGAATTTTCATACCTGTTTTGCAACATTAGTTCTTTTTATTATAATTAGAACATGTGAAACCCTTGGCTCATCAATAGCCACATACTAAATAAATGGTAATTAATATTATTAATAGTCATGAAGACTATTATGTTAAAAAGAATATTTAAGTGAGGAATGCCTTTAAAGGGGAACTAGATGTGATGAAACATAAACTGCTAATGACACTATGAATGATTTTAGGTTAAAATGTATAGCTTCAAATTTACAGTGATACATGGAACAAAATAAGGAAATGTGATATTGTATGGCAAATTAGGCACAGTAATGGAGCTCAGCCATTATTCAGCTTTTATCAAAAAAGAAGTGGCTACTTCAAAATTAATACACAGCCAATTTAAACATGCCTTTACTGTCTCAAAGCTTCTACTGGGTTGAAATTTATTCATTGATCTGATCAAGAATTCATGTCAGTCTTTGATACTTTCATTTTATTTGTTCTTCCTAGCTTTTATTACTCTGAAAGAATTTTCAGGTTCATACTGATGGAACCAGGATATGGTAGAGCTGCATTATAACACAGTACTGTCTTCTACTTTTTTTTTTTTTTTTCTGTCACTATTTTCTAGTGTGGAACAAGAAAAAGCTCTTTAGACTTAGAGTGTTTTATAGCTGTGCATGTACTTAATGCAAATATTCTTGTATGCTGTGTCCATATGATTAGGACTATATATACATGTGAAAGAGAATCTTGAATAGATTGTTTTACCATCCTGTTTTAAGACACTAAGACCCATCTTTATTTCTTCAGGTAGATGGAAATATATGAGTGAACTCTAAGAGTTATGAACACAATACTGCCAGCCACTTCATTGCTTGAGCTAAAAAACCTGGAATCATATTTGACTACTCTCCTTTTCCCTTACGTCACATCCATGGAGATATACTCTCATTTCTAACATCAAAATACATATTTAATCACATTTCATTATTTCTAGTGCCACCATCCTCCCCAAAGCCACCGTCATCTCTTGCATTTCCTGCCTTGTCTTGCTGTTTCTACTCTTGCTCTTCTATAGCATATTCTCTGCAGAGCAGTCTGACAGATGTCTTTGAAATCTATGTTAGATAATGTTATTTTTCATTAAGTTTCCTCCAGTGTCCTCCCATTACACCTAAATGAAAGTACAAAATCCTTGTAGTGGTCCCTGACTATTCCTTTGAAAAAAAAAAAATGCACCATGCTTCTTTTTGCTTCATTCCAGCCTTACTCGCCTTCTTGTGTTCCTGAAATTTTATCCTCTGATAAGCACAGGGCTCTCTAGCAGCCCTGGCCAGTTTCCTTTCCCTTAGCCTGGGTTATTTTGCTTCACAGCACTTATTACCTGACATTATATTTTCTCTTTGTTTATTGTAGATGTTCTTTACCCTAGCTGCCCATCAAAATTACCTGAGAAGTTATCAAAAATCAAAAATTATCACACATACCAGAATTAACTGAGACATTTTATATATATGAATCTTTTCGTGGGGTAGGGGAAGGGAGACAACTTAGGCATTGGTAATTTAAAAACTCTGTAGCCAGAGTTGAGAACCAATGTATATTTATTTTTGTTTTTTTTCCTCCTCTCAATAGACTATAAGTTCAATAAAGGCTAAGCATTATCTATTTTGTTCACTGCTCTATTCCTAGCTCTCAGAATAGTACCTGGCACATAGCAAACTTTTCATAAATATTTGTTCATAATTTAAAAAAAAATTAGTTCTTTTCATCTAGAATATATAAACAAATATGCATCATTGGCTCCCTATAATTCAACAAGCTCTACACCTCTCATTCCTTCATTCAGTTTTTTCACTCATTTAAGAAATATTTATTTAGTGCATTTAAGGAATCAGATAATATTGTAGGCTCTCAGAAATCAAGAGTGAAATAAATAAATATCTCTGCCCTTGCAGAGCTTACATTCTCATCTTGGTGGTACATTTTGTAGATAACTGTAGTTTTAGAAATAAGAAAACTTAAGTTCTTTTAAATAATTTTTCATTATTCAGTGTGCTACATTGAAAAGCCATTTAACCTCTTTGGGACTAGTCCTAAAACTATTTTAAAGAATCCTTCTCCTTTAATTCAATGTAATTGGAACTGTTATTTTCATGCTGCTGTTTAAAAAAAAAAAAAAACTTTCCAAAGTAATTTCAGAAGATTCTTTCTTTCTTAAACTATGACTAATTAAAAGAAAACCAATTTTATGGAAAAGAAAATAATTGGATCATAACAGATTTATAAGATGCACTACCTCTGTGTTAAGAAAAGCTCATAGTCTGCAGAATAAAGCCAGCTGGAATGATAGCTCTGGGATAGCCCAATGGCAAAAGTGTTGGAATCATTTAAAAGTTCATTTGAGTTTTGCACAAACTGATCATTCATTTATTTTTTTCATCCATTTATTCAACAAACATCCCCAGGTGGTAAACATTTCTAGACTTTTTGCCAGGTCAGAAGGTTATATTATAATATGTGTTCTCTGCTCTTAAAAAGCTCATTTTATCATATTAATTTTATAAAGAAATAATAGCAAATATCATGTCAAAGATAAAATAAATATTGCACATTGCAAAGAAGCATATAGAACTGAACTTAGCCCTTGCCCTTAACAAGCTCACAAAATCTCTCCCTCTTTTGATGTTTTATAACATTCAGCTTTTTTTGTGTCAACTGACAGTCTACTTTTATTATAGTTGTTTATCTACTCATATTACTATCCTTTAACTCCTTCTAGCTTATGCATTTGTGTATTACATTTATATTATACTTATATATAAACATTTATATTTCATTGTATTCCATATTCACTCAATACACATATTTTATCAAATTATACAGAATAAATTTAAATGACTATGAGTTATAATTATAAAAATCTAGAATAAAGTCCAGTAAATCCAAATGCATATCATCCTGAAAGGCTTCCAAAGAAAGAAGCTAAATAAATGCAAATAAATAACTGTGCTCAGGTATAAGACAAAAAGAACCTGAGGTTGTAGTTAACTGGATACAAAGCCAGACTCTCTGAAAAGATTAAAAGCTTTACAGCATTATATTAAACACAGTTTGGTAAACCATGTGCCTCACCTCTAAGGTAAGGACAGAGTGAATCTAAGCAACAGAGCTCTTGGAAAGTGGGCTTTTATAAATTGCTGTATACCTTCTTCCAGGCTTACCGGTTAGTATTTTCGCTGTGCATGAAAGCAAAATCTCAACATTGAAGAGGAAAGTATTTTGGGCTCAGTCCTTCTACCTTCATCATGGAAGTATTTGGGGGAAGTTCCAGGAGCTTTATAAGTTTTCCAGCTTACTGCCTGTCCTATCAAATCTTGGATGGTTTTCTCATCCTTTTCATTTGGGGAAGCAGAGGAGTGTAGAAGACTGAGCATGGGCTCCAGAGGCACATAGGCCTGAATTTCCAATCTGGTTCTGTCATTCATGATTTTTCCACCTTGGAAGAATGAACTTCTCTAAATCTCAGTTTCTCTGTTTGTAAAATAGGAACACAATCTTTATATCACAGGTTTTCCCAAGTGATTGCATTATTCATTTTTTGTAAAGAATGGTAGATAACAAATGTTAATTTCTTCTTGCACCTTTTTTTTTTTTTTTTTGCATATTACATCTATCACTTTGAGTTTAATCTCCTGTTCTCATTTGGGTTAGTCTGGGTTATTGTTCCTCAAAGATTGGATTCATACTTATCAGTGACACAACAAGAACTTTATTTAATAAATAAAGGGCACTGAAACGCAAAAATATAAGATGACATGAACTCAGAATGAAGGACAATATCTTAAATTGAGAAAATTTAGCTTTATATAAAAGTCACTGCACTATTCTTGTTCTCATTTCTCTTTGGACCAAACAGAATGTCAGTCTAGTACCTTATTCATGTTTAGAAGTAACTAGATAACTTTGGAGGCCTGTTTTCACTCTGATATTCTTTGAGATTGTTTTGGTCATGGACACTGGGGTTACGAGCAAATTAGCTAAAAAAAATATTAATGGTCATGTTTTCCATGGTAAAAAATCTAAAGGAGAAGGTTGTAAATGACTTACAGGATTTATCTACTTAACAATTTTAGTAAACACAAGACCATGAGACAATAAAATGTGCATTTTTTGTGACTGTAAAATTTTATTATATCAATGTATTTGTTTTAGAGAAGAAAAAAGTCACAGTAAATACTTTAGATTAAAAAAATATATACAAGGCAAGACCAAGTAACAAATTTCATTTATGCTTTTAAAAGCATCACAACAGTGATAAGTCCTTTCATTCAGTATGTTTCTTCTAAATATGTTTATATGACAAATTCAAGGAGTTTTTATTCTAAAGTATTGAATTTTCTTTTTTAAATTCTATTTTATAGTTTAACATATTAGTGTGTCTTTCTAAAATATGTTTCCTGCATGTTGACAATAATTGGAACAAATAAGGTATTAACTGTGGTATTATATGGAATATAGTCTTATTTACTTGAGTTTCTTAAAATAGATCCTTAGAAAACAACAGTGTGGAAAATACCCTGTAACACACTTTTAATGACAACCAAGTGCCTGAACTTTTGGTGCATTACTTTATGAAAGAATATCTTCATTTGGCACATTTCAGAGACCTCTTAACTGTTGCATTCCTGCTCACTCCAAGAGCTGTGAATAATTGTTATGAGGTCTGTTGCAAAGAATATATAAGTAAGTATTTTATGGCTTGATGGATGCATCATAATTAAGTGAAGAACTACCTTTAAAAGCCCAATATCCACACTGGTTTAATGAGAATGTAATATGTTGATATTGCATTTATAAGCTGAAAATAATTATTTGAACAGATTGTTAAACTAAACCTTGGTATATAAATATTTTTAATATATCTAATGAAAGTTCACTCTTTTGAAGTTTTCATAAATATTTAAATAACCTTTATATATTATGCTATGTACAGGAATATATGTTGACTAATATAACTTAGAAAAGCATTAAATAATCTGAATTTTAAAGTGAGGTTAGTAGTAAAATAATAATAATAATAATGTAACTGGGAAATGTTACATAAGCTCTCTCAGAAAACATTTTTCAAGTGAGTTAAAGGACAGAAATTCTTTGTAAGTAAAGTAGTATCACATGCCTGAGTATAGAGTTCATGGAACTCAACAGTCCTAGGTTTAATCCCTGGCCTGCCAGCTACCACTTGTGGGACTTCAAGACAGTTCCTTGTATGAGCCTTGGGGTCCTCATTTGAGCAGAGTTATAATAACCCATAAATAACAAGATTATTAACCAAGATAATGTTCATACTGCAAAATTCTTAGCAAAAAGGGAGCAGTCAATAAGTAATAATAGTACTGTGATGATAATGTTAATAAGTATCACTTTAAAATAAAAGAAAGTATATGGCTAAAGAAATTTTGGAAACACTGCATGCAAAAAAGATGAACAGCTTTTTTTTCCCTTTGGTGTTCCTCAGAGCTTTTAAGATGCTAATATACGTTGTGAATGCCTTAAAATTCTACAGTTCCCAAGTTTAATTAACTTTGGAGCTGCTTTTTCTTTTTTTTTTTAACAGAGCTTCTCTTGGGACTAGTATTCTTCCCACACACTTTCTTAAATGACTTCTTAGGTAAAAACCTACCGATTAATCATAATGCATGTAAAATTAATGCTGCTTAGGTTTTCAACTGCTTGAATTTTTTAAAAAATTAAATACTAAATGTCATATGTCAGAATCGTGAATGTTTAAAAACTTTTTCATGAACATGACAGTCTGATAACCAGATTTTTAGCAATGAAGTTTTCAGTGGTACCAAAATTAGTCTTTCCATTCTAGAAGTGCCCATAATCACCAGAGCATAATAGTCCATCAATGCCTTCTATTAATAATTATTTATCTATAAAATATTTATTTATAGTTACTTTATGTTAGCAAAAGTATTACATTATAGTGCTTGAGATTATTTACTGTGTACAATTATATTTAGATTCCAACAGTTTACATTTTTGTAGAAAAATAATTATAAAAACTAAGAAGTAGTCAGATGAGTATTACCTTGCCCTCCAAAAAATTCATGGATTATTTATATAGTTGTTTATAAAACCAGGCTGTTCAAAAGGTTGATTAGTTGTATATAAACTTGAAATTTAAGTTTTAGAATCTCAAATACTGTATTCACCTTGTATTATATTTATTGTAATTGGTCTGCCTGTCTACAGTTTGGAAAATACATTGTCCACATTGCACCAGAGGGATGCACTTTAACAAAGAGCTGACTCTTTTTTTGCTTTCAAGGTAACTCCTAGCTCTTTGACACACCGCAAGATTCTTCACAGCCTTGCACGTGCCCCCTCTCCATCCCCATCACCACAAGTCCTGCTATGTACTTCAGCACCTTTTGCTCTCTCACCACTTAGATTTTTATAGGTCCTTGCATACTTTATGTATTTTTTTGTTTGTTTGCCTCTGTGCCTTTGTGCATATTGTTCTTATTGGCAGGTAACTCATTGTTTAAAATTCCACTAAGATACCATCTTCTCTAACCCCTGAATCAAAAACTGGATTTAACACCATTCAATTATTTTCCCATTTCACACTACTATTTCTATTATTTGCAGTGACCATGCTGTATTTTAATAAATTGTTTGAGTGCCTTTTTGTTCCTAAGAATATCAGTGTTTTGAGGGCAGATATTGTGGCCTATTAATTCCTAGCATCTCATTGGTATCTTGCTCAATCTACAGTTGTTAGTTGTGATCTACCTCACTGTGTATTAGGAAATATTTCCATTAGGCGGGTTAACTTTAAAAACGTGTGAACCCTTCAAGTTTTCCATCTAGTATCTGGCAGTGTTTGATCTACTAAGTCATTATTCCTATGCGAATGCTATTGTATATAACATTGAAAGATTGTCCTTTCAAACCCTAAACTTCCCTTTCCCAAAGATATCAGCTCACCCACTGATTCTCTGAATTATTCTAATACCAACTGCATCTTATTCAGGCACTTGCTGGTAATGAACTTAGACGTGGTGAGCCCAGTAATATCCTTTGAATTCTTATGTTCTCCCTCATCCCTCTTTCTGGGTAGAGTCTCAGAGTGCTCATCCACCCCCGTGGTGCCCAAATTGGTCTTCATCGACATGACCAAAATCATGCAGAGGGTACTATATTAGATAATTAAAAAACAAGAATTTGAAAGGAATATTAGTTTTAAATATGTACTTAATTTTTCTCATCTTCCTTTATTCTTTAGCTTAAATCAGTCATTCTCATGGTATCACTTTTCCATTTTCCATTGTCAGTTGCACTGAAGTGCTATTTCCAAGGCCTCTTTTAGAACAAGATATCACAGGATGAAGATACTGATGAAGGCCAGAGCACATATTATCATGAGTTGCCATGTGTAGCTATTTGAAATTACCTTTAAAATCTAACTTCATCATGACCAATGATGAGCTTCTGTGCCCCCCAAAACCACTCCCATCCACCCAGTTCTCTCCCAGACTTCCAGCAGCTGGTAAATGCTCACGTCCTCCTACGCTTGTGCCGACATGACCCCTCAGAGCTGTAGCCAAAGTCAAGATTCCTTTGAGTTCCACACATTTCTGCTTACAGAGAATAAATCCTTTATTTTTACTGTGTTGGTGTGGGTGGGAGGGTGGGAAAATGAAGGGGGAAAAAAAAAGAAATATAAATAGCCAGGATAGAATATTGCAATGCTTTAGTTGAGCCTGGCAGGTATATAGAGTTGTATACTGCACATAAGCCAAGAATTTTATTTTATCCATTTTCACACATCTTCTTTAGTGAACAGAAGGAGGAAATAGAAAGAGTATGACTTTGTACTAATTAGAATACAAAGATGAAAATGGACATTTTGAAATTGGACATTTTATGGGCGCCATTTGTTCTTTCTTTTTCTTCTGTTTCTATCCAGCACCATTTTTCTTCTGACTTGCTTCACCTACGTGTATCCTCACCTCATTTTATCAGGTGTCTTTAACTGCTTCTGACCTATGTCACAAGCATGGGATGTGGCAACCACAGGTGCCTTCAGGTTTTCACAGCTGGCAGAGCGTGCTTTCACTTGATTTTCTCCCATTAAAAAGAGGAAAAAACAAACACCTGTTTTGACTCATCTCCCTTCCTTTTCTCCAATTGCAAATTAAACTGACAAGCTGGCTGGACAGTGGCAGAGGGGACTTACTTTTCAGTCAAATTATTTTTGTGTCTTTTTTGCCAATGTATTCTCTACCTGTCATTTCCTCCATGTGTGCTTTTGACAGCTGGAATTGTTTTTATTGTACATGCCAATCTGTGCTTTTAATAGCTAAGATTTTTGGTCACTTCCCAGATTCAACTAGCCTAAAATAACTGTCTGACCCCCATATTGAGCTGTGTCCCCAAAGTTACAAATATCTACCCTGGATTTTATTCATTCTTTGACAACATAAGTGTCTATAATATGTCAGTGCTACTGGGTGTTGGGACCAAAGGTATGAATAACACATGGTTCCTGTTACTGAATAGCTCAGCCTGTAATGGCCAGTTAGAAACAACACAGGTGAGTATGTAGTGTGTAGCGATGTATGGAGACAAACCTGGAAGTCCTGAATGGATAACCCCTTAGGTTACGTGGAAACTATCATGAAATAGTCCCTGCCCTAAGCATTAGGATGCTACTTGTATATTTGTAGATTGTAGTAGGGTCTTTGAGGGCTACTTTGTCCAAAGGAATATTTTTATCATGAGGTTGTGCTTTTTATCAACAAACAAAAAACGCTGTATTTAAAAAAGAGAATGATTAAAAAAAGAAGAAAGAAAAAATATGTTGGGGAAAACTATGCTAATTTTGGATTTAAATGAAATTAAAATTAGAACATTATTATATAAGGATCCATATGCTAACCTTCACAAGAATTGGGAGAACTTAGAAGAGGAACTGTCCCTGAAATGTAGAGGGTAATTGGATAGTTTTGGGGATTTCCAGGCTGGATTCTGTAGTTGACAATAAAGGAATCTCCTTATACTTGAGTTTTGATTACTTCTGTTACAGAAGATAAAGAGAAGGCTTTAGGAAAGATTAGACTTGCTTGTCATCTGTTACCTAATGATATCATCAAACAAAATATGTGATCCATGTTAATCATTTAATCCATATTACAGTTCTGTGAGGTTGATATTATTTATACTACCCTCTTTGGGTTTGGATTTTTGTGTTTGTTTTTGTTTCAGATGAGAGATGGTTCAAATAGGCTTAATGGTTCTTAGTGCTGGTATATGCTAGGACTGGATTTTAATGCAGATATGTTTGACTTCAATCGTTTCACTAGAGTAATATCCAAAGAGGTTTTCTAAAACATCAGTGGTATAACCCAGGATTGTGCCTTTAACAGACACTATAGGTAAGTCTAATGAAGATGATATCAAGGTGAAACACTGCACTTACATGTTTTGATTTATCTTTTGTAGTATCATCACCTATCATTCTGTACAAGGTATATTAAAGCACTGCCTTAATCATGAGACTGTACAAAGTGTTGTACAAAGAGAATTATATAGGCCAGGGCTTGACTTTCTGTGAGTTTACTATCAGAGATGGTTATGGAAATTCAGAGTAATAATATTTAAAATATATGAACATTTACTGTGTGTCAGACCCTATAGTAAGTAGTGCTTTAAATAGACTATCTCTTAATTCTTAAAACATCCCAGTGAAGTAGGTACTATTTCTATTCCCATTTGCAGATGAGAACTATGAGCTTGGTACAGTGAAGCAATTTGCCCTGTATTCTAGACTTATATATGGGAAACTCTAAATGTAGACTAGAAAAATGTAATGATGCATACTAGTAGATCACAAAGTGCATACATTTTATTAGAGTTAAAAAATGTCTCTTTGTAACAACTAAAACAGGCCCTATAGGAGTAGATGTCTAGATCTACTCCTGGAATGAAATTTTTAACCCTGCTTTGATTAATTTATTAACTATGTGACCTTGGGCACATCATTACTACTGAACTCAATTTCCTATTCTATGAAAATGTGGATAATAATCATTGACACTGATACTATAAAAACCACCAATGAACTTCTATATCCACACCATCAATATTTCTTCATCTTTTCAAAAGTGATGTTTGTGTTTTTTAAGTAATATTGCAGAGGAAAAAAGATCCCTCAGTATTTATTCAAGCAACAAGTAATACTGAGACACATAGACTTACCTTTTAAAAATTAAAAAAATTCATTTTATCTCTTCTGATTCTTCTTCAAAGTCCAAACCAGTCCCTCTGTCCTCCTGTGACTCATTATTACCCAAATATAAGATTAAGATGGCTCACTTGACATGTTTTCTTTGAGAAACAAAGAAAATGTAAGAGTCAGGTCTTCAGCAAAATATTAATATACTTAATGAAATAGCTAAAATTAGTAAATGATAGAAGATCACCTTTATCCTCACAGTGTATTTTGTACAGTGAAATTAGGTTTTCTTTAAGTTCCCAAACTTAAAACATGTAGCTTTTGAACAGAAGAAAATGATAATAAATGTTGTTTTTAACTAGTTCAGTTTTATATAGGAAGCTATAGTTTTGGTTCTCTACTTGTCTGTAGTACTTGACTTCTTATATCCATTTACTCAAATCTTGGCCATAGGACAATGGATAAAAGCATAACAGTGGCAGAAAAAAGTCAGAGCTGGTGGAGAGAAATGACGTTCCCCTTCTGCCAGTCAACTCAGTTCCCAGTGAGCCTGACCCAGAAAATTGGTTAGGTTAGATAGGAAAGAAGAAAATTTCTTCTTCTTCTTTCTTTTTTCTTCTTTACCCTTTTGACTTAGAGAAAAAGTTTTAGAAGGATTTAATGCCTGAATTCACTCTGGGATGCTAATTAAAACAAAACAAAACAAAACAAAACAAAACTCCAAACTGTGAGAAATGTATGAGAAGTTATGAAAGAAATAGTGAATCTTAAAAATGAGCCCAAAGACATTTATGATCGCAAGTGAATTTCCTTATAGGATAAACCCCGGTATTTAAATGATACCCTCTCTGCTTTTTTTTTTAATTGCCCCAGTGTTACTGTTTACTCTCTTGTGAAAAGGAAGCAATTATTTTAGATGGAGATTTAGGGCCTTTAAAAGGAAAAAAAGTGTTAGACCTCACTAACATAAAGACATATGTGGAGAAATATGGGCTTATTAAAACATACACAAACTGAAAAAAATTTGCACCATTAACTTTGACCTTGGTTTCTCATTTTACACTTTCATCAAAAAACAGTTAGCAATGTACCTATCCCCACTGTGCTCTGTAAGGAAGGTAAGGATGCTGCAGAGATAATTTGACACTGGGTCAAAGAAACCTGTTAAAAGGCCGTCTAAACTTGCCTTTACAAACGACTTTATTTTTGCATAGTTTTTACCATGGTAAGTCATGACAATACTTTAGAAATGGAGATTTACCTCCACATTATTTCAGTTGCTAATGTTATTATTTTTAGTGGGTCTTTTTGGAAACACTTTTCTTCTGTATTAATTCTCCCTCAGCACATTGTACAGTTAGGTACTTGGCTAATCACTGGGTGCTTAATGTCCAAACACATAATATACCTGAATGGAGCCCTTTTGCCAGCATTAGGCTGTGTACTGACCAGGAGAGAATGTGAACAAGACGGTAGGTTTAGTGCCACGGATATTTATAGGGGGAAATAATTATTCTGATAGAACATATATTACATTTTGTGTTGGAGAATTACGATTATAGGCATTTAAAATGCATGGACTGTTTCCTCTTTACCTACGTGGTCTGAAAGGCCTTCTTTTTACACAAGGCTTATTTACTCTCAGAACCCTAAATTTACCATGTCATTTTAACACATTCTTGGGGGCTGACAGAGCTGGAATACTTTCATAGGCTAATGTAAGTGGACACACACAAGTGCCAAAGTGCATTAGGAAAATGGAAATCTATTCTGCTTCACGGTTGAATTTACCCTTCTCCAGAGACTGAATTTATTTACATATTTTATTTCAAATATATGTGAGTTACACTGAAGAAGCTTTGAAATTAAATAAACACCACAATTAAATGACAGACATAGCAATGGCATACCTCGTAGCCTATCATAAATTTTTCTTTTCATAGGAATTTAAATCCTTGTTACTTTTTTGGTAAAAAAGGTATCTGTCCTGTAATAGTAGGTGAAATGTTATTGGAAAAGGTTGGCCACTGAAAGGTATATTTGAGAATTACTATGTGTATTACTAATACTTTTAGAGAATTAAAAGATAAATTGAACCAAAATATAGATAAAATTATATAATTGGTTTTCCTAAGGAGTTCCTTTTTCTAAATAAATATTTTTTCCTGAATCTCTGCATGATAGTCTGCTGCTGAATGTTTTCAAATATTGAAGTTACTGGAAACATTTTACAGATGATAAACTTACTACTTAAATAAAATAAATATGGAAGCAGTATTTATAAAAAACAAACATATTATTATACCATGTATTTATTATAACTCAACTAAAACTCTAAAGCAATTTGGATCCAAGTTTTAAGAATAATTTTTTTATAAATTTCAAATACATACAAATCTAGCTTTGTTTAATTATAAAACATGAATGCTTACTTTTAAAAAAATCATTAACACTTTTGATGCTTTACTGTATCCTTTAATAATTATAATTATAAGAAAGATTATATAAGTGAAAGTTGCTTTAATATCAAATAAGTATCTCATCAATTAGGATTTGTATTTGGCTAAGAGGCATGTATATATCTTAGTAATTGAATTTTTGATTTTGTTATATGCATGCATAGTAAATTGGGCGAAGGGAAAAGAAAAGGGACTCATCAAATTGTGGCTTAAACTGGTTGTTGGTTAAGGGAAGTTCATTTACCTCTGTTGCTATGGACTGAATGTTTGGGTCTCCCCAAAATTCATATGTTGAAACACTAAAACACTAATCCCTAGTATGATGGTATGTGGAAATGGGACCTTTGGGAGATAATTAAGTTGTGAAAGTGGAGCCATTATGATGGGATTGGTGTCTTTATAAGAAGAGCAGGAGAGAGCGTGCTTCCTTTTTCTCTCCACCATGTGAGAACACAGCAAAACTGCTGTCTGCAAACCAGGAAGAGAGCTCTCATCAGAACCCGACTATGCTGGCATCCTGATCTCAGGCTTTCTAACCTCCAAAATTATGAGAAATAAATGTCTATTGTTTAAGCCACCCCATCTATGGCATTTGTTTTAGCAAGAGCACTAAGTCATCTATTTTCTCTAAACTTTTTTCCTCCTCAACTAGCAAGAGATGCTGATCATACAAAATAAAAACTTGGGAGGAAAGTGTACCTTTAGTTTTCTACCCATTAATTTCTCAATCGTTTATCTATTAATTTCTCCCTTACTACATGAAAAATGGCTCCTGTAAATGAACTATGTCTGTTTACTAAGTTGAGTAAACAGTACTGTAACAAAGGTAAATTATAAGCTTTATAGTATTACGAATGGAATAAAACACTTTAGTTATGTTCATTCCAATCTTTAAGGTTTTGCCTATATTGAATTAGTTCTGGAAAAAATAATGCAGTGTATATTCCTGCAATTTGATGTTCCTATGTAAGATTTTATATCATTTTTTGTATCATGCTTGTTTACATAAACCCAACACAATAAGGAACGTCTACTAGTGTAACCAAGTTCAGTTAATATGATCTAAAAACAAAATTTAATCCTACAGTCCAATAACTTCATGCCTTCCTTCTTGGGTTTTTTTGTTTGCAAGTTTCCAATTTTTCTACTTGCTTAAAGGTACCCAAATATTAACTTTTTATTTTTTTTAAATTCTTTACTTTTGCACTGCCATCCTTCTCCTCTTTCTTGTGTTATCCTCCCACCAGTATTTCCTCTTTGCTTATTTAATTTTCTCATTAAATTCTGCCAAGATCCCTTTAGAGTGACATTGAATGTTTGCTGGCAGGCTGCATTTTGCTGTGCTGCTTTAGTTTGAGTTTAGGTACAAAATGTTGATATTCACAGAGCATCCTGTACAAGTCAGTATTGTACCAGGCAGGGCAAAATAGCAACCGGGTTGTAAAGACTAACTTGCAGGTTCAACATTTCAGGTAGATTTAAAGACATCGAGGCTAAAAGGATACCTTAATCATTTGAATAAGTATTTTAGGTTATTCCTGAATCAGGAAGTTTCTAAAAAAGCAACTATCTAAACACAGAATTGAATTTCTTTCCAGCTTTTCTGTAAATCTCTGTTTTTCTGTTGTAATTTGCTAACCTTGAAAGTGTCCATCTGAATGTTGCTTAGTTTTAAGTGCTACTTTCAAGTAACTTTACAGGTTAATAACAGGTGTAACCTCTCAAAATGTTTTTATTCATATGCTATTTAAATTGTAGCCCATTAACAGCAATTAGTTTTAGTAAGCTTAGGAGCATGGAGCATTTTACATTTGATGTGTCCTTTGCATTGATTTAAGGAAACTGAAAGTTCTGTGGTCAACGCTTTGGTGCAATTTGTAAAGAATAATTAATGAATTGCTGAATTGCATTTTTGAAAGTTAGTATTGATTTACATTTAAGAGTGGACAATCCACATGACATTATTTATTAGCAATATGAATACTAAATTTTGAAATATCATTTCGTCATGTAATATGGTTTCATTATTCTAACACTCTTCCACCAAATTCTTTAAACTTTTATTGAACATTTAGTCTATAGGCCATATAATAAAATTCTATCAAACAACTGTATGCTTTCCTTTCTTGCTCTCTAATGATCATATCTATCACTTCACTGGACCATGGGCTCCTTGAGATTCTATCACATTGCTATCCTGGCCCAGGTGTTGAGCAGCTCTTATTAAAAACTTGACATCAGAATCATCTTTTTATTTTCCTAGGTAGCACTGTCGAGTTGTGCTTTACTCATTCTCTATAGTCAGGGGACTATTAGGAATTCAATGGGGGAAACTAAAAGTATGTAATTGGAAAAAGGACAATAGTTATCATCTTGCTGTACTTTAAAATTTTCTATTTTCTATTTTTCTGATTTTATAACAAATTTCCTACACCTTTATATGAAACATTATTAAAACAAGAATAATAATAAAAAATAAAGTGACTACATTACTAGACTCCCAACTTGTTTTCCCCTTCTACTGTATCATAGCACTATTTAAAGGAAGGAAATAAATGAGTGTAAGTCCAGGCCGAAACTAATTTTCTTACAAAGCAGTTAAGAATTTTCACATATGATCAAAGAAGTGCTTACATTAAACTTTGAGAAGCAGTGTCAAAAAGAAAAAAAAAAAAGCAGTAAACTAGAATTTGATTCATACTCCAATTTAAAAAATATATATAAATATATATAGTAACAAATATATATATTTGATTTTAAAAACTGAAAATTTATGCCACCCCCTGGGAAAAATCTAAAATGAATTACCAAGCAATTCTAATTCCATATTCTATTTAGCACAAGGGGATAGTTTCCTTGGAATACGACTTGTAAGTGAATCAAGAGTATATTCATTTTAAGGTAGCTTCTATGGAGATGCATTCCTGGTATGTTTTTTTTTTTTTTTTTTTGGAGTGTAGTTGCTTTACACTGCTATGTCAATTTCTGCTGTATAGCAAAGTGAATCAGCCATACGTATACATGTATCCCCTCTTTCTTGGATTTCCTTCCCATTTAGGTCACCACAGAGCACTGAGTAGAGTTCCCTGTGCTATACAGTAGGTTCTCATTAGTTACCTATTTTATACATAGTAGTGTATATATGTCAGTCCCAATCTCCTAATTCATCCCACCCCTCCCTTCCCCCTTGGCATCCATATATTTGTTCTCTACGTCTGTGTCTCTACTTCTGCTTTGCAAATAAGAACATCTATACCATTTTTCTAGATTCCACATATATGCGTTAATATACGATACTTGTTTTTCTCTTTCTGATTTACTTCACTCTGTATGACAGTCTCTAGGCCCATCCATGTCTCTGCAAATGACATAATTTCATTCCTTTTTATGGCTGAGTAATATTCCATTGTATATATGTGCCACATCTTCTTTATCCATTCATCTGTCAGTGGACACTTAGATTGCTTCGGTGTCCTGGCTATTGTAAATAGTGCTGTAATGAACATTGAGGTGTATGTATCTTTTTGAATTATGGTTTTCTCTGGGTATATGCCCAGTAGTGGGATGGCTGGGTCATATGGTAGTTCTATTTTTAGTTTTTTAAAGAACCTCTGTACTGTTCTCCATAGTGGCTGTATCAACTTACATTCCCACCACAGTGTAAGAGGGTTCCCTTTTCTCCACACCCTCTTCAGCATTTACTCTTTGTAGATTTTTTGATGATGGCCATTTTGACTGGTGTGTGGTGATACCTCATTGTAGTTTTGACTTGCACTTCTCTAATAATTAGTGATGTTGAGCCTCTTTTCATGTGATTGTTGGCCATCTGTATGTTTTCTTTGGAGAAGTGTCTATTTAGATCTTCCACCAATTTTTTGATTGGGTTGTTTGTTTTTTTGATATTGAGCTGCATATGCTGTTTGTATATTTTGGAGATTAATCCTTTGTCAGTTGCTTTGTTTGCAAATATTTTCTCCCATTCTGAGGGTTGTCTTTTTGTCTTGTTTATGATTTCCTTTGCTGTGCAAAAGCTTTTAAGTTTCATTAGGTCCCATTGTTTATTTTTGTTTTTATTTTTATTACTCTAGGAGGTGGGTCAAAAAAGATCTTGCTGTGATTTATGTCAAAAAGCGTTTTGCCTATGTTTTCCTCTAAGAGTTTTATAGTGTCAGGCCTTACATTTAAGTCTTTAATCCATTTTGAGTTTTTTTTTTTGTATGGTGTTAGGGAGTGTTCTAATTCCATTCTTTTACATGTAGCTGTACAACTTTTCCAGCACCACTTATCGAAGAGGCTGTCTTTTCTTCATTATATATTCTTGCCTCCTTTATCAAAGATGAGGTGACCATATGTGCGTGGGTTTATCTCTAGGCTTTCTATCCTGCTCCACTGATCTATAGTTCTGTTTTATTGCCAGTACCATACTATCTTGATGACTGTAGCTTTGTAGTATAGTCTGAAGTCAGGGAGCCTGATTCCTCCAGCTTCGTTTTTCTTTCTCAAGATCGCTTTGGCTATTTGGGATCTTTTGTGTTTCCATACAAATTGTAAAACTTTTTTGTTGTAATTCTGTGAATAATGCTATTGGTAATTTGATAGCGATTTCATTGAATCTATAGATTGCTTTGGGTAGTATAGTCATTTCCACAGTGTTGATTCTTCCAGTCAATCCAAGAACATGGTATATTTCTCCATCTGTGTCATCTTTGATTTCTTTCATCAGTGTCTTATAGTTTTCTGCTTACAAGTCTCTTGCTTCCTTAGGTAGGTTTATTCCTAGGTATTTTACTCTTTTTGTTGCAGTAGCAAATGGGATTGTTTCCTTAATTTCTCTTTCTGTTCATTTGTTGTTAGTGTATTGGAATGCAAGAGATTTCTATGTATTAATTTTGTATCCTGCAATTTTACTAAATTCATTGATTAGTCTAGTAGTTTTCTGGTGGCATTTTTAGGATTTTCTATGTATGGTATCATGTCATCTGCAAACAGTGACAGTTTTACTTCTTCTTTTCCAATTTGTATTCCTTTTATTTCTTTTTCCTCTCTGATTGTTGTGGCTAGGACTTTCAGAACTATGTTGAATAATAGTGGTAACAGTGGATACCCTTGTCTTGTTCCTGATCTTGGAGGAAATGCTTTCAATTTTCACCATTGAGAATGATGTTTGCTGTGGTTTGTCATATATGGCCTTTATTATATTGAGGTAGGTTCCCTCTATGCCCACTTTCCCTGGTATGGTTTTTTGCCAGTTATTCTTCCATTCTCTTCAACCCTCTGAAGTTCTAACCCGCCACTGGGCTAGTGTTGTAACTACTATGCATAGGATTGCCAGCAATATTTATAGTGCCCTCTTAATTTCAAAGGACTTGACTAATCCCTAGTTGCCTACCTATCATTCGTTTTGTTTCCTTCTGCCTTTTTTGGATAGTGTCTGATGTTAACGTTTATATTTTAATATTCAGCACTTTTTTTCTCTGTGGCAAGTCCAGTACATTAACTTGCCATGATCTTGTAATTATAGATCAAATTTGATGCCTAAACGAGTGCTTCTCAGTATTAATATGTATACTAATCACCTGCTGAACTTGCTAAAATGCAGATTCTGATTTGATGAGTCTAGTGTAAAGCCTGAGATTCTGCATTTCAATAAGATCCCAGGTGATGCACATTTTGAGTAGTTAGGCTCTAAAAATAGAGAATAAATGGTAGAAATGATACAATAAAATAAACAACAGGTGCTTCAAAGCACCCTCACCTTGGGGTAGCTTGGGAAATTGCTCATTGGCTCATTGTTAGATACTATTTCAAAGAAAGAGGATCTGTGACATAAGACTGTAGAAAAAAATTAATAAGCTGCCTTTAAGAACCTGACACATTGCACCTGAAACTATCACAACTTTGTTAATTGGCTATACTTCAATATAAAATAAAAAGTTAAAAAAAAAAAAAAAACATGACATGATGAAAAGAATATAAGGCGATAAATATTGAGTAAAACAAATAACAATTAATGTATTATTATTAAATTTATAAAACTAAGTATTTAAAAGAAATTTAAATAAACTTTCAAATTATGTTTTTTGTAAAGGGTGTAGCATTTATAATCCCAAAGCTATTAAAGCTTAGACTGCACCAGGTTTTTCTGGACATTTCCCTCCAACTCTATTTTCTCATCTGTAAAATGGAGACAGTATTATTGTGAGTATAAAATGTGATTATATGAGTAATATGCTTAGCACATAGTGAGTATTCAATAAAGAGTAATCATTTTAATTATAAGCATAGTTATTACCTTTCCCCAATGTTCAAAATTAAAAAGATATAAAACTTATGAAATATGGTCATAAATGATGACTTTTCTAGAGCAGTCATCGCCATGATATTCTAGTTTTCAGAATAAGGTAGGGATTTTAAAATGTAGGCTTTGAAGTCCGATTTGAGTGTACACCTAGAACCTTGATTATGTTGCTTAGCTTTCATGAGCCTTGGTTTTAGCATCAATCTTAGTATTATTTTAAGAACTAAAGAAGATGATGGATGTTTAGCTCACAATACGGTGACCAAAACAATTTAGAAGCTTGATTATGGATACTACCTTTGTATCCCAAGTCTCTTGAGAGAAAAAAAGGACAACTTGAACACAGGGAAAATTAAAGCAGATTAATTGGTGACAAAATAATCAAAATACTACACCTATCTAGGGGTAAGTCTTAAGAGTGATGCCTTCAAAGCTCAATAAGTATCATTAATATTCTGTAAATGAAGTGAAAGTTTTACGTATATTCAGTGATTAAAAGGGAGTGAGGGAAAGTCAAGGCCGAGAGATTGAAGGGAAAAAGAAAGTTGCATTGGCCAAAATGCAAATACACTGGAATCTTGAGAATGAGAAAGAGTGTATCTTTGAATTTTTCAAAAGAAAAAAATCAATAAACCTGAATGAAAATAGATGCTTGTAAATAGATGAGGAGCTTCAGTTCTGAAGCCAAGACCCATCTGTCATAGTCCTTGCATATTCTGATACATTTAACTTTCTTAAAATCTTCTGGTGTTATGTCATCTTCCCAGACAGGGAAAAAAAAGGAGGAAAAAAACCCCAATAATTCTCCCATTACCTTGAAAAATAATCTCCAGACTGTCTGCAGGAACTAATAGTTGCCATTATTAAACATGAAAGCATTGAGTGAAAGGGGCAAGTTATAAAATCCTATTCAAAGTTGAGCTCTTTTAAAATAGAAGATGTTTTCCTAAGTAGTGATGGCCTCACTGAAACCTGGGGTGGGCATTGTTGTTTTCCTTTTCAGTCCTATAATTTTGTGATGTCGAAATAATTGAGACTCAGAAAGTACATCTTAAAAATTGATATATATCAGTGAGACAATACTGAGAATCACTAAAGCCTGGCATTTGTGTGTGTCGTAGATGATAAAATAGAAGGTAACTAATTCAATCACATGTTCACAAATTTAAGAAAAGTGTATTGATCATTTAATATGTGCCAGGTGCTGTGCTAAGATATATATCTCACATAGCTTACGACCTAATGGAGTAGAAAGTTATGTACCTGAATTATTATAATGCTAGTGTGTGTGCTATATAAAAATTTATTTATATATAATATATATATACACACTTGAGATTATAATATATATAAACTTATTTGTAAATATATACATTATTGTATATGTATATTTAAAACATATTATAAAGACATAATATATAATATGTATGAGCAAGAATCTATATAGGGAAAGGAGTAGGAGCCAGGGAGGGCATTGTAGGGAAAAGAAAAAACATGAGTCTTATCTTAAAAGTGCAGAAGAAAAAAAAAAACTTTTATTTGGCTTTAGTGTGCTGTGTGTGAGATAAACAATAGCATTATAAGGCTGGAATGGTAGATTAAAATTCTATTATGGAAGGTATTGAATTCTATTCCAGTGATTTTGGATTTTATTTTGTGAGCAGTAGGTGGCTGTGTGAATTTCCTAAGCAGTAGAGAGTCATGATCAAGAATTTGTGTTAGAAAGATAAATATGACAGTAATGGGAAGAGGTAGGAGTGAAGTATTTAGAAAGTTTTCTCAACAGTCCAGGTTGGAGATGTTAGGAGCCTGTACTAGGGGAGTGGCAATAGGAATCGGAAACTGAGAACTCAGTCACTGAAGATCTCATAAATTTTCATAGAGATCTCTTCCCTTTTAAAAACTGACCTTTGTTAATCACAAGAATTCACAAAGTTACAGGAGACCTCACAGTTACTCTGATAGCTTTAGCTTATTTTACTCCTTATATACTATTAATATAATGTTGCACTATATAAATGGGGGCTTTACTTAAATGACAAAGCCAGAAGAAATTGCTAAGAAAAAATTTCAGGGTATTCTTTGAATTTTAATTTTTATGACCTGGCCTATTATACAGGTATATGATAAAATTATTTTCATTGAAACAGCATCCTGTCTAGAAGATGGGGAGTAAGATAAAATTAATGAATGAAAATACACATCAATTATTGAATTGCATGTCAAGAATCATGGAAACACTTTATACGCATTATTTTGTTTAACCTTCAAATAAACCTTTGAGATAGTAGTAATATTAGCCCCATCTAACAGATGAGTACAGAGAAATTTAGGGAATTTAAGTAAATTGCAAACACAGGTTTTTGATTTAAAAGTCCTAGTATTTATCCCTTATGTCAAGCCTCTTAGCCTAACCATTCACAATTACAACTCCTGGAAAGTTTCTTCTTGGTTAGGGAAAATTAAGAACTCATTTCAAAATTATGAATTTTTACGAACAAAAGATAAATCTATTAATGTTAAGAAATGCTAATGCAAAATCTTAAAAAAGTTAATTCTACCTGGTATGACTACAGGTAGGGGGTGGTACAGTGTCAAACCTTACGTAAATTTTGAAACTTATTACTGGCAAAATGTTAGAGATTATTGAGACAAAATACCTAATTTAATAGATAGGAAGCAATTATTAAATGCTACCAAATTGATAACTTATGCATGTAAAAAGAAAATGTAAGAGACATAAATATAGATTATTAATATGTGAATTCTGGTGCCATGCTATTTTTAAGAAATACATTAAATGAACATTTGTTAGATCTTAATGTATGCAAGGTACTAACTATAATGGATTCTCAGGGAGAAACAAAAATCATGTGGTTTCTGTCCTCAGGAAGTTCACAGGAGAGAACATTGGACCTATTCCAAAGATCTATACTATAGGGTATAAAATTATAAGCACTACTGAAGAATTTAAAGCAGTATTATAGTAGATATATTATACTTCATGGGGAAAGCACATGAGTTTAAATTATGGATAAGATTGGTTCTTGGACAGTTGGGGGAAGGGCATTGCACTGTGATTGGAGGCGTGACTTTGATCAAAATGTCTACAGTTTGGAAAGCAGAAAGTGGTCGACTGTGGTCTACAGTTTAGGAAGAATAATGAGGAGGTATTGTGGGACTTAGACTTGGAAAAGCAAATTGAAGTTTGATCACGCAGAGCCTGAAATAACCTCATAAGGAGTTTGGATTTTATTCCATTAAATATTTTGCCTCCATGGATCTGTAGAAGGTCTTTGAACTTGGAGTCACCTGATAGATGGCTTATGACTATTAATCTGTCAGTAGGTAGAGGATTCATAATATGAGAGAAGATATTAGAGGTTAAAAAAAAAAACAGATCAGTTGGAAGAATTTTACATTAAGCTAGGCATGAAGTGATGAGATCCTGAAGTACAAGAGATAAATGGGAGAATAAAACAATGAAATTTGTTATCTCACTGGTTTGTGGGAAGGAATCAGGATGACTTCAAAGTTTGGAGGCTAGGTGAGTAGGATAATTTTTTTTTTTTTTTTTTTTTTTTTTACATTTAGAGACATAGAAGTGTAGAGGAGGAAAAATAATTTCCCTTCTACCCTTCCAGGTTCTTGGCTGAGACCTCCCTGTAGTTAGGTTAAAAGATAGGTTAATGGGAGAAAGACAAACAGGAATTTAACAGCATGTGTGTCTCCTGTATACATGGGAAGTACCCAGGAATACTCAGTAATTCTCCAGAATGGCCCCAGACACCACCTTAAATACCATCTTTAGCTAAAGGCAAAAGATATTGAGGAAAGGGAGCCAGTTTGGGGCAACTATGGGGAAAAACACAGTGAACAAGTGTAAGGTTGTTATGCAGATTTAGGTAGGAACCTTCTCCATTGATAAGGTTTTAGAAATTTAGTCATTCTTTCTGTTACAGAGGGGGAGACACCCTTACCAATGGAGATTTGTAAAAGGGGAATAAACCTTTGGTGTTTTTCCACAGATGTTCAAGCTTCTCTGTAGACTTGAAATAAACAGACAGCAAAATAGTGCAAAAACAAAACAAAACAGACAAAAAACTAAAAACACATGGAAAGCACTGATTGTAAATGTTGCTTACAAAAGGGTAACCTCTACTAGGTTTATGGAGCTTCTCCTTTGTCTGGTGTTTCTTAAAAATAATCAGCCTAAAATAATCCTCATGTGTATTTTGGGTTGACAAATTCTGCTCCCCTTCAGAAACAAATTATTTTATTTTATTTTTAGAAACAAATAATTTTAGGGGTAAAATGAGAACATCAATTTTAGCCATGTCAAATTATAGATAATGGCAGGTTATTCAACAGGTAGTTTGTGTTATAAAACTGAAGCTGAGGATAGAGATGAGGGCTGGATATTTAGTGTTAAGAGATATCAAATAGAAGTGACATTAATACGATGCAGTTGTATTGTCTAGAAACAGATTGAAAAAAAAAAAGAAATGGAGCACACTTCCCTTTGGTGTACTGTAGTAAGCAGGTGGAGGTTGGAAAGAAAAGGAATTTTTGAAAATACAGTTTTATAGAAATAAAAGAAGGAACATGCTTAAAAGAAGATCAAGGACAAACAAACAAAACCTGGGAAGAAGTCATTTCAGAGATCTTTAGTATGTTTAGAAAACACTTTACCCAGAGTATAAGGGTCAAAAGTAAGAGGTGCTTATGACAATGCAAGCGAGCTCTTTGAAAGCAAAGATCATCTTATTTATTGTTATGTCTTTTGATCCTTTCATAGTTCCTGGAACTTGGTAAGAATGAAAGATTAAAGATTTCTCAGAGGTGAGGATTGATGAAAGAAGGGAAGAAGGAATGAAATCAAGATCATATGTTGAGAAAGTAGCCTTTAAGGATAGTTCCCCTGAAAGAAAAATTGAGCAAAAAAATCAGAAATATTTTCGAGGTGGTTAGGAAGACGAATTGTAAAAGTGTCCACCTCAGTGACTTTGATTTTTTTTCCATGGTGTAGAAAGAGAAGTCATCTATTGAAAATGATGGAATTGATTAGATTTGGGGGTTTAGAAAAGAGATGAAAATGACTGAGGAAATAATAGATAGACACAGATGAATAAGCAGGAAAAATAATGACAGTCTATTGTAGTAGGATAGCATGATCCTAACGTGTTTCAATGAAGATAATTTTGTGACTTCTTACAGTTATATTTGGCAGCAAGTGGGCTGTATATGTATATATATAACGTAAATAAATTATATTTTGTTTTTTGTTTTTGTTTTTCCTAGGTATCCTCTATTTTTTTTTTTTAAGTAACTTTTTTTTTTTTTAATTTGTTTATGGCTGTGTTGGGTCTTCGTTTCTGTGCGAGGGTTTTCTCTAGTTGTGGCAAGCAGGGGCCACTCTTCATCGCGGTGCACGGGCCTCTCACTATCACGGCCTCTCTTGTTGCAGAGCACAGGCTCCAGATGCGCAGGCTCAGTAATTGTGGCTCACGGGCCCAGTTGCTCCGCGGCATGTGGGATCTTCGCAGACCAGGGCTCGAACCCGTGTTGCCTGCATTGGCAGGCAGATTCTCAACCACTGCGCCACCAGGGAAGCCCTATATTTTGTTTTATAAAATGTGAGCATGTTGGCTTGATTTTTAAATACACCCATAGTTTTATAATGTTGTCATTGTCACTCCATTTTTATTATACACCCAAAGGTAGAAAATATCTACAAGGGACTATATAGAAAATAGCTTTCTCCAGGAAATTTCCAATGTATTATTATTTTTTCCATCAAGTTAATTGCTATACCTAACTCTTCTTGCAATTGCAGAGTTAACAGATGTACATACATAGATATCCCCAATTCTGAAGGAAATTTATTCTCTAAAATAATGTCAAATCATTTAACATCTTTAACAAAGCAAGCTACTAGAAAAAACGAAGGAGATTTTTTTAGAATTTCATGAATGCTATTAAAAACAAAAGTTCAATTAATTTTATATGGAAAATTGTTCTAGAATACCATGTCTGAGTTATAATCAGTGACTGATGAAGTGATCAAAGAAAGAAAATGTTGATTGCCTGTAGCATTAAAAAATGAGTTTAGGTTTTTTACCATAATTATGCATACATAGAAAGCATAGGTAGTATCTTTTCAGCATTTCCTTGAAAATATTTCAGGCCTGAGTGATAAAGTAGGACTAAGGAAAGGAATCAAAATGCATTTAAGGTCTATAGTGATACACTCTAAATAAACTAATTCCACTTGGTCCTTAAGTACAGTGAAAATGTAATGGGAAAAGATTAAACATGTAAGAATTTCCACTATTCTTCAGATCCATGTTTATTTAGCCTGTTACTATTTCTCTAATATATTTGCCTATATCCTGATTTTTTCCACAAGGTTTTTCTCTGACCGTGGCTCCCTAGGCATGTGTAAAATTGCAGTGTTATTCATTGTTTAATCAAAAGGCATGGGATTGTGTTTCCAGGTATCCTTCATAGGCTCTTCCTTAAGGGCACTGTACAGAGGATTTAAGACATCAGTTTCTCCACTAATCTCCACTAAATAGAGTTGAACTGTACCACGAGTTGAAGCTTCTGACATCTACGCTTACCCTTTCCAACCACAGACGAATGCCAGCTTTTAAATCTGATGTGATTCAGTTACTACCTTTGAAGGTTTTCTTTGCAGGTAAAGGCATTCCTGGGATCTGTTTCTTATACATTGAGCTCATGAATTAGATTTGACTTTAGGTAGTCTTCTTTTAGAAAATGATAGCTATTTTTGGAGGATTCCTTAAGTAGGAAAGCTGTTTCTTCTTATAATTTGGGGGATTTAGGAACTCCCTAAATCCTATATTCTTCTGCTGTAACTCCTGGCATAGTGATGCCTGTCAGGAAGGGTTAAGTGTTAGCTGCTGATGCTGTTATAGAATTCAGGGTAAGGGTGAAAGAAATGAATCATGATACCTTCTGCTTCTGAGGGACCTTGACACTGTTATACCAGGAAATTCACAGAGCAATACCATGATTCTAGGTACTAAACATTGAAATAAGCACTCAGTCTAAGTTTGTGTGATGTGGGGAATTTATTAAGTCTTCTTTCTTCCCTCCAAGTGTTCTAGGTGGAAGCCAATAAACAGTGACCCCCAAAGTTTTATAATAATACTAATAATCTTTTGCTGCTCAACTTCTTGGCTCTGAACAAGTGAAAAAATGGTAGATTTTACAAATAAGACAGGTAGACATTTGAGTTTTTTAATGAGTTTTATACATCATATTTAATGTCTTATGGCATTTAGGCTCATGACTCTAAAAGAAATGGGTACTGTCTCATTTATTTGATATTTCTACAATAGCAAACTGAAGGTTGCCATTTTTGGAGGTAATTGATGATACTCTCAATGGGGGCCTCATTCATTCATTTGTTCATACATTCCTTTAATTACAGAATCATGCTGAACGTTCTGTTAGCTATTGAGGATATAAAGGCAAGCTCCCTACTACTTACAGACTTCTTCGCATTTTAGGTGGTAGAAATTTTAGAATGGAGAAATTATAATAGGTAGTCTTAGTGGCTAAATTGGACATGCCCAGATAGAAAAGAAGAACCACTAAGAAATGTAGATTTGGAAAATGCTCTAAATCTCTAGGGGTGGCTTTCTCAGATAGTATCTATGATTAAGATCACAGCATTGGAGTTAGTTAAATACTGGATCTGCCACTTGATAACTGCATGACATGGAGGAAATGCTCTCTTATCTTAGTTTATTCATCTGTATAATGGAAATAATAATAATTCCTGCTTTATAGTGTAGCTCTGAAGATTAAGTCAGATAATGCATTTAACACATTTTGTGAAAGAAAACACGACACGTGGCTGTTATCATTATCACTATTATTGTTATTATTTCTTAAATGTTATCCAACTTCCATTTTCTTATAAGCAGAGCTAATATCCATACTTATCTTGGTAAAATAATCTAGTTTTATTTTTTATCTATAAAATCTGATTTTATATAACATTTGGCTTTTCAGAGATTTGAGTCTTGCAGATTATATTATTTTTACAAGTAAATTTTTGTCAAGTAAATAAATGAAGCATTCTCTTCCCAAGTTTAGTCATGTTTAGAGTGAGGTGCAGAGAAGGTAAATTGCTGACCTACATTGCTATTCAATGGTCCACTCCAGCCAGAAATTGGCCCTCTTAACTCCCCTCTCTGTTCTGTGCCCGTTATATCATGCACACTGGCTTAGAAGAATTACTTCGCTAACTGCAAAGTCCTTTTAGACATTCTAAGAAAGTTGTTAAGGAAATACGTAATATACTAATAATTTAGAAGCTACTTAGGTCCATGACTATGGAGCACATGGAGACCGAGTTCCTGATTGAGAAAAGTATGAACTACCAAAGTAAGCCACACGAAGTTGGGCCTTGAAGTAACCTGCTGAGCAGTTTTCTTCATGGAATAAACCACGTACTATATTAAAAACTGCCTCAGGAAATCTCTAGCAGAGAGAGCTGGTCCGTCTTAATTTGCCTTCAAATCTGCAATCAGTATGTTTTGTTTCTTCGGTGTAACTTATGATAATGTGACAGGGAAACCCCATCTACCACGTTGTGAGGCATCCTTATTTTCTATGGAAGATATCCCTCCAGGTTAATTCTTTTAAAATAATTTTAACTTTACTTTGGTCATAGTTATTACTCAAAAAACAAACAAAAATGAAATTCCCTAGCTGTAATTCAGATTTCACTAAGAGCTGTAGTTTAACTGATTTGTCATGGAGTGGATTTTAACCTAACAGTCTTGGTGAATATCCCAATATAGTAGCCACTAGCTACATGTGGTCACTAAACATTAAAGTGTGGCTCCTGAATTTAAGTGTGCTGTGACTGTAAAAGTCACACCAGAATCTGAAGAGTTAGTATAAAAAATGTTTGTATAATATCTCACTCATGATTTTCCATTGATTACATGCTGAAATGATAATATTTTTGATATATTGAACTAAATAAAACATATTAAAATTAATTTCACCTTTTTTAACTTTTTTAAAAGTGGCTACTAGATAATTTTAGATTACATATGTGGCTCACATTTATTTCTTTTGGGCAGTGCTCTTTTAGACATGTAATTATGGATACCTTAAGGAATAGCATGCATTAGTGATTCTTTCAAATATTTAAGAAATTTTTATTGGTGTAAGATTTGGAGTCTTATAGTAATCTGTATTTCAAGTCTAATAAATTCTTTTTATATTTATTTTTATATATTCCTAAAATATTTCCAGTAATTCAATTTCTATAGCAAAAATAATATATATAAACTATAAATAATATTGATCATGATATTATCATTCTTCAAAAAATGACACTTATGCCATCTATATGGGTAATAGATAGATCATAATGTTATATATTTAATAGTGCCATATACTCATTTGTTCATTCACTGACATTCTAAGAAGGCTTATAATATGTTACATTTGGGATATAAAGTTAGGTAATACTTGGTTCTTCTCAAATACCTCACAATATAGTAGATGAAATAGACAGGTAAATATTAATGAGACTGTAAAAAATGCATTTTGATAGAAGTAAACATAAGTTGTTACGAGAGTGCAAAGATGAATTCCCAGATGGATTGAAGCTAAGTTGTAGAAGCTCTGTGGACCAATTAAAGTTCATCAGGTAAGAAAAGGTAAGAGTCCAGGTACAGCATTAGCCAAGGCACTGAGGCATGAAATGTGACCTATTTAGGAAATAATTGTATTCTCTATGGCTTACACAAAGGGAGAATTTGTTATTGGTGAGAGGGAATAGGGGCTGAAAGGGAAGGAAATAGTGGCAAGAGCTGAGATTGGGACAGATGATGCTAAAATATGTGGTTCTAAAAATAGAAGATCTATTATATAATATAAAGGGTATTAAGAAAGGGAAATTTGCTCCTTGTGAGCTAACTGTGATGGAGGACTTGTAGGTACATTTCAAGGGGTGAAGGGAGAGTCAGTTAGGAGGTTATTGCAGTAGTCTAGGCAAGAGTCTATGACCACCTCAGCTAATGAATTTGCATTCCATAAGAGACAGGGCAGGGAATAAATAAAATATAGACATCTAGGATAGCACTTAGATTTCTGTCTTGGATTACAGGATATCATTTTTAAAGATAGAGAATACAAGGAAACAAGCAGAATTGGTACAGGGAAAATTATTCATTTTGAACACATTGAATTTGAGGTTTCTGTGACCATCTAGTCATTAATTATATATATGGGCCTGGAGATACAGACTGGGAGAGTCATTATTTAAAAAATAGTTCCATTAATGTGTTTGTGGGTTGAGCTGTCTCAGAAACAAAATGCAGAGTGACAAGAACAGAGGCCCAGGGACTAGTTAAGTCTTTTGATGAAAATTAGGAGATATTAGAGATGTATCCAGAGAGAATTCATATTATGCATTTTTCAAAATTACTAATATAATCTATGGCTTTGGTAGCCCAGGACTGTTCTAAAAGACAGATGTTTTGTAATTTCACTAAATTATCATCATTATACCAGTGATAAATGATGGGAACCAATACTATTATTCAAAATTATGTAAATCAAATATAAAAATATATTTATGGGCATGTATTTTATGGCTATGACCCACAATTTCCCCAGCAAATCATAACTGATATTAACATCAGGTATTAAGATGTCCCTTAAAGCTGAATGAGAAGACAGGTTAGAATCATGGAAAGGGTATCAAAATATATAACCCTCAATTCTAACTATCATTTACAAAAATCTGAATAAAAACAGTATATACACCATAGAGAGCAGTGTTTTTGTTTACCAATATTAAATAATGATGTTATTGAAGAATCCCAAACTACTGAGATGATTCAACACAGTTGAAGCATTCTGGGGAATCAGGTAGCTGTGATAGATGGAATTCAACTTCTCTATGTAAGATCAACAACTTTTATAAATCCGGCCTTTTCTTTATAGGTAAAAGTATTGAAACTTTTCTATTTCAACCATTTGGATTCTGTGAGGAAAGCAGCACTGTAAATCCTGAAGACGATTTCCTGCTGCACTTCAATAGTGAATAACAAAAGTGTTTTGTGCACAAAGAAAAGGAAAATCTTTAATAGTAAAATGACATAATGACTCCATATCGAATGATGCATCCTTATTGTACATGGTCCAAGTTAGATTATTTCATTTTAAAATATATATCAGAGATCAAAAAGGTTCAGAGAAAACAGCCAAGATAGAACTACATTAGGATTTACATATGATGAGCTACTGGAAAACAACATTTGCAAAGGTATATAAATGAGAAAATCTTAGACAAGGAGTTTTGGTTGAGCGAGTCACAAATGTGAAAGCTATGATAGGAAATGAATCCAAAGTCTCCTTTATTCCTATAAAAGTTATATATTATAAAAGAAAAGTAGAGCCTTTTGGTTGTTAACTTTGTTAGAAATATACTGACCAACGTGATTTGATAGAAATAATTAGTAGTGATTTCAATAATGTACTTAGTGGTACAATTTATGGTCAGCTATGGGCTTTAGCTTTCCAAAATGTACAGAACAAGCATGGTGGCAGGGTTTTTTGTTTTTTTTTTTAATAGACGGGTCATTTTTAAAGATGGATTAAAATCATTAACAACATTTGCAGTTCCGTAAGCACATGCCATAAAATGTCATTACTCATTTGTTCTACTTCGGCAACACAAAATGCAGTTGCTGAATTGATCAGATCTGCAGCTGGATCACTTACTGGCTCATTAATTTTTATCATATATTGAGTATTCTGACCTGGTATGTCAGCTTTTGAAATAGCCACTTGTCTTCTTTCCCTGGGCAAATAGCTACTGGATGCATTTCTTAAATGTTGATCTAATTAATTTTGTTCTCACTGAACATCTGTGGGAGAGGAAAGCTAGTAAACATGTGTTTACGTTTACATGTACTTTGGGACTCATAGCACCTCTGTGTACATTCCTGCAGGATCGGCTGAGGCAGATTTGTTTAGATGGCAAAACAGCTCTTCAGCATTTTACATGTTTTCACTCCACTTCTCCCTTCTCTTTCAACACCTACCCCCAAGCATTTAGTTTTCTGTGTTCCTGCTACTTGGTGTTTCCAGAGAAACAAAGTAATTTGAACGCCTGAGATGAAAAAACTTTGTAATAATACTCTTTTCCCTTCTTAGTCTTGTATTTCTCCCCAATCTTTTCATCAGTGCACAAAAAAGCCTTTTCCCACCCAGAATGATAAAGCTCAATGCCTTGACATCATGAATTTGCATTCCACGTGTTCAGTCCCTCCTCCATCAGAGTCACAGGGCACAGGATGACAGTTCTGTGCATTTTAGGGACTTCACCTCCCTTACACAGTGTTTCCCTCTGCTATGCCAGTCAACTCTATCCCATTTCCCTTCCCAGCCCCAATATTCTGTTTCAGTCTTCCAAATTACACCAGGCTTAGTTCCTTGATATATGCTACAAGACTCTGAGACAGTCAAACCAAGACCTCTGAAGAGGGCAGGCAGGGCTTAACACAAAGAAATGACTGATGTGATTTCAGAGATCATTGATAATAAGGGATTAAGACATGGATATGTGGATTTTCTTGCATTCCAAATCATGTATGTTAAGCTACATTATCAGAGCCATTTTATTATCTGTGATTTCTCTGGCCATGTGATTCTTTATAATAGACTTTCTTTTTATGTGGACAGTTGTAAAATCCATACACATATTCAGCTCAGTACTTTGCTCCCCCTTTCATTTTAGCCTCCTCACTTTTTATACTTCCTTCCATTTTATATTTTCCTCAACTGAAATATTTATAATTCTATTTCCCCTCTTATTTTCTCCCCTCTTCCTGTTCAGATCATCCCCAGGACACTTTATTTTTTTCTTCCTCCTTTATTCTATGTCTCTGGCCTCTATCCATTCTGTGTGTGTTTGTGTATTTGAAGGGGAGGACTCATCTCCCTTAGGGAATTCAAAAAGAATTCAAAGTAGCCAAAAAGACAGCTGGCACGTGCATGACAACTGACACGTGCCACAGTGTGTCAGCAGCATGGAGAACTCCTCTTGGTGTGAATAGGGCAGTGGCCACAAGAGTCATAGGCCTCTTTCCTGCATGTTCATCTGTAGCCTTGGAGTGATCTTGGACACAAGACACAGTATCTTTCTTCATCAGACATTTTCAGAGCTGGAGAAGAATCTCCAAATGATGTTTCAAACAGCCCCCAAAGCATCCTTTACGAAGGGCTACTCTTTCAATTTCCGTGTGGCAAAACTGATTATTTTACACACATCCGCATCCTTTCAATGAGTTAATTGTATAGAAAAGGAACTAAGAAGAAACGCAGAAAATAAACGGCTTTGAAAGAGCAGATTTTATAAAAATCCCCTGATTTCTTCAATTCATCATACTCTTCCAGAGATTTTCCCCTGGCCATGAACGGATGTAATTTTCCCTTTTGTATCACAAATGGGGTTTTTATTTTCCTACTGCTAATGGTAGCTGAAATGCTGTGGCGGATGTGCTTTCATGGTATCTTCTCCAACGTGCTCTATCCCTGTGCAGTCAAATAAATTGGACCATTGAACACCACTAGGTGCATTCATGTTCCAGTAGTAGTGAGTGAGAGGGTCAATGCCCTGCATTCTGTTTCTGCCCCTTTCTTTCTTTGCTCAGCAGTGTACTATTTGGTTGACATTATTTAGTATTATTTCTGTACTGTCTCCCCCTTTGCCTACCCTTTCTGTAGATCACTACCATGTGAGTGGTTTGTATTTCTCCCTGGTAGCTGTTGCTTTCCACTCTCTCTCCTGCCTGTCTCTTTATCTCTTTTTTGTTTGCCAGACATGAAGCTGACACCAGCCCTTGATTGAAACCCTCGAGTAGTTCTTTCACCACTTGCTATTCCTACATCTTGTTTCTTTTATCTAGATTCAGTAAGTGAAGGTCATAGAACATACAGGATTAAGTAGGTCTGGGAGAGAACTGGACATTAACTCTTTAGGAATTCCAGTGTGGCTGACGAGCCCATCTTGTTGAAAAAGCAAGGTAGTTACTTTTCAAGCAGCTTGATTCTGGAGACAGCAAGGAAATGCTGCTTCCTGGAAGTCTCTTGCTCACAAAACACTCAAAATTCTGCCTTTAAAGCACTGAAGCCTTGAATTAAGTGTTTATGCCTCAGAATATCAGTATCAAGGTAGACATTGCAAATTTTTACTCTTATAGGTCATTATAATGATCTCTAGTTTCTGCAATTCCCTGCTGCAAATTTATCATTCCCTTTTTGCTCTCAGGAACTCTGCACTAAGGCAGAGTCAAAGGACAGAAGGACTCTGAGAAATCTCTGGCAGGGGAATTACTAGAAAGCAGCACTTCAGAGACACTGTGCGAGTGGACTCTGAAAATCGACAGGTCTGATACAGTCCAATGAAGCAATGTATGGTAGGTCAGGATGTCAAGGGAGGGTCTGTCATATCACAGATGTCACAGGGAGACCAGGCTCTTAGAAATTAGTGTGAAACATCAGTCTTCCACCTATACTACCTTTATACCATGGATCAACTCATGAGCCTCTCTGCATGTATCTGGACTTTGCATTCCCTTCATGGCATGTATTCTTGGAGGAGAACATCGAAGGTGTGTGGAGGGGTATGAGCAGGACCAAGTAGGTCAGCAGGAAAGTGCAAAAGGGTATCGGGAAGAAGGCTGGTCCATAGGGCCAGGCCAAATGTGGCAGGACATCTTAGAGCTACCGAGTTGTAGGGTTCAAAATACTGGAGAAGAAAACTTTTAAACATTTGCTCAGCCAAGACAACCATTTCTTTTAAAGTCTCATAATGCACTATTGTGTGGAACGTATCTGGTAGATTAATGACCAGCTGTGGTGAAGGCCTGGAGCCCAGTTTTAAGCTAGTGATAAATATCTTGGATTTAGAGGTTTAAACGTTTTTAGTAGCTAAGATATATTTTATGAAATGATAAAAACAATTACTCTACCACACATAGAATTCTCACACACTGAAACCAAATTTAATTAGCTATGTCTTTCCAGATGAGATTGGAGAACAAATAAATATGAATATATTTTTCAGTTTCATGTGTACTAAAGATTTTGCTTTTCCCTTTTATAGTATTTCCGTATTACTTTCTCTGCTAACGTATTTCGAATGTTCTCTTTTCCAATATCCTTCTCATGAGCAAAGTTATCCTCATTTCAAACATGAGAAACCCTGGTGGTTGGAGAAAATTATTTCATCAAGTATAATGCACTTCCAAGTATGGTGGAGCAATGTGAGTTGTCTACCAATTAGAGAGTGAATAAACAAGCCTATCAAATACCCTAATATCCTAGATAGTCTGGGGAGCCACTGATGTAAAATAAATGGAATTCTTAATGGATTCAAAGAGATAAAGTACTTTTGCTTCTTTTCTATGCATTACTATATGGTTACCATTTCTAGAAACCATAAAACTGTATATTTGTGTAATTTGATATATTTATCCATATATTTTCAAAGCTATTTCATGAAAAACCTAGGACATAAATATACTCTCCCCATTTCCTGTAGAAACTGTGTAAAACACAACATACAGCTATGTGGACTCCAGTGTTTGCCTGCCCACCTCCAAATCTCAGTTCTGAGATTTACCTATGGTTGAACCTTGGGCAAATAATTTAACCTCTGTCTACACTCCAGTTTCCTCATATACAACAACCCTATGCAGAAATGAACTTTAACACACAAAGTGTTTACCACAGTGCTTTGAATATTTTTATTATATAGAATTGCAGGGTAATATTTTCACAACTTGAAAGGTATGATAAAGGGAGACGGTTCAAGGGAAATGCAACCGATCTTCATATGTTTTCAGTATTCCAAACACTTTAATGTATGTGATACTTCACAAATTATCATGATTTATGCTGCTTTTTATGTATGATTATGATTTCACCTGTGAGGGAGAGATTATTACTCTTATCATATAAAGAAGAATCTGAAGCTCACAGACAGTAATGCAATGTGATGCTGAGGTTCAGAACCCAGATCCTGGAGACAGACTGCCTGGTTCAAATTCTGGCATTTCATTGCCACTTACAAGCTAGCTGATACTGGGTGGTTAACCTGTCTGTGCCTCAGGTTCCTCATCTGTAAAATGGGGATAATAATAGTACTTATCACCTATGGTTGTTATAAGAATTAATTTAGTTATAATATATGTAAAGGGCTTACAAAAATGCTTGGCTCGTAGTAAATACTCTCTATGTGTTAACTGTTATTTTTGTATCATTAATGCTATTAAAAGCATGCTTAAGTTTACACAGTTGGAAAGCAGTAAACAGACCTAGAATTCTGGCCTTGTGATTAAAAATATTTAAGTTGCTACTAGAATATCAGAGTTTCTCTGAAAAATATTAATAGGACATTTACTGGGCTCTTACTATATGCCAGGAATTCTTATATGCACTTTACATGGATTCTTTCAATTATTCCTTACCACAACTGTATGAGATAAGCCTTATGCCAATTTTATAGATGATCCAACTGAGACTGAGAGGTTAAATTATTTGACCAAGGCCTCCAGAATTCCTACAGAAGTAGCCTAGAGCCTGCATAACATTATGCAAATTTAAATATTATAATTTTTTCTGTAGTTTCCAAATTTCTCATAATGGACATATGTTAGTTTTAAAAGTGGAAAAATTGACATTAAGTTATTTCAACAGAATAACTATTTTGTCAAGCAGTAGAACCTGAGAGAATTGTTTGTGATGACTAAGTTGCAGAACCAGCAGAAGTTAGGATCGGGTGGCTATGGGTGGGCAGGAGGCATTAAAGAGGAAGAAAGGGGAGAGGAGGGAGAGAACCAAAAGGCACAAGGAGGTAACTGAAATGGCAAACTAACTTCTCAGAGTTTTTACGCGGGGCTAGATTTATATCAGTATCATAGAATGCAATGCACAAAATGTTTCAAAGACACATTTTATCATCCTTGGATTAATGAAAGCATTGCCATTCCTTTGATGTTGTGATTCTATGACTCATAGAAGAATTTCACAAATGTTTTAAATCACAATCATTTGAAAAAGGAGAGCTGATAAAAAATGTGTTGAGTATATTTTTAAGTTATGGAGAGAAAAATTAAACTGATCAGTTACAATGAAAATGGAGTTTACTCCAGTGTGCCTCGTCAGTAGTCATACTTACTATTCGGCTCAATTGAGTCTATGTTTGTGAACACATGTGCACCACTTGCACGCCTACGTATCCCTTTGTCCAGCCTCCATTTGTGAGATTCACAGTCAGTTGTTCTTTGTGCATCTTTTCTTTCTGAGGCTTTACTTGACCTCGAAGCTGTCGGAACTTTTGAAGGCTTGGCAAGAGCAGTTGGAGAGAGTAAAGTGTATCCAATTTGATTCTATTTGCTGAAAGTAAAACTAACTCAAGTCCAGCTCCTGTGCAGGGTGCAGAAATTTTTGGAAGGTGGTGAATTATGCTCTGCTCTACAAATGCAAAACCTCCAGTACATGGTCCAAAGGAGTAAAGTGTGTCAGTTAAAAATCCCGTTTTATTTGTCTTTGCCACTCGATTAAAAAAATAACTTCTTAATCTGATTTTTCTCTTGGGGAAATAAATGTGTTTTCCATTATTTCATTTTCCAAATATCACTGTGTACAAGTATTTATATCTTTATCAGTGTATGTAAGTGAAATTGCTATGTTTAACTTATTAAGTTTTATAATGATTAATAGTTTTAATTATTTGAAGTTTAACTTTGAATCAGTATTTTTTCTAAGGTGTTACACATATTGCCTACAATAGGTGAAATAATTTCAATTACAAAGTGATCTTAAAGATTAATAAATGATTATGATTCATGTTGTTTTCTCTATGGCTAAAACTATTAAACATAATTTTAAAAGTATAGTTATTATTTTAAAATTATCAAATCCATCTAGCATGTTTAGGGGTTTTGTGTTATGTATAGGATTAATAAGAACTACAATGATGCAAAGTCACATAAACACCAAAGAGAGTTACTGGAGGAGAAATATTCCCAGTGAATTGTGCATATGTGAAGTCGAATGCACTTATCTTTCCATCTGTGCTGTTACAAGGAAGCTCCGCATTTTCTTAATCTTGGATGTTTAGCCCTTCAAGGATTTCTCCCCTTAGGAATAGACTTTTGTGAATTCTACTTCATTTGTACTTGTTCATATCCTACTTAATTAATCTCAGCAGCAGGCACTCTCTAATTGAACCCAATTCAGTTAAATAATTTTGCTTTGTTTGTCCCTCTGTCTGAGTGTCTGAATCCACTTGGAGTTTTAAATGTATCTGAACACTGCAGCCTGCTCCAAGTTAATCAGTTAACATTTATTGAACCCCTGCTGTGTGCAGTGGAATGCAATAAGCGCTGTGGAATTGTTTGAAGGAAATAATCGATAGTTGCTGACTTTATGCAACTGGCAAAGCAACTAGAAAACAGGAAACAGAAATTTCAAAATCAATAAATTTGTCATTTTGTGAAGAGAGGAATGAACTAAAATTAAAGAAGTTAGGATTCTAGGCTGGCAGTACTGAGCCATCAGGGTGCTGTGTTTTCTGTGCTGTGGCAAATAACAGTTAGGGAAAAGGAATCTGACCCTTCTGAGCCAGGAATTGGTGGGGATTAATGAGAGATTCTTTGTGATATGCTGAAAGTTGCTTTGAAGACAAAGAATCATGTAAATGCACAGGGGGTTAAAATTGAACTCGGATGTTTACAGGTTCAAACAAGCCCATATTTATACCTGGGACTTAGTTTGAATTTTGTAAGGCCTAAAGAAAGATTTAATTTTTAACAATCAGATTTTAATTTACCATCGTACTTTTTAAATCATATATCTTGAAACTCTTATTTCTTCTATAAATCGAAAGAACCAGATAGTTGCAATGTTACAAATTACTTGTTTACGGGACATTGCTCATTAAATGCATAAAACCAGAGGTCATTAAATATTCTTGGTACCTCCACAATGTATACAGTGCTGATGTATATGATTCATTATTCCCAATGAGAGCGGAGTGGTTCTAATCTAGGTGTGTAGCTAAAATCCTTAAATAGTTCACAGCATAAATATAAACTGCAGAGCAAGTTTCTTTTTTTTTTTTCCTGTGATCCATGAAGCCTCTAACCTCTCTAAGCCTCCCCGCATCTCAGTGGATGATCTCACTTCCTACTGACTGGAAATGTTGGGGAAACCAGACGTAAGCCCTATTCTCTTTACAGTCCTGTATTCTCCAGAAACTGAGATTCAAAATCTTGGATCCATAGTGACATCTCCATCTTACTCACATTATCGTTCCCACTAAACGTTGTAGAGCCTATCACCTAATAGGTATTCCATAGTCCTTCTTTGTTCCTCTTTGCTTGTATGTCATGATACTTTCACAAATACTTTTTTCAACAGTTTCATTTCCACCACTAACTCCATTTCCATCAACTACACACATGTCAAACACTTCTTCAAATACCAAGTCCTGTTCCTCTAAACTCTGGAACTAAACCTTCCACCCTGCACATGTATAAAAGTAAACTGTTCTTCCTTGGAAGGAGACTGATGTTTTCTGCTGGCATTGCTTAAGACCTTCTTGTATCCTTCACTGGACATTTCATCCTCTGTTTTGATTATGTTATCAGCCTAACCAAGCTTTCCTCATGCAACAAACCCTCTGAGATATCTTCTTTCTCCAAACCCGCAAAAATGTTACCCATTTCTCATAGTAACTCTCAAAGTCTGTCCAGAATTACAGCTTTCCATGTAATTTTTCTATCTCTACTGTTAGATTCTAAGTTGTTTATGGTAGAGAGCATTGTCATTTTTTCCCAGTAGCTCTCAAGGTACAATGATGAATATGACAAAGTCTCTCACAAGCTGTTAGGTGTCTGATGTGTAAGAGGTGAGATAGATGAGGATAATGTTGTTATAGAAGTACGGGAGAGGGACAGGTAACTCAGCCTTAAAGTTTGGGAAAACTTCTAGGAGGGGATCACACATAGATAGACTGGATTATAAAGAATGAAAAAGGAGACGCCAAATAAAGTAAGGTGGAGAACATTTTAGGCAGAGGGATAATGAGAGAACACAGGAGCCTTGAGTCATGATGTTCTAGTAAAGACTGATTAACAGAGCTGAGTAGATAGGGAAGGAAGTGGCAAACAAGTTAGAGAGTTTGAGCCTTGAGTTGATTTATGATCACAATACTATGTGTTTGTGATACTGGAATTGAGCTTTGGATATTAATATATATATGCTAAAGAGCTTGGACTTGAACATTTTGTAAATGAAAAGAAGCCACTGAAAGGTTTAAGGTGTAGATTTGTTATGATATAGGGGCTTTGAAAGCAGACATGTGCTGTCCGTATTGCAGCTTTGGCACATGCTGAGTGCTAGTATGTATGTGTATGTGTGTGTGGGGGGGTTCTTCATCTTTAAAATGTACGGATTATTATTTGGCTTATTGTTGAAAGAGTTAAATGAGATAATGTAAGTATAACATCCTATGGAATAGTACTTAGATATTGTTATTTTCCCCTATTGGCTGGAATAAATCCTAGCACATGAAAAATTTACAATAATCTTTGTTGAATGAACAACAATGCTGTGCACGAGAGAAAGAGTCCTTTGTTGATACTGTGTCATCATCTAGTAAAGGTTTACATTTGAATTTTTCTTATGTTTTTTAATTGAATTTTTATTTTTATCAAAGTACTATATATTCATAGTTAAAAAGTCAAAGACTAATACAGGGCTTCCCACTACTACATCTGGCTCCTCAGAAGCAACCTCTTATAACTCTTGCAGCTGTTTCTTCCAGCATGTATTTCCATTTTTCTGAATAATATGTATATTCTATTATTTGAGGATTTTTCAATTTGAGGCATTTCTAATGCGTTATAAATTTGGAAGGTGAAAACTTAGCTGATTTGCTCCCTCCCCACTTGTATGTGTTTTCCCACTCCTTTCCGTATCTCCCTCTTATAACTGTTTCACATTTTGAAGTTAAGTGAATAGTCATTAACCAGAATATCATTACTATACTGATTATTTACACCTGAACTACATAATACTATACCATAATTACATTTTCTTTCATTTACAGCTTTTTAAAAACACTATGTTTAATAAATGTCCTTATTTTTTACATGCATAATATTTTATAACTATATTTAAGTTCTCTGAAGGTTTTCTAACAGCATTTTAGATGTTCTGCTTATTTTTCTTGTGTACTTGTATTGTTTTTTATCCAGTAGCTCTTTCTTGTCTTTTGTTTTCCATGGCTGCAGTATCTTCTTTCACTTCTCTGAAGCCATTAGTGATACGTGTTTTTGGTTTTTTTTTTTTCCTTTTTTCTCTTTCCTAAATGTTCTTCTGCTTCTTTGCATCTACTTCTTTTCTGGGTGTTTCTTTATTTTGTTAGGTTCATTTGCTTTCTCAAAGGCTTGAGGATCATTTCTGTTTAATTATATTAAGAAAAAGACTCTAGTGTCTAGTCCAGTGTGTAGGACTAGTTGGCTTCACTGTTGAAGGATTAAGTGTATGTAATCCAGTTGTTTCTCTGGGAACCGCCAAATATCAGTATCTCCTGGTCATGTCTTTGGGCTATGACCCAAAGTTTTCTGCAAAGAAAAAGTGTCCTATCTTCTCCCTGGGTTGGGGGGGGGGGGCAGGTTGAGAGCCTGCCTGTCAGCTTTCTGGTAGATGCACGGTGAAAGGAGCTGTGCATTTCATTGTTTAAAAAGCAAACTTCCAGATTTTATCTCTGTGTTCACTATGAAGTCTTATCCACTGTTGGACTTGGTGTCACTGAATTTAGAGTCTCTGGTATAATTTCCCTGACAGCATAAGGTAGAAAAGTGTCTAAGTTATGTCAAATTTAAACCAAGTATTCAGCTCCATCTCTCACTCACACTTTGTAAATGAGCTGGTGCCTCTGATTTTCTAGCCCTTCTAAGGTTCTGTGGCTCAGATTGGCTTGCTTCTTTTTGGTCATAACCTCAGAAGGAACTTAGGTTTGCAACATTCTCTTCTAAGTTCATGACCAGTCATCCATGAGCTTTCCATCATCTAAAAAGTTACTTCTCATCTATTGTCATATCTATTCTTATTCTCATTGTCCTCATGGGTTATTCTTTATTGACGTTTTAGTGTGATTGTGGGAGTAATTGTAGATATAAATGCCTTCAATCTAGAATCTTAACCCCTCATTTGAAAATTTCAAGATGCTTTTAGTTTGATCATCTGATTTGACATCTGGAATGCTTTACAGTTGGAGTAGGTATTATCTCTGTTTTATAATTTGTGGAAACAGCTTCTTGAGTTGGGTTTGGTAGTTGTTATGTGGCAATTTTAGATCCATAGTCTGGTTTTATCTTTAGTGTTCAGTATAGGAAATCAACAGAAAACATGGGCACATTATTAGAACCTCAGAAATAAATATAGGAAATGGAGAAATAAACTTTAGCATAGTGACACAAATAAATGGTCTTTTACATATCAAGAGAACAGTCCACATTACTGAATTTTTACATATAACTCTTGCTTACTCAAAGAGGACAGAACACTCTCCATATTTAAACTAAGTGATGGTTGTTGCTGAATCTCACATGTTTTTCAGGCAGCACTTGGGTGACAGGGTTTAGTATGACCTGCATCTCTCTCACCATTATGAAGAAACCTTTGATTATGAAACAAAGGCTCCTATTTTCTTAAATGGTAGAGCTCATATAAAAGGCTCTAAGAAGATCTCATCCTGTGTTAAACACACCTTTGAAAATGTAGGGTTAGCAATTTCAGAGATGCTCACCACCAATAAGATTAGCATAGGCGGCTTGCCTGCACTGTGCTATTGGTAACTCATCCCTCATACCTGTCCCATCTTACCTAAAAACAACAGCAGCAGCAACCGAGGAGACCCTTCTTGCAAAGAAATTTATTCTGGTAGATAGTGAAATTAGATATTGAATTTTACCTTTTAAAGATGCTACTGTCTTCTTTCTTCTGTTTTTTGTTTTGTTTTTCTCTTTGTTCTGTTCCTTGAGATTCCTCTTTTGAATTCTGTCTGGTCACTATTTTCCCTAGTATTTTGTCCATTATGATTTTTAGAAAGGAAAATATTCTTGTGAAATTTTCAGTAGTGACAATACAGTAAAAGCATAAAATTTAATATGTACCCTGCATTATATATGTTACATTAAATAGAGGTAGCTTTAAAAATGAAGGTTGTCTAGATTCAGGTCTTTTGGAGTCTTTAAAATGGTCAGCTAGAAAAATCACTTTTGAGGTATACTCTTAGACCATTTTGAAGGTTCCTAGATTTCCTTCAGGCAGTGAATGCATCTCAACATCTTTTATGTTTTACAATCTTTGAAATCCAGGAACAAACAAGGATTTTCTAGTTTTATACTTTATACTGCATAGCATTCTATAACCATTATATAAATTTCCCAGATTTAATTTGCCTTTAAAAAATATCTCCAGTGGGTGAAATAAATAGACAATGAGGCACAAAACTTTCTAAATTAAAAGTTGTCTCTGTTTTTAAATGGTTTATGTGAGCAAGGTCTGCAATTAAATCCATTGAAGAATATACTGAAAATATATATTTTTTTCCTGCTGACATTTCATTCAAAACATATTTGTTGCTTTTAAAGGCAGCAAGATAAAGTGTTTGGAAAGAAAGATTTCTACTCAAAAAGTCCTACTGCAAAGACAAAAACAAGTTGTAAAAGTAAATTTGCACAGTAAAATGTCTGTTTGTTTTACTTACAAACTCCGAAAGCATTTTGTTTTAAATGTGACTTTTTAAAAAACTATACCAGGCGGTCCCACCCCTTGCACCCAGAATGGAGCCCGCATTTCCACAGAGCTGGAACTCCTGGCTTGGCGTCTCTTCCCTCCGCCGTCACTGAACTGCCCCGGAGCCCAAGGGGAGGACGGCCTCACTGAGGCTGCCGGCTCTGGAGGGGCCCCAGCAGCCGAAGCCACGACAGTCCTGGGGATCGCGGGCCGGATCACTCATCCTGGGGTAAGCCAGCTGCCATGTCATGAGGACACTCAAGTAGCCCTAAGGAGAGATCCATGTGGCAAGGAACTGAGGCCTCCTACCTACAGCCACATACTTCTAAATATTTTCGAAACATTTGTATGAATTTACATCCTCAGCAGCAGTGAATGAGATTCAAGGATTAAACACATTCTTGTCAAACTTGATAATACCTGTCATTTTCGTTTGAACTTTCTGGTTGTGTTGGTGATGATGGGGTGCCGTGAGAGATATGACTTCATTAAGCAGAATAGAGTGGGCCCCAACAAGTGTCCCCCTGCCCAGTGTCATTGGAGCCAACAGAACGAGACTGAGTTTGGTTCAGAAGCAAAGGAAAACTTTATATTTTGATCAGAGAATGGAGAGGGCATGGAAAAATGCTCAACATCAGGAATTAATAAAGACATGCAAATCCAATCTACAAAAACTTTCACCTGACAACAGTGAGAATGATCATCAGCAAAAAATCTACAAACAGTAAATGCTGAAGGGGTTTTATAGAACTGTGTACCCTCTAGTTGCTGGTGGGATGTAAACTGGAAACAGCCACTAGTGAGAACAGAATGGAGGTGTGTTTAACGGTAAAAATTGAGCTAGCTACCATATGATCTGGTAGGCCCACTGCTGGGCTTATCACCTGAGAAGACCAGAATCAAAAAGACCCAGGCTGGCAATCCTGCACTGCAGCAATATTTACCATAGTCAAGACTTGGAAGCAACCAAAACGTCCATCAACAGATGAATGCACAAAGAAGTGGTTCATGTACACAGTGGAATATTAGTCAAGGAAAAGAATGAAACAGTGCCGTTTGCACCACCATAGAAGGGCATAGAGATAATCACACAACTTGAAGTAAGAAAGAAACCGAAAGACAGATATCCTATGATATCACATATAGGTGTTACCTAAAAATTGATACCCATGAACTTACTTACAAGAGAAGGACACTCATGGATTAAGAAAACAAAATTATGTTTAACCAAATGGAAAGGTGTGAGGAATGGATAAATAAGGACATGGGTGTTGACAGACATAGGCTAATATATATGAAATATATAATCACCAAAGACCTATGGAATACCAAGAGAGGTCTACCCACTTCCTAGAGAAATGGAAATTAAAAAAAATAAACAAATGCGACCTAACGAAACTTAAAAGCTTTTGCACAGCAAAGGAAGCCATAAACAAGACGAAAAGACAACCCTCAGAATGGGAGAAAATATTTGCAAATGAAGCAACTGACAAAGGATTAATCTCCAAAATATACAAGCAGCTCATGCAGCTCAATATCAAAAAAACAAACAACTCAATCCAAAAATGGGCAGAAGACCTAAATAGACATTTCTCCAAAGAAGATATACAGATGGCCAACAAACACATGAAAGAATGCTCAACAAAATTGATCATAGAGAAATGCAAATCAAAACTACAATGAGATATCATTTCACACCGGTCAGAATGGCCATCATCAAAAAATCTAGAAACAATAAATGCTGGAGAGGGTGTGGAGAAAAGGGAACACTCTTGCACTGTTGGTGGGAATGTAAATTGATACAGCCACTATGGAGAACAGTATGGACGTTCCTTAAAAAACTAAATAGAACTACCATACGACCCAGCAATCCCACTACTGGGCATATACCCTGAGAAAACCATAATTCAAAAAGAGTCATGTACCAAAGTGTTCATTGCAGCTCTATTTACAATAGCCAGGACATGGAAGCAACCTAAGTGTCCATCAACAGATGAATGGATAAAGAAGATGTGGCACATATATACAATGGAATATTACTCAGCCAGAAAAAGAAACGAAATTGAGTTATTTGTAGTGAGGTGGATGGACCTAGAGTCTGTCATACAGAGTGAAGTTAAGTCAGAAAGAGAAAAACAAATACCATATGCTAACACATATATATGGAATCTAAAAAAAAAAAAAAAAAAAAAAAGTCATGAAGAACCTAGAAGCAAGATGGGAATACAGACACAGACCTACTAGAGAATGGACTTGAGGATACGGGGAGGGAGAAGGGTAAGCTGGGACGAAGTGAGAGAGTGGCATGGACATATATACACTACCAAACATAAAATAGATAACTAGTGGGAAGCAGCCGCATAGCACAGGGAGATCAGCTCGGTGCTTTGTGACCACCTAGAGGGGTGGGATAGGGAGGGTGGGAGGGAGGGAGATGCAGAGGGAAGAGATATGGGGACATATGTATATTTATAACTGATTCACTTTGTTATAAAGCAGAAACTAACACCATTGTAAAGCAATTATACGCCAATAAAGATGTTACAAAAACAAACAAAAAAACTATACCAAATTCCAGATCCTTAAAAGAGAAATAGTTGTCTATAGCTGAGATCACTCAAAAAATTTCTTCCAGCTCTTATAGCCACCACCCAGTCTCCCTCAACCAGATTCACTTATCAGGTGTTAAAAATAAATGGAATGGAATCTCACTGGCTGGATCCGATGTATTCCAAGTATACATATTCACAGGAGCTCTTTCAGTAAATCATAAAATAAAACAATAGCACTGAAATTTCAGAGTACTGTCAAAGGCACCCACCTCATTACTCTTCTGTCTCTTGGTTCATGTACATATTACATAAGCTGATGGGATCTGCATTGCATTGATGACCTACATTTGGGTGGAGTCTTACAACTGTGTTTCAAGGTTATGATGTAGTGATGTGAGTTCTTGAAGCGAAGAAAAAACAAAAACAAAAAACCCCATGAAAACATAAACTTCCCTTTTGGGAGTTTTAGATTAATTCATTCTAGTTTGTATGCTTATGCATGAGTCATATATCTAAGCTGTATCATTTTCAAAATGAAGAAATGTGATTATAGAGCCCAATACTGGAACACTAATGGGGACTCAATTTGTTAAGAACATATTTACTGAGGACCTATTGCGTGCCAGGCATTGTGCTGGATGATGACCACACAAGAGAGCCAAAGGCTCTGCCCTTGGGAGACACTGGAAATTCGTAGTTTTCTCTTTCCTAATATCAAGTGATTAAATTTATTGATACTCTCTTCCCAAAATGATAGGTGAATTTGCATGGTAAAATAAATCTAATAATTAAAAGTTTTGAACTGGAGGGAGTCTTGGAGGTGATCTATTCTAACTAAAGCCTTTGTTTTATAGAAAACTAAGCCAGAGAACTGAAGGGACTTGCCTTCAGTCACATGGCTAATAGGGACCTGCAATTAGGACTCAGTCCAGTACAATGAAAAATATAACAGGTTCAGAGGTCAGGCCTATTTTCTTCTGCACAGGATGAGTTTTAAGGAAGATTATGGACACTTATCTAACATTAGGTTGTGCCTGTGTTGATTCCATTGTGAAGATCTAGGAGCTCCTGCAAATGGTGTCAGACCTCACTTTAAAAATGTGGCTGATTTCCAAATTTTGCATGAGAAATGGGACAAAAGAGCAGTTGATAGAAGTGACAGAGATTCAGGTTGATTCCATAATACTGCTTCTATTCCACAGTATCACATCCTTCTCATTCTAATTATCTGTACCTCTTTTAAGTTGCAGTATTTTTAAGGTCTTAAGATAGCCTCCGGATATTACACACACTTTCAGAGGACTGTGAATAATGCAAAAATAAATATAAGAAGATAAAAGAAATGAGAAGAAAAGGCCAGAAAGAACATAGACACTATCAAGTACCCCATACCTCCAGAAAAATGTTTACATTGCTTTTCTGCTTCTGAAATGATGTTGACTGTATTCTGCCTTGCCATAGGAATACGTTTGGAATCCTTCTTAGGAAAAGTCTGAATTCCTCTTTTACATTTGTAATGCTTGTTCAGTCAGTGATTTGGCATGTATATAGTAGAGATAACTCTTTCTGGAAGTGAGAACAGTGACTGAAGAAGATAGTTGATATGTCTTCTCCCAAGGTTAAGTTTTTCCACTACACTCCTATTAGCATGAAGTCTTTTCTGTGAGCGCCAAACTGAATATTTAAGTATATTAGTGAAGGAAACATTGGCATAAAGAGGAAAACATTCATTCTCAGTCTTGTGTTATTCTTGAGCTACTTAAAGCTTCCATTAATTTCAGTGGGAATTTGAATTAAAAAAGGTGAGACATCATGATGAAGATATACATCTTTTAATAGATCACTTGTATTATTCTGTCATATTTATGGAAAAAGCAAGAGATGCAAATCTCTGATGTTGATTAAATGAATTTATATGTAGGCATTTGCAAAAATAATTAATACATCATTGGATATAAAACACTCTAATTTTAAAATGAAAATAATTGTTAATTATATAAAGTTCAGAAATATCTTGCCTTTAAATAATTTTTAAATATTGTTAGCAGATTGGACATATGACTATTACTTTCATTAAATTTTAATGGTTATTTCATTAGTGCTCTATGCAAAACTAATAAGTGATGTGTTTAATTAAAATTTTATACATGATCAATTTGTGGAATAATTTTATCTTGAGCAAGTCTATTAAAATAGTTTAATTTAATGTTCTATAAAAAGCTCAAAGGAAGAAAACCTAAGTTTAACAATACAGCTTAAAAAATGTACAGAAATTCATTTAATATCCTCAAAGTATAGAAGTATGGTTATTATCTTATTCATTTTATTTACTCAGATAAGAAGAGATGTTATTAATCAGGGCCTAATTTGGCTGAACTATTATTAAAATAGGAAAACCTCAGGCCTTTATGTCAAAACAGATAGCTGTTTTATAGAGAAAAATCGGTATGTCAGAATCAGTAGTTGTGAATATCCTGAGGTAATGTGGTTAATGTTCATGGGCCGTATTCTTTATACTGGATCACTGAGGCAGTGGTGTGAGTACCTGCAGTGAGAAGATAAAGACCTCTAGGTGAGTAGAGATGATGGCTTTGCTAAGTATTCTACTTCCTTGACTGAATTCTGTGAAAGACTAAATTCCTGTGGTAAAATTTCTTTTGCGCGATGAATGAATCAATTGGAAATACAACATGAAAGTGAGAATGGGCTCCCAGGCTGCTCAAAAAAAGTTAAGCAAGAAATAAAGAAGGAAAGAAGGAAGAGAGAGAGGGAGGGACGAAAGAAAAGGAAAGGAAGAAAGGAGAGAAAAGAAAATCATCCTGTTAACAGTGCAGGCACAGAGTCCATGCAGTCTCTTCGTGGCATCCTTTTAGTTTCTAATGCCCTATTCTTATGTTCTGTGCATATTCTTCCAAATAAAATTTTAAATTGTTTTTTTCATTCATATTTTGGCACAAATTTGGCATTTGTTTTTATCATCTCCTGTGATATTAATTTTGCTAAGTAATGGGGGAAATGTAATGATCACTCACTTTATTTTCACAAGTAATTTTCAAACATTGCTTAAAAATGTTTTAAAATAAATCTTTGTCCTTTCTGTTTTGCATGGTAGATTAAAAATCCCAGTGTTTTCTGAATTAAAATCTGTATTAGTTTCCAAACTTGGTGTCTTAAAACAACACAAATTTATTCTCTTGCAGCCTGGAAGCCAAAAGTCCAAAATCAATATAAGTAGGGCTGTGCTTCCTCCCAAGGCTCAAAGAGAGATTCTGTCCCTTGCCTCTTCCAGCTCTTGGGTGTTCCAGGAATTCCCTGGTTTATGGAAGCATCGCTCTAATCTCTACCTCCACTGTCATCTTGCCTCCTCCTCTTCTGTATGTCAAATACCTCCTGTGTGTCTCTCATCCTAACACTCATCATTGGATTTAGGGCCCACCTGGATAACCCAGAATGATCTCTACACCTCAAAGTCTCTAACCTAACTATATCTGCAAAGAACTTTTTTTTTTTCCCAGATAAGGTAACATTACCAGATTCCAGGAATTAGGATACACACACATCTTTTGGGGGCCAGATTTTGTTTTGGTCATTTAAAAATCTTTCCTTCTATATGCAGTCCAATGAGAAGTATTCACTATAACTGTAGCAAGCAGTAGAACAAAAGTGCTAAAAAGATCAGTTTCAGAGTCATATGGGCCTGGGTTTGAATTACAGAATCCATCACTCAATTGCTATGTGGCATTAGGTAGATAATTTCAATAATAGAAAAAGATATAAAATATAGTATTCCAGGCACCATGACAATAATCCAAAGGCTTCAAATATGGTACAAATACCATTAGGGTCCATCGTAATGTTCTAAGGACTATGTAGGCACTTAGCAATTTCTTGGTCTTAAATTTTCATATGTATTCTTTCCTAGAAGTCATCTACCTGAGAATAGGCCTGTGGTTGGCCTGGTTCCAGTTCCTATCTCATGTAATTATGGTAAAAATTAAATAAGATAATATAAAGCTCTTGGATCTATGTCTAGACACTAAAATTGGTCAGTAAAATATCATTTTTCAAAAGACTGTCTTTCCTCCATTGTATTGACTTTGCTCCTTTGTCAAAGATCAATTAACTGTATTTATGTGTCTATTTCTGTGCAATATTTCATTGATCTATTATTTTTCTATTCTTTCACCAGTACCACGTTGTCTTGATTACCGTAGCTTTACAGTAAGTCCTGAAGTCAGGTAATGTCAGCCCTTCAATTTTGGGCTTCTTCAATATTGTGTTGACTATTCTGGGTCTTTTGCCTCTCTATATAAACATTGGAATTAATTTTTTTCTGATATACACTAAATAATTTGCTGAGATTTTGATTGAGATTACGTTGAATCTATAGATCAAGTTTGGAAGAACCGACATCTTGACCATGTTAAGTTTCCCTATCCATGAAAATGAAACATCTTTCCATTGGTTTGATTCTTATTTGATTTCTTTCATAAGAGTTTTATAGTTTTCCTCATAGAACTTATACATACTTTATTAGACTTACATCTAGGTATTTCGTTTTTTTGAGGCATTAATATAATTGGTATTATGTTTTTTTTTTTAATTAATTAATTTATTTTTGGCTGTGTTGGGTGTTCGCTTCTGTGTGAGGGCTTTCTCTAGTTGTGGCAAGTGGGGGCCACTCTTCATCGCGGTGCGCGGGCCTCTCACTATCGCGGCCTCTCTTGTTGCGGAGCACAGGCTCCAGACGCGCAGGCTCAGTAATTGTGGCTCACGGGCCCAGTCGCTCCGCGGCATGTGGGATCTTCCCAGACCAGGGCTCGAACCCGTGTGCCCTGCATTGGCAGGCAGATTCTCAACCACTGCGCCACCAGGGAAGCCCCTGGTATTATGTTTTTAATTTCAAATTCCACTTGTTCATTGCTGGTATATAGGAAAATAAATGACTTTTTTTTGTTGTTGTTTTAAAATTTATTTATTTATTTTTGGCTATGTTGGGTCTTCGTTTGTGTGCGAGGGCTTTCTCTAGTTGTGGCAAGCGGGGGCCACTCTTCATCGCGGTGCATGGGCCTCTCACTATCGTGGCCTCTCTTGTTGCGGAGCACAGTCTCCAGACGCGCAGGCTAAGTAGTTGTGGCTCATGGACCTAGTGGCTCCACGGCATGTGGGATCTTCCCAGACCAGGGCTCGAACCCGTGTCCCCTGCATTAGCAGGCAGATTCTCAACCACTGTGCAACCAGGGAAGCCCCGACTTTTTATATTAACCTTGTATCCTGCAAACTTGCTATAATCATTTATTAGTTCCAGGAGTTACTTTATCAGTTCTTTAGATTTTCTACTTAGATAATCATGTCATCTGCGGACAAAGGCAACTTTATTTATTCTTTCCCAATCTGTGTATCTTATATTTCATTTTCTTGTCTTATTGCATTAGTTAGGACTTCCAGTACAATGTTGAAAAAGCAGTGGTGAGAGGGAACAACAGCCTTGTCTTGTTCCTGATTTTGTAGTGGGAAATGTTTGAGTTTCTCATATTTAACGTGATGTTGTCCGGAGGGTTTTTTTGTAGTTATGCTTTAGTTGAGGACATTCTCCTCTATTCCTATTTTACTAAGATTTTTTATCATGAATATGTGTGGGATTTTGTCCAGTGTCTTTTCTACATCTATTGATATGATCATATGACTTTTCTTTGTTAGCCTATTGATGTGGTGGATTATATTAATTGATCATTGACTGTTAACTAGCCTGTCATACCGGGGATAAATCCCACTTGGTCATGGTTTAATAGTTCTTTTTATACATTGTTGGATTCAATTTGCTAACAGTTTTTTGAGGATTTTTGCATCTATGTTCATGAGAGATACTGTTAGGTGACTCTCTTTTCTTTCAGTGTCTTCGTCTGGTTTTGGTATCAGTGTAATTGTGGTACTAGGATAACTCATAGGATGAATTAGGAAGTATTGTCTCTACTCCTATCTTCTGAAAGAGATTGTAGAAAATTGCTATAACTTATTCGTTAAAGGTTTCATAGAATTTATCAGTGATTCCATCTGGGCCGAGTGCTTTCGGTTTTGGAAGATTTTAATTATTGATTCATCTTCTTTAATAGATACAAGTCTATTCAAGTACAGATACATACAGGACTTGTCTGTTTCTTCCTTTGGATATTTCTGTAGATTGTGTCTTTTGAGCAATTGGTCCATTTTATCTACGTTATCAAATTTGTGAGCATAGAATTGTTCAATTCTATGCAATACAATTCCTTTATTATCCTATTATGTTGATGGGACCTTTAGGGATAGACCTCTTTTATTTCTCATATTAGTAATTTGGTTTCTCTCTCTCTTTTTTTATTAGTTAACTTAGATAAAGGCTTATGAAATTTATTGGTCTTTTCAAAGAACCAGCTTTTGGTTTTATTGATTTTCCCTATCAATTTCCTATTTTTGACTTTCATCTATTTTTGCTCTAATTTGTATTATTTCATTTCTTCTGCTTGCTTTGGGTTTAATTTGCTCTTCTTTTTCTAGTTTCCTAAGGTGCAAATGTAATTACTGATTTTAGATCTTTCATTTTTTCTAATACATGCACTCAATTATATAAATTTCCCTCTAAGCATACTGCTTTTACTGCATCCCACAGATTTTGATAAGTTGTGTTTTCATTTTCATTTAGTTCAAAATATTTTTAGAATTGAGATTTCTTCTTTGACTCATATGTTATTTAAAAGTGTTTTTTTAATCTCCACATATTTTGGGATTTTCCAGTTATCTTTCTGTTATTAATGTCTAGTTTAATGCCATTGTGCTCTGTATGATTTCTATTCTTTTAAATGTGTTAAGGTGTATTTTATGGTCCAGAATGTGGTGTATCTTGGTAAATGTTCCACGTGAGCTTGCGAAGAATGTGCATTCCGCTTTTGTTGGAGAAGTAGTCTATAGATGTAAATTATATCCAGTTGATTTATGGTACTGCTGATTTCAACTATGTCCTTAATGATTTTCTGCCTTCTAGATCTTTCCATTTCTGAGAGAAGGTGTTGAAGTCTCCAGCTACAATAGTGGATCCATCTGTTTCTCCTTGAAGTTCTATCAGTTTTTGCCTTGTGTAGTTTGTCACTCTGTTATTAGGCCCATACACATTAAGAATTGTCTTCTTGGACAGTTGACCCCTTTATCATTATGTGATGCCCCTCTTTAGCCCTGATAATTTTCTTCACTTTAAAGTTGGCTTTCCCCACCCCCACAGGCTTCTTTCAGGATTTTTCCTTAATCTTTGATTTTCTGTAGTTTTAAAATGATATGCCAAGTTGTCGTTTTGGGCATTATCCTGCCTGGTATTCTCTGAACTTCCTAGATCTGTGGTTTAGTGTCTTGCATTAATTTGGAGAAATTCTCAGTCATTATTGTTTCAGATAGTTTCTTTCTCTCTTTTTCTCCTTTTGGTATTCTCATTATAAATATGTTAAACCTTTGTAGTTGTCCCACAGCAACTTATTCTGTTCTGATTTTATCAGTTTTTATTCTTTTTGCTTTTCAGTTTCGGGGGTTTCTATTGATATATCTTGAAGCCCAGACATTCTTTCCTTCACCATTCCAGTCTACTAATCTACTAATGAGCCCATCAAGGCATTCTTTATTTCTGTCACAGTTGTGGGTTTTTTTGTTGTTGTTTTTGGGTTGTTTTTCTGACATTTCTTTTTGGTTCTTTCTTAGCATTTCCATCTCTTCACTAATGTTGCACGTCTGTTATTGCATGTTATCTACTTTATCCATTAAAGCCCTGAGCGTATTAATCATTATTGTTTTAAATTCCCTGTCTGATAATTTCAGCATCCCTGCCAATATATGAGTCTGAAACTTGCTTTGTCTCTTCAAATTGTGTATGTGTGGGTTTTTTGATTTTTGGGGGTTTTTTTGCCATTTATCATTTCTTATCATTTTTTCTTGGTAGCCAGACATGATGTAAAGGAAATGCTCTAAATTGACTTTTAGTAATGTAGTGGTGAGGTATGTGTGTATGTGTGTGGGTTTGTGTGTGTGGCAGGGAAGTGTTCTTTAGTCCAACATTTAATCTCAGTCTTTTAGAGAGCCTATGACTCTGGACTTTGAACTTCACCAGTGCTTCTCAGTGTCCCCCTTCCCCACCTCCACCTCTCCAGTTATGTAGGACAGAATATCTAGAGTAGCATGGAGTTGAATATTTACCCTCTCCAACATAGAAGGCTAGAGTGGGCTGGAATTGGGTATTTCCCTTCTCTTTTGAGGAAGCTTAGGGCTGGTAGAATTTGGTGTTTTGCTTTGTTTTGTTGAAACAGTTTTGTTTCTTTTCTCCAATATTGTGAGAATCTGGCCAGGCTCCTGGAGATAAAGCTCACAAAAGCATGGGGGCCTTTCTATGACTGGGTACTCATGAAATTTTTAACCTCAGTCTTTTCTGCACTAAGCCTATAGCAAATCATCAATTATAGTTCAGGTTTTCAAACCATGGCAGTAGTTTCCACTTGTGAGTATCAGCTCTGGTAAACTGTAACTCCCAATATTTGCTCATCTGTCTCTCTAATCTTGGGGGTAGTAGCAGTTTGCTCTGTATCCTTAACCTTTATTCCAATCCAGGAAGAATTGTTGATTTTTCAGTCTTTTCAGCTTGTTACTCATTGTTTTGATGGAGTGGTGACTTCCAAGCTCCTTACGTGTAGGACTGGAGACATGAAGTTCTACTATAATGTTTTTTATATTTTTTGAGCAGGGAAATATTGACACCAAAAGAGAATACACTTGAATTTTATTTTGATTAAAAGTAAGGATTGCAAACATACATTTGGGAAAAAATCTTTAAAATATGATAGCTTTTGTGTGAACAATTGATTTCTTGAAAAGAAGTTTTAAAGTTAAGTTTCCAGAAATAAAAGCTTTCCCAGCAAAAGCCAAATTTTCACTTTGCCACATGCCTATTTATTTTTGTCCAGATGATAAACAAACTTACTCAGAGAAATCTAATAGTAAAGCAGTTTATCAGAAACAATGTAAGGACTATAGCACAAAATCAGGCAAGAATAATTGTGAGAATAATTAAAATCTTAACTTTGTGTGTGTTCTCATGTTATTATAATTTGAGGGAAAATTACATAATTTATATTTTAAAACCTTACCCTTTCCTATACTGTTCAATATGTGTTTATCTCTTCACTCACTTCTGCAAATGAATCTTATCATAACTCTTAAGATGAAACTTAGAGGGAAACATTACTATTTAGTCTTACAATTTAAAAATGTGTTTATTGTATTTCCATTTTCCAACCAAAAGGCAACAATAAACTAAAGTGTACAGTGTATCTTAAAGTGAAGAATCAACTTGGGAGGAATATTACTACTGAAATCATCTGTATTCAGTCCTACCTCATAAATTAACTTTGATTTCTCCTATGTCAAAATAAATAGAAATTTCATAGCATCCCATGTATAATATAAATAGGGACTGGTTGAATATATGCTATCTATGGGGCAGGGAATAAAATTGTAGCTGTTTTTTAAGATTTTGAAATCTTCTCTAGAGAGACAAATACTAATGAGTGACCTTTTACACACATCAGAAAAGCAACACAAATAAAATATAAATTGTAAAAGGAGAGAAAAATATAGCTGAAGTTAGGTATGCCCAAGTTCTTCCTAAAGTAATAGAAAATGACTTTAATGTGATAGAAAGAGTGTATAAGTAGAGGATTTTTTTTTCTTAGTTTCTTCTGCTTTTCACTCATCTCTTTCTTTTATGTCTCTATCTTACTTTATAGATATAGAATTCCAACATGGTGTCTAGGTGTCTATTTATATACCTGCCATTTATAATCTGAAAAGCTTTGTAATATACTCGTAATAAATGCATTCATAACCACATCTTCTCTAATCACTACAGTGCCTGCACTGCTATTTGGCACTCATTAGCTGAAACTGCCATTCACCTATAATTTATGACTAGCATACAATTATGTGTTATCACTATTCCAAGTGATTACTACACTGAATGTTTTCTAGATAGTGGTATGCAACACTCCATGACAAATTGTATTGCAGTGGATAGTTCATTTCTGTCATTTACTCTATTATTTTCCTTAAAACAATCTCAAGAGATTTATATTGAAATGGGAGCACCTTCTTAAAGTAAGATTATTGGGTCAATGTTGTTCCTACATGAAGAGGGGAAAACTGCATTCAGAGAAGGAAGCAGACGTAGTATTAACAAATGTATTTGAAAATATTCTGATAAAAATGAAAGAGCAACTTTAAGGACAGAGTTTGAATATTTCTTTAGCATGAGCACATTTTGATTACAGACTGACAAATTTATTCAATAATTTGACAATAAAAGTAAATATTTTAATATTAGAGATCATGGAGTATGATATGGATACTGAGAAAAAATTTAAAAAGTAATTAGCAATTTGGATGTGGTCTTTCACAAATCAAAATGTTTTGAATCTTTTTAACAATATCTACCTAGTAATATTTTCACAGTAGTTAGAAGAACTAACATTAATTATTTACTCTGTGTCTAACAAAGTCCTGCTCTAAATATTTCACAGGCATAATTTTATATAATTCACATAGCAACCCTGTGAGTTAGGTATTAATACCTCAATTGTACAAAGAAAGAAATGAGACACAGAAAAGTTGCATAGCTTACCCAAGAGCACACCAAGATTGCATGGTTGTATTCATTTCCTAGGGCTGCCATAACAAAATACCACAAACTGAGTTTCTTGGAAAAAGCAGAAATTTATTATTCTGTCAGAGTTCTGGAGGCTAGAAGTCCAAAATCTAAGTGCTGACAGTGCCAATCTACCTCTGAAGGCCCTAGGAAAGAATCCTTTCTTGCCTCTTCCAGGTTCTGGTGGCCCCAGGCATTCCTTGGCTTGTGGCAGCACAGCTCCAATCTCTGCCCCTTCCTTCATAGGTCCTTCCCTGTGTGTCTTTCTGTGTTCTCTCCTCTGCTTATAAGAACACCAGTTATTGGATTTAGGTGCCCACCACTCCTCCACCAAGTCCTGGAGGATTCATCTCAAGATCCTTAACTAATTACATCTGCAAAGACTCTATTTCCAAATAAGGTCACATTCTGAGGTTCTGAATGAAATTGAATTTTGGGGGAATGCTCTTCACCCAACTACAATGATGGAGCTGGAGGCTCTATTCAAATGCAGACATACTCTAGAGTCTGTTCCCTTAAATATGTATGTTTGTGCCACAGACTGTGCTCAGAACATTTTTCATTTAATATCCATTCTAATCCTCTGGGTAGATGTTTTCTCTCTTTTACATGTTAGAGTGCCCAGGGTCATGTGTCACAGATCAGCATCATTTCAATCTGGAGCAATTTTTCTAAAACATAAAGTATGCCATTATCCTGCTTAAAAGTTTTTTTTATACATTCCTACTCTCTTTAGAATAAATATCAAATTCCTTGAGGTAATTTTTAGGGCCCACCAGCATCTGGTCTCTGCCTTCTTCTTCAACTCATGTCTTCCTCTCCCCTCCCAATACTCTCTATGTCCTACCCACCCTGGCCTCTAAGTTTTCTCTCATATTATTCCCTCTGCCTACAGCACTTCTTGCCAACATTTTTCTTCTACCTACTCTGCCCATCTCACTTTGCCACTTCTGCTGCGTTGTCTCTTCTGACAACCTAAAGTAGGCTCCATGAATCTGCTGTGGGCTCCCATAGCAATCTAAGCTGCACCTACCTTAACCCATTGTGCCTTGCTATGATTGCTTGTTTAATGGTCTGTCAGTTTGTGAGAGCAAGCACCACAACTGTATATCCTCTGCTGCGTTTTCAGTACCTAAGTAGAGTGACTGACATTCAAACGTATGTGGAAAGAATAAATGAATGCAGAGAATTAAAAATGGAAGGCATGATATCTTTATGCATGGGATAAAGTAGAGGTAGAAAACTGCCTACCAATTCACAGCACAGTATCTTCATCTTGTTTCAAAGAAGCTTATTCTGACTTTTTGGTGCCTTGCTCCTCAAGAAGGAAACGCATCTGGGCTTCCAGGAGGCAGGTGACTATCAATGTATCCGTAGTGTCATTTACTCCTGCTTTTTCTTCATGTGTCTAGAACTTCCTAATCATCCTCTAAGAATTCACATGGAATAGTCACATTTCTTACTCCATTTGCCCCCACTTCAATAGTAAGTGTTGAAATACAGTGAGAAAAGTATGGCAACAAGGAATAATTTGCACGATAGGACAGTCATGACTGAGAAGGTCATTGAGTGTGTTGCTTGGTCATGGCGCTGCCTGCATTCTGGGGTTTTACAAAACCCAAACTCAACCATATGCTTCCTTCAGAGCTCACCAAATCACATAATGAAGAGGAAGGGAAGCACTATATGATGAAGAGGCAGGGAAGTACTATTTGACAGTTTCAACTGAGGAATCTCAGTTGTTAGAACATGATGATGTACATATACTACCTGCAGTATTCTATGTGTGACGTGTGACCTCCACTCACCCAGCATGGTAGCATACTCATTTAGAATTCACGCAAAACATTTTTACCAGGAAGCCACCTTCCCCTATGGTAGAGTACACCATTTTGAAACAACATGATATATGTAGTTCAGAAAGCAGTTTTCCCTGAGAAAAACATTACCACCTACAAACAGGGCCTCTGATCAATTTATTTCTTGCCCCCCTGCCAAAAAAAGTTTGTCATTGTGTAGAGTGTCTCTAGGTCTAATGTACATAATGCAACCTAATGGTTTCCAATTAGAAAATAACAGACCACATTTATAGAGGGGTAACCTACCTTGCTGGAAAAAAAAAATATCTTTAGAACATTCAGTCTTTATTTAGCAGTATACTTTGTAAAAGTTTTTCTATGCAAAGTTTGGTAAATCTCTCTTCCTAATAGCATTGTTAAATTCATTAAGGATTATTCCCCCTCTAATGAAAATTGGGAATTTGTGAATTGATTGTTCCAGAAGATTTGTAGGTGTTCTATTCACTGATGTACCACCCCATGTCTAAAACCAGTCATAGTAGATACTCAGTAAATATTTTAAAAATACACATATATAAAAGAAATGTGCTTTGGCTTTAACTCATGCACTGACCACAGCAAGGAAGTTTTTTAAATTCTTCATTTTTCATATCACCTTCAAAATCTATTGTTTACCATTTAAACCCATCATTAGGTATATCATTGGGGTATTGTGTCTCACATCGATGGAGGAAGTGAGTCCCTTCAGAAGTTTTTGCTACAGTGAAGGATTGGAATGGAAATCTAAGTGACACGTTCCTGTTTACTCTTCCCAGTGCAACCTGTACATTGTCTTATAATTATACAAATATAATTTCTAAAGGGAAAGTTGTTAAAGTTTCAGAGTTGTTAGAGCAGATAGTTGAAGTGATACGATAGCAGGCTGAAGAGGGAAAGTGATATCCTTTAAGGCATATTTGTTTAAAACATGACAATCTGAGAAAATTGCTTGGCTTCCTCAATGCCATTCTCCATAGTTACAGCGACGTGTGGTCTGGCTATTTTCCAAGTGTTCTATGTGACTAATCACCATACATTACTACAAAATGGTTTCCCATTTCAGAACATGAAAACAAAGTTACGATGTAATTTAGAGAACATTGACTATAAGCATTTGCCATAAGCCTTTGCAACCACTTCTCCTCCAGTCATACGGTTTTTAAGAAAATGATATAATGTACCACCAGGTATTTGCTTCATCCACTTTATGAAGAAATGCAGTACTGATAGATTATTTGCATTTGAAGTAAAACATGTAAATGAAGGAGAAATAATGGCTAGTACTATCCCCTAGATACATTATTTTATTTTATTTATTTCATTTTATTTTATCTCTTTTGGAATTTACCAAGCCAGAGTTGTTGATAATATGGAAATGCTTTTTATTTATTATATGTAAAATTATAATAGCTGATGAATTTTCTTTGATTGTTTTATAATTTATAATTGATTTATAAATTTAAAAATTATAATAATATGTGATTTCCAGTTATTCAACTTGTCCATATATTGTTAAAAGATTTCCAAGTAAGATAGGATCGTATTTCTTTAAAAATTCAAGCTTACAGTTTCTCCTTCCCCACAAACACCTGGGGTGACATAAAATTTATATGCACCATTGTCTAGGAGCACCATAGAAGAAAACTATTGGTGCCTTTGGATAATGGTTGGGTTGAATTGCTCTATTTTCTTTCCCTGCCTGCTTACTCTGATAGGAACACCCAGCATGGACTTTTCCCACCATCATAATCCATTTATTTCAGAGTTGTGGCATTTATTTGAATTTTCCAAGTATAATATCAGTTCTCCATTATTTTTTCATAAGTGCATCTTAGTGTAATAATCCTCTGTTCTCCGTTCTCATGTTTTTGTCAGGACCTATTACATCAGTGAGGAAATCTTTGTTTCTTTCTAGGCCTTGAACATACTCAGAGCTCATTTAGGTTTTCTAAAACTGAAACAAATAAAGCTAATTATTCCTTGACCTGTATTAACAACCCAGCTGGTGGAGCCCAGATTTAGCCTACTGAATATAAAATTATAATAAAATAGACTTGCACCCTTCTTCCAAGTTGTGAGCATGTTAAATATTATGAAGAATTTTAAAAGCTGCTTATTTTCTTGTCCTTTAGGCATGATCAACCACTTTTCTATGGTCTCAAACCGTATGTTGCTTTTTAACTCCTTTAATATCTGTTCCTATGCCACAGAGCAGAAAATCAGAGGGGAGAAGTTACCATCTGCATTGGCTGTCATCACCTGCAGGAATTTTTGACTTGCCTGCTGATGTGATTGAGGCATGGTTGATTTTCAGCATACTACAAATGATGCTTTTGTTTCTCTGAGAACTCAGTATGTGAGATCTTGTGTGCACTTTAACTCTTTAAAAGGCCATTTGATTCTTTTTTATGAGTTAGTAATAAATTAGAAGTTTATCACCTGCAAAAACACTTGGAAACCCAAGTATAAGACATATTTTAAAACCTGCTTTTGAGGAATTTCACAGACAGCAACTATCAGTAGATATATGAAAGGGAGAATATAGCTCAAATATATATGGGAGGCATAAACAGCTGTTTACTCAGTTCAGTTGAAGGAACACTAGGTCATATTCTATTTTTGTCATAGTATGTGAAATTTCAACACTTAATACATTGTTTTGATCCTTGCACATATTAAAAGAAAATTGCTGATTTGGACAAAGGACATGTGTTAATTAGCTAATAGTTAAAACCTTAAACTGAATAAAGTTTGTCAGATTAACTACCTGTCATTTGAAGAGGTAGCTGCGCTATAATGAAATAAGAGGTATCTAAATTTGATGAAGTGCTAAGAATCATGAAGTGTAGTTATTTTTAAACTTAAGAAAAAATAACCTCAGAGATATATTTTTAAATTTTAAGCCTAGAAATTATTTCAGGATTCTACAAATAGCAAATATTAGTTGAATGAATGAGGGGAATTATTGAATGTTTGATGGCATAAATATTAGCATTCTACATCAATGTTTTGCACATGGTTACTGAATTAATGAATGAATCAAGAGATGTAATTATTCCTAGATTGGCCATTTTTATCACATGGCATACTGCACAAGCCCAGAAAAACATCGATGCATTTATAACCTCTTACTCTCTAAATGTGCTAGATGAATATTTGCTTTTATTATTATTAATTATTATCATTACTAGGATCAAATGAAGCTGTTGTTTAAGGAGGGGAGAAAGAGTAACCTCTCAAACATTTTCCAGGTGGTTGAGATCTGAGTTCAATATTCAGTTCCCAAATGTAACTTTCTAAATGCTAATTTATTATATTGGGTTCTATTGGGAAGGTTAACATTTTCTTAATAAAAAATGAACCATTACATTCTAACATAGGAAATGGTATGTAAAATGCCAAATTATAAGAAAGAATGGCTAGACAGACAACCTAGGTTTTCCTTAGCCCTTTTCAGTGAATAAATAAAGCACGTCACCCTGATCCTCAGAAACTTCCATTCAAAGCAGAGATCCTAGGTCCAGGATGTATAATCAGTCAGGAAAAGCTTAAGGAAAATCAGACACCCTTTAGAAGTTAAGAAAGAGACTCCAAAGCACTTTCTCAAAAGATATCTTTCAGAGAAAAATGTCTCTCCAAAAGAAAAATGTTGGGGGTTGGGGCAGTTCTACAATTAAATTAGTTTTTGACACCCACATGGAAGATTTAGAACGCATATTGACAAAAACACTACTTCACACAGATCCAGTATATCGTTCACGTCACAGATTATGAATAATTGCCTAAGTAGCCATCTGTGGAGGGTAACTTTGTCTAAACCCAGTATTGCATTTATAATACATTCAGCTGCAGGCAACAAAACCTCACTAAATCTAATTGAATCATACAGGCATACATTATCTTGCTTAAGATGGGCGATACAGTAGTCCCTTGGTATCTGCAGGGGATTCGTTCCCAGACTTCCCTGGGATCACAAAGCCTGCCGGCAGTCAAGTTCCTTTAAAATGGCATAGTAAAGTTGGTCCTGTGTCTGTGGGATCCAGAGATAGGGAGGGCTGACTGTACATGATTTTAGGTTTTGTTTAGTGGGTCAATACTGTCATACATTTGATTTGGTTCAGAATTTCTATAATTCCCTTGGCTCTAGCTTTATAGTCACAAGATGGCCACCCCTGCTTCCAGCATTAAATCTCAAGTCTTCCTATGGCAAAATTTAAAAGCACAAAGGCAGTGATGGCCAGAACAATGGGAAATAATTCTGTATGAGACCTTTGATAATTTTCTCAGGGAAGGAAATCATTTCCCAGAATAATTTCTCCACTGCATCTATTGGCCAGAACTTGGATTCAAGTTAAAGGATACAAGCCCACTGCTAAACCAACAACTAGCAAAAGGAATAGAATCCCCATGTTTGATTAAGACCAATTATTGATCATCATCTACGGCTAATTGATAGACAACTAATAGTGTCCACTGCATCCAGTATTTCCTCAGGGTGAACATGGGACCCTCTTTTACAAACTCTCAATCACCAAGCACACTTTGGAGAATATTTTCTTTTGTTTTCATGTGATTATATGTAAAAGAAATAAGTAAATATTCTTTTTTTTTTTACTTTCTTCATATATAAAAGTCTTTCAGTGATGTAGCTATCCACTACTGCATAACAAACCACCCCAAACATAGTGACATAACATAGTAGCCATTTTATTTTGCCCATAGTTTCTGTGGATCATGAATTCATGCAGGGCACAGTGGGGTTGGCTTGTGTCTTCTCAGAAATGGCTGAGACCTCAGCTGGGAAGAATTGAATATCTGGGGGTGACTTGAATGACTGGAGACTGGAATTATCTGGAGGCCTCTTCATTCATATGTCTGGCACCTCTTTTGGTAGGGATCAAAGGCTGGGCTCAGCTAGGACTGTTGACCAGGTCATCTATACATGGCCTTTTCCCGGTAACTGAATTCCGAGAGAAAAAAAAAAAAAAACATTCTAAGAAGAATAATCTGGAGAGTGAGCATTACAAAAGAAAAAGTTGAGTCCATGTGGCTTTCTCTGACCTAGGCTTAGGTTTCTTGTTTCATCATTTCTACCACATTCTATTGGAAAGAAGCTAATCACTAAGGCTAACCAAGATTTAAGAGAAGGGAACTTTTAACTGCACAGTTTGATCAGAGAATGGCAAGGTCTTAATGCAGAAGAGCATAGGGAGTACAAGATATTGTTTCTGCCATCTTTAGAAAATACCATCAGCCACAAGTATAAGATGAAGGTGATGAGAATTGAGATAGAACTGGTAATGGCACTACGAATTATCTTAGTTCAGGTATGATCTTTGTATAACTTGAACTTTCAACTCAAGGTATATTTTGAGGAGAGAAGGGAGTACTACCCCTCATAATGTTGATTTTCAATATTCTTCACGTAGAATAGAATCAGATGTAATGTAGAACCATAATTCCTGAACAACATGGCTGTATAAATCACCAGAGAGATTCACAATATATTGTTTTTGGATCTCAATAAATATTTACTGCATCACAAATTCTGGTTTTAAATTTCCACAAGTAATGTTTGTAACAAATCTAGTATGGTTCAAAAGAAGAAGTGATTCTAAATATGTTTAATCAATAGGATTATCTTTGGTAGCTTTTAAAAAATGAATATATATTCAATATAAAGTCATAAAATATATATAAAATATTCCCACCAACATAGGGATTGTGGGAGTATTAACTAACACAACATTTGAGAAGGCGATGTGGCAAAATGAAGGTGCACATAACCTTTGACCCAGCAATTCCACTTCTATGAATTTGTGCTTTAGCTATATTTACATTCTTAACACAAAGGTTATTCATTGCAGCATTGGATTAGCAAAACATCTATTTACTGGGAGATAAGTAACCAACCTCCACCTAAAAGACATGAAGGTTAACAGTGCTCTGCATTCTCTCTGTAAAACAGAATGAGTGCCTACGACGACTTCTCAGAGCAAGTAGGCTGCTTTCTCTTTAACACACCCCTCATCCTGATTGATGAATAATCTAGGGCTTTTCCTGTAAATAGTTCCTGGATGACTCTTCAAGCACTTAAAAGAAGGAGGATATATCTACATGCATGCATTATGGAAAGATATCTTAGGTATATTGTAAAGGTAAGCAAGCTATTTATAGTATATTATGTATAGGATGATCTTATTTATGTTAACAAAAAACCTTAAATAAATATAAGTATAAAATATTCTTGTTTATATACTTTCTGAAAAGACATGCAAGAAATAGTTAACAATTTATTGGAGGGGTGAAACTGGAGCTTTTAGAACAGGAGTGACTATTTCTGTATGAGTTTTTTTTTTTTTTTTTAATCATGGCAATTCATTTAAAAAAATATTTTTTATTTTTTTAAATTACTAGTATAGTTTTTGTTGGTGGTGTTTAAAATGCTACAAAAGTCATTCTTGATGCCCATCCAGGCTTGAGAACAACCGTCATTAATGTAATTCATTTTTTTAGGTGAGAGTAAGAAAAATGAAAAATGTACTTAAAGAAAAATACTTGAAAAATTTAGAAGGAGCAGAGTAAAAGTCCAAGATTTTTTAACAGTGTATTCTTTGAGGAAAATCAATGGTAGACATTTTTTATTCTTCTAAATTAGCATTTGTAAATGCAATAATGAGATATGCTTTAACATATCATTAACTAAGAGATAGGTGCATCTTAATTTCTAAAGGATTTTTAAGTATATTGAATAGAGCCAACTAGGGCAGATTTTCATTACAAAGTGATATCATTATACCAATGATTGCAGGCTAATTCCCCACTTATACAGTCTGACCACTGACCACGCTAGATCAAGAGAGTTTAATTTCCTTTGTAAATGTTCATTCCTGCTCATCTTACATGACAGCAAGCAAAATGGTGGTTTAATAAGGGAAGAAATCATTTTTAAAGGGAGAATATGTAAAAGCCAATGCTGTGGATTTTTGTCACAATAATTATACACTTCCCTTTACCATCATCCCCTGACATATCTGTGTAAAACCAAAAAGAAATCATGTTTTCTGATTTGTTTCCTATAACCTCTTAAATGATGCCCACAATTGTATTGACCTTTAGTGTTGACAAGTGCACACTGGACTTGTCTTCAGGAAATAGGTTGTAATAATAGATCCTTTTCCTTCTGTCTTCTCTGGCATTTTGGCATTCATCGCGTTTTAAGATTATATTGGATTTTTTTTCATGAAAGCCTTACTTTATACTTGCCAACAGTTGAGTTTGTCTGTCATTTTCCCCCATTCCCAAGAAATTCTTAAGATGAGTAAGAATATTAATAAAAAAATAGCATGTTTAGATATTGCCCCCAAATTTAAGATTATTTTATTAATTCTTATAAAAACTGCTGTCAGATTTATTATCCCAGTTTTACAAGTGAAAACAATTGGAGCTCAGAGACATTACGTGATTTTTTTCCCCAACTCACAGAACTAGTAAGTGGCAAAATGGGATTCCAGCCTAGGTCTGTTTGACTCCAGATCTCTGCTCTTATACACCTTTTGCTTATAAGGATATTATCTTTGCAAAGTTCTTTACAGTTTACCAAACATTTTTATAAACATCTCATTCAGTCATACAACATGTCCAATAGGTTAAGTGACTAGAAATAGTAAGTGGCAGTGCCAGGGGCTGGATCTCATATCTACTGACTCCAAAATAACTTCTCACAAGAATGCCTCTTATTTAAATCCTCTTGACATTTTACACAGTGGACAAAATTAATGTTGTCTATAAATGTAGAATTTCACTTCGGAGCTGTGCTTTCAAGCCAGGCACAAATAGTGCTTAATAAAACGTATCAGAGTTGATTCAAGCCTTCTACCTCAAGAGATAGGAAGAGGAAGTTCTTGATTTAGAATCAGACACAAACTTTGGGGATGAAAGTGCTAAATAATGAGCACTTATTGGATTTGAGCATAATCTTCTGCTCACTCATAACTAAAGTTCAGTTCAAATTGATGGACTTCATGAGGATCTTAGTCTGTTTGGACTGCTATAACAAAAATACCATAGATTGGGTTGCTTACAAAAATCAAAAATGCGTTACTCACAGTGGTGGTGATTGGGAAATCCAAGATCAAGGTGCTGCCAGATTTGGTGTCAGATGAGGTTCTGCTTGCTGGTTCATAGACAGCCGTCTTTTTGTTGTGTCCTCCCAAGGCAGAAGGGGTGAGTCAGCTCTCTGGGGCCTCTTTTATCAGGACTCTAATCCCACCTCTCAAAGCCCCTACCTTCTAATACCTTCACATCAGGATTAGATTTCAACATATGAATTTGGGGAAAACATAAACTTTCAGTGTATAGCAATAAGTGAATCGTGCTTCTCAGTGAGCCTAAAATATTGCCAAGAAATTGCTTAGGCACTGTGAGAATATGATAAAATCCTCTTCTGTGCGTGTTTGATAAAAGTATGATATATGAGCATTATTTGTTTATGGAAAAGTTGAGTCATCAAATTATACAAGCCATGGAGTTAATATTATGCTAAATGATACCTGAGGAAAATGAGCATGATTTTATTTTGTATTCTGGCATTCAAGGAATCTTGTCTCAATGGGGTTATTTTTTTTTTTGCATTTCTACAAAATGTATAGTACCTTTTAATAAAAGGTAATTTTATAAGAACTGTTTCCAGACTGAGTTGAATTTACTACTATGACCTCGGCAATAAAATTAACCAAAGTTACATTCCTGCTAATTTCTAAGTCTGGAAAAAGTAGGCCTTAATGATAGAACAAATGTTTAGCCCAGCAAATTAACTCTGAGCCTCCTAATGAGCCAGTAATGTTCATGGGAATGCTGGACAGAATTTAGGTTGGAGACAAGAAATAAAAACCTAATAACAGTAAAATAATTAATTTGAGAATCTGTTCTGGCCATTAAAAATTCAACTTTAATAAGAAATAAAGGAAACTTACATTTCCATTTTATGCTATGATAATTTTCTAGACAGTGTAAAATTATATGTAGCTGCTTTTTATCTGATACAAATTTGTGTGGCAATAAACATTTAAGGATCAACTTTATTAACAAATGTCTTCTTGTAACTTTGACCATAGAATATAAAACAACGCACAAAGAAACTAGTAACTTTTTTTATAGTAGGAAAATTAGAAGAACGTTTTTATTCAAGAACCAACTACAAAAGAAGTTTCATAGGCAAGCCCCAATGTCTTTTACAAAGGAGGTAGACAGTAAATGTCACTGAGTTGATTTGATTGAAAGATGTGTGAGATTTCAACATTTATATAAACATGGAAAATACTCTATAGACTATTTTTTAATATTTTAAGTCAATCTTGTTAACCTCAAAGGGTACCATACACTAATGTTAAGGCCATCTGTTGGTGCCTTTCAGAATGAGTACATATTTACCTTAGAGCCTACCTATGAAAGCTCTTAATTTGAGATTTGGGGCATCAAGGAATGTTTTTGTGAATTTACCTTGATGTCATTTCTATGATGTGTGATTTTTGGCATAGCTGGTAAAGAAAATATATAGTGTAATCTGAACTGAATTTTCATCTCTTGATAATACCTTGTTTGGGGGTTCTTATTTATTTACCCAAATTGTCAGTGGAACCTATTGGAAAAAAAAAATGTTTTCCTATGTGTAAAGGTTTTCATTTCACAAAGTATCTGTCAAAAATAATGTCTTAGATAACTTAATGAGCTTTTGCCATGAAAATAATTAAAATAAGAATTAGAAAGAAAACATTAGATATGAAGAAATAGGTATGAACTTTAGAAACTTTGTGCCAACCTGAAAAATAAATCATTGGCAATTAAACCATTAGGAAGTCTGTATGTTAGGAAGAGAATGACAAAATTAAATAGTCAATTAAGTTTGTTTAGACCAAAAATAGATTAGTCTCCAGAGACACAGAAAACTGTATCTAGCATGCCCATATGTAATATTGTATTTAAAATACTTTGCCATACATGTTTATAAAATAACTTACCTAACACATATCTTTAACCATTAAGGAACATTGTGGAAAAAGATATGTTGGAAAGGGGAGATATTTTAAAAGTTTAGATTGATTGAAGTTTGAAATTTATTTTGGTGTGGACCAGGATAAAAAAAGAAAGTATTTTTCAACCTGGTGGATAGTGGTACCAGTTTGCAAAGTAGTGAAAATAGGAAGAGATATAGGATTTGGAAGAATGATTAGTTCAGTGTTTTTAAAAATTCTGTTGGAGATGTGGATGCTTGGCTCCAAAGGTCTGGAATTCAAGGGAGAGATGTTGGCTACATGTATAGATTTGGGAATCATCATGTTATAAAACTGATAACTGAAGAATGCAAGTGCATTAGATCACTCAGAGGAGGGAAATCAGTGGTCCTTTGTCCTTTGCATTAACATAATGAGATTTTAATTGTATAAACAAAAAAGATACTGAGATAGTATCAATAAATGATTAATTTAATCTGTCTGGGAGGAGTTAAGGAAAATTTCATATAGATGACAACATTATGACCAAAAAGGCTTGGTCCTAAAAGATTAATTACATCTTGTAGTGCTAGCGTAGGACTAAAGGGAGATAAATATTATGTGCGTTGATACCCCTGAAATTTCTGAGACTAAATACTCTACTCATCAAAATTTTGAAAATGATGAATCAGTATTATATTCAGAGTCAGTCTTGGGAGCAATGTAATTTCCTGGTCTATGAGAAAGTCTCCTTTTAGTTGTTCCTTTATCTCCATTATTTCATAGCTTTTTTCTGGATTTGTTTATGGAGAGACAAAAGTTTCTTCATTTTCCAGTTAAAAGTTAAGCTTATATGTGAAAATATCTGATTAAGTTAATACACAGATGTGAATAAATATACATTTTGAAATCCGTTCTCTCCCACTTTGGGGAAAGAGGTTAGAAAATTAGAATGTAGGTGCTAAGGGAAGGGATGTCCCTAAGTAGGAAAATATAGTAGGGAAGGTTAGAGGCATTAAATTTCATCTCACTTTTTTGTCATGAAAATGCTACAGTTATACTCAGAAGATGTGGGCAAATAGAAAATGTTAAAAAGGTCCTTCATGACCTATACTAATTGCATGCACTTTAGTGAAAACCGTATTCATTTGGGATGATAAGAAAGGAGAACTTGAAAGAGGGAATTTATAATGGACATTAAAGGACAGATGAAATTCTAACATGTAATAAAATGAGGATATTTTAGACAAATTTATCATTAATGGCTCAGTTTAATAAAATCATTTGTGAAAGGGAAAAAAAAACAAGTTGCCTATTACAGAGCATTCATATTGGAAGGTTATAGATGAAATGTCTGGAAAGTAGATGGAGGTCACATTATAAAATATCTTTAATTCCGTAATAATGCCTTTGGACTTGATTCTAAGGACAATGAAGAGTTATTTGATGATATTAAGCAGAAAATTACATAATCAAAGTGGAATTCAAGAATAATTAATCAAATAAAAGTTCCTAGAATGGTGGTAAGGTGGTAAGGTTACTCTGTAAGTTCTCTGATGGCAAGGGGCCTTATTGATTTGCCAGCAATAAGTTTTTATTCATATGGACATTTGGTCTATGTTAAACAATTTTACAGTACCAATGAGATGGGTAGATGTGTTGAATTGGTTCCAAAACCCAATTGACACTTAAATGTAATTATTGTTTGAGTGATTGTTGAGAAATATTTTGGTCACATAAAAGACACTGTTTTACAAAGAGCTTAATTAGGATATGCTTTATTCCTCCAACTGAAAAATACATAAACATTCTCCTGCTATACATCTTCAACAGTTTTATTTTCACTGATCGTGAATCACTGTATTGATTGGTATTTATCGACAAAAATACCAATTTTATATCTATTTGTTTCAGTTCATTTTTATATAGTGTGAAATTCTCCACCCAGAATTGGTTTGATGTAACTTTAGTGCTTATAAAACTGGATTTTAGAGACTTGGAGTACCCAAGTAGAGCAAATACCTGATGGTATCATGCTAACCCTTGAATTTAATACTAGTGCTATGGCTACTGGCATTTAGTTTTCTGCACTATAGACTAAGCCTCTAAATGAGCCAGAGTGGACAAAGCGAAACTCACTGAAGTATGCACTAGGATATAGGCATGGCTTTCAGTTTGGCATCCTTTGTGCCCTCTGTGGAGCATTAATTCTGCAAGATTAATTTTGAATACCATATTCAGAGATGAATCATTTTGGGAATACCTATATATTACCTCTATGGCAGAGTTCTCATGGACATTAATATACTAAATGCTCTGAGAGTTTCGGCAGTAAGGAAACCTGATTATTTTAATTATTTTTTATGCACACAGAACTACACTTTGAAGAGATTTTTTTTTAACATCCTAAGGAAATAGCTCCATGCAACCCATTTTGGAAAATGCTGATTTTTACTTCATAGATAAGGCAAACTAGATCTTCAGAGACTAAGTCCTGATTAACAGTTAGTTGGTAGCAAAATAAAAATTACAGTCCAGTTCTTCAGATTTTATTTTCAAGCCCTTTTTATTAGGCTGTGTTACTACGAATCTCTGCAGTTAGAATTTAGGCCAAGTGAACTTACATGACCATTAAGATGAACAGAAGGTAAAATAGGAATATTTCCTGCTGATGTGACTGACGTATATTGACAGAGAATTGCACAAACATTTTATAGCTTTTAAAGTATCAGCATTAAAAACACTATTATTTGTTTCTCACATTGACTTTAGTAATAAATTTTGACTAATCAAGTTACTTATTTCTTGTTATTGTTATGATATATAGAAAGAGTTCTTCACCTACCCCAGAGTACCTGCAGCTTTAGCAATAAATATACTTAAAGGAGCAAATTGAAAGGTGAGAATTTAATATTGTGAGAGGATGCTACTTCACCATTATTTCTTTAGGTTGATGATGTGTTTTTAATATACTTTAATAAACTTTGATGTGATATATAGGTAATATATGTCATTAATAATCATACTGAAAGAAGACTTATTCAATTAGTAATCTGTCCAATAATTGTTGAGCACTTGGTAGATGTCAGACACTGTGCTAGGCTCTATTAATATATTGACAGCAAGAAAACCCTTGTCCTCAAGGAGTTGGCAGTCAAGTTTACATGTTGAAGCTGTATTTAGTATTGAAATAAATCAAAAAAAAAAAATCAACTTGTTGACATATCATTTGGTAACCCAAACTACTCCATATTAGCTCTGCCTTCTTAAAATATTTACCTATATTCTTAAGATATACTTGGTTTACTGGTAAACTCAAATGAAAAGAAATTGAGTTTATCCACTTCAATGCTGTCTTCAGCACATCTTCATTTTTAAAACAGAGCAAGTGTCCTGTATAGACAGATGTGAACATAAGCCTCCAAACAGAAGTATGATTTGTTTATAAGACCTTTCTTTCCTTGGCAACAGCATAGTTAACTGAACTGAAGCTGAAATTTCTGCAGAAGTTTCATGCTGTCAACCACAAAAAAACAAAAGGGACTCACATGAAAGATGTGTATCATGATCTGTGCCATTGCTGACCTACAGCTCAGGTTTGGATATTTTAACAAACATTGCTCTCATAACTTCCAGTGCTAAACTGTTTTGGGAAAAGTAAATGCAGAAGTATAAATCAGGAAACTAATAAACTTTCTTCATTTAATGCTAAAGCAGAAGACTGATCTGGAGCAACTCACAAATGGCCGATACTGCTTCTTTTGGGAGAGTAAAGACTTGGTCTCTATTCATGGTCCCTGGAGTAACAACAAGTGAGCAACAAACAATTTGGAAGGTTATGTAAGATTCAGGTGTATAAGTGAATAGAACCTTTCTGCCGTGTCTTTTGTTCTGTAGGGAGGCCTGCTTAACCTTTGGTGGTCAAGGCTGCCTTCAGAGAATTTGCATTCTGTTGTGTCAGATGATTCCAGAGCCCTGAGTTCACTGCCATTTATATCTGTAGGCTAGGAAAGGAACAATATTAATATTCAAGAATTTATCCACTACTATATAAGGGAATTACTTTCAGTACAATATTTTTTTTCCTCCTGTGCTGTTACTGTGCTCTTGGACCCAGGCAAGATCTGACAATAGCCTAACAAAAATTTTTTTTTTTTTTTTTTTTTTTAAATTTCCTGGTCTCATTTAGACAATTTTCTGTAACATACTAGGACAAGAAGGGCTGCTCAGTGACATATGGGTAAATTGAAAGATGCTTTAGAAAATTAGAGTTTTGTAATAGTCTGGAGAGTATGGTAGAAAGGGCAAGGAATTTGGATTCAGTTGGACCTTCAATTCAAATCCCTGCTCTTACTATTTCTAGTTTGTAACTTAGGACTATTAATGTCCTTAAGACTCATCTAATTCTTCTGTAAAATATAGCAACAGCAGCAACTATATAAAGTACTTTTGAATGTTTGATTAGTGTTTAGAATATCACAAATGATGAAAAGATTGTAATCTTTATTTGATCATTTACTATCTATGATTGACAACTACAAGATTGCAATACTTTTTATTAGGATCGTATTATTGCACTGTGTATTTTCAGCAATGTTCTTATATGGATTTTTGTTTTTAATATCTTTGTTCCTCCGATTTCCTTTTTGGAAGTAAGAAAAGCATAGGTCATTGAAAATGATGATTATTCCAGCACTTCCCTCATCTTCAATTTAGTGTTCATTAATTCTGAGGTTATTATCTACGTGAATTATCCCAGTAATTGCTTAGGTCAGCGAGATTTTTTAAGTCTTCCATTTTATTTAGGCTTATATCCAACCAACTTTAAAATAACCTCATTCAGTTTTTCAAAGCCTGAATTTATGAACTGTAGTGCATGGTATCTCAGGAAGATAGAGAATTTGGATTCATGATAATCAGTATACAGTAAATCAATTTATGTGAAAGCCCTTTTTCTTAAAGAAAGTAATTTCTTCCTTCCTTGGTTTGTCTTTGTTCTCCAAATATACCCAGTACAGCTGGCTATAAAATAACCATTTTTGATTTCAACAAGAAGCAGGGAGGAATATAAAAGTTTAAGGGTTAAAAATACCCCTCCACACATACTAATTGAAAATGTAATTATGAGGAGGAAATAAACAATCTAATATTATTCTTTTTTAAGGTGCTAAATGAGTAAGAAACAGTGTCATAATTTGGTCCTACATCCATACATTTAAAATTATCCAAATAAGTTAAATAATATGGAAGTAAAGGATCCAGTAATTATATTACTTTAAGGAGAGAAATATTGATTAGATGCTAAAGAAACTTCAGTATAAAATTGCTAGTTGACTGAAGGTAGACTTTGAATAAAATTTTTAAAATAAAATTGTTGGCAATTAAATGATGCTTGCTAGCTCAACAATGACCAAATAGGGAGTTTGTGTTTTACAGTTTCAAAGGCTTGAGGATGCACAAGATCATCTATTTGGTCAGTTTTATCTCTAATTAAAGCCTACTGTATATAAGTAGTAAACTAAAGGATGAATATTTAGAGACATTAAAATGCAATGAGATTGAAAAGGAGGAAGACTGGGAAAGCTATTAAAAGTTCCCATTTTATATAAATCTAGTTCTTATAAAAAGAATATGATTGAGCACTGATGAAACTATAGTTTTCTGTTTATCCTCCTCTCCAATAAAACCTCTTAAAAGGCTTATTACATCCTTAACATCATCACTACTCTAATGAAACTGCTCTCAGTAATGTCACTGAGAAATGATCTTCAAGGTAATGATGTATTTATCAATTCCTCTTTGACTTCATAGTGTTAGACAATAAAGAACATTCATGTTCAAATATGTTTTTTCCTACTATTCTCAATACCAAAATATGCAAGATCTCTTAAGTTTCTGTCCTTTAAACTCCTCTTTATTCATATAGGTCCCATAGCATGATCAAACCCACATAAATTATAAAAAATTTCCAAATATGTCTCTTTTCTAATGACTGCATTTATAATCATTTATTGACCATCTCCTCTTGGCAATGCCACCAGTGCCTCAAATGCAATATGTTAAAGGAAAGTAATTATTATCTCTGCCCTTAAGCCAAGTCCTTTTTCTAATTTCCCTAGACTTAAATAGTACTTGTATTTTTCGAGACATCTAAGTGCAAACAATTAGAAACAATGTCATCTGTTTGGTCTTGCTTTTTTACTAGATCCCTCATCTCTTTCAAGACTAAAAATTCCACCTTGACTATGACTCTTCCAAGTATTTTTTCCTTTAAGTTTTCTTTGTTGACAAGCCAATCAAGTCTGCAATAACTTCAGGCTAAGATCATAGCTTCTAACTAAATATTCTGCCTGTTTTAAGAATCCTCATTTCAATTCAGACTACACAAGGAGGATTTACGCTTTCCTTCTTTTATCCTCTCTTTGGAATTTTTACCTATGTGCATTATACTACCTATCACAGTATATCATTTTGTTCTATTTACCCCTGTGTCTCCTTACTATTCTGAGAATTTCTGGAATTTCTGGGACCATATATTTCCAACTCAGTATTCTTAGCCAATAGGGCAGTGCTGAAAACAAGTAGGGAGCTTAATAGCTTCTTGTGGAAAATAATGCCTGGATGAATGAAGGGAACATTTAAAGTACTGCTGTTTTCTGATTCTCCTACCTTGGGGAAATTATTAATACCTTTGGAGCTTCTTTCTTCAGTATATAAAAGGGATAATAACATATATTTCAGAGGGTTATTATGAAAATTTTATCACACAGTATATATGAAATCACTTAGCTTACTATCCAGTTCACAGGATATGCTAAAAAAAAAAAAAAAAAAAAAAAAAAAAGCCCTCCTCCCTAACTCCTTCAAAAATATCCCTTATCTACTCTAAAACATCTTTATTGCTTACTGAAATTGTTCCAAAATTCACAGGTCAGCATCTGAAATCATCTGTCATTCACCTCCAGATGAATTCTGGAACCGTATTCCCCACTTCTCTCCTACACTCCCATTTAATCATATCAGATTGCATGCTACACTACAGCCTCATTCCCTATTCTGTACCTCTTTACCTGTGCTTCTCTTCTTTCCTGCTGTGAACTGTTCTGTTGACAGCTCTTATTCATCCCCTTATCTAACTCTCTAAATGATTCCTGTCTATAAAGAGCCATCTCACATCCCTGTTTCTCTAGGTAGTTTTGCTAATTCTTCTACTGTGGTGAGTTATGATCGCTACTTTCTTGAAGTTCTATAAACCATTAAGTATCTTATAGCACTTCTATCACATCTGTCATGGTGTAAATATTTTGCATATCCTCCATTGTTGATTGTAAGCTTATTTAAAACAAGGAAGTAGTTTTTGTCTTTTAATTTACTGAGGGAATTGAAATGGGAATTGACTCAGACTCAAAATAAAAATCTTGAATTCATTTTGAAGTTTGGTTATTTCTCAGTAAGATTAGACAGGTATGTCTCAGTTTCACCTTGTTTTCTGTTTAAATACAAAGTGGAGTTTAATTAGTTGTAATATTAGTGATTTGCCTGCTATAGCTGCCTGCCCATTAATAGCTGATTTGAATGACCAACTTATTTCACAAGGGTCACTGAGCATCTGTTAGATAATGATGACATTCAGCCATTGCTAAAGATGAAAGACAAATGTTCCTCATTATTTATAAGACAGTTTGGAGTTCGGCAAAAATAAAATGTATACTTTGCCAGAAATGGTTTCCTTTAATTATTGCACTGGTGTGTGTTTCAAAGGAAATTTAATCCATTCACTTGTTTGTAACTCGGTAAAATGTCACTTTAAAATCTATTAGCTCTCCATAAAGTCCTATATTTATTTTATAGCCCATCTTTTTTTCTTTTGTACTAAGTACATAAAAAATAAAGTGAGCCATTAAAGAATTGTGCAGCGTTGATTTGAAATCCCGGAAACATACATATGATAAACTAGTACTTTAGAGAAAACAAAAAGAAAGATATGATAGCTTCTTGCAAAGGCTCATAATGAGAGAGTCCGATTAGAGAGAGAGAGAAAGATACATGTGTGTATATAGTATGACATCCATGAAGTCCTTTTGAATAAGAACTGAGTCACGAATTAAGGAGCTCAGGAGACAAGCAAGCCAGGAAACAACAGTCCTGTGTGTTCAGTATTGATTGCAAAGACAACTGTGAAATGTTGGTAACAGAAGAAAAGCTGAAGAAAGTGTGGCTATATTTCTAACATGATTTTTACAAGGCAGTTTGCGCTTAACTAACTTGCTGGGATGCTTGAAAATAATGCATTGTGAAAGATAAGAAAAGTGGATATTGTACACTTCGATTTTCATAAAAGATTTTGACAGCTTTACGTGGGAGATTAATGGCTAAGGTAGAGAATTGTAGAGTAAATGCTAAGGAGTTTCTTACATAGGAAACCATTTCAAGAATAAAACAGGGTCTTCGAGGGTGAAAATATTTCAAGTAAAAAAAGAATTTCAAATGTAGCAACCCTGGGACTTCCCTGGTGGTCCAGTGGTTAAGAATCCACCTTCCAATGCAGGGGATGTGGGTTCGATCCCTGGTCGGAGAACTAAGATCCCACATGTCAGGGCAACTAACCCTACGTACTCTAGAGCCCATGCACCACAACTAGAGAGCCTGGGCGCTGCAACTACTGAGCCCGCCTGCCACGATGAAAGATCCCGCATACCACAACTAAGACCCGACACAGCCAAATAAATAAATATTTTTAAAAATGTAGCAATCCTTAAAATTATTGGGGACACTGCACTTTAAATTTCTAATTTAAAAAACACTCAATTTCCATTCTTCTTTTCCGTCTCTAATTCATTATGACCATATGTTTATCATGTTTAATTACATTCCACAAATATGTAATATGCTAACTACAAGCTATACTAAAAGCAATTGCTAGTGTGTTCAGCAAGAAAATGCAGATACCTTTAAGGACAGTGGGTGAAAAATTTATCTTTTGCTGAGAAATGAAAGAATTACCGTAGGAGGAACCTAAAGTTGGAAGTCCAAGGTAAATGACATAAACAATGATAATATGTAGCCAAGAACATGTTTGTAGATCATCAAATACAAATATAAAAACCTATCTTTGTATGTGTAAGGATAACAATTAAAAATATTATATTGCTCCAATCAAATTAAGACCAAATGAGTAAGGTTTCTCATGTTTAACAAAATATTTGTTCATTTATTGAGTTTTCTTTATGCCTCCTCCTTACTCACTATTTATCTACTTAACCCAGCCCTTGAGCTTTTTTCACATGTTCCAGAAATTTAGGAAAGAAAATACCATGATGTGAGTGGCTTCCATTTGTTTTTTCTGAGACAAATAGGAGTTTGTTCTACTTTCAGTGCATCAAACCTAGAATTTGGCCTATGTAATTTTTATAGTTAAATGAACAGCAGGTAAAAACAAACTCTGTAGACAGTGGGCATTCCTGTTTGTTCCAAATGATATATTCCGTTTTGGAACCGTAGAGGAAATCCAGACATTCATGTGTGTGTTTTAATTTAGAATAATCAGGAACAAAAGCTCTAAAATACAGTGGGAGTAGGGTGAATGCTAGTGCTACCTCTTCTACTAAACCTGCTCTGACCTAGTCCCACCCTTTTCTGTGTCCAGAAGAATTTGATTTCTTCTCTTTTATGTACCATTTGCACAATATCTTATTTCAAGTCCTCATATTATTCAAAATACACACTTTTTTTAAAGCACCAACTGTGTAACAGACATTGTGCTCATTACTGGTCATCATAGTGAATAAGTCAACCAGGGTCCTTTACAGTTTAGCAGGGGTGATACAATTAAGCAAGGGATTTTGCAGTGCAGGGTAATAAAGCAAGGTAGTTAACATGCTGGGGGAAATGCAAGCTTTAGGAAAGGTCCATTAAAGCTGTCTAGGGGCTTGGAGCAGAGATGTCATAGAGGGCGTTCCAAAGAAATGACATCTAAGGTGAGGTATTTAGGTCTTGTCATCTGGAACATTTCAGTTAATCTTCACAAAATAGCTTCTTCAAGTACATATTACTATCCTCATTTTAAAGAATCAAATGTGAAGGCTTAGAAAAATTAAGTAGTGCCCAAATTCCTAGGGCTAGTTAGTGTCAATAAGAATTGTGATTCAACTCCATGTTGTTCTGAATTCAAGGTAAAACTATCTTGGAGAAACCGTTTCAGTATTTTCCCCAGATTTTGATTCATCTGTTTTTAGAGAACATTATAGTGATGGTTTTCTTTTTTACTCTTCAAGTTTGCTTTTTATAGTGACTCAAGGAAGTAGTGACTAATATCACAAAATTCTGACCTTGGGAGATGATTCAGTCACGGAGATAGGAAAATATGTAGCAGTCTAGTAAGGAGAGATCCAGTCAGAAAGTCATGGCTGTAATTTCAGCTTTTCCTAAATCACAGTGGAATTTTACATCCCTTGGAGGCACTTGCTTTCCTGAGCCAGCCAGGCACTGAGATATGACAGGTCCAGCTGTCCACTAGATGCTACTACTGGATGGATCCTCTAGCAAGAGAAGCATTAATATTTAGAGAGATTCTGGTACTTTCTGTAAGAAAGAGCTCAGATGAAATTAATATAAATTATATGTTGGTTACATATTCAGATTTTGCCATTGTTTACTATTCTTGTAATTATAAGTATTCGTTTTTACTTCTTGTGCCTTTTTACACTGAATGTGTCTCTCCTCCCTTCTCTCACAACACACACACACAAGCACACACAACTCTTGAAGCACACACATACCTCTTGAAGCAACAAAGGTTTAACAATAGTGAAAGAATTGATCACAGAGAAAAGTATATTTTAGATTTCTGAAAAAGAAAAGAAACCCAAAAGACTACCAACACATATATTTAAAATACACAGGTATTAGCTAAAAATTTTCAAGTGTATTTTAATATTGAGCAAACAAAAAAAGAATAATTAAGCTCTGGACATTTAGCAAAGTTAAGATATTATTATCAGCAGTTTTAAAAGACTAGCTAAATATTTTTAATTTACTGATGAATAGATGATTATCATGCAGCCTGGCTCAGATTTCCAGCAACTTTAAACATACACTTGAAATAGAAGGAATTCAGACTTTTTAAGCAATTATTCAACAAGCCCATGTTGTTCATGAAGAATGTCTTTGGGGCAGTACAGGCAATCTGAAAACTAATATTCTAATAATTCTCACATAGATTCAGTTGTCTATATTCCCTACCCCTAGGTAGATAGAAGCTGAAAGTTGAAAAGGAGAAAAAATAGAGGCAAATAATGCTAATAGCTTTAAATAAGGAGTAAAATAGCTTAACAGTAGAAAAAGATACAAAATACTGCATTTCAGGTATGAAAAATTTTCCAACTGTGGTATAAATGCCCTAAAGATATATGATGACTTTCAAAGGCCTGTGCAGGAACAGATAATTTTTAAAAATTTCTTGACTTAAATTTTCATATGTTTTCTTTCCTAAAATTGACCTGCCTGAGAGTGTAGGTCTGTGGTTGAATTGCTTCCAGTTCCTACCTCTTACTTTTGCAGTCATCTTTCACTAAATCTCTCAGACATACAGAATCATATCATGGAGCATAGTCCAAAGTGTAAAACCCACAAGAAATGAAACAAAGAGACTATATACAGTGTTGGTGTTCTCTAGGTCCATCCATGTTGCTGCAAATGGCATTATTTCATTCTTTTTATGGCTGAGTAATATTCCATTGTATATATGCATGTACCACTTCTCTACCCATTCCACTGTCAATGGACATCTAGGTTGCTTCTATGTCTTGGTTATTGTAAATGGTGCTGAAGTGAACATTGGGTTGCATGTATCTTTTTGAATTAGAGTTTCCTCCGGATATATGCCCAGGAGAGGGATCGCTGGATGATTAGGTAACTCTGTTTTTAGTTTTCCAAGGAACCTCCATACTGTTCTCCATAGTGGCTGCACCGACTTACATTCCCACCAACAGTGTAGGAGGGTTCCACATGGATATTTATTGTAAGGCCATTCCTAACCCAGAACTATCCTAGCTCTAGGAACCATTCACTCTCTCCTTGGCCATAAGATATCTCATTGTCCTTGGAACAAAATGCAAATTCTTATATAATGGGCCATAAAGCCTTACATGATCTGATCCCTGCATTTTTTTTTTTTTTTATCTTGAGAGAGAAGAATAGAGCTAGAAGAATCAGACTCCCTGACTTCAGACACTACTACAAAGCTACAGTAATCAAAACAGTATGGTACTGGCACAAAGACAGACTTATAGATTAATGGAGTAGGATAGAAAGTACAGAGATAAACCCACACACTTATGGTCAATTAATCTACAACAAAGGAGGCAAGAATATACAATAGAGAAAAGACAGTCTCTTCAATAAGTGGTGCTGGGAAAACTGGACAGCTATGTGTGAAAGAATGAAATTAGAAGTTTCTCTAACACCATACACAAAAAATAAACTTGAAATGTATTAAAGACCAGAATGTAAGACTGGATGCTATAAAACTCTTAGAGGAAAACATAGGCAGAACACTCTTTGACATAAATCTTAACAATATCTTTTTGGATCCACCTCCTAGAGTAATGAAAATGAAAACAAAAATAAACAAATGGGACCTAATGAAACTTAAAAGCTTCTGCACAGCAAAGGAAACCATAAACAAAATGAAAAGACAACCTACAGATTGGGAGAATATATTTGCAAGTGATGCAACTGACAATGGATTAATCTCCGAAATATACAAACGGCTCATGCAGCTCAGTATCAACAAACAAACAAAAAACTCAAAAGCTCAAAAAAAAAAACAACTCAATAAAAAAATTGGCAGAAGACCTAAGTAGACATTTCTCCAAAGAAGACATACAGATGGCCAACAAACACATGAAAAGATGCTCAACATCACTAATTATTAGAGAAATGCAAATCAAAACTACAATGAGGTATCACCTCACACCAGAGGTCAGAAAGGCCATCATCAAAAAATCTACAAACAATAAATGCTGGAGAGGGTGTGGAGAAAAGGGAAGCTTCTTACACTGTTGGAATGTAAATTGGTACAGCAACTATGAAGAACAGTATGGAGGTTCCTTACAAAAATAAAAATAAGAGTTACCATATGATCCAGCAATTCCACTCCTGAGCATATATCTGGAGAAAACCATAATTCAGAAAGATATATGCACCCCAATGTTCATTGCAGCAGTATTTAGAATAACTAAGGTATGGAAGCAAGCTAAATGTCCATCCACAGCGGAATGGATAAAGAAGATGTGGTACATATATACGATGGAATATTACTCTGGCCATAAAAAAGAATGAAATAATGCCATTTACAGCAATATGGATGGACCTAGAGATTGTCATACTAAGTGAATTAAGTCAGACAGAGAAAGACAAATATCGTATGATATCACTTATATGTGGAATCTAAAAAGATGATACTGATGAACATGTTTACAAAGCAGAAACAGACTCAGACTTTGAAAACAAACTTATGGTTACCAAAGTTGGAAGGTGTGTGTGGGGGGAATGAATTAGGAGTTTGGGATTGACATATACACACTACTATACATGGGTTATATGGTCAACAAGGACCTACTGTATAGCACAGGGAACTCTACTCAATATTCTGTAATAACATATGGGAAGAGAATCTAAAAAAGAATGGATATATATGTAACTGAATCACTTCGCTGTACACCTGAAACTAACACAACATTGTAAATCAACTATACTCCAATATAAAATAAAGATTAACTTAAAAAAATAAAATAAAATAAAATATTGGTGTTGATTTTGATATAACAAATAATTCTAGAGTCTGCTAAATTCTATTGCAATTTAGGCAGTTTCAAATTTTCAACACATCTACATGAACATCTACATGAAGATACAATAGAGTTATAAAAGATATTGGGAATGTTTTTGATGATAGATTACTGTAATCATATCATTCTGATGGTGTTAAAAAATTGAGTGGTGTTGCTATAACAGGATTCTTTGTATCCTCATAGTTTGATTTAAGAAAACAAGGTTCCGTAGAATTGATTCTAAACTCTATTTCACGTGAGCAAATAGCATCCTTATTTGCACAAGAAGGTTTTTGCATGTGTCTAGATAAAGCCACCTCATTAAGACATCCATTATTATCTACGTAAAGCAATAAAAAAGTTCAATATTTATCAAAATGTATGATATATATGATTTAATCAATTGTATACTATTAATGATTGTAAAAATAAATTCCTCCATAATATTTTTTACACTTAGATCCTTCCAGTCATAAGAATTTTTATACTCAATTTACATTTAATTTTACTGCAGAGAAGATAAGGTATCAATAAAAGATTTTAATTTTTTAAAATTTAGGTTAGAATCAAATTATATAGCACAAGTGGAACGAAAATATGAGTTTGAGGAGAAAGAGCAACAATGTAGCATTTTTTAAAAAACAGATCTTGTTCATCTTTTAAAAAAAATGACTGATAGTGAATATCAAATCACTATGTTATTTAGATTTTCTTGGATGCATTTAAAAGTGAGAATTAACACATTTAAATGTGAGGATTAACAGTTTTATTTTAAAATATCCATGTTTATGGTAATCAGAAATTATAATTTTTGCAAAGACCTTAGCTTACAATAAAAATTTTAGGTGACAATTTAAAAACATGCAATAGTTTACATAGAACCTGTTAGTTTCTATATAGTTTATATAGAAAATCATTTTATGGACCATAAAAGCAAAAAGAAAACAATTGCTCACCTTTTCTTCATCTCGCTGAGTTTGGGAAGATCACTGTGTTCATGCAATCTGCAAATAGAGGTTCATAACCATGTCCTAGAGTTATGAGGAAAATTAACTCATAAAACCTTATAATAATTACAAAGTATTTTCATGTATATTTTTCCTTATACCTTTATAAATCTATCTGCCATGCAGAGTCTCATTTAATCTTATACCAAAATAGGAATTAGTACAAGTGGTGCTATCTCCATTTTGCAAATACGTGAGTAAGGCTTTAACAGAATTACTTTAATTGAGTCAAGTTACTTGCCCAAAACAATTGCTAGTAAACCAGGGACTTGGTATGTAAACATAAGTTTTGAGTGTCAATATAACTTTAAAAAAGGCAGTAACACTGAAACTCTCTTTTTCTTAACATGCTCTGCCTATAAGAGGAGGAAGTACAATAAAAAAAAAAAAGCTTTTCTGGAAGTTCAAGGAAGGTAAAATAGGAGAAGTACTTTAAGGTATGACATACATTTATCTGCAAAATTATTTCTTGTGAACCAGCCCTGGGCTGTGGCAATGTAGATAAGTAACACTTTGCTCTATCAAGCCAGACTCTACGAATGCCTTTTTTTTTCATCCTTCAAATTATATTTTATAGCACAAAGGGATTTTGGTCATTGATGATGGTGGTAGTTTGTTTTGTTTTAAACATCAAGTTAACCATAGGAAGGTGGATTGAAAATAATTATCCTTAATTACGTACTTACCGTGTATCTGGCTCCATCCTGAGCACATTTAACAAACAAATCCTCATTACAATCTTATCAAATAAATAATATTACTAATCCCATTTTACAGGTGAGAAAACTAAAGTAAATTAATTTGCCCTAGGTTCCACTGCTAGTACACAAGAAAGGTAACATTTGAACTCCAATATTAACTATAATTGATCACTACACTATGCTGCTTCTCAAGGACAAATAATTTGTCCCTGTGATCTAACAAAAACTTAAATATGATAATATTTTTAACTTTTAGCATATTTTGAGAAAATATAATCAGTTTAAATTTGTTTGCAGGAAGCAGATGAAAAACAAAAAAAAAAACTACATTTTTTTTCCCCCTCTGGGATACGTTCTCTAATTTGTATTTTAAGGCATATCTCATATTGAAATATGGCTTAGTTTTCTCAAGAGAGGACAGGTAAATATGGATTAATGGCTACTTTAGTTAATGATCACAAGGCTGGTTTTAATTAATTGTGCTATGTAGCTATTCTTTATTCATAAAGTAAAATTTGTGCTCAGAATACCTTTTATTAGAAAAAAGGCAAGAAGAAAAATCCATCGGTGACCAGTAGAAAGTTTAAAGGTCAACATTAAGCAGAGCGAGAAAGAGGAAATAATTATTTTTGTTTTTTAAATATCTGTATTTACTGATGCTGTAAAGTAGCATATACTTAATTTGACAAAGCAGTTGAGTTTAGAACATTTCTGTATATCCATTTGCTGTTTCTTATTTTATCATCTGTATTTATATGCAAATAGAATACTTTACAAATGACTTAAACACAAAGATGTTTACTGGAAGGAAGTAGGTGTTTGATGGAAGGGAGTAGAATTGCTGATATTGTTTTTGGTACAGAATTCCATGTGGTTTTTTCCCTTGTTTTAAGAGTGAGGTGTCTGTATCTAGCTCCATCCCTAAGAAGATGGGATAGAGAGGCTTGCCTGGAGCCTAGAGCATTATCTCTTCACTTCTCTGGACCTGGCTGCATTCTCCTTCTCTGATATTGCTATTTTAAACACCTCCTGCATGCATTCTGAATGTTGTGTTCATTCCCTTTATAGCTCCTGAGGTGAAAGTCCAACTTCTCCAGGAAGCAGCTGCCAGGGAGATAGCACTGCAGACAGGATTCTCCCCACAGCGGTTAAGAGACCCTGCCAGTTAACAAAAATCTTGAAGCCCTTCCAGATCCAAATATCTCACATTTACGTCCACGTGGGAGAAAGCAAGTGGTTTAGTTGAATTTAAAAAGTAGAAATGACAAATTTCCAATTTGATTCCTGAGTAAAGCCATTTGAACAGAGCTAGTCTTTAACTTTTCAAATATGTAACTCCTCTTCCTTTTTACATTCTCTGCCTCATTTATCCATCCTGCATTCATGCATGCACCATTTTTAATGTAGAGATAATAAGACCTACCTACCTCTCAAAATGCTTTTGTGAGGGTTAAATGAGATCATATATGGAAGTATTTTGCGTACCACTTAACCCATAGTCAGCATTCAGCAAATGGAATTTATTATTATTATCAAGACAAGACGATCATAATTAGACTTTAGTAATAGGCCAAAAATGTCAGTACATTGCACAAAGACTTTCCTACTCTCTTTAGTCAATATATAGGCTTTCTTTCACTCTATCCATGCCTATTTTACTTAATAAATGTTAATTCATATGTTGAGTGATTTACAAATAACGTATTGAAACACCCTAAAACTAAAAATTCCTTGACATTGCCTTTTCTAAACATGGTCAGACAGGCTAAAATGGAAGCTTGACTTAAATAAGACAATGAAAAGAAAAAGATAAAGCAATTTGTAGTATTATAGAAAAACATGGTTTAATTATCAGTTAAAATGAGTGATTTCAATGTCTGGAATTTAGAGATAAATTCCAAACCAAATTTTGATTATTTCTTAGGCATTTAAAATGTTGGGTTTTATATACATATATATACACATACATGTATATATGTATATATATACATATTGTATATATATGTTTTTAAAAATACAGACTTACTATAAACTTTGCATTAAAATAAGACTTAAAGGTATGAATTAATACCATTGCCTGATCACATTAAAGTTCACTTCTTTTATTAATTAGGTATAGAATGTATGAAAAAGCAATAAAAATTTTTTTAAAAAGCTTTATTATTTTCAGTGTTCTTTTCTCTGATTTACAATATCAAAAATACGTATGTTTGAGAATTTGCTGTTATAATTACATAGTAGCTCATAACTTTCAATCTCTTATCCAAGACATTTTTAATATAGCTTTATTATTACAAAGATGTACTAGAGTAAAATGTATAGGAAATCAATTTCTTTCTCTTACAAAATAAGAAATCAATGTTATTTGGTATGTTTTTTTTGTGTGTGTGTGCTACCATGTAAAAAGTAAAATGTGCCCAACATGGCATATTTCCCATTCTAAAAATAAATGTACATGTGTCATTAATAATACTTACATACTTATGCCTGGAGGTTTAATGAAATTATGTCATAATAAATTTATTATGATGCATTACAAATTTCAATAAGCAAGTCATAAGTTACATAACCTCTCTGTACCTCAGTTCCTTCGCTGTAAAATGGGCAAAATGATAACTTGACGGTATCTATCACAAAGGGTTGTTGTGAAGATTGAATGAGAAATAGATATCATCTGCTTAGAACAGTATCTGGCAGATAGTAATGTTAGTATATATATTATTATCTACACAACAGTATTGAACTGTTACCTGCAGAAGTGCGTTTCTCACTTAGAAATCTCTTTAAATATATTTTAAAATATAATTTTCACCGTCTATAAGGGTGAGTGCTTCATTAAATAAGTTCATTAGACAAATTGATGATTCTTTGAAAAATCCACAGTTTGAAATCTAAATTATGGATTTCCCTTGACAAAGTCATGCACGCCCTACACTTGCCAAAATAGAAAGATAATAGGAAGCATTTCACCCATAATATTATATATAAAGATATTATTGTCTAGTAAATATTACGTTATATAATATCACTTATATATACATCTATACATATATGTGTATAATTATTTGTATCCATATCCGTATTCATATCTATACCCATATCAATATCTATTGTATTATCCAAGGAATAACTTGCATGAAAGACATTAAGAAGAGAACACCTTAAAAACAAAGGCAAGTGTGTGAGGAGATAGAATTTGTTCTGTTCTATTTAATCTCTACTTTACTTTTCTTACCTCATATTGGCCTTGAAACCAGTATATCAAAGCTCTCTTTGTATGCAGAATTAGCATAGAGGTTGTATGATGTTCTGAATTTTTTTATTTTTTCTGTGCGCTTTTGAAAGTTCTGTCAAATTTAGAACTTTGTGATACAATGAAAAGACAGCTGTGAAGGTAGCTGGCCAGTCCTTTCATAGGTAGATCATTTTCACATGGTTTAGCTTTGGATCCAAGGGAAATTGTACTTTTCTTCTCTTATTAATTAGTACCTTTAATAGGGGCTTTCATTAATCAACGGGTCTTGAGAAAAGCTGGTCTTTTTCCATCGAGCGGAATAAATCCTGCTGTGTGGGGTAATGGTAATGGCGCTAAGGCTTATGTTTTTGGAATGTTACAGGGAATTTAGAGATATGAAAGGAAAAAATCATTCTTCAGCAGCCACAGGCTTAATTTCTTAATCGAGTTTAAAAAATAATAAATAACCAAATATGCTAATTTCCACTAAGCTCTCTGATGTCCACCTTTCAGATTTAATCACCACAGGAGAGAGTGTCACAGAGAGGTCTGTTAGAATTACTCCAACATCATTTTGTTCAACTAGCACCTCACCAAGCGGGACTTTATACCCTCAAAATAAGGACCTGCCTGATATGTACAAATCTCATTTATAAAGGAGCTCCTTAAAAGATTTCAGAAGCAGCAGTGCCAGTCTTATTAGAAAAGCATTAACTATCTTAAGCCTGGGTTTAAATAAATAACAGTCTTGAACAAAATGAACTATTAAAGCTATTTCCTATACATTTTCCAGCAACCAGATGTTTGGAACTATGTTACACAACATCCAGATGATTGAAAATTTAAGTGTTTGTCATGATATTTGTCTTGGTGTTAGTACAGCTTATGTTGAGGAGTGTATTTTTGGAACTGCTTCAGTCATCTCCCTATAAAGTAGGTAGTCTAGAAGATTTTTTTAAGTGGGGGGGGGGGGGAAACTCCTTTCAAAAAAAGCTGTGGCATACTCAATTAAAGGATATATTCATTATTAAACATTTTATTCAGATTATTTCATTATCTAGACTTCAAAGGGATCCTAAGATCACTAGCTGTTAAAACGTTCTATTTGGAAGTCCAGAGATGAAAAATGATCCAAGTTTTTGACCTGAGAACTATTGCTTCATCCTACCCTCATCAGTGATCTGATCATCTTTGCTTCACCACCCTCTCTCTCACACATTAATTTCTCCATCCTAAACAGGAGAACCCCTCACCTTTGCTACTGTGTAACTTTGCTACTGTGTAATACATTATGCAGACCTCTGGGGGAGGAGAGTTCCAGGCAGAAGAAGCAGTAAGAAATGCCAACTTCCTGGGGCAAGAGCAAGTGTGATTTGTTGGAAGCAAAGCTGGAGGCCCAGAGTCTAGAGCAGAGTAAATGGGAAAGAGTGGGAACTGACAAGGTCAGAGAAGCATCAAGGGGCCAGATCACGTAGGACGATTGGTCACTATAGGGATTAAGAGTTTTTCTTATGAGTGAAATAGGAAGGCTTAGAGTTGTTGATGATCTGATTTAAACTCTAAAGTTCATTCTGTTTATTGTGGGGAGAACGGAGTCAAGGGCAGAAGCAAGAGACCCTCAGACAATTATAATAATCCATGATAACAACAATTTAATTACTATATTTTCACTTCCTATTCTTTATGATGGCTAGTCATGAATATAATTTATTATCCTTGCTAAATTATAAATTCTGTGTGGGCAAGGATTCCAACAGATTATATCTTTACACATTAGTGTTCTTCAACTAAAAAAAAAAAGTTTTTGATGCCCAAAGAGTACAAAATGAAATTCTCACCACTTCTGTCCTTTTTCCGCCCTCCCGCTCCCCTCTATCATACCCTAAATACTTTCCTTCTTTCCAGAATTTCTTCTTAATACAGCATACACATATCTAGCAGTATCTCTTTGTGTACATGAAAAAAGCAAAAACAAAACCAAAAACAAACTCAGGGGGAAGTGGAGAACAAAGAGGAGGTAGATAGATAGGAGACATAGTCCTTATTCTCAAGGAATCGTATGTGTATATGCCTATCTCATATATTTTACATAATCATCTTATAGTTGAGCTTAAAATTACATATAGTATGTATAAGTATCTTATGTTTTTATAAAAATAGAAAGTCATTCCTAGGCCTTGCTATTCTCAATTTGTAAAATTCCATATATGGTAATTTGAGTTATTTAGATTCTACTTCAGTAGTGTAATCTGAGAATTGCTCTACAGAAGTCCAAGGAAATAATACCCCAATTTTCTTTTTTTCCCTGGGTCTCATTCAAGGGTCTTCCTAATGTATGTCTTGAAAAGCTTTGGGTTGGGACCAATAACAATTATGGAAGATAGTTATCCAAGCCGAGGAGACACAAAGGGCCCCCCCGCTTTTTTTTTCATTTTTCTCAGTGAAGAACTTAGAGTCTCTTCTCCTGTGAAGGTCCCTGACATGCCAGAACAGAGGAATAGTGCTTATGCTAAGATTACGAGCTAGAACCCAGATCGGGTCTATGAAAGCTCTAGTATCTAAATACTAGTTACTCTCTGTGGTCTTCCTGATACCCCCCCAAATAAAGGTAAAGCTGCTGCTGTCTCTAGGGAAAGGAAAATGCCAGGCAGAGTGTTCTAAATCAGACTTTCATGGTAAAATATCCATTAATGATTAATTTTCTGCTTCCTTTAGAATAGGACAGGTTAAGCAGTTGGTCACATTCAGTAAATAAGAAATTACTTGCAGTAATGTCTGCAACATTCTAATCATCTTCCCATTTCTGAAAACTATTTTAAAAGTCTTTGATCTGCATTATGGTGAAAAGGACATTGAATGTGGAAATAGAAGGCTTGATTATGAATTCAACTTTGCCACCCACTAACAGTGTGGCTTGGGCAAGTCATTTAACCACAAAATTCCATTTATATTCTAGTGATGAATTGAGCATAGCAATCTATACCTCACAGGGTTGTTATGAGCACCAGATAGGATAAAGTGTGAAGGCCACAAATGCAGAGGTCACACAATAAACATTTGATGAACCCAGATATTAAATACAGACAGCGGAATTATCATAATCCTAGTAGTGGTATTTCAGTGTTCTATGCTATACCAGTACACGTGTGATCTTGTGAAATGGGAACTATGACCCCTGTATCTTCTTTCTGAATGTTATTAAGAATGACAATATACTATAATTGTTTAATTATGTCATTAAAGTGGGTTTTATTTTCTTCATTAAATACATCAGGAAAAGCTTTTCAATTAACAATGACCTTTATGACTTCTGCTAGTTTGTATTCTGTAGATGCTGAAGCTGACTGCAAATTAGATTCTGCAATGTACCTTGTTCCTTATTTTTTCACCCACTGATTAGTTTGATACAGTTGGCAGCAGCCTACCCTGTTGCTTTCAGCTTGCAATTTTGTAGCAATCTCAAAACACTGTGTTCAATCCCCCAAGGTGTTCTGTAGGAATGCTGTCAAACTATTTCGATGTATGTGTATTTTCATTCTGTAGCTGTGCTTTGTAGTCATTTAAGAGAACCAGTCTTTAATTTGTAGCAGCACGTTTTCAAGTTGAAACTTAGAATGCCAGTCCTCAGCAAAATCACTGATATATGACCACAGCCTTCTGTTCTAAATCTTTTTTTTTTTTTTTAAACTTGTACATGAATGTTCCTAGAAGCTTTATTTCTTTTTTTTTTTTAATTTATTTATTTTTATTTATTATTTTTGGTTGTGTTGGGTCTTCATTTCTGTGTGAGGGCTTTCTCCAGTTGTGGCAAGCGGGGGCCACTCTTCATCGCGGTGCGCGGGCCTCTCACTATCACGGCCTCTCTTGTTGCGGAGCACAGGCTCCAGACGCGCAGGCTCAGCAGCTGTGGCTCACGGGCCCAGTTGCTCCGCGGCATGTGGGATCCTCCCAGACCAGGGCTCGAACCCGTGTCCCCTGCATTGGCAGGCGGATTCTCAACCACTGCGCCACCAGGGAAGCCCCTGTTCTAAATCTTGACATGACTGGCTCCTATTAGATACAAAGCTATATTTTTAAATTTTGTTATAGAATACAACTCTGAATAAATGGCTTCAAATTTGGCCTTAAAATCTACTAGTAGTCATCATGCTTGCTATTATCATCTAGCTCTAGTTTACCTTTCCGATTTTGTCTCTCATCCCTCCTACCTTATATCCCATGCTTTTCTGTACTTCCTTAAAATGCCCAGCTGTCTCTCTCACCTTTCCCGGGAGTTATGCGCATATAGCACCTCTGTCTAGAACACCACATCTTCCACTCCTCATCTCTTTATCTCAGGCATTTTTCTATTCTAGAAAGCCTTTTTCTGTACTCACAACAACCTTTCTAAGTCAAGTAACCCTCATTTGTCTCTCATGTACCTTGTGCCTGATTTCATAAAAATATTCTTCTTTCTGTATAGTATTAACTGGTTGGCTTAATTAGATTGTCCTCCTTAGTAGACTAAAAGTTTTGGAGAGCAAAGGCAATACCCTTTGAATCCATGAATAGTAGATGCTCCATACGTGTTTTTGATGGATAAATGAATGCTTTCTGGAAAAACTATTGGTCGGTTTATTGAAAAGACAGCAAGAATTTGATACTAGAAGTATTATATTAGCCTTGCTACATTTAATTACAACAGCAATATTATCAGTGAAATGCAGTTCATAGTTTCAGTGTACAGGTCTACCGCTCTGCAAATGCAGGTAATTTTAAAAATAAACATGTATATGGTACCATTCTGTGCTTTATGTATCTGGTACAGTATATTCAGAATTGGATTGGGTTAAACGAGGCTAGCTCATGAACCTATTCTACTTCTTATAATTTCAAAGAAAGAAATGTGTTTTAATGTTGAAATTGTTATTTGAACTAATTTAACCTTATTTATATTTACTTGTCATCCAGACAGAATAAAAAAGGATTTTGACTGGCTTTGAATTAAAATACACATACACACACACACTTAAAAAATAAAACTAAACCAAACTGTAGGAAGGTATTGTTTCATATTTGCTTTGGGAATGAAAAATGTACCAGTGTGTTCATGTCTCCTGTGTTTATGGCTGATGTTTGCATTTGATGCAGTGCCGTAATTCAGCATATGGAAATACACTCAGAACAAAGATAATATTGTCTCTCATTTTCATTTTGATTAATAATGTTCTGTCTGTTTGTAGGTGTTATTTGGAAGATGGAGCTTCAAAGGGTGCCTGGCTGAACCGGTCAAGTATTATTTTTGCGGGAGGTGATAAGTGGTCAGTGGATCCTCGAGTCTCAATTTCAACATTGAATAAAAGGGACTACAGCCTCCAGATACAGAATGTAGATGTGACAGACGATGGCCCATACACATGTTCTGTTCAGACTCAACATACACCGAGAACAATGCAGGTGCATCTAACTGTGCAAGGTATGCATTTCCATGTCTGCTATGCTTAGAAATGTTCAATATTTAGATATCAAAATGACCGAGAGGTAGCTGACAATGTTGAAAGATATGTTGTCATTGTCTTCAGGGATTTATGTTCTTAGATTCCGTTAAGTATAATGGCTTTTATAGGCATACAAATCCCCACTTAACTGAGATCAAAAATTATCCATTAACATCACATTATGATTATTTTGTATATGATTCATTTTGTATCTTCCTATGACTCACCCCTTCAATAAATCTTTGTGAACCCATGATTGGTACATTAAAATAAATTTTTGATAGCCTATGATGGCTACATTAAAATATTAGAACTTTTTGAAATATGAATAATAACTCTTTAAAAGTAATCCTCAAGCTTTCCAACACTCTGTCTCGATTCAGCTTCTATTTACTTTGATTTAAGTCACAATGAAAAGAAGCAGCCTTCTAGAATTACTTTATTTAAAGATAGAATAATTGAAAAAATATGGTTCACAATGCTTTATACTTTTACTTTCAGTAGATCATAAATCATGCTAGCTAACTTACAATCTCCAAATATAAACAGAATCATCCAATTATTTTACTTTTCTTGCATACTAAAATGTAAGAGCATCTTTATCCTCAACACAAATACTTTTCAAGGAAAATATAATTATAATGCTAGTAGAATAGAAAATGTGTATTTTTGCCCTTTTGCATTATATCCTCATGCTTATAGATAAACCATGTGTTCGTTGCATAGAAATAGTATACTGTGGAACTCAAAATGACATTGCAGCATTTCTAAGTAAAATTAATAACAAATTATATGATAATGTAGTGCCAGCGCATGCATGTTTTATTCCTATCAGGAAAGCTGAATTTGCAAGTTAGTTGTATTATTTCTGAGTTTACCCTTCAAAAATCAACAGTAAATATTAATTTAGGTACATGGCTTACATTCAGAAAAGATTGTTATTCTACAACTTTATTAATTGAGCTTTATTTCCTCACATAAAGGTACAACTGTATTCAAACAAAGCTTCAATTATTAGTAAATATTTTAACTTTGTGGTAATGATTAAACTTATTAAACAATTAACTTTAAGAAGGAAAGTATAAATTGAAGAGTAAGGCAGTGAATTTCCTCAGTGGTTTTCCTTATTACAAATCATTGAAGACTTTGGTGATGTTCCTTATTTAAGAGCATATAAGAAAATAATAAAGTTTTCATCAAAGTCCATCTTCATTCAGAGATTATCCAGAGATTCCAGAGGGCAGTTTATCCAGCTTCAAAAAATGACATGAGATTCAAGACACAAACACATTTCTTCAGTTATCCAAGCCTAATCCTGTTCTCCTGTTTAGTTCAGTGCCTTTTGACTTGAGTTTCTAGTTCAAACACTACAAAAAAATTTTATTACATGAGGAAAAGTGCACTTTGATGGTAATATATTTGAGTCACTTGAGATAAAGACATTTTGCTTCTTATATGTTTAAACAATATACTTCTGAACACTAAAAATATCCCTCTTTCCTTTTTTCTATTCTCTCTTATTCCCTGTTAGGCCCATATTTTTTAACCAGACCCCAAATACATATATATATGCATATATATATATGCCCTGCTAATGAAAATGTTAATTTCCATAGAATTTCTTCATAACTTTATATTACATAGGTTGTTTAATACTGTACACAGTTTTAAAACTGTTACATGCCTTACTTTGGCACTCTTTTTTGCTGGCCAGTATAAACTTTTGGGCACCATTTTAGGAAGTACATTTTACAAATGCACTTATTGAATTTTTTATCAGTATAATATTTTGTTCCTCTAGAAAAATGTAATTTGTGTTACTGTTTTGATGTGTGTGGTTGGGTCAAATTAAAAGCTAATAATTTTACAGTATTTATGAACATAATTACTTAATAGAAGTTGATTGACATGTGGGCAGTTTTCCAATTACATTAATAAAATTCAGGGAACAAATTAATAGGCTTGTCAGTCAATTCAAGAACTAAATAAATGTCTTAAAAAGTCAAACCCTACTTAAGCTACATTTCCTCTCAGTTAACAAAAATAAACTGATGTGCACATTTCTTCAGTCTCTAAATTTGTTAGGTTGTCTGATACTCAGGAGTAGCTGGATAGTTTTGAAGTATATGTTCATTGCCTAATAATTTGTCAAGCCTTGATTCAACAAGATAAAGAAATTTAGCAAGTGAGAGGAAGCTATTTATTAATCACTAATGTCAAACACACATTGGCTGGTAAAAACAAAGCTCATCTTTAATTGTTGAAACTATGTACTCAAGGGAGCTATTTTTAAAAAGTCATTTTAGAAAGGGGGTGATCAAAAGGATATCTTGCCCACACAGACTTTGCGCATGGGAAATTTGTTTATGTTACTGATTTCTCAGAGCTATTAATATCAATAAATGTAATAATGGGGGAGAAAAGACACTGGAGTAGGAGTTGGAAAACCTGGATTCCAATCCTGAATTTTCCCTCACGAAATGGGTAATTCTCAAGCCTCTCTAAACTTTAGTTTTCTCATTTGAAGGAAGAGGACTCAGATCAGAAAATTTTAAGGTCTGTTCTAGTCAAAAGCAAAAAGACAAATGACTGGGAAAAAAAAAAAATCCACTCTGACTGTTTGCTTTTGATTTGAAAGGGAAAAAGGTTTTTAAGTTAAAAAATGAAAAAAAAAAATTTCATAACACTTGTATAACACTTGTATTGAGAACCATGCAAACTAATTTTTACACAGTAGCACCTTCTAGTATTTATTCTGCAAGTACGCTTTATTTATCTCCATGTTTTTCTTTCACCAACTGAGCTGAACAATGGATGTGCTCAAAAATTTGAAGAATGTGGTGAATTGGAGTTTTGCTTCAAGGGGGTGGAAACTGGCTGATAGATTTAGTAAGAAAATAAATTTTTCATTACCTGTATATAACGCTGTGAAACCAAGTTACCTAATTGTCCAGTGTTTCAAATCATGTGGTGTAGCATTACTAAGAGTATCTTTCTTGTTCATGAGTATAAAAATGTATGCAGCTTGAATACTTGTTGTGAAGGGAGATCCCTATTACAATACTGTTTTGAAACGAAACATAAAATGTAAATGCTTTCCATTCAAATATATAACACAATGGTTTCTACTTTAAGTCCATGTCTAGAGTCTAAGTTGTATACAGCACAAAATAGACACCCCAAAATATTGCATAATAACTGAATATACATACAACAGCCCCAGCCAACACCTCGACTGCAGCCTTGTGAGACTATGAGCAGTTAAGATGTGCCAGGACAGAAACTGAAATAACAAATGTATATTGTTTTAAGATACACACACACACACACACACACACACACACACACACACACACACACACACACACACATTCACACGCACACAATAGATGGAACGTTTATCATTCAACTCGTGCCCTTCCAGGGAGACATACTCTAGGTTTTCTCTAGGCAGGATAGAAGGAGGTATGACTAGCACATAAGCCTATGAGCAAAATAATTTCTCAAGGGTGTTTAACTTGCTGAGTGTGTTCTAATTTCCTCAGGGTATTTTACTTACCTAAAATATTTGTGATAGACGGGGTGCTATTGCTTCCCTTTTCAAGGATGGGCTTGTTTTCCTAGCTGCTGGGAGTGCCATCAGCAGACAGCATATAGTGGTCAGCCCTTTCAAAGTTAGCCTCAGCTGTAGAGAGGCAAAGCCTAGTTCTGCCTAGAGCAACAACGTCTGATGACTGATTAACGCCGGGAGTATAAAAGCCTCTCCCTTCCAGCCCGAGTAGGATAACTCCGATGGGCTATTTTGGCTTGAGAGCAGCTGAAGCTATTGAACAGCATCCACTACAGCTCAGCTTCTTGCTCTGTTCAATCCTACCTTCTTCTTTTTCCTTCTCCATAGATTTATCACAAGACTATTCCCTAATAAATATCCTAATTTTAAATTCCATCTTCTTTCAAGTCAAAGATCCCTAACTATGACCATGTTAGATCCTTGCCTCTGGCTTAGTCATTGTTTAGAGAAAATCTTTGTAAAGTGGAAAGACAACACATTCAAATACCATTCATTATTAACATTCTGTTTTACATTGGTTGGGAATTTAAAGTGGCTTATACCAAAGTATTTAGTACACCAAGGCAATTAGGAGAAATCAGAAGCAAAAGATAAGGTAAGAAGAATAGGATGCAGTCAGATGTAATAGATTATAAAAATTTTTGCCATGATTTCTATATATTTTTAGAGCTTGGTAAAATTTTTACTTCTAAGATTTCTAGCACCCAACACAGAAAGAGAAACAAGATCAGCTATTCATTCCATGGCCCTGAAGGTTAGGTTAAAACTTCTATTTCTTAGTGCTCTGGTCCTGTTACTCAGGGAAATAATTTGACCGTGAGTCATCTCAGAATATCATTGTGAGCTGTAAGGAATATTTCAGCAGTAACTGTGTGGCATGCACTGAACTCATTCATAGGATTGTTCTCTATAACACCTCTCAACGTAACCTGAAGTGCAGGGAAGTATAAAAAAATTGTTTTAATCTAAAAATAAATTTAACAAGATGCTAATTCAATAACAGTGAGATTGCTTTTTGATTATTGCTTAATCTATGAGTAAATTTTAGAGCCTATCTTTCCTGAGTCAAACCTTCACAAATATTATTTCTCTCAGTGGGTCTTTGAATAGGAATTCAGGTAAAGATAGTTCAAAATTATACTTACCAATGAGTATCTGGAGAGCAGTTATTCTATGTGGCCACAAGTTTAGAGCCATATTCTTTGAAGACCAGCATATCTTAATCAAATTCTAACATCCTTTTTATGAATATTAAAGCCCACACAAGGAACACACTGGCAGAGAAAGACACCTCACTTCTGCTCCAAGTTGAGCGGGCTGGCAATAACGCAGCATCACAGGACATGGGCCCGCCTTCCTCGAAGGACCCAAAGGGGAGAAAAGCTATAATGGTCAAAAAAGTATGTTAAAATACCACATCCATTAGAAAACTCAAGTCATTGTTCTGCAACAGTAAATACTTCAAACTTTTCAAAAATCTACGAATGGAAACCAAAGAAAAATATTAGCACTAAGAAAAGTTTAACAGAGCCCATAGATGTCAAAATAGGCAATGTCTGAATGCAACAGCAGTTTAGGACAAAGCCCTCAGACTGCCTCCACTCTGTTTTATTCAATCTCTATTTATACCTGTGGGGGAGATTAAGATTATATATAGGAACCCCAATTTTGGACCTACTTTAAAACACAAAGAAGTGATAAAGACCCAAAGCATATATTCTTAATATTTTTAGTTGGGAAACAAATAATAAACCACCCAAAATAAGAATGGTTCCTTAACATAATTATGTTTCATTATCCCAGCCAAAGAACCTTTAGCTTTAAGGGATGTAACTTTATAGTATACTTATCAATAGTTGTAAAACATATTACGTTAAAAATTATTATTTTAATTGCCATATAATTGACATATAACATTATATTAGTTTCAGGAATGCAACATAATGATTTCATATTTGTATATATTGTAAATGATCACCGCAATAAGCCTAGTTAGCATTGGTCGCCATACATAGTTACAAATTTTCTTTTTCCTTGTGAGAAGAACTTTAAGATCTACTCTCTTAGCAACTTTCAAATATACAATCCAGTATTATTAACTGTAATCACTGTTGATTTGCAACCTTGGGAGTTCCTCTGGTGAAATCCCAGACTGTGTCACCGTACACAGAGGGCGAGGAAAGACCTAAGAAAGAGGCAGACCATTTCAGATTGGTAGGTGGCAGCTTTAAGAAACAAGGAAGCTTATATATGAGGCTTGTCTTGAGTGATCACAAGATGAGTAGACCTCCAAACCGACCCGCCAGAATCTTAAAAGTTTATATAGAGGCCTTAACAGGGTTCAGTCATGTATTCAGTTCAGATGGTCCTAACAACACATTGCTCTCTCAAGGCTGCATCCTGGAAACGTCTCCTAGAATGGAAAGGGTGGGCAGAACATACAGGACGGGGGGAGGGGGAGAGGAACCTCAGATTGCCTGAGTCCAGCCCAAGGGTCAACCTGTTGTCATGTCCTTTCCATGACCTCTTCCAGCAGTCACCGTGCGGTACATTATATCCCCATGACTTATTTACTTTAAGCTGGAATTTTATACTTTTTAATCCCCTTCACCTATTTTACCTTTCTTCTCCCCCAGCCACCAATCTGTTCTCTGAATTTATGAGCTCACTTTTGTTGTTGTTGATTTTAGGGGAAAAAAATCACCAAAAATGAACTTAGTTTTTGTACAGGATCCATATCTCTATTTCATTAACTTGATAACAGAGATAAATATCTAAGATCACCTTATATGTGATGATTAAATATATTATCTGCTTATAAGAAAATATTAATCCTTTACTCTCTAAAATTAGGTAACAAGTGATATCAAATAATTGAGATCAAAGTTACATGGGTAGGGGTGTACATACTCTTTGTCTTTCCCTCTTCAGGGAATTCCTACCTATTCTACCATAAATCATTTTTTGCTTACCCCAATTCACATTATGGAAAAGATCCTGTGGGTGGCAACATTCACTGAGTCTGTGCAGACTAATCAGTACCTGAATATACCAATCACTGGTTCAAAGACCGATTAAGTAGGAGAAATGATATAAATAAGGTTGTATTAGTTCTTGCAGATTCTTCCCACAGTGATGTACTAGTAACAGTGGAACCTTACCTAACCCCTCCCCCCCCCCCATTTTTCTATTTATGTTGGTCTGAACTATACAGACTTGTACATTTGTAATTTAGGAAGAAAATAATTTATAAGCTTTTTGGAGCATATCCCTCATTAGTTACTAGGACTGTCATTGTATTCCCCAGATAGTTTATCCAATGGAAACATTTAATCTGTTAATATATATGAGGCAATAGTATTGATGTCCAGAAAGATAATGGTTTGGTATCTAAACAGTTTAGAAATATTATGCCTAATTTGTGAAATTTGGAAAGAATAAATCCTTCAGGTGTCATTTGTGATCTAGACTTCAGCTAAATTATTCACTCAAACATACCTTCACAGAAAAACTCAGGTCCACTCATCTGAACTTAATATGAGCTAGGCCTTTTTAGGCAGTAAAATAATGCCTAAACTTTTAAAATTAATGTATTTTTCAGGTGGACTATTTCATTTTTCATTTCAGACAATCCAGTCTGACTAGAAATGCTATAGTTACATGGCACTGCATATTAGGCCAGCTTCTAGGAAAGCATTACCTCACTTTTATTTGTGCGTGTATTGACATTGATTAGGTTATTGGTGTAACTATTAGAGTTCATAAGAAATAAAGTTAAGTGAACTAATTTTTAGTGAACTTCTCTTTTGAATATTAGTACTTCTTACAGAATGAACATTTTCTTCTCTTCTAAATATTCTTTTTTTTCTTTTATAGTCTTTAGAAAAGATTATTGGCCATTACTTTTCTGCAATTGAGATAAAAGCATTAGCAGAAAGAGAAGGTAGATTTCATTAAATAGTATTTTTCTTTGAAAAAGATTTTCTCTGTTAAGCGTAGTGATCATATATTCCTAACCAAAATTTAGTATATGAAGTTATATATATATTGTTTAATACAAGAGATGTATTAGAACAGTATTGTAGATCAAAACTGTGCAAAATCCAAAATACTGCCTACTGTACACAGGGGATTAATAAGTTGGTGATATTTTCTTATAAACTTGCAATATGCTGTCCTTTGTGAATGAGAGAGAGATGGGAAAGTGCAAAAAAAAAATATTTATAGATATTGCATACTGTTGAATTCCATCTGAACCACCCGTTCTTCCTATAGAAGGAATTTCATGAAAACTACTGCTGAACTTTGTGAATTGGTAACAACAAGAGGAACAGTGTTAAAATTTAAATAAACATCTTTTTTACTAGTGAATTGTGCCAGCAAGGAAGGTTCTACTTCAGTACATCTGTTCTACACATGACTTGGATCAGTTTTTGAGGGCTGGCAGAAGAGGGACAAGGAAATCTCAAAAAGTTGTATAGTTTGTGGTCAGTGTTGCTGAGGAGCAATTCTGCTTTCCTTTGTCCTTCTCATAAAGGTTTAAGTTTTGAATCATGTTAGCAAGTATTAAGTAAAAGGATACCTGAGAATGGGATGTATAAGAAGAGGAACAATATTTATTGCTCATTTTGAGACTGAGTAAATCAGTATTTCTGGTTTGGGTAACATAGAGTTAAAAATGCAATTTGAAACTATTTTAAAATAGTTAACCCTTTAAGCAAGATTTGCTGCCCTTTAAAAGTCCCTTCAGTGATTGATGTGTATTCATTCTGGTTCTTGAAACACATAGTTTGATAAGTATCTCAAGGCTCAGACTGATCATATTTTTATTTTCTTGGTAATTCTGTTTTGGATTTGTGTGTTGTATTTCAGAACAGTTATATTTGTTGCCTATCTTAGCGTATCTTTATTTTTTCCTAAAAAAAACAAAGAAAACAACTGTGTATGTAATACCTGTCAAATCCCAGTGCAATGTACACCATCAGTATGAAAATCTCTCTATAAATAAAAGATTACCAAGCTTTAGCTGGTCCACTTATTTTGAGAAACCCTGCAAAGAAAATCAAAGTCTGGTGAAATAATTTGTCTTCTCCTAGGAAGTCATTACAATAGGATTTGATCTATGAAATAATTTTACTGTTTTCTTCTCCAAATTATGTGTACAATTACTACCAAGACAATTAGGATTTTACCATTTTCATTAACTAAATTCTGAATGACATACCCCTTGTAACCTTTATGTAGGATAAAGATAAAATTTAGCAGAGGAGAAAATTTGAATCTGCTAATGATATTGTTTATCTTATGATTTGTAGCAGAACAATAAGAATTAATTATGTTTAGTGCCAAGAGGAAAATGGGCACAATTAAGACTGGTGACAAAGTTCAGTTTGCAGAATCAGCGTCACTCTATGTCCAGACTCCTCTCTGCCCCATACCACTTCCCTCCCATTCCTTCAGCATTCCTTTAGTGATCTAGTAAGAGCAGTAGAGAGACACAGGAAAGGTGGATCGTGCACCTGCACTAAGCTGTCAGAGCTTACTAACCCACATTAGTAGGTTTGAATCTAGACCAATGGTTCTTAAACATTTTGTGTTCATTAACCTATTTGAAAATCTGATGAAACCTGCAGACCTGGTCTACAGAAAGTATACATACCCTCTACATTTTACAGACTTCGTTATGTGAGCAGAATGCTCATGGACCCCCTAAATTTATCCATGGACTCTAATTAGAACCTCAGTTTACTCCTTGAGGGTGAGGACTGGGTCTTAATCCTTTTTGACTCCCAAACATCCAAGACAGTGCCTGACAAATATTAGGGACTCAATAGAGACTTATTGGTTGTACATGTGTATGTACTTCTTTCTCCCTGGCTTCATGCCAATCACTTTGCTTAAGCTATGACTTAATGTATTGGTGCTATCTTTAGGGCATAACACCAAGAATGCTGACATAACAGGAAAAATTTTAAATTAAAAGGATTAGTTAGGCATTCATGACTTAGGTTGCTTATTTTTTTTTTTTTTTAATTTATTTATTTATTTTTAGCTGTGTTGGGTCTTCGTTTCTGTGCGAGGGCTTTCTCTAGTTGCGGCGAGCGGGGGCCACTTTTCATTGCGGTGCACGTGCTTCACACTATCGCGGCCTCTCTTGTTGCGGAGCACAGGCTCCAGACGCGCAGGCTCAGCAGTTGTGGCTCACGGGCCCAGTCGCTCCGCGGCATGTGGGATCTTCCCAGACCAGGGCTCGAACCCGTGTCCCCAGAATTGGCAGGCAGATTCTCAACCACTGCGCCACCAGGGAAGCCCAGGTTGCTTATTTTTATTCCAGGTCATAGCACCCTTATCCTCTGCTAATCCCCATGTTTTCACAAATGCAGAATAGTGATTGCATATTGTAGTGAAAAAATAATAAATGGGATACCAGCATTTTACAAAAAAAATACATTTTCTCCTAGCAATGTTATTCTGAGAATAAAAATATACTTTATATGGGACAGAGTTACTACAAAGATTATAGGCAAGGGTTCCTAATGCCAAACCCAGGTAAGGGGCTAACATTTTTTAAACTTTTTTTTTTTTTTTTTTTTTTAAATGTGATGGAACTGCACTTTTTTTTTTTTTTTTTTTAATTTTATTTTTATTTTTTTTGGCTGTGTTGGTCTTCGTTTGTGTGCAAGGGCTTCCTCTAGTTGCGGCAAGCGGGGGTCACTCTTCATCGCGGTGCGCGGGCCTCTCACTGTTGTGGCCTCTCTTGTTGCAGAGCACAGGCTCCAGACGCACAGGCTCAGTAGTTGTGGCTCACGGGCCCAGTTGCTCCGCAGCATGTGGGATCTTCCCAGACCAGGGCTCGAACCCGTGTCCCCTGCATTGGCAGGCGGATTCTCAACCACTGCGCCACCAGGGAAGCCCAGGGGCTAACATTTTAAAAGGGCCAAGAATAACACAATTAGAATTTCCTCTCAGGTATTTCACTTATTCTTTCAGATACTGATTTGAGCAAGTGGGTGTGAGGATGTGTTTTAAAATGGTATGTTGAAGACTTGAGGAAGGAGAGATTTCAGAGCTATTTGTCAGTGCAAAGTTAACACATGTGTATTGTTTTCATCTGCTTAGGACCCTACCTTGTAAAAGGTAGTCTGTTTTAAAAAGACATCTAGGATTAACTCAGTTTAATTTTAAAAAAATGCTTGGGCAGTCCCACTTTAATTCAATACCCCACTTTAATTCAATACCTACTGTGTACAAATAACTTTGCTAAAAATTGCACATGTATTCTTCCTTGTGGTAAGCAAAATAATGGTCCCCAAAGATGACCATGTCTCAAGGGGCATTAAGATTGCAAATCAGCTGACCTTAAAATAAGGACATTATTTTGGATTATCCAGATGGGTCCAAAGAAATCATGAAAGTGCTTAAAAGTGAAAGAGTGAGGCAGAAGAAGAGAATCAAAGGGAGACATGACTGTGGAAGTGGATCACAGTGATGGAATATGAGAAGTACTCAAGCCACCACTGCTGGCTTTAAAGATAGAGGAAGGGGATCATGAGCAAGGGAATATGGGGACCCTCTAGAAGCTGGAAAAGGTAAGGAAGTGGATCATCCCCTAGAGACTCCAGAAGAAAACACAGCTCTGCCAACACCTCAATTTTCACTAAGAGACACTTATTTCGGACATCTAACCTGTAGAATTATAAGATAAATTTGTGTTGTTTTAAGCCACTCTTTGTGGTAATTTGTTATGGCAGCAAATAGAAAAGTAATACACACACACATACACACACACACTCTCTGTCTCTCTCTCTCAAAAATATAAAATACTTTCATACCTATCTAGAACAGGGTTTCCCAACCTTGGCACTATTGACATTTTGGATCATATGAGTGTGTGTGTGTGTGTGTGTATGCGTATGAGGTGGAGGGAAAGAAATTTTCTGTATATTGTGAAATATTTAAGAGCATCCCCGGCTACTATATACTGAATATTTGTGACCCCCCCCAAAATTCATATATTGAAACCTAATGCCCAAAGTTATGATATTAGGACATGGGGCCTTGGGGAGGTGCTTAGGTCACACCTTAGGATGGAGCCCTCAAGAATGGAATTAATGTTCATATAAGAGAGATCCCAAAAAGATCCCTCCCCCTTTCTACCATGTGAGGTTACAGTGAAGAGACAGCCATCTAAGAAGTGAGCTCTCACCAGACACCCAATCTGCCGGTGTCATGGTTTTGGACTTCCCAGCCTACAGAACTGTGAGAAATGAATAGTTGCTTTTGGTAAGCCACCCAGTTTATGATATTTTCTGACGGCAGCCCGAATAGACTTACTACACTGGCCTCAGCACCTAAGACACTAGTAGCATTCTCTGGTTGTGACACTCCAAAGTATCTCTAGATATTAACAAACATCTGCTGGGGTAAAAATCACCCCAGGTTGAGAACCACTGGACTAGTAGAAAAGACAGTCACAAGCTTTAATTCTCCACTGTGTGGCAGGTTGTAACAAGTTCCATGAAAGTACGGATCTTATCTCTGAAAGCCCTACCCTTAGTGAATACAATAGGGACGGTCATGTAATTGGGGCTAAAATAAATATTTAATAAATGATAGAATGAATGAGTGAAGCCCTTTAAGAATACAAGCCAGCCAATAACCAGACAAAATTCTTCTGAATTTTTTTCTTATTCAGTAATTATTTGGGTTATATCTCCCTTTGAAACTAGTTAAAACCAATATTCTCCTACGTAGTCTAGTGTGGCATAGGTGTTGGATTGACCTCAGGTGATATCCAGCTCTTATATTTATAAAATATATGAAGTTGGTTCTAAGTGACACCATCTCTTTAAGACTCAATTTCATTCGCTGAGAAGTGAAAAATAATACCCAACATTCTGGATGACTGTGAAAATTAAAAAAAAAAAAAGATATATAAGAAATTTCTCAAAGTGTCTGATTCAGAGTAGGTATTCAAAAGATTTTACCTTCTTTTTTCAGTGAGCTAATAATGTACAGATAGATTCTTTCCTCTTTTTTCCTTTGAATTGGGATGTAATTGAGATTGTTCTCATTGATTTCAAGTGATTTTTATTTAAGAATTAGACAATGACGTTGATCTGTAAAATACTGGTAAAATTAATTACTCTTCCTTCCTGTGGAGAAAATCCATGTGAAAAGATGTAATAAATTTATACCAATGTCAGGGTTTTGAGCTACAGTAATTGGAAAAATATTCTACGTTAAGGAAAAAAAAACTACTACCTAATATGAAAGAAACGATATGGTGGCAGTCATTTTGCCTATTTGATCTCAGAGCCATTCTTTGCAACTCTTTTGCTGTGTTTTGTATCATGGGGTTGGCTGAACCCCACGGTTCAGGCTTCTGTGTTTTCTAGCAACATTCACCCAGTGAGAGACACTGGCAAGAGTTGGGACCAAAGGGAGCAGTCAGACTATTTTGCTGTCTCATTGCCCCAGGTCTTTCTCCTCCTTGGCTCCAGCTTCCCTTGGACAGCCCATCCTCCCACTGGCACAGCTCACACCAGGCAGTCCCCTGCTGTAGATCTAGCTCCTGATGAACAATCCCCACCTCTGGTATCTGGTAATGATACCTGCCTTTAGGAGTATTAGTGGCTTCTTGTTACAAATCTCTGAATTGCCTCATCTTCATATACTTTGTCGTCTTAGCCCTTCATTACCTGTGTAAACAGTTCCCTGTATTAAACCCCTTTTATTTGAAATACTTAGATTGGTTCCTGTTTTCCTCACTGGATCCTGACTGATACAGATTTTTTCCTGTAATGTCAAGTGTTTCCTACTTGTAAGTACTCTTAAGAAGTATGTTTTAAGCTCTACCATCTATATAGGTAACCGTTTTATATAATGATAATTACCTCTTTACCTTCTGGAAAAATATATATCTATATATAATTCCTGAGTATAAAAAGCAAATTTAAAAACAAATTGTAAAATTAATTACACATATATTGGGATCTCAGATTTACTAAACTAATTATCAAAAAGTAAGATAAATTAGAGAGAAAAGCTAAAAGTATGCGTAATTATTAAATGCTGGCATTTATGTGAGCCTTGGGCTTCTCTTTATTAGCTCTCTGGGTGCAATCATCATTAACATTTCAGTTGCATCTTTAATGAATATTAGAACTACAAATACACAGTGGCATGAGTGGTAACGGCAGTCTTTTATTATCCACACAGACTGCAACTTTAAGAAAAATAACTTAAAGAGAGGCTGTAGAGCTGTGGTTGTATATTTACCCTGGGAGCTATGAGCTGTCCAGCAGTATTCCGGGCCTTGATCTTTACAGCTGCATCTATGCCTTGTGGGAAAACTAATGAAAAGCAATTTGGGGCTCTTTCCCAGTAAACCAGTTACCTGACTTTGGACACTAAGTCTAATGCAACCAAGGCATATTCTTTAAATTTTTGCCTTTGGCCGAGCATTGTTCTAGGAGTTAGGAAAACAAAACAAAGTTCTACAAATAAGAATTAGCTTTTCCCTTCAAGGAACTTACAAACCAGTGGGACGATACTGAGGTATCGCCCCACTGAGGTATGAGGTAAATGAGTGCCCTGAAGTTAGACAGGAGCTGGGACAGATGTATATGCAGGGTACATATGAAAGAAGTAGTCCTCTTTTTGTGGAGGGGCATAGCTAACTTTTGTAGTGAAACGGTTGGTGGGGAGAGGGGCTTGAGGTTTGATTACAAGGCAGGAAATAATGGTTAGCTATAGGAAACTACTTGGAAGTTACTCTTAGTATGCATAATAAATCATTCGGAGCTAAATGAGATGCTACTTCAAGACCCAACAAGTGCTGAAGAAGCAGTTAGAAGTAGGATACCACGTTGCCTTGTTCCATAAAATGAAGTGAGGGTTGGGGGAATGCGCAGTTTGAAAACAAGACCAGCTCTTCAGATTAGGAGAATGGCTCCATTAGAGCATTGCCATAACACATCCTTTAGAAGTGCTGCTGACAAAGAAATGCTCAAGTGTGCAGCTCGTGAGAGATCAAGATGCTGCTGGAGGTTGTTTGAGCATGTGAGAAGCAATGGGACTCTTGGGGAGCAGCTGTAGGAGGCTGTAATTGCTGGGCTTAACTGCTGACTGGAGCTATTCATTGCCGAGAGGAGCAGCTGTCACGAGTTTCAGCAGGGAGCCCTGGGGAGCCACGGCTGGGAGGCTGGGAACTTCCTCAGATTAAGAAGCTGCCACAGGAAACAGCACTTGTGAGTGTCATCATAGGGAACTTTAGAGTTATCCATCCAGCTCCACCATCTCGGCAGTTGGCAATGTTGGAAACACAGTCTTACATATATAAAGAAATGATGAAAGATTGACAAGATTGACAAAATAGGTTTGAGATTTTTAAATAACAGGTTTCTTCAAACTCTGCCACAGGCTTCCTTGGCCGACATGGTATGACTTTTTGTTGTCGTTTGTTTGTTTATTGAGGAACATTTTTACCCTAGAGAGTAGCTATTATACTGGCCAAAACAAGGTGATACAATTGTAAATTGAGGGATTCTTTAACCTTAGGACCCCTAATAGTATATGTGAAATTTGGTATTTTTTGATTTTTACCCTGGGAAGAGTGACTATCATTTTTATCCTGTTCTCAAAGTTCCTGACACTAAAATAGGTTAAGATTTTTTTTGCGTTAAGAAGACAGAAAAGGTCAGCCAATGGAGAACTTGGTAACATCTGTCAACAACTTAACCACAAAAGGCACTATTGTTTAGCTGATGAATTTATGCAATCATCATGTTGAACAGTGTCTAGCATTACTATGAGGATTCCCTCTTGAAATGTGTGGGATAATATACCACATTAGGTGCATCAGTGATTGAATTTCATCTTTTTGGCTTAGTATATAGGCTGAGCCAAAAAGGCTCAGTAAAATGGGGGAAATAGAAGCAGAATAACAGATTTAAAATTTTTTATTTGGATGGAACAAAATTCTGGTGTAAGGACCTGAGAAAGAAAATCCAGTTGGAAAACTATTATGATGGTCCACACCTGAATGAGCCTCTGAGAACTAGTGTCGATACCATGGAAATGGAAGAAGGGTAGGGAGGTGGAGATGTTTACCTTGTAAGTGTGACCACTTTGATTTCTAAATTTTAATATATCTAATTATATTTTTGTTTTGTTACAATCTTATAGTGTTGTTGAAAATCACTCCACTTAGAAAATCATTCCATTTAGAAAAATTCCACGTAGATTGAGCCACATGGTAGTCAGTTATCCTGGCTTTAATAGATACTTCATTGCTGTGGGTTTTAATCGATAAACTTGACCTTCAGTCTTTGCCTGTTATACAATCTGTTCTGAGCAAACAATGAAATGAAGTGAAGTGAGTCAGGCTTTGAGTATATTAGTGAATTGGGGTTTGAGTGACCAAGCATGAGATGTCAGAATAACAACACAAAGGAGAAAATGCAGTTTTTTAGGTTCGGCATACCATACTCTCTTTTATAAAAAGAGCATTTTAACAGAACAGCTATGTGTAGTTTTCAAAGTAACATAAATCTACCCTTGAAGTGCCTGACCTCCTAAAGAGTCCTGGAAATAGTTACTCTAAGTCTGCTCTGGACGAATATAAATTGCCCTCAAAGGTATTTATTTAGCTGATGAAGACACCTTGCAGAGCATTTGAACAGTTATTTGAAGGCAGAAAACATTCCACGGCTCATCCATCTCTCGTGGAGAGTTGTCAGCTTTGCAGACCTTGGAGTGTTTTTCCCATCTCCAAAGGAGACACTGCCCCACTTTCTGAGACTTGGCATGTGGTTGGGATTACTGCGAGGCTTTTGAGCTTGCAGTTCACACAGCCCACTTGTCTTTGACAGTATGATATGTTCCTCTTTTAACTCCGCAGTACACAGCAGTGAGGTCTCTCTTAAAGGCAACCTAACTGAATCTGTGCTTTCTGAAGTGTGGTTTGTTATCCACGTTGGCTGCTGCCAAAATATGATATGACTTACTTTTCGCATTTGCATGTAGTTGAAAAATTGGCGTGGCCTTATCAAGGTTAAAAGGAGGGTATGTATGAATCCCTGGACCTTTTGAATTCACAGAAAGTTTTCGGAACGTACTTAAGGCTTAAAATATGGAGTTAATCAAATGGGAAGACCTATATATTTCAGAAGCAAAATTATCTCTTATTTTGTCCCTTCAAGATAAGTGAAGGGGTTAGACTTCTGGTCCATCACCTTCTGAAAGAACAAGAGTTATTTGTTATACTTACTATTAAAATGTTATGTTACCATTCAAAGAAAACTAACTATACCAGTTTGATTTAATGTGCTTCATAATTTTTCAGTTCTGTCCTTGTCTGACTGCAGTACTTAATATTCCATATCACCAGCATAAAGTGATATTTACGAGTAGCCATAGGGCCCAGGTGCTGTGCACTTTGCCAAGAGTGGCCACGGTCCTCTCTGACTACTACATAAAACCAAGAACATTGGCACAGCAAGAGCTATAGCGGGCATATGCATATACATGAAACACTGAGAAGAAAATGTTACACCGACCTCCAACTTTCTCTGTTTCCTGGACTGCTGTTGTCAATCAAATAATCAAAAATTACCTATCACATACATCCCCTTTGCCTGAGCCCAGTGAAAACATTGCATGTGACTGAATAAAACCCTAGGCCTATCATTTAGAATAGTCTGTCTAATGAAAAGAACTGTGTATTTGGGATTGAAGCATTTCCGGGTTTTGGTATTTTGACCTGATGATTCTACACGTATTCTTCACATTTTCAGTGTTTCATGAAGAATGAGTACTTTTTAAGGATGTCCATACTACCTTGAACTTTGCCACCAAATTGGTTGTTGCTTATTATCCTGATGGTTAGTAAGAAGAATATAAGACACTTTGTTTCTAATAAGACTCATTATGCTTTTCACCTTATACTTTATTTGATTTTACAAATTACAAAATTAACAAGGACTTATGAGAACATCAAATAGTATAAAACAAGCTTTTAAATATATGATTAGAGTTTGAAGCTCTCTCTCTAGGAAGCAGTATGGCCAGAATGGCAAACAAACCCCTCACTGCCTGCTTCCCCCAATGCAACCGTCCCTTCTGTCCCCTTCTCTTCTTTGTCCACCCTTACCCTATGGGAGTACTGACTATCTTGCTGTGCCCTTAAAGAACCTTGGTGTTTCACACCTCTGCATTTTTGTTCTCTCTTGAGCCCTCTAAGCAGAATTAATCACCCCTTCTCTGAGTCCTCTTTGACCCTTTCCACCCTTCTGTCATAGCCCATTATTGCTTAATATATCTGTGTTTCTGGCTAAAATGTAAACCACATGAGGATAGGCAATGTGTTTTATTTATAGTTCTCAATGAATATGTTCATAATGAATTAATTTATGCTGTCAAGATATTCCTGGTGAATTTAAGCTTCTTGCATCTTTGCAGAAAGAATTCGGAGACAAGACAGGGAGGTTAAGAAAGTAAGGTGAGAATTTATTTAAGCAAGAATATGCTCTCAGAGGGAGAGCGGGCAGACAGGCGAGTAGCTGCTGCCCTGGGTTTCTTTGGCAAGCCTGTTATGAGGGGCACACAAATGAAGGGGCAGAATATTCACTGGGGAAGGAGGAGTTTGGGGATTGTATTCGCTGATTTTCCCAGCTCTATCCTCCAGAGGGGAGGAGGGATTTTTGTTCTTATTGAACTTAGATCACAAGTGTCATGGTGTCGGTGCATAATGGGTACTTCTTATCTGCAAGGCTAATTTTATTATAATGAGAGCATAATGAGCAATAGGTTACGTTCCGATGCAGGAGATTCTCACCTTTCCCCACCTTTCTTTTTCTGCCTCTCACTTATCACCCCAAATGTGTGGTTTCTTGTCAGTCTGGAGGTTCCTGCTTTTCTTTGCCCACGGACGCTGCTGTTTACAGGATGCGTGATTTCCTGCCACCGGGCCCCTGCCCCCATTGCTCTGCTCATACCTAGCTACATGCCTGCCTTAACAATAACTGATACGAATCAGCTAATAGAACCATGCTTTGTAGAGAAAATGGCTTCTCCAGCATTTTGGTGCCATTCCATGCGCGTACACAGTGGAAAGGGGTAAAATGTTAGACAGGTGGACCTGAACCTGGGTCTTGGCTCTGCCTCTTAGTATCTGTGTGAACTCAGGACTGAGATACTTAATCCCTAGATTTACTTTAAGAATTAAAAGATGGAATGTGTTGTGTACTGGACACAGAGGCAGTACTCAATAAACTGTTATAAATCACTGTTATTACTATTTGTAATGAAATTCTTTTAAAAGATTTATATGTGCATTTATAGTCAGTTGAAAAGATCAGTGATTCATTTCAACTCCTCAGTTTCTCCTCGTTTTTGTCCCTCTAACTTCTTATTTAATAGATGTATTGAATTTCATTATAATAATTATTAGCTTCCTGTTCCTCTAATTTACTGTTTTTCTATTTCTTTTATTTTGGAGGGGGATGACAGCACAACACAGAAAATTGCGTACACCAAGCCAGCCATTTTTCAAATTTGTAATGACAAAAAGGCTTCTTGTCAGACCTAAATGTGTTAAAATGACACCCAGCCATGTTGCTTATTAGAACTAATGAGATACTTGCCAACCTTTTTATTTTAGACCAGTCATCTCCCGGCCTGACAAACAAAACAATTAGAAAAATATATTTCATTGTTTGGCCTCTAACTTTCATAACGACAGACTAATTGTAGACCATGTTGTTGGAAAAACTTTTGTTGTCAACTAAAGGAAACAAAGAAAAGCTTGACAGCAGCCAAAAAGTCTTTTATATACAAAATGGTAAACATTACCAATAGCCAAAATAAGAACACAAGAACAAATAAATCCATCAATTAAAATAGGTGGTAATAGGCACTGATTTCCTAGTAAAATTATGTCAGCATGGGTTTCTATGTGGAACTACTCAAAAGGGAGGCACAATTATTTCACAGTTATTTCTTACTTATAACATAAGTAAGAAACAAGGAGAAAGAGAGACAGTGAGTGAAAGGGAAAGAGATAGAGATTACATTGACTGTGGTAGTTCCCAACTCCTACCCTCCATCAGGAGGCCATGCGAAGGAAGCACTGTATCTTTCCATAGGACCAAATACTGTAGTGCTGTAGTGCTTGGATGCTTGTATAAAATCCTGGGAAGAATAAATTAACACCCATAAGTTTCCATAGGAAAGACAGAGAGGCTTACATTAATGGTAAATGAGAGTAAAAGCACCAAACTTAAAATCATATGAAAAGTGGGATGATCAGATGAATGGCAGTAATTTAGAGCATCTGGTTTTCATTGCCTATACCTACACCATCTCATCAGCAGATGTCCCACAGTCTTGAGAAGTTATAGGTGAAAAGGGGATAAAAAACATAGTATAGTGTATTACAAGCACATGTTTACTTAATATATAAAGATCCTGAACCTCTATAGATTCATTTTTTTCATGAATTTCCAAAAGTTCTGATTAATGGGGAGAAACTATGTACCTGTTTCTATTTGCTTGGTTTAGTTTCTTCTTTTGTTAAGTCGTCAGATTTCCTTATGAATATTATTTTTATATACTCGTGTCTCCTGAGAGGCAGCCTACAGAGATGTTATGACTTTGTTGGCATACGTTGGAAATTCAGGAGCAAGTGGTATTTACAGTTAATTTATCCATTCACAGCAACAAGGTTGTGCCTCACTTACTTCTTCTGTGAAATATAGGTGGAAGAAAAAATGGGGGAAAGAAAACCAAAAAGGATTAAGTTGATCGTGCATTAACGTAACAATCACCTAAATTTTTATTGTTTAAGTAAAGGATGGGTGAAGTATATCTATGGTGACACTGGCCCCAGGGTCCTGTCTTTTTTTTTTTTTTTTTGAAGTATAGTTGATTTACAATGTTGTGTTAGTTTCAGGGTCCTGTCTTCATGGGTGCTCTGCCAGTATGTTCTGATAGGATACAGATAGTAATGTGAGTTGGATCTGAAAGAGTTAATTCTCACTCAGGTTTGGTATCTCAGAATCATATCCTAGGTTGACCATAAACTCTGGTCTCAAAAGCCAGAAATATCTCGCAATCTTCTCATATTGTTGAAATTAGAATGTCTTTGTTTTAAATTTAGCATTTGTTATGTTAATGGAGAGGATGTTGGTATTGTGATCAACTCTTCAAAGAGAAATTTATACCACTGAGGGATTAGAGACATGCTGGGAAAAATATCCTTTGTCTTGCATACACCAAGGGGTATACTTATTTCTCAGTGTTTTTTTTTTTTTTTTTTCTCCTTTTCTTCAGAAGAAACACTTTGTGTTACTAAGGTTTGCAACCATGTGTTAATGACTGTAAAATAATGAAATTCAGGAATGGCAGCCCTATTTTTTTTCTTTTGTGTGTATGTGCCATCCATTCCTTTGTTATAAAAGATTAGAAAGTGCTGAACAACTAGAAAGAAAATAATTGGAAATGAAATCAGGATAAAATGAATAGAAAAAATTCTCATCAGTTGATGAAGGCATGTCATTTGGCATTGGAACTTCTTTCAGTTTTAACATATTGTCTCATTCCTTCAAAAGCTAACCTCTAAGATTGAGAAATCCAAAAATAAGAACAAAACGGGCATATCATGCAAAAAAATATGGGTTTAGAAGTGACATCATGCAGACCTCTCTTCTTGTCCATTGTAAACAAGAGTAGAAAATGTAATGCAGAAAAGGATTGCTTCTATATTTTACTAAATATAAGAGAGGCTAGAAATATTTGAATTTAGAGTATAGAGTATACCTTTAATATTATTCAAACTTATATGAGGATTCCCTCCAGAGACTTGTACTGAATCACATGTATCAAACAATTATAATTAGTGCTCAAGATACATCAGAGAAAGAGAAAATTATTTTAAAGAATAAAAGTGGAAATTTTTACAATGTATAGGAAAATATTCAATCTAATAGTAACTACATGTCTATAAATATACCTGCATATATGTATGTATTAAGAATATATTGGAGGGAATATGGTAGACCAGATCATTTCCTAAAATGTATTCTTTGGAGCAATGGTTCTAAACCTTTTTCCGTAGTAAAAGGGATTTGAGTAAGTTTAAATACTGTACTCCCCTCTAAAACATACTCATAGTAAAAGTACATAGAATTCTCTAGGAGCAATTTTTTTATTGTAGCATCTGTGGTAGTTAAAATAATGGCCTCCAAAGTTGACTATGTCTTAATCCCTGGAACCTGTGAATATGTTACCTTTCATGGGAAAGGAGAGTTAAGGTTGAGGACAGAATTAAAGTTATTATCACCTGAATTTTTTTTTTTTTTTAAACATCTTTATTGAAGTATAATTGCCTTACAATGGTGTGTTAGCTTCTGCTTTATAACAAAGTGAATCAGTTATACATATACAATATGTTCCCATTTCTCTTCCCTCTTGCATCTCCCTCCCTCCCACCCTCCCCATCCTACCCCTCTAGGTGGTCACAAAGCACCGAGCTGATCTCCCTGTGCTATGCGGCTGCTTCCCACTAGCTATCTATTTTACATTTGGTAGTGGATATATGTCCATGACACTCTCTCACCCTGTCACATCTCACCCCTCCCCCTACCCATATCCTCAAGTCCATTCTTTAGTAGCTCTGTGTCTTTATTCCCATCTTGCCACTAGGTTCTTCATGACCTTTTTTTTTTTTTTCCCCTTAGATTCCATATATATGTGTTAGCATACTGTATTTGTTTTTCTCTTTCTGACTTACTTCACTCTGTATGACAGACTCTAACTCCATCCACCTCATTACAAATACCTCCATTTCATTTCTTTTTATGGCTGAGTAATATTCCATTGTATATATGTGCCACATCTTCTTTATCCATTCATCTGTCGATGGACATTTAGGTTGCTTCCATGTCCTGGCTATTGTAAATAGAGCTGCAATGAACATTTTGGTACATGACTCTTTTTGACCTATGGTTTTCTCAGGGTATATGCCCAGTATTGGGATTGCTGGATCGTATGGTAGTTCTATTTTTAGTTTTTTAAGGAACCTCCATACTGTTCTCCATAGTGGCTGTATCAATTTACATTCCCACCAACAGTGCAAGAGGGTTCCCTTTCCTCCACACCCTCTCCAGCATTTATTGTTTCTAGATTTTTTGATGATGGCCATTCTGACCGGTGTGAGATGATATCTCATTGTAGTTTTGATTTGCATTTCTCTAATGATTAATGATGTTGAGCATTCTTTCATGTGTCTGTAGGCCATCTGTATATCTTCTTTGGAGAAATGTCTATTTAGGTCTTCTGCCCATTTTTGGATTGGGTTGTTCGTTTTTTTGTTATTGAGCTGCATGAGCTGCTTGTAAATCTTGGAGATTAATCCTTTGTCAGTTGCTTCATTTGCCAATATTTTCTCCCATTCTGATGGTTGTCTTTTGGTCTTGTTTATGGTTTCCTTTGCTGTGCAAAAGATTTTAAGTTTCATTAGGTCCCATTTGTTTATTTGTGTTCTTATTTCCATTTTTCTGGGAGCTGGGTCAAAAAGAATCTTGCTGTGATGTATGTCATAGAGTGTTCTGCCTATGTTTTCCTCTAAGAGTTTGATAGTGTCTGCCCTTACACTTAGGTCTTTAATCCGTTTTGAGTTTATTTTTGTGCATGGTGTCAGGGAGTGTTCTAATTTCATACTTTTACATGTACCTGTCCAATTTTCCCAGCACCACTTATTGAAGAGGCTGTCTTTTCTCCACTGTATATGCTTGCCTCCTTTATCAAAGATAAGGTGACCATATGTGTGTGGGTTTATCTCTGGGCTTTCTATCCTGTTCCATTGATCTATATTTCTGTTTTTGTGCCAGTACCAAACTGTCTTGATTACTGAAGCTTTGTAATATAGTCTGAAGTCAGGGAGCCTGATTCCCCCAGCTCCATTTTTCGTTCTCAAGATTGCTTTGGCTATTCGGGGTCTTTTGTGTTTCCATACAAATTGTGAAATTTTTTGTTCTAGTTCTGTGAAAAATGCCAGTGGTAGTTTGATAGGGATTGCATTGAATCTGTAGATTGCTTTGGGTAGTAGAGTCATTTTCACAATGTTGATTCTTCCAATCCAAGAACATGGTATATCTCTCCATCTATTTGTATCATCTTTAATTTCTTTCATCAGTGTCTTATAATTTTCTGCATACAGGTCTTGTGTCTCCTTAGGTAGGTTTATTCCTAGATATTTTATTCTTTTTGCTGCAATGGTAAACGGGAGTGTTTTCTTAATTTCACTTTCAGATTTTTTGTCATTAGTGTATAGAAATGCAAGAGATTTCTGTGCATTAATTTTGTATCCTGCTACTTTACCAAATTCATTGATTAGCTCTAGGAGTTTTCTGGTAGCATCCTTAGGATTCTCTATGTATAGTATCATGTCATCTGCACATAGTGACAGCTTTACTTCTTCTTTTCCGATTTGGATTCCTTTTATTTCTTTGTCTTCTCTGATTGCTGTGGCTAACACTTCCAAAACTATGTTGAATAATAGTGGTGAGAGTGGGCAACCTTGTCTTGTTCCTGATCTTAGTAGAAATGGTTTCAGTTTTTCACCATTGAGGACAATGTTGGCTGTGGGTTTGTCATATATGGCCTTTATTATGTTGAGGAAAGTTCCCTCTATGCCTACTTTCTGCAGGGCTTTTATCATAAATGGGTGTTGAATTTTGTCGAAAGCTTTCTCTGCATCTATTGAGATGATCATATGGTTTTTCTCCTTCAATTTGTTAATATGGTGTATCACATTGATTGATTTGCGTATATTGAAGAATCCTTGCATTCCTGGGATAAACCCCACTTGATCATGGTGTATGATCCTTTTAATGTGCTGTTGGATTCTGTTTGCTAGAATTTTGTTGAGGATTTTTGCATCTATGTTCATCAGTGATATTGGCCTGTAGTTTTCTTTCTTTGTGACATCTTTGTCTGGTTTTGGTATCAGGGTGATGGTGGCCTCGTAGAATGAGTTTGGGAGTGTTCCTCCCTCTGCAATATTTTGGAAGAGTTTGAGAAGGATAGGTGTTAGCTCTTCTCTAAATGTTTGATAGAATTCACCTGTGAAGCCATCTGGTCCTGGGCTTTTGTTTGTTGGAAGGTTTTTAATCACAGTTTCAATTTCAGTGCTTGTGATTGGTCTGTTCATATTTTCTATTTCTTCCTGGTTCAGTCTCAGCAGTTTGTGCATTTCTAAGAATCTGTCCATTTCTTCCAGGTTGTCCATTTTATTGGCATAGAGTTGCTTGTAGTAATCTCTCATGATCGTTTGTATTTCTGCAGTGTCAGTGGTTACTTCTCCTTTTTCACTTCTAATTCTATTGATCTGAGTCTTCTCCCTTTTTCTCTTGATGAGTCTGGCTAATGGTTTATCAATTTTGTTTATCTTCTCAAAGAACCAGCTTTTAGTTTCATTGATTTTTGCTATTGTTTCCTTCATTTCTTTTTCATTTATTTCTGACCTGATCTTTATAATTTCTTTCCTTCTGCTAGCTTTGGGGTTTTTTTGTTCTTCTTTCTCTAATTGCTTTAGGTGCAAGGTTAGGTTGTTTATTCGAGATGTTTCCTGTTTCTTGAGGTAGGCTTGTATTGCTATAAACTTCCCTCTTAGCACTGCTTTTGCTGCGTCCCATAGGTTTTGGGTCGTCGTATCTCCATTGTCATTTGTTTCTAGGTATTTTTTGATTTCCCCTTTGATTTCTTCAGTAATCACTTCGTTATTAAGTAATGTATTGTGTAGCCTCCATGTGTTTGTATTTTTTACAGATCTTTTCCTGTAATTGATATCTAGTCTCATAGCGTTGTGGTCGGAAAAGATACTTGATACGATTTCAATTTTCTTAAATTTACCAAGGCTTGATTTGTGACCCAAGATATGATCTATCCTGGAGAATGTTCCATGAGCACTTGAGAAAAATGTGTATTCTGTTGTTTTTGGGTGGAATGTCCTATAAATGTCGATTAAGTCCATCTTGTTTAATGTATCATTTAAAGCTTGTGTTTCCTTATTTATTTTCATTTTGGATGATCTGTCCATTGGTGAAAGTGGGGTGTTAAAGTCTCCTACTATGATTGTGTTGCTGTCGATTTCCCCTTTTATGGCTGTTAGTATTTGCCTTATGTATTGAGGTGTTCCTATGTTGGTTGCATAAATATTTACAATTGTTATACCTTCCTCTTGGATCGATCCCTTGATCATTATATAGTGTCCTTCTTTGTCTCTTATAATAGTCTTTATTTTAAAGTCTATTTTGTCTGATACGAGAATTGCTACTCCAGCTTTCTTTTGATTTCCATTTGCATGGAATATCTTTTTCCATCCCCTCACTTTCAGTCTGTATGTGTCTCTAGTTCTGAAGTGGGTCTCTTGTAGACAGCATATATTTGGGTCTTGTTTTTGTATCCATTCAGCCAGCCTGTGTCTTTTGGTGGGAGCATTTAATCCCTTTACATTCAAGGTAATTATCGATATGTATGTTCCTATTCCCATTCTCTTAAATGTTTTGGGTTTATTATTGTAGGTGTTTTCCTTCTCTTGTGTTTCTTGCCTAGAGAAGTTCCTTTAGCATTTGTTGTAAAGCTGGTTTGGTGGTGCTGAACTCTCTCAGCTTTTGCTTGTCTGTAAAGGTTTTAATTTCTCCATCGAATCTGAATGAGATCCTTGCTGGGTAGAGTAATCTTGGTTGTAGGTTTTTCTCCTTCATCACTTTAAGTATATCCTGCCACTCCCTTCTGGCTTGCAGAGTTTCTGCTGAAAGATCAGATGTTAACCTTATGGGGATTCCCTTGTGGGTTATTTGTTGTTTTTCCCTTGCTGCCTTTAATAAGTTTTCCTTATATTTAATTTTTGACAGTTTGATTAATATGTGTCTTGGCGTGTTTCTCCTTGGGTTTATCCTGTATGGGACTCTCTGTGCTTCCAGGACTTGATTAACTATTTCCTTTCCCATATTAGGGAAGTTTTCAACTATAATCTCTTCAAATATTTTCTCAGTCCCTTTCTTTTTCTCTTCTTCTTCTGGGACCCCTATAATTCGAATGTTGGTGCGTTTAATGCTGTCCCAGAGGTCTCTGAGACTGTCCTCAGTTCTTTTCATTCTTTTTTCTTTATCCTGCTCTGTAGTAGTTATTTCCACTATTTTATCTTCCAGGTCACTTATCCTTTCTTCTGCCTCAGTTATTCTGCTATTGATCCCATCTAGAGTATTTTTAATTTCATTTATTGTGTTTTTCATCATTGCTTGGTTCCTCTTTAGTTCTTCTACGTCCTTGTTAAATGTTTCTTGCATTTTGTCTATTCTATTTCCAAGATTTTGGATCATCCTTACTATCATTATTCTGAATTCTTTTTCAGGTAGACTACCTATTTCCTCTTCATTTGTTAAGTCTGGTGTGTTTTGACCCTGCTCCTTCATCTGCTGTGTGGTTCTCTGTCTTCTCATTTTGCTTATCTTACTGTGTTTGGGGTCTCCTTTTCACAGGCTGCAGGTTTGTAGTTCCCGTTGTTTTTGGTATCTGTCCCCAGTGGCTAAGGTTGGTTCAGTGGGTTGTGTAGGCTTCCTGGTGGAGGGAACTAGTGCCTGAGCTCTGGAGGATGAGGCTGGATCTTGTCTTTCTGGTGGGCACGTCCACGTCTGGTGGTGTGTTTTGGGGTGTCTGTGGCCTTATTATGATTTTAGGCAGCCTCTCTGCTAATGGATGGGGCCGTGTTCCTGTCTTGCTAGTTGTTTGGCATAGGGTGTCCAGCACTGTAGCTTGCTGGTCGTTGAGTGAAGCTGGTTCTTGATGTTGAGATGGAGATCTCTGAGAGATTTTTGCCGTTTGGTATTACGTGGAGCTGGGAGGTCTCTTGTGGACCAGTGTCCTGAAGTTGGCTCTCCCACCTCAGAGGCACGGCCCTGATGCCTGGCTGGAGCACCAAGAGCCTTTCGTCCACACGGCTCAGAGTAAAAGGGAGAAAAAATAGAAAGAAAGAAAGAGGCTATAATATAGTGAAGTAAAATAAAGCTATTGTAAAGCAAAGCTATACAGACAAAATCTCACCCAGAAGCATATACATATACACTCACAAAAAAAAGGAAAAGGGGAAAAATTAATATATCCTGCTCCCAAAGTCCACCTCCTGAATTTGGGATGATTCGTTGTCTATTCAGGTATTCAACAGATGCAGGCACATCAAGTTGTTTGTGGAGTTTTAATCCGCTGCTTCTGAGGCTGCTGGGAGAGATTTCCCCTTCTCTTCCCTGTTCACACAGCTCCTGGGGTTCAGCTTTGGATTTGGACCCGCCTCTGCGTGTAGGTCGCCTGAGGGCGTCTATTCCCCGCCCAGACAGGACGGGGTTAAAGGAGCAGCTGCTTCGGGGGCTCTGGCTCACCCAGGCCACGGGGAGGGAGGGGTACAGAGGAGGCGGGGCGAGCCTGCGGCGTCAGAGGCCGGCGTGACGTTGCACCAGCCTGAGGTGTGCAGTGCGTTCTCCTGGGGAAGTTGTCCCCGGATCACGGGACCCTGGCAGTGGCGGGCTGCACAGGCTACCGGGAGGGGCGGTGTGGAGAGTGACCTGTGCTCACACACAGGCTTTTTGGAGGTGGCAGCAGCAGCCCCAGCGTCTCACACCCGTCTCTGGGGTCCGCGCTGATCGCCGCGGCTCGCGCCCTTCTCTGGAGTTCGTTTAGGCGGCGCTCTGAATCCCCTCTCCTTGCGCGCAGCTAAACAAAGAGGCAAGAAAAAGTCTCTTGCCTCTTCGGCAACTGCAGACTTTTTCCCGGTCTCCCTCCCAGCCAGCTGTGGTGCGCTAACCCCTTCAGGCTGTGTTCAGGCCACCAGCCCCAGTCCTCTCCCTGCGATCCGACCTAAGCCCGAGCCTCAGCTCCCAGCCCCGCCCACCCCGGCGGGTGAGCAGACAAGCCTCTTGGGCTGGTGAGTGCTGCTTGGCGCCGAGCCTCTGTGCGGGAGTCTCTCGGTTTTTTCCTCTGCGCCCCTGTTGCTATGGGGTCTGCGCTGATAGCCGCGGCTCGCGCCCTTCTCTGGAGTTCGTTTAGGCGGCACTCTGAATCCCCTCTCCTCGCGCACCAGGAAACAAAGAGGGAAGAAAAAGTCTCTTGACTCTTCAGCAGCTGCAGACTTTTTCCCGGACTCCCTCCCGGCTAGCTGTGGCGCACTAACCCCTTCAGGCTGTGTTCACGCCGCCAACCCCAGTCCTCTCCCTGCGATCCGACCGAAGCCCGAGCCTCAGCTCCAAGCCCCGCCCGCCCCGGCCGGTGAGCAGACAAGCCTCTCGGGCTGGTGAGTGCTGGTTGGCACCGCTCCTCCGTGCGGGAACCTCTCCGCTTTGCCCTCCGCACCCCTGTGGCTGCGCTCTCCTCCGTGGCTCCGAAGCTTCCCCCCTCTGCCACCCGCAGTCTCTGCCCGCGAAGGGGCTCCTAGTGTGTGGAAACCTTTCCTCCTTCACAGCTCCCTCCCACTGGTGCAGGTGCCGTCCCTTTTCTTTTGTCTCTGTTATTTCTTTTTTCTTTTGCCCTACCCAAGTACGGGGGGAGTTTCTTGCCTTTTGGGAGGTCTGACGTTTTCTGCCAGCGTTCAGTGGGTGTTCTGTAGGAGCAGTTCCACGTGTAGATATATTTCTACTATATCTGTGGGAAGGAAGGTGATCTCCGCGTCTTACTCTTCCGCCATCTTCTCTCCTCCTATCACCTGAATTTAAAATAGAAAGATTACTCTAGGGATTATCTGGGTAAGTTCAGTGTAATCACAAGGACCCATAAAACTGGAAGAGAAAGATAGAAAATGAGGTCAGAAAAACTTCATGTGAGAAAGACTGACCTGGTTTTGAATTTAAAGAAAGAAGCCATGAGCCAACGAATAGGAGGATAATCTAGAAGTTGCCAAAAACAAGAAAATGCATTCACTGCTAGAGCTAGAATGCAACCATGCCTACACTTTGATTTTAGCCCCTAAGCCCGGTGCTAGACTTCTGACCTACAGAAATGTAAGATAATAAATTTGTGTTGTTTCAAGCCATAAAGATTCTGGTAACTTCTTTCAGTAGCCATAGGCAACTAAAATACTAGCTATGGCTGTTTGAGTGATTACTATATGCCAGACACCATGCTAAATGCTTAATATCCATTATATTATATTTAATCAATCCAAAAGGCAATAGAATGTTACAATTATCCCTATTTTATGAACAAGGAAATTGGGGAGGAGCTAATGTAGGTTGGGCAAACTATGCAAAATAACACAAATAGGAATTATAAGAGCTGAGGCTCAAATTAAAGACTGACTACAACATTTATGCTTTAAATTTATTATTATTCAATTCAGTTTTTACCAAACTTGCTTGGCCCTAAACCTTTTCATTTCTCTCCCAGTGTAGCTGTTTATTTTGGGAAACCCTAGTACAGTAGAAAGAGAGTACACTTAAGACTAAAAGATCCTAATTCCAGCTTTGCTACTAAATACCCATATAACCTTCGCTAAGTAATCCTGGATTTCTTGGCCTCAATTCCTTCAGGTATTGATGTCCCCAGAACAGTGCCTGCTGTCCTGGGGTTTTGAATCCATTATTTAGCTTTATTCATGCCTACAGTTAAAAGTGTTTTGCGTCCATCATCTTACTGCATTACTTACAACAATTCCCTGAGGATCAATAAATAGGTATCATTATTCCCGTTTTACACATATAAAAACATTGCAATACAAAATTCTTACAAAATGCTTTATTTTCTATACCAATCTAAGCACTGATAAAAGCAATATATTGCCAGTCATCAGTGTATACTTTAATCAAAAACATTAAAGAAATGTAATTGACACACGTACTTTCTTAGTTTTCTTTTGTAACATGTTTGATGTGCTTATATCTGGAGAAGGAGTTCAATAAAAGATTACCAATAGAATGATATTTCTTTTACTTGGGTGATGCTAAACTTGGATTTTTTTTTTTTTTCTTTTTTTTTTAAAGCACTACAGGAAATTCTGGCTAGAAGTCAAGGCTCTAGAATAGCCTTAGATATGGTCACTTAACCTCCTCTAGAAGCTTATGATTTTGCCAGATAAATTGAACATAGCTTTGAATGTAATTGTATTTATTAATTGACTAGAATAGTAGGCAGAGCTGTAAAACAGAAATAGAATTGATTTCCAAATCAAATTACCTGGACTTCAATTTCTACTCTACCGTGATTAACATTGTTACCTTTAGTAGACAATTTCAAGTTATATAATCAATCAGGGTCAGTTTAATCATCTGTAAAATGAGTATAATCAGTGTTCTTTGAGCGTTCTCAGAACCTTATAGGTATCTAAGCATTTCATCTCATTACCCATATACCTATAAAACCGGTTTGGACTAAGAGCCTTTCCAAAGTTTTCTAGTATTTAAATGTTCATACTTCAATTTTAGCTGTTTGCCTATTTATCCACTGGATTCTAAGTGTCTTAAAAGTTGAGATGATGTCTTATTGAAAGTTTATCATCAGCATCTAGCATGTGGTCTGGCCTCCAATAGGCGCTTGTTAAATATTTGTTGAATACATGAGAATCTTCACTGAATATTACTTGGCTGACTTATAATGTCTGCTTTTGTGTAGTTACTTTTAAAAATCAGTGATGAGGAGAGAAACTTTTTTAAAAGATACAAGATGCACTGTCCTATTCCATCTGTTGATTTTTGTTTTAATTTTTTCCTTCTTTTTCTGTAAGCAACTAATCATGAACTGAATCTAACATTTAAGTAAATATCTATATTTTTATAGAGTCTATGCATAACCACAATGATGACTTTGATTAAACATGCTTAATATTTCTGATGTAATATTTACTGTCTTTTTGTGGTAAATAAATCTTTCAAACACCTCCTCAATATTAATATATCGATTCAATATTCATAGTGTTTGTGAAGCCTAATTTATTTTCCCAATCTGGCCTAGAGAGACAACATTTGGAACTAACAAGATAAACCTTATACAGATTTGTGTAAAGTGTAACAAAATAAATATTCAAAAGACTTCTAAAATCATGTAAAAACCCCTTTTCACTTAAAACTGACAATTCATTACTCTTAAATTGTGGATACTTGAGTGGGATGTCAGTTTCAGTTATAAAATTAACTCACTAGTGCCAGCCACTGTTATCATCTTGTCCTAGCTCAGAACAAAGAAAGCAAGACAGAAGAAATTTCTTTTGAATTTAGAAGTGGTTTGGTGAGATTAACCAAACAATAACAAAGCAATAAGAGTCAACAAACACAAGGAACATTAAAAAGCTATGTTTTATTCCAGGGTATATCTTTGAAGAAATGTATAATTGAATTTTCAGAATCATGCCCATTTTCTCCACACTCTTTTATTTCCAGTCTTATTTTGTCTGATTTGTGCAATACTTTACGAAAGAAAAACCACCAGCCATTTCAAATAGACTCCTGCAGATATGCCCTGCTATATGGCAGCATGAAGCAATGCCTTCTCTAAAGTGTACTCTCTGTAAATTGATCAGTGCATCTTTCTTCTTTAGGATTGTGCCCACTGAGCACTGTTGCAAAGACTTAATTGTTTTGAAAGCTTCACAAGCAATCCAAAGGGAATTCTCCAAGTACCTCCCCTAGCAAGAGTCCTTAAACTTCAATTAATACTATTGGGAGTTCCATGTTTAAAAACTTGAGTGCTTTCAAATGATTTGCCCTTTGTCAACATTGTTAAACTTTACACTATTTTAAGAACATATGTGTATTTAAGAAATAAGGGAAGATAAGTCAGCTTATTTCCTTAGAGTTAAGAAAAGAAGAGAAATAGAAATTGTCCCAAAATTCTTTAGGGTCTACTTTGGTAACAATGAATAACACATGCATTAGTTTGGAATCAAGAGAAGTAATGATTTAGACGCTGCTCTGAGGGATTAATAACTGTGACAATTGATTACACAGATTTAAAAGAATAGATTTTGTACATGGAAGAGGTTTTAGAAATCAACTATCTCAATTTACAGATAAGGGCACTGAGACCCACTGGAGTTGAATGGTTTCGGAAGCTCATAGAGATAGTAACAGAGGGAGTCACGTAGACATGTGTTTAAAATCTGTTTCTTTCCTAGTTGGAGGACTTCTCAGAGCCTCCTTTCTTCAGCCTTTTGAGGTGAGTTGTGTACCTTCTGATGTTCAGCCCTTAAGACATTTAAGCATCAGGCTGGGTTCCTGTCAAAGGTGAAGTGTTCATCTCATTAATTCCTTTCCCCTTCTGCTTTACTTTTTGTCTGGAGTTCTTTCAACTATAACACATTTGCTAGAATTGGTTCAGTATTTCAATTAAATATTGTCATAATTCAGGCTTATAATTGTGGTTAAACTTTTGGAAATGTTTGCATTAAATTAGGATGAAAACTATGCTGGGAGAGATTCAAAGTCATGTTGTATAGAAGAGACCCAGTGACTGTTTCATAGGAACTTCAACTGGTGTGTTTTTCAGATTCCCTCTCTGATAATTTTCCATCTGTTACAAATCAATTATTTGATGTTTCTAACAATGGTTAATTCAATGTTTTGGCCAATTATATTAACACATTAAATTGGTGTCAATAAGTGCCATGTAGTTTCTAGACAACTACTATGGAGTGTAATGATGCAAACAGAGACCAGACCTAGAAATTACTTTTAAATCTTTATGAAAGTGCTCTTTTGGCCATTTGCTTAATCTGCACTATATTAGAAATAGTAAATTCTGTTGTAAGTATCAATCATCCCTTTCAGTTTAAACTTTTTTAAAATAAAGTTAAGTACAGATAGTTAAAGGACTGACTGTGACAGAGCAAGGACAAAATAATTGATCTGTAATGTATTTTCCTAGAGCCAAATGGAGTTGACTAGTGGGCTGATGGCAGTAGCAATTAAAGCAAGAAATTCTTAGAGGTGAAAATAAAGCGAGAGTCTTCCCGATTTCCAACTGACTTCCTAAAGACTCTTTACTAATTTCTTCTCAAGGCTAGATAAGAGTTAGGTATAGCTAAGAGATAGGGGCTAGGTTTAGCACTAGAAACACCTGAAATCCAAGTTAGCAGGATCCAAAGTATATGTTTCACCTTATACTGTATTTTGTTGTTTAGTTTGTTTTTTCTTTTTATTTTGGCAGAGTGAAAGAGTTAATAGGCCATATATTTCTAGTGAGCCTCCAAAATGTTACTTTATTAAATTCTGTTGTAAATATCAATCATCAATCATATGTAATATCAATCACTTACAATAAATTGTAAGTGTATTTTGCTGTACACCTGAAACACAAAATTGTAAATCAATTATACTTTAATTTTTAAAAGTGTATTTTAATGTTCCTGTCCTATGAAGATCATGTGTTAAACCTCTTATCGTATGTGGCTTCATTTCTGTGGAAAGCAATTATCAGTGGATCCTGTTTTAAACATATTCTCTTTTTGTTAGCTTTCTTACCCTTTCTTGGTCAGAGTGACTATCCCAAACTATTATTAAATTCAGAAGCTAAATTTTACTTTATTTGCCCCATCCCAAGACTGAAGGACTAATTAGTGACCAATGGGTTTCATACTGTTTAACTATTTATTAACTTTTAATAAATAATCTTCATGATTTTGAGTTTTATTGATTACATTTACATTGATCCAAGGATTAGATTATGGATAAGAGGAAAATTCCAAATACAGAGTGAAGTTCCTTGGTATGGATAATATATAAATGTAAATAAAAGCATTTATCTTAAAATGTAAGAAGAGAATTTATATTTAATTCATTCAGAAGTTGTTAATCAAAATATTATGATTTTAAAATAAATGAACTATATCTAAACATAACTTTTTTTTTATAAATTTATTTTTTGGCTGCATTGGGTCTTCGTTGCTACGTGTGGGCCTTCTCTAGTTGCAGCCAGCAGGGGGGGCTACTCTTCGTTGCGGTATGTGTGCTTCTCATTGCGGGGGCTTCTCTTGTTGTGGAGCACAGGCTCTAGATGCACGGGCTTCAGTAGTTGTAGCTTGCGGGCTCTGCAGCACAGGCTCAGTAGTTGTGGCGCACGGGCTTAATTGCTCCGTGGCACGTGGGATCTTCCCGGACCAGGGATCGAACCTGTGTGCCCTGAATTGGCAGGCAGATTCTTAACCACTGTGCCACCAGGGAAGTCCCTAAACATAACTTTTAAAGAAAGAAAGTGTTAACTTTTTTGTGTTTTCATACAAGTAAGCATTAAAAACTGAATTGAAAAACAGAATCAAAGAAGAATATAATTGATATTTTGACTCTTTTCCAAATATCTCAACCAAAATATTTGATCAAATATCTTTCTTCTTAAGACAGAGTTACGAAGTGAGAAAAAAACAATTTGATTATACAAAAATGCCCTGATTAAAGAAGAAAAACTCTTCACAGTCCTTTAAGGACATTCTAATTACACAAAGAATTAAGATGGCTGCTTTAGCATTCACTCAAAGGCTGTATTAGAGATAGATTGAATTATGATATTTGTATCAGGAACTTTGTAGGTAGAAAGGATTCCCATGCAAGCTGCCAATTTGGGTATGATATATAATAGAATCCACACTGCTGACTGTGGGATCACACAACCTTGTTCTTCTGTATAAATGTTTTTATCAATAGTAAAATTGCCAGATGCCACTGTCATCTGGATTTTGAATTCTTTCGGGACACCAGATTGAGTGGGTAGATACTGAGTGAGTAGAAACTCTAATACTTGTGACCATTCCTTAGTGAGTTTGCTTGAAGAAGCAGGCACTTGTATAAGGATTGGCTTATAAAAAACTCTAAATCTGTTCCCAGCCACCTTTATGGAGACAGACATTACTTATTTTCTTAAGAGACTACTAGTCTTGCCAAGTCCTATATTGGAAGAGACGTAGAGATAAGTCCTGAATGACAGTGTTCAAAAGTTTAAGGAACATTGCTACTACATTAAGTTTATATTACTTTATCAGACTTTGTGTCTCTACCATGGCAATTGTATTGTCTTTCATTTAAGAATGATAGTGTTGTGTAGTGCCATAAAGCAAATTTGATTATTTTTTTGGAGATCATACCACAAATATCAAACAATTCTGTCCAGTTATGTAGAATTAGAACGTAAAAGTTACTAATCATGCTATTTGATAATGTACAATACATTTCTTTGTCAGTAATATAAATTAATTTTATTTAGTGGTGTCTCCTTAGCAATGGCATCACAATTGCTTTTGTTCCCTGAGGCACTGCTTCATACTGGATTTCATTTTGGCTAGATAAAAGATAGACTAAAGGATTTTAATATAATACATAACAGTGATGACATGGAGTCATCACTATAAGTTCTTGTACCATATAAACAGGGAAAGAAAGTAATAAATCAATTGTTATTAAATGAAAGAATAAGACTGATACAAATTATAAGTCCAGAAATCCATTTCTGCACACTAACATTAAAGTAAATAAATACTAGCATGCATATATCTGCCTAGTTAATGAAAAGGAAAATAATTATAATTATTATAAACATATATATGTTTATATATAAAAATATTTATTATAAACATATATATAGTATCCTTTAAAGAAAGAGAAAAAGCATATAATGTAAATGTACTTAGATATATACCAGAATCCATAGATGATTATTCTTGTCACATGGTTAAATACATCACCTTAGTCATGGAACTTCCGGGACATCTTTAAATGAAAGATTGAGGTCACAATGGTGCTCTTGACTGATTTAAAACTAATAATATCTGGCATATTAAATATCTTAGCTGAAATGCTACCATCATATAAAAATCTTTTGTCAAGTTTGGTTAATATTTTATAGAGTGAAGTGCATAGAAAATAGTTTTGAAAATAAAATTTCTGCTTTTATTTTTCTGGAGAACAGAACAACTTTAAGCTAAATAAAATGTATTTCTTATTTTAGTAGGCATACTAAAGATATAAGCATACATTTAGAAAATGGTCATATACTGTCACAGTGGCATCAAAAGTCAAAGATGCTTGTGCTGTTGTTCAAAGGCAAATGTGGGCTTGAATAGTAGTAATGTGAAGACTTAACTTAGTTTTCTGATCTTTTAACTGGGTTACTGGAGGCTTACATATTTTGGATCCAGTTTCTTCATTTTTATTTGATTAAAAAAAATCCCTATGCTTAATGGAACTAAATTTCATAGATAGATAAGTCTAAAAATGAAAAATTAATAAAAGAGGATTAATCATAGCATTTCAGTAATTCATTGGTATATCTTAGCCTCGAATAGTTTTTCCTGTTCCAATACATTGCTAATAAGTTATTATCACAAGCGCACATAAAAATATAATCTACGAATAATGCTCACCTAGAAAAGTAATAACTTTTTTACAATTTAATATATATTTGAGAGTGTATTTTAGAATTAGCAATAACATCTTATGCCCATATTGTACTTATGTACCAAAGAAGTTTGTTAAAATAATTTATAAATTGTATGTTTTCTAGTAGAATAGTTAGCAATGAATATTTTAAAAATTATTACAATTGTGGTAATGACCTTACAAATACTGGGTTAAAGCATGAAAAGGAGAAATGTGTTAAGTTCTGAAGTGATGGATTTCTCTTTGAGGTAAAATAACAGTTTATAAGGTGTTTAGTTCAAATGTGAATTCAAAAATTGGGTGGATCCTAAATGACACTGCATTTCCAAGTAGAAAAAATTGACAGTATCTGACCAAGCAATTCATCACATAGAGTACAGATGCTAAAATTACAGTAGCTATAATAGATTTTGGTTTCTTGTAAGAATGAATGATTCTGAATATTTTTTGAATTAAAATGTACTTCAACTATATTTAAGAAGTAATTCTTATGGGAAAAGATGAATAAATGCATGTCTTGGATTCTTCAGAATTTGTTACATTTAAAATCACACTGATCACATACTGCGCTCATATTTTATCATCTAGAAATAAGTACTGGGACAGTGGGCTCTGGAATGATGATGTCCAGCCTTGCCATTACCATTGGGTCCTTAAACTTGTGTGTGCCTCTATGCTTGCCTCTTTCAAATCTAAGGCTGTGAAATAGGAGTAAGAAGACCTTTTCATCCTTAATTTCCCTGGGCATGCAATTAAAATATAAATATTTATAATTTTTAAAGAAAAATAAACACTATTATATTTTCCCATTTTTGTTATGTTATAGTTAAAAATGAAATATAAGAAGTTTATATCTCATTTTTAGGAAAAAGATCTTTGAAAAGACACTCATCAAGTATTACAATGTCTATTGTGGCTAGGAGGCAACTTTAACCCCAGGATCCCATCATGATGGTCGTTTCATCTTCTATAACCAATTGCCTATACTAGAAATCAATGAAATTCATTGTTCATTCAATAATAGTGTTTTCAGCACTTAGTTTGTACCATATATAGTGTAGGAGCTAGGGATTCAGCATTATAAAGATAGCCTCAGGAGGCTTCTCTCACGGAGCTTACATTCTAGTGAAATGAGATGCATAATAAATAAAAATAATAATAAGAAGAATAGTATCAATCTGTCTTAAGTAATTAATAAATAGTACCTGCTATTATCAGCAGGAGGAGGAGAAGGAGGAGGAGGAGGAATGGTGATAGGCTCTTAGGGGAATAAATATCAAGGCTATTCCTTATTTTTGGATCATTTTGTTTCTACTTATTGTGTATGAAATCCAAACTTCATTTTCAAACTTTAATTGTGCATTGATAATATGCTTTGGATAATTCCATATGGCTGCTTCATTGATACCTCAACAAATACACAGATGTCATCATCAGATGATTTTACTGTAGAAAAAATGAGCTTTAAGTTCAGATGGAGCTGTGTTAAAATCATTTACTTATATATTATATGAAGATTAAATAGGAAACATTTTAAAACACTTTAACACTACTTAGCTATAATAATGGTGATGGTGATGGTGATGGTGATGGTGATTATATATTTTCTTTCACTATTCTCTGTTTTATGCCTTAATATACAACTACAGCCTACTAATAGATCTTGTTTCTCAGTTTGAATCTTTTCCCTTCAATGTATCTTTTCCAGAACAAATTAATATTAATTAAATAAAACACCTACATTTTGTGTGTAATAATTCTGTATATATTGAGAGATGAGTTAAGCAAATAAATGTGCTTTCCATCTCTAGCTTCTATAATTGTGGTTACAGCTTAAATCTTATGTTTCCTTTTAAAAGTTATTAAAACATGCAAACATTCTTTTCCCACATTAATTGGAGCCCTGCCCTCATTTTCCAGTACATAGTTGGCTACCCTGCAAGTTAAATAACACTAGCTATTAAGATTCAAAACATTACATGTATCAGTGAAGGCAATTAAGATGATTTGAATATTATTAAATGAAAATGAACGATTTCTGTTTCAAAAAACTAAATAAATATGCTTAGGGATTTTTACATTGATAAATTGTCTCAAAAATAATTGGACAATTCAATATAATAAAGTGAATGCAATAAATAATTTTACTTCATAACAATAAATAATGTGCTTATTTGCATGATTGGGATAAAGGATGCCTTGTACAAATACTAAACAGAGACTAACAGGGGAAAACATAGATTATTATACTTCTAAACTTCTAGTTCATAAGTTATGACACTTTACTATGATTAAACCCTACTGTAGCATCCCGTATAAGAGTTCTTAATCCCCTCCTATTTACTGTGTGAGGAAATTCCCATATATCACATCAAAGAAAGCATAGGATTTCCACAGGATTTCACTCAGTGGCATACTGTATAGTTCGTTTGGAAGTAGAGAAATGGAAAACTAATTAAGCAGTCAGTGCATCAGCGAGGCTTTTTATTGGTTGTATATAGCTCAAATGTTTTTCTTCACTAGCCATGTTTTCTCTATAGCCCTTTGGAAAGACCTCAAGTACTCCAATGGCTATCCTATTGGAAGGACATAGGGAGAGCTGCAGGGCCAGAGAAGAATTAGCACCAGTGACAGTGGGCCATTGAACAATGACACTGACCTTCTGAACACTTGATGAAGAAAATGATAGTTCATGTTTGATGAGGTCTGGATGAGACAAAAAGGCAAATATGGAAAATTTCCTAGAAACTCGCTATTAGAAGAAATAAAATGGTGGCTGATCAGAATAAAGTAGTTCCTACTGTGAATAACATGGCCTTGCATTAAAGACATTCCAACACTAATCAAAAATATTTCTACCAATGAAATTATATTTAATTAGAATAATAAATATTAGGGTTTTTTAAAAATTTAATTTTATTTTTTTATACAGCAGGTTCTTGTTAGTCATCCATTTTATACACATCAGTGTATACATGTCAATCCCAATCTCCCAATTCATCATACCACCACCACCACCCCCCGCCGCTTTCCCCCCTTAGAAATATTAGTTTTAATTTCAGTAAATGGGGCTATATGCAGATACTATAAAAACTGAAATACAGATGTGTAATTTTTAACCATCTCAAGAAGTTGGAACTTTCAGTATATTTGTTCTCTCAATAGTTTCTTCCTCAGTATTTCTTCCTTTACATTGTGACAGTACCCCAGCTCGAGTAATCTCTCAGGTTCAAATCCCTATCTTCTTTTCTCCACCTCCTTGCCCTGGTCTGGTATCCAAGAACATCGGTCTGCTACTTGTTGATCCCACCTTTAGGCCAGCCCATATAGTCTGCCTTGCTTGCCCCGTATTCCTTTTCACTCTTTCTTGGATCATCCTCCTTACTCTGAAATTCAAAGATCAGTAATGTCCCAACTCTGAACCCACCCGTTTCCAATCTAAGGTCTACATTCTGAATTTTTGTATATCTATGTAGGTAATTCAGAAACCAATGACAAATACCTTTGTTCAACTGTGTAGCAGGCATCAGTGTAGGAGACAAAGATTTGATTTCTCAGTTTTCTGAAATTGATAGCAAAATGGACTTCTTCCCTGTGGAATTTTACCTTTGCAGGCATCTTTTCCATGGTAGTCCTAGACATATATGTAAAAGCTTGCTCTATTTTTCACCCGAGCAGAATCTAAATTTTAGATCTCAATTATTGCAAGATATGTTTTAAACTTCCAAAAGTTTATTTAAATTTTAAATGGAAAAAAACACACATAAACTGCATGGGAGTTTTCTCATTTTCAAAAAACCTATTATTTTGATGTCTGTAAACATTTTATAGGATAAATCCTTTGCAGATAGAGGGCATAGAAATATATTAAGGAGAGAAAATAAAAAGTCATAGCTATACCACTGAGAAAGGCCATATTAGCCTCCCTAATGACTGATATTATAAACAACAATCAGACTGACTTCAAAATGTCATTGAGTGCCTTTAGCCAAATTTGAGAAGAAAAATAAATTAGGTACTATTTACAGACTCATATTCATTACTAGTTAATGAGTCTTAATTATTAGCCATGACACACTAGTAACTGTGACATATGAGAACTTAAAATGTATCAGTTCCTTCAAAAAAATACTATGCCTAAGCCAAAACCCTCCATTGACTTTCTAAAGGAGTAAAAATGATTATCTTAAAATTTCTAAATTAGAAATATTTTTCTTCCTCTGAGTTCATGAATATACTATGTCTCATCTTTCTTTAAAATTCAGTTTTAATCAAAACTGCTAGATGAACAAATAGTTAAACCTATTAGTCTAGATTAGAATTCTCCAAAATTTTTTAGGGATCTAGTACCAAAGAGTTTGATCAAATTTGGGGTAAAAAGCATTTTAAACCCTGAAATTTTTATATACTTTTTATATTTGTATTGTAGAATTACTTTGTTTTTTATACCACTAGCAAGCTTTCACACTAGGCAATAAATCTACTCTCTATATATTTTTTCACTCTGTATTTTAAGGGCAACGGTCCCCAGCCTTTTTAGCACCAGGGACCGGTTTCGTGGAAGACAGTTTCTCCACGCATGGGGCCGGGGGCGGGGGGAAGGTTCAGGCGGTAATGCGAGCCATGCGGAGCGATGGAAAGCGGCAGATGAAGCTTCCCTCGCGTCACCGCCGCCACCTCCTGCTGTGCGACCCAGTTCCTAACAGGCCGTGGACCGGTCGCGGTCCGTGGCCCCGGGGTTGGGGACCCTTGTTTTAAAGTATGAGTTAATCCTTTAAGATTGTAGGATTCATATGTGTTTCTCTTCCTTTTGTATAAATATCAGATATAAAGTTACAGGCATCATTTGTTAACAGCTCTAAAAAACACCTCTCAAACTAGGGTTATAAATATAGAAGAGCTGAGATATTTTAGACTAGTATTTTAGACTTCGCCTTTTGCAGGTGAAAAAGGTTACGACAAAGCAGTTGAGGGATTTATCAAGGGATGGGTAACTAACTAGCTGCACAGCTGGGATCTGAGAGCTATTCTTGTGATTTTAAATCCAGTGTAGAACATTGCCTTCTTGTCGTGGCTTATTTGACCTTTGTGTTATATTGAGTTTAATCCTTACTAGGTATTCATGTTAGGGAGCCAGGGGGCTGGGGGGAAATCTGATGTTCTTCCATTTACAAATGTTTTCAAAGTGGAAAACAAGGGCAGTAATACTTTGAGTTATAAAACATAGAAAGAGATTTCTATACTTGAAATCTAAACAGAGATTTACTCAGTAATTATTTTATTAACTATGAGGTTAAAAAAGAGAATCAGTCCCATAGGGGATCAGTGCAGATGATACCTGTAAAATGGCATCAGAATCAGCACTTAAGGACACAGCTTTTGGAGTCATAGCATTCAAAGTCAACTAACTTTGAATCCCAGCTTACTAAATTCTTAACTTTGACTAGTTACTCAATCTTTATATGACTCAATTTTTTCATTTCTAAAATGGAGATAATAATCTAAGTTGAGAGTACAGAAATAAACCCTTATACTTATGGTCAATTGATTTTTGATAAGGATGACAATACAATTCAATAGGGAAACAGTAGCCTTTCCAACAAATGGTACTGGAACAACTAGATATCCACATGGAAAAGAATGAAGTGGGACGCCTACCACAGATTATATATAAAAAAATTTACTCAAAATGGATTAAAAACATGAAGGTAAGAGCTACAACTATAAAACTCCAACAAGAAAACATAGTAGTAAATCTTTAGGACGGTAGGTTAGGTAATGGTTTCTAAGGTGTGGCACCAAGGGCACAAGCATCAAAGGAAAAAAATAGATAAATTAATCAAAATTAAAAAAATGTTTATGCTTCAAAGGAGCCCATCAGTAAAGTGAAACAACCACAGAAAGGGAGAAAATATTTGCAAATCATGTATCAGATAAGTATCCAAAATATATAAAGAAATCTTACAACTCAACAATGAAATGTAGGGCTTCCCTGGTAGTGCAGTGGTTGAGAATCTGCTTGCCAATGCAGGGGACACGGGTTCGAGCCCTGGTCTGGGAAGATCCCACATGCCACGGAGCAACTAGGCCCGTGAACCACAATTACTGAGCCTGCGCGTCTGGAGCCTGTGCTCCGCAACAGGAGAGGCCGCGATAATGAGAGGTCCGCGCACCGCGATGAGGAGTGGCCCCCGCTTGCCGCAACTGGAGAGGGCCCTCGCACAGAAACGAACACCCAACACAGCCAAAAATAAATAATAAATAAATAATAAATAAAACAAACAAAAAAAAAACGGTACAAATAATTTGTTTTAAAAAAAAACAAAAACAAAAACAAAAAAAAACAATGAAATGTAAACCTGATAAGAAAATGGTCAAAGAATTTGACTAGATAGTTCTCCAGAGAAAATATACAAATGGCCAATAAGCACATACAAATTTTTTAGTATCATTAATCAATAAGTAAATGCAAATCAAAACCACAAGATGCCACGTAACACAAACTAAGATGGCTGTAACAAAAATGATGAACAATAACAAATATTGGCAGGGAAAGATGTAGAGAAACTGGAACTCTCATACATTGCTAGTGGGAATGTAAAATGCTGTATCTGTTGTGAAATATAGGGTGGTGACCATTCCTCAAATACTTAAACAGAGTTACCACATGACCTAGAAATTCTACTCCTAGTTCTTATATCCAATAGAACTAAAAACATAGGTTTACATAAAAATGCGTACATGATTGTTCTTAGCAGCATCATTGATAATAGCCAAAATGTGAAAACAACCCAAAGGTCCATTAATTGATAAAGAGATAAACAAATGTGATACATGCACAGAATGGAACATTATTTGGCCAAAGCAAGGAAAAATAGACTGATACGCTACAATATGGTTGAATCTTGAAACATTATACTAAGTGAAAGAAGCCAGACACCAAAACCACATAAGTTAGGATTTCATTTATATAAAATGTTTAGAATACGCAAATCCCTAAAGTTGGAAAATAGATTAGTAGTTGCCAGAGTGAGGGGAAATAGGGAGTTAATGCTAAGGGGTAATGTGTTTCTTTTTGTAATTATGAAACTATGGTGATGGTTGCAAAATTCTGTGAATACTCTGAAAACCATTCAATTGTACACACAGAAGGTTGACTTTTATGGTATTTGAATTATATCTCAATAAAAATGAAAAATAATCTACTTAAAAGGGTTGTTGTGAGAATAAAATGAGATGTTATATGAAAAGGGAAGTATGAAGCACTGTACCTACTAAGCACTCATTAATGTTGATGACAGTAATGACAAAAACTTGGACCAACTGAGGCACATAAATAGGAAACACATTAGGATCTAAACTAAAACTTAGATATACCTATTACCTTAGTCACTCCTATCCAAGGGCTTCCAAAATGTCCTATTGAGGACCCAATGATAGTTAATACCAGAATCAGGCCATCTGTATGCCTGGAGACTGTTTATAGATATTCCTTATATGTTTCAGTAAACCGTGTATGGTCTCTTTCCTGGTGTAGGCCCTTCCTTCCTTCCTTAATTTCTTTTTTCTTTCTATCTTTCTTTCTTTTTTTCTTTCTTTCTTTTCTTTCATTAAAATTCATTAAAGGACTTCATGTTTTATCAAGGAAAGATATTTGTCCTTAAAAAGTTAGCTAGCTTTGGTAATCAGGATCCTTGACCCCTGGCAGTGTCAAACAGTGTCCCAATATTGACTTAACTTCTTTGGTCTTATGTTCTGTATCTGTAAACTGAGGATAATAATTCGTACGACTCACTGTTGTTTTAAGGGGAAGTGATATCATGCATTCAAAGCATTAGTGTAGTGCTTGTTGCATGGTAACTGCTCAATAAATGGAAATATTGTCATTATTAATTGTTATTAATTCTAGAAGAAGTTTTTTTCAAAGGGACCCTATTTCTGTTTGGATGTATGTTCTCTTACTCTTAAACTATTAAGGATATTTTGTTTTGGAACTAATTGTAGAACTTCTTAATACCGAAAGATCTTGTGTTCTGGACTTTCTGTATTCCAATTTAGTTCCTTTTCTATTCAGAGATAATTCAGAATTAAAAATGATAGAGTAAGTTGGCTAACTTCTACTCTGGGAGAGTGGCAAGATGAAGACTAGATTATGGAACTACCTGGCTATTCAGACGTGTGCTTGTCATTCTGAAGACATGTAAACATGCAGCCTTTCAAAAGTTTGAGCTCCCCTGGCTTGCTTTGGTACTGTCCATTGCACCAAGATTACACCAACATGTGCAATCTTGGTGCAATGGACAATTGGACATGTGAACGGGACACCCAGCGGGGTGGGAGCAGTTAGACTGTAGAAATTCCATATTAGAAAGTTTATTTCCATCTGACTTTCCAAGAGGACATATATTTCTTATTCTTAGGTAACAAAGGGAAGATGTAGAACACAGTATTGGGAAGCAAGAACCAAAGCAGTTTAAAAAAAAAGTCATTTAAAAAAATCCTAGTACAAGAGATAGGACTAGATATATGCTTCTATCTCACGGGTGGGATGAAGAGTAAGGAAGGAAAGAAAAAAAGACTTGGATTTTTAAAAAGATATTAAGTTTTTAGATAACTAAGTCAATATTTTGGACCGCAAATGGAATCTTGCTCTTAGCACTAGTCCATACAAAATAACCAAGTGACAAGAGGAGTAGACACAGCCTCTACTCTCTGCTCCCAACCTCATTTGTTTGCATCTCTCTCTTCCCTATTTCAGAATCCTATTAAGTATAGTGAGTGTACAAATATAAATGTAATAAATACCTCTCAAATAGTTTATTTGATTTATCATCACTGAAGCTATTTCTCTCTGTTAAGGCAAGTTTGGGAGTGGGTGTGTGGTGTTGAAGGTGTAGCATGCCTCATACCACCTCTGGTGCCATTTCAGAAGCTGACTGATGTTAAAGAGTGAGGGTGAGTCTATAAATTACTCACCTGATTAGATGTGAAGAACTAAGAACTAATTTATCTGTCCTACACTCAATTCCTGTTTCCATCCCTCCCTTCCTTCTGTCATTTTTTCCATAAGCCTTGACTAAGTACATACTCTACACAGGCCATTGCAGTATAATCTAAGGCCACAAAAACAGGCAATATATACATAGTAACGTTCTCACAGAATACCCCAGTTAATACCATGGAAGAAAAATGCAATATAAACTCTAAGTCTTGTGTTCTTAGATTATTACTGTTAAAGTAAACACTAACATTTTCATTTACTTCTTATTAGGTATAAATAAAAATCATAATTCTCAAAGGAGAACGTGTTTGCCTGGTTTTAGCTTCAGAAAACTTCCCTGGACTAGTCTAAGCCTTTTTGTTAAAGTTTTCAACCCCTTTTGTTCCTTTGTGTATAATTAGCAATGCCTTTGAAAGCTTGCAAACATTGGAGTTCAGGCTTGTCATTAATGGGTGATAGTCATTTCCCAGAAGTGCAGAAGTGAAAAAGCTGTCGTCTTTTGATATAGAAACTTCATCGCAAGATTTAATTAGCATTTTAAGTATAAGTCTTTTCAAATAAGTCTCCTACGTGCTTATTAAAAGCATTCCTATATCTTATTTTATAGTATAAAGATATTTCTGTGAAAAACATATTTTACATGTTTTCATTCTGAATGTAAATACCTGTATATTTTGTTATGAAAAATATCCAGGTAAAATAAACCTAGATCAAAGTTTAAAGATAAGCATATAATATTTTACCAGATATTTGGATAAATCATAATAATGCTAATGTGTATAATCAAGGAAAAATAATTCCCTACAATATTGAGTACTTCCCTATTCTCTAGTGTTTCTGTGCATATTAAAAAATCATGTTCAGTGTGATTAGTTAATGGCTTGTGAACAATTTTATAGAAAGTCTGGAGATTTTATTGCATATTTCAGCTTTTATGTATAAACTTCATGTGTCTTTTTATTCATCCAGATCCTCTTACTTATAGTTGCATTGCTAATTTTGTGTTTTACTACAGAAGTTTAAAGTGCTAATGTGAAAATTTTTCCTTGTAATAAAAAAATCTTTAAAAAATCAAAGCAAGTAGAAATCTGCAAAAACATTGCTGTGTGAGTCAGGTGTTCTGGGAGGATTGAAAGCTGGCATTCTGCCCACTTATGCAGGGTTTCTTAATTTCTTCTAATAAAAATAATGTGAGTATTCTCCCTAGCCATAACTACCTCACTGGTTTGAAATGCAGGAAGTGTAATTAGACTTGAAACTGAAAAGGAAGGTACCTTGGAGAGTCCTGGCTCTTATTAGCTTTAGAGCTAGGGACAAACAGATGCCACAGACTATTTGAGGGCCGTTTCTTGGATGCTGCTAATTGTTTACTGTGCTCATTATTCTGTGACATCTTAGAATCACCCAGGTGGGGAGATGTGAGACTAAAATTGCCAGTATCTGTGCTAAGACAAACTCACCCTTCCACAGTTTAACTACATTTTGGCCTAGGCAGAGGGATTCAAAAGCCATTCTGACTTTTATGAACAACATTAAGGAAGCACTTGACACTGGTCTTAGGTTAAAAACGGGACCTTCAGTATATTATTTCAGATTCTTTCCCATTGCTATCTCAAATACATAGAAAAATGTTTGTAAGAAGAAATAAGATCAAGGACAGGCCCAGCCCTTCCCCATGTGAATTTAAATCAATAACCCGAAAACTGCTTTAATTCATTGGATGTGATTGCTTATTGACAGGTCTTCCAGTCTCATTATGAACAATAATTAAATACTTTTTTTTCAAGTTTGGATATCTTTTTTTAAATACTTTTCTAAATGTAACTTTTCCTTGGTGTACCTGTTTCATGAAAGTGGTAAGTGTGTCATCTAGTTCTCAATTCCTCACTTGCCAAGTACTGGTTTTTGCATACCATAGATATAGAATAAGAAATTCAGTCCTCTTATTGGGGAAGGAGGCATGAAATTTGAGTTTGAGCTAGATGAATTTTTATACATCTTTCAGTTTTCAATTCTGTGATTTTAATCATTTGATTTGGTTTTGTTGATTCACTTATCAATAATCCAGTTTTCAAATAGAAAATAAGTGTTTTATAAACTAATTGATCAAATGCAGTAATATTTGATCTCTTCACATGTGCAGTGATCAATTAGGGTATGGATTTAGACTGTGGGTGAGTCCATATGTGTGGGTGTAGGGGTAGACCAATTATGATGAGTAAAAGATAACTTGCAGAACAATAGGAATCCTTTGAACAATTTTCATACTCCTGTTGCCCAAGAAATGAAGCAAAATATAACTCTTGAAACAAAAGAACCAACAGAGTGAAAAGGAAGGTATTAGCTGCTCATAAGCCAAGGTGGAGGAAACAATAGCCAATTAAAGACAGTGTTAGGATAGATATACAGTAAGGAGGTAATGAATGGAATTACTTTCAGTCGCCTTTAAGGGGCCCCATGGAGAAATTGAGCCATTTGATTTCACTGATTTGACTAAAGCATAAAGACAGAATGGTTTTATGGTTAAGGACACAAAAGAGTAACAATATCCAGGAGAGTAAAGAAAATCACTTTAATTAAGCTGTTGTTAACCCTTCTGTTTATTCATTTCAAAACTTTATCTTATTTAAATATTTGTTGTTGTTTCTAACAATAATAGCAAACAGTTTGTGTTCTGTGTGGTTATCAAGTTGAGTCAATTTTTACTTCAGGGGAAATATCTCCTTTGTTTCACTGAAAATTATATTTTAATGAAATAACCTATAATTATCACTATGCTAAACAAACTATATCTTCTGGGGAGTTTATCAAATGGTGATTTCTGTTTTGAATTATCTATCTGTGATACAACTGCTAGTTGAACAAAAAGATCAGCCCTTTTATTTTTCTATTTATTTAACAAAAATTCCAAAATTAGCCAGTGTGACAGCTTATCAAACAACAGTAGAAGTTTAATGTTTGTAACAATTAAATAGTAAATCAGGTATTTCAATCTAGACAAAGTTATGGAAATCATTTTATTATTGCATCTAACGTGTAACATAAAATTAAGGTGGCAGTTTTATGTTCTGAATGGAATGTAATTGAGGAAAAACATTTTTGTAATGAATAAATCCTACCGTAGTGGTATTGATGATATGAATTAATGTGTGTGATTTACATTTGTTGAAGTAATGCTTTATACATAGAAGAAACTGAGGCCCAGAAAGATTGACGTTCCAGGGCCAAACAGCAACAAAGCTGAAATTATAATTTTTAAGTTCACATATATTGAATTGAGTTAAACAGGAGTAAATATTGTGGCATTTAACAAATGGTTACAAAGCATCTATGTAAGTACCTACCATGTGCTAGGTATTTTACATAAATTTTCTCCAATCTTTATAACCTGGCGAAGTAGGTAATATGGCTTTCAGATGAAATAGCAGAGCTTCTGAAGGCAAAGGAAATATCCATAATCACATAGTAAATGTTAGCAAAAATTATTCCTGTGTCTCCTTTAGATCTAGATTGAGAACCACTGAAACTGACTCCTTGGGAAGAACTCAACATGTTTTGTTTTGTTTTTTTTTCTGAAGAAGTTATTTTTGGTATGTGGAGTAGATAACCTGTTATCTTGGGGAGGGTGGTGAGAAAACAGGGGTACTAAAAATAGTCCCTTCTAAGCCTTATGAAATTTCACAGTGTCTGTTTAATTTTTAAGGAACTAAAAATTTTGCACATTGAATTTGCAAGAAAAGTCAGCCATGAAAGATTCAGTGTTCTTATGAGAAACATTCTCTTCCCTAAATGAAAAAATAAATTCTCTGTTAACTCTCTTGAAAGGTCTTCTAATTGAGGAAGTCCATTCTTCCCTCAAAGCATGTGGGCAGTTCCCATTAATAATAAAGCCCTTAGGGGAAAAATAATTCCCTAAAATGCTATAAAATGCCCAAATAGGATGAAATCTTCTGCCAAGATTTGTACTGACTCTGAGTTTTGATATAAGCAACTCACTGTGCCTTCCACAGGACTTAGGAAAATTTATCAGCAGTTACTCAAATAACTGAATTAAATGGAAAAGAGCAAATGTGAAAGTCAACAGATTTAAATTGCACCTTCTAACTACAAAGCAAGGTTTACATCTGTTTATTTAGATGACAGTCCATCTTGGTGCCATGCTTTAGGATCCAAGAGCTTAGGAAAGTGAGATAACAGCGCTCTTGAATTCCACAGGAAGGCAAAATGTTTGGAAGAGAATATTCCCAAGCTGTGCTAATATGAAAACATCTGTAGGTTACAAATTAATTTTCTTCACCGATTTTCTCCCTTTGGAAACATCTGCAGCTGAAATGTATTTCTCTAAAATGTAGATTACAGAGGTCAACTAGTTTATCAGCCATTCTAAGAGGCTGCTTTCTACAGTACACAGATATAGCTGAAATAGCAAGATTAAGTGCAAACCCTCAAAACCACAGGCAAAAAGCAGTTGGGTGAAGGGAAATATTCTTTCAAAAAGAATATATTAGTACTAAAATAATTCAGTAGGGAACTTACTTGAGATCTGCCACATTATTTCAATAGAGGAAAGTCACATGATACTCATTATATTCAAGAAATGTTTACAGTAATTTTCTTTCCCACATACATTTTTATAGCAAAAACGTACCCCTTCAAATTTAAGTCAATAATCAAATGAAAATAAATTGAGCAAGCAAATGCACCTTGCAAAATCTTTGTTTAAAATGGTTTATTTGTAGGTTTATACTTAAATATTCCGTATGTTTTCAAATACACAGGCATAATAGCAAATTAAGGAAATGTAAAAGTAGAAATCTGTGCAAAGGCCTAATTAAGGTGAACCTTACCAAACAATTAGCAATTACAATTTATTTTAGCATGAGATTTAAGATTCTGTAGGGAACTTGCATGCAAAAGTCTGAATTTTTGGTGATATCATCAGCATATAATTATAGAAGAAACTATCTATAGTTCTTATTATTCTAGTATTCTTATTAAAAGCTAAATTTGCTGTGAAGCAGATAGTTTCCCCTTCTAATTATCCTCCTTCTTATCCATCCTTCTAATCATTCTCCTTTTTTTTTTTCCTGATTCCTTTCTGCATCCAACCCTTATCGTCACAAACAAAAGCCTCTCATAAAATATCTGCAAATTTGGGGATCCTGTTATCTATATACTATTTAGAAGAAACATTTTCTTAAAGCTTGAAACATGTTACACTGTAAGAAGGATTCTAATTGAAGAGAACTCTTTTGAGAATCCTTTATAGGTAAAAAGTGTGAGTGTGATACAAAGGCAAGATGAGTCCATAAAATAAATTTCTTATAAGATTACCACCCATCTTTTGCCATTATGAGTATTTTCTGTTGTTATTATATTTACTGGATGTTACCTGTCATTCTCATGAAACTCCAGAAGTTTAATTTCAGGCTGGAAATCTAATCTAATAATTGCTCCCCACCCACTATTTATTCTTTATTGTGGCAAGAAGATGTGAGGTCTTAAGGAAAATGCTAGCAGCCATGAGCATAGAGCCTTTGTACAAGACTCTTACCCTTTTTTGAGGTGATGCATTTATGAGTAGGAAAAAGAAAAATATTTATGCATACAGCCAGAATTGAAGGCAGTAGGTTATCTTGGTAGAAAGCTGCAAAATAATATTTTACTAGAGGGTAAAGAGTACTTTGAAAATCTTCATTGAAACTATGAGGTTTTCTATCTATATCAAAGTGCTTGAAGCTCATTTCAAAGGAGTTTAAAAATAAATAAACAAACAAATAAATAAATATTTGCAAAAAAATTCCCCTAGAACCAAAAGTTGTCAAATTTGAACAGAGAACAACAAAAGAAAAAAATCAGCCAAGAATATTTGTTCTGCCAATACTAGCTTGTGTATATTGTTAAAGGATTCATTTGGGTAATTGGGAACATTATAGTTTTTATCTCTAGACATATACTTTTAAATGGATTAAAGTGATAATTTTGTTAACCCTATGAGGATGGTATAAAATGTACTTCAAAATGAAGCCATTCTTTTTTGAAATATGAACAAAAGTACATTTTATTAAGAAAGCTATCAATTAAAAGATGAAAGATTATAAGATCTCTGTATATAAAAGTTGTTATTTTTTATTACGAAAACATATCCTCAAAGCTTTACACCTTGATATCTGGGGGGCGTTTTGAAATATGACCTTAAATATGCCTCTATTATGAAATCCTAAAGTTTAAAGATATTGCATACTTCTAAACTGTAATAACTGGAAAGCAAATTGATTTTATATTATTAGCTACCGTGGTAATCTTGAAATATTTCAAGACAAAACATACTAAAATTAACATATTTGGCTGTTATGAAAAGGTTTATCTTCGTATAGAACTCATATGAAAGCTTCAATTTCTGAAGCAAGTTTTAGAAATAACTTCATATTGAGATTTACATTAGTCTATTTAATGTTTCTAAATTGGGTCATCTGAAAATAAAAGAGAATTTTAGTCTTCTTACACTTTGTCTTTAAAAAGAAGATTTTCAGTGGAAAAAAATCTGAAGTTTAATTCAGTATTCCATCTGAAGATAGAGGAAAAAATATATATATAGCCCAAAGAAATGTTGTGAATGCCATGTTAAAAACTTGACATGTCTAAGATTTTTGTGGAATGCTTTGGAAAAGAACAAGAAAATTATGTTAAGATACTGGGTTGGCCAAAAAATTTGTTCGTGTTTTTCCATAAGGTGTTACCGAAAAACCCAAGCGAACTTTTTGGCCAACCCAATATTTGTCATAGAGAAAAAAGAAATTCTTTATAACTTTTGATAAACTAGAACTTTTTTCATGTTTAGAGATCTTAAACTCTTGAACAAGGGGGTTTGTTGTATAATTATCATGGTGCATTTAATTATCTCTCCACCTATAGTGTCAGCGTAAGGGTCATCAGGAAAGTCCCCATTTCTGTAAATGTCTCCTCTGGTTGCTTGGCCTCACTAAAAATAGCTGGGCTTGAGCTGACCTGCCGGTAGGTCTTGTCTTATTGAAGGCACCCTAAGTCTTTAAAAACAATTCTCTTTTCTTAGATACCAAACTCCTTAAAGGCTGTCAACCTATTTCCTTTCAGTCTTCTTTTTATATTAATGAATGGGGGTGGGGAGGGACATCTTTTATCCTCACTTTGGTCCTTAGTCTTTATCCCAAGGCAACTAGAAAAAGAGATAACTCTCACCACTCATCATTCTTTACACAATTTTATAATTTATTTGATGGCTAATAGGATGTGCATATGTTATACTTGTTGCTGTTTTCAAACTTTCAGGATTGTGTTGTAAATCTCATACATTGCTATCTGGCGATAGAGCCATTTATTTCATTGACTCAGGCATATCTCTTTTTAGAGAAACTCGCTGATAGATATGATATTGATCCTATACTCCTTTTTATTGTCCTCACACTATTGTGGCTAAGACCAAGGTGACATATGGTCAAGCAATAAATATTTTAAATATACACTGACTTCTTAGAGTTATTAATCCCTTGAATTGGTTCTTGGTGCTAACTTCAATTAATTTTATATCTTCTAAGATGTCATGCATTTCATGATTATTTCCAGCAATTTCTCATCATTCACAATGATAACTTTGATGAGTTTATTTAATTAAAATGACATGTTTTCATAATGGAAAATACTTTTTTAAAGTAAAATGAGATAATTTGATTTTACTGTTACAAACATTACCATAGAGCAAAGGTTTTCACAGAGTAGTCCCTGGACCAGCAGTATCAATATCACTGAGAACCTGTTAAAAATGAAATTTTTCAGGCTTGACCCCAGACTATGAATAAGAAACTCAGGGTGCGGTCCAGCAGTCTGTGATATAACAACCTCTCCATGTGATTTCTAATTTATGCCAAAGTGTAAGAACCACTGCTGGGAAGGATAATTGAAAGCAGTTTATCCAGAGATGGATAATCTTTGCTAAACAACTTTATGAGGGAAGCATATTTAAACTTATATGTCCTAATAGATTTTTTTAAGTTAAAGAATACATTAACTACTGATATTGTTAGAAGTGATTTGAAATCATTTATTGATTTAAAAATTATTCAACGATTTCTTTACCTTCCACCCACCAAATGAAAATATAATAGTGAGGCCAGACTTTTTCTGATGTTTGAAATTATCTGGAGAGGATGATTTTGAAGTCATTTCTAATTTGAGTTAAGAAGACCAAAAGCAGTAAATTATTGCCCTGAGATCACTACATAAAGTTTAAATAAAATTCAGGCCATGACAGACCATGGTATATTTTCCTATAAATATAAGACTTATAAAGCCACCTCTGTCAAGGCTCAACAGAATGTTTACATTGGATATGGACTGTCTGCTGTGGCAAAATCATCCCCAAATAATTTTTTATTGTTCTTGTTTTGTAAAAGTAATGTGTGTTATTGTAAAAAGTATTAATATTAAACTAAAACCACAGATAATTCTACTCTATTATCTTTTCTACTTTCTTGGTCATTAACAGTGAATTCCCTGCCCCCAAAGAATATATATGTTGAAGTCCCAATCACAATACTTCAGAATGTGACTGTGTTTGGAGATAGGTCTTTAAAGAGGTGATTAAGCTTAAGTGAAATTATGAGGGCAGAATCTAATCCCATATGACGGATATCTTTATAAGATAAGATGATTAGGACAGGCACAAGCACAGGGGAAAGACCATGTGAAGACAGAGATAGAAGACAGGCATCTACAAGCCAAGGAGGGAGCCCTCAGAAAAAACCAAACCTGCTGACAACTTGATCTCTGAATTCTACCCTCCAGAACTGTGAGAAAGTTACTTTCTGTTGTTTTAGCCACCCAGTTTGTGGTTCTTGGTTATGACAACCCTATCAAACTAATACAGTCACTAGTGATTATTGTAGTTGCTCCTTCTTCTTCTAAGGCCATAAATGGCTACTTCTGGTTCCCTGCTGGAGTTTTCTCCAGATGGAGCTGCTGCTATTGCTATTGCTTACTCTCATGAACTTTTTTCTTTTTTCCTTTGACTCTTTCTGTTATGCTGCCATGGCTTTGAAAGTGTTTTGATTCTTTGATCATTCACCACCCTCACACTGTACCCCTTAACCACATAGTCATTATTGCTAGAGTTTCATATGTTACTTTCATCTTTCATCCTCACTGGATTGGTGTTTTTGTTTGTTTTTTGTTTGTTGTTTCGTTTTTGTTTTTTGTTTTGTTGTTGGGGGTTTTATTGGGGGGGAAGGAGTGGGGACTGCACCACACGGCTTGCAGATTCATAGTTCCCTGACTGGGGATTGAACCCAGGCCATGACAGTGAAAGCCCAGAATCCTAACCACTAGGCCACCAGGGAACTCCCTTCATCCTCATTGTTACTGCCATAGTTCATCATCTCCTCTCTGAACTATTGTAAGAATCTTTCTATAGGGTACACTTTCTCTAGGTCTCTTCTTACTCCAGCCTGGCCCCAGATATGTGGGTAGCATGAGTGTTCTAAAGCAGAGGTCTGATTTATCTCATTAAATCACTCATCCTCCTATTTTAGAGTGTGTTCAGTTTAAAATCCATGCTTTATTCCCCATTGATTACATGATGAACCCCAAATGCCCTAATATTGGAACCATGACCTGTAGAAAACAACTTCACTTTCTTTCATTCCCCCACATACTACTTATGCTCAGGCAATCCAAAGAGCTTTCCCTTCCTACCGGAATACACTTCTGATTCCTATTGTCTTCCCAAGTAATTATGAGACACATCTAGGATCCTCAGGTTGCTAGCTATGAGTGAATGAATTGTTATCTCTACAGAGAATAGAAAATAAAACTACACAGAAATCCCCTTCGAGGTCTAATTCAAACCCCACTTTCTCCTAAGATCTTCCTTAACAATTGTTGCACATGCTCCATCTTCTGAAATAATGTTAACTTTATCATTCATATAACAGTGTATAATGAACTGATTTGTTTCTCATATTGTTAGCTTAGAGTCACAGAATTATTATAGTATAGAACTGTATTAGACTAGAAAGAAAAACTCTATTATACTCAAAACTGCATATATTTTAGGGCCAGTATGTTTTTTAAAATGCTATGGATGCCCCCCCACCAAAGAAGCCAGAATTTCTTGTAATCTTCATTAGCTTAAAAAACTGAGAACATAGATAGTACCAACTTCAAGGGAGAAGCAGAGTATAGAAACCAAGTAGAGGAAAGATTAAGACTAAATAAGGAAATAGCCTATCTGACAGTATAACTTTCTTTACTTGGTAGGCACTACTTCTGGGTCAAGACAAGTTCATGCGGTTGATACAGAATGGTCTAATTTCACTGAATCTTTCCATCTTTGTGTTGTGGCTTGGAATAAGAAGAGAGCTAGGGACAATATATAGAGAAAGTTATTTTCTGGAGAAGGGTCCTAGTTAGTGCAGGTATTTGGGTAGGTCCTTCATTACATCTTGGTACTTAGTGTGTCTAGTAGTTAAACTGTGTGCTCTGATATACAGATGTTTCCAAGTCTCTAGGATCTAAACCAGGACTGCAACATGGAACTGTTCAGATTGTTCAACTGTTCAATATGCAACTACTTATAGATGCCTGGTCGAAAGAGCTAGGTAGGGCCTTCATTCAGCCCACGTCTCACCAAACCATAATCCCTAGCATTGGGCTGAACCTTTTCAGTTTTATATGGAACTCCTTACTGATTTGCAGCAGCCCTGTTGAAATCATTTGACGCAATCAACTGCTACTGCTGCTATTGACAGCATGAACTGGTTAAATTCCAAAGACACAGAATAACCAAGAATCTGCTTTTCAAGAGAGAAACAGGATTATTCTGCAACTAAATTATGAGTTTTAGTTTAAGAAGTTTTTTTTTTTTTTATTAATCATAGACCTGCATTAGTACAATTAAAGCAAGTAAACACAATAGAGAGGATGACAATTGGGGCTAGGATTTATTTTTCTCAAAACTCACTATAAAGTGGTGTCTACTAGATTGTCCTTGTAAAAGCATATCAATTTATTCATATTTGTTTTTATGATTTAGTAAAAACATATTTTATATGGAAAAGAAAAATTTGCTGTGGACACCAAATGTTTCCCTGGCAATCAGTATCTTCAGGACATTTCCTTGGCATATTGCTATGATACTGCTCTGCTGCTGAATGAAAACCCACATTTTCTAGTGTTGACCATTTTTTAATTGAAGACACTTGGACCTCTAGGAAGCTAACACACATAAGAAGCAGACCTGGCAGCTTCAACCCAATTTATTGAAAGCAAATTTGCATCCTTTCAATACTTTTCAGAACAGGCTAATTATAATATTAGGTTGGGATATTAAAAGGCAGGAATTAATAATGGAGAAGACCTACCATAAGGTAGAAGAATCAGACAATGTTGGCTTGTAAGTATGAGGCTGGCCACCAGGAATGCCATTAAAGAGATGGAGACCCGCAAACCTAGCTAGACAGGGAGAGAAAATGAGAAATTGGTGGTTGTAGAGCATAAAGTTAATGAGCTCCATAACTATTTTACACTCAAACATAAGGATTTTTAAAAAATTTTATATTCTACTTTGCATACCATTCCTGAATACAGTATTGAATTTTTCCATTTTCCTCCATTAAATAATGTACTTTCATAGAGTGCTTTGAGATCCTTAGATGAACGGTACTAAGTGCAAATTAACGTCATCTAAAAGCTGTCTTAATGACTTCCTAAGCAATATTGGAATGGTTTCCAGTTTAGTTCTAAATAGGTGTAAATCATTCACGTGAAGAACCAAGTGAATTAACTGCAGAAGAATAGTTCAGCATGCACCAAATCTATTAGGATACTTGAACACAGCTGCAACTCAGAGGATAAACTAGATTAGAATACTGTTTGCAGAAAATAGCAAATCGAAGCACTCTTTAAGGCAATTAACAAAATCAGAGCATCCTTTGAAGCAAATAAGCATGAAAAATGCCTTTCTTACTCTGATTTTTCCAATTGCCTAATTTTGCTACTGTCTTGAGTGTCTTGGATTATGTTCAAAGCCCAACACAACAGAGTTTCTGTCATACAGATGAGATTTTGTTTTGATGTGAACTATTCAACCACAACTAAATGCACATTTTCAACCATAGCAATGATGAATATGAACTATTACAGTAACACCCACTGTAGTTTGACTCACTAGTGGCATTACCCATCCTATTCTACTTGTGTTTTTCCATTGGTTGGGGTCAGGGGTATGAGAAGATTGAGGGGGAAACTATAAAAAGTTATTAACAAAACAACAATAAAGTATGGTAATATTTTCACATGTATAGGTAGATTATTTGGAATATACACAGTGTTTTTATGTACATTATCTTAATTGTATATAACTACTCTGAATTAGTAAAGATAGATGTCATTTTTCTGAAGGAAAATAGAAGAAAATAATAAACCATATATACTAATTAACTGGTGCAGGGTCATATAGTGAGACAGCTGTACATCAGGGACTTAACCTAATTTTTTTAAACCAAAACCTTTCTACTAACCTTGATACAATAAACTTTCTCCTTTTAAAAATTCTGCAGTTATTTTTTTCTTCTCAACAGATATTTTAGCTCCACACTGCAAAACAAACCATAAAGGTAATATTTTGCCATGGGCTTTATATATTTAATATATTTATTTCTATTTTTTTTCAAATCTGAGACTCAAATTACTTTACAAACATAAATGTTATTCTTTAAAAGTAGGTAAATTGACTCTTGCACTAAAACCAACCAAACAAAACCCTCAAAACACCTTACTTGAACTCTATGTGTTCACCCCAGAAGTTTACAATTTTAAAAGATTAAACATAAGTAATTAAAATAATTCATGCATAATTATATTAGGGGACTATGTAATTAATAGTTAAAGGACATTCAATAGGTTCTTCTTTGAACTGTGGTGAAGGAGCAGATATTTATTAGTCTGAAAAATAAATTGCTAATGATCAGAGAAAAACATCTTAAAATTCAGAAATAGGTTGAAGATTAAAAAAAAAATGGCCTAAATTAAATTCATACTCTATTTACACTATGATTAAAGCTTTATCAGGGGAGGGAATAATTAAGTATAGCTGTCTCATATTTTTAATTCCAGAATTTGGTACTGTACCATCTTAAGGATGAGGTAATAATTTTACTATTCATTCTGTTCCACTGTGTGAAATTATGCTGGCCTGGAGCTAGGTTGAAAAGTCACAAACCTATGAATGTGACGATTATCTGGGTCTGTAAGTGCCTTTTTATTCATTCAAATCTGTGTGCTCAAATTTGAGTTCATATTACACTCATGAGATATTTCTTAATGATTGTGCTAACCTGAAGGGGTGAATGTTCAAAACAATGCAGAAGCAACTTGCACCCAAAATGCAATATACTAACAGATTTTGTATGTGCCTCACCTAAGCAGCGTTTTGAAAATTCACCCTGAAGTCTAGAATATTTTGTTTGTAAGAATCTCAGCTTTCATAAAAACACCTGGGGATAAGAGAGCTGTGAGAAGCAAGTCTAACAGAAGTTAAACTCTACTGCAAGATTGCATTAAGTAGAAGAGCTGTACAAAAGTTCTCCTCTGTCTTAGAGCTTCTTCTCCAAACTGTGTCAAGAATAACAAGTACTGAATGAGAGAAAAAGGCAGAGTAGAAGGACGTGCTCTTACTGTCTCTTGCGAGAGCACCGGAATCACAACTAACTGCTGAACAATCATCGACAGGAAGACACTGGAACTCACCAAAAAAGATACCCCACATCCAAAGACAAAGGAGAAGCCACAATGAGATGGTAGGAGGGGCGCAATCACAATAAAATCAAATCCCATAACTGCTGGGTGGGTGACTCGCAAACTGGAGAACACTAATACCACAGAAGTCCACCCACTGGAGTGCAGGTTGTAAGGCCACGTCAGGCTTCCCAACGTGGGGGTCTGGCAATGGGAGGAGGAATTAATAGAGAATCAGACTTTGAAGGCTAGAGGGGTTTGATTGTAGGCATTTGACAGGACTGAGGGAAACAGAGACTCCACTCTTGGAGGGTGCACACAAAGTAGTGTGCGCACTGGGACCCAGGGGAAGGAGCAGTGACCCTGTAGGAGACTGAACCAGACCTATCTGCTAGTGTTGGAGGGTCTCCTGCAGAGGCGGGGGGTGGCTGTGTCTCACCGTGAGGACAAGGAAACTGGCAGCAGAAGTTCTGGGAAGGACTCCTTGGTGTGAGCCCTCCCAAAGTCCAGCATTAACCCCAACAAAGAGCCTGGGTAGGCTCCAGTGTTGGGTCGCCTCAGGCCAGACAACCAACAGGGAGGGAACCCAGCCCCACCCATCAGCAGACAAGCAGATTAAAGTTTTACTGAGCGCTGCCCACCAGAGCAACAGCCAGCTTTACCCACTGCCAGTCCCTCCCATCAGGAAACTTGCACAAGCCTCTTAGATAGCCTTATCCACCAGAGGGCAGACAGCAGAAGCAAGAAGAACTACAATCCTGCAGCCCATGGAACAAAAACCACATTCACAGAAAGATAGACAAGATGAAAAGGCAGGGGGCTATGTACCAGATGAAGGAACAAGATAAAACCCCAGGAAAACAACTAAATGAAGTGGAGAGAGGCAACCTTCCAGAAAAAGAATTCAGAATAATGGTAGTGAAGATGACCCAGGACCTCGGAAAAAGAATGGAGGCAAATATGGAGAAGATGCAAGAAATGTTTAACAAAAAGACCTAAAAGAATTAAAGAACAAACAAACAGAGATGAACAATACAATAACTGAAATGAAAAATACACTAGAAGGAAGCAATAGCAGAATAACTGAGGCAGAAGAACGGATAAGTGACCTGGAAGACAGAATGGTGGAATTCACTGCTGCAGAACAGAATAAAGAAAAAAGAATGAAAACAAATAAAGACAGCCTAAGAGACCTCAGGGACAACATTAAACGCAGCAACATTCACATTATATGGGTCCCAGAAGGAGAAGAGAGAGAGAAAGGACCAGAGAAAATATATGAAGAGATTATAGTCGAAAACTTCCCTAACATGGGAAAGGAAATAGCCACCCAAGTCCAGAAAGTGCAGAGAGTCCCACACAGGATAATCCCAGGGAGAAACACGCCAAGACACATAGTAATCAAACTGGCAAAAATTAAAGACAAAGAAAAATTATTGAAAGCAGCAAGGGAAAAATGACAAATAACATACAAGGGAACTCCCATAAGGTTAACAGCTGATTTCTCAGCAGAAACTCTACAAGCCAGAAGGGAGTGGCATGATATACTTAAAGTGATGAAAGGAAAGAACCTACAACCAAGATTACGCTACCCGCAGGGATCTCATTCAGTTTGACAGAGAAATCAAAAGCTTTACAGACAAGCAAAAGCTAAGAGAAATCAGCACCACCAAAGCAGCTCTACAACAAATCCTAAAGGAACTTCTCTAAGTGGGAAACACAAGAGAAGAAAAGGACCTACAAAAACAAACCCAAAACAATTAAGAAAATGGTAATAGGAACATACATATCAATAATTACCTTAAACGTGAATGGATTAAATGCTCCAACCAAAATACACAGACTGGCTGAATGTATACAAAAACAAGACCCATATATATGCTGTCTACAAGAGACCCATTTCAGACCTAGGGACACATACAGACTGAAAGTGAGGGGATGGAAAAAGATATTCCATGCAAATGGAAATCAAAAGAAAACTGGAGTAGCAATACTCATAACAGATAAAATAGACTTTAAAATACAGAATGTAACAAGAGACAAGGAATTACACTACATAATGATCAAGGGATCAATCCAAGAAGAAGATATAACAATTATAAATATATATGCACCCAACATAGGAGCACCTCAACACAAAAGGCAACCGCTAACAGCTATAAAAGAGGAAATCAACAGTAACACAATAATAGTGGGGGACTTTAACACCTCACTTAAACCAAAGGGCAGATCATCTAAACAAAAAATTAATAAGGAAATACAAGCTTTAAATGACACAACAGACCAGATAGATTTAATTGATATTTATAGGATATTCCATCCAAAAACAGCAGATTACACTTTCTTCTCAAGTGTGCACGGAACATTCTCCAGGATAGATCACATCTTGGGTCACAAATCAAGCCTCAGTAAACTTAAGAAAATTGAAATCATATCAAGCATCTTTTCTGACCACAACACTATGAGATTAGAAATCAATTACAGGGAAAAAAACCGTAAAAAACACAAACACATGGAGGCTAAACAATACACTACTAAATAACCAAGAGATCACTAAAGGAATCAAAGAGGAAATCAAAAAATACCTAGAGACAAATGACAATGAAAACACGATGATCCAAAACCTATGGGATGCAGCAAAAGCAGTTCTAAGAGGGAAGTTTATAGCAATACAATCCTACCTCAAAAAACAACAAACATCTCAAATAAACAACCTAACCTTACACCTAAAGGAACTGGAGAAAGAAGAGCAAGCAAAACCCAAAGTTAGTAGAAAGAAATCATAAAAATCAGAGCAGAAATAAATGAAATAGAAACAAAGAAGACAATAGCAAAGATCAATAAAACTAAAAGCTGGCTCTTTGAGAAGATAAACAAAATTGATATACCATTAGCCAGACTCATCAAGAAAAAGAGGGAGAGGGCTTAAATCAATAAATTAGAAATGAAAACGGAGAAGTTACAACAGACACCGCAGAAATACAAAGCATCGTAAGAGACTATTAAAAGCAACACTATGCCAATAAAATGGACAACTTGGAAGAAATGGACAAGTTCTTAGAAGGCATAACCTTCCAAGACTGAAACAGGAAGAAATAGAAAATATGAACAGACCAATCACAAGTAATGAAATTGAGACTGTGATTAAAAATCTTCCAACAAACAACAGTCCAGGACCAGATGGCTTCACAGGTGAATTCTATAAAACATTTAGAGAAGAGCTAACATCCATCCTTCTCAAACTCTTCCAAAAAATTGCAGGGGAAGGAATACTCCCAAACTCATTCTATGAGGCCACCATCAACCTGATACCAAAACCAGACAAAAATACTACAAATAAAGAAAATTACAGACCAATATCACTGATGAATATAGATGCAAAAATCCTCACAAAATACTAGCAAACAGAATCCAGCAACACATTAAAAGGATCATAAACCATGATCAAGTGGGATTTATCCCAGGGATGCAAGGATTCTTCAATATATGCAAATCAATCAATGTGATACACCATATTGACAAATTGAAGAAGAAAAACCATATGATCATCTCAATAGATGCAGAAAAAGCTTCTGACAAAATTCAACACCAATTTATGATAAAAACTCTCCAGAAAGTGGGCATAGAGGGAACCTACCTCAACATAATAAAGGCCATATATGACAAACCCACATCAAACATCATTCTCAATGGTGAAAAACTGAAAGCATTTCCTCTAAGATCAGGAACAAGACAAGGATGTCCACTCTCCACTACTATTCAACATAGTTTTGGAAGTCCTAGCCACGGCAATCAGAGAAGAAAAAGAAATAAAAGGAATACAAATTGGAAAAGAAGAAGTAAAACTGTCACTGTTTGCAGATGACATGATACTACACACAGAGAATCCTAAAGATGCCACCAGAAAACTACTAGAGCTAATCAATGAATTTGGTAAAGTTGCAGGATACAAAATTAATGAACAGAAATCTCTTGCATTCCTATACACTAATGCTGAAAAATCTGAAAGAGAAATTAAGAAAACACTCCCATTTACCATTGCAACAAAAAGAATAAAATACCTAGGAATAAACCTACCTAGGGAAACAAAAGACCTGTATGCAGAAAACTATAAGATACTGCTGAAAGAAATTAAAGATGATACCAACAGATGGAGAGATATACCGTGTTATTGGATTGGAAAAATCAATATTGTGAAAATGACTCTACTACCCAAAGCAATCTACAGATTCAATGCAATCCCTATCAAATTACCAATGGCATTTTTTACAGAACTAGAACAAAAAATCTTAAAATTTGTATGGAGACACAAAAGACCCTGAATAGCCAAAGCGGTCTTGAGGGAAAAAAATGGAGCTGGAGGAATCAGACTCCCTGACTTCAGACTACACTACAAAGCTACAGTAATCAAGACAATATGGTACCAGCACAAAAACAGAAACATAGATCAATGGAACAAGGTAGAAAGCTCAGAGATAAACCCATGCACCTATGGTCAACTAATCTATGACAAAGGAGGCAAGGGTATACAGTGGAGAAAAGACAGTCTCTTCAGTAAGTGGTGCTGGGAAAACTGGACAACTACATGTAAAAGAATGAGATTAGAACACTCCCTAACACCAGACACAAAAATGAACTCAAAATGGATTAGAGACCTAAATGTAAGACCAGACACTATAAATCTCTTAGAGGAAAACATAGGAAGAACACTCTTTGACATAAATCACAGCAAGATCTTTTCTGATCCACCTCCTAGAGTAATGGAAATAAAAAGAAAAATAAACAAATGGGACCTAATGAAACTTAAAAGCTTTTGCAAAGCAAACTACAAACAAGATGAAAAGACAACCCTCAGAATGGGAGAAAATATTTGCAAACGAATCAACAGACAAAGGATTAATTTCCAAAATCTATAAACAGCTCATGCAGCTCAATATTAAAACAAACAAACAACCCAATCAATAAATGGGCAGAAGACCTAAGTAGACATTTCTCCAAAGAAGACATACAGATGGCCAAGAGTCATATGAAAAGCTGCTCAACATCACTAATTATTAGATAAATGCAAATCAAAACTACAATGACGTATCACCTCACACCAGTTAGAATGGGCATCATCAGAAAATCTACAAACAACAAATGCTGGAGAGGGTGTGGAGAAAAGGGAACCCTCTTGCACTGTTGGTTGGAATGTAACTTGATACAGCCACTATGGAGAACAGTATGGAAGTTCCTTAAAAAACCAAAAATAGAATTACCATATGACCCAGCAATCCTGCTACTGGGCATATACCCAGAGAAAACCATAATTCAAAAAGATACATGCACCCCAATGTTCATTGCAGCACTATTTACAATAGTCAGGACATGAAAGCAAACTAAATGCCCATCAACAGACGAATGGATAAAGAAGAAGTGGTACATATATACAATGGAATATTACTCAGCCATTAAAAGGAACGAAATTGAGTCATTTGTAGAGACATGGATGGATCTAGAGACTGTCATACAGAGTGAAGTAAGTCAGAAAGAGAAAAACAAATATCGTATATTAACGCATATATGTGGAACATAGAAAACTGGTACAGATGAACCAGTTTGCAGGGCAGAAATTGAGGCACAGATGTACAGAACAAATGTATGGACACCAAGGGGGGAAAGTGATGGGGGTGGGGGGGGTGGTGTGATGAAATGGGAGATTGGGATTGACATATATATACTAATATGTATAAAATGGATAAATAATAAGAACCTGCTATATAAAAAAATAAAATTAAATTAAAAGAAAAACAAAAAAATTATAAAAAATAAGAATAACAAGTACTATACTATTTATCTTCAATGTTTCAGTGACTGGGAGTGCAGAGTATATCTTATAAAGTGCCACTTAAGTAGTTTTACAAATGTAGGTGACCTGCTAAGTTGAGACATGAAAAGATGTAGCCCTAGGAATGGTCTCAGAAGTGTGACGTAGTCATTTTGGAAGGGCTTATCTAAATCTTAGATCTCTAAAATTCCAGTAGTTTTTTACACTGTAAATTGATAAAACGGTATTTCAGGTAGAGTTTGTGTGTGGACTACAATGCTTTGGGATAATTTTGCCTTGTCAGGGCACTTATGATGGCACCATTTTAAGTGCCATAAGAAAAGTCAAAATGTGAGTGGATTGACTTAGGACCACATATTTTTTCATGTGGTGTGTTGGTTATTGTGGTTGCTTAATGTTCATTCCAAGCCCAAAATACATATTAAGCAACCCTGTCAGTGTACATTTGTTACCGGTCATGAAACAGCATGCTTTATATTGGCATGCCAAGGCATGACGAGTTAAACTCTAGATAAATAAGAACCTAACAGACTTTGAAACCTTGAGAGTAGTAATGAAGGCTTTAAATCTCATTACCTTATTTACTGCCAACAAAATAGTTTTTATTCATATTCATGTATGTTTCTCTTATTTGTTTTATGATAAACTTATTTTCTCTGCTACCTACAGAGGGTTCTTGTTTCTATTAGGTTTCATTCATGAATTGTTTTCCATTAAGTTGAGCTCAAATGATCTATTTCTATTTGAGAATAGAAGAAATATCAATTTATTCTTTCTGAGAATTGTGTGAAGTGTTAGTCACAGCAAACTCTCTTAACATTGCTTGCATAGGATCAAACACTTTCCACAGCACAAACCTTGGACTTTTAGTCTATGTGGTCTATAAATTTCAGCACTCTGGCCAACCAAATGATTTAGTGGAAATAAAAATATATGGTGGCAATCATAGGAGATGTCATAAAACTAGTGACAAACTATAGTATATTCAACTGTTAAAGAATTTCTGAATTAATCTTATGCTAATTATATTATGAAATATTGCCTAAAACTTGCTTTGAAGAGGTGTGATATGCAGAAGGACAATGATGTTTCACTCTAGGTGCACTTAAGTGGTAGATTTTCTGAGATGGTTTTGATACAGTACATTCTGTTGAATTAACTACTTGTCTTTTTAAACCTATTGAATGTCCTTTAACTATTAATTACATAATCCCCTAATATAATTATGCATGAACTATTTAATGACTTACGTTTAATCTTTTAAATTTGTAAACTTTGGGGTGAACACATGGAGATACAGAATGGCATGCCTGAAAAGTGCATGGAAGCTCTGAGCCCTTTCCACATACCTTGCCTTCTGCATCTCTTCCTTCTGGCTGTTCCTGAGTTGAGCATACCAAAATCGCAACTATCTGCAGAACAACCATCCATGAAAAAGACTGGAACCTACCAGAAGACATCTTCTACAGCTAAAGATACAAGGAAAGAACCACTATGAGGCAAGTAGGAGGGCAGACTCTCAATATAATCAAATCCCATACCCCCTGGAAGAATAAGTACATTGCAGAGGTTCTTACACAGGAGTGAGAGTTTTGAGCCCCACAACAGACTCCCCAGCTCAGAGGTCTGGCACTGGGAAGATGAGCCCCCAGAGTATTTGGCTTTGAAGGCCAGCGGGGCTTAATTGCAGGAGCCCTACTGGGGGAAATAGGGACTTCACTCTTAAAGAGCACACACAAAATCTCATGCACACTGGTACACAGGGTAAAAGAAGTAATTTGATAGGAACCTGGGCCAGACCTACCTACTAGTCTTGGAGAATCTCCTGGAGATGCCAGGGGTTGGCTGCAGCTCACCCTGGGGAGATAGACACTGATGGCAGACATACTAGGGAACATTCACCCACATAAACACCATTGATATTGGTGGCTGACATCTTGGTTCACTGGCACCAAGACCTGCCCCACGCAGCAGCCTGCAGGCAACAGCCTGCAGGCTGGGACGCCTCTGGCCAAACAACTAACTGGGTAGGGACACAGCCCCACCCATCAGCAGACAGGCTGACTAAAGAGCACACAGCCACCTCTGGGCTTGCCCCTAGACATGGCCCAGCCCACCAGGGGGCTGAGACCAAGCTCCATGCACCAGTGGTGAGGCCAGGCCACTCCCACCAGGCCACTCCCACCAGGGATGCACAGCCCACTCCCACCAGGAAGCCTGACCAAGCCTCTAGACCAGCCACATCCACCAGGGGGCAGACACCAGAAGCAAGAAAACTACAATCCCACAACACAGGTCAGATCCTACCATGGGATCAGCTGGGCCCTGGCCTGGCCCACTAGCAGGCAGACACAACCTTCAGGACACCCCAAACCCCATACCCAACTGTGTCAGAAACCAACTGTCCTTCCACGCCGATGATCTGACATGAACTCTGGGATCCCTAGGCCTTGCAGACAGACTTCAGGAACCACCTCTGCCTGCCAGTAAACCTACACTAACTCCAGGATCTGGCTTCACCTGCCACTGGATGGGCAACAGTCCCAGAGACTTTGGGACCCTGACTCTGCCCACCAGTGAGCCAGCACTATCCCTGGGACCCCCTAGGATTCTACAACCAGGCACCCCTTGACCAGGCCCCGCTAAACAACAGCTAGCAGCATCCACACAAGGCTTGGGAGACCACCCACAAAATTAGCCTGCCACAACAGAAGGACCAACTCAGCCCTCTTAGGGTGAACCCCTAGAGCATATTGCTTGGGTGACAGGAAGGGAGTGTACTGCTGGGATCCATAGGACACATCCTACAGAGGGCCACTTATCCAAAGTCGAAAAACTTAACTAACCTACCACATACATAAAAATACAAATAGCAACTTAGACAAAATGAGGCAGCAGAGGAATATGTTCCAGGCAAAGGAACAAGATAAAACCCCAGGAAAAGAATTAAATGAAGTGGCGATAAGCAATCTACCCAAGAAAGAGTTCAGAGTAATGATCATAAAGATGATCAAAGTACTCAGGAGGAGAATGGATGCATAGAGTGAGAAGTTAGAAGTTTTTAACAAGGAGGTAGAAAATATAAAGAACAACCAAATAGAGATGAAGAATATAATAACCAAAATGAAAAATACACTAGAAGGAATCAATAGGAGACTAAATAATTAAGAATGGATCAGTGAGCTGGAAGACAGGGTAATGAAAATCACTGCCACTGAACAGAATTAAAAAATAAAAAAGAAAAGAAATGAGGACAGTTTAAGAGACCTCTGGGACAACATCCACCGCACTAATTGCACTATAGGGATCCCAGAAGAAGAGATAGAGAAAGGGCACAAGAAAATATTTGATAATAGCTGTTATTTGAAAACCTCCTTAACTTGGGAAAGGAAATAGTCACCCAAGTCCAGGAAGCACAGAGAGTCCCATACAAGATTAACCCAAAGAGGAATACACCCAGACATTATAATCAAAATGACAAAAATTAAAGGTAGAGAGTACTAAAAGCAGCAAGGGAAAAACAACAAATAACATACAAGGGAACTCCCATAAGCTTACCAGCTGATTTCTCAGCAGAAATTCTGCAGACCAGAAGGGAGTGACACGGTATATTTAAAGTGATGAATGGGAAAAAACCTTCGACCAAGAATACTCTACCCAGCAAGGCTCTCATTCAGATTTGTTGGAGAAATCAAAGGCTTTATAGACAATCAAAAACTAAAAGATGTCAACACCACCAAACCAGCTTTACAACAAATGTTAAAGGAAATTCTCTAGGTGAAAAAGAAAAGGCTTCAACTAGAAACAAGAAAATTATGGAATGAAAAATCTAAACGGTAAAGGCAAACATACAGTAAAGGTAGGAAATCATCCACACACAAAGCTAGTAGGGAAGTTAAAAGACAAAAGCAGTTAAGGGATACGCAAAACAATTACATGTAAAATATATCAGTAACAGTAATCATTAGGTGAGGAGAGTACAAATGCAGGGTGTTTAAAATATGTTTGAAGTTAAGAAATCAGCAACTTAAAACAATCACGTATATATGTATATTTAGACTTCTATACAAAAAACTCAAGGTAATTGCAAACCAAAAATTTATAATAGACACACATACAAAAAAAGAAAAAGGAATCCAAACATAACATTAAAGATAGTCATCAAATCACAAGAGAAGAGAACAAAAGAAGAAAGTAGGAAAAAAGACCTACAAAAACAAATCCAAAACAATTAACAAAATGGCAGTAAGAACATGCATATTGATAGTTACCGTAAATGTAAATGGACTAAACACTCCAACCAAAAGACACAGACTGGATGGATGGATACAAAAACAAGACCTGTCTCTAAAAGAGACTCACTTCAGACATATATAGACCGAAAGTGAGAGGATGGAAAAAGGTATTCCACACAAATGGAAATCAAAAGAAAGCCAAAGTAGCAATATTTACATCAGATAAAATAGACTTTAAAAAAAGGACCATTACAAGAGACAAAGTGGGCCACTACATAATGATCAAGGGATCAAGCCAAGAAGATATAACAATCGTAAATATATATGCACCCAGGAAAGGAGCACTTCAATATATAAGGCAAATATTAACAGACATAAAAGGAGAAATTGACAGAAACATAATGGTAGGGAACTTAAACACCCCACTTACATCAATGGGCAGATTATCCAGACAGAAATCAACAAGGAAACACAGGCCTTAAATAACACATTAGACCAAATGACTTAATTGATATTTATAGAGCATTCCACCCAAAAGAAGCAGAATACACATTCTTTTCAAGTGCGCACTGAACATTCTCCAGGATAGATCACATGCTAGGCCACAAAACAAGCTTCAGTAAATTTAAGAAAATTGAAATCATATCAAGCATCTTTTCCGACCATAACGCTATGAGGCTAGAAATCAACTACGGGAAAAAACTGCAACAAACACAAACATGTGGAGGCTAAACAATATGCTACTAAACAACCAATGGATCACTGAAGAAGTCAAAGAGGAAATAAAAAAAAAATACTTGGAGACAAATGAAAATGAAAAACTACAATCCGAAACCTATGGAATGCAGCAAGAGCAGTTCTAAAGAGGGAAGTTTATACATTATATATATATATATATATATGTATATATATATATACACATATATATATATATCTCACTTGTCTGTATACCTGAAATATTGTAAATCAACTATATACTTCAATAAAAATTTTAACTTAAGAAAAAGATGTGGTTAGAGTAGACATCCTTCTTTTGTTCCCAATCTTTGAGATAAATTATAATATTTAACAATTAAGTATAATTTTATCCATGGATGTTCTTTATCTGATTGAGAAGTTCTCTTTCCTGGCTACTTTCTTAATCAATTACTTTTATGTGTATATTGTTCTTAGGGGCCATTTCTGGAGACCTGGATTAAGACAGGTGGACAAGTAGGTGTTAGAAAATTGTTTTAAGTCTGATGTGTCCAACATTGTTTTGTAAAAATAATAAAGAACACTTTTTTAGAGTTAAAAAATGAAAGAAAATTTTAGACTTTTGTACCAGGTCTTTGTCAATATTGCATTCCTGTGTCTGAAAATGTTTAAAGCAGGTGGTATGTTTTGCAGTGCCAATACATTCAGAATGTTCAATTTCTAACAAATACTTCACAAAAGCTATCCAAACAAGTTTGGGAAATCTATTAATATATTAAGACTACTGTTACATATCACAGATTATCAGAAAAATGATAATATTTCCTTCATTATTAAGTGAAAGGGAAAAAGAAAATAATTATTCTTTACAGCAATTATTTTCTTATAACCTGAATATATATTCCATATGTTTTTCTATCATATTTTAATCTTTATCTACACAAATATATCATCTGGGCAAACTTCCAACTATTACCTGAAAAATATTGGATTGGCCAAAAAGTTCGTTGGAGTTTTTCCATGATATGTTAAAAGCTTTATATAGCACTGTCAGTGATATCTAGCAATCAGTATCCATCCCATTAAATAAATGTGAGACTAACTGCCTTTCCCTTATGGACTGACTATCTGTCTGTCTTCCAGAATTTTAGTAAGGTAATCACTTTTGTCTGTTATATTTTCCACTAAGATTTATTTTAATCCATGGGGCTATATTCTAAGACTTTTTCCCTCTATTTTACTTATTCATTTTTTTACCCATATAAGTATAGATTTAATTTATGGGCTCACTATACATATCTATATTTATCAGTTTCTCTCTATATATAATTAAGGTTTTGAGGACCTGTATCAATTAAATAACTAGTTTACCTAATTTCTTCTAGAATCCTTCCTCTTATATATTTACTCATTCAGCAGGTATTTACATAACAAGTATTTTAATCCAGGAACTCTACTTGATACTGAATAGTATTAATCTATGAACAGGGCATGGAAGGCTCCTGCCTTCATAGAAACTGGTGAAGGATGCAGAGCACTCAGGAAGCTCCTAACTAGGATTTTGGAGATGAGGGATATTCCTAAGAGAAATTGATGTCTATGCTAAAACATTAAGGCTAAGGAGGAGTGAACTAGATAAAAAGGCTGCCATCCTGTGTGTGTGTGAATGAGAGAAACAGAGAGACACTATGTATGTGTATGTTAGGGTAGGGAAGAGGGTAGGGGGAGTGCAAAGTAAAGGCAGGGATGGGAAGAAGGAATAAAAGTGCATTTCAGAAATAGGATGTTGCTCTCAGTGAGCTAGGAGCAGTTTGATACTGCTAAGATCATAATAGAAAGTACCTAAAACATTGCTTGGCAACAAAAGTGGATTTTCCGTGAAGCTAATGAAAGTTAAGGTTTAGAGGCCCTCTTTTGTACCAGTGGCTTCCACGGCCCTGGGAGGGACTATAGCAATGTAGTTATATATCTACAACTTAACTTATGAAGATAAGGTATTTTACCTCAATTGAGTAAGACCACTGTGTCTTTCTACACTTTCCTTTGTGTCAGAAGACATTGGAGTGGCCACCTAAATGGAAAGTGAGCTGTGGATTCACTTGATTGAAGTATTTTGGGATATTTTTATGTGGTTCACAATTTCTTCTGTGTTTAGTAGTTATTTTTAGTTATTTCCATGAAAACATCTTCCAAAAATACTCCTACTAAGTAATGAGGAGGACTGGACTTTAAAAGTTCATTGGAAATAGATTTAAATTTCTTGCTGATTAGACATGAAATAATGACATTGACAAAGATAGTGTAAAACTCACGTGTACAACTAGAAAGAAGACATAGATCACAAATTGTTTGATGATGTCCTCAATTCAAGGAGTAAAGAGTTGATATCAAGCAGACTGTATCTGATAGACAATTGATATAGCTTTTTCCAAATTTGATAATAATCCTAAACTATTTTCAGTAAAAAAACCCAATACTGAGTTTGTTTGCTGACATATATTATCCTAAACCAATAATAATAAAATCAAATCTGAAGAATGTTGCTTAGAGAAAATTGGGAATAATCTTCTCTTCTCTCTCTAGAAAATGATATTACAAAGTAATTGTCATGTAAGAGGCAAAATATATCTAGTTAACTGTGTAGGAGAAAAGTATTATGGAAGTGAATCAGTTAATTAATAAAAATATTATACTTCTTCTGGATTTGGGATGTTTCTGATTTTGTTCAAGTTTTATAAATGTTTAATTTGTTTGTTTCTGAATTTTGTTCTTCTATTTTTACGTTCTTTTTCTTACATAAGGGCCCCAAAATTGCATAAAGCCCCTCAAAAGATTAGATCTTCCCCTGCCTGGCACACAGTTGTGCTCAGAAGTTAGTAGCTCTTATTATTTAAAGACCAGGTTAATTCACCAAACCCATTAATTCTTCCCTTGGTGTCTCAGCCTCATTGTTCTCTCCTTACTGAATGTCTATGGTATTAGTCCTTAGTGTTACTAATTTGAGCACTTACCTCTACAGTTTCTCATTATAGGATTATGGTGGCCTGCATATACTTTGAAAAATTATTTATTGACAATGATAAACTCATGAACACAAATTTGGATTCTCCAAATCGAGAAAAATTCTTTCTATAGTTCAAAAATTTGCTTTCCTCACCACTGCTTCTTAAACTTACTTTCTCTTTCCTTAAAATTCTATTCCAGATTGAACTTCATCATCATTTCTTTTCAAAGGAAGTTAAGCACTTTAATTATTTTTACATTCTCTTCTCATCCCTTCCCCATACTTCTAAATTATTTTTTATTAATATTTCTCAGTATTTTTATAGTTGTATCTTTGTCCTTGACTCTGAGTATCAAATAGAAATCATCTTTCTGTAAGAAATCTTATCATCACTTCATTTCGTTATCCAATAGACCATCCTTTATTGATTCTGAATTTTACTAATCATTTACTAATGATTTGGATTTTTAAAACCATGTCTTCTAAGAAAGGGGTAGAGGGTTTGGTTTATTTGTTTGTTTGTTTTAATGTTTAAAGAAAAATGGAGCCTCCCTAAATAAGCTTTCTTCAAATCAATCTATGTGCTTTCCTTTATTTGCTTGAATGTAAAATGACTAATTGACATTAAAATGTAGAGACCTATTGTGAAAAAATGAACAAATGTTGATGTTTTGATATTGGTTGTCCGTATTTGAAGAGATCATACACTTTTAAAGTTGGATGGGGACTTATATGTCCATATCCAATAAGACAGTCCTTTCTGATTTTAGCATGCATGGCAGTTTTCAATTCACTGCTAGACTGTTTTCATGGATAGAAAGTTATTCTATTTTACAGTATGGCCATTCTGATCATGACAGTCCTTTAGCACATCAGTCCTCTCAACACCAAAGGAGAAGGCTACTCCTATTCCTATTTGACCAACTTTCAAATATTTTAAAATAGCATAAAGTTCCTCTATATTGTTTCTCTAATTTAAACAACCCCAATTCCTTCCCCATTTTTTACATGACATAATAGTTTACAATTTTTGGTTAATTTTATCTGTTCCAGTAGATTTAAATCTCCTCTAGGGTAAGGATAATGTGCCTCTCTTTCAGTATTTCCCCTTTCTAAAGCACAATAATACTGACATTTGTCATTTGTATGACCTTTATGCCTCACAAATAACTTTCATTTACTCTGTCTCATTTAACCATAACAATAAAAAGGAAGTGTATTCCCATTTTTCAGAGATGGAAACTACAGTTCAGAAAGGTTAAAGGATTTACCAAATTCATAATTGTAGGTATAGAGTCTTGACTTATTTTCTGACACTGAATCCAGAGAGCATCCCATTATCCTATCTCTCTTCAACACATTTATTTATAAAATATATAACAGTTATTAAAATATACTAGATTTTCTCTCATAAGTATTATTTACTGACCATAAAATCAGCCACAAGCTAAACATAAAAGTAATCTTGTCCTCTCAGGATGAATCTATAAACTGTCAGCAACATTGGTGAGTTACTACATAGTATAGAATATTTAAAGGAGGAATATTGGAGGAAATATTGGAGGAAATTTTTGAAGAAACAATTTAATATCTCCATCATTTTAATTAAAATGTATGAAACTCGGTAGGGTCAGTTATTTGTGTCATTATTTAAAGTACAGCTTACATTATTCACAATACATATGGCCTTTTATCACTTTTTGACTACTAAAATATTAAAAGAATTAAATGGTTGGGAAAGTGTCTGCTCTTCATTATTATTTATTAGCCTATTCTTCCTGACATTATAATGGATGTATATGATATGCTGTGGAAGATCATGTCAAAAACAATTCCAACACTGCCTCTGAAGCCAAAATTCTTTTTTCTAATAATTGTTAATGGAGTTAGGAGATATTGTACTATTCTTCTCATATTTTTTTAAAGTATTCAATTAGAGATTTTTAAATTATTCAAATATATATTTTTTTGACCCCAAAGAGACTACTATTGGCATTTAACTTGCCTCTTTTGCCTCCTCCCCATCCTTTCCTTTAAGGGGAAAGGCTTCTTTTTGCAGCCTTTTTTGTGAATGCTCATATGAGAGAAAACGAAGTTATGTCAAACCTGGATTAGAAAAATTGTGGTATATTTTAAATGTTGACATTTTAAAAATAACACTTTCAACACAGAAGAAGAACAATAGAGTATAATAGTATTATTCATAAGACATGTTTTAAGATATATATGTCTTTGTTCAGTACCAGAAACAGAAACCACTAAAGATATTTTAAATCCAAAGGGATACAGGGGATTAGGTGCTTACAGACTTGTTGGAGAAGCTCTATATTAAGCCTACAGGCATGGCTAGAAAAACATTTCAGAACTGATCTACTGGGGAACTGATGCTGAAAATAAGGAAGATGGGGAATCAAGAAACCACCACTGGAAAGTTCTGATTATTTTATCCCTCCTGCTGTTTTTCATCTTTTATTCACCTTGTTATTAGTTGTTAAAGTAATGCAAACATCCAAATCAGTTCTGACTTTGAACTTCTCTTCATTGAAAAACCTATTAGAAACTGTCCTCTCTAAAAAGTGGCTCACTGGACTGTTTTCAGTACATTGATTTTCTTCGTATGAAATAGTCTATACAGTCCTCCTGTTCTCAATGTGTCCCTAAATCAGAAGCCCTACAGGACACTGTTTTTTGTTGCTTGTATGATATTCAACCTGGTATATAAACCATGTGCACCTAGAGCACTATATAAATAATAAATAATAGTATTTATGTCCTTCAGGGGAAGACTGAAAACTTTTCTACTTTAATTGAGTTCTTCTGTTTGTGCTTTTGATGTTTAATTTATTGTGTGCTTTGTTGGAATGATTTTTCTGTTTATTGTTGTGGTTCCTGTTCTATTTCAGCACTGGAAATAGCTCCTGTCTTGTGTTGCCCTTTTCTTTGAAATTTTGTTTAATTTCTGTCAGATGAAGGTGCTTTGGAGGCTGGAGGGCACTTGTGTCAATAAATTAAGGATATAAAAAAAAAGGCATCTGCCACTTTTTTACCTACTATACAACATTCATCCATGTATCAGGAAAAATTACTTTAGTCACAATTCCCTCACAGAGAAATTTATTTTCTTGTTTTCCCCTGATGACCTTCTCATTTTTAGATGTAATCAAATTGTAATGAAAGCCAGTAAATTATACACACTATTCTTAAGTTTAAACTCTAGCCAATGCTAGAGGCTTTAGGCCCTGGGGATAAAGTGGGAAACAGAACAAAACCTCCCTTTCAGGGTACATCTGTGACCAAGAACTGCATGCCTGTGGCCTACAAGGGGGATAAGCTGCACAGTCTTAATAATTGCAAATCACTTGGCCTGAGTAATGTCAATAGGAGATACCATGGAACTGTGGACCAAGGTAGCCTTTTGCTACTATAGCTTTCTGGCAACCATGTGGTCATTCTGTCAGTACGTGCTGCCCACCATAACTGAGGGAGAAACCAGGGACGGAATATAATTTAGTGTCATATGAACACAGTTTCTTGTCAGAGAGATGTGAGGTAGTAGCTGAGCTCTGCTGTGTGACTTTGGGCAATTTATTTATATGACTGACTCAGTTTTCTCATCTATAGAAACATGAAAAAAAAAAAAAACACCTTAAAATGTTGTGGGGAGGATTGAATAAGGTAACATATGTAAAGTAATTAGCACATAATAAATGTTAAGAAATGGTATTTTAATGCCCTCTTAATAATGGACAATATTGCTGTTCATTGCATATAATCATCACTTTGGGTGGCTGCCAGACTAGTCAAAGTTATCCTCCCTGAGGGAGTATTCCTGATTGAGGAGGATCCACCTGCTCTGGGGACTTAATAACCATGTGTAGGAACTCTAACTGAAAAGAAAGAGGTATACTCTTTCACTCACCTATGTATTCAAATACATTTTTTGAGGGTATATTATGTGTTCAGCATCGTGCTAGCTGTTGATTCTCTGAAGATGAATAAAGGTATGCCCCTCCTTTGAGAAGCCCACAGATATGCCAACTGATTGATTTCAGTGCAATGTAATCTAAAATGTAAGGCAGATTACACGGAATAGAGGAATAGAGTGGAAAGCCACCAACCCTTGAATGGAAGTACAGAGTAGAGGAACTACAAGCAGTGTCAAGATCTAACACAGGAAGCAGGCTGAGATGTGTTTGTAACATCACTAGGCCAGAACAGTTTTGGATAAGAGACATCTAGGAAAAGAGAGTGAGGGAAAGTGAGAGGTTATCTCATGTTAATTTTTTAAAGTGGGTGAATAATGGCCTATTAGAAACAAGAATGGAAGGGGAACTTAAGCATAGCTTTGTAATATAAAGAATTAGGAGTGTGAGGTATAAAGTCAACACATCTAGGTTTGAGTCCCTCTTTTGCCCTTTCCTAGATGTATCCTTAGTCTCTTTTTGTTCAAGTTTCCTTACCTAGTAAATTTGGAGGGGACAATGTAAGGATTTAAGAAAGTGATTTTTGAAATAATTACAGGAGCACCTGCATATAATAAACATTCAAAAAATCTGATGGTTATTCATATTCAAAAAATTAAGCCAATATTATGTATTACACATAATTCAGGAAAACATACACACACACACACACACAAATTAAAATATTAAGATATATTCTGTCTTTTGTCTTAAATAACTAAATTATTTCTTCAGATTGTCACCTCCGTGTGTGTAAAATTGACATAATGTCCTAGAATTGCTGGTATGATTTTTATAAATGATCTCCTGGCAGAGTCTACTTTATCTAAATACATGGTTTCTCCTTTCATGGCATGAACTCTGGTTCATTCAGTTCAACTCTATTGAGTCAGACCTCTTAAATGGTTAAAAAGAAAAATGGAAGCAGTGATAGTTACTCACTAACTTGAATTAATGTGAGTGCATTTTGCCCTAATAACTGCAGTTTACTCATGTCTCCCCTGTAATAATCCAAAATTAATTACATTTTATGCTTGCAAATAATGTTTATTTATAAAGGTTAGCCATCTTTCTTAGCAAAGTTATTCCTTTCTCATTACTTACTGGATTGTGCTAATGTTTAAAGATGAAGACAGATCTATTTCTTCTGCTCTCATTGGTGTTGAAGGAGAGCATGGGAAGAGAGTAAGTCTTTGGACAACTGGATTTGGGGCCTGGAAATGTGATTCCAGTCTCAGTCATTTGCAATGCACGTAGGCACTTCAGTGTCTTCCAGCACCTCCAATGGAGGGGGCCAAAAAGTCCCCCCACCATGGAAAAAGTTTGTAAGCATGCCGCCCCCTTAGATTGTAATAATAGTGTATAGAGCTTATTGTATGCCAGGCTCTCGTCTAAGCGTTTTACATTTAATTCTCACAATGACTCTAGGAAGTAGGTGCTACTATTATCCTCATTTTATATGTGGAGAAACTGAGTCACAAAAAAGACTAGGGAACTTGCTCTAGATCATACAGCTATTCTGTGTTGAAGCTGTGATTCAAAGTCAAGGCTGCTGGCTCCAGAATCTGTGATCTACAACGTTAAGCTATGTTGTTTCTCAATATGCAGATTCTGCAAAACATTTTACAATTCACATGTAATCATCCATTTTCCTGGTGTAAGATGAAAATAAACCATAGTCGAAAGAATGTAACTTCTTAGCTTTTACTAGTTAACAAACTAGTAGTGGTCCTCTCTATGGCCTCTTTCCACTTTTGGTTTCATTGGATGCCCAATTATACTATTTTAATTTGATTATATAGATATGCTATTCTATAAAAATAATCTCCAATTTTTTTTCATGCCCGTATGTTCCCCACTCCCAAAAGAGATGTTCTGTGACTTGGGAGATTGTTTATCCTTTGGGGGACATAGTTTCTTAATCTGTATATAAACAACAGAGGTATAATTTAAATCTCTAATGACTTTCAACCCTAATATGTTACCCCTCTGTAGTTTCATGAGTGGGATTGAAACTTCACATAGCTTTGCTTTTTGTACTTACTCATCCCAGAAATCTAGTTCTTTGCTTTGCACATAGTAAATTCCAAGTCTTACTGTCTCTCATTGTATTCTGTAATAATCTAAATTGTAATATAGTGATTTTAAAAAGTATTTTAATTAGACCCTGGGGTTAAAGAGTTACTGTAATATAGCCACACAGTAAACTTGAATCATACATTCCTGAAACATAAGGTGCTCTTAAAATGACTTGCCACTATGCTTGGACAGTATCAGCTGGTCCACAAGATCTACTGGGCAAAGATTGTGAATAGGCCCCTGAAGAAAGCACAATAAAGAGACAGTAATGTAAAGAATGGTTGTGTTGTCAGTGATTCCTCTTAACTCTTAAGAGATTGGTGAAGTCACATTCTCAGAAGTAATTGTGAGAGGGAAAGAAAGCAAGAGTATGTTGCCCTTCACAAACTCCCCCTTCCTGGATAGTTCATGAGTATTTCTATCACTCTCCCCCAGCCACACAAGAGTACGTGTACCATAGGGCTATGAGCTTCTTGGTGCACCCAGAAGGATAACAGGGTCATGTATGCCCTGGATGGGCAGAATTGGGAAGGGAATGCTCAGGCATATTTCAAGAACTTGCAGAGCAGTAGGAATCTGGAAACAGACTGTTGGCATCTCTGTCTCCCTTATTAATCACTGTGAGTATGGCAGATGGTCCTCGGGTTATTTTCTGAGAGAAATGGGAACAGGGGTGTGGAGAGAGGTCTTCCTCTTCTACTGTCCTCATTCAAGAAAGTGAGCCATTACCTTGATATTTAGATGGATAATTAAAAAGTTTTTATTGAACAATTAACTTATTGTCACCTAGTTTCTACGTACTATTGTAGGCTGTGGTGATAGAGCAATGAGGCAAACCTTTGCCCTCAAGGAGTTTACATCCAAAATGTGGCAAGAAACAGATGATAGATAAAACAAGTAAAATACAAATTATGTTAGATTGAGGGTCAGCAAATTGGGGCCTGTGAGCCAAAAGTGCTGTACCTTCTGTTTTTGTAAGTAAAGTTTGATCAGAACACGGTCATGCTCTTCCGTTCCCCTATTGTCTACGGCTGCTTTTGTGTCACAATGCCAGTGCAGAGTGTTTGCAGCAAAGACTCTATGGCCTGCATCTGTACTTTTACAGAAATGTCTGTTGACCTCTGGATTAGATGCTAGGAAGTAGTATGAATAAAAATAAATCCATGGGGATATATGTATACATATAGCTGATTCACTTTGTTATACAGCAGAAACTAACACACCATTGTAAAGCAATTATATTCCAATAAAGATGTTAAAAAAAAAAGAAATGCACAGTCATGCTGGTGCAACAATTTCATGTCCCAGAACCACCCAGATAAGCCACATGTCTAGAAATCAGAGATCCACATTCTGTGATAGCAGGACAAAAACAGATGCATCTATGTAAATGCATAACTAGGGAGGGTTTCAGTAAAGTCTTTCTATTCATAAAAAAGAAAGGAAAGAAAGGAAGGAAGGAAGGAAGAGGGAGGGAGGGAGGGAGGGAGGAAGGAAGGAAGGAAGGAAGGAAGGAAAATTAAATCCAGGAAGGGAAAGTAGAACAGGGTATTTTTTAGATAGAGTGATCAGAGGACAAGTCACTAAGAAGGTAATATTTGTGTAAAGCACTAAGGAGATGAGAGAGCAAGTCATGCAGGTTTTAAGGAAAGAGCATACCAGGCAGAGAGGACAGCGCGTTCATAGGCTTTGAGATAGGAGGATGCTTGGAATGTTCTAACAGCAGCAGAGAGGCCAATGTGCTAGAGCAGAATGAGTAAGGGAGAGAGAGGTAGGAGATCCGCTAATGGGCAGAAGGTATCAACTAATCATGTAGGGCCTTTTAGGCCATCGTAAGTCCTTTGGCTTGTTTTCTGAGTGAGTTGGGATGCTTTTGGAGGGTTTTGACCAAGTGACTTACATTTTAAAAGGATTTTCTCTGGCTGCTTAGTTGAGAGCACACTGGTGGGGAACAAGGCCAGAGGTGGGAGAGCTCCTAGTAAATGTTATCAGGAACCAAGCATGAGAAGAGGTGGCTAGAAAGATGAGTGCAGGTGGTAAAAAAATAACAATGATAACAATAGAGACCTGATTTCCAATTAAATACCACTTTCATTTAATTCAGGGCAATAAAATTGTCACTTAAAAATGGAATGAAATATTATTTCTTACATTTTTGCAAGTATATTTGTGTTATATAACTTTTGCTTCATAAATATTTGCCAGGCTAGTCATAAGGTATTTACTAATTAGGCTTTAAAAGTGTTTTTGTTAGTTCATTTGTTTTCCATAAGGTGGCTGTGATTTGAATGTCCCATTGTGAACATGCAGGCAGTCTGAAAAAGGGGGGAAATAATGACTAAATTCCTTTACATTCTCTTTCCTTTACTTTTCTTCAATTATCACTGAGAAGTTCAGCAATTTAAAATAGGAATCTCCATCACTAGCATAAATTAGCAAGGTTCCACTGTAATAATTTCCCATTAAAATCCATGAAGTGCAGGTTTTACATGATGAGTTCAGAGATGGCTACACAAATGCATTGCTCTGCAGGCAGTCTGTTTAATCTAATGTAAAAGCCATCATGCCTTTTAAAACTTACCTGCAACAATAGCTGGAAACTGCAGTCTGAGCAATAGAGTTCTGAGCTTTAGAAAGGAATATTAAAAAGGAAGAATAAAAATAAGAAGAGCATATTCCATTGTGAGCGTTGGATAAGTGTGTGAGAAGGACATCTCAATAGTACTTCTCTAGGCTGTTGATCTGAAGGATCAACTAGTCAAATATGTGTTTGTGCTGCTGCAGAGGGTGACCATTGATGACCGCCACTTCAGCTGAACACTAGGGAAAATATGTTTAGAAAAATGGAAATTAGGATAGAAGAAAGTGAAAGCCAAATTATAACACATTGTGTTAAAGAGTTGAAGGGAAAAACGAAGGCTGCCAAATCCAACGCCCTAGAGAATATTCTGAGGGAAAAGAAGTCCTGCAAGATTCTTTAGCTTTTCAAGGAAGGAAATAAGAAAGACTTTCTACAGCAAGCCTTTCTAAAAAATCATCTCATCAATTAGATTCTCTAGAAATTATAGGGCAGCATAGAATTTATAGAATATTTGATATAGAGGAAAAATGTAAATTTTGTTGAAACCAAGCTGGATAGAATTAATTTATCATAGCCAAGAGATAAATAACAGTACCATATATTTCTACAGAATTTATAATTTATAAAGCATTTTTATATATGCTGTCTCACAAAACCAAGGAGGTTTTGACCAAGGGTCAAACCAAGGGTCAGAATAGTTTTCAGGTAAGAAAACTGGTTCAGGAAAATTAAGTGAAGTTTTGGAACCAGGATTACAACCCAATTCTTTTGAACTCGAACACAGGACATTTTTCAATATCTGTGTTCTTTTTTACATCACTGGATTCTATATTGCATTCAAATGCAATACTGGACTTTTACACTCAAAAGTTAGAGGGAAAGAATCACTAACCACCTCCATTTTTACTATACTTACCTGCTTACAGGTCATCACTGTGCTATCTCCTTTGTTCTTTCCATTTTCCAGATGAGGAAACTAAGTCTGAGATAGTTGCCTAAGCTCAATACAGGAGGGCATGTGGAAATCCAGCTCTTCTGACTCCAAAACCCCTGCTCCTTCCATTACACCATAAAAAACTGTGCACTAATTATTCTACCTTAAAAAAAACTCATGATAATGTGAACCATGTGCCAGCAGATTCCAGTGACACCAATGCTGATAAAAATAAAGTAATTCACATTGCACTAAGGGTTTCCCCTAGATTCTGAATTTCTCATAGAGGAGCTAACATTTGAGCTAAGACTTTAGGGACGTGTAGAGTATTTTTAAAAAACAATTAAATGGACCAAAGAATAAATGGATGGATAGATGGATGATATTTGTAACAAGTCTGGAATTCTGTTCATCTCATTACTGCTTCACTTCCTCTTTGAAACCTTTCTTTATATTCCCCTGCCTAAGCCCAGAACTGTTAACAGCACATTCTCTCTGCTTCCATAATGTGAGGCATATTAGACTGTGAGTTCCTTTGGACAAGGATCAAAATCTTACTAATCACCATATCTGGCACATTTTAGAGGATACATGTTTGTTAAATGAATGAATAAATAGTTGAAATGGATGAAATAAAAAGATAAAGAAATAAATGGTACAACAGTTCTAGCTGCGATCACGTGCTTCCTCATAGGAGAACTCCTCTTTCACGAAGTTTTCCCTGGTGTCACCTCCCCAGGCAGAGTTTTTCTCTTGTGATCCCTCAATACTGTATGGATGACTCTTTATGAACTTGTGTCTCTTTAGATATATATGCTTCCTGGTAGAGCACTCAATTGGGTAGATAACTTTTCACTAGACCAAACACTCCTTGAAAATAGCACTATTTTTTACTGGTTATTTTGACTTCAGTATTTTGAACATAGACACTGTGTAAATATCTGTCTTTTTCTACCCTGTCCCTACTGTTAGCTAGAAGGACTTATAAAGGTGGGAGTAAGAAGTAAACATGTATAGCAAATGCAGTTTGCCAAGACACAGAATTGTAAAAAGGCATCTTTGGGGTTAGGTGGCGGGGTCATGTGTTATGACTGGAGACTAGAACACAATGATATCTGCTTATTGGAATCATGGTCCATAATTATATCTTTAAGCATAAAATTTCCAACATGAGTGGAATGTATTTCTGTAAATTCATTTACATTCATTTCTGTACATACTTGGAATGTATTTCCATAAATTCAACTATTTTCTAATGGAATTAGTTTCACTTTGTAACCATCCCTAATCGTCTACTAAAACAGTGATTTTTTTCATGATAGCTTACATATTACATTTGTCCTCTAAAATGCTTTGAGTACCTTAAAGAAAAATGTAATGCAAATTTAAGAGAACATTATTAATTTTAAGACTTAAAAATACATAATTCAAAGCTATGGTTTCTGTGCCATAAGATGATTAAACATAATCAAAACAATAAGCTTATTGTTCTTAATACCTTCTAGGTCTCAATATTAAACACTTTTTCAATTAATTTTTCAACATCATTCAAATATCAATGCCCGTATCTTATAAAGAACTTAAAAAGTTTTTCTTCTAGGGGTTAAAATGGCCATGGCAACTTCCTCCAGACTTGGGTTGGCTATTTCCACTTCATAAATCAACTGCTTTTCTCCTAGGACTGAGGGAGCCTCAGATTCATTTATTCCATTTTGAAAGAAAAAAAATATTATTAAGGGTCTTCCAGATAACCCCACCAGTGGAATAAAAAAGTTTCTTCAAGGTCCATCAGGAAAGCCCAGAGATTATACAACGTGATTTGTCAGCAGATACATATAGATTGAATAAAAGTTGTTTTGCCTTCTAATTGCCATGTTTCCTTACAAGGAAGTTGGCAGGTCAGGGATTTGAGTTTATCAAAAGAAAATGAAACCGGTTGCAGTTTGACCTGACAGACTGCATATGGGGAAATACGCGACTGAGTTACATTTTTCAAAAGGGACTTTGGGCAATGAAAGTGATTTATAGAACCTCCACATGCCTAAACTTGATACTCACTGGGGAGTATTTAACAATAAGAAGTGTGGAAGAGCTTAAAAGTTAGCATTAAAACTCATAGGTCAAGGAAAGGGTAAACACAAAGACTTATAGCTGACCTTGTGCTTATATCCCACAAGTGCTTGGGTCTTGGTTCCAAGATACCTTGGCTGTTACAACTTGTTTTGATACTTTAGATTATAGTTCTCATTATTTCCTGAATGACCAATTGATTTATGCTATTATGGGTGAATCTATTTTTATTAAATCTCTTCTGTCAGGCACTATATTAGATGTTGCGGGTATAGAAAATACACTTTTATTCATTCACTCATTTATTTAGCATACATTTATTGAGAACCTACTGTATTCTAGACACTGTACTAGATTCTGGGAATACAGAGATTAATATAGTTTGGGCCTGAACTATGAGAGCTCATGGTTAGAGGAAGTAATTCTAGAGCTCACAGGGGAAGTAATATCTGGTCAGAATGCTAAATGTGGAAATAGAAGTATATGAAAGGTACCAAATTAATTTTGAAGGAAGGAATTAAGGAAAGTTTCAAAGAGCATGTAGGGTCTGAGATGGGTTGTAATGAGTGAATAGGAGTTTTTCCAGGTTGACAAAATATAGGGCAAAGCAGAATGAACAGAATATATAAAGGTGAAGAGATATAATATTAGATTAAGTTTTCAGAGAAAGCATTCTCAGTAAAAATCAAATTCCTAACAGACCCAAATACAGAATCAACAGCAGCAGCTGGAGATCATTCTGCCCTTTGCACTGAGGGCTAAAAACCACCAGTCTTATCCCAAGTCTAGTAATTCATTTTTGCACATCTCATGATTATTCCATTTTGCTGTGAACTAAACACATTCATATTGAAACAGACACCCAGTAACACTAACAACCAAAGTGGGTACAATGTCATAAATGTAATCCTCTCCCAATGACAGAACAGACAATTTTTCATACCTATTATAGAGAAATTTTGGTTTGTGATAACAGGAATCTCCTTTATTCCTTTGTCTCCTTTCTTCCTGTTTCTTGACCCTTTTCTGGACCTGGCTGTTGTGAACAGAAATCCTGTAAATTCAGAGGCACAGAGGAATGAACCAAAGAGAATCAAGATATGTCCAGTTATCCCTCAGTTTTCTCTAGTGAGAGTTCCTCATTTCTGCCTCTTTTCAGCTACTCTGAATGAATTAAAACCCTAGTGTACTACATAGCTCATGAAATTCTCAAGACAAAGACACAGTTTGCTGGAATTCTCCATTTTAAACAACAAAATTGTCTCTGTGAAAATTTTAACACCAACGTGCATCTTTTAATGCACTTCTAAACATAGAAGTCTATTAAAATACATAAGAATTCCAATTCTTATAATTATCACTCAGCAAAGTCACATTAAATTCCTATTTGTCGTCACTTCACATGAAATAATTAACAAGTATACATGTATATCTGAAAAGTCACTATGCTATAGATTTGAAAATGGCAAATTATTATCTTTTAACTGTAGAAAAATTGTGAGCAGGATCTGTGAAAATATGCCACCGTTCTAAAGATTGATAAAAACTTATTCATATTCCCTGTAATTTAATTCAATAAACATTTACTGAGGGCATACTCTTTGCTAAGCTCTGGGATTTCGTGAATAGGTACAGTTCCACCCTTGGACTTAAGGTTCATGGTTTATTGTCATTGATTAAGGATCTGCAAATATTTCTGAGGGTCAGCATAGATTTTTACTATGACTCATGATAATTAAAATTTTCCTTAAATTTAAATATCTAAATTCAGCAGTATGCCTGAAAATGAAATCTCTGTCATCTCTAGTCATAGTCTTGCTCATTCCATTTCTATTAAATACACCAGCTATCATATAGTAACACTAGTCTTTTGTTGTCCTTTGATAATCAGTTATCAAAGTCCTCTTGATTATACTTTTGGAAAAACTTTCACAGCGGCTCATTTCTGGCCATTTCTGCATTGACTTGACACCTATTTGCTTCTCATCTATACCACTGAAACCCTTCTGTTTACTTACCTCCAGTCTTCTCTTTCCCCAAATCAAATGTGCAAATTGCAGAGATATAATAATCCTGAAGATATCTGTACAAACCACCCTCAGTTAAAATACAATCAGTAGTGGCCCATTGTCCAGAAAAGTCACAAACTGAAAGGGCAAACAGGTAGGTAACAAAATGAGTGAAGTGGGGAGAATTAAGACAATAGGGAGTGGTAGAGACCCTGGCATGCCTAGGCCCCAGATAAGACACAGACAGAACTTAGTTCCAGCTGATTGTTTTTCTGTTGGAATTCAGGGTTAGTTTTGAAAAATTTTCCAGAAAAAGAATATGTAAAATTTTCTAATTTTTTAAAAATTTAGGTATAGTTGTTTTACAATGTTGTGTTAGCTTCTACTGTACAGCGAAGTGGAGTTCCCTGTGCTATACCGCAGGTTCTCAGTAGTTATCTATTTTATACATATTAGTATATATATGTCAATCCCAGTCTCCCAATTCATCCCACCACCCCCTTTTCCCCCCTTGGTGTCCATATGTTTGGTCTCTACATCTGTGTCTCTATTTCTGCCTTGCAAACCGGTTCATCTGTACCATTTTTCTAGATTCCACATATATGCGTTAATATACGATATTTGTTTTTCTCCTCCTGACTTACTTCACTCTGTACGACAGTCTCTGGGTCCATCCATGTCTCTACAAATGACCCAGTTTTGTTATTTTTTATGGCTAATATTCCATTGTATTTATTTACCACATCTTCTTTATCCATTCATCTGTCGATGGGCATTTAGGTTGCTTCCATGGCCTGGCTATTGTAAATAGTTCTGCAATTAACATTGGGGTGCATGTATCTTTTTGAATTATGGTTTTCTCTGAGCATATGCCCAGTAGTGGGATTCCTGGGTCATATGTTAATTCTATTTTTAGTTTTTTGAGGAACCTCCATACTGTTCTCCATAGTGGCTGTATCAATTTACGTTCCCACCAACAGTGCAAGACGGTCCTCTTTTCTCCACACCCTCTCCAGCAGTTATTGTTTGTAGATTTTCTGATGATGCCCATTCTAACTGGTGTGAGGTGATACCTCATTGGGGTTTTGATTTGCGTTTCTCTAATAATTAGTGATGTTGAGCAGCTTTTCATGTGCTTCTTGGCCATCTATATGTCTTCTTTGGAGAAATGTCTATTTAGGTCTTCCGCCCATTTTTCGACTGGGTTGTTTGTTTTTTTGATAAAATTTTCTAATTTTTAAGACACTGTGTGTACGAAACAAAATACATATATATCTGTGCCTGTAGCTCTAATACATACCTCTTGCTGGATATGGAAGGCGACTGATGGTTGTGAACTCTGGTCTATAGCGTTAGACCAGGTAATGTTGCCTGGATTCTGAGGCCCTGCAAAATCTAGCCCCACTGTTTCTTTTCAGTGTCATCTCTTGTTGTTATTACTATCTAACATTGATACTGTGCCTATGTTTTATGGAAACTATACCTAGTACTTGCTCTCTACAACAATTAATGAAGTAGGATTATTATATCCATTAAAAAGATGAAAAATTTATGTTACAGAGAGGTTGAAAAGTTTAGTAATAGTGGTTGGTAGTTGATTCAAATACAGCATTGTCTAATTCCAAAACCTATGCACCTTACACTTTGCTGTTTTCCAGATACATGCCTACTAATAATATGTATTCTTCCAGAAACCTGTTGGAAAGGTACTAATTTTATCTTCATTTTACAAGTAAGGGAAGTCTATTATATGACTTGACTAAAGTCACAAAACTGTTAAGCGGTAGGGCCAGAAAATGAATCCACACAGCTTAAATCTAGAGTCTCCTTTCTTGTTAAACTTTATACCGTACTAAATAAATAGAAAAATGAATAAACAAATAAGTAAAGAAAGCTTCTTTTTAAAGCCAGCTCAAATGCCACTTCTCCTATAATGGTTTCCTTGTTCCTCTTTACTGGAAGTAATCTCTTTTTCCACTGAGCTACCATATTACTTATATTTCTCTCATCTACCTTGTGTTTAAATGTGCCTACATTTATCCTCTTTTACTAAACAAGATCAGCATGCTGTGATGATGCACAGCCCCTTGCTCATAGTTGGAACCTGACAAAATTGTGCTGAATTAACTTAGAAATATACAAATTAAGGGGTTTTATCTATTTTCTGATACAAGAAGCATGCCTGTCTAAATGTAATAAAATAATAATTAAAAATAAAGTGCTCTTTTAAAAAAAACCTGTATTTCTCAGCATACCTCTTGCTGGCACTGCTTAAAAACCTTGGTTCAGTATAAGCCATCAAAACTGTTCATTAGATTGTTTAGAAAATAGACATACTATGTATTTATAAGACATTAAGAGGAAAAAACTCATTTGGTCAAGAAATAAGTCGGGGCTTATATGTGGGCAGTAGTGTCAACATGCAAATCAATTCCCCTGTAACACATTGCATAAAAACATTTTGTTCAAACCAGGGTATCCTGCTGTCTTATGTAGCTTCCTGCCAAAATGTTCCTTTTCTCTCATGTAGATAGCCAAAGCTATCTGTTAGGAAAAATCCCCTCTCTGCTCAAACAGCCCAACTCAGCACTTTCAAATGCCCACAAGAAACAGACATTCATCTTGAAACCATGAGGGATGGTCAGGTGAAGTACAGGTAGCCTGATGTCATACAGTCCAAGAGACTACCCTCTCCTAAACTCTGAATCAGAAGTGACTTTATATCCTTAACACTCAGAGAAATCTCAGGCTTGAATGCTCTAAGATTGGGGTTATTTTTTAGTGTACTCTACTGAGGAAATTTTATAAGAATAAGGTTGGGATCTTTATAGACAACTATAGAACTCCAAGATAGTAAACTAGATTACATTCCGTATACGCCCTACAGTTTAATTAGAACATTCGAATGAATGACATGATGCCCAATTTTTCCCACTTCAGTGCTCTCTTTGCTATGTTAACATGAACAAAAGCATTATAAAATCAAAAGAATAAGCATTAGAAATAATTCCCCATTGTTCCACCCCAAAATAAATAAGATAAATAAATGACATATAGATGCTAATATATACAGATTCACTTAGCAGGAATTCTGATTTGTATGGCAGAGGATGTTCCTAATAGGGCTGTGTAGGACTTTATTTTGCACTACAATTAGCAAATTCTCAGTAACAGTCCAAACAGTCAATCTCAACACCAAAGGAGACATAATGAGGCCTTATTTCCCACTGTAGTAAAATGTTCTTAACCTTGGTGTTACTTATTTGGAAGTCCATACTGAGGGATGAGGGGTTTTGCTTGGCAAAACTGGTGAAGAGGAATAGTAATATGCAAAGAAGGAAGAGGAGTTCATTTTTGAAAGGAAGGTACAGTCTAAAAAGAAAACACTGGATAAGAACTTTGAATGTAGGCAGTGGTAAAGAAAAGAGTGGACTGCTAGAAAGCAATATGTTTAGAATTGTTCCGTAGTGTTACGGGGTGCAATGACACCCAAAGATAAGAGAGACATAAAAGAAAGTAGAAAGTGGACAAAGACTAACTTTAATCTTTGCTTACTTTTCTTGTCCAGAAAACATACTCCAGAAAAACATGTCAGCAATCTTTTAACTTCCATAACTCTGTGTGTGTGTGTGTGTGTGTGTGTGTGTGTGTGTGTGTTTGAAGCTCTGAGGACCAACAGAGATAATCATGTACAGGTAGTTAAGAGCTCTTATTCTTTTAGGTAGATGTGACTAACAGTACTCCATGGTACTTGTTAGAAAAGCAATCTGATTTAAACACTTCACTATGAGAAGAATTTTGATTAGCTGAGAGTGGACACTTGCTTTTCATTTACCCAACTTCTAAGGACATCCCTAGAGCAGAGAAGAGGGAAACAACATTTCTGGCTCCCAGATCCATGGCAGAGAGAATAAGATCACGGGCTCAGGGTCAGTCTACATGGTTTGAATCTGCCTCTACTGTTTTGTCTTTTTTTACTGTGTGAATTGGGTTAACTTAATCTCTTTCTGCCTCAGTTTTCTCCTTTGTTTAAAAGTGGGAATAATAATATTATCTATTTATAGGATTGTTGTGAAAATTGCATTGAATAAGTTTTTAGAATGGGGTATGACACAGAGTAGGTGCTCAATAGATAGTATTTTTCATTAATACTTAGTTTAGTATTATTACTTAGTTTTAGTGTACCTGTGAAGAAAGTGAGGTCCTTGTTTTCCCTAGGTTAGAGAACAGTCTTCATGGAGTCCATTAAGTGGGACTTTATCTTTTCTCTCACTTTCCCCTACCCTTCATTCTGCTTTTCTAAGTATAATGAGAAGTTTTCACTTTAACTATTTACTAAACTGATTATTATTTCTGCCTATTTATTTTGTACAATGTGATTTTCTATACCATGAAATCTGATTTTTCCAGACATAAAAATCTATAATTAATCATCAAAAAATTGACACATATTAAGCTACTTTCTCTGACCATATAGTTATGTAGAAATTAACTCAGGAAATGTGTTATAACTGTGTACTCTGCAATTAAAATGATGTAAATCGTTATTTATAAAGATTAATTTCTACAAAAATTGAGTGATTTCACTGATTAGTTTGAAAAAAAGAACCATCGTATATTATTCCTAACTTTAATAGAAACCTCTATTTAGCTTGTCCTCAGATTGACATGAGATAACTTTAGTTTAAGTAAAGGTTTAAGTTTAAATAAACTTTTTTAATAGGCATTTCCAAAACCTCAAAAACTGAAAAATCATTTCTGTCTGCAAATGTGAACTTCTTCAGAAATGCCATTTCTTGGGTATATCATGGGTCTTCTCTGCATGTTCAAGGATGTTCATCAGGACATCCAGTTGGTCAAAGGAGTCTCTGTCCATGGCTTGGCCAAGGCCAATTACTGTCTGTTAATGTTCTGACTCTCATCCTTTCTGTTGTCTCCCAACTCTGCTGTTTTCTTCCATTAGGCTCGCCATAAACTGTTGGAAAGGTCTGATGAGGAATTTCTTATTTCTTTTGAGTACTGAAAGCATAACATCCTGATTTGCATGCCATTTCTTCTGGTCTAGACTTAGCATTAGGGAAGAATTATGCAGAGTGGTTTAGAGATGTGCAAAAAGATCAAGAACAGCCCCCATGTTAACACTAATTACAAGATCGTATTTCCCTAAAAATACTTCCTCTGTCCTTAGCAGCTTCTTCAACACTTGAATGATCACTAGTAAGGTTTAGATCATTAAGACCGGTTTTATGTAATACCTTATTGTTGCAAAGCAAGTGTGATTCTTTTTTTCTTCACCATAAATAAAACTGATTTTGATTCAGTAATACAGTATTCTTCTTTAGCTGTTATAAGGATCAGGAGGCCCTGATTTGCACATGTGGTGTGACTCAAACCCAAGTGTTCATGAGGAAAGGCCTACTTCATAAAAGTCTTCCATTCTACTCCTTTCCCACTGAGGCATTATGTCTTTGTTAAGGGATGGTTATGTCCATCGTTCTCATTAGTTTGATTAATGGTCTACCTCTAATAGAGGCCACCACCTGACATTTGGGGAAAAAATACATGGCAGGTAATTTTTTAAAATACAGAACCTGTCCCCTTAACCTAGTTTCATTCCTTTTGGTAAGGGTGGCAATTGGATGTGACACTCATCTGTGGGAGCGTGCTGACATCCGTTCTTTCCCTCCCTGTCTAGTTCAGTTTAAAGAATGATAGCCGGGCTTTCTGCGGAAACTGAAGCGAAGGTAGGGAGAGAGCTGTTAAATATCCCAACACAGTAAATGCAGGCTATCGCGCCCACAAATTTTAAACTTTACATTTCCTGTCAATTAGAAGTGTTAAGATTTCACTAGAATATTGAACTAACGGAGTGATTCTGTTCTGAATAGATAATGCATCTCATGTGTGTTGCTTGTCTTTTCAATTAGAAAAACAATGAGGTGTAAAAATAGGCCAATTTCAAATTTTTCAAATGCTGAACTAAAACTTATGTTCAAAAGTCTTTGTTTCAGAGTTGGCTTTGGGTCTCACTAACGAGACTACTTTCTTCTCTTTTGGTCTTTAGGATCATTACAATTGTTTTTCTAGCCCTGATGGTTATCGACTGTCTGTTACAATAACAGGATGTGACTTTAGTTTCAGAATCTATTTGTTCTGAGATAAAGCCCTTCTAACACTAGGAACAGAAAAAGGATATAAAACTGGCCTTTGACAAACCCTTGCCTAGTAGACTTGTCTGAGTCAGTATGTAACGACTAAAATCAGAGTGTTTACTTCCATTTCCCTGCACAGGAGTCAGTACTCCCAATTTCTGTCCTCTCATGGCCTAATGGGAAATGGACTTATTTTAAATTTCCCCAAACAAATTGCCAGTTCTTTTGTTGTTTTTATTGGTTTGCTTTTCCATTTAATGCTCTATTTCCATATCTAAGTCTATTTCCCTCCAAAGATTAGAGAACCCATGTTTTTAAGCAATAGTACAAGCCCTTCCCTGCCCCTTGCCACAAACAGAATGTTGCTTCAGCAGTTGTCCTTGGGCATGGATGTCCTCTTTAATCAGAGTGAGTTCCCTAATAGGCACTATAATGACATTCATTTGCCATTTGGATGTACCTGATGTGACACTTCAGGCAAGGCCATGATTACTTTCCCTTAAAAATGTAGAATAATTTTACAAAATAAAAAAGGCAGAAATATTGCCTAAAGAAGTCAGTTTTAAAAATAGCAGTATTATCATGGTTTTGGGAAGGTGCTGTAATCTTCTATCTCACAAATTATAATAGTGTGATTTTATATTTAACTTGGTAATAAAATCCTGTATTTGGAAATAACAGATCTATTGGTTACAAAAAAACTAGCCTATAGACTGTAACAGAGTCTCCTGAGTTAAGATACAGGATGATACTTATCTAATGATAACATTGCTGGGCACATCTTAACAATCAACTGCTTTACTCTCTTGAATTTGAAATATTTTTGATAATGGAGGAAATCACTCTACACTACAACTAATATTTAGAACCGGATTAATATTTTCAAGGTTTCGTTTTACATAAAATCTTCAATACTACTGTAACTTAAAATGCATGCAGGAAAGTGTTCCATGAAAAGTTGAAAGAAACGTTTAACAGTATAGATGGGAACATCTCTCCAGAATATAACAATATAATATTTATTAGCTATAATGGAAAGCATTTTCAAAAATTTTAGAGAAATTTCTTAATAGTTTCTTATTTTTGTTAAGATCACAGACCTGGGGGTCTGGAAGAATCCTTAGAACATACACTGTTTATCTTCAGCCTCCTGGAAAGATAGATGCTGCCTATGATGAGTTTGTATCTTGTCCAAGCATGATAAATCTAAAAATGAAGCTCAGTAGATAGTGTATTTTCCCTTCAAAAGAATCACCAGGGAACACACTTTTATAACCTTCCCTTTTACTCTGTTGTACTGTCTAACAAGCCATAACAGCCAGCCTGCCAGCTTCCAAAGTGTAACAGAGCCAGATCATCAAGCAGCATAAAAAGGAAGTAAAAGGAAAGAATATTATGATCAATGGCAACTTCCCATGTGATTTTTAAACTAACAAATGCCTGTTACCAATCATCTAATAGGTAGTGGCGGTAAGTTGCAATACAAAGTGAGCACAGCTTTGAGTTAGACCTGAATTAAATGCCGAGTCTACTGTTAAGTAGCTGTGTATGATCTTCAAAGCTACTGCTCTCGGAGTCTCAACCTCCCCATCCAAAAATGGGGACAATAGCACCTGCTTTGAAGGAATTTTGTGAGACTTCTAAAAAAATCATTCTTATATATCATAAGCACACAATAATTGGTAGCAGTTATCTTTAGTTGTTGACTAATTGACCAGATGAAAAGCACTGAATCGGGTGATCTGTGCAGTGGTTAGGAATGTATGTAAGTCACCATTCTTGCCCTGTAAGGAGGCTAAAAGCAAAAAATGTTCTATGTTAAGAGTATTATTTACATTATCCTCATACTGACCCTGTGGAGTAGGTACTGTTATTCCTATTCTACAGATAAGGAACCTGAAGGTTTGAGAGTTTACCTAACCTTCCAACATTGTGACCTTACAACAGAATGGGTACTCCTAACCACCACATTATACTGAGTGGCATGATAATTTATTGTCACCAAGGGCAAAGATATATACAAACGTGTCTATAAAAGTAACTGAGGGAATCATTGTTGCTAGACACAGATAAGTGCTTCTCTGTCTCAGTCTTTCAAATCTGGGATTTGACACCATGGTGTGCAATGAACTAGTAAACTCAATCTAATTTTTGGTTATACTCTTTAACGAGTCAGTTCTTGGACACTGAAATTATAGAAAGTAATCAACCCCTTTTCCCATAGGAAATCCCATTTCTTTTGAAAATAAATTTATAAAATAAATTTATATTTGAAGTTTATATTTTTATACAGAAATGGAGGAGACATTTATATTTTATACAATCCCCTTTGCCAAAGATTCTCTTGTATCCCTTTGTTCCTTCTACTGAGTGGGTACCTGATGGTCATACATGTTGTCTTACTCAGGGTTCTCCAGAGAAACAGAACTAATAGGATGTATATATACAAAGAGATTTCTTTTAAGGAACTAGCTCATATGATTATGGAGCTTGGCAAACCCCAAATGTGCAGGATAAGCCAGCAAACTGGAGATCCAAGGAAAAGTTTCTGTTGAAGTTCAAATCTATAAGCCATCTGCTTGTAGAATTCCCTCTTGCTGAGGGAGGTCAGTCTTTTGTTCTATTCAGCCCTTCAACTGATTGAATGAGGCCCACCCACATTATGGAGAGCAATCTGTTTTAGTCAAAGTCTACCAATTTAAGTGCTAAATTTTGTTGTGGCACAAACCTATCAATAGTATTCCAAATGTCCCAATGTGGTCATTCAGCCACTGGAATTTTGTAGGTTATGATTACTGTGACTATCATAACCTTTATTTAATAGAGTGATGTCTACATTTTTAAAGTAAAAATTAAACTAGGCGTGCAAGATCATTTATTTTTCAATATAGAAATGGAGAAAGAAAATAAAGCTTTTGTTTTCATATCTGAAATGCCACAGACATATATTAATGTCATTAAAAAGGGACTCAGTCTCTTGCATGGATCCCAATAGCAGAGTGAATCTAGTTATTAGAAATCTTTTTACTATTTTTTTTTTTTTTAGAATTCTGGAGATCAGATAAAGAATTATTTTGGAATATATACAAAATACTGGTTTTTAACATAATCTAATGACATGGTGATTCTGAACATTTTAAAGTATGTATGGTAACAAAACTCTAAACATGTTTGCAGCAGTCGAACTATATTTTACTCACTGTGCATAATCTTACAGATGTTGATGTACAATGTTTCCTGATTCACTTAAATCAGGTATGAAAGAGAAATTCAAACTGAGCCCACTTCTATGGTCCTTCCATAAAGCAAGCTCTTCCAAGAATTATATTTACAGAAAAAGAGAAATCTGCTCTGGAGATAATGCATATAATCATATTTGCTAAAAATGGAAAAGCCTTATTATATTCTTGTTTGCTATCTATTTTACATCATCACCTGCAGCTATGTTCTGTAACCATTATTCTAATACTAGTAAGAAAAAAATCACCACTAAGAACCTCAAAATAGAGGACTTATTTTGTTAAGCTGTAATTTTGTAACTCGGGTTTCAGTATCTTTTTCAAAGAATAACAGTTTGAAGGCTCTGAGACTATTGCAAAAGAAGCACTTTGAAGAATCCTTTGTGAATATGTTTTCTCCAGAAACATACTTGAATCTTTGCAGAAACAAGGGTGAAAGTTCTATCACAGAGAAGAGTGTAAATGCCCTGTTTAAAATCAAATCCTCTGGAATATTTGCAAGTGATATGACCAGTTCTGCTAATGAAGAAGCAGCCTATTTGTCAGAATCAAGACTGTTACCTCACCAAAAGCCATATCTTTTTGTCTATTTTGATTTTGTTTTCCATGATTTGAATTTTTATCACTTGTTTAGAAAAGTTTGGTTCTTTTGTAGAGTTTGTAGAAAACTGTCACAACAAATCCGATGTCTTTTCATCCATCTATATACTTCTCTCTCAATCTTTTTCACCATGGATTCTTCGTGGGACCCCTTATTCCTTCTGTTGGATACGTTTCAGATGGTCAGACAGGTTCTGTTACAGCACAAATTGTCCGCAACATTTCAGTTTTCTCAATGTGATCAGACAGCCACTGGAATTTTTTAGGTGATGATTGCTATGAAAATTTCATATTCATTTCTATTTTTAAAACAGCTTGCATTTTCTCAAAGCCCATTACAGAATATCAAATCAACTTTATATTAACTATTGGAAATATCTCTTTATTGAAACTGATTTTTAATTTTACTTCAACTTTTATTGGATCTATTTTTTAATCAAATACTGGCCTTTGCAATTCAAGATTAAATCTCATTTGATTAATTTCAGGCCATTTTTTCTAGGCTTTTTGTACTATTGTATGATGTCTCATTGCTTGATATCCTCTCTCATCTGAGAATTTAATTAATGTCATTAACAACCAACTGCAGATCATTTATGAAGATGTTTAACAGAGTAGAGTTCAAGACTACTCTGAATGAAACAAAACACTTCACACTCACTGCCAAAGACTCACAATATGCCTTTATATTTGACGTTTAGCTCATCAGTAAGCTAGATATAACCTTCTATGATGACCTAAATACTTCCCAATGGGATTCTCAGGATCCTAACATACCAATGATTTTACCTTCATCAAAACTAGGAGTTCTTTATTTAGCATGAATAATGATTTTCCCCTAATGGTTTTGTATATATGCATAAATGCATTTTTTATAGAAAGGGTTCATTCATAGTGTTACAACTTATTCTCAAAAGTGTACATAACTCCCAAAATAATAAAATCATGTGCTTTCTTATAAGGTTATATTTAAAAAATAATTTATGTTGCATTTTACCTACATGGTAGAACATTACTATTTTCCCCTTAGTGTCTAACCTCTGGGTTATTTATATTACCCAAATTCATTTTCTTTTAAAGCAAGTATTTTTCTCAAAAGCATATACATATGATTTTTGTAAAGGTAACTTTTTCAAAATACATATATTAAATATATACTACTTTGGATGAAAAAAGAAAGAGTAGACCATAGAAACTGGGAAAATAAGATCATATTTTCTCATAAATGCATGTCAAATAATGTGAATGAAGGGGATACTCTCCAGGGATTATAAAACTTTTAGAAAAATAAATCCTGTCAGTCTTATTTAATGGCCTTTTCTGACATTAATATGTTTAGAACATCAAGGAGAATCCAAATTCATCTTACTTTTAAAATGTTCTTCCTATTGATTTATCCAGAAAAGAAATGAGAGAACTAGATTATATATTTCAGTATTTTTCTAATTAGATGAGCATCCAGTTGTGAGTGATTAACAGTAACTCAGTATCTATTCCATGGACCTTGCTTTACTGGTTTAAATGGATGTGAATTAGGGTTGTGCCAGTGGCGAGAGCGGAGAGGGCATTGCAGTTGTATATTCAGGAATCTTAAAAGAACATTTCATGAAGGAAACATAAGGCTATCTACTCTTTACTTAATATAGGATCAGTAGAGTGTTGTGTTTAATCAGGGGCCTATTATTAAACAGAGATCCAGAAACTGTGGAGAGTGTTAACAAGAGGACAACAAACAAGAGTGACCATTCTGAAAAAGATAAAAAATGAATGTATTTCAAGCGAAAAGGAGGCTGAAGAGAAATATAATGTCAGTTTTCCAGAATTTTTATAATAAGAGCATAAGGTCTGGACTGAGAGAAACCTGTATTTGAATCTAGGTCCTACTCTTATCAGCTGGCCAACTGTGACTCTTTCCTATATGTAATATTGGAATAATATCTACTAGACTATTGTTAAGAACAAGGATAAGTAACATACCTAGAGTAGTGGTGTCAGACATATATAGAAGTCCTTTTATAAATGAAGTTAGTATTATTTCTACTATTTTTTATCGGATACTCATCATAGCAATTCCAAAGCAGGCTTATAGAGGCCCCTTGGAATTGCTAATCATAGAGTTGCCTGTGGATAGGTTAGTATTGGTGGAGGATGGAAATCTAGAGGATGGGGCTACTTAACCACAGAATACACTAGATCAGGCAGCTCTTTATTCAGTATACTCACACATGGATGAGTTTGGTAGAATTCAACTTTTGCTGAATACAGTGAGGTACAACATTTATTTCTGTTTTTCTCCCTCCTTCCTTTCCTCCCTTTCTTCCTTTCCTTCTTAGAAATGTTGCTAAATACAGCTATGTTCCTCCATAGGGGATTTAATCATCATGTCTGATTTTGTGATAATCTTTTTCTCAGATTACCCTCTCAGTGGAGGGTAATAATGCATGACACAGAGGGAGTCAGGCATTGGTTAGATTTTGTTTCTTGCTCTTGGTTTGACAACAGCAAGGAGTACTATATATTAAAATGTTGTATATTAATGTGTATTAAACTGTTGGCAAAAATATAAGTGTAATATTGTTTAGATTAGAGTAATAAGCTTTTTCATGTAGGAATTTTCTTTTCTTTCTTTTTTAAAAATTGGATCTCTGTAGTCCTAATTTTTTCTTAGGTAGTCTTGATATACACTAGAAGAAATAATGTTTCATCAGCTTGCACTGTTTTCCCAAACTGTGCCTATGCTGAGTATTGACTTAAAATAATTTTGGTTAATGTTGTATTTCACTACTCTTGAGGAAGAATAATTTCTCAAAGTTCCTTGTGTTATCAGGGCAGATATATAGATATATATAGATATAGATATATATAGACATATATACACACACACACATATATGTATAAAACAGCTATCTAATTGTACAGTTAATCCTTTTCTATGGCCTCACCAGAGGAAAGGGTTTTATAAGACAATGAAAATAGAAAATAGGACTTTGTGAATGATAAAACCTAATAAAATAGCATAGTACAAGATGAAGAAAAATAAACTCTCATTACCTGCTTAGAAGTCCCTCAAGATAGCATATGTAGATTTAACATTCACAGATTTTGTCTAATTGAGTTTAACTCAAAATTCAATAATATGGTATATAGTCAGAGACCAGGAGATGGGGACAGTGTGAGAAAATAAGTGAGCCTAGGGCTTCTCTGGTGGTGCAGTGGTTAAGAATTGACCTGCCAATGCAGGGGACATGGGTTTGTGCCCTGGTCCGGGAAGATCCCACATGCTGCGGAGCAGCTAAGCCCGTGCGCCACAACTACTGAGCCTGCACTCTAGAGCCCGCGGGCCACAACTCCTGAGCTCACGTGCCATAACTACTGAAGCCCGCACACCTAGAGCCCATGCTGCGTAACAAGAGAAGCCACCACAATGAGAAGCCTGTGCACCGCAACGAAGAGCAGCCCCCTCTCACTGCAACTAGAGAAAGCCTGTGCACAGCAATGAAGACCAAACACAGCCATAAATAAATAAATAAATGTAAAAGGAAAAAAAAAAAGAAAATAAGTGAGCCTAGTCAGCCACCCAACACAAACTTTGCCTTGTTGTCTGCTAATTATCTGAGAGGCCTAACTCATAATTTTATTCCTCACTGAAATAAATAATTAAATGTAACACACACACACACACACACACCAGGCTCACTATATATCAGGCACAGATATATGTATAAAATCTCATTTAAACTTCTCAGTAACTCAGTAACTCCATTTCAGAGTTAAGAAAACTTAAATACAAAGAGATAAACTAACTAGCTCAAGGTCACATCGTTGTAAATTTGCAGTCATGATTCAAACCAAATTCGTCTAAATCTAGAGGCTATTGTTTAACCATTATACCATTATGCCTCCCTTGGCTTCAACAGTGAATTGGAAGATTCAGAAACTGAAGGATTAAAGAAAGTTACAAGAGTCATCCCTTGTGGGTATAGGTTGTCCTGTAATAGCTTTCTGAAGTGGTGAGGTTGGGGATACAACAGAGGGCATAACTAGAGTGGTTTTCTTTTTTTAAAATTTTTGTCTGCGTTGGGTCTTTGTTGCTGCGCGCGGGCTTTCTTTAGTTGAGGCAAGCGGGGGCTACTCTTCATTGCGGTGCGCGGGCTTCTCATTGCGGTGGCTTCTCTTGTTGTGGAGCACGGACTGTAGGCACGCAGGCTTCAGTAGTTGTGGCATGTGGGATCAGTAATGGTGGCTCACCGGCTCTAGAGCGCAGGCTCAGTAGTTGTGACGCACGGGCTTAGTTGCTCTGTGGCATGTGGGATCTTCCCGGACCAGGGCTCAAACCTGTGTCCCCTGCATTGGCAGGCAGATTCTTAACGCACTGCGCCATCAGGGAAGTCTCCAGAGTGGTTTTCTTAATCAACTGACCTCTTTTGTTACAATCATGGAATTGAATGCATAAAAAGATGAGGTGAGAGTGAAAGGAAAAGGCTAACAAGGAAGCATAGGTTGTAGGTTAATAATAACAATAAATGCCATTTATTAAACGCACATATACAAGTCCTGTGGTAACAATTATTTATGTTGTGGTAGATTGCAAAAATAGCCACAGGTCTCTACTGTCCTTGCCCCTTTGCAATGTGATTTTGTAGTTTTTCGCGTGAAGAGATAGAATCTATTTTCCCAGTCCTTGCATCTTTGCTGCCCTTGTTCCTTGCTTTGACCAATAGAATGTGGCAGAAGCAACATTATGCCATTTCTGAGTTTTGATTTCAAGAGGACCCAGGGCATTTATTTGTTCTCTGTCTCGAAACCTCTACCGCACCACGAGAAAAGGTTGAGGGAAATGCATAGCCCCATTATCCTTGGTACCCTCCCTGGCAGCTAGCCAACTGCCAAGCAAAGACCCTGAGAAAGCCTTGTTGAAACCAGCCAAGCCTGGCCTTAATCAGCAGAACTGCCCAGATGTTTCATAAACTTGTGAGCAAAAATAAATAAGCTGCTAAGTTTTGAGTGTATTTTATGAAGCAATAGATAAGTGTTCCCTATGTGTTATCTCCTAAAATCTTAACGCTGTTTGGTAAGTATTATTAACATTTCAGAGATAGCAAAGCTCTTTTCTAGCAACACAGTGATGGTGAGAGCCAGTATTTACTCTGCAGTTTTGACTTTATGCCCAGGTCTTGCTCCTCTGAGAAGGGAACAAGTTAAGCAATTGTCAGTTAATGAAGATCTAGATAAAAATTTCTCCTTACTTTCAATTCAAATCTTTAAATCATGAATCAGGGCAAGTTTTATGAACTTGCCTTGATTCAACAGCCGTGGAGGTGGCTTCACATTCCAACACAAGCCAGTTTATTTGGTTAACATTATAAAAAGATAGGCCAAAATCCAAGACTGAAGCAAAACTAATTTATTTATTCAACAAACATTTATTAAGTGCCTGCCATATGCTAGGCCCTGTGCTCGGCACTGTTATACAATTAATTTAAAAAGAATCTAAGATTTCAGAAACAACTCTAAGCTGAACAATTTAGGCAGAATAAGGCAAGTTATTCATAAGGATGCAGACTAATTACAAACGTCCTAGTTTAAATGCTATACTTACACTGCAGTGAGAATGCAATGGATCTGAAGGGAAGTGCACATAAAGTTCTAAAACAATTTGTCAAAATAATTTAGCATACTAAGAGTGGTACTTGGAACCAAGTTTTTTCAACCCACTCTGTAGAGAAGGCAGTAGAAATCTGTTGCAACTGTTTTATAACACCAGGTATAGTACAGCGGTAAGCCCAAGTCACATACTGAAAGATCGACCCAGCTTTATATACCACCATAGGCAGAACCGGGAATCACACCAAGTACCAGCAGGCTAGAGCCACCAGCTCAAAACGGCATTTGCCGTTTGTTTGGTATGCAGCTCTGCTTTCTTGCTCATGAAAACACTAGCTTCTTCCAGAAAGTTTCTCTCTGTAGAGAATTCTAGGCTTGACCAAACATGGAGAAATAAATTTTCTTTTCTCTCACAGTGTGTAATTTTCTCTTTCTAACTCCTGAGAAGGAACCATTGGTAGGAGTTAATGGTATTTGTCTTCAGAAAACAAAAGGGTCTGACTCAGAATTTTACAAGATCTAATTTATTTTCCTATTACAAAGAAAAGTCCCAACACCTTGTCACTGCCAGGCACAAGGAGTACTTTTCTCAGGTTAAAAAAAAATGTTTCTACAGTATTTGACTTATATTACTGTGAATAAATACCGAGTGAACAATAAGAATTCTATTTTCTGATGATCTCAAAAATAGTAGCGTATGTCAAGGAAAACAAAAAAATTCTCTTTACTGGTTGAAGAGAAAATGCAGTCCCTCTGTATCATGTCTCCAGATCTGTTTTACATGATGCTTTTATCCCCATGTATCAGCGTGACCTCAGAGCCCAGGGAATAACTGGTTCTTTCCACTTTGAGTTCACAAATACATAGATGCCCAGTTATATAATAACACTACATGTTCTTAACGTGTTGTTTGTAGTCAAGACCACTTACTCAAACCCAACCATGTAAATAGAGTAAAAACAGGAAACAAATTCCAGATGTGATGGGCTTTCCTGATTGAAATTCTCCATGGAGTCATTGCAATGCGCTTAACACCTGAGTTTCAGAAGATGCCATCCCATTTTGCCTAAGTGGGCATTGGGCTTGTGATTCATTAAAGCTGTTCTTTCTCCACTCTGCTCTCGCGGTGTGCAGTGTTAAAGAGTTAGACCTCATCCCCACTGACTTGTTGTTAACCCCCTTTTCCTCAGTCCAGTTCAACAAATCTTTATTGAAGGCCTACCAAGCATTGTTATTTGATGTTTTATTATGGTTTATAGGTGACCTGTATGAAACTTCACAAGGAGAATGTGATGTCTATTTGCAGTTCTAAATTGTATAGACATCAGAGCTGACCCTCACTCTGTGGGTCTTTAATTTGGTTTGACACACGAGGTCACATCAGCTAGTGCCTTAGGGGACTTCTTTTTGTGAAGTTCGTCATTTACCCATAGACTCCTGAGCAAGAAAAATCTAGAGACAACTTTCCTTTCAGCTTTGTGTCTCTGATGAAGAGCTTTCAGACATATGGCACAAGTGGTATTGTCACTTTGATCGTCTGGTTTTCAGTTCACAGTGCTATGTTGATTCTGTCACTGGTATCACCATTTTTCCAGACTATCTTTTACTCTTCCCTCTCATTCGAACCTAGTGTTCAATCTGTCATTGCATCCTGTCATTTCTTCCTTTGAATCATCTTTCAGCTTCTGCCTTCCTCTCCTTTTCCATTACTGCCACACCAATCCAGGCTAGTGATAATTGCAGGGGTGCTCAGTTGATTTTTCTCACTCTAGTCTCTACCATCTCTAATCCATCTTGCATATTTATTCCAGTCCAGTTTCCTAAAGCCCTACGTTCCTTCTGTTATTTCTTGTTCAATAACATAGAGTTGTTCCCTCTTGACCATCTTATAAAACACCTTCTAACTGGCATGTCTTACTCCCTTCAAACCAGGGCTCCCACTCATCCCAGAGCACTCCATGGACACCACACTTACAAATAGCATGTTCATTCCTGTCTAATTGCCTTTTTTTATGTTTTTCTTCCAACTCCAAATTTCCTTGGTAATCCCTCTCTTGTAGATGCTCCTGCTAAGGTAGGGACCAACACAAGTTCCATTTCTCCAGTCTTCTCTAACCGGAGTGGTTAGAGAAGTGGCTTTAGCCCCCACTCACATCCTCTGTGCTTCTGTAGCACCCATTAGTACTCTGTCACAGCACCTATCACAGTGTGCTATAATTGTCTACTCACATGATTGTGTCTCACACTCAATTATGAGCCTTCTGATGACAGAAAACAATCTTTCTTGTGCAACCTTGTAGCCCCACGTGCCCAAAAGAATTTGACTCTTAGTAAGTACTCAGTGAAAACTTGTTAACGTATTTAATAAATCTCTCCCTTCTCTAAATGCTTAACTCTAAACCGGAAGAGAAGTTTAGCAATATGCCAGGTATCTGAAGATGCAGAATGCAATGACTAGCATGCCAGGCCCCAGCATAAAAGAATATTCATGAACAATGTTTTATTTGTAACTGTTCCCCCCTACCCACCCACCAAAGCTCCTTAGAGGCAGAAATCATACCTTACTAGCCCTTTGACCCTTTGATAGTGTCTTTGATCCCGTGACAGGGCTGGTAACTGAGAATCTGGTGATTTGAATGTTTAGGCTTCTAGAGCACATGATTCCAGTGTCTTATCACAGCAACTACTGGCTGAGCTAAAACACTGTCCTAAAAGATAGAATACTGTTTCTCTCTTTATTTCTTTATATATGGGCCTAGCAAATCAAAGAAGACTACTGTATATTTTATTTTCATTGGTCCATGTAATTGGCTCATGGTTAAGGCTGCTTTGAAAAGTGTGGAGTCAGTCTTTAGAAATGTTTCCTAATTTAACAGGTTAAAATATCTCCAGAACACTTAGATTCAAATGATGCTAATGGTACACAGTTTTTCCCTGCAACTATGGTGTGATCTTTTTAAAGCCAGAAATTTGGCTTATGCAATTGTTTTTCCATAACACGTAATTCTACACATAGTGCAGAGTCAAGGACCAAATTATAACAACTAAGGGCTAACTTAGTAGTGGTGTAGAGGGTAATATCAGTGTGGAATAAAGTAGAGAAGTATCCTAATGGAATGACATTTCAAACCTTCCCACAGAAACATTCCCCGAACCCCTTTATTTTCTTTTGAACATAGCCACTCCCATTAGTTTATGTATTATCTATGGCTGTTCTTGTGCTACAATAAGCAAAACGGAATAGTTGCAACAGACTTTATGGCCCACAAAGCCAAATATATTTACTATCAGGCCCTTTACAGAAAAAGTTTTTTTCAACTCTTAGTCTAGAGCAGTACCTGACACCCAATAGATATGCAGTAAATGTCTGTTGTATGAATGAATGAAATAATAAATAAATGAGTCAGAGATAAAACTTAGTTAGATAATACTCCACCATGCCTTCAAAGGTCCTTTGTGTGTCTTGAAATGTTCGGAGACCCTGGCATAGATATCCAGTCATATTCTTTGATCTATAGGGGGTCCATGTTACTGTAGAAGGGAATTTGAATTTAGCCCACAGTTGAGGTTGATTTGTATAAACATTTTTTTGTTGGGCTGATGTCTTTAAAGAAGATTAGACTAGAGGAAAATATAATTAAGTTTCCTGAAAGAAAAGTCCCCTAATGCTGGGCAGGCTGTAAGTGGAACTATTAGGGAAAGTAGAGATCTGAGTAATAAAAGGCTGTGCCTGACATTTCTTTGACCCCACTGCCTTGGGAAGGATTTTGCTGCAATATCAAGAATAGAACTATGCATTTCACTGTGGACCCCAAAACTAGATTGTGAAATCCCCCTTCTTGGAAAGAGCATGTTAAAGGAAGCAGAGATTTTTCCCTGCTGGCTATGTTTCTTAGCTTAGGCTGCTATAATAAAATACCATAGACCAGGTGGTTTATAAACTACAGAAATTTATTTCTAATAGTTCTGGAGGCTGGAAGTCCGAGATCAGGGTGCTAACACAGTCAGATTCTAGTGAGAGCTCTCTTCCTGGTTTGTAGATGGCCGTCTTTCTTGCTGTATCCTGCCATAAACAAAGCAGAGAGAGAGAAGAAGCAAACTCTCTCCTGTCTCTTGCTGTAAGGGCACTAATTCCACTCATGAGTGATCCATTTTTATGACCTAATTATCTCCCAGAGGCACCACCTCCTAATACCATCACACTGGAGGTTAGGATTCCAATATATGAATTTTGGGGGAACACAAACATTTGAGCCATAACACTTTGGTTGTTAGTATTTTGATGGAAATGCACACCCAATTATGGGGCAAACCAGAGGTCAAGAGACCAAAAGGTTGTTTTGAAATTCAGAATCTAGAGCTGAGGTACTGCAGAGCTGTAGGCAGCCACTCCGATTATATATCAGAACCCCTTGCCAGAAATAATTGGAGTGTGGTATCTCTGAAAAAGAGTAGCTGTCTGCCTCATCAAATTGATAGGAGCTTATTGCATTGAGATTTGGAGTATTGCTGGAAATGTAACAGAGTCTTACTTACTGCTTGGTGATGCCAGAGATATGCTGGATCCAGTATTTGTTCAACCTCAGAAGAAATGAAGATTTCAGTTTAATTTTTCATTGAAAAGAAACTAAAAGGAACTTATGGTATGACAAAACACCTCTGGGGATTTAATTCTAATTGATTTCAGTTTAATTTTACATAACAGCCAGATCTAGACAAACTTCTGTATCCTCCAAACTCAGGAATCATTTTTTTTCAATCACAAAGTACGTTGAAGGCTTGTTGCCAAGTTAATTTGGATTCAGACTACAGAAAATAGCAATAGACTGTGAGATGAGAAAGGAGGACTAAACTATACTATGTTATACAATTTCCAAATGTGATCATGTTTCCCTCCTCCCTCTCTGTGAGTGGAACCTGCCCTGAAACACACACACAGGCCCTTGCCTTTCGGACCTCAGCCACATCTCATCACTCAGCCATCGGTAGTATTCATCGTGCATTGATTGGGAGGAAAACATAAGCCAAACCTTTTTCCTTGAAGGAGCACAGCTCACTCTGAAGGCAATAAATAATGACACAGAATCAGAACAAACAGCAGCTCCTGTGGAGTGCAGGACAGCAGGTGTACTTTGCTAGAAAGTTAGAATCTCAAGAATTTGGTCTCTGATGGTAATAGACACAGGTTACTGGGAAATATGAAGCAATGTGGACTTGTATCCCACAGACATGACCAACATACTCATTAGAAGAGTGAAAAGACAGAGTGGAATTGTGGGGAGCTGTGTGGACTGTATAGGTGAACATTTGAAATAAAAAAGAAATAAAGGAGAGGAAAGGAAGGAAAAACTATCTTTTGTAGTAAGAGAAAAAGAAAAGGTCAAGAGCCTATGTAACAACAACAGGGTGTGTTTCTCCATTGTTCTCTTGGAGCCCCAAAATACAACTGTTCTTTTCTCTTTATTTTGTCCTTTTTCTTCGTCTTCTATGCCTACCCTTTCCTTCCATATAAAGTAGTGAAAAATAGAACTAATTCAGTACTAAAAAAATTTTTAAACATTTATTGAGTACTAACAATAAGCGGAAAAGTGAATTAAACACGTTGACACCACACATACACACACACACAGTCTTGCTCTGAAATTTACAGAGTTGGAGAGTAAGAGAGGTAAAAAATTATAATACAGAGTAATAATTACCAATTATTTATTCCATTCCAATTATCCCAAAATGTTTAGTTCATATCTTTATGATAGTTCTTCTCTGCTCCATTTCTTGAATACATAAAATAGAAAACAAAAATAAAAGCTTCCTTACTCTTCTAATAATTATTGGATATTTACTGAGCAGTAATACCCAGCTGGATTTCACCACGAGTGTCCTGTATGTCAAAGGAGGAAAGGAGAAAAGGAGAAAAACTAATAATAGTGGAAACTGATCTGATCAAAAATATAAGCTTAAAAGCAGTAGCTTGCTAAAAGCCCTATTAATAAAAGTTAGTTATTTTCACCTTTCTTCACTAAATGGATGTTGACTGATATTATTAATAAAATGTTATTAATAGACAAATCTACATTTACTTTAATGTAGACTTCTTTTTACCTCTGTCAGTATTCTTAGGTCTGCATTCAAAAGCATTCCATTAAGAGAGGCATTGTATCTTGATATTTTAGAACTACAGTTATGTAGGTAAGTAGCTAACCCTGCCCTCCTCATAAGCAAAAAGTTTTAACAATTCAAAAATATTTTTTTGTGGGGCTGTGTACTTTTTTTTTTTTTAATTTATTTTTATATTTTTTAATATTTTGGCTGTGTTGGGTCTTCGTTTCTGTGCGAGGGCTTTCTCTAGTTCCGGCAAGTGGGGGCCACTCTTCATCGCGGTGCACGGGCCTCTCACTATCGCGGCCTCTCTTGTTGCGGAACACAGGCTCCAGACGCGCAGGCTCAGTAGTTGTGGCTCACGGGCCTAGTTGCTCCGCGGCATGTGGGATCTTCCCAGACCAGGGCTCGAACCCGTGTCCCCTGCATTGGCAGGCAGATTCTCAACCACTGTGCCAATACAAATAAATAACAGACAACTCTATTGTGAGGTTGAAACCAAGACATTGTTAACACACTCCTCTTCACAGGGAAAAGGGGAAAATCTTTCTTCTTTACTTTTACATTGGCTCACATATAATCTTAAGGAAATGAAAATCTTATACTTCATTTTAGAGAGTGTATGTCATGTTGATTACTAATTGCTCAGATAAAGGAAGAAAGGCCCATTTAAGTAGGAAACTACCACTGATTTGCAAAACCAAAGAAAACAAAGCAAAACAAACAAAAAACCAGAAGCAGAATCTGAATTGTGTAAAACAGATGTTTTCATTAAAAAGGAGAGAATAGATTTAGTGAATGCAGTGATTAGTAGGTAGAACCATGGTTGTTGTGGTAGGAAAGGTAAACTTTATGCTGATAATTAAAAATATCATCATGGGAGTGCTAATGGAGTGAAGATATATAGATACCTAGATGGAAAAAATAGAGAAAGAAAGAAGGAGAGAGCACGCTTGATTGTATATTTTCATTTAATGTATGAAGGGAAGGGAAAACAGAGATGAGAATCCAGAAAAAAGGACCAGCCAATTTTAGACTGGAGCATTAGACAGGAACAGGGAACTGAGGAGGAAACCAGCGGTCATGAACTTGCACTGGAGTAAGGTGAACAGCTTGGCAGAAACACACCTACTACACCATCACACACCAGGTTCATGAAAATGGAGAATGCCAACACCTGGTGCAACGTTTCAATCCAAAAAAATTCCATAGGTGAAAGGAAGGTGAAACAAAGTAAGAAAACTTTTTGGAAGATTACCTGAAGTAAATGATTAGGTTAAAGAGTAGTAGTAAAGGGGATAATATCCAAATACTAATAGGTGTTCGGATTTCTTTAACTTCTTCTTCACAATGTTCTCACATTTTTCTCATTCCTTCTAATGAGGATTGAGTGTTTATCATGAGTTTGGCACAATGGTAACCATTTTACATTCGTTATCACATTTGATCCTCTTCACGACCCTATGGGTTAAGCATTGTAATTACCCTCAATTTATAGATGAAGAACCTGAGATTTAGAGAGATTATGTAACTTGACCAAAATCCATAGGCAGTAAGTGGGAACTAGGAGCCAATGTTTAGTCTTCTTTATTCTAACATCTTTGCTCTTAACTATCATTCTATATTGCCTTTTTTATGATCTAATAAATAGATTAGTAGTATTAAAAAAAACCTGTCATACACCTAGAGCATAATCCAGTGGTTCATTTGTGAATCAGAATCATATTCCTAGGCCTTATGCCAGATCTTCTGAATTAAAATGTTTGCAAGTAGGACTAAAGCATGTGCAGTTTTTAAAAGTTACATAGGCGAGTTATAAAATACCATGGGAAAACAAGGAAGAGACTATAAATTAGACTGTTTTCTGAAGGAGATTTAAGCCAGGTCTAAGTTCTATGTGGTTTACAGTGAAAAGAAGCTCAGCCTCATCAGTCATCTAGAAAATGCAAATCAAAGCAATCATGAGATACAATTTCATACCCCCTAGAAAGACTAAAAAAAGACTCATAATACCAAGCGTAGGTGTAGATGTAGAGTCAGTAGAACTGCTGCTGAGAGTATAAAATGGTAACACCGTTTTGGAGAACTGTTTTGGTAGTTTCTTATCAAGTTAAACACACGTAAATCTCATTTTGCAGAAATTCCACACCTAGACATGTACTCAGGAGAAATGAAAATGTATGTTCACAAAAGACTTATATATGAATGTTCATAACAAGCTAACTCGTAAAAGTCAAAAATTGAAAATAACCCAAATATCCATAAACAGGAGAATGGATAAACAAGTTGTTGTATATTCATGATTGGAATACTACTCAGCGATAGTAAAGAACAAATGAATGATGCATGCAGCATGGACAAATTCTACAGACACTATACTGAGCAAAAGAAACTAAATGATTCTATTTATACGAAGTAAAAGAATATGCAAAACTGATCTATGATAACAGAAATCAGAGAGTAATTGCTTCTTATGTGCGTGGACAGGGCCAGGGGTATACTGGAAAGGGGCATGATTAAATTTTCTGGGGTGATGGAAATGTTCTATATCTTGTTTTGGATGATGGTTACACAGAATCGTACACATGCCAAAATTCACTGTGTTTAATACTTAAGATCTGTGCATGTGAATTATATTTAAATTTTTTAAAAATATGTACTTTCTATTATCACCACCTTCCTCCATTTACAAAAGAGAAAACTGAGGCTCAGGGCGGTTAGGTGAGACTATAATACTCTCAGGTTATAGAACTTACATTGGAAGTAAGTTGTAATGGTCTCCTTATTTTGAGTCGTTTTTTTTCATTCTCCAATAACTCTTATATAATCATGTCTCTCCTTTACAATGTGTCTATGAAATTAACAAAAAACAAACAAACAAAAAACCCACAAAAAACAAAATACCAGATTGCAACATGTTTTCCAATGATAGAAGTGTTAAAAGAGAAAAGTGCAAAGGCTAAAGCATCAAAATTAACAGATACCTACCAGCAACTCTGAAATTCTCTTTGTACAGGTGACACTAGCCTCAATGTCCAAGAGTAGCCAATTGTTTTTTTTCTAAATACCAAAATCCATACCTCTGGAAACACTAGGGAAGATCACTTGGCACCTTTCTCAGGTTACATTTTATGTTAAAGGAATCCCTCCCGCGCTGGTAAATGTAATGAATAAAATGCATTCCATTTCATCGAACTGCTTCTGTAGACATTCACAAAAGAATGCACTTCAGTCAGATGTGCAGTTATGAAAGTGCCATAAAACCTGTGTGATCACCACCTGCATGTAAAAACTGCCAGCAATAAATTACCAAAATATTTCCAGTGAAAATATGACTTTGACCCAGATGGCAAAATAGGCTCCATTGGCCATAAATCTGCAGGCAGTAAATAGGCAAGTGGTAAATCTGCTATCATTGCTACTGTTTTCTCAGCACTTTATGTGTACAGGTTTTTCCTAAGAAAATAAAAATTCTGGAAATACGGAAGAAGAAACCAAACACTGACTAGAAATTCTGACTCAAGGCTGTAAGTTTCTTGAGCTTTAGGAAACCTGTCCTTACTATAGCTTATAAGTTCAGGCCTGAGATACTGGGAAGTCAAAAAAAAAAATAAAAGTGTACAGAAAATGATGGATAAAATATATAAAAGGCCTCGAGTTCATTTCCTGTAAGTTTTGGCAGCAAGGATCACCCTGAAAATGCAAAGTTTGTTTTCTTCTTTACATAGAAAAGTAAACATTCCCCAAACATTTAAAGTTTCTCTACCTCTCAACTTCTATTTCCTATCATAATTGCTTCTAACCAGAATGAGAGAAAGAATATAGCAAGGCTACTACGGATATGGAGGAAAAAACCATCCTCAATTAAGGAACAGTTTTGTAATTATCTTGTTTAGATTTGGGGCACAACTGTACCCTATTTAGTGGGGATTTGGTTTACTTCAGAAGAGAATGGGTGTACTCACTATCCATCATCCTGTAAAGAAGTGTTTAATCCTGGAGAAAGCAGTGACTCAAAAATCCAGACTCTGGTGGCAAGCATCTCCATTACTTGTTAAACCTGGGATATTTGAGCCTGAATCTGAGGCATGTGTTCCAGTGCTCAAGGGGAGCTGTCATGCCTACACAGAGTTAGAGTAGGATCAAGTGATTCCGCTCCTTGATTTCTGGACCTGTGTATTCTTTCATTCAGTGACAGAGCACAATTATAAAGGGCTTTGATTCAATGCATGTTCTGGCTCCTAGAGGATGGTACCCCCTCCTCTCAGAATAGTGCCTGCAACTTGGCCCTTTAGCTGTGCCTTCAGAAGGCTATGCTAACACATCATAAGGTCAGCAGTCTGGGTCAATTATGGGATTCAACCAGTGGATACAGGGCATCAGGCTAGTCACGTACCTCCTTCACTGTAAAAGGGTACCCCTGCTCAGTGGGGTTCCATGTCAGTGGCTCAAACGTACTATGAGCCTTTGAATAGTGGGGCTGGCTAAGGCCCTAAGAGCAGAAAAGGCAAACCTATGTGGAGAATGGATGCCTATTGCCATGGTAACAAACCACTCGTCTTTCCAGGATGCAAGGGAAACAACACAGTCAACTTGCCATTAAGTGGCAAGTCCCCTGAAGAAATGGTGCCAGTCCGGGGCTTAGCATTGGTCTCCGTTGTGGGCAATTGGACGCATCAGCAATAGTAGCTAGATCAGCTTTGATAAATGAGAGCTGATGCTCTTGGACCCAGGTGTAATATTCATATTTGCCATCAGGGTCACTTTATGTGCCCATTGTGCCAGCACATGTGTGGCCAATGACACATGGCTCATTTAATCTGCTTAGCCAGATCATTTTATCTAGTTGGTTGTTTAGTGTCTCTTCCATTGTAAATGTTCTCTAGTGGATATTAACATGTGATACAAAGATCTCACTTTGTGCCCATTCCCATAGGTCCGTCTATGTGCCTCTGCCTCATCCCTCCTTGTCTATAATATTCCAGTCTTTTATTTCCAGGCCATTTGCATAGGCCACCTCTTAACCTCTTTTTGGGCCACTTCTTTTTCCACACAAAGTAGATGACCCATAGCACTGCGTGAAACCTCCACTAATTGAGAGAATTTTCCCTCAGACTGTCTTTTAAGGGTACCCTGAGTATCCTAAGTCTATAGAGTAGTCACTTTGTTTTTGACTCATATACAAAGACAACCTTTCTATATTCCAAACTGGGACTATTTCCCCCTCTGTCAAGTGGTCATACCCCATCTCCATGTGGCCTAGATGTGGTCTGAGGAAGGGGTGCTGTTATAACAGTGCTGGGTACCATGGGGTTCTGAACTATCTGCTCCTGCATCTTGTTCGTGTCTTCTTGTCCTGCTCAAGCTCCATCCCAAGTGTACCACTTCCATCTTGTGATAGTTGAAGGGAGAGGTCCAGCAACAATCCTTAGGACTTGGTGGATCTGAAAGAACCAAGCTCATGATCATGTAATTTCTGATAGTGACCACATGGCATCCCATGATCAGGTACTCTGTTTCTCTTAGGACCCAGTAGCACACCAGAAGATGTTTTAAAAACGTCTAAAAGGTATATAATTTTGCCACTACAAATGGCATGGCATTCCTTCAGCACCCTAGGAGCCTATATTGTGATTCTCCCACTGGGCAAAATCAAAACACAGGCGCCTAGGGCGTGGGGCCTTTGTAGTATCAAAGGATACCAAATTCCATGTGCTATCCTGTCCCGCCACTGATAGCTCCAACATTATAGGGTCTACCAGATTCTATAGCCCAAATGGTAGAGCTGTTGTACCTTAGTCTGGACCTGCCGCTGAGCCCTTTTCTATGCTGGGCTTCACTCAGATTTGTGTCAACCTTTTTGTGTCAACCAATATATTTCTAGGTATGGAATGAATATTTTATGAATATGTTCCATTTTAGAACTTTAAAAGACCCACTAGGACATTGAACTTCCTTCTTTGTGTTACAAGGTGCAAAATGCAATAATGTATCCTTTACTTAGGATCCTTCAGATTGTTTTGGACATGGCAGACCCCTTTATCTTCACAGGTTCTATCTTCCGCTCTCTGTAATGCATGTGTCCTACCAAGGCCTCCAGAATGCCAATTACCTCTTGCTCATCTGGCATATCAATATAATATCACCAATGAAATGGATTAATATGAAGTACTATGGTTTATCTAGATGGTCAAGGTCTCTTCAGACTCTATTATGACAGAAAGTGGAAGAGTGAATATAGGTCTGGGACAAAACCGTAAATTAATACTGTTGGTCAATTCATGTGAATGTGAACTGTTTCTAATGGTCTTTCTGATTGATATAGAAAAGAAGGTATGTTCCAGAATAATGGCTTCATACAAAGTTCCTGAGGCCATATTAATCTGCTCTAGCAAATATACCACATACCATATTGCAGTTGCAAAGGGCCTATCACTGGGTTAAGTTTGCAGTTATCTTCCAGGATTCATCTTGATTCTCTAGGGTTCAGACAGGTGAATTAAATAGTGATGTTATGAGAACAAATACCCCTGTATCCTTTAAATCCATAAAGGTGGCACAAATCTCCCACCCCTTATCCCCCTCTCAGGATTTAATCATGTTTTTGACTTCCTATTGATTGGGGGTGGAGAGAACAGGGCCAGGGTCTTTCATTTGGCCTTACCCAGTATTATAGCTATTACCCAGTGACCAAAGATCCAATAGAAGTGTTTCACCAATTTCTAAGTGTCATTACTGATTATATATTCAAGGATAAGAGAAATGACCATTAGTGGATATACCATAGGGTAGACATTGACCAAGACTCCACTTATTCATTTATCATCTGACCCTTATTTGTCCTCACTCTAACAGAGAGACCATGATGATGGTCTCTGGATATCAATGTTAACTTAAGCCCTATGTCCAACAACCATCAAAATATCTCGGTATTTGCTTTCCCCAAGTAAATGGCCGTCGTCCCTTTGGGAAGGAACTGGAAGCATCATTACCATGTACACTTACCATACAATTTTGAAGTCCTTCCACTTGGAGACCTTACCACATCCTTAGTGAATGGGTCCTCTGTCTGAAAACTATCTCAGGTCTGCAAATAGGGCAAGGGATCATGAATTTTTATTGGTATGGCTACCCTAACCCTCCTAGCCATCTAACCTTGAGTTTTCTTGCTGGCACAAGCTGAGTAGTACTCTTGCTGGCAGCCTGTCTATCATGCCCCTAAAGATGCTGTATTCTATTAACAACAGCTCTGTAACCTCTGTGGGTCAGGCTTCCTTGGCTTCCACTCTGCTATTGCATATATTACCCCAAAAATGTAACCCCCCTTGGATTCTGGTGGTTAAACACTGCCACTTAGTCTCTATTGTTTTGGGGTCCTATCATCCATACTGCTATCAGTGGGCAAAGATCTGTAATAGCCCCTCCTCCTTCCAGTCCTGTCCAGAGAGCCACCACTGAACCTTTCCTGATACTGGTGCCATGCATGCCTTTAGCACATTCCTCATGGTCTTAGTAAATGGTATGTGCCCCCAGCCTTCATGTGGCGCATGATCTTCTACTGGGTCTTCCAGTTGTACACTGAACATCCATTCCAGCATTTCCCTAAGCCTTCTCCCCGCTTCCTTCAGAGCTTGCTGTGACAATTCTGGCATTTCAACTTTGCTCAGTATGTGCCACCACTTTTTCCATGTTTCTAGGAGTCATCCTTATAGGGAGCTCACAAGATTTTCTGAGGAGGATCCTTGCTAGTTAAATCCTGTATCTTTAGAGGACACACCCAAGTCAATATACCTTTTTCTATTGAATTTTATAAACTAGTCCCTTTGAATAAACACCCTCGAAATCCAGTCCCACATGCACTCACCCCAACCCAGTTAATACAGGTTAGCTGCATCCGGCAGCTCCTTTGGGGCATAGACAACCTCATTTCACTTGAGTTATGCTATGGCTTTATCACAGATTCAGGCCCAGTACCAGGAGGGGAGAGGAGGGCGGGTCCTGAGGTGGGTACATATTGTCTTGGGTGGGAGAAGACTTAGCACTGTCTTCCAGCAGGGCTGGCAGCAGGTACAAGCTCTCAATAGGGTGGGTAGGCCATATCACAGGCTCCAAAAACTCAGAGAGCCTAGGGAGTCACAAATTTTAAGGGCATGTACCCAGATGTCTCCATCCTGGCCTTGGCGTTAGTTGGTGTTTAAACTCCTTTCATGTTCGTACAGTCTAACTATTAAATCCAGAACTGGGCCCTCAGCTTTCTCCAGCCTTTCACTAGAGCAGATATTAACTTCTTTGTGTAAAACCAAAGAGGCCCACTGGCTTCACATCTAGCTTTCAACTCAATCTAAACTGTTTTTTTTTTTCTATAGAGCAGTATTATACAATAGAAATATAATGTGAGCCACATAAAAAATTTCAAATATTTTTAGTAGTCACATTTGAAAAAGTAAAACAAAAAGATGAAATTAATTTACAATAAATCCAAAATATTATCATTTCAACTTGTAATCAGCATAAGAAATTAATGAGATATTTTACATTTTCTTTGTAGTGAGTTTATATAATCTGATGTGGTTGTTATACATATATATAGCACATCTCAGTTTGGTCCAGCCAAATTTCAAGTTCACAATAACTATACATGCTGGTGGCTTATTGTATTGGACAGCATGGCTATAGAGCAACTGTGGCACTTCACAATAGCCATCAAACCCTGTTATTTTTGCATCTATTATTTTTCCCATACATTTCAACAACAGTAGCAACATCAGCTTGCTAGTGTGTGCCCTTCTATCCATATATCCTCATGCTTCACCAGATTACCAGAGGTGAAAGTTTCAATTGGATGGCCACTTCGTCCCAGGTGCCATCTGTGTGTCCCTTGTACTAGTGATGCCAGGTGGCATGTCATCCAGTTCCAAACACCAAACCCCACCTTCCAGCCTGCCATCTCCAATTTTGCTCCTGGTAGTGACTGTCGCAAGTTCAATTCTCTGGAAGCAGATGCTGGCTTTGGAATGTAAGATGTTTATTAGGGAAAAACACCTGTGAAAGGAAAGATCAAGGAAGCAGGACTTGACAGAGGAATATATCAAACTGCGATGACTGCTAAAAGCTTTGGCTAACCTGGTGGGGAAATTCGAGAGCTAAAATAGCCACCAGAATTATCCCATGTCAGGGAAATGGCTGGGACTTTATATTCCTACCTTGCTCAGGCATTGAATCTCAGCTGTTTGGAACAGGCGTGTCTCTGCAGCTGATGCCAGCTATGAAGAAGCTGACAGCTGGATGCCGTCTGCTTACCATCCCCCCCAGCAGCTGCACAGCGAATCCTTTCTTGAAGAGGAATGGGGGCAGCACACTAAACAGAGGCCATTGGTCATCTTCGGATGTAGAGTCTCTGCTAGCTTGGTGGAAGCAAAAACCTAATTGGAGTGGGTTAAGGAGTGAATGCAACTATAAAAAACTCGGCAAGATGGTTTACTCTCAGGTCAAACAAGGGAATGGGGGAGAGATGGAGGGGGTCAAGATGGATTTTATCTTTTAAAAAAAAATAAGAGAAACCAAATGATGATCCTCTAGAAATTAGGAAATGATACTATTAATAAAAAATAAGATAATTTGAAGAAGAAAGTTCTGTGAAGCCATAAAGGATGTAATAGAGGCACAATTTGCAGGGCTGGGCTTTGACAGAATCAGGAATATTTTGTCCATGGTAATAGTCAAGAAGGCATATTGTGTGAGTGTAGATGCAGATTAATTGATAGAGTTGGGAGTGAGAAAAGGAGGGATTTCCTACTTAAGTATATGAAACAAGTTTTCCACTAAAGCGGTGAAAGTTAGGTGGTCGGAGGAGAGGTGGAAAGGAAGGAGAATAATACAGGAATTTTGTGGAAAGAGAAGGTGAGAAATTGTTGAGCATAGGAAAGCCAGCATGTTAAGGAAGTGAAGTAGAATGACACATATTTTTAAATTCTCATTTGAGTTTTGTTGTCATAAATCTGAATTCAGACCAGACGGCAAGTAGCTGGCAAATATTTGGATCTTACTGGGTGTTAACGAGTTTCCTAGATGAATGTGATAAAAGATAATCGGGGTGAGGGCATTAAGAATGTTTGAAAGGAATTGATCTCACTGATGCACTTTGAAATCCAATTTGAGTAAAAAGCAAATTAAAGACATAAGGGGGATGTTGATTGATAGTGGAAAAGTAGCAAAATTCAGGAAAGAATATGGTAAACCTTTTTTCAACCTCTAAGCATGATCCAGTTTATCAGCGATCACTGGCTGACTTAAATGCAAAGAGAAATTGATAGGTAGAAAAAGAGGAGAGGGGAGAGTATTGATGACTGATTTTACCAATACCACATTAGGCTGGAGAATTGTTTCCAATGTACATACAAGAACAGAGACACTGATTGGAATCTTCAAATTAAGTATCTGTAGGCAGTGTGATATAGTGACAGGAATGTTGGATATTGAATCAAAAGACCTGGATTTACATCCTGACTCTATTATTTTCATTCATTCATTCATACATGCACACATTTATTCAACAGATATTAGTGACTACTAAGTAATAGACACTTTTTAAAAGGCTGCAAAACAACAATAAATACATCGAGTTCTCTTTTCACAGAATTACATTCTAGTGATGGGGTGGAGAAGGGAGAAAGATCATACAATGAGGGAAGGAAGGAAGGAAGGAAGGGAGGGAGGAAGGAAGGAAGGAAGGAAGGAAGGAAGGGAAGAAAAAAGAAAGGTAAAGAATAAATGATGTAATTTCAAATTATAAGTTCTATAAAAAAAAACAAAATGAAGTAATGAGAGAGCCCCTGACTTGGGCTGAGACTGTGCATCTACTCTTTAATAAAGTGGTCAAGGAAGGCCTCTCCAAGGAGGTGATATTAGTGCTTGGATCTAAATGACAAGAAGGAACCACCTATACAAAAGAAATATTTCAGTCAGAGGGGAAAGCAGCTAGCTTTCTCACTGGAGATAAGGAACTGAATTTTCTGAGCTTTAATTCCTTCATTAATTAATGGTGATAATAATCCCTTAGAGGTTACTTTCAACATATAGCACTGTGCCTAGGAGATAGTAAGTAATCATTAAAATGGTAGTTGCCTTTAGTATTTCTTCACAGAGATGATACAGTTCTCTGAAAGATTTAAGGGATAAATATGATCTACCCTTTGTACTGACTCCTTCAGTTCATTCCCAGAGTTCCTAGTAAGGTGTTTCAAAGAGCCTACATAAGACATTTTTGCTAATGTACCTGTTGTTAAAAACAACCAGAATACCAGTGGAAGTTTTTGTTGATATCTAGGCCTAGGAATGTCTCTTTTATAGAAAACCAAATTTGACAAATACATACCTTAAAAAACAAGGGTTAACAAATTTGATGTCTTGTATAATATTGCTTGTAGGATAATTTCAGTAACCTCATTAAAAAGCTTTCAATGCATTTCAATACTGTATTTTTTATATGGTTTTAATACTGTTTCAATTCTATCCATGGTGGTGATTAGATTACCTGACTGGAAAATTGCAAAATTAACTGTGAGGTGAGTGGCTTAAATGTAGACTAGAGGTCATGGAGGGGAGGCATACCATGCTGTTAATTCCATTCTCTGTGTAGAGGAAAAACTATGATTTAAAAATATCATTACAGTATCACTGGATATGATTTTTTTTTAATTTAAAATGAGTAGAAAAGCTGCCATTAGGTCCTAAGACACAAAGGAGCTCCACTTCAGGGCAGGAGCCCTCTTTTTCCCCCAAAAGCTGCTCCTCTGTCTGCCATTACCAATTAAGTCAGAGTTTTAATAACTGTCAATAGTGCAGATTGTTAGGTTGAATAAATGAAAATGTATTATTTCCTCTAACATAAAGCAGCTCGTGGCTCATAATCAACTTCATTTGGATAAACCATCACAGTTCACTGGCAATAAAACCCTTTGGAAATTCTTTTCATAGATAATTACAATTTGTCTGAGATAGTTTTAGTTTTCCTCCATACAAAGCAATACTTTTCTTCTTTATTTTATATTTTCCCTTGACTTGCTTAAAGCAATTTTTCCCAAACTACAAACTACTGTTTACTCTCTTGTTTTAGGATCACAAGAGAGTAAACAACTTTGAGAAGGAATATGTTATGCTTTTTTATCTGTAACCCAAGCCACACTGAAGTCCTTTACAGTGTTGAGCATCTACACACACACATACACACACACACACACACACACACATGAACACACACATACACACTTCTCAGTACCTAAATGGACATGCCAGCTTCCTTTTAGCAGAAAGTTATATGTCATATATAACAATGATGTCACTAGAAACTCAGGGAATAGTTAATAGAGAAATTTTTATTTATCTGTATTCATACCTTGGATAAAGAGAATAATTATTAGATTTTAGACATTTAATTAGTATTTTTTAATCATCTAGATTCATTACATTACAAGGACTTGGGGGGCATAATTCATTTATCTTCATAGCATTAATGCCTAGGACAGAGCCTGAGAAATAGTTGATGCACAACAAATATTTGTGAATGAACGAATGAATGATTATGGCAACTTAGTTTACTGTTGTTGCACCATGCGGGTGGCACTTAAACTCACTCTTTGAAAAAGTAAGATAAATGAGATAGCTAGTTGAATTTCCATGGCAGTAAATTTCTAACGATGAGAGCAAGGCCTATTATATCTGTTTACTTAACTGCCTTGTGTAATGATGTTGGGAGAAGTATGATGATACAGGTTAATCAAAACCTCTGAAAAGCACGACTTTCCACGAGGGCCCACAGGCTTCTGCAACACCAATAAATTGGAAACAAACAAGGAATGGAGGCATAGCCATTTTTCTTTACTGTGCAGCCATTACTTATCTTGTCAGTCCCCCTGCTGCTGCTGCTTTCACACACATGGAGATGTATGTTTAATAAACAATAGGTGGAGATCTTTAAAGGGATGCTCTTCAATCACAATGCTGTTAAGTATCTAATCATGTAAATGGCAAAAAAAACATATCTACGCTCTCTTGTTAGGTTTTGCTAGCCAGTGACGAATTGCCCTATATAGAAAACAAGCTACAGAGAGACAGGTATTGTTGTCATTGTTATTTGCTTTGAGCCAATTTAATATGCATTGATTTAAAAGCTTTAAGTAATTTACTCTTGGGGAAAAAAAAAATCACACATCCTTTTTAGGTGTCTACTGCTCTGTGAAAAATCTCTCATTTTCCCCTATTGTTCTCTTTTTCTGAAACAACAATATGTAACAAGGAGTTGGGGGAAGTAATTATGCAAAAGATCCTATTCATTTTCACTTTAATGCTTTTAGAAGTGAAGAACTGGTATTACCTTGGATTCAGAGCAGATGAAGCACATTCTCTTGTTCTTATGAAAATCATGCAGCTATAATAGAAAGCGTGATAAAGAGTCTTGATGCATATGTGTAGAATATACCTTCAGGCATGAGCCAGTTGTGACCGTCAGGCTTCCTAACCGTTCTTCTCGGGCTTAGTTTCTTCCCCTATAAAATAGGGAAGATATTTACCTGGCACAATGATTATGGGAAGTAAAATGATATATTTAAATCACCTAATTGGTGCTCTTATAAAAAATATTTGTTTTCATCTCCATCATACCTAACTGATGAAAGGAGGGCTAGAACAGTCTTCAAAATGAAACCTGAAAAATCTACAGTAGATAACAAAGAATTTAAAGTAACAAAGTTTTATAGTTTGAAAAATCTTGGCACATGTATTTCTTCTCCTTTGATTGACTTTAAGTCCTCATTTTAGATTATTTCAGAGTGTTTTTTCCCTTTTCTGAGTTTTAACTTTTTGGTGTTTGATGATGGTGTTTATGAGGGAGGGGTTGGTGTGTTTTACTCTTCCTGGTAAAAAGTTATATGATGTCATTTGCAATTTTGTACATTAAAGACCAAAATCTTTTCTTATAGTCATCTACCTCAGATATTTTCTGTTTAGTACAGATAAATGATGGTTTAAAAATATTTTAAAGAATAATATATATGTGTGAAACTGAGTTTAAGATATTTTGGAGTAGAGCATAACAAATTATTATATATGACCAATCTCATCTCCAAAAAGAAAGACCTCCTCAGAAATCTCAGGGGTCCCTGATAGTACCCACTGTTTTTCTCTTAGTTGCAGATGAGGTTCTATAGTGTGAAAGTTGCTCGAGTGGGAAGTAGGAATAGGTCTTATTAAGACAAACTGCTTACCTGATTACCCCCTCTAATTTCAAATTGTATATACAGTGCTCAGTTGGGTGTCCTCAGTTGAAATGTTGATTTTAAAAGTTTTGAAATAGTTTGTTATCTCAGACTTTGTAAATGTAAGGAAAAAAAACAAACTTGGACTAAATCTGTACCATAGATTAAGAATCACATAAAGTATTGTATGCAGTTAAACATGAAAGATTTCTATTAACTTTGGTTCCTCTTCATAAGGAATTAATTAAATCATTAGCTATGTAATGTAATATCATCTTATTATTTCTATATTCGTGCATTGTTACTTCTACTTATATCCACTACTAGGCAGTCTTTTTTCTAGACATTTTATTGTTATTGTCATGTGTTCAATTGAGTTATATTTTCTTACCTAATACAGAAAATGTTTAGTCTCTCTGTCCATAAATGATCAAAGTTTTCATTTTACATCAAAGGCCTTTATTAGCCATATTTTGGTGCAAAATTACACAAAATTTAATGTTATATGCTTTCTAGTAATTCTTCAAAATATTTCATAGAGTATTGATTTCAAAAAGAGATAGATATATCTGAGTGGTACTTAAATTTGTGTGGTACGCTAGCATTAAAAAATGGTGATTATGCCATACACAAAAATAAACTCAAAATGGATTAAAGACCTAAATGTTAAGCCAGACACTATCAAACTCTTAGAGGAAAACATAGGCAGAACACTCTATGACATAAATCGCAGCAAGATCCTTTTTGACCCAGCTCCTAGAGAAATGGAAATAAAAACACAAATAAACAAATGGGACCTAATGAAACTTAAAAGCTTTTGCACAGCAAAGGAAACCATAAACAAAACCAAAAGACAACCCTCAGAATGGGACAAAATATTTGCAAATGAAGCAACTGACAAAGGATTAATCTCCAAGATTTACAAGCAGCTCATGCAGCTCAATAACAAAAAAACAAACAACCCAATCCAAAAATGGGCAGAAGACCTAAACAGACATTTCTCCAAAGAAGATATACAGATGGCCAACAGACACATGAAAGAATGCTCAACATCATTAATCATTAGAGAAATGCAAATCAAAACTACAATGAGGTATCATCTCACACCGGTCAGAATGGCCATCATCAAAAAATCTAGAAACAATAAATGCTGGAGAGGGTGTGGAGAAAAGGGAACCCTCTTGCACTGTTGGTGGGAATGTAAATTGATACAGCCACTATGGAGAACAGTATGGAGGTTCCTTAAAAAACTACAAATAGAACTACCATACGACCCAGCAATCCCACTACTGGGCATATACCCTGAGAAAACCATAATTCAAAAAGAGTCATGTACCAAAATGTTCATTGCAGCTCTATTTACAATAGCCAGGACATGGAAGCAACCAAAGTGTCCATCATCGGATGAATGGATAAAGAAGATGTGGCACATATATACAATGGAATATTACTCAGCCATAAAAAGAAATGAAATGGAGGTATTTGTAATGAGGTGGATGGAGTTAGAGTCTGTCATACAGAGTGAAGTAAGTCAGAAAGAGAAAAACAAATACAGTATGCTAACACATATATATGGAATCTAAGAAAAAAAAAAAAAAAGACATGAAGAACCTAGTGGCAAGATGGGAATAAAGACACAGACCTACTAAAGAATGGACTTGAGGATATGGGGAGGGGGAGGGGTGAGATGTGACAAGGTGAGAGAGTGTCATGGACATATATACACTACCAAATGTAAAATAGATAGCTAGTGGGAAGCAGCCGCATAGCACAGGGAGATCAGCTCGGTGCTTTGTGACCACCTAGAGGGGTGGGATAGGGAGGGTGGGAGGGAGGGAGATGCAAGAGGGAAGAGATATGGGAACATATGTATATGTATAACTGATTCACTTTGTTTTAAAGCAGAAACTAACACACCATTGTAAAGCAATTATACTTCAATAAAGATGTTTAAAAAAAAAATGGTGATTATGAACAAGGATTTTAATGTCAAAAGACATCTAAATCTGAGACCAACTATGACATTTACTTGTCTTATAACTTTGGCAGATTACTCAACTACTCATTTGTTTTTAAATCTATTAAGTAGGGATAATAAGAATATCAACTTATGGGGCCATGGTGAAGACTGAATGAGATAATGTATACAAATCCATTACCACAGTTCTGGGAAAAAAAATAAATTCTTCATCAATATGAATTATTGTTTAGATTATAGCAGTTTATATTACAGCCAGTTTCTGGTTCTGACACGAGGAAGCTGTGGCTGCTGTGAGAAAAATATCTGCTGGATTTTGTGTGTGGGGGCGGGGGGGGGAATTGGGGGAAGGGTATTCCCAAAAGGATTTTGAGTTGTAATTATTTCTTACATTGCATGGATCAGCGCATTCATTTGATACTTCTCATATTACAGTATTAAAAATCTTTATTTCCATAGAGCTCTACTCTTTGAACATTTTAAGCTCTGAATCATGGGGATTCCAACTTCAGTATGGAAAAGAACTTTAAGATTTTTTAATTCAAATGGTACTTGGCTTCAGAGTTAGATTTGTGAATATTTTATAATGTATTTTCTTAAAAATCTCAATATCATCGTTGCTGTGTCTTCTTGGCCAGATTGAAAGAGCAACTGATTAAAAAGCTTAGGCCAGGAACTAACACTCTCTGAATGGGGATAGCAAAGACCTTGTTTAATTGTGATGTGAATTTTCATGACATATCCTTAATTATTTATTGTCCATCCCCAAATTTAGGTTATTAAATTGGATATTCCTTAATTTTACAAATAATAATGGGAATTTCTGAGTAAATGGGTGGTAGATATTTTACATACAAAGTTACTGCAAAAAAAAAAAAAGGTAATAGATTGAAACCTTTATATTGTTTTGAGATTATTTTCAATCATTTGAAAATCATAATGAGAGGTTTGCAAAATCAAATTTTCTATAGTCGTTATATTTTCATTAACCACTTAATTTCTGTTTGCCTTTCGATGCCTATTACTGAGAACATGAATTAAAATGTGTCATTTAAATAAACCAGGTGCACATGGATTTCAATTCTCTTCCTATTATATATTGCAGCAGACAAGTAGTTAAGCGTTTTACAAAAGGAAACATGAGAAATTGTAAATATTGTTTGCAAACTATGATGAGCTTGCAATGAAATCTCTAGCAAGCACAACATTCCAATTATCTCTAAAACTGTGCTAGTGTGTTATTATCATTGAAAGTGATTATCATTGAAAGTGATAGAGCCATCTCTATGATTCCACATATGAACCTAAATTTGTTGGTGTCTACAGATGAATATGTACTTTTTCACACTGTGCTATGAGTCCATAACACTGGACCATACCAGCAGGTCTCTTAGAAATACATTACACATGTTCTTATTAATTAATTCACCTTGCAACGTTCACAGTGGTTGGGAAGATTGGCAACAAGGCATGTAATTGCTGTTTAGTATCATGTTTATAACACATGAATAAATAAACAGTCTAAAGTAAGTATCATAGTCTTAGTAATCATTTTCAAATATTATATAGAAATGTTTATATAAATATCAGAATTGATGGAAATGGCAGGAATATGATTTTAGATTCCTGTTTCCTCTGCCTAAACTCATCAAGCATTTACTCTTTTATTTAAGACTGATGCTTGGTTTATTACTTTATTTTAATTTTATTTTATATTTAATAAAATATAAAATTTAATATTTTATATTCACCCTGTAGGCATTAGGAATAAAGATGAAGGCAATTATTCTCTATCAGAGAAGGAAATCTAAATACATTTCAATTAATTTAAGAAATGTTTATTGAGCATCTACTATGTGACAGAATCTGAGGATTGAACAGAGACAAAGACTGATAAAAATCTGTTAACATGGAACTTTTGTTTTACTGGCAGAAGACAACAAACATAATGCGTAAGTAATTCATATAGTATGTTAGAAGGTATAAGTTCTATGGAGGAACTTTTATCAGGAAAGGTAAAAAGCTTAAACTTGTAAATAGAATGATCAGGGAAAAAAAATATTACACAGTGACATTTGACCAAAGATTTAAGAGGCACAAGAGAAAATTATGCATATATCTGAAGGAAGACTCCATATATGTGGAATGGCAAATTATAGTCCCTGAGGCAGGGGAATGCCTTAAAGCAAGGAGCTAGTGGGGCTGGAGCAGGCTGGAAAAAGAGTAATATATGATATTAGAAAAGTAATAGGATGAGGAGGGAAGGCCATTGTTGGCCACTGAAAGGACTTCAACTTTTTCTCTGAGTGGGATGGTTTGCTAGGGCTACCATAGTGAGATACCACAGATTGAATGATTTAAAAAAACAGACATTGGTTTTCTCACACTTCTGGAGGGTGGAAGTCCAAGATCAAGGTGTCATTAGGGTCAGTTTCTGGTGAGAGCCCTCTTCCTGACTTGCAGACACCTGCCTTCTTGCTGCGTCCTCACACGGCCTTTCCTCTGTGCACATGTACTTCTGTACCTCTTTCTAGAGGGAGCTCCAGTGCCTTTTCCTCTTCTTATAAGGACACCAGTTCTGTCAGATTATAGCCCCATCCTTATGACCTCATGTAACCTTACCTCCTTATCTCCAAATATAGTTACATTGGGGGTTAGGGCTTCAATATATGAATTTTACAGGAACAGAATTCAGTGCATAACATCCTGCCCTCCATTCCTCCCCCAAATTCATATCCATCTTACACGTGAAATACATTCATCCTATCCCAACTGCCCAAATGTCTTAACCCATTTTAGCGTCAATTCTAAGTCCAAAGTCTCATCTAAATATTATCTAAATCAGGTATAGATGAGATATGGTTCATCCTGAACCAAAATTCCTCTCCATCTGTGAACTTGTGAAATCAGATAAGTAGTGTGTGTTCAAAGTACCGTGGTGAGACAGGCATAGGCATTCCCCTTCCAAAAGGAAGAAATCAGACAGAAGAAAGGGGTGACAGGTCCCAAGCATATCTAAAATTTAGCTAGGGCAAATTCTATTATATTTTAAAGCTTGAGAATAATCTGTATCCTCTGCCCTCTGGTCCCACTGGGGTGGCAGTGTCACCCCCAAGCCCTAGGCTTCTGCCTTATCCCCTTGGCTCTTTGAGACGACCCAGTGACCTGGCTGACCCTGTGAAGATGTGGCCTCATGCTCTGAAAAAAAACAAAGAGCCTTGCCCTCTGGGCCTGTATGCTCTGGGCCACATCCTTGGTGTTCCTTCCAGAACAGATACTCTCAGTTTTTGCAAGATAGATAGGCTGAAAGTTTTCCAGATCTTTAATTTCTGGTTTCTTTTTGTTGAGGAGTTCCTTTTTAGTTCCTTTCTCACTTCTCTCATTTTACTATAAGTAGTACGGAGAACCTAACTGCACCCTCAACACTTTGCTTAGAAACCTCCTCTGCTAAATATCCAATTTCATAGCTTACATGTCCTACCTTCCACAAAGCAAAGCAACAGATGACAATTCAGCCACGTTCTTTGCCACTGTATGACAAGGATAGCCTCTCCTCCAGTTTCCAATAACGTTCTTCATTTCCATCTGAAACCTTACCAGAAGCATCCTTAATGTTCACATTTCTACTAGCATGCTGTTCATGATGATCAGTGTATTCTCTGAGTTGGTAGAAGCTTTCTGTATAGCTCCCCTCTTTTCTTTCTGAGCTCTCATCAGAATCACCTTTAGCATCCATACTTCGACCACTAACACAATTCAGTCCACAACAGATAGAAAACCCCTGGAATGTTTTGAGCAGAAAGCAATGCAATCTGATTTATTTTATTAGGATTACTGTGGCATCTACGTTGAGAAATGATTGCAGGAGACAAGAATGGCAACAGGAAGAGCAGTCAGAAAGCTCCTAAGGCAAAATCAGAGATTTACAGATACTGGATGTGGAGTGTGAGAGAAAGAGAACCTAAGGTGACTTCAAGGATTTTGGTTTGAGCAAATTGGAAGCACCAGTTATCATTAATTGAGATAAGGAAGGCTGACAGCATGGAATGCGTGAGTGAGGATAACAAGAGTTCTCATTAGACACGTTAAGGATGAGTGTACATTACCCACCCCGTGGAGATGATGAACAGGCGGTTATGTCTGTGTCTACAACTCAGCTCTGGGAGAGATCTGTGTCCATAATTTAGGGAAGGGTGTCTGCTTTTGACGGGGTAACTAAAACCATGAAATTTCATGGGATCACTAAAGAAGTAATGCAGGTAAAGAAGAGATTCAAGGATCCATCCCTGAGATGCTCTAACATCAGGAGGCCAGTGAGGTAGGAAGGACCAGCAGAGCTGAATGGGAGAGAGGCCAGTGAGGGAGAAAACCAAGAGAACATGAAATGTGAGAAGCAAAGTGAAGAAAGTGTTTCAAGAGGAGGAAAATGAGCAACTATGTCAAAGGTTGGGTAATAGATCAAGTAAAATGAAGACTGAGAACTGACCACAGGATTAAGCAACATATGGGTAGTCGTGGAGTAATGAGAGAGAAGGTAATGCAGAGGAGTGGTGGTGCTGGAAGTCTAATTAGAGTGAAATCAAGAGAGAAGGATATTAGGACAACTGGGACCATGAGTATAGACACAATTTTGAGGTTTACTATAGAAATGATGGCTATTTGGAGGGGAAAGAGGGCTCAAGAGGTTTTTTGTTGTTCTTCTAGTTTGTTTTTTTTTTTTTTTGAGATTGCATAAATCTCAACACATGTTATGGAAGTGATCCAATAAAGGTGAAATACAGGGCGATGTAGAAGAGGACAGGAGAATTAATGTAATGAATCCCTTGAGTAGGTGACAAGAATGGGCTTAGTGCTCAGTGGAGGGCTGGGCCTGCACAGGAACAGAGGGACACCTCTGATAACAAGGAAGAAGGCAGAGAATAAGGGCACAGAGAATTACGTGTGGGAAGAAAGCAAATAATTTTGACTACAAGTGTAATATGAGGATATGAATGGTGTGTTATGGGGATAAAGAAACGGGGTGGGGAGAGGAGCAAACTAGGATTTTTGAGCACCTACAAAATATCACACATTCTGCCTATGATGAAGAACACAGATCAGTGCAAGACCTTTCTCTCTACCCTCAAAAGGCACACAGTCTATACGGGGGGCTATAGATTTAATAATGCGTAGTGGTAAATGTAAATGTCTGCATATAGTAGCTGCGGCTGTGCCTATATCCCTGTCATGAATGCATTCATGTCTACACTCATGAAATAGGTTGGAAAGGATTATAAGGGCAGGATACCTAGACTTTTCCATTGCTCTGTGAGCTGCTGAGGTTTCCCTATGCAATATGCTTCTCTTCTCTTCAGGTTTTGTTTTATAAATCTCTTTTGTTTCCTTTTTCTGCCTGTATAGCCTTGGAGACAACAATTAGGTTTGAGTCAGATCAGCTCAGTTTGAATCCTAGATTCCCAGTTAACTGCTAAGTGATCTGAGCAAGTTAATGAACTTGCCTCGTCTCCCCATCAGCAAAATGAAAATAATAATGTCTCATAAATATTGCAAGAGTGGAATTCTTTAATATGTAGAAATGTTTAGAAGAGTGCCTGGCACATAGTGAATATGCAATCAATATTAGTTATCATATATCCTGTTCTTTTATTACATGTTATTTTATTTTGTATTTTCCACCCAGTGTCTTAGCTTTATGATCTTTCTTTTTTATAATCTTTTTTTCTTACTCTTTAGTAAGAGTTTATTTTTTAAAAATTTTAATTCTTTTGCATCTTTTATTTCTTATTTAAGATGATTCCTCACCATGAATTTTCTCTTTAACAATAACTATCTTTGTATTTTTTTTTTTTTCAATTTCTGTTTATCTTTGGGCTGTGGGCACTCTCTGCTTCTCCAAGTCTGATTCTACCCTCTAAATGGGCTGGAGTCAGTGGTAATATCAAAAAGCCTGTCATAGCTTCAGGGGACTGGCTTCTCTACAGCTCTCACTCCCACCCAGCTGTGCTTTATATGGAGAGAGAGCTCCTGGGTGTGGAAGGTGAGAATGTTTGGCTCTTTGTGTCCTGTAACGTTGGCCATCAATTGACCAATATTAAAGACACATTTCCTTTTTATGACAATGATATGTAATGAAAGAAAGCATAGAGATTTTTTGTTTCTTTTTTTTGGGGGGGGATTTTTTTTTTTTTAATTCAAACAGAAAGTCACAAAAGTTATAATCATACTCATCAGTTCACTCAGTCCCATGTAATTATTTTTTTTTTCATCTTGATCTTTTGTTAGCACTTTTATGAGTTCATCAGTTTTTCATTAGAGTTCTGAAAATGCTTATTCATTCAGTTCAGCAGTACAGTTACCAGAAACCTGTACTTGTCAGAGTCTTTTCTATGAATTCCTTGAAGATGAACCCCTTTTATAGGAACATATTTGCAAAAGCATCAGAGTACACCCAGAACTGTCTGTAAATGACAAAAGACTTAAAAATGACCACAGTTAAAGATTTGATGAAAGTTCATAATAGTGCAATTGACAAGGAAATTTAGTTATTTCTGAGATATACATTTTAAAGTAACAACTAGAATTATGACTTATAACATTATACCAGAACATATAAGATTTTTAGAAATTTCACGTAATGTCTGAAACATTTATATTAACATATTTCCATACAAATAACCCAATGAAAGTTTAGTATTAGTTGTTTTGTTTCTTTGTTTTTTTATACTGCAGGTTCTTATTAGTCATCAATTTTATACACATCAGTGTATACATGTCAATCCCAATTGCCCAATTCAGCACACCACCATCCCCACCCCACCGCAGTTTTCCCCCCTTGGTGTCCATATGTCTGTTCTCTACATCTGTGTCTCAACTTCTGCCCTGCAAACCGGCTCATCTGTACCATTTTTCTAGTTTCCACATACATGCGTTAATATACGATATTTGTTTTTCTCTTTTTGACTTACTTCACTCTGTATGACAGTCTCTAGATCCATCCACGTCTCAACAAATGACTCAATTTCGTTCCTTTTTATGGCTGAGTAATATTCCATTGTATATATGTACCACATCTTCTTTATCCATTCGTCTGTCGATGGGCATTTAGGTTGCTTCCATGTCCTGGCTATTGTAAATAGTGCTGCAATGAACATTGGGGTGCATGTGTCTTTTTGAATTATGGTTTTCTCTGGGTATACGCCCAGTAGTGGGATTGCTGGATCATGTGGTAAGTCTATTTTTAGTTTTTTAAGGAACCTCCATACTGTTCTCCATAGTGGTTGTATCAATTTACATTCCCACCAACAGTGCAAGAGGGTTCCCTTTTCTCCACACCTTCTCCAGCATTTGTTGTTTGTAGATTTTCTGATGATGCCCATTCTAACTGGTGTGAGGTGATCCCTCATTGTAGTTTTGATTTTCATTTCTCTAATAATTAGTGATGTTGAGCATCTTTTCATGTGCTTCTTGGCCATCTGTATGTCTTCTTTGGAGAAATGTCTATTTAGGTCTTCTGCCCATTTTTGGATTGGGTTGTTTGTTTCTTTAATACTGAGCTGAATGAGCTGTTTATATATTTTGGAGATTAATCCTTTGTCCGTTGATTTGTTTGCAAATAGTTTCTCCCATTCTGAGGGTTGTCTTTTCGTCTTGTTTATGGTTTCCTTTGCTGTGCAAAACTTTGAAGTTTCATTAGGTCCCATTTGTTTATTTTTCTTTTTATTTCCATTACTCTAGGAGGTGGATCAAAAAAGATCTTGCTGTGATTTATGTCAAAGAGTGTTCTTCCTATGTTTTCCTCTAAGAGTTTTATAGTGTCCGGTCTTACATTTAGGTCTCGAATCCATTTTGAGTTTATTTTTGTGTCTGGTGTTAGGGAGTGTTCTAATTTCATTCTTTTACATGTAGCTGTCCAGTTTTCCCAGCACCACTTATTGAAGAGACTGTCTTTTCTCCATTGTATATCCTTGCCTCCTTTGCCATAGATTAGTTGACCATAGGTGTGTGCGTTTATCTCTGGGCTTTCTATCTTGTTCCATTGATCTATGTTTCTGTTTTTGTGCCAGTACCATATTGTCTTGATTACTGTAGCTTTGTAGTATAGTCTGAAGTCAGGGAGTCTGATTCCTCCAGCTCCGTTTTTTTCCCTCAAGACTGCTTTGGCTATTCGGGGTCTTTTGTGTCTCCACACAAATTTTAAGATGATTTGTTCTAGTTCCTTAAAAAATGCCATTAGTAATTTGATAAGGATTGCATTGAATCTGTAGATTGCTTTGGGTAGTATAGTCATTTTCACAATATTGATTCTTCCAATCCAAGAGCATGGTATATCTCTCCACCTGTTGGTATCATCTTTAATTTCTTTCAGCAGTGTCTTATAGTTTTCTGCATACAGGTCTTTTGTCTCCCTAGGTAGATTTATTCCTAGGTATTTTATTCTTTTTGTTGCAATGGTAAATGGGAGTGTTTCCATAATTTCTCGTTCAGATTTTTCATCATTAGTGTATAGGAATGCAAGAGATTTCTGTGCATTAATTTTGTATCCTGCAACTTTACCAAATTCATTGATTAGCTCTAGTAGTTTTCTGGTGGCATCTTTAGGATTCCCTATGTATAATATCATGTCATCTGCAAACAGTGACAGTTTTACTTCTTCTTTTCCAATTTGTATTCCTTTTATTTCTTTTTCTTCTCTGATTGCCGTGGCTAGGACTTCCAAAACTATGTTGAATAATAGTGGTGAGAGTGGACACCCTTGTCTCGTTCCTGATCTTAGAGGAAGTGCTTCCAGTTTTTCACCATTGAGAATGATGTTTGCCATGTGTTTGTCATATATGGCCTTTATTATGCTGAGGTAGGTTCCCTCTATGCCCACTTTCTGGAGAGTTTTTATCATAAATGGGTGTTGAATTTTGTCAAAAGGAAAGAATAGAGATTTTATATATGAACACATTCTATAACAAGATACTACAGAAATTCAGGTCAAACAAAATAAGCCTTGTTATTTTTTCTAAAGATACTCCATAAAGATGATCAACACAAATAGAAAATGTATGACAAAGTTTATGGTGCAGGCTATCTAATCACAGGTGAGGAGTCAGTGGCCAGAGAGTGTTATTAGAAGGAAATAAAAACAAATACATTGAGAGAAATGTAAACATTATTCAGAATCATTTTGAAATTTAAAAAAATTTACCAGAACATGACTCCCGAAGCTATCCAATGCAAGAATTTAAGTTCTACAGAGCTAACATTTATCAAATATACAATTTATGCCAGGGAATGTTCTGATTCTGTACATATATTATCTCATGTATTCTTGCAAAAAAAAAAACACACTATTATGTAGTTTCTATAATTATTCTGATTTTACAAGAAGAAACCAAGGGTCATAGAATTTATATTGTTGGTGCAATGTGAAACAGATAGTGAGCAACAGAGTTTCAAGGCAGCCTAACTCTAGAGTCCATGACCTTAAACTGAATATGGGACATTTTAAATTTGAATCTTATTAGCATGACTCACTGGCTTCAATCCTTATGTAGCAGGCAGCATGTTTTGGTATATCAAACAGTGAAGGAGACGCAGTCTTGTCACTTATTATATGTGTGTTCTGAGATTTATAATTAATAATTATTCTCAGATTTTAATAATTAATAATTAGGTTAATAATTCCTAATCCATAACATGACTGTAAGAAATAAGTGAAGTACTGGATAAGAAGTATGTAGCACAATGTTTCACTCATATTAAATATTCAAGAAATATTTCCTTCTCTCCTTTAGTGTTCCCGTCAGTCTTTCTGCAAACAATGCTGGCTTGTCTGAAGTCCCTTCTCCTCGTTAGTGATACAAAGCCTTTCTTCTACGATCTGACAAATATTTAATGAATTCCAATGATATAATTGCCTATTGTAAAAATTACTAGCCCATGGTCCCTACCCTTTTGCCCCTAATAATCTATATCAGGCCCCTATATAAAACCTGTGACCTTTAAAAAGTCTTCCCTAGCAATCTAAGCAAAGTGTTCCTCAGCTCTTCCATACCTTAATTGGTATCTTATCATTTAGTATGGAGCAATTTACTTCCTCCCTTTGTGATGTCTCTTTGTACTTGCATGGCCCCTGGCTCACTGGGAGATGATAGGGGATTGTGACATCTGCCTTGTTTAAAAGAGCACAATACCTTGTACGTGACAGATATTTACCAACTTTCCAATGGATAAAATCAACCAAGTATTTTTTACCCTGGAATTCATTTTGAAAAATTCTTCCAACTGATCTTCACTGTGTTAATACAAGCAACTTGATTACCCCAGGTTACGCTGCATCCGGGTCGCTCAAACCTCTCTTCTGGCTTTTAATCTCACTCCACTTTCTAGATTACTTAAACATGATGAAAAATACAAAATCAAAATTGTTTTTGGATGGGTTGAAAAAGAGCAGTACCTTTATCATTACCTCCAAAGTTAAGGAGTAAAATAAAGATGGTTGATGAGAATGCTGTACATTGGCAAAGTGTCTTCTCCAAAGTACCCTCCACACCTCCCAAGGAGAGGTGTAAATAATAGGACTCATTCAGCACCAGCTGAAACACAGCCCTGGCTCCGTAATGAATGCCTCCTGAGACAGGGGTGGGTAGCTCACAGAAGACATCTATTTACATGGCTAGAAAACTGTGTGAGTGTGTGTGGTGGCGGGGGCTCAGGAGAATGGATGGGAATTCAGGCTGGCTGAATGCAGCTAGAACTTAGAACTGTATTAATATGCAGTCAGGAGAGCAAGGTTAGCATCAGCATTGCTGCAAAGGCTAGATTTTCATGATCGAAAGTTGGCTTATCCAAGGCCTATGTGTACCTGTAGAAATGCACCAGTTCTCTGGGACTGAGAACTTTTGAAATGATTCCCGAAGGTGGTCTGGTCTAAATTATAGCTGTTCTTTCACAGTACACCATTAAATGGAACACTGCTTCCTTCCTGAAGTATGTGGACTTCCAGTTTCCCAATAGTTTGGGGAAATTATATCTTTTTAATGCTCCCTTTGCCTCAATCCATTGGCCTGAGGTTTGGTCACACACACCATAGAATTTACTGGAAATGCAGCCAACAAAAAATTAATTAATGTTTTTTCATTGATGTTATTTGTGTTTATATATAAATATATATTATGTGTATAATATACATATTTGTTTATATTAATTGTTTGGTTTTGAAATTTTCAATTTTATCATAACATTAGTGATTCCATTGGGTCAAATACATTTAATGTTTGATATCTAGAAATTACTTATTAAAACTATATGATAGGGCTTCCCTGGTGGTGCAGTGGTTGAGAATCCGCCTGCCAATGCAGGGGATGCGGGTTCGAGCCCTGGTCTGGGAAGATCCCACATGCCGCGGAGCAGCTAGGCCTGTGTGCCACAGCTGCTGAGCCTGTGCTCTCAAGCCCGCGAGCCACAACTACTGAGCCTGTGTGCTACCACTACTGAAGCCCATGCAACTAGAGCCCGTGCTCCGCAACAAGAGAAGCCACTGCAATGAGAAGCTCGTGCACCGCAACGAAGAGTAGCCCCCGCTCGCTGCCACTAGAGAAAGCCCGCGTGTAGCAGTGAAGACTCAATGCAGCCAAAAATAAATAAATAAATAAATAAAATTTATTTTAAAAAACTATATGATAATTTACTTGTGTAATTACTGCATGTTACAGTCATAATTGGTTGAGAAAAAAGGAAAAATGTAAAAGGAAAGAGAAATAGGGAATGAATAAATCATATGGAAAAGTAATAAGCAAGAAATTATAAAAGAAAACAAAAAGAAGAAAGGAAGGGTAAAGGAAGGAAGATTAGGTTGAACACATACAGAAAGATGGAAAAGCATAAAGAAAAAAGGAACCATTTGAGAGAAGACTGTGTTTGAGGCTGGAAAATGATTAATGCTTTTGGTTCATTTTATGTGGATTTCATTTTTATTAGTAACAGCAGTTAATAATTGTGATTTTTGTTTCATTTGCCATTAGAACATTTATTAGTAATGACAGCTAATACCTATGTAGCATTCACTTTCCAAAATGATTACTTCATTCAAGCATCAGATCTCATTTACAGGTTCACAACAACCTCACGAAACAAGAACCCTTTTAATCTATATTTGCTTTAAATGTTTATTTTTTATTTTTTTGTGATTTGAAAAATACAGATAGCTTAAAATATATCAGCATCAATATACCAATATACTAATTTAACCGTTTGATAATATTGATTCACTTCACTTATAAAATGGAAATAATATATAAAACTAAATATTTACTCCTATTTCCCTTCCAGGATTCCTATTTGTATCTACTCTTAGTGTGTATCCTTCCTACACGTGTTTTTCACATTTTTATTGTGTATACTTAACCATAATAAGTTACAGAATATGTGTGAGATCAATACATATAATTTTTATATTAAGGCTTTGTTTCTTAGAGCAGTTTTAGAGTCACACCAAAATTGAAAAGGAAGGTAGAGAGATTTCCCCTATATCCTCTACACATGTGCAGCCTCCCACATTATCAACATCCCCCAGCAGAGCGGTACATTTGTTACCATTGACGAACCTACATTCACACATCATAATCACTCAAAGTCCATGTACATTATGGTTCACTCTTAGTGCTGTTTGGTCTGTGAGTTTGGAAAAATGTATAATGACCTATACCCATCATTATAATATTATACAAAGTATTTTCACTGCCCCCAAATCCTATATTCTCTGTCTAGTCAGCCCTCCTCTCACCCTCTTAACCCCTGGCAACCTTTTATCTCTTTACTGTCCCCTTATTTCTGCCTTTTTTAGAGTATCATTTTGGTGAACTCACACAGTATGTAGTCTTTTCAGATTTGCTCCTTTCACTTAGTAATATGCATTTAAGTTTCCTCCAAGTCTTTTCATGGCTTGACAGCTCATTTCTTTTGAGCACTAAATAATATTCCATTATCTGGAAGTACCATAGTTTATTCATCCATTCACCTACAAAAGAGCATTTTGATCACTTCCAGGTTTTGGTGATTATGAATAAAGCTACTATAAACATTCAGGGGCAGGTTTTCTTGTGGACATATTCTTCCACTCCTTTGGGTAAATCAAGGAGCATGATTGCCGAATCATATGGTAAGAGTATGTTTAGTTTTGTTAAAAAACTACCAACTGCCTTCCAAAGTGGCTGTACCATTTTACATTCCCACCAGCAGTGTGTGAGAGTTCCTATTGCTCCGTATCCCTTCCAGTATTTGATGTTGTCAGTGTTCCCGATTTTGACCATTCTAATAGGTGTGTAATATTTAGTATTTTATTGTTGTTTTAATTTGCATTTCCCTGATAACATATAATGTGGAGCATCTTTTCATATGCTTATTTGCCATTGATAAATATTCTTTGGTGAGGTGTCTGTTAAAGTCTTTAGCCCATTTTTTTAAATCGGGTTGTTTATTGTTTTAAGAATTCTTTGTACATCTTGGATAACAGTCTTTTATCAGGTGTGTCTTTTGCAAATATTTTCTTCCATTCTGTGGCATGTGTTCTGATTCTCTTGACATTGTCTTTTGCAGAGCAGAAGCTTGTAATTTTAATGAAATCCAGCTTACCAATTGTTTCTTTCTTGGATTGTGCCTTTGGTGTTGTATCTAAAGAGTCATTACCATACCCAAGGTCATCTAGGTTTTCTCATATGTTATCTTCTAGGAGTTTTAAAGTTTTGCATTTAGGTTTATAAACACTTTGAGTTAATTTTTGTGAAAGGCATAAGGTCTATTTTAGATTCATTTTTTTGCATGTTGTTGTCCAGTTATTCCAGCATGAGTTTTTGAAAAGACTATCTTTGCTCCATTAACACAAAGAAGCCTTTGCTTGTTTGTCAAAGATCAGTTGACTATATTTATGTGGGTCTATTTCTGGGCTCTTTATTCTGTTCAGTTAATCGATTTGCCTGTTCTTTCTCCACCAATTGTCTTTTTGCCCTCAACATATTATTTTTTAGAGTAGTCAATATTGATACATATAAGATCCCATTAAAACATTTTGTCTACATTTGAGGATACTGTTGTATAACCTAACAGTTGATAAATCCATGGAATTACCCAGGTTTTTGCTTTTTCAAACTATATAATCTTTGATAAACTTCCCTGGGCATATGTGAGATTTTCTTTAACACACAGGTTCTCAACCATGGATACACAATGCAATCATCTGGGAGGCTTTTGAATATATTTAGTTTTCTGCAGTAGGGTCCATGCATTGGAATATTTTAAGAACATCCCAGGTGATCCTAATATGCATCCAATTTTGAGAACCAGTACTCTTGTCTGGGGCAGTGCTTCTCAAATTTTAATATACATATAAATTACCTGGAGATCTCATTAAATTGCAGCTTTTGATTAGTTGATGTGGATGCACCTGAGATTTTGCATTTGTAACAAGGTCCCAGGTGATGGAGGACCACACTTTACAGAAACTAGGCTCTAGGTATATAAATACTTAGAAATGAAATTGTAGAGATAAATGTGCATCTTTAGTTTTATTAGCTGTTTTCAAATTATTTGCAGATTTATAGTGATTTCATCATTGTATGATATTTAATTTTCTGGCATCCTCATCACCTTGGTATTTTCTAACTTTTAAAGCTTTACCAATATTATGGATTTGAATATGTGTTGTTTTAATTTAAATTTTCCTAACTATTAATGAATTTCTACTTCTTGTCAAATAATTGAACATTAAAGTTTCCTCTTTTATGAATTTCCTATTTATATTCTGTATCCATTTTTATTAACCTGTTCTTTGTTTTTGTTTCTTTTTTACTTATTGAACTGTTGAAAATTTTTATATATTCAGGATACCAATATTGTTTACTTGTTTACATTCATTATAAATACCTCCTACAGATCTGTGGCTTCTTTTAAAATTTTTATGGTGTCTCACATATGCATAAATATATATGTTTTTATGTCTTACTCATTTACAACTTCAATATCTATATTTTTTAACATTTAAATATTTAGATTTTAATATTTAGGCTTTTAATATATGTCCATCTTCTGTGCATAATGTGAGGTCATAATCTACTTTATCTTTTTTCGAATGTAGCCATTGTCCTAGCACCATTGATTGTATGGTATGTTATTTTTCCCTGATTTGTAATATTCCATCATCATATTCAAAACTTCTGTGTGTGTTCTGTGCATGTTGTATGTTTTGTTTGTATTAGTTTCATTCTGGTCGGTATCTTTCTGCCAGAGTTTTATACTTTGTCTTGAGAGTATGATAGAATAAGTTTCTTTCTATTTTTCTTAATCAAGGTTGTCTTGGCTACTTTTTGTCCTTTACCCTTCAATATTAGTACTAGGTTAATCTTATTGAATTCTGTGAATAAAAGTAGAAGTTTTGATATAATTGTATCAAATTTGTAGATTTATTGTAGGAAGAATTAACATCCTTTTTTGTAGTCTAGCTGAATTCTTATCAATTTCATCAATTTAAATAGTATGTAACTTCTTTTGAATATTCTACAAAGACAATTACATTATGTATGGCCAATGACTCTTTTGGACCTTTGTTTCCAATACCTGCACTTCTAACTTATTTCCTAATCTTACTGAACTGGGTAGGAACTCCAGTATAATGTAAATTAGAAGCAGTAAAAGTGGGCTTCTTTACCGTATTTCACTTTTAATGAAACATGTCTATAACACTTCACAATTAAAGATAATGATCATTGTGAATTTTTGGTAGATCCTTTTAGTCACATTGTACAAGAAAGTTTCTATTCCTAGTTTGTAACTTTTTTGTTATAAATTATAGTTTTTTTCTTATATAATTTGTTCTCTATCCCAATTGACATAATCATATATATTTCTCTTTCAGTCTGTTTCTGTGGAGTATTAAATTAATAAATTGTTGAACAGTATCCTCAGTCTTAGAATAAGTCATGCTTTTTTTATATATACATTTCTGGATTCGCTTGGTGGATTCAATATTATAATTTAAAATGTTCTGGGTTCATAAGTGAAATTACATTTCTTGTATAGTTCATGTCCATATTTAATATCACATTATATCAGTTTCATAAAATAAATTGGTGGTGTTTTCTTCCTTTTATTTTCAGGAATAGGCTTATAAGAAAACAATTATTTCCATACATTTTGTTTCTTTAATCTTCTTTTGAGTGTGTTATAAAACATAGAGATTAGAGTTCCTTAGATATTGGTCAATCTCTTCTATAAAACTGTCTGGGCATATTTTTTATCTGTTACTAATATGACCACTAAATAAGTTGTTCCTTATAGGCAGACTACATTCTCTAAAAACTCGTTCTCATCTATACTGTATTTCTGTCATCTTCAATATGTGATTTCCAATTTCCAAGGCTACGTGCATCAAGCTGTTTAGGGGGAAATTACATGGAGGATCACCCATGGGAATTTTGGGGGGGGCCAAGCCTAGAAATAACACACATCATGTCTGCTCACATTCCACTGCTTAAAATTCAGTTATAAGCAACTACAAAGGATTCTGGGAAACAGAATGTAGTCGTGTGCCAAGAAGAGGACATGTTTGTTGATCAAGTAGCAGCCTTGCTACACCCAGAAAGGAACAGATTATATATCTTAACTACAAAAGTTTGCTTTTTCTCTTATAAATTTTGTTTAATCCTCCTTTTTAAAAAAGTACTGTTCAGTAGTAAGCACACAGCTCGGTTCCTTAAGGTACCATTTGAATGTTACAGCTCTCAGCCTGATAGAAACAGTTTGGTATTACAGTCATAACACAGTTCTGCTGACTCCCTACCAAAAGCACAATGTTATATACATAATAAATCTTCTCATCAGCTGGTGACTCTGCTGTCATTTGGTACATGTTTTCTTCTATAAAATAACTGACTAGCAAAAATCAACCATAATCACTGCTGTTTTTGCAGTATGTTTGAAAGGCAGGTGGTCATCCCATTTCTGGAAATTAAAAACAATTCAGAGATAAATATGGAAAAAAAAGAGAAACCAGGGCAGAAAGTGTGTGGGTTTAGGTGTTTGGTGAAACAGGATGAGAAGGGCTCTTATGTTACTCATCAACTGAGAAGCATATTTCCATCTGTTTATACTAACACATTGATCTGGATGCATACACTGTGACTGCTATAATGCACACAAACTCAAAAAAAATTTGCTTAGGTAAAAACCACATGATGTTCTATTCATATTATGGTGGAAAGGCAAATATAAAATTGGTCAACAGAGTTTTCAGATAGCAGAGAATAGTCTCTTTTTTTTTCCTACAAAGATATTATTCAACTATTCTTTGCATTCCTAGAATTCAGCAAGAACTTATTTTGTCTTATTTTGTTTTAAGCACTCAGAGGATCAGTAACCATTTGCCCAGGCCCTTTAGCATGTTCATGGTATTTTACTTGGATTTGTGACAAAGAGTCAAAGAACATAACAGTTGAAATTCCCTATGAGCGTATTTGACCCAAGCACTCACCGAAATATATTGATAGTAATCCCTTGTCTAATCCTACTGGTCTTCCATATTTCCCTGAGAATCTTTTGATGACAGGGAGTTTATATTCTCATAAATAATCTATTTCATTGTGAGGACATTCTTGTTTAGGATATTTCACTATAATGACCTGAAATCTACCATTATTCTGTCCACAAGAACAAACTAGAATAAATCCACAAGTCTATTCAAAAATCTTCCTTCTTTCCATTCCTTACCTTTATGTAAACATTCCTAGCTCCTTCAGCTGTGTCTTTACATGTTATTGTGTCTGGACCTTTACTATTCTGACTGACCTCTCATTGTAAAATAACATACCAGTGTGTCACTCTTAAATTGTAGTGACTGTAGCTGAAAACATGACACCTGATATAGTTTTATCAATAAGCATGTCTCCAAGAGCTTCATCCAAGACGTTTAAAATTGAGGAAAGGACAGAGCCAGACCCAGCTCCTCATGGCCTTCCTCTAACATTCTCCCTTCATACTTACATGAATCTACCCACCAACACTGGTTGTAGGGGCAAACAGTACTCTTCCTGGCTGCGTGGGCTCCTTGTCCACATTTCTCCATTCTATTGCTTAAACTATCATTAACAACTGTCAAGTGACTCTTGAGATCTATGTACACTCAATATGTTCATAGAATTCTGTTTATCAATTAAGCTAGTTAACATACCAAAAAGGTTAATTTGGTCATTTTGATATGGCTAAACCTTGCCCTTCATTTATCTCAATCCTCAAACCAAAAATTTAGATATGCTTTCTGCCCTTCCATTATAGTAGTAGCTGTGAAAAAAGAATAAATAGTTATGAAAGGTATAGGCAAAAATATAGAATAATAGAGCTAATGCTTATTGGGTAGATTGAGTTTTCCAACTGGCAGAAAAACGAGAGGATTTGGCTTATTTTTTGCCAAGTGATGAGACTGGAGTGTTCAAAACAAGAAAGACGAGCAGGAAGGAGAGGTAGTTACAGAACACACATGCCCAAGAGAATACACTCTTCAGTCTTAACCACATTTTCAAGTTCTTAACAATATAATATGATATTATCTAGAAAATCAAAATCAAAATACACAATACTTTCAACTGCGATGTGCAGATATGTTACACACCTAATACCTTGGAGAAACTAAAATAAATCAACGTTTCTTACTTAATACTCCAGGGAGTAGTTTACTCACAATGTTTTTTAATTCAAAAGGGAAAAGTAGTTAAATATTTCTGTTCCTCAGAATGTTGTAATTAATATGAGGGAGAATGACTTTTTAATGAGGGTGTTAAAAACTAACTTTTCAAATAAGGAACATTTAGAACTGATAAAAAACATCCTTATTCAACACCTTCTGAGCACTTACTATGTACTAAGTATGATCTTGTAAAATACTCAGAGATCTATATAGAAGAGTTCCTTGATTCATATGAGTTCTCCAGAAATGTGTAGGAAAAATATACATAGATTGGATATGTGTGCGTATGTTTGTGTATGTCTATTTTGTAACATAATTATGTGTCTTATAATTAGATTTGCCCCGCTACTACCATATTCTATTATTAGCAATGACACATAATTATGTTACAAAATACACACAATCCAATATAATATATATCAACTATATGACAAATATACATACATGTATATACTCATGTATGTACACATACATATAATTTATATATGTGCATATGTATATATAACATATATAACTCACTGGTTATACAGTTTCTATATTCTATTCAAAAATACTGAATGTAAGTCACCAAATTTCAGTACTTTTATATAGATTTTTGATATTATTTTATCAAGACTAACAAAGAATTACCTATGAAGACTTTGCCTTCTAATGAAAATGCTCATTAGAATAGCACCTAGATACAAGACAATTTATAATATTTAATCCACTTGATGGAAATGAACAAGTTAAATGAACAAATTATTCAAAGCCAAGAGAATTATGAGTATCTGAAATTTTCAGAGTTCTTGTGATTCATATTAAATGTAAGTCCCAAAAGCTAGCCCCAGTATAAAACAATTTCTGGCAAGAGACTGACATTTTTCCAATGAATAATTTAAAATGGAACTTTTTCCATGTGAACTGTCTTATATCTTGGCAGTAGGAATAGTATTTCAATAATTTATAGAATTTTGAATATAATATAGTTAATGCCGTAAAAGCAATTTATTTGATATTGAATTATAAGAGAATGCACTTTGGCCACTGTGACTAATAATGATCTAGGGGCCAGCAAATGGCAAATTACCTTTTAACCCAATTTTAGAATCTGTGCATGTAACCATAGGACTGCCCTGAGATATCTGGGCATATAATTGCACAATAATATTTGGTTGTTACATTTTAAGCATAAATAAAGCATTCTCTTTGAGAAAAGCAGATAAAGAAACACAACGATTTAAAAGTGTAGAATTTGTAGGGGAGCAAAATATTAATGTGAATCATAATTTTATTATTTAAATTTCTGAATAAGACCTGTTCTCAGAATATTTCTTAAGGCAGAACTCTGATCACTCTGGAGATGTCATCATGGTTATTCCATGACAGGTGAGCAACCACACATTAGTGTGATAATGCACAGCTTTTATGAGAAACGAAGCAATGTAATGTAAAAATGGGTCTTTCAAGGCAAATGAACAGGCTGAGGGCTTGCCAGAGTGCAGGGCATAGATAGCAAGTTGTGACTCAATGACTGCATTCAGACTACAAAGGCCTTGCAGTGGATGGTGAGGATTCTGCACACACATAAACCTACAGGCACTGTTTATTTTCCTAGACCATGTACACTTCTACATTATGACAATTTTCCAGCTGTGATGATCAAGTGTCTTCAGTAAGCTGCAAATTTTTCTAAATCACAGAATGGTGCCATTTGAGTTGGTGCTAAGGTAAATCCACAGATATTTTGATGAATTTGTATGGTACAAAATAATAGAATAGTTCATATCTAAAAATCTGGCAAACCTGGACTTTCATTTCTAAATGGAAATTGTCAGTCTTTAGACTGGTGCTCTCCAGTGTACACACGCACACTTGTTTTTGACCTACCAAAAGGCGATTTTAGGTGTTTCAACCTAATAGGTGATTTGGGGTTTGTCTTCCTCATTCTTTATATATTTTCCACATTCTTTTCAATATGTGTACTACCTTTATAATTCGGAAAATACATATGTACAAATAACAAAAACCACAGTACTTCAGAGAAACCATTATTTTTTCTGATGGCACTGACATGACACATCTTCTCTGCAAATGCAGAAAGCAACATAGCAGGCTTTAGATTTTTAAATGTACTAAAACACATTTATGGAAACCTGAGCCTCCCAAAGAGAACTCCTACTGAACCGGAAGAGGCTTACCTCAAGAAATCCGGGGCTTCCCTGGTGGTGCAGTGGTTGAGAATCCGCCTGCCAATGCAGGGTACACAGGTTCGAGCCCTGGTCTGGGAGGATCCCACGTGCTGCAGAGCAACTGGGCCCGGATGCCACAACTACTGAGCCTGCGCTCTAGAGCCCGTGAGCCACAACTACTGAAGCCTGTGCGCCTAGAGCCCGTGGGAAAAAAAAAAAAAAAAAAGAAATCTGGAGCCAGGTGTTTCAATATAACTCTCTGAGTCCAAAGGCAGACATTGGACTCTCTTGTGTTTCAAAAAATACTAAAGCAAGCTTTTAGCTCTGGGAAATATTTGCAAAGAAGGCAGCTGGGTTCTAGCATGACACAGCTGGGCTGTTTCCTCTGGTTTATATAGAGAATAGTTCACTGCCAAAGATGAGGCAAGAAAAGTTCACCCGGGCCATTCCAGAGGGCATTTGCTGGCACATTTTTAAACAGAACAGTGGAGCTGGCCACCAGGTTTGTGGGAATAGTGACTATACTGGAAGGAGGTACCTGCTTTCCTTAAGATAAATTCCTGGAAGGGAAATCATTGGCTCACTGGGTTGGATTTTTTTAAAGTTCTTAAAATATACTGCTGAATTGTTTCCAGGAAAAAGCTCATTATTAATTCCTAATAAAATGTTATCATCACTGAAGGTTTTAAAGATAATAGAGTTGGTTTCTTAAGAAATCTGCCTCACTAGGTATGGATACCTAGATTTGTGTGCTCTAAGGCATTTCAGTTGTGGTGTTCTTCCTATGTATTTTGCAACTATTTTCTACTGGGGAGAAGGATGAGTTACAAAGGCATTGTAGATTCCCTGTGATATACAACACTGCTGTAGGTGTGTTCTAGCCTTCCTGCTGCTGCTGCTGCCTGAGGGGGTAGCTGTTATTATGGTCCTGATTTTAAGCAGTATTTTTTATCTTTGAACAATCCAAGTAAGTGAAGCTGAAGCTAGCCTGAGGTACAGCAGGGTTTTGAACTCTGGTGTGTAAACATTCATGTGTAGAGGCCAGCTCTTGATCCTCCAGCAAAAATGAAGCAAAAATAAAAATCTTTACAGTCTAAAATATTGAAACTCTTATATAACAATGCTGTATTTGTGCTTTAAAAATGTTTATTCAGCAGGTGAGGAACTTGCCTTCAACTAAAAATTTTTAAATCATTAAATAAATATTAAGCCTCCAAAACTTATCCTTTCTAAACCAGTGAACTTTCTTTATTCTTTTGTCACATTTAATTATCATGTATAGTAAGCCTTCTTAATATAACATATGTACATACATGTGTATTTACATATGTGTGTATGTGTGTATATATTTATATATATTTGACACTGAAAATCTACCTAGCGAACACCTAGGCCTTTCCTCAGTAAGAAAATCTGTCTTAAAATTTAGGGATTACTTGCTCTCTTTCATCCTATTTGATGTATAATCCATGTATTAGGTAGTCAAGCAAAGATGGAGAGAAAAGAAAGAGAGAAGGAAGTCATTTCCAACTTTGATTTTTTCCATAACTCTATATCCTGTGGGGTTTATCACTCTCAGATGCTCACTTTCTTCTCTCCATCGCTGATTGTCTTGATCCCTGCTACATGAACCAATTCTAGATTTTCCCAAGGGAAAATAACACAGTGAGGAAAAGTTGCTCATAGCACCTTTCTACTGAGTGCAAGCTATTAAGGTATCATCTCTTCTAGGGATAGTTACACTTTAATATTAGGCCCTTGCAGGCAAATAACTGCTCTGAGGCTGTGAAGGAGGGCTCTCTAACTAGAGTGGAGTTTTTAAATAAATAGGAGAGGGAAGTTTATGGAGAAGACTTTCTGGTGTCCTGTAAATGTTCCCAAAATCTGTAGATTTTGAAACTCACTCCAAACCTATTGGTCTAGGATCCCCTAAGTTGTGCCCTCTCTACCCCAGGATTCTAAAAAAACTTACCAGATCATCCTGATGATTATCTGAGTATAGGAAACTACTATTTTTAACCATCAAATTCCACTCAAATGTCATCTGTTTCATAAAGCCTTATCTAAGATCAGTATCCCCTCCAATTCTGACTCCATAGGCAGAGTTAGATTTACTACTCTGTGTTCCCAAAACACCTTGCTGTACAGAATCTACTTTGTAGGATTTATGACTCCATATCATAATTAATTAATAGTGTTAGGTTTTTCTAACTCTTTAGACATGGACTCCTTAAGATTGGTCTCCCTAAATCAAGTTGGTTTCTCGGTAAATATTTGTTGAATGAATGAATGAATGGATGGATGGATGGATTAAAATAGGTCACGGCTTGTTCTGCCAGTGTATATAGCTGACCCACTGAAGGACATAGTAGACTGAGGACAATTTATACATAGGTCTTATAAAAAAGGAAAAACAGTAAGTTAAGCAACATGATTCAAAGTTTGAACTGAAGTCTGAAAGATACATTTTTTTTTTCAAACACGTTCTTTGCCCCCCAAAGCAGTTCTGACATACTCCATCAGTAGGTAATTCACAAATCTGGCAAGTTTGCATTTACAAGTCACACTTAGCTATTTTTTCCTCCTATCAGTGATGGGATGAGGGGAGAAACCATAGAAATCTCTGAAATGTCATAAACTTTAAAAAGTCAGTTTATAGTCTCTGAGCTGGAGAAAACAATGTTGCTAGTTAGATGCAGGCCAGGAAGCCATCAAGCACCCACCAGCAAGCCAGTTTAGGAAAAAAAAATCATGAAACAATTTCTTCTCTCAGTTTGAGGACAGCACCTTTTCCAGGAGATTTGTTATGTAATGAAGATTTGCTTTCACTTTCTGGGGGCTAGCCAAGATTGAAAAGGGAAGTGCCAGCCTAAAGAAAGAAAGACTGTTCTTTTGATATTGCCAGCCATTACCAGATACGGGAGTTCAAAAAAAAGCCAATCTCCAAAGATTTATAGTTATGTTTAGCTTGTTGACTCAAGCAGTTTGGAAAGTCTTCAGAGATATAGGCTATTCGAACTAACCCAGACTCCAAGTCTATGGAGAGGGAAAAAAAAGCAGAAATAATATGTACACACTATTCGAGTCAAATACTTTTGACCCTTAATTTACATAGCTTCTCAAGTAAAAAAAAAAAAAAAAAAAACTCTAACCAAAATACATAGTCCTGCCTAAGATGTGACAGCTCATTCTGTTGAAAATAAATTTATGATTATTGTTCAATTATTTCTCTGGGTTTGCATGGCAAAAACTATAGTAGGCAATGCAATACGGAAATGTCATGCTTTTAAATAAGTTAAGAGAAATAGTGAATCCCCTATCTTGGAGAATCCTTGAAAAACGTCACCCAGGACACTTGGCGCTATAATTACATTTTCACTATATTCTCAGAATTTATATAATCCTTGCAGTGGTATAAAATTCTATGGGAAATCATCATTATGAAGCCAAAGAAATATTAGCTCAGCACATTAAAAAAACAATAAAACAAATATTGTTGAATATCCCATATGTGTCAGGCTCTTTTCTAGGTACTCATAATAGGCTGTTGAATAAGGTAAACAAGGTTCCGACCCAAGACCTTTACTTATGTTGCATGAAGAGAAGACAGGCAATAAACAAGTAAAGAAAGAAATACCAATGACAGATTGCAAAGAATACTGTAAAGAAGAAACTATCGATACCAGAGGAGGGGGAGTGAGAAGGAACAGCGTGTTGTGGGGTGTAAATGGTTATTTCAACAAGACACACATCCAGAAAAATCTATCTTGCTTGAAGGTGTTCAAAGTCATCAGTGACACAATGCTTTCAGATGAAATTTAACCCTTTAACATTCCCTCAGAAATTCACATTTCAATGTTCCTACTTTGTGGTAAGCTTTTGAGGTGGAGAAAGTCACTATGGGAGAGGTGAGTCAAGCAGGACACAAAGAGATGGAATCACTTTTATTTTTATTTTTTGTTTGACCCAGTGTATGCATAATTCAATTAGATATATTAAAACATTTAAAGGTTTTTAGTAATGAGTCTATGGCTTCAGAGACTGAATGGGAAGACACGTAGTACACCTGCTTATAAATCACTGCTGTGATTTTTATACCCTGGCTATGGAAGCAGATGATTTTTGTGCCCAGAATATTGTGGTTATAATAAGTACTCAACTGATGTTTTTTAACAATCTGTGAGTATTTGTGGACCAGCTTAAATACATAATCCATCCACCTTTTAGCTCGTGCAGCCTAAAGAAGCCCTCCAAATGGATTTGTATGTACTGTGGTCTTTCACGGACTCTTACAACTTAAGAACTTGATGGGGCATTTAATTGATTCTAGTAAGCCAATGAAACTGCCCAGATCCAAATAGTCCATGTCTTGCATTTATTTACAGTTAAGATAGATAGCCATCAAATACATCCTCTAAAGATTTTCATTGTTACGTGTGGCACCACCTCACATCTCGTGCAACTTCATATAGGTGTGAACTCTATTTTATTTATTATCATCTATACAGACTTTATAAAAAAATATTTTCCACCAGCTGCCACCGCTGCGAATCAGGGCTGGAGCCCAAGGACACCAGGCTCCTTGTCTCTGACTTCCTCACACCAGCATCCTGGCCACAGTCCCTGAACAGACTTTTCATATAAAATAAAAGAGTGTGCTCATATGATTCCTATGTTGTACATATTTGTCACCCTTATGTTGACTTCTCAAATTTTTAATGGTCATGTTCCACACTACAAGATGACTTGTTGAAGAAATTTAAGTTAAATCTATGAAGGCTGCTCATTAAACAAACAAAATCTTATTTTATTTATACAGTTCAGAAATTATGTACAAGTAAAAAAAAAAAAGTAACCATGAGGACACTCACAAACTCAATTACCCATCATAGTGCAAATGGTAGGGAATAATCCCAAATGGCTGGTGTGTGGAAATCGTTAGTATTTGGTTTGGATATGTATTCTAAGATTTTCCTTACTAAGAATGCTCCATCCCTGCCTGAAGACACCGTAATAGATGGTTCCAAAGGGAGAAGGCAGTTGGGGCAAGTCAGATTGCATAATTTTTGATGAAAGTGAAACCAGCAAGAGATTTGAATTACCTTAAATGAATCTAAATCTATAAATGCATCTAAATATGCATCATTTCCCGCCCCCCCCCCCACCATGGCATCAACTGAATAGGACTTGAGAACAGGGTGGTAAACAGTAGTTGAAATTGAGTCCTGTGAATAATTGATTAAAGGCAAAGTAGGTTATGAATTTGAAGGTACAAGAGTGATTCCTTTAAATGTATGTGGGAATTTAAAAAAAAATTTCCCTCCAACACAAACTTTAAATCCACTCCCAATCCTATTGCTTAGAAAGTTTCCAAAGTTCTTCAATGTCTCTAACTGGTGATAAGCAACAGTTCATTATTAACACAGATGTAAAGTTGTGTGTATCCCCAATTAGGGTCCTATTACGAAAAAGATATTCTGCAATTTAGTGAGAAATCTAGAACTTCTACCTTTCAGTGTTTTTATTTATGGTGTCATAATGATGACAAAAATTTTTTTTTATCTTTTTTTTTTTTTAACATCTTTATTGAAGTATAATTGCTTTACAATGGTGTGTTACTTTCTGCTTTAAAACAGAGTGAATCAGTTATACATATACATATGTTCCCATATCTCTTCCCTCTTGCATCTCCCTCCCTCCCTCCCTATCCCACCCCTCTAGGTGGTCACAAAGCACCGAGCTGATCTCCCTGTGCTATGCGGCTGCTTCCCACTAGCTATCTATTTTACATTTGGTAGTGTATATATGTCCATGACACTCTCTCACCCTGTCACATCTCACCCCTCCCCCTCCCCATATCCTCAAGTCCATTCTTTAGTAGCTCTGTGTCTTTATTCCCATCTTGCCACTAGGTTCTTCATGACCTTTTTTTTTTTTTTCCCTTAGATTCCATATATATGTGTTAGCATACTGTATTTGTTTTTCTCTTTCTGACTTACTTCACTCTGTGTGATAGACTCTAACTCCATCCACCTCATTACAAATACCTCCATTTCATTTCTTTTTATAGCTGAGTAATATTCCATTGTATATATATGTGCCACATCTTCTTTATCCATTCATCTGATTATGGACACTTTGGTTGCTTCCATGTCCTGGCTATTGTAAATAGAGCTGCAATGAACATTTTGGTACATGACTCTATTTGAATTATGGTTTTCTCAGGGTATATGCCCAGTATTGGGATTGCTGGGTCGTATGGTAGTTCTATTTGTAGTTTTTTAAGGAACCTCCATACTGTTCTCCATAGTGGCTGTATCAATTTACATTCCCACCAACAGTGCAAGAGGGTTCCCTTTTCTCCACACCCTCTCCAGCATTTATTGTTTCTAGATTTTTTGATGATGGCCATTCTGACCGGTGTGAGATGATACCTCATTGTAGTTTTGATTTGCATTTCTCTAATGATTAAGGATGTTGAGCATTCTTTCATGTGTCTGTTGGCCATCTGTATATCTTCTTTGGAGAAATGTCTATTTAGGTCTTCTGCCCATTTTGGATTGGGTTGTTGGTTTTTTTGTTATTGAGCTGCATGAGCTGCTTGTAAATCTTGGAGATTAATCCTTTGTCAGTTGCTTCATTTGCAAATATTTTCTCCCATTCTGATGGTTGTCTTTTGGTCTTGTTTATGGTTTCCTTTGCTGTGCAAAAGCTTTTAAGTTTCATTAGATCGCATTTGTTTATTTGTGTTTTTATTTCCATTTCTCTAGGAGCTGGGTCAAAAAGGATCTTGCTGCGATTTATGTCATAGTGTTCTGCCTATGTTTTCCTCTAAGAGTTTGATAGTGTCTGGCCTTACACTTAGGTCTTTAATTCATTTTGAGTTTATTTTTGTGCATGGTGTCAGGGAGTGTTCTAATTTCATACTTTTACATGTACCTGTCCAATTTTCCCAGCACCACTTATTGAAGAGACTGTCTTTTCTGCACTGTATATGCTTGCCTCCTTTATCAAAGATGAGGTGACCATATGTGCGTGGGTTTATCTCTGGGCTTTCTATCCTGTTCCATTGATCTATATTTCTGTTTTTGTGCCAGTACCAAACTGTCTTGATTACTGTAGCTTTGTAATATAGTCTGAAGTCAGGGAGCCTGATTCCTCCAGCTCCATTTTTCATTCTCAAGATTGCTTTGGCTATTCGGGGTCTTTTGTGTCTCCATACAAATTGTGAAATTTTTTGTTCTAGTTCTGTGAAAAATGCCATTGGTAATTTGAGAGGGATTGCATTGAATCTGTAGATTGCTTTGGGTAGTAGAGTCATTTTCACAATGTTGATTCTTCCAATCCAAGATAATGGTATATCTCTCCATCTATTTGTATCATGTTTAATTTCTTTCATCAGTGTCCTATAAATTTCTGCATACAGGTCTTTTGTCTCCTTAGATAGGTTTATTCCTAGATATTTTATTCTTTTTGTTGCAATGGTAAACGGGAGTGTTTTCTTAATTTCACTTTCAGATTTTTCATCATTAGTATATAGGAATGCAAGAGATTTCTGTGCATTAATTTTGTATCCTGCTACTTTACCAAATTCATTGATTAGCTCTAGGAGTTTTCTGGTGGCAGTTTTAGGATTCTCTATGTATAGTATCATGTCATCTGCAAACAGTGACAGCTTTACTTCTTCTTTTCCGATTTGGATTCCTTTTATTTCTTTTTCTTCTCTGATTGCTGTTGCTAACACTTCCAAAACTATGTTGAATAATAGTGGTGAGAGTGGGCAACCTTGTCTTGTTCCTGGTCTTAGTGGAAATGGTTTCAGTTTTTCACCATTGAGGACAATGTTGGCTGTGGGTTTGTCATATATGGCCTTTATTATGTTGAGGAAAGTTCCCTCTATGCCTACTTTCTGCAGGGCTTTTATCATAAATGGGTGTTGAATTTTGTCGAAAGCTTTCTCTGCATCTATTGAGATGATCATATGGTTTTTCTCCTTCAGTTTGTTAATATGATGTATCACATTGATTGATTTGTGTATATTGAAGAATCCTTGCATTCCTGGAATAAACCCCACTTGATCATGGTGTATGATCCTTTTAATGTGCTGTTGGATTCTGTTTGCTAGTATTTTGTTGAGGATTTTTGCATCTATGTTCATCAGTGATATTGGTCTGTAGTTTTCTTTCTTTGTGACATCTTTGTCTGGTTTTGGTATCAGGGTGATGGTGGCCTCGTAGAATGAGTTGAGGAGTGTTCCTCCCTCTGCAATATTTTGGAAGAGTTTGAGAAGGATAGGTGTTAGCTCTTCTCTAAATGTTTGATAGAATTCGCCAGTGAAGCCATCTGGTCCTGGGCTTTTGTTTGTTGGAAGATTTTTAATCACAGTTTCAATTTCAGTGCTTGTGATTGGTCTGTTCATATTTTCTATTTCTTCCTGGTTCAGTCTCGGTAGGTTGTGTATTTCTAAGAGTCTGTCCATTTCTTCCAAGTTGTCCATTTTATTGGCATAGAGTTGCTTGTAGTAATCTCTCATGATCGTTTGTATTTCTGCAGTGTCAGTGGTTACTTCTCCTTTTTCATTTCTAATTCTATTGATTTGAGTCTTCTCCCTTTTTCTCTTGATGAGTCTGGCTAATGGTTTATCAATTTTGTTTATCTTCTCGAAGAAGCAGCTTTTAGTTTCATTGATTTTTGCTATTGTTTCCTTCATTTCTTTTTCCTTTATTTCTGATCTGATCTTTATGATTTCTTTCCTTCTGCTAGCTTTGGGGTTTTTTTGCTGTTCTTTCTCTAATTGCTTTAGGTGCAAGGTTAGGTTGTTTATTCGAGATGTTTCCTGTTTCTTGAGGTAGGCTTGTATTGCTATAAACTTCCCTTTTAGAACTGCTTTTGCTGCATCCCATAGGTTTTGGGTCGTTGTGTCTCCATTGTCATTTGTTTCTAGGTATTTTTTGATTTCCTCTTTGATTTCTTCAGTGATCACTTCGTTATTAAGTAGTGTATTGTGTAGCCTCCATGTGTTTTTATTTTTTACAGATCTTTTCCTGTAATTGATATCTAGTCTCATAGCGTTGTGGTCGGAAAAGATACTTGATACGATTTCAATTTTCTTAAATTTACCAAGGCTTGATTTGTGATCCAAGATATGATCTATCCTGGAGAATGTTCCATGAGCACTTGAGAAAAATGTGTATTCTGTTGTTTTTGGGTGGAAGGTCCTATAAATATCAATTAAGTCCATCTTGTTTAATGTATCATTTAAAGCTTGTGTTTCCTTATTTCTTTTCATTTTGGATGATCTGTCCATTGGTGAAAGTGGGGTGTTAAAGTCCCCTACTATGAGTGTGTTACTGTCGACTTCCCCTTTTATGGCTGTTAGTATTTGCCTTATGTATTGAGGTGGTCCTATGTTGGGTGCATAAATATTTACAATTGTTATACCTTCCTCTTGGATCGATCCCTTGATCATTATATAATGTCCTTCTTTGTTTCTTGTAATAGTCTTTATTTTAAAGTCTATTTTGTCTGATATGAGAATTGCTACTCCAGCTTTCTTTTGATTTCCATTTGCATGGAATATCATTTTCCATCCCTCACTTTCAGTCTGTATGTGTCTCTAGTTCTGAAGTGGGTTTCTTGTAGACAGCATATATATGGGTCTTGTTTTTGTATCCATTCAGCCAGTCTGTGTCTTTTGGTGGGAGCATTTAATCCATTTACATTTAAGGTAATTATCGATATGTATATTCCTATTCCCATTTTCTTAAATGTTTCAGGTTTGTTATTGTAGGTGTTTTCCTTCTCTTGTGTTTCTTGCCTAGAGAAGTTCCTTTAGCATTTGTTGTAAAGCTGGTTTGGTGGTGCTGAACTCTCTCAGCTTTTGTTTGTCTGTAAAGGTTTTAATTTCTCCATCAAATCTGAATGAGATCCTTGCTGGGTAGAGTAATCTTGTTTGTAGGTTTTTCCCTTTCATCACTTTCAGTATATCCTGCCACTCCCTTCTGGCTTGCAGAGTTTCTGCTGAAAGGTCAGCTGTTAACCTTATGGGGATTCCCTTGTGTGTTATTTGTTGTTTTTCCCTTGCTGCTTTTAATATGTTTTCTTTATATTTAATTTTTGATAGTTTGATTAATATGTGTCTTGGCGTGTTTTTCCCTTGGATTTATCCTGTATGGGACTCTCTGTGCTTCCAGGACTTGATTAACTATTTCCTTTCCCATATTAGGGAAGTTTTCAACTATAATCTCTTCAAATATTTTCTCAGTCCCTTTCTTTTTCTCTTCTTCTTCTGGGACCCCTATAATTCGAATGTTGGTGCGTTTAATGTTGTCCCAGAGGTCTCTGAGACTGTCCTCAGTTCTTTTCATTCTTTTTTCTTTATTCTTCTCTGCAGTAGTTATTTCCACCATTTTATCTTCCAGGTCACTTATCCGTTCTTCTGCCTCAGTTAATCTGCTATTGATCCCGTCTAGAGTATTTTTAATTTCATTTATTGTGTTTTTCATCATTGCTTGGTTCCTCTTTAGTTCTTCTACGTCCTTGTTAAATGTTTCTTGCATTTTGTCTATTCTATTTCCAAGATTTTGGATCATCTTTACTATCATTATTCTGAATTCTTTTTCAGGTAGACTGCCTATTTCCTCTTCATTTGTTAGGTCTGGTGTGTTTTGACCCTGCTCCTTCACCTGCTGTGTGTTTTTTTGTCTTCTCATTTTGCTTATCTCACTGTGTTTGGGGTCTCCTTTTCACAGGCTGCAGGTTCGTAGTTCCCGTTGTTTTTGGTATCTGTCCCCAGTGGCTAAGGTTGGTTCAGTGGGTTGTGTTGGCTTCCTGGTGGAGGGGACTAGTGCCTGTGTTCTGGTGGATGAGGTTAGATCTTGTCTTTCTGGTGGGCACGTCCACGTCTGGTGGTGTGTTTTGGGGTGTCTGTGGCCTTATTATGATTTTAGGCAGCCTCTCTGCTAATGGATGGGGCTGTGTTCCTGTCTTGCTAGTTGTTTGGCATAGGGTGTCCAGCACTGTAGCTTGCTGATTGTTGAGTGAAGCTGGGTCTTGATGTTGAGATGGAGATCTCTGAGAGATTTTCGCCATTTGGTATTACATGGAGCTGGGAGGTCTCTTGTGGACCAGTGTCCTGAAGTTGGCTCTCCCACCTCAGAGGCACAGCCCTGATGCCTGGCTGCAGCACCAAGAGCCTTTCATCCACACAGTTCAGATTATAAGGGAGAAAAAAATAGAAAGAAAGAAAGATGATAAAATAAAATAAAATAAAGCTATTATAATAAAAAATAAGAAAAAAAATTATTAAGAGTAAATGCATTCAAAAAATTTTTTTTAATTTTTAAAAATAGATTTATTAATTTTTTATAATAAAAAATAAGAGAAAAATTAAGAAAAAATTTATTAAGAAAAAAATTTTTTTAATTTTTTAAAATAAAAAATATGAAAAAACTTATTAAAATTTTTTTTAATTTCTAAAAATAGAAAATAAGGAAAAAATTATTAAGAAAACATTTATTAGGAGAAAAAAAATTTTTTTAAGTAAAAAAAAAAAAAAAAAAAAAAAAGACGGACCTAACCCTAGGACTAATGGTGAAAGCAAAGCTATACAGACAAAATCTCACCCAGAAGCATACACATATACACTCACAAAAAAAAGGAAAAGGGGAAAAATTAATATATCCTGCTCCCAAAGTCCACCTCTTGAATTTGAGATGATTCGTTGTCTATTCAGGTATTCAACAGATGCAGGCACATCAAGTTGTTTGTGGAGTTTTAATACGCTGCTTCTGAGGCTGCTGGGAGAGATTTCCCTTTCTCTTCCTTGTTTGTACAGCTCCCGGGATTCAGCTTTGGATTTGGACCTGCCTTTGCTTGTAGGTCGCCTGAGGGCGTCCGTTCCCCGCCCAGACAGAATGGGGTTAAAGGAGCAGCTGCTTCGGGGGCTCTGGCTCACCCAGGCCGCGGGGAGGGAGGGGTACAGAGGAGGCGGGACGAGCCTGCGGCGGCAGAGGCCGGCGTGACTTTGCACCAGCCTGAGGCGCGTAGTGAGTTCTCCCGGGGGAGTTGTCCCTGGATCATGGGAGCCTGGCCGTGGTGGGCTGCACTGGATCCTGGGAGGGGCGGTGTGGAGAGTGACCTGTGCTTGCACACAGGCTTCTTGGTGGCGGCAGCAGCAGCCTTAGCGTCTCCTGCCCATCTCTGGGGTCCGCGCTGATAACCGCGGCTCACGTCCGCCTCTGGGGTCCACGCTGATAGCCGCGGCTCGCACCCGTCTCTGGAGTTCGTTTAGGCGGAGCTCTGAATCCCCTCTCCTTGCGCGCCACAAAACAAAGAGGCAAGAAAAAGTGTCTTGCCTCTTTGGCGGCTGCAGACTTTTTCTCGGGCTCCCTCCCGGCTAGCTGTGTTGCGCCAACCCCTTCAGGCTGTGTTCACGCCGCCAGCCCCAGTCCTCTCCCTGCGATCCGACCGAAGCCCGAGCCTCGGCTCCCAGCCCCCGCCCTCCCCGGCGGGTGAGCAGACAAGCCTCTCAGGCTGGTGAGTGGTGCTCGGCGCCGAGCCTCTGTGCGGGAATCTCTCCGTTTTTCCCTCTGCGCCCCTGTTGCTGTGGGATCCGCGCTGATAGCCGTGGCTCGAGCCCACCTCTGGGGTCCGCGCTGATAGCCGTGGCTCGCGCCCATCTCTGGAGTTCATTTAGGCGGCACTCTGAATCCCCTCTCCTTGTGTGCCGCGAAACAAAGAGGCAAGAAAAAGTCTGTTGCCTCTTCCGCAGCAGCTGCAGAGTTTTTCCCGGACTCCCTCCCGGCTATCACCGAAGCCCGAGCCTCAGCTTCCAGCCCCCGCCCGCCCCGGCGGCTGAGCAGACAAGCCTCTCGGGCTGGTGAGTGCTGGTCGGCACCGATCCTCCGTGCGAGAATCTCTCCGCTTTGCCCTCTGCACCCCTGTGGCTGCGCTCTCCTCCGTGGCTCCGAAGCTTCACCCCTCTGCCCCCGGCCGTCTCCACCCGCGAAGGTGCTTCCTAGTGTGTGGACACCTTTCCTCCTTCACAGCTCCCTCCCACTGGTGCAGGTCCCGTCCCTATTCTTTTGTCTCTGTTATTTCTTTTTTATTTTGCCCTACCCATGTACGTGGGGATTTTCTTGCCTTTTGGGAGGTCTGACGTCTTCTGCCAGCGTTCAGTGGGTGTTCTGTAGGAGCAGTTCCACGTGTAGATGTATTTCTACTGTATCTGTGGGAAGGAAGGTGATCTCCGCGTCTTACTCTTCCGCCATCTTGCCCCTCTCTCGACAACAATTTTAATGTTATAATAATTATTTCCTGCAAATTAAACAAGTGTATATTTAGATGAATAACTTATTCCTTTATTACTCTGCTCTAGGTCATAAATACTTAAATAATATGCACAGCAACCTAAAATACTTGTTAAAATATAGAGTTATTTAATGACTTAAAAATTATTGAATTGATTGAACATACTTCTTTTTAAACAATTGATTTTTAAGTTAAATTTATAAATAAAAAGGTTGAAGGAGTTTGATATAAGGTATATAGAAAAGAAACAAATGTCTAGAATAGTAAGTTATTTTAACTCTCCTCATTTTTCTTTTTTCTATGCAAGCACGTAGAATATTGGACATACCATAAGAAATGCTTTGTCATTTAGAAAGTTCAGTGGCATTCTTCCCACTTGTGTGCATGCACCATTTATACACAAACTGTAATCCAGAACGGGAGGGTCTTAAGACACTCGAGACATTACCATTCTCCAAGCTCCTGCCACCCACGGTAGAAGCATCACATTTCTTTTCCTTTATGTCTTAGCCTAATGTTCCCCAGATTCACCCCAAACCCTTCCTCGGAACCACACCTTATTCTGGAGGCAGAGCTAACAATATCTCCATTTCTGTTGTCTTACATCGAGGTTACTGATAGTTCTTCTCTATTATAAATAGCACCGCAATGAATAACTTTGTGGATAAACTATCCTTCATGGTTTGCTCTAAAAGGAACAAACGCAAAATTAATCTCTGATGATTTGAACCCAGAAGGCATACCTAGTAGACATGTGTTACTCATGTAAAATGAGAAAGGAAAATGTGGAAAATATTTGTCTTCTCTTAGTTACTTACCAATCTGCCTCCTTCTTTTAATTTTAAGTTCCTTGAGGTCAATGACTACGCTTTGAAATTTTTGCATTTCCTGTGAGTCCAGAATTATTCCCTCCATAATAATCAGTGAAACTTTGAAGTCTTGAACTGGATATGCAATTCAGCAAAGCAACACCTGTTTTTGCCTCCACAAGCTACATACATTGCATGTGAAGGACTTCATTGGCTCTCTCTACACACAACATCTGTTGCCAACAGGTGATGCATTCTGGGGAGAAGTGCCTTGCCAGAGGGATTTCCCTTGCTAACATCCTCTTTCCAGATGTTTCTTTCCTGTAGCAGATCCTGAATGAGGCCCCGGGAGGTGGTTGCAATCACTGAACTGACATGTCACACCTGGAATTCGACAGTCTTCCCCCACCACAGAATTTCCCATAGTTAAATGTTAAATCTAAGTTTATTGCTAAGGGACTTCACTATTTCTCTGTGAAATCAAATATTGTGCTTAATATTAGTTTACCACTTTAAATATAAGTAGATGTGTAAAGATGAAACTAAACTGTTTTAAAGTCAGATAAAATTGACAAAATAATTTAATTTAGAGGCTAGAATGCACGGTCTTATGGCACTCCATCATTTCTCTTAAATATATACACCTCTGCCCAAAGTTGAATCAGTTATATGTTTAAAATAAAACTAGCCAGACTAGACTGATCTCTGTGTACTATCTTCTACATAAAGAAGGAAAGTATTATATAACTTTTTCTTTTTTTAATAGTAGACATTGGTATATATGTATCTGTATATTTATATATATATAGATATACACACTCATAAATATACACACATGTGTTTGTATATACACATGTATTTCATAGTTTACTATATCAAACCAATAGCTACATTCATATATCCAAAGGATATATATTTTTTTAATGTTATAAGTTTATTTTTATTAAATCTTCAATTCACCAGTAAGTCTTGCACATTTTTCTCTACTTTCTTCCTAGGGTATTTTAAAGTTTTTATTTCTGTTCTGTTTCAGTTAAGCTAAAAAGAGTCTTCTATTTGGAATGGTTTTAATTTTTTATTATTTGCCTGAGAAGAGCTCAATGAAGAGTTTAATGATAATATGTCTTAAATGTCAATTAAAGTATGTCACTTAGAAACAGATACAATAGTATATCACTTAGGAATAAGCCCTTTCCTCAATCATATCACCAGTTATTTATAACCGAATACTTTATATTTGTAATCAAATCATCCCAGATTTTCTTGTAGCAGAGTTTTGGTTCCATTAAAAAATCAAAGATGATATTCAAAGTATGAGTAATTTAATTTATCTTTATGACAGATTTTAGTTACTGGTTTTTAAAGTAACTGTGAAAACATATCTCTTGCCGAAAGAAACCCTAAGAATGGAACAATGAGAAAAATTCCACTTAAAAAGAATGTTTTTATAATAGTTATCAATGTATCTAATTGCCATTTATTTAGCTTTGACCTGAAACTTCAACATACTATAATTTTTATATAGGAAACCAAAACTTATGGCACAGGCCCGTCGTGTATACTATCAAAGTGGTGAACTTCTGAGAGCAATTTTAAGGCATGGGAAAAGAGCAGTAGTGAAATTAAAGTCAAACACCAAATATGTGTTTTAAGGCATCTAATAATAATATTGATAGCTAACAATGATGCCAGGAACTTTTCTAAACCCTTTAACATATGTTGACTTATTAATCTTCACAGTAGCTATATGGGGTTTGTACTATTATTATCTCCAGCTTGCAGATGAAGACCTGAGGCTGAGGTAACACAGCTAGCCTGTAGAGGACACAGGACTTATATCCATGCTGCATAAGGATTAAATGAGATCATTTGGTATTTGAGAGAATACAGACATTTTTATCCTGGAAGTTAATTTAGGTATTTTCCTATTCAACATTCCCAAAGTTTATTCCAGGCTCACTACTTTCATCAAATGCTCTGTTATAAAAGTTTCCATAGCCTAATACATCAGGGGAAAAAAAAAAAGACACATCACAATATTTCCCCTTTCACTCTTGTAGATTTGCAGAGCAAAGGTCATAACAAAGGTTCTAAGAAATCTCAAAATAAAGAGACCTGTTTCAACAAATTTCCATCCATTACTGACAAGAAAACTCATGTTGAACACGTCTTTCACAGCCCTTAGAATTTGTGTTCCTTAGAACATAAATGCTCAGAAATTCCAGCCCTACTATTTGGAAGATTAGAAAATTGAGACCTAAATTGCCTTTGCGACCCTGAAATCTTACATCCCAATTCTGTACATGTTTTACCTCACTTAGCTCTTAAATCACCATGTAGGCCTAACTGTTCTGATAGTTTAAGTTTCTTCCAGATTTCCATTTTTCTTTAATCATTTCAACAGGAAAACCATCATTATAGTGAAGATACATGGATGGAACAGACAGATGGCTATATTCTAGTTTATATAATACAAAGTATTCACAACAATATTTATTGATCATTTAAGCACTATTTAAGCTTTTTGTTATTAAATATTTAATTTGTCCTAAAATATTTCATAGCCAAATATTAGAGAAAATTAAAACCAATCAAAAAACAAAAAAACCCTAGGGTAATCCTGAGGATCTAGAGAATCTATCTTTTAGATGATGACCATGGGCCATAAGTACATTTCACCACCATAGTTTGATTGCATGATATCATGGAGTTAATCATATATAGTTCAACAGACTTTTATACATTTTTTTCTGACCACTGCATGTTTTGCCATTTCAGTTCCTCCGAAGATATATGACATCTCAAGTGATATGACCATCAATGAAGGAACCAATGTCACCCTGACTTGTTTGGCCACTGGGAAACCAGAGCCTTCCATTTCCTGGAGGCACATCTCCCCATCAGGTAAAGAGGAAAAGTATCAGTGTTGCTTGTGCTGTTCAATATCCTCCTGTAACCTCACTTGTTCAGAATGTAAGAGTCAACTAATTTTTTCTATCCTTTTCATGAGGTAGTCAGGATGCATATTTTTATACTTATTCTTTATACCTAAATGCATGTAGTTCACAAAAGTTAAATGAGCATTTTCTGTCAGAGCCCAGAGTAGAACTTAGGTCTCTTGATTCCTAGGCAAGGTTATTTTTCCCTGTAGTATACTGGATAATCACAAATCGATAGACAAAAGGCTCAAATGGAAATATCACAAGAGAAATATCTTCATTTAAATGTGTAAGGCTTTTATTCAATCAGCATTCACATGTTAATAGGCCAGCATGAACTGCTGACGTAATCAAGGGAGAATAAAATTATACAGATTATGAGTTTGCTGGGTCTAATTTCAAACTGCAGTTCAGAATCAAGGATTTGGCAGTTAGAATTAAATTTTAACTGATGAGGGATCTAAAAACCCAAAAGTTTAAGTAACTTGTACAAGATCACATAGCTAGGTGAAATTAAGGGATATAACACGTTTATCAGTGTCTCGTGCTTCTGATACAGGGCACATCCTCCTAAAGAGATTGTCAACTTTGGGAAGCTGGGGATAATCATCATCAAGACAGGTCTATTTTCACAGCCACAACTCTAACCGAGTCATCAATTTGTGTAAAATCTAAATATTTGAACTACGTAACTTTAAATGTACCATGAAGTAAGAGTGGTACTTTTAATGAATAAGATCCCACCACATTTCAGATAAACAATATTTGATTTATATTTTGGGTAGAAATAACTTGAACAAGGCTAGGATGAGGAAATCTCTTTTAAAGGAATCAAAAAAGCATATTTTATATAGGCGTAGAAAGATTACAATTAGAACATCTATTTTATCTGCTAATGCTTTCTTTAATATCACTTATCCTTAAGTGCCTTTTGGTTTCCTCATTTATGCAGTAGATCTAATGAGACTAACTCATATCATACTCTTAGTATTACTATTAGTGTGAGAAAAAAATCAATAGAACAGCAATATACCCTTACATAATATGCATTATGGTCCCTGAAATATTTCTGAACTATGAGTGTGCTTTTGACTGCCAACATTTCACTCTCTAGAGTGGCTACAGAATCATAAAACTGGTATGTGAGCACTGAATTAGTGACAAGACTCTCCATGGGGTGTAAGTGAGGCAAACCCAGGACTAGCAGTTACAATACATGTGCTCCAGTCTCAACTTCTTTATTCATCAGTTCAGCAAATCCTAGTGCAAATCTCTTAGCCTCAGTTACCCTCAGCTAGTTTCCTACTTTCCAAAAGTCGAATGATAAAAATCCCTGGCTATTGTGAGACTCAAAAAAGATAATAAGCGTAAATGTGCATTAAAAAGTATAAGGTGATATGCAAATGTAAGGTTGATTCTTAATCATCTTTCCGGGGATTTAAATCTGATATGAAAATATAATTTTTGTAAGAATGAAGCACATAATCTCCATCTTCATACAATTTAAGATTAATATTTTGGATTTAACTCTCCTTCTTTGCAGTGCTTGTTATTATGCATATTCTTTTTGTAAGTGCTTGGCTACATTTTAGTTTAATTAAATACCATGAATGTTGGTTAGTGAAGTTATTAGAATGACGATAATGGATAACATCATGAAGCTGAAAGAAGAAGGATTGGGTTTTAAGTTAAACTGTGCATAGATTTGTTTTTCTGATCCTACCATACAGAGCAAATGAGTAAAATTAGCATAAATATTAACTATTATCTAACGAATAGCTAGACATAGCTGATATTTTTATAAATGGCTGGTCACAGGAAGGTAGCTCCACAGAGCTTCTCCCTTATCTGCGGAAAAGTTAGGTTGTGAGTTCAACCACATCACAGACATTGCCTGAACCAACTGAAGTTGCCATTCCACTTGTTAGCTCAAACAACTTAGCGTGCTTTCCCCAAAATATCTTTCCTGAGAAGTTTCTGAATATATGAGCTTTCTTAGAGTTACTTATAGTGATAATTTCTTCCTTTCTATATTTTCTATTCTATATGTAGAAATTAATTTCAAATTTATATTTAAAAAGTTTGGGATTAACAGATGTAAACTATTATATATAGGATGGATGAACAACAAGGTCCTACTGTATAGCACAGAGAACTATATTCAATATTCTGTGATAAACCATAATGGAAAAGAATATGAAAAAGAATATATATATATATATATATATATATATATATGTGTGTGTGTGTGTGTGTGTGTGTGTGTGTGTGTGTGTGTATAACTGACACTTTGCTGTACAGCAGAAATTAAACACAACATTGTAAATCAACTATATATCAATAAAATTTAAAAAAAAATACTTCCAGTAAGAAAAAAAAAAGTGTTACAAAAATAATGCAAAGTACACCCTATGTCCTTTACTCAGTTTCATCCATCATTTTTCCCATTTGCTTCAACATTTGCTGTGTGTAGAGTATGCAGAAATATTTTTTTTCATTGAATTATTTGAGAACAGCTTGCATACAGCAAGCCCTTTTCTCCCTAGTTATTTTCAGTGTGAATTTCTGAAGAAGGATATTCTCTTCTGTAACCACAGTGCAGTTTTTTACTTTTGTACATTTAACATTGGCATTATACTTTTATCCCATTACTATCCATATTCCAATTTTGTCAACTGATTGAATAGTATCCTTTAGAGAATTCTTTTCCCTTTAGTACTGTACTTAGTTGTCGTATCACTTTAGTCCTCTTTAGTCTGGGGACTATTCCTTAGTCTTTCTTAGTCTTCCTTGACATTTTTCTACTTTTTTAAAAAATAGAATATTTCTCATTCTGAGTTTGACTCATGTTTCCTCATGATTAGAGTCTAGTTATGCCCATTTGGGATTAAATAAGTGAAGCTGTAACTTCTCAGGGAATGATATCCAGAGGCACAGGATATCCAACCCTGTTTCTGAAATTGAGGGACCTATTTACATCTCTTGAATGCAATTCACATAGCTGCTCTCAAATGCTGTGATATCATGAAGCTAAAACTCACCTAAAACTTCTGGAGAACATTGACAAGTTTACACCAGGCATTTGATTTTGAACAGAAAGACAAAATAAAATTCTTAATCACACATCATTTATTAATAAATCTAGATCCAGTCAGAAAAAATAGGAAAACTTAAAAAGATAAATTTTAAAATCGTAGATTATATATGACAAATATGGAAGCATTTTGAAAGCCTCTGTCAAATTTCTACTTATTATTCATTGCTGTTTATCTTAATCTCTGTTTCCTAGTTCATTCCTATTCTTTGATATCTGGAATCTCCAGAGATGTTCTTACTTTACCCTGCTGGTGTTTATAAGCTAGCAAAGATATTCTTTTGGCTCTGAAGCCAAAATTTGAGCATGAACACTGGGCTGTGTATCTCAAACTCTTTTTGCTCTAATCTCTATATGCTTAGTGCCTTTTGAAAGGATAGTCTCATTCTAATTATCCACAGGAGTTAAGATTATTGCCTAACTCAAGGTAAAGAATGTTCCGTTAAGTTCCCTTTGTCCTGTTATGTTCCATCCATTCTTTCCTGTTTGTCAGGTACTTATTCCATTAAACATCCTCTTTCTCCCTACATCTTTAAGCTCTTCTCCTCTATTAACTTTATCCTGTCCACATTTAAACAGGCTCAAGTCGCTCTTTTCTGAAATCAATCTCTTGACACTGATCACTTTTGTTTAGTCAACAATTATTGAGCACTTATAAAGGAAACCACAAACAAGTGGTCAGAGATGTAGGAATAGAATCAGAAAGCCATGATTACAAGAAGCCAAAAGAGGAAAAAATTCCTGGAGCAGTGAGTGGTTAAAAATGTCAATCAGGTTAAATAAGATCAGACCAGTTACCTCTGGGTTAGATAGCTTGGTGATCATTGCAGCAATTCAGTGACATAATGGACCAGAAACTCAGTTGTGGAGGAATAAAGAGCAAATAAGAAGTGAAGAACTTAGATGTGGAGGCAAACTATGAATCCAGTTAGTCAAGGTGAAAATATTGTTTTTCTACTTTTACATATTTTATTTTTTGTATGAGGAATATCTTTCGTCCCCCTCTACAATTGTCAAACTTACTCCTTTTTCAACTTTTAATGAAGCTATTCCTAAGCATCCCAAGAAAAATCAGGTGCTTCTTTCTCCGTAGTTACATAGTACCTTGTGCCACCATTCGTGTGGGACTAATTCTCTGAATTGTAGTCTTTGGTTTTGTTTGTCCATGGTCTTTTGGGACAGGGGACTACTTCTGTCCAGAAACAGTGTTTGTTGACCTTTGTACCCCATGGCTTAGCACAAGACCTGGCACAAAGTAGGGACTCCATAAATACTGCAGAGTTAATGGATGCTGCTCTCTGTCCTTGCTTCCCACATGACTTCTTAGAACTAGAAATTAAAATTTGAAGACATAACATGGTAGTGTCACAAGCAAGTATTTCCTGTCTGATATCTCCCCACTACCTTTATCCCCCTAATATAAATACACAAACATACCCCTAAATATGAATCACCCCTTAATTTCCCTTATGCCTTCAATATGGTTGCACCTCTGTGGTACTGTGATTTATAAGAAATATATATATATATATATATATATATATATATATATATATGTATATATTTGACCTTCATGCCATTTCTGACACCGAGCTCCTAAAAACCCTGGAATTTCACATCAGGGAGTGAGCTATAAAGGTGTTTTTATTATGTTAATGAGGCGACTTTGGGACCACACCTAAGGTTGGTTGCCAGGAGAACCAACTATGTGATTAGAGGATTGGAATTTTCAGTCCCACTCCATTGACTTCTGGGGAGGGGAGAGGGGTTGGAAGTTGAATCAGTTCTCAATGGCCGATGATTTAATCAGTCATGCCAATGTAATGAAGCTTCCATAAAAAATGCTGAAGGACAGAGTTTAGAGAACTCCTAGATCAGTATACATGTGGAAATTCAGGAAGAGTGGTATGACCAGAGAGCCTGGAAGCTTCTCCCCTCATCCTTTCCCCATACTTTGCCCTATGTACCCCTTTCATCTGGGGGTTTCTGAATTATATTCTTTTATAATAAACCAGTGATCTAGTAAATCAAATGTTTCTCTGAGATCTGTGAGCTGCTCTAGCAAATTAGTCAAACCCAAACACAGGGTCTTTGAAACCTCTAATCTATAGCTCATTGGTCGGAAGCATGTTACTGAACTGAGCTTTGAGTCCACTCACCTGCCGTGTAGCAAAGCCAATTTACTGACACCAGGTTGTGGTGAAGGAAAGTATAGTGTTTATTGAAGGTGCCAAGCAAGGAGAATGGGCGGCTCATGCTCAGAAGACCCTAGACTCCCCAGTGGCTTCCAGGAAAGGGTTTTTAAAGACAACATTGGGTGAAGGCTGCACGGTTCATGACTTTCTTCTGATTGGTTGATGGTGAGGTAACAAGGTGGTGTTTCAGGAAAATTAATCATCAATCTTCTGGTTCCAACCAGTCTGGGGTCTATGTGCTTATGGTCACCATGTAGTCATCCTCCTCCTCCTGGGCATGGTGGGTCTTAATTTCTGCATAACAACTCAAAGATATACTTAGATTGTTATGTATATTCGTTGAGGAGGAACTAGGATTTTGTTTTATCACCCGACTATTGTTTCTTGACTGCTTTTCCTTGGTTTCTGCATTCCCTCACTAACCTAATTAGTAACTGTATGAATCTGCTCTCTGGAACTCAGAGAAGGCCTAGGAGACCAAAGCCTTTTTCTACAAATAAGAAATGAGGTACACAGAGGGGCTTTTGTACCAGTGAGGGTCCCACAGGGTCCTTTCAGCTTCAAGCACAGGTGATAACCTGGAATTGCTACTGACGTTTGTTGGGGGTGGGGGAGAAGGGCAGTCTTGTAGTACTGAGCCCTTATTCCATAGAATCTCATGCTCTCTCTGGGTAGTGTCAGAATTGACTTGAATTGTAGAACACCCAGCTGGTATTGGATAATTGCCTGGTGGTGTGGGAAACCCCCCATCAATATGTTGGAATTAGGTTCAGCACTTTAACTCCATTAATGTAAAGAGCAGCTTGCACCAAAGAAATTTTAGTTAGTATGGTTCAACTAACATGTATTCATTACTTTATGTAGTCTAGGAAAAATGGGAGGTACTTGTGTGTACTTGTCTCACATAAGCCTCAAAACTGAACTGTCAGAGGGTAATGTCATCCTCATTGTGCAGATGAACATGACACTCAGATTGTTTAAATAAATTGCCCCAAATGAATATGAGGTTCTTTTTTTCCACTTTTTACTTTGAAATAATTATAGGCTCACAGGAAGTTGTGAAGTTAGTGCAGAGAGCTTCCACATACCCTTCACCCAGTTTCTCCCATGTTATATTAGATGTAACTGTAGTATGACACCAAAACTTGGAATGGATATTAGTGCAATGTGTGCATGTAGTTCTACATCATTTTATCATATGAGTTGATTTGTGGAGCCATCATCACAATCAAGATACAGAGCTATTCCCTCAGCACAAGATTTACTTTATGCTATCCTTTTAGCATCACATCTACTCCTTCACCATCCATCACCTCTAGCCCCAACAAACACTAATCTGTTTTCCATCTCTTTAATTTTACCATTTATAGAATGTTATGTAAATGAAATAATTCAGTGTGTGACCTTTTGAAATTGGCCCTTTCACTCTTGAGATTTATTATCTAAGTTGTATCATACACCTCAATAGTTTGTTCCTTTTTATTGCTGAGTAATATTTTGTGATATGAATGTACCACAATTTGTTTAGCCATAAATGTGTTACAGAATATTTTGGCTGTTTCCAGTTTTTGGCTATAACAAATAAAGCTGCTTTGAAAAATCTTGATTTTTTTTTTCCCAACCCACATATGTTGTTATATTTTAAATAAGTCTTCTGTAGATAGCATATTGATGCGTTATGTTTCTTATCTACTCTGACAACCTCCATATTTTGATTGGTGTATTTAGACCATTTAAAATTAATTTAATTATTGATTCATTAAAGCTTATGTCTGACATCTTTTTCTTTTGTTTTCTGCTTGTTCTCCCCCTTTTTTTTGTTTCTGTTTTCTTTATCATGCTTTTCTGTGTGTTACTTGTGCACTTTTTAGAATTCCACATTGTTTTATCCACAGTGTTTTAGAGCATGTCTCTTGGTATAGATTTTTTAGTACTTTCTCTATGAATTATGTCATATATACATAACTTATCATAGTCTGAGGGTATTCATATCTTAACTACTTCCAGTGAAGTATAGAAACCTTACCTCCATTTACTCTCCCACTTTTCTAATGTACTTATCTTAAATATTTTCTCTACATCATGAGAACTGTATAAGACAATGGTACAGTTTTTGTTTCACTTGTCAAATATGTATTAGAAAACTCAAGAGAAGAAAAGTATTTTGTATTTATCACCATTGTTCTTCCTTCCTTCCTGATGTTCTGTTTCCTTCATTTCTATATAGAAAACTTCCTTTAAACTTTTTTTTTTTTTTGTGGTAGGTCCACTGGAGACAAATTCTCTTAGTAGTCTTCATCTGAGAATGCCTTGATTTTGTCTTCATTCTGGAAGGATATTTTTGCTTGGAATAGAATATTGGGTTTAATAAAACAGATCAGTCATTATTTAACATTCGAGTAGCCTTAAAATGGCCATAAGGCAATATTTGGAAATCACGTGTATTGAAGTATAGAAACTTTTAAATAAAAAGTAAATAGTATTTTCCATGCTTTCCATAAATATTGCTATGAGTTTACCTCAGCTATAAGTTAAATAATATAAACTGTTAATCAAGAATAAAACACACTTTTCCAAACTAAGAGATTTTAAGGACTTTAAGATTTTTAAATGAGAGCAGTTTCAGGATAAACAGAGTAAATAGTCAAGGATTCATTAGACCATTTTTCAGCAACCTAAGACCTGTGAACCAAACTGGCCTACTGTCTATTTTTGTAAATGAAGTGTTTGTTGTCATTGCTGGAACACAGCCACACTCACAACCTTACATATTCTCCATGGCTACTTTCTTACTGCTATGGTAGAGCTGAGTAGTTGCAATAGAAATCACATGGCCCACGAAACCTAAACCATTTACTCTCTGGTCCTTTAAGAAAAAAATTGCTGACCCTTGCATTAGATGTTTTAAAACAGGTTCCCAGCTGCATAACATACAGGTTTAGCACATTAAACCTCTCATAATCTTTAAAGATAATTAAATATAACCGTAAGAAAATGCTAATTACTAATTATCAGAAAAAATAGACTGAAAAAAAATGAAAATTATTATTTAAAAGCCATGAACACTACTGAAATCTATTGTTTAAAATAATTCTGAAAATAGTTTAAGTCATCACAGGTACTAACTAGAAAATATTACTTTCTATTAGCGCTCTTGATTCCATTGTCATTCCCCTTTCATGAAAGAAAGTCTTCTTTGAAGTGCTTGAGTGCTGGGCCAATACCAAAGGTGATATGATGAAGAGGCTGTGTGTGTGCTCCTTGAAAGCTGGCAACCTGTCCCCCAAACACTATAGTTCTTTAAGAGTCTTTTTTCAGGTTTGCAATCCTGACACTGCACTTTGCTCTTTAATGTTAGGAAGAAAAAAATTCAGTAAAACCAGCAATTTATGCTGATGACATTTCAACGATACCAGACCTTCAGATTACAAACTATGGTTCTACCTCCCTTGTATAGTTGAGTTGCACTCTTTGTGGAGCTTTTGTGAATTTCCATAATGGCTTTGCATAACGGATAATTATGTAATGACTGAATCTACATAATGATGGCAAGTTAAACTTTTACCATAAGATTGTACACCAATAATTTATATATACAGTTGAAATTGCCTGTTTGTTCTGAGAGTTTTCTTTATAATTTTAACTTTCATTTGTCTGTATCCAAAGCCCCTCTACTTCTATCCATTTATTAGTGGGCTATTCGGAATTGTTTGTATTCAGAACTGTTAATGCCTGCTCTTTGAATATAAAAAGCAAGAAAAATTTCATTTTTTAAAGACAAATATAAGACTAAACAATGAGCCTGATGATATGATGAATCAATATAAAAAATAATCCATTATTCTCAGAGGAAAGTGCTTACCCATATAAAACAGAAAACAGGAACCTACCAAGCATTTCGAAGCATTTCATAAAAAGTTCTTTTTTCTTTTTAAATGAAACTTGATTTTCTGAGAGAGCAGGAGCATTAGGAAAAAAAAAAAATAATAATACCACACTAGATTATGTCTCCCCTTAGTGGACTGAATTTAGGGATAATTGTTGGCATTAGACTGTTTATATTTTGGGAATTAGATTTTCTAGTCTTTTCCCCAAGTGATTTCAATGTCACGTTACATGTGTTACAGGAAGGTATTACAAGAATGGTTATGTCTAAACAAGTTAGGGCTCCTTTGAAGGTTATCATCTCAGAAAATGCAGCTTTTACTTTGGGTGTGAGTTTCATGCTATTTCATTCAGAAGTGAGACTCCATGGGCAAAAAATTGCATTAGTAATACTGAAGTAGATCCTATTCAGATTCAGAAAGAGCATAGTAGGTACTGTGAAATTATAAAATGAGCCTAACTAATACTTATTTATTGAGCACTTAGTATGTCCCAGGCACTGTTCTAACATAGGTTAACATATGTTAACTGGTTTAATGTGAAATAGTATTATAACTTCATGTTCCACATTCATGAGGAAAGGAGCATAATTTTCATTTGAACCCAGGTTTTAATGATCATTTGAACCCTGGCAGTCAGTGAAGATACAACTTGGTTTTACTTCCTCATAAATGTAAGATCATATTCTCAAGACTACATTTTTATACAAACAAGGCCTACTAGAATTTTAGTGCTGTTCCTGGATTATTATTAAAATATATATAAGGAAAAATATGTTAATAATGATTTTTTTAAAATCAAGGCTTAATTGTGTCCTTTACAATTATAGATGAGCATATTGTTGGCTTGAAATAAATTGTTATAAAGGAGTAATGACCTCTAGTGTGAAATAGCAGTATATCCATTTTTCTTAACTCAAAATTAATATATCACTATTGAATTTTAATTAAACTCCAGCTTGTTTTAAAATTATATTATTTTATTAGTTTGACCATAATTGGGAATAATCATCATTAGTGGAAAATTAGAATCATCTTGTAATCTTGGATAATAGATCAATAAAACTATGGTAAACACTTTTTATTCCTTTCACTTTTTGTGCGCTCTCTCTTTAAGATCCATGGTTCATGCAAATATGGCTACATAGGAGGCGCTCAATAAATATCTGTTAAATGACATAATATTTTAGAATACTGTAAAGTCTTTTAATGATTAATAAACTTATATTAACTGATTAATGTTTTAAAATTAATATGACTAATAATTATTTTCATTTATAACCTTTGTGAATAGATCATTCCTCAAAGAGGTCACAGAAAAAGCTAATAGCTTTTTTATAATTATCAAACTCCTATTAAACAAGGCAATATAGCAGAGTGCTTAAAAGGACATGGTTAGTACTTGGACTACTTGGTTTCAAGTCCCTACTTACTCTGCCATTCACTGTGTGTGTTAACCTGGGCAAATTTTTTAAGCTCTCTGTGCCTCAGTTTCTTCATCTGCAAAACAGAGATGATGGTGGTGATGATGATGATGACGATGTTGATAATAATACCACGGGACTGTTATATAAAAGAGATATTACAGATAAAGAGTTTAAAAGAATACTCAGGCAAAATTAAGAGCTCCAAATTCTTAGCTATTACTATTAAAATTTATTTTACCATTCATCTTTACATAAAAGTTGCTTGAGGACAGATAATAAAAGATGGAAATGATAAATACTGTGATAAAAATCAGATAAATGCATTGTAACGATTGCATACCTAAACTAGTGAGACATTATTTTGTATTTAGTTTTTTCTACATAGAAAGTAGAAGAGGGATTGTTTACTGAGAAACTACCAGAATGACTTTGAGAAACAAAAGTTTGAATTATTCAGATTCTAATAAATAGTGTGTGACAAGAGAGGAAGACAAGAAACACAGTGTATTGGAGGAGGGGTATATTTGTTTTCTTGAGTTGCATTCTGTGCTGTAGAAAAAAAATCTATAAAAATAAAGAACAAAAGTATAGAGTCATTCACATGGCTGTAGATTCCTAAGGGCTTGCCTTCACAGTGAAAGAGCAAGTCTCTCTGAGACTTCTGTGTGATTACTGACCTACCAAAGCCAAGGTAAAGGAGGTAAAGGGTACTGTGACCAGGAGACCATGAATAATGGTGCCCTGTATTTCTGTTTTTATTATTATTATTATTATCATCATCATCTATAAATTCTGTAATCCTAGTTTACTCTGCAACCCAATTTCAGCCTATTAATGTTTCCAAAACTTTATGGAATATTTTCTATCAGAAGCAGTATGTTCACCCTATATGAGAATGTTACAAAGGGAATTTTGTCCTAAGGGAAGAGGTTCAGCATTCATGATATGTCTCCTAGTGTAACACATAATGTAAATGTCTCATGAAATGTTGAGGAACTAATTTTCCAGACTTACAAAAAAGGCAAAATGCAACACTTACTGCATATAAACTTTGTAAACTTTGCCTGAGAGTCTGAGACTTCAAAAACTAGATTTATTGTGTATTTTTTGTCTGAGGCTATGTTTCATTATAATACTAAGACATTTATAGAGCATGCTCTTGCATAAATTTACAAATTAATAATAGGCTATACTAAAATCTTGAAAACTTTCCGTCAAAATATACAGGAGTATGGAATTCATTAAAATAACTTTTTATTTAGGGTTTTTCTTTTTCCACCTTCCTTGTTAGCCAGTTGTTTTTTTTTTTTTTTAATGTTTCCTTTTACATTAGGTTTGAATTTAATCCAGCTGTATTGTTTCTGGACAGTGCTGAAGCTCTGAAGATGTATTATACCCATGCATCACCATAGCATTGTCATTCTGACGATATATTAGTGTAATACATCTTCAAAGCTCTCAAATGAGAAGCTGTCTAGAAGGAATGGGGCGAGGAGAAAATTCAATTCAATTACAGGACAAAAGAAGCAGCTAAAGAGAAGGAGAGAACTCTCAAAGCAAGACTCTCAGTAGAGTTGATTATAACCAAGTATTTCATGGAAGTATATTCTATTTTTCCTTTTGTGACATGACAAGGAATAAGTATGGATTTTGAACACACATCTGTAAAGAGAAAATGGTTTCTCAACCCTGTGTTTGATCCAGTAGAAGCTGGATGGTTTTTTGGAAACATTTAATTGATTTTGTGGAAAGTCATATAAGTATTGCTGTTCATTTAATATATAAACCTAAAGTATACAGTAAATCTACAGATTGATTTCTTAAAATGTGATAAGTATAAAGGAATGTTTACCTTTCAAATGAAGTCTTAGTTGACACTTTAAAATTTTTCAAACATATGTAAACACAGACAGTAGCTGACTGAAAAGTGATTAACAGGTAAAAAATGAGAAAACTACCAGCTCTTCTTAGCCAACTCCTGACTATTTCCGCTAGATTGGGCTGTCTGTAGTGATCAATAAGTCTTATTAACAGGATAAATTTTTCTTGGATATCTCTCATGTGTTAAAAAACAGAGAGACTCTTAATTTCATCATAGTACAAATACATTGACAGCCAGAAGCATTTGGTCTGTCTTACATGTTTTGCAAAACTAGACTTAAGTAAAAAATCCCTAACTCCTTATTTAAAGGTTATGTTATGAATAATTATTTTACATCTATTTTCTTCAAAAATCACCTATTGAGCACCTATGTGTCAGACAGTTTGCTGAACATTGAGTATAAAGATGAAAGAGAAAAAATACAGCTACTACCTTCAAGGAGTTTACATTCTTGGAATAGATATAGGTGAAGAGGGAAACAATTACACATTAACTAAAAAACTATGAATACAATAATAAGGCATCTTTGAGAAGTTATCTTTTAAAATATTTATTTATTTATTTTTATTTATTTATGGCTGTGTCGGGTCTTCGTTTCTGTGCAAGGGCTTTCTCTAGTTGCGGCAAGTGGGGGCCACTCTTCATCGCGGTGCGTGGGCCTCTCATTATCGCGGCCTCTCTTGTTGCGGAGCACGGGCTCCAGACGCGCAGGCTCAGTAGTTGTGGCTCACGGGCCCAGTTGCCCCGCGGCATGTGGGATATTCCCAGACCAGGGCTCGAACCCGTGTCCACTGCATTGGCAGGTGGATTCTCAACCACTGCGCCACCAGGGAAGCCCGAGAAGTTATCTTTTAAACCAAACCTTGAAGTTAAAGGAAGGGAGGCTGCTGTGTGAAGCAGTGTTGTGCATTCTAAGTGGAGACAACAGCATTTGTAAAGGCTTGAAGGCAGGAAAGAATTGGGTGTGTTGTAAAACTGAAATTTGTGGGCCTGGAACAAGCTGAGAAAAGGGGAAGAGAAAGAGGGCTTAATGTGAGGTTGGAGAAGATTAGCTGAGTCAGGTGATCAGATCAACTAGGGATTGTAGGCCATGGTGAGATTAGACTTTTTTTTTTCCCTGAATGAAAAAGAAACCCATGGGAAGTTTTTGAGCACAAGAGTGACAGGATTTGATTTTAATGTTTAGAAGATGCTTTTGGTGCTGTTTAGAGAATGAGTTGCTGGGAGCCTGAAACATAACATAGCAGGGGGACAATTTAGGAAACCACCGTTGTATATGAGATGAGAGACCATGCTGACTTTAACAAGGGTGATGGCCATGGAGATGAAGAGAAGTAGGTGAATCCCAGATTATATAGGTAAAACCTAAAGACTGAGAGATGGGAGATGGGGAATGCCTTTAGTGTTCTGGCTTCATCAGCTTCAAGAATGGGCTTGTTATTGACTGAAATGAGACAGACTGTTAAAGGAGAAGGAAAAGTCACATCCTGGGACCTGCATAAGTCCCTGGGAGGGCCACCAAGTGAGGATCTTTGGCTTCATGCAGGAAAGAATTCAAGAGCGAGCCAAAGAAAAGAGAAAGTGAGTTTATTCAGAGAGATGCAGACTCCATAGGCAGAATGTGGACCTTCTCAGAAAGTGAGAGAGGTCCCAGGGCATGGGGATGTTGGTTTTTATGGGCTGAGTAGTTTCATATGCTAACGAGTAGGAGGCATATTTTTGCTATTTCGGTGAAGTTTGGGGATTTCCAGGGAATAGGCCACTGCCCTCTTTTTGGCCTTTTATGATCCTCTTTGGAACTGACATGGTGTAGGGGCAGTGATTTTTAGTATTGTAATGAAGGTATAATGAGCTAAAGGTCAGTGACCGGACCATTCAAGAAACCACCTTGGTTTCAGCCGGTTCTAGCCAGTTTTTATCACATCCTAACAGCTGCACCCCTTCTTCGTTTATCTAGCAGTTGCTTCATACTCCTTTCCCTCCTGTCTCAAAACCAGGAGACAAATATATCAATATTTGGAGAAAAATCAAGATTTCTATTTTGGCCATGTTAAATTATAAGACATATTAGACATTCAAATGGAAATGTCAGTGAATTATTGGATATATGAGGCCTAATCTCAAGGACGAGGCCAGGACAAGAATGAGACTTGAAGTCATGAGTATAAGTTTATCCTAAGGAGGCAAAGTAGACAGACAGAAGAAGGTCCATGACCAACGTCTGAGGATTTGGACAACAAGAGAGCGAAAGAAACTTGAAAGAGTTGCTAGTGTGAGAGATGAAGACCTAGGAGAATAAAGCTCAGAGAGGAAATTGTTTTAGTAATTAGAAAGAGATTTAATGAATTGAAATGTAGCAAGAGGTAGAAAAGTAGCTATTGTGTTGGTAATATGGAGATCATGTTTGACTGAGATAAAAGCCATTTCAGTGACATTGTGGGAACTGGGTGGGTTAAACAGGGAATGCAGGTGGGTGTTGGTGAACAAGTAGCGAAAGCTTGTCTCTTTCAAGAAATTTTGTGGTGATGGGGAGAAGAGAAATGGGATGTTTGCTGGACTGTTGTGTAAGGTTCAGGGGAGGGATGCTTTTTTTTAAAAAAGAGGATAATATAACAAACCCAAAGAACCTATCCTATATATCATATGGCTTCAGCAATTATCAGTGCTTGGCTGATTTTGTTCATTCATGCTGTCTCCTCCAACTTACAGGAGGATTTTTTTTTTTTTTTACAAAAATGTTAATTTTAAAAGTACCATAAGCAGTAGTACTTGAAGAACATTTAAGCCCCAATGAATCATAAAACAAATAGTACCAGCTATAAAAGTGATATCCTTTTCTCTTTTATGTTTTGTTCTTAAACCCATGGTGTAGAGGCTTCTGATGGACCAGTGCAGAGTGCATAAGGAGGTGAAAACTCTCAGGTGTGCACTGTATGCTGCTCCCAAGCTCTCTCTCCTCAGCTCTCTCCCTGGAACATTCCTGTCACTTACAAGGACCGCAAAGCTCCTCAGTTCCAGCTCTTTCAGGAAAGCTTCTATTCTCCTCTTTTTATAGCATGCTATGTCTCTTAGTTCTGTTCCGTTGCTTTGCCCTGAAATGGTGTGTGCTTTATGCTGAATTCATCACCCCAGGCATCTGCTGCCCTGATTGGCATCAGCCTGGAAATATCACCTGGAAGTTTATTGCTCAAAGGAATCACCATCCTTTTTTTTCCCTTGTGGTCTGTAACAGGAGGTGCAGTCTTCGAAAAAGTCAGCGTTTCTCTTCCCAGGTGTTCTCTTGCTCTGCAACCATCACATATTGCAACTGCTCCTATCAAAATTCTGAAATGTTGCAGAGCATATGTTGGATCCACAGAGTTCAGTCAAGAAGAAGGAAGAAAGTAATTTGATGTAGTTTCCAGATAGAAAAAAAGTGCTTTTGTCTACATACTTGTTGAATCTGATTTGTATAGTAATAGGTATACTAGCTCACTCTGAATAAGACAAATACTCAAATAATGTGAGCCTATAATACAAAAATGAAACTTTTATATGATACGTTTGGTGCAATTGTTAAATTTGTATTGAATCTCTCAAATGCTGCTTCTGTGGTACATAGAGTCCATGCATATTCTAAGGCTGTAATCTGAAAGGGTTGAAGTGGAATTAAAATTCCAACTCAGGTAGTTTGGTAATGGAATTGGATGTCAACCTTTACTTGCCTTCAATATGCAAATGTATCCTCTCTAGGATTTCTGCCTAAAGATGGTGAGATGATGGGGTAATCAAATGTAAGGGGGTGGAATAGAATGTGATTTCTCCAAACCCCACTAAAGAGAAGAAGGACACATGTTAAGCTCGTTAAGGCCCTGACATAATCATCTTTAATCATGATGTCTAGACTAAACATCAAACATGCCTAGATTAAGATATGTGATTCAGATGGTCTTTCAACATCAGTATTCTTATACACTGCCTTTCAATTTCATTATTTTAAAATTATTCATTCATTTAAATCTCTCAAACATTCACAAATTTGAAATCTGCTCAGGAAAGATATTGACCTACTAAAGATATAGGAGCAGCCCATCCTCAGAATACAAATAAGTGTATCCATACAATCACTAGAGAATCAGAGGAGAAATCTTGTGAACAATCCACAGCCAGAAGACAGTATTGGAATCAGTGATTCCCAACTGTGAAAGCTGAAGGGACTATATGTAGCTCTGTGATTGCTGATAGGGATGTGTATTATCATTTTGGAAGGATTCAGACATGGGCGAAAGACATGCTCATTCAGACATATTCCTCCTGAGATGAGCACACCCACTGACTTGGCTCACTTTTGAAGATTCATGTTGATACAAACAACACCATCTTTTATCTCTGCTAGGGTATAATAAAATCCACAAGAGCTGAATCCACTTCTATCTGATTCTTCATGCTTGACATATGGTAGGTGCCTAAAAATATTTTTGAATGAATGATCAAACCTGAAACATACTTCTGATGACTTCAGATAATGATTTGATTTCTTCTTCTTTTACCACTGGCAAAAATAATGATATAAAAAAATGTCCTTTGTGAGCACTTATTATCTACCAGGCAATTTATATTCATTTACTTAATTAAACCTCAAGAAGAGTCCCTATATTGTAGGTGGTGTGATTTGTATTTTTTGTGCTAGAGAAACTGGAACTCAGCATTCAGTAATTTTCCCAAGAGCACAGCTAGTATGTTTCAGAGTTAGAATTCACACTAAATTTTGATAGACTTTAAAGCCCAAGCTATTAACCATCACTAAAAGGAGGGTATAGGATGTGAAGTACTGGCTACATGGAGGTGCTAATAGTAGAATTAGAATTTCTGGCTATTGGGCTTCTTATTTTAGAAAGATGGTCATCTCAAAATGGCCAAGGTTTTCTGGAACAATTTCCACCAACGAGAGCTATCGTGAAATTGAATTGAAACACTATTAGGTAGTAAGCTCCCTATTACTGGAATAGTAATAAAGACTGCATAATTTCTTATCAGGAATGCTGCCTAAGTGAACTCTGGCATTTATGAAAGTGAAAGGATTCACTAACAATTGTTATCATAGTATTTTATTTAAAGAGCAGTGTATTAATCAGGGTTCTCCAGAGAAATAGAACTAATAGAATATATATATATATTCATATTTATATATACACACACATTTTTTTTAACTATCTACTTTTACATAGCGGTTTTTCTTTTATTCTAAATGTATGTCCTGCTTATTTTTATGTAATAAAAGTGAGACCAAATGGCATAATTTTGTTTAATATATGTGTATATATATATATATATATATATATACACAAATATATAAATTATATGTTTTATATACATTAAAATAAAATTTTGTTTAATATATATATAAACACACATTTTTAATGAAGTAATGGTGATTCTAAGTGATAAAATTTTATTTAATGTTTATATATGATATATATTTGGTATATATAATGTATACATATATGATATATACACACATTTGATGTCACCATTATTTCATTAAAAAATGAGATGTTAATGTTGATAAAGAAGACAGGACAAACTTTTAGTATAAAAGACTGCCTTGTGTAAAAATGGATAGTTGATAATCTTACATTAGATACTCTTCTTTATCTGTTTGTCTATCTATCTTGTCAGCAAACCTAAAATATATTTTCTGTAGATTAAGAGTCAACACACTACAGCCTGTGGGGCAAATTTCTTCTGCTGCCTGTTTCTGCAAATGAAGTTTTATTGAAACACAGCCATACCATCTATGGCTTCTTTCATGCTGCAACAGCAGAGTTGAGTTGTTGCAACAGAGACCCTTAGGTCTGCATCTGAAAATATTTACTATCTGGCCATTTACCGGAAAAGTTTACTGATGACCCCTGCTGTAGATTATAAAAGGATTCCATCTCCTATTTTTAGTATAGGTTTTCTTCTCAATATTACACTGAATATAGACGGCTGCTGCTGCATCTTTAGAAGGCATATATTTGATTTCATGGTTAGTGCTTCCTAGGTATTATATAATTCTAATAGAGGTCTATTTCTCCATTTCTTCTTCAACTAATTCTTCAAATGTATGCATTTTTTCTTTTATTTTGCCAAGTTTCAGTCAACCAGTGAACCAGCTGACCACTAAATTCCCTTCAAATTCTTTGAGTTTAAAATTTCACATTATCATGTTCTTACATGTTACTTTCAGACAATTTCCTCCACATCTATGCCAAGATCATTTTTATTACGGAATTTGAAAGGACTACATCTCTGACTGCATTGTTCTATTAATAGGAAAAAAAAAATGCGTCTCTGGACTTTTATCCAGGAAGAATGCAGTTCTGAGCCAATGTATGTGGCCACTTTTGAGTGAGTCTAGATTTTTTTCTTGGAAAGAGAGTTGGGAGCTGCCACATTTGCCCAGGAGGCCTGTGGGACTTTACTGAATAACAGCCATAGAAGCATCTCTAGGCTGAATAGCTCCTGCATAGTAAGATAAAAGTTGCTGTTTGATCAACATCCGATGGGTAGAGAAAGCACAAGAAATAAACAGTAGGGGGGAAAAGTTGTCAAGTAAAATCAGTAAGGCCTCTGTCTGGGATTTGGGAAGCCAAACAATGGGAAAATGTGTGATTTAATAGTATTGATCTTCAGAGACATCCTCAGCAGAGGCTCTTCTGCCCTAAATGGGGATTCATTGTGTTGAATGTTGATCACTCACTGTTCCAGGAGTCAAATACATTTCTTGATGTGTTCAAAGTATACTGCAATCTAAGCTATAATAAGTACTATTTCTATCCTTTAGAGGTGAAATAAATAAACTGTGTAAATAAATTTGAAATGGCAGATTAAAATAACAGATCTTGGGATGCTCATTACTGACCTTTGCTAAGAGTTCTTCTCTTACTGAAGTGGAGATAAAACCTGAACTCACTGAATTTCTCAATCACATTGGATATTACTCTGTGTTGGGGGATGTGGCTGAATGAGAAAATGAAAACAACAAAGAATGGCAGATTTACACTAAACATTGTACTATATTCTGATTTGATAAGATATCTTTTTTAGAGCAAGATAGTATGGTTAATGAAAAAAGAAAAAGTCATAAATTTAAGCCCTGTCACCTTACTATGGGATCTTGGGCAAGCCCCTTAACTTCTTAAGAACACAACTTTCTCATCCCTAAAATGGAGGTATAAGAGACTCTCTAAGGTATTTCCTGCTCCAAACTCCTTTAATTCTGTGAATCTAGTTACAAGCTAAGTTCCATAGATAGGGCATACAAATTCTGTCTCATTACATTGTCCTAAAATACAGATACGTGAAATTCACATACATGTGCATACGAGTACACAGAATCATGATCTGACTAAAGAAAACTTTGAGGTACAGTCAAACCAAAGCATCTTAACAAAATATGAAAGACAGAAATCAAGTAATAGGTATGCTTTCTAGGAAGACAAATATCAGCTTGGTAAAAAACTAAAATCTGAGCTTATTAGCACACAGGGCAAAGAGAGTAACACAATGGTTCATACAAAGCTTGTTGTCCAAAAGATGGGAGCAAAACATTTCGTCAGGTGAGATTGATTTTTTTGTGAGGTTTGAGAGTAATTTTTACGTGTCAGTAGTGTCTGTCAGTATAGGACACTAAACAATTAACAGGGCTCTAATGACTGTTTCTATATTAATCTTTGGTAAATGTTAAAGGTGAGCAACGATTTGGGAAGGAGAGTCATATAGTGTGTTACTTTACAGTGGTCTAACTTAATAAAGAGACACGGCATTTAAATGCTGGAGGAGAAAATTTGCCAACACAACCAGTTGTCTTTTCTAAATTTTGAACAGGATTTGCTCTTCAGAAACTTTAAAAGTGAGGTTGGAATTATCTGATCAGATTCTATGAAATGGAGCTAGATCTGAGGCAGAAAGTTTCTTCCCAAGAAAAAACAGAGTAACCGCATCAAGATGTAGATGCCAGCCTCATCTAGGAACAGGAAATATGAAAGAAAGTTTAAGGCCCCAGGTAGCAAAGATAAGGTGTCAGAGACAAGAGCTTGAAAGTATAAATAGCTATTCTTTCCTTCTTTCATCTATTTATTCCTTGTATATACATCATGCCAGATACTTTGCTAAATGCTTTAGGCATGCTATATTATATGTTCTTGTAACAGCACAAAAAAAGATGTGTTATCATGTCTATTTTACTCATAGACAAACTGAGGTTTAGAAAAGTTAAATGAAATACTAAGTTGAGACCTCATTGCTATATAATTTGCCATATAAATTATGGGTACTTTTTCCTTGAGATAATATCGTATTCAATATTTTGTTCAAGGTGAAATTAGCCAAATGGGATTCAGTGAATAATTGTGATATCGTCGTAACAGTGATTAGCAAGAGAACTATTTTCTTAATTAAATATGCCCATCCAAATTGCATCAGAGTACTTCATTCCAGATGTTGTTATTATAAACAAGGTTTTTGGTTACTTATTGGTCATATAAGTGTATTTTGATAGCACATAGTAAAAGCATCCTTTTAAGTTAAAATGTTATTGGTTTTCAGAAAAACAATAGTAGGATGAGCTTGTTATAATATTTCTGGTGAGCCTTCTTTCTAGTTTGGCTCTGTTCTCCTTGTGCAATATTTTGGTTCTATTTTTCTTCAAATAATTTTCTTTGATCAGTCTCTACATTTTTTTTCCTCCTCTTTTGTAAATCATAAGAAGCATATTATAGTCCTTTATAGAACTCAGTCCCTCCATGTGTTAGCGCTTCAGAGACACTGTCCATTTTTCATACCAAAGTGAAATTGTGTTTGTTTCATTTCATTTGTTTTAAATTATACCATCATGTAAGAACCAAATAGTCCCTGGGTATTATTTTCTGAAAATGATAATAAAATTTTATAAAAGCAGGAAAGTCATTTCATTGGGATTAGTCAACTAAAAACTAATAAACCCACTCAAATAAACAAACACACAAAATCAAAGTGCATAGCCTTTGAACTTTCCATCTCTTTTTTCCAGGATATAGATATCATACATCATTGATAAGGTCTCAATATATCACATTTCTCCCTTTATATGGAGACTGACAGTTTTTAAAAAATATACCAAAAGATAGCAGTCTAACTTTTAATGAAAAGAGTAAGAGTAATGATACATATATTTCCTCAATGATTTAGTGCTGACCTACTTGCATTTTTCATCAAGAATGAGCTTCACATTTGCCCGTAGGGAACTATATTGTAAACCAACATAAACAATTATCAAGAAACTTTAACACTAACATTGGAGAGAAGCACTCTCCTTAAAAAGTTAATTATATACTGTCAGAAATTCTGTAAGGCGAGGTAAGAAAAATAGAAAGAGCACTGGTCTGGGAGTCAAAAGAATTGTTTTCTCTCAAAGCTCTGCTATTGTGCCTTGCTCATTGAGTAAGCTGCTTAACCTCTTTAGAATTTAATCTTCTTATATCAGAATACAAAAGTTAAATTTGCCCAACTGGATTGTTTCAATGACAAGATGAAATAATCAACATGAAAGCATTTCTAAAATCAGAAGCCTTAAATGGATATAAGTAAGATATCGGCAGACTTATTGCTTCCCATAAAATTGTATTTGAAAGGACTTGAATGCTAGGAAGTAGATTTAATTTCCCCAACTCTCTCTATTTTTTCCCTAAAACTTTGTAACCTAGATTTTCTTAATAACACTTTAATGTAAAAATTCAGGGTGAAGGGTGGGATGTGAATGGAAAAGAATTAAAAATAACATTGTAAAAGTGAGAAATCAATTCATCCCACCTCTTGTATTAAATGGTTTCTATTATTACATAAAGACGATGAAAGAAATTTTCCCCAGGCCTCTGATTTCACTCAGTAATGACACTAAGTGATTTCAACACATATTTATATGTGTTTTAATATTGATTCTATGCACTATACTGAGCTGGATTTAATGGAAGAAGATTGACTGACTGATCTACCTATCTAAGATGTCTGAACCCTTCTGGTAAATATCTATAGAGAAAATTCTTCACTTTTTTTTTTTTTTTTTAAATGAGGTTTATATGCCTGACATCAGAATAGCTCTCTTCAAGAGTGTCTATTTGTCACTAAGTCAGTTGCCCCGTTATATGGTAAAAAGCTGATGTATTTTACTACTCGCTAGAGGAAATAGTCTTAAGGAAGATAGCTTCCCTCCTACACTCAATTTAATTGTCATTTGAAAGCCAGTAATGCAGCCAAATCATTTACACTAGCTATATCCTTTATTTCAGAAGAGGGTTGGAAACTTTAGTGACCCTTAGAATCAGATAAGCTTTTTACATAATCCAGACAACCAATATTCCATTTTTAATGGCTAATACCCAGGCAGATTCAAAGGCATTTTAGAAAGGGAATCTGCCATACAATTAAAAGGGGAATGGAACTGCAGAAAATATTCATGTATTTCATTTTGGAAATTTAGGAAATACACAAATACATAAGTATATGTAAATATATAGAGAGATAGATATTTACATTTCAGGTAAAGTGATATTGTGTGCATGTTGTGACAGAATTGGTAGAACAGAGAAAATTGATTTATCTGTGAATTTGGAAGTTAACTTCCCAGGAAAATTAACAGGAAAATTTTTTTCTCATATGGTCGTCATTTCAGGATTTAGATAATGAGCAGTTAAAGATAATTGGCACTTCTTTGCATAAAAAGTATAAATTATAAGATATTTAATATATCTTAATAGCTTTCAAGGTATAACCAGATAATCTTGGACAAAAGAGTATTTCAGATTTACTGAAGCAGTCTGCTCAGGTTTGGTGTGCTATCTTCTGTTAGAAATCCCACTACTTCCTCCAGGTAAGCTTTAACTCTTTTTTTTTTTTTTTTAAGCTTTAACTCTTTACTCCTGTAGTCCTAAACAATGAGTTTAATTACTTTCTGTATTCATTAACTAAACATTTTTGTAAAGCCTGCCACAAAGGTACTATGCTAAATTTCAGGCAAATACATGACCAACAGCAATCATGGTACAGCGGTTTCCTTGTTGTGTTCCTGTTTTCCTCGGTTTGAACTTCAACTCTGTAAGCCAAGGGAAAACTATTTTTAGTGCACTGTTTTCTTTCCTCATAGACATCATTTTTTCTTAATTATTATAAATCTTGAATCCTAGAAGCCAGCCTTCTTGTTCATTTTATTGCCCCTTTTAGTCAACTCAAATATTTTCATATCTCCCCATGCCCAGCTTCTTCATTAATTCTCTGTTCCATCCCTTCCCTGGTCTCTAAAATCATTCACTGCTTGAAATTAAGGATTCATCTGAGTTTGGGTGTACCACAATATCTCTTGCAAGTACTCTATTAGCAATATTTACTTTCAAATGACTAGGGTTGGGCTCACAGGTGACTGAGTCAATTCAGAAACTAAAATATATTTAAAGTAGTGTTCTTTTTATCTCAAGATACTCTTGATATTAGGTTTTAATGGAATACATTTGTCCTATAAAATGTTTTTCTAGAATTCAAAATAAATCTGTTTCTTACTGGTTAAGAAGTAGTTCAGACTTATTTTCCTGCAAATTGTTGGCACATGCTTTCTTTTTAAAAAATTTCACATTTTATAATTGAATATTCTTGGAGTATTTAAAGTTTAATTTAAATAGACTTCAATTCCATTCTGCTATTTAATTATTTAAGTTTTAAAACCCCAGTACACAACACTGAGATAATATTGTTCTTCAGTTCACAGCATACTGTCATTGGTCCACAAAGCCTCCTTTATTTTACTTTTATTTTGTACCCTTTATTCTCAATCCCCTTTCCCTCTCCTGCCTTATCCTACTCATTCTAATGTGTTTACTATAGATTCATGAATGTGAATATATCCTTATAAAGCATATAGAATTATTTGGGGTTTTAAATTTATATAAATGTCAATGCTTAAAAATATCCATTCCCAAACATCCTTGCCAAAACTTCATGTTAAACAGCTTTGTGATTTTTGCCAATTTCACAGATATAAGATGGTATCTCATTTATTTTATTTGAATTTATCTGGTTACAGGTGAATTTTAGCATCTATTTATACATAACATTAATTATTCAGATTTCCTATTTTGAGGATTTTCTTTTGATACATTTGAATATTTCTCTCTTGTAAATTTTAGTGCTTTTAATTGATGATTTAATGATATTCTTTGTATATTATTGATATTGATTCCTTTTTTTGTCTTAGACATTTTAAATAATTTTTCCCAGTCTCCATTAATTTTGCTTAAACTTTCTTTTGTTCAAAATTCCTTCTTTATCATAGACATTTTAAATAATCCTCCCAGTCTCTCATGTGTATCTCAATTTTGCTTAAATTTTCTTTTGTTGAACAGAAGTCCTTAATTTTGATATGGCTAAACTATTAATTTCTTACCTTATAGTTTTTGTTGTTGCTGTTGTTCTTAGGTCATAAATATACTTATCTATACCTTTTAAGCATCACATTTTTATATGTCATATTAAGGCATTTAATCCATCATGACCTTTGTACATAGCATAAGGTGAGGTACCCAACAATAATTTTCTCTATATGGTGAGACAGCTTCCCTGGCATCATGTAACAATTTATTCTTTCTCTATTGATCTCTGGTGTGATACTTTATTCTGAGCATATGATACTCTTTCATAAAAGTATAATTGTCTGTCCCTGTACTTTAGCCATACTTTTTATCAAAATGGCTTTATAGCACTCCTGACTGTAGTATGACAATTACCCCCTGTGTTTTTTTCACGATGACTTAGTTCCTTTTTGACTTTTATTTGTTCATGTAAGTATATGTGAAAGTTTTGAAAAGTTCTTCAAACAAAAACAACGACAACGAAACCACAGGAATTTGTGGATTAAATAGGGAGAATTGGCATGTTTTCAAGACTAACTCATCTATCCATGAACATTATATATTTCTTCTTTAATAGCAATCTTAATTTATCATCTTTAATGAAATGTTAAAATTTTCAGTGTAATGATTATAGAGATACAAATGCTGATAAGTATGTATATGTTATGATCAGAGCCTGTGATATTTCTTTTATGATTCCTTGTATTTTATCAATAAAATTACAAAGGAAAATCATCAGCTAAGAGTGAGGATAAGAAATAGGTGTTGGAGATTGAAAGAAAAAAAGGAACTGGGAAAAAATTTATCTTAGTAAGTGGAAGGCAGGGGTTTTTTTGTTTTGTTTTTTTCTATTTTATTTTGTGGATAAGAGCAGTTTTCAAATATCAGAAGGATATTATATGGATAAGACTTTCATTTGTTTATGTGTGATCCTGGAGGGTGGACAAAAGGCCGTCTATATTCTAGAAGTTATTTTTATGTAAAAGAGAGTGTTCTCTATTAATAGCTGGAAAAATAAACCAAGCCTTCATTGAGGTAGTGAGATTAGAAGTGTTCAAAGAGGACATCTCACTTATTTGGAATATATGAGGTATGCTAGAGTGGCAATCCATACATAGGTTAAGGGTTGTACTGAAAATCCTTAAAATTCCTAGAAAATTTAGAAATGTAATTCTGCAATCTAATAATGAAGTGTTTTTTCCTTTAGAAATTAAAATAATTGTGCACTACTTTTGTTGTCCATGCAACTTCTGTTGTTTGGCCAACAGTGGTGGTGTTGGTAGACAGAGTCATCTTTTTATGTGATTAAACAAATTTATTTAAAAATAACTTACATCATCTGTTACCATCAATTCCTCAGTTAAATGTTTTAACGCAAAAAAGAAAGGACAGTCAGAATAAATTAAATCTCTTTAACTTAATCTTATCTTTTGAAAAAATATATGTTCTCATTTCTCTAATAAAACTTTATCGTGGACAGGCATTTGTCATTTTACTAGTTGGATCTAGGAACATTATTTTGGAGATATGTGGATTGGAGACTTTTGTGAAAATCTTCCAATGATTTAGAAGAGGGTCAGTGTCTTAGTCCACCCAGGTTGCTATAATAAAAATACCATAGACTGGGTTCCTTAAACAATAAACATTTATTTCTTACAGTTTGGGAGGGTAGGGAGTCCCAGATCAAGGCACAGGCAGATTCTGTATCTAGTTGAGAGCCAGTGGTTCATGACTGTTGTCTTTTTGCTATGTCCCTACATGGCAGGAAAGAGAGTGAAAGAGCTCTCTGGGGTCTCTTTTTTTAAGAATTTTTTTTTTTTTAGAGCAGTATTAGTGTCACAGCAAAACTGAGAGGAAGATACAGAGATTTACCCATATACCTCATCACCCGCCAGAGTGGTACATTTGTTACCAAGGGTAAACCTACATTGACATCATAACCACGCAAACTCCATAGTTTACCTTAGGGTTCAGTCTTGGTGTTGTACATTCTATGGAATTAGACAAATGCATAATGATATATAGTTATCAATGTAATACCAGTGTATTTCACTGCTCTGAAAATTCTCTGTGTTCTCTGAATTCATTCATCCACCCTCCCTCCATCCCTGGCAATCACTGTCTCCATAGTTTTGCCTTTTCCAGCATTTCTTGTAGTTGAAATCATACTATGTAGCCTTTCCAGATTGGCTTCTTCACACAGTAATATGTATTTAAGATCCTCCATGTCTTTTCATGACTTGATAGCTCATTTCTTTTTAGCACTGAATAATATTTCATTGTTTGGTATATCACAGTTTATTTATTTATTCTCCTAGCGAGGAACATCTTGGTTGCTTCTAAGTTTTGGCAATTATGAATAAAGCCGCTATAAACATCCATATGCAGGTTTTTCTGTAGACATAAGTTTTCATCTCCTTTGGGTAAATACCAAGGGGCACAATTGCTGGATCATATGGTAAGAGTAGTTTTAGTTTTGTAAGAAAGTGCCAAACTGTTTTCCAAAGTGGTTGTACTGTTTTGCATTCCCATCAACAATGTATGAGAGTTCCTGTTGCTCTACATCCAGCATTTGATGGTGTCAACAGCAATGAAATATGCTGTTTTAACTTGTATTTTCTTTATAGTACATGTGGGACATCTTTTCCTATGCTTATTTGCCATCTGTATATCTTCTTTGGTGAAATGTCTGTGCAGGTGTTTGGCCTATTTTTTAGTTGGGTTGTTTGTTTTCCTTTTTTTTTTTTTTAAATTTTATTTATTTATTTATTTATTTATTTATTTATTTATTTATTTATTTATGGCTGTGTTGGGTCTTCGTTTCTGTGTGAGGGCTTTCTCTAGTTGCGGCAAGTGGGGACCACTCTTCATCGCGGTGCGCGGGCCTCTCACTATCGTGGCCTCTCCCGTTGCGGAGCACAGGCTCCAGACGCGCAGGCTCAGCAATTGTGGCTCACGGGCTTAGTCGCTCCGCGGCATGTGGGATCCTCCCAGACCAGGGCTTGAACCCGTGTCCCCTGCATTGGCAGGCAGATTCTCAACCACTGCGCCACCAGGGAAGCCCCTGTTTTCTTTTTATTATTGAATTTTAAGAGTTCTTTATATATTTTCAATAATAGTCCTTTATTAGGTTTTTCTTTTGCAAATATTTTCTCCCAACTTGTGACTTGTGTTCTGATTCTCGTGACGTTGTATTTTGCAAAGCAGACATTTTTATTTTATGTATGTATGTATGTATGTATGTATTTATTTTTGGCTGTGTTGGCTCTTCGTTTCTGTGTGAGGGCTTTCTCTAGTTGCGGCGAGCGGGGGCCACTCTTCATCGCGGTGCACGGGCCTCTCACTGTCGTGGCCTCTCTTGTTGCGGAGCACAAGTTCCAGACGCGCAGGCTCAGTAGTTGTGGCTCACGGGCCTAGTTGCTCCGTGGCATGTGGGATCTTCCCAGACCAGGGCTCGAACCCGTGTCCCCTGCATTGGCAGGCAGATTCTCAACCACTGCGCCACCAGGGAAGCCCGACATTTTTAATTTTAATGAAGCCTAGCTTATCAATTATTTGTATCATGGGTTGTGTTTTTGGTTTTGTATGGTATATCTTTTGTGAAGGCAGTAATCCCATTTATGAGAGCTCCACTTTCATCACCCAAAGGCCGTACTTGCAAATACCATCACATTGGGGATTAAGCTTTAACATTTGAATTTGTGGGGGACACAAACATTCAGTCATAGCGATCCATAAATTACATACAGCTTAGCTTGCTGGCTAAATCCAACATACTGACTCTTTTTGTAAATAAAGTTTCATTGGAACATATTGTTTATGGCTATAACAACACAATTGATTGACTATGACAACACAACTGAGTGACTGCAACAGAGACAGTATGTACCACGAAATCTAAAATAATTACTCTATGGTTCTTTATAGAAAAAGTTTTCTGATTCCTGTTTTAAAAAATGGAGATGAAAGATGAGCAGATATTGCACTAACTAAAACTGTATGTCATGGATAGGAATATACGGTGTTGATGTTGACTGATATATTTTAAAACTCCATGGCCCATTATTGCTAATATTTATGGAGCACTTACTATATAGTACACTTGCCAAACACTTTATATCCTTATCTCATTTAACTATCATAAACATTCAATTATCATCCCTAATTTATAAAGGGTAAATCAAGTCTGAAGAACAGAGTTAGGACGTGGAACCTAAGGTTTATAACTATACAATCCATGCTCTTATTCTTTATGTTAATATCTGAGGCTTAAACTAATAATAATAACATCCAAATGTCATCTGCCCAGGCTTGGTTGACAACTTTGGCTCCCCAGATATAGAACTACATCAGCATCACTTTTTTGATAATTAATCTAAAGTCATCTAAGCCACCAGTGGAAAAGGATAGCAGAATTAACCAGAGGGGAGGGCTAAATAATTGCAAGGCAGATCATATTTCCAATTCTTGACAGAAAAGATAGAGTTATTTATAAGCAATTTTCAGTGTAGAGATGAAGCTTGAGTGAAGAAGAGCTGAGTAGAGTCTACTGCTTCAATTATCTGCCTGAGGGAGGACAATTCAATTCATAAGACCTAAGTGCCAATTAGCTAAATGAGAAACTCAAGCATGATACCCAGCATTAGGGAAGAAAGATGCTCAGAAAGGCAACAGAGCTCTGCAGCTGCAGGCTGATCTGCAAGGACACCAACACCTGGGGAAGATCTGGCCCATTGAAGATGATGTTGCAGGTCGTTAGGGCCTGAGTAGAGTGCCCGAGAGAACAGTAGAGTACCGTTTAAAGGGAGTCTATAAATAAGGTTCCATTTTGAAAATAGGTGACATTATTTTCAATAATACTATACTGAAAGACATTTTCATATTCAACATATTAAGCATTAGGTAGAATTGAGATTCTTTGTTAACAAAAGGGCTGATCTGGTTATGAAAATTTTAGTTGAAATTGTTCTCAAGCCTAAGAAATCAATGAAAGCTGAATTATAAACTATCCAAATCAAAATCTTAGTGATTAAACCAGGTGACTGCAATTGCCCAGTTTACATGTATTATCTGAATCTCTGTAAAAGTTATTTTATAAACTGTCACATAACTTAAAAACAGACTGATGAGTAGTAGCAAAAGATGATGAACACAAATGTGATGATATTCACTGTCATTGCTATTATTTTTGCAATGCTTATAGATGCACAGAGCACCGTATTGTTAGAAAGGTTTTACAATTTTTTTTGAGCCCTCATGTCAGTGTAATTTTGTACCATGTTCTGCAACTATAATTGCTGAACCTCCAGCCCAAAAGGGGCCCACATGGAGAACTAACAGATCAACCCAAGATTTCTGGTGTCTTCTCCTTAGAGAAGTAGTGAATGTACTGAAATTTAGTAAAAAATGAAATCATGTGGTTCAATGCCTAACTGGGACATAGTAAATCAGTACACTGAGTCATGCTGAAGTAAAGCAGTGGTCTTACAAAATAATTCCTGAAAATAAAATCTCACTTGTCAGCTCTGAAATGTCCGATGGCTTAACTTGACTGCAGACTTATTATTTAAAATATACCCATCACTTTTTACGAAGGTAATGAAGGATAATAATAAAATGTACCTGTCTCCTGGTTCCAAAAGAAACCAAAGATGTGGTGCCCTGAGATTTGCTGGGGATAATGTTAAATGATATATCTTATAAATTAAATCTTTACTATATCTTAAGTGTCAGTCTCTCAAGCATTTATTTTATTTTCCTCTGTGCAGCAGACAAGCTCTTCCATTATGGTCCCAGGAAACATCTTTGTTGCATGAATAAGCTCATTTTGTTTCCTTAGGTCCCAACCTTGTTCCTGGGATGTGGGTTATTCACGAAGGAAATTAGGCTTCACATTTTTTATGTGGACTAGCTTTGTAATTCCATTACTTTTATATATTACTCTCTTAAATCATACTTACATTAATCTCTATATCTAAAATCCATATATAGCATAGAGAAGCAAATCTAAAGAATAATACACATATTACATAGCAAAGATGGAGTAAGTCATTCACAATTTATTAAGAACTATCTATGTTCCATGCTCTATTAGAGGCCCAAATGCAAAGAATGGTTGAAAAAACTGAACAAACCATATTGACTGTCTTTGAAACTTTATGTATTAGGAAGATAAGGATATAAATAGCTATATTATAGAAATGAATGATGTAAATTCCCTAAGAGAAATAATGAATCAAATTCAAGGGAAATCATAGATGAAATAAACCATATCTAGAAGGGACAAATTTAATCTGGCATCATGAAGTATCTGAAGTTGGTAATAGTCTCCCCATAGTAGAGATCATGGGAGAGGAGGAAATGTCTGGAGTGGAATGTCATGAAATGGTAATACAAAAGGATTGTTTGGGGAACAGCATGAGGATACTTGCGGCAAATGGTAGGGATCTTAGACTTCTTTTTTTATTTGGTAAAAATTGAAAGCCATTAAATATTTTTGAACAATGAAACAACATAAGTTGAATCATGCTTTATGATGATTTAGTCTATAGGGATATGGAAGCAGAAAGACAAAAATCTATTGACTGTATGAAGGCAATGGTCTTTATCCTTTTGGTTCACTATTACACTTCTGTCACCTAGGTCTTAATATGTGCCCAGTAAATTTTTTATTGAATGAATGAATCAATTTCCTGATTTTGTGAAGGTGATGAAAGAAAAGTAAACTTTTATTTGAGATACTCCTACTATTCATTGGAACAAAAGTGCAATTGCACAAAGGTAGAATATGAGGGAAATGACCAGCTTTTTGAAAAGAGTGAGAATGATTTAAGAGGGTTTTGTTTTTGTTTTTATTTTTGCTTTTGTACTATTATTTTGTTAAGTTGTCCCCGGGCTCTCTTTAGTCCCTAATAATAAATAGAGAGGTAATAATTTAAATTAAATAAGGAAAGCAGGGAACTCATGTCTTGTAATTCTGTGTCATCTCAGTAACTGAAAAAAACCCCCAAAACCCTGAGATTCATAAAAGGCTTTACATAGAGGGCAAGTGAAGTCAGCAGGTGTTTTAGAGGTCCACATCAGGGGCAAAGAGATGAGATAATAATAACCCAGAAAGGAACGGGAAGGTGGATGATAAAACTTTATTATTCCAGCATGGCCTGCTCCCTCCATAGCTATACAGATGGATGGGAAGTCACCTGATGTAAGTAGCAAGCGCTGACTCTGGGTAGGGGATGGTTGCCTAAAGGGACTATAAACCTTGCCAGCCATGTAGCCTGTAAACCTGAGTCAGAGAGATCCCATAAAGAAAGAAGGAGGGGGTATTGCCTATGGAGGAAGAGTCAGCTATTGAATCTAACTTTTACCTTCTTAATAAATAGCACTTAAAAAATTAGCTCCCTTTTTTGCCTTTCTTTGCCTGAAGGAAGAAAGAGTGAAAAAGTATAAAATATGTTTTACTCTCCATTTTGTGTGTCATGTTTATACTGAAAAATTCTTAAAACCAATGGCAAGATAAATGACCAACTTGCATAGTGTGAGGGTTCTCCTACTTCATTACTTTCTTCCTTTCTTTATTCGTTGCTGTAACAATAATATTTCTACACCTTTATCAACCTCTTAAGGGATGGAACAAACTGAGGTCTAGGCCTTTAGCCAGCATTAGCATTCCTCTCCAAAAACAAAGGTTATTTTCTTATCTCCATCCCAGAAGTGTTTGAATATGAAATATATAGAAAAATCAAGACCAGAATTTGTAATTCTAGAAGTATTGAAAAACTAGTTGAGTAAAAGGTCACATTTTAACAGACATTTTGGGGTATAATAATATGGTTGAGCCTGTTTCATTTCCTTTTTCATAAGTTGAAAAATCAAAAGGATTTATTTTAAATTCAGGTTACATCTCTACTTTTGCTTGGAGTTTATTATAGCTGAAAGACTGGGTTTTTCACTTTTTTTTTTTTTTTTTTTTTTTTTTGCTTGAAACATGCATGAATAGTTTCTGATTTCTTCTCATCCAGATATTAGAGAACAATTTTAGGAAGCATCCAACTTTGCTGCATTGTATCCTCAAGTTTTCCTCTCTGACGTCTCTTACAGAGCCCATCCAAAATGTGCATTCATAATGTTAAATACCGCTTGGCAGTTTTAGTTTGGTTGGGATAGAATTGCAGAATTGTGCATTTCTTAATTGTGAAAGAGGCATGTAGATATCCACATTTTTTCTCCTTCTGCATGTCTAAAAATGCATTAGATTCTTCAGCAAATATTTAGTTCTTCTCTTATTCCGGATACTAGAAGGCATTAACCCAAAGGACTGATTACAATGGCGATTGCTTGTTGTAAATTAATTTCCTGTGGAAACTATAGTCTAGGAGGACTGTCCTGATTCCATTCAAACTATGTCCTAGAGGCAACCGTAGATGAGTTCACAACTTGAACTATTCTGAGAGGCTCAGGCAGGAAATGTACCTTTTCTAGAAACTGTACTCTGTTTCAATTACAAAGCCATTTGCCAATTACTGATTATTGAAGACATGAAGATTTTCTCCAATGTTGCTGCTGAATCTTAGAAAGAAAAAGTGCATTTTGAATGGTAATTTAATGGTGAATTGATATTTAAAGCCAAATGTATTGCTTACATCTTCATAATCTCTGAATTAAAGTATACAAAAGAAGAAAAATGATTTTTCTAAATATATATATAATATATATATATAATTTGACAAGGTCTTGAAATCTCAAAACCCAGATCCTGTTTTGGACTTAAAATTCATCAAAATGTTTTCAACCAATATATAAAAAGCAGAAAAAAATCTAATACTATAATACGTAATATTATATGTAATAATAGAAAACAGCTAATAAGAATTTTTTAATATAATTTCAAACAGAAGGTAGTATTTTCTTTTTTTTTTTAATGAGATATTTAATCTAATTGGCTTTGGTCAATGTACCTGATAATTCTGATCTTTTACATTGAGAATGATGAAAATATTGAAACAATAATAATGTAGGGAGATCATGAAGTACGTGGTCAGGAATTCTATGGATATTCTCTTTCTCTGAATATTAATTGATCATTTCAATAGAATGTAAAAACTTTAAACCCTGAGGCAGGGGTATAAAGTAGATGACTTTCTCAGTCCTTCCTAGCCCTTTGATTCATATGCAACAATTTAAAGATAATTTTTCTCAAATGCCCTTGAGCGCATAATATTATTCTAGGGTGAATCATCTTCAGTTGTTGCCCTCTAATACTATCAGCACAAAAATAGCACAGGTAATGGCATATCTGAAATACCAGGCAAAAATATATTTTATATATTATACATTTTAAATTATGTATTTACATAACTAATCTTGTAGGTTAACATTTTATATATTTAATTATATGTATATACATTATATATTAAAATGTATATATAAATATTCATTTTTTCTGTTATCATAGTCATTAGAATCTTGTTTTATTTACTCCAGTGTCTGTAATTGTACAATGTTCCTATAGGTTTTTGTACCAATCATGTAATCACTCCATCTCATTTCCCATTTTAAGAGGTAATGATTCCTTTTACATTAACCATCCAATTTAGTGACCATTCATTAAATATCAGACTTTTTGTTCATCTTGTCATTTTTTAAGTACTTTGAAAATTATAGTGATATTTTTGAGCCCTCAACAGCTTACAGTTAGTAGTGGGTTAAAAATTGATATAAAGGTAAAAATAACCACAAATAAGAATGAGATACAAATGAAGAGTGGAGTACTGATAAAATTTAACTGGAGCACTTAGAAGGCTTTGTAAATGAGGTTCTATTTGAATTCTGTATTGGAAGATGAATACTAAATCTGGCAGCATTGTAATGGATGAATCAGAGAATCAAGAAATGGGAAAATTCATGCTCAATTAGAGGTGCTGATGTGGCATCCACCTGAAACTGTCAAGGTAACTGGTAACTGAAAATCAAGAAATAGGCCACATCTAGTGAAGAAAATTTGGGAGTTAGCAAGATATAACTAAAGGAGTAAAAAAGATTCTCAGGTAGAAAGAATGTAGATTGAACTTAAAGTTGCTGAGGGTAGAGGCTTGGGAAAATGACTGTAATTCCCAAGTGGAGGGAAGAACCACTTTAGGTGACCAAAGAGGTTTCCATGAAGAGGAGGCATTTAAACTTATCAAAGATAAGGATAGCAAGACAGCAGGAGAAAATTTGCTTATAAAAGCAAAATAATGATATTTATTGAGCTATTCCTGTATGCTAGGCAGTATTTCCAACATTTTATGTAAAATAAGTTAGAATATTCTAATTCTGTGAGGTAGATGCTATTATTTATATCCATTTTTCAGATAAGGACATTGAAGTTTGGTTAAGTGGTTAAATATAACTTGCCCAAAGTCACCCTGCTAGGAAAAGATAGAGAAATAACTGGAATGGAGGTCATCTGGAATCAGAGCTCCAATTCTATAAATAAACCATTTTGTGTCTCTTACTTTTTTAGCTACTAACTGCCAGTTGTGTTCTGTTTTGTTTTGTTTTTAACAAAATTTTGAACTTGAGAGGAAAATCAAATGCTTCCCCTTGTTTATTCTGTACTCTGTCCCATCCTTAGTGTCCTAAATAATGTTTGGAATTCATCACTCTCCTCTTCCCAGACTGCAGTAGTGAATTGATTGTCTCAATAATGTGAGAAAGCCTAGGATCATTTATGAGAATCTCATAAAAATATGAAAAGTGTTAAGATTAACCAGATTGTCTGGATATTAGTAACGTTGAGAGATTTAATATTTTCCAATTTGGGGAGTTTCAACATAGTGGTTGGAAATGAATAAATAAGTTGTCCATGATGGGGGCTGTTGAGGGTAGGGAGCAGATGACACCTCAAGTTTCTTGTTTGTAAGTGGCTGCATTGACATGTCCTCTTCTTTAGAAATAGATACTATACATACAATTAGAAAAGACACCTAATTCTATGCCACTTTATTTTGGTATGTTATGACATTACTATTGTTTTCATACTCTACCATTTTAAGAAATGAGCTCTGAATAATTTGTCAGTATTTAACTTTTCCTAGGTCCCTTACTTGTACTCTCTTTATCCTAGATTCTCCACTCTTATGCTAACTTCTTTTATTTTTGCTTTATTGAAAAGTTCTTAGAGCCTTGAGCCTTCAGCCAAAAGGGTGATGTGAAGCTGGAATATAAATAATACATCACATCTACTTTACCAACTTCCACTCAATCTGGGCAAGTGACATTTACAATTTTAACAAACCGGAGGCATTGTGGTGAATGAGAGAATATTTGGAACAGGGTACACTGCAGTTAGAAAATAGACCAAAATTCCTAAGGAAGTATTCCTTTTCATTTGGTTAATATATATAATTCAAGTTCACTGGAGGAACATTGCCTCTCAGATGCTAAAATGCACATCTGCAAACTGTTCCCGCAAATACAATCTGAGCAACACCACCCTCAGAACCCTCATTGATTCTTATCATTTTCTACAAAGACAGTGTTTTTCCTTCCCAAGAGCATCCGATATATCAGATGTTTGAGTATTAAAATGAAGATACACTTGCCTTTTAGATCTCAGTCTAACTGCTGAAGCTAATCAGCACACCGTGCAGCTTTCCCAAAGTGTTTTCTTTGGAAGAATAATTCCAGTAGATGATCTGCAGGGGAAAAAAAAAAAAGTGCTGTCCTGTGACCAAATTGACTTGAGAAAAGCTGAGCCCACCTGTCTTCACAATGCATGTTAGCATATAAAAGGCTCTAGGAAATCCAGGAATATAGAAATATGTTCCTCCTGTTTAATCCAGTATTTCCCAAGCTTATCAAAAAATGAAAAAATATTTTTTACATAGTCCTATTAAGAAAACTTCTTATAAAATGAATTTTCATTGATGGCAGTTGTTCTGTGATATCCTACCCACCCCCCAAAACACATTTTGTGCAATGCTGCAGTCTCTGATTTGCCCTGTGCTTTCTGGTACAATAGGGATGAAGAGAAAATTCATCATTCTTGAGTGTTTATGTATTCATCACATAAATTCATATTTTAATAATAGAAAATTGACAAATCTTTCCAAAGCGTCAGAAAAGTAAACGATTTCTTCTAAAGGTACTGTGTCCTCATAGAGCTTTGAAGCAAACTAGCAGGAGACACTGCGTTTTACCAGTGCCAATGCCAGTACCTTTAATATGAACTATGAAATGCAGTCTTATGCAATTGATACTTACATTTTTACTTTTTGATGGAAGAATGTTGCATTAAATGTCCCCTTCTCATGCCTCTCCAAAATTACCAAGTATTAGGCTAAAAACAAAACAATATATGCATTTATAGAAAAACAACAGCATATTAATTAGGTAAGCAGTTTTATTATGCTTTATATTTCCAGTGTATAACATGGAAGCTGGCCAAAAAAAAGGCACTCAATAATGTTGGCACTAATGAATTAAAGGCAGTTTGGATGAGTATAAAATTAAACACATTGGCGGAGCCTAGGTCCCTGATATAAAATCCAGATATCTTTAATTCATACATGCTTGTGAAATGTGAATACTTTATCATTGGTGATAAAGTCGCATGAAAACTGGAGGCTTCAATTTAAATCAATGAATATCTTCCCAATAAAAGTGTAAATAAAATTCTAATGAGTGATCAAGCTTATTGATTCACCCCTTTTCCCTTTGTTCATCTGTGAATGGGAACAGATATCAAGTTTTCACAGAAGTGCTGCTCCAAAACTTTAAACCACCTTAAAGTGAAATCCCAACAGTTTTACACCAGTTTTGTGTAATGGTTATGTGCTAGTAAATCACTGGTCTTCAGGAGATGCCATATATGAAAATAATATGTCAGTCTTCTGTCTTTTCCTGCAGCAGAATATAACAGTACCCATTATTTTAGGCAAGTCTAATTTTGCCTGCTCCACTGGTAGGGAGCCAAGAGGGAAACAATATGCTTTTTAAATGAAATGTGTACGAAGAAAAAGGGAACTCTTGTTTCTATAGGCCGTACTGAAGAAATTGTCCCTTTCCACTTGCATTGCTTTTACCAAAAGAATTACCTCTAGTTAGCGATACTTCTGTTAACTTTCTTTTAAAATACATCTCAGTACATTCTCTCTACTTTTTTTAAAAAAGTGATCCCACATGGGTTGGGAAAGTGTGATTTGAGATATCAGAGTGAGTGTTCCTCACCCTGAGTGCTAATCAGGAGAGCCAGATTCCACCATCACATAATCATGCAGCGATAACCATTTGGCAAAAGTACCACTCTGAGTAGAGGGAGCTCCTTGAAGGGCAGTGCTCAGAGTTGAGTTCTGTGTATTTTATTCTACAAAATATGTCATAATGTTGCTTTAAAAAATGAGGAGAGAGGCTGTAGGATACATACCACAGAAAATTCATCATGTAAAATTGACCTTCCTGACTTATATTGTCTTGTTAATAAGAATGTTTGCCTGGGGCTTATCTTCATTAAATTGCTGAAGTCACTAATCCATGTGAGAACAAAATCCCACAACTTTCTTTTCTTGTTTTCTGAGCCTCAATACTTATTAGAAGAAAAAAAAGTAAAAAGCCCAATAATGACAAAATTAAACCACTTCTTACTTGCTCTTGATCTTTCACTTTATTTTCCATGCTCATTTCTTTATAAAAGCAAATACACACACACACATACACACACACACACACACACACACACACACATCCCTATATTGGGAGGAATGGATTAAGACTCATATTCAAACACCAAACAACTTGGCTACTAAAGCTAAATCAAAACAGATGTTTGTGAATATTGGAAAGAATTCTTATTTACATTTTGTGGCTTTTCATAATAATTATAGCTGTTAATGGTCTATTTGATAATGTTTTGGAAAATGTGACAGTGAATTTAAAATGCTTTTCAAAAATGTGTTTGCAGAGTTTGGAAAGTCAGATTAACTTTCCAGATAAGATTTATATATATACAAGGAAATTGTATATATATAATTTATACACATGACTTGAAAACTTGTCTTTCACAAAACTTAGTTCAAACAAGAAGGCCTATAAGTTTTACCATAACCGTTTTGTGTGTGGAGGAAGGGGCGGGTGTGTGTTTTATCACCGTCATCACTACTCTCATCTCAGCATGAACTGCAGGTTAGACATGTAGACCTATTTGTAGATTTTCTGAATTTTATCTCTTTTTTCCAAATTGTATCCTGATTCTGCACTATTGTTATCAACTCTTTCTTTGATCAGAGTCAAAAATAAGCACTTCAGCCCCTCCCTCTGATGTTCTGATTGTCACCATCCCCTTACTGGATGAAATAATATTTATTCCTAGTATCCTGTACACCTGCTTGTTATTTTTATAATCAATTACTTTGGATTGTTTGTGTCTCCTTATTGTAAAACCCATTTTTTAGAGGCCTCCAGTGCCCCTTTGCATTAAGAGTTTGTATCTGTCACTAAATTCATCTTCCTGTTCCCCATTGTAATTAAAAGATTTAGCAGAGATTTTCTCATTTGAAATTACTTGAATTGACTTTTATCTGATTTCATTTCAAAGTTAGTTTTGGACTCTCTCATAAGTATTGTCTTCCAATCAAAAAACTTGAGGACAAGGGGAGGGGGAAGGGTAAGCTGGGATGAAGTGAGAGAGTAGCATTGACATATATACACTACCAAAAGTAAAATAGATAGCTAGTGGGAAGCAGCTGCATGGCACAGGGAGATCAGCTCGGTGCTTTGTGACCACCTAGAGGGGTGGGATAGGAAGGGTGGAAAGGAGATGCAAGAGGGAGGGGATATGGGGATATACGTATGCATATAGCTGATTCATTTTGTTATACAGCAGAAACTAACACAACACTGTAAAGCAGTTATACTCCAATAAAGATGTTAAGAAAAAAACTGTAATTATTTTCTCATTAAAACTATTCAGCCAGATCTCTTAATAAGTTCTATTAAGTTACTAATGTAAATTTCTCATATTTATCTTAAAAAATACCTTTATTAATTCAACAAGAGAGCTTAACATGTGCCAGAACTTGGAATAGAGTATTGAACAAAACACACAAAAGCTTCTGTCTTTGTAGAGCTTTCATTTCAGTAAGGAAGATGGACCATAAATAATAAATAATGAATCACATAGTATGTTAGAAGATGATTAGATTAGATGGGAAAAAAATAAAGCCCAGTAGAGTGGATTGGGAATGCTGAAGCAGGAAGGATGATTTTGCAAATTAAATATGGGTGTCAGGGTAGCCTCACTGAGAAGGTGACATTTGAACAAAGATGTAAGGATGGACAGGACCTTATCCTCAAAGCCATAGGTAGAAGAGCATACCCAGCAGGAGAAGCAGCCAGTGCAACGTCCCTGGCGCAGAAGAGTCTCATGTTTAGGGAGAGGTGAGGAGGCCGCTGTGACTGGAGGAGAGGGAACAAAGGAGGGAGGTGAGAAAATCAAATCTGAGAGAACACAGAGCAGGCCAGATCCCTAGAAGCTTTTAGGCCATTGTGAAGGTTTTTCATTTCTTCTTTTACCCTGTTCTCCTGGCAGAGTTGGGCAGTGGTTCTCCACTGACTATGACATCAGTGTCACAGAAAATCCCTGGCTCCCAGCTCCATGATTCTTCTTCTCCTTGCAGATTTTTCTCAGAATAGGATATCACTATGTAAAGAATAACTTGATGTTTCAGCTCATTGCTTTCCTTAGCAACTACATCTTTCAGTTCATGGAGTGAAAAAAAAGAAAAAAGAAAAAGAAAGGAAGTAGTGAAGAACTGAAGAAAACTTGCATTAAGGAGCAAGTGCTTGGTGTAACTTTGTGTTGTTTACTAGGATATATTTTATATCATTTAATCTTCAGAACACTAAAAAGCAAACATTATTGTTTTCATTTTAACAGAAGAGTAGAATGAAGTACTCTCAACCTCTCTGAAGAGGTTAGGTTGCCTAAAATCACACAGCCAGTAAAGCCTACTTTAAAATCAAGAGGATAAAGAAGCAGTGTTAATTCTGGTGAAAGATTTTTTTTTTACAAAAGTATTAATAAAAGATATGTTAAGAGTACGTAAGAAAAGATAGAAAATCAGACTATAAAACTGTCTAATGTGTTAGGTCTGTGGTCTCCATCTTATTCACATCCAAGATTCAGTTCTAGTCTTAAGAGGGGAATAAATAAGAAACATAAGCTCAGCAGTAGTTTTCTCAGCAACAAAGCCAGTCCTGCTTTTCGTTTCCTCACCTTCTGACTCATTCTGCCAGGACCCCAACCTGTTGTTTTATCCCTCTATGTCTCCCGATCTTTGCACAAGTCTCTTACTTCCAGAATCTGGTTGTATATTTGCTGAATTGAATTGAAATGAACCAACATTCCACCCTCCACTCGCTCTTTGGATCTTTGCCTACATAAGCAGCCCACTTCAGTCAGTGCCCTCCTTTCTCACTAGAAACTTCAAGTCATGGTCTTCCTGCTAAGACAAGAACATTTCCTATGCTCTTTGAGATTCAAGCATGAGCCTAAGTGCTGACTTGATGCATGGTTTTCAAACACAGCACATCATACTGAATTGTTCAGGGTCATGGCTTTCTGCTTAACTGTACTGTGCCCAACTTTGGTGCCCCTTTTTTAAAATTTTTATTTCATATTGGAGTATAGTCGATTAACAATGTTGTGTTACTCTCAGGTGTACAGCAAAGTGATTCAGTTATACATATACATGTATCTATTCTTTTTAAAATTCTTTCCCCATTTAGGTTATTACAGAGTATTGAGCAGAGTTCCCTGTGCTATGCAGTAGGTCCTTATTGGTTACCTGTTTTAAACACAGCAGTGTGCCTCTTTCTTTCTTTCTTTTTTTTTTTTTAACATTTATTTATTTATTTATTTATTTATGGCTGTGTTGGGTCTTCGTTTCTGTGCGAGGGCTTTCTCTAGTTGCGGCAAGTGGGGGCCACTCTTCATCACGGTGCGCGGGCCTCTCACTATCGCGGCCTCTCTTGTTGCGGAGCACAGGCTCCAGACGCGCAGGCTCAGCAATTGTGGCTCACGGGCCTAGTTGCTCCGCGGCATGTGGGATCTTCCCAGACCAGGGCTCGAACCCGTGTCCCCTGCATTGGCAGGCAGATTCTCAACCACTGCACCACCAGGGAAGCCCCAGTGTGCCTCTTTCTAACTTTAATCCTGGCTTGTACAGTTTCTTCCTAACTTTTCATACTGATAAAGCTTCATACCCCACCAGCAGCTCTCAGAGCATTTCCCACTGTTCTTTAACATAAACCCAGTATTCTCACGCAGACTTAGGACTGGCTCTTACCACATTTGGAATAAAATCATTCTTGCCTCTGAACCTGTTCCTTTGTCATTAACGGGAAATGCCCTCCATGAATGCAACTCCTTTCTCTCAGACTGCACAAGTCTTGCTTTTTTTTTTTCCTCAATGCCTTCACTGAGTACTTCATTCTATGAATGTCTATTACATATGATATTTGACCACAACATAAAAAAAATGACGGCTCTTATAGTTGTGCTTGTTTGATGCTTGTGTACCTTCTGAATCAGATTGCAGCCTCCTTGAGAGCTAGATGAGTGATATCTACTTCTCTTGAATTTTTTTCTTCATTGCCTAACAATGGTATTAGGACCTTAGGAAGTTCTTAATAAATGTCTGAAGTGTGACCAGTAACAAAATCCTTTATCAAATCATTAGCCATCACTTTCATGGATCTTTTGGCATATCCTAAATTTATTTGATTGATGTTTATTCAAAATGGCTATTATTTGTTTACCTTTCTATATGGTATGTTAAACTTATATACACTTAGAAATTACCTTAAAAATTTAACAGCAAAACAAAAACAAGTTATAAGAAATAGAAAAACATCTAGATAAGAAAATGAAAGGAAGTAGGTAGGATTACAGAGGGACAAGTGACAAAGTTTCAACATGGTGATACAGAAAACAAAATCTAGCTTCAGCTCACAAATAGTGCCTAGTTGGAGCCATTGATGATTAACAAGGAACAGAAATAAATAAGATGGCAGAAAGACCAGCATTTTGCTAATGTCCTAACCCTCAGTCATGTGCTAACCATAGTAAAGGTGTTATTTCTTCTGAACCTAAGAGGACTCAGGCTGTACACTAGAAGCACAGGTGACATAGAGTAAGACATGTCACAGGAGCATACCTGAGGTGTTAATAGCAGATTTTTTAAATTTAATTTAATTTTTTTATTGAAATATACTTGATTTACAATGTTGTGCCAATGTCTGCTGTGCAGCAAAGTGACTCAGGTACGCACATATAGACGTTCTTTTTTATATATTCTTTTCCATTATGGTTTATCTCAGGATATTTATGTGCTATACAGTAGGACCTTGTTGTTTATCCATCCTATATATAATAGTTTGCATCTGCTAATCCCAAACTCCCACTCTTTCCCTTCCCCACCTCCTCCCCCTTGGCAACCACAAGTCTGTTCTCTATGTCTGTGAGTCTGTTTCTGTTTTGTAGATAGGTTTATTTGTGCCATATTTTAGATTCCACATATAAGTGGTATCATATAGTATTTGTCTTTCTCTGTCTGACTTACTTCACTTAGTATGATAATCTCTAGCTGCATCCATGTTGCTGCAAATGGCGTTATTTCATTTTTTTTTTAAGGCTGAGTAGTATTCCATTGTATATATGTACCACATCTTCTTTATCCATTCATCTGTCGACGGACATTTAGGTTGTTTCCATGTTTTGGCTATTGTGAATAGGGCTACTATGAACATAGGGGTGCATGTATCTTTTTGAATGATAGTTTTGTCTGGGTATATTCCCAGGAGTGGGATTGCTGGATCATATGGTAACCCTATTTTTAGTTTTCTGAGGAACCTCTACACTGTTTTCCATAGTGGCTGCACCAGTTTACATTCTCAGCAGCAGTGTAGAAAGGTTCCCTTTTCTCCACACCTGCTCCAGCATTTGTTATTTGTAGACTTTGTAATGATGGCCATTCTGACCAGTGTGTGGTGGTACCTCATTGTAGTTTTGATTTGCATTTCTCTAATAATATTTGATGTTGAGCATCTTTTCATGTGCCTCTTGGCCATCTGTGTCTTTTTTTGGAGAAACGTCTATTAAGGTCTTCTGCCCATTTTTTTGATTGGGTTGTTTTGTTGTTGTTGTTGTTGAGTTGTATGAGCTGTTTGTATATTCTGGAGATTAAGCCCTGGTCTGTCGCATTATTTGCAAATATTTTCTCCCATTATATAGGTTGTCTTTTCTTTTTCTTATGGTTTCCTTTGCTATGCAAAAGCTTGTAAGTTTGATTAGGTCCCATTTGTTTATTTTTGTTTTTATTTCTATTGCCTTGGGAGACTGACCTAAGAAAACATTGGTATGATTTATGTCAGAGAATGTTTTGCCTATGCTCTCTTCTAGGAGTTTTATAGTGTCATATCTTATGTAGATATTTGCTACATTTTTATGCCCAGCATTTCTGCTTTCTCTTTTGGTAATAGAAGTCAACTCTTGGGAGGAACTCTCTTAGGTGGCCATAATATGCTGACTTCACTGTGTCTTGTCCAGAATGAACATGGGATGGAAGCTTCAATGATCCTATTACCTCGTTCCCTTTGCTTCCCTGATTGCTCTAGAGATGGATATATGATGCCATCAGAGCTTATCAAAGCTTTTGGGGACAAGTTGATTGGATACTGGAAAGAAAGGGTCTCAAACTTCTGAGATTCAGGGCATTAAAGACAATATAAACCTGGGGATATGGGGACTATCTTTACTACCATATAGAGAAACCTGCCTGAAAGTAAAAGCAACATAAAAGAAAGCATTACCAAGAAATGTAGACCTTGTGACTTCTGATGTCAAATGTCTGAGTTCTTGCTACTAGCCTTTAACTTTGGACTTTTCAGTTACATAAAACAGTGAAATTTCCTTTTTTTTTTGTTTTTGTTTAACTAGTTTAAACTGAATATCTGTCTCTTTGAAAGAAAAAATCATGGTTAATACAATTTTACACATGTTACCCTACAGAACAAAAATTCATTGTATTAGTGGGGTGAGCAGAGCAAGATCAGAAAAATCTCTGATTCCTTTCTCCCACTCACGCCAGAACTGTATAGGGAAAAAAATCCATACTTTATGATTACTTGCAAAAGGTATAAAAGAAAACACTCAGAGTCTGGATTTCACAGACAAAAAAGATTATAGCTAATATTTGACAGTAACAGCTATACTTCAATAAGAATCATGTAAGTACTCTCAAAGTTTTCTAAATACTAACTCCAGTAACTCGACAGCTGTAATTTGTCATTCAACGTCCTTTCCAAACATCAGTACTGAGAAACTATGTTTGATCAATTCTTCTGCACATGTCCACTTGCTGAAGATAGCATTTTTGTTAATTTCTTTTTCAACCAGACTGCTGACAGACACAAGAACAAATTACGTGTGTGTGTGTGTGTGTGTGTGTATGGGGAGAGAGAGAGAGAGAGAGGAGGAAGACAGAGACAGAGAGAAGAGACCGAGACAGAGAGACAGGGAGACAGAGAGATGCTGAGCAGATAAAGTCAATTCATTTGTCACTGAAGAGCAGCAGCGATACTGACCTCATTTGGCATAGCATATTATCCTATTCAAGCTTCAAAATAAATACTAGAAACTGTGCCATAATCAAGATGGATTAAGAAGTATATCAAGAAAAGGAAGAAAAGGATGGCAAGTTTAGATCCCTCAGAGTATTCTCAAAAATAATAATAATGATAACAACAAAAGCCCAGCCTACAGAGATTTCCTAATAGTGCACTCTGATAATGAATTCTCTAGAGATCCTGAGAAAACTAACATTGTGTTTTGAACAGTCTGTTTGTTTATTTGTTTTTCATTTGAAGGTATAGTTACTTCAAAGAGAAAATGATTAATATTAAAATTCAGTGTATTTCCTTCACTCGTGATGCAACTACATGCTTGTAAACAAAGATTAAGTAGAAAACTAAAAGGGCCTTAGAATTAACTAGTGATTAATGTTGCAGTTAACCTATTCCTTTAACCTTCATCAGTTTGGATAGAATTTAAATCCCCAAGCTATACTCAAAGAGATATCAAGGTGAGGGGTCTGTAACCATAAAACCTCCCATAAAATAGAAATGGATGGAATGAGTAGGGGGGAGAGGGTCATCCCAAGAAAATACCATGTACATAAAGGACCGAGTATAGGTACTTGTATACCTAGAAGACCAAGTATAAAAGTCTGACACATATTAAAATTTAGCTATTATTATTTGTTAGTATCTTCTGTGGGCCATTTGAGGATGTTTTGAAAACATTGTGACTTCCCTTTCTAGCCAAGGGTAATAGAGACCAGATTTCCTTTCCTGAGGACACACCAAAAAATAGACAAAATATATGAAACAAAGGTTTGGAAGACATTGGACATTAGGCAATGAAGAACGATGACTTCTCAGAGAGGAAACACAGAAGGAAAGCCCTAGAGTTGCCCAGCTAGTTACTGCTTTGAGAGAGGAACTAGGCTGTGGTGCTGAAGCAGGAGATAGATGGGCTCCAGGATAGGCATTTACAACTGGCCTCCTGTTCACATTTCCTGAGGAAGGAGGCAGGTGGGCTCTAGGCTGGTTATTTACAACCAGCCTCCTGTTTGCACTTTGAGATGGAAATAACAACAAGAACAGGGTAAATAGCTGGACTGTGCCTCCGTGGACATTTTAAGATAACAGTTACGGCAGGGACAGAGAGGGGCTGAACCCTGTTTTAGTAAAAGATCAAGAGGTCACATAGTTCCTATCCTTGGGGCAAGGGAGACACTGCACATGCACAGAAAGGCTCTTTGGGGGTCAAAAAGGAGGGGGCACCACCCCATAATATGTGATGCCAAGGCCCCCCATAGGCCTCTGGGCTGGAATCCATCTTAGAAAAAAGTTGTGCACGCATGTTGGGGAGGGTCCTAGGGCAGGTCAGGTGTGGAAAAAGAAACCAGATAATTGGCCAAAGGTAAACAAAGACCTGGAAGAACTACCCTATATAAATGACTAAACCGCCTCTTTACTGCACTTCTCCTCATTAGGGAGGATGCCCACACCCATTCTCTCTGGGTGTGTATCTCTGCCTTGCTTCTATCTTAACTGAACAAACGTTTCTCTGTGTGCTCTCCCACTTGTTGTGCTATGTCTCTGATAATAAACTTTGGACTCGTTTTTACAGTTTTTATCTCCTTGAGAAATGCATTTTTCAACGGGGGCAAGGGCCAGGGGAATTTTGCTTCTAGCTTCTAGCCCCTGCTAGACTAGCGGGTAGGATTCCTGGCTTTCATCCAGGCTACCCAGGTCCAATTCCTGGGCAGGGAACTAAGATCTCTCTTCAAACCACCACTCACTGCTGCTGACTCTCCAAGATCAGTGCAGGGAGGTGAAACCCAAGCAGAGCCTGGATGACTCACTGAGGGGCAAAATTGAAGCTGAGGGTCCAGGGAGAGCAAGGTGGTTGACTCCACAGGACAGATCACCACAGAGAGCTGGAAAGGGAAGGGGAGGGAGAAAGAGAGGGAAAGAAAGGAATAACACGTTGGAGACCTTCAGAGGATCTTTCTTAAGTATTAGCACATTTAGCGCATATATAGGAGGAAAACTACCTGAGACTGGAAAGAATCACCAAAAAGGATGAAAGGCAACTATACCTTGGTGTAGTGAGGAATAATTAACCCCAGACCGAGCACTGTGCTGGCCCCATCTACAAGATCATAAAAGCAAGACTCAAAAAAAAATCAAAATGTTTTCAAGTAGCTTAAATACATCCAAGTTCAAGGCTCAAGAATATATATAGGAATGCAAAAGTATCCACCCATCAGTCAAGTAAAATTAACAATCAATGCTATCCAATAATAAAATTGCCAGGAATGCAAAGAATCAGAAAAATAAGGAGATAAATCAATTAATTAAAACTGATCCAGAAGTGACATAGATGTACCAGATAAAGCATTCAACAGTTTTTACACCTGTATTCCGTATGTATGAAAAGATAAGTAGAGACATGGAATATATCGCTATCCCTATGTATGTATGTATGTATCTATCTATCTATCTATATATTTTAAAGACCCTTAATGAACTTTTAAAGGTGAAAACTACAATGTATGGTGTGAAAAATGTACTGGATGCAATTAAACGTAGATTAGATTCCACAAGAAAATATTAATAGACTTTAATATATAGCCATATATACTATCTGAAATGAAACAAAGGATTTTTTTTTAAACATCTTTATTGGAGTGTAATTGCTTTACAATGGTGTGTTAGTTTCTGCTTTATAACAAAGTGAATCAGCTATACATATACATATATCGCCATATCTCCTCCCTCTTGCGTCTCCCTCCCACCCTCCCTATCCCACCCCTCTAGGTGGTCACAAAGCACAGAGCTGATCTCCCTGTGCTATGTGGCTGCTTCCCACTAGCTATCTATTTTACATTTGGTAGTGTATATATGTCCATGCCACTCTCTCACTTCGTCCCAGCTTACCCTTCCCCCTCCCCGTGTCCTCAAGTCCATTCTCTACGTCTGCATCTTTATTTCTGTCCTACCCCTAGGTTCTTCAGAACCATTTTTTTTTTCTTAGATTCCATATATATGTGTTAGCGTATGGTATTTGTTTTTCTATTTCTGACTTACTTCACTCTGTATGACAGACTCTAGGTCCATCCACCTCACTACAAATAACTCAATTTCATGTCTTTTTATGGCTGAGTAATATTCCATTGTATATATGTGCCACATCTTCTTTATCCATTCGTCTGTTGGTGGACACTTAAGTTGCTTCCATGTCCTGGCTATTGTAAATAGAGCTGCAATGAACATTGTGGTCCATGACTCTTTTTGAATTATGGTGTTCTCAGGGTATATGCCCAGGAGTGGGATTGCTGGGTTAATGGTAGTTCTATTTTTAGTTTTTTAAGGAACCTCCATACTGTTCTCCATATTGGCTGTATCAATTTACATTCCCACCAACAGTGCAAGAGGGTTCCTTTTTCTCCACACTCTCTCCAGCATTTATTGTTTGTAGACTTTTTGATGATGGCCATTCTGACTGGTGTGAAGTGACACCTCATTGTAGTTTTGATTAGCATTTCTCTAATGGTTAGTGATGTTGCGCATCCTTTCATGTGTTTGTTGGCAATCTATATACCTTCTTTGGAGAAATGTCTATTTAAGTCTTCTGCCCATTTTTGGATTGGGTTGTTTGTTTTTTTCATATTGAGCTGCATGAGCTGCTTGTAAATTTTGGAGATTAGTCCTTTGTCTGTTGCTTCATTTGCAAATATTTTGTCCCATTCTGAGTGTTGTCTTTTCGTCTTGTTTATGGTTTCCTTTGCTGTGCAAAAGCTTTTAAGTTTCATTAGGTCCCATTTGTTTATTTTTGTTTTTATTTCCATTTCTCTAGGAGGTGGGTCAAAACGGATATTGCTGTGATTTATGTCATAGAGTGTTCTGCCTATGTTTTCCTCTAAGAGTTTGATAGTGTCTGGCCTTATATTTAGGTCTTTAATCCATTTTGAGTTTATTTTTGTGTATGGTGTTAGGGAGTGTTCTAATTTCATTCTTTTAAATGTAGCTGTCCAGTTTTCCCAGCACCACTTATTGAAGAGGCTGTCTTTTCTCCATTGTATATTCTTGTCTCCTTTATCAAAGATAAGGTGACCATATGTGTGTGGGTTTATCTCTAGGCTTTCTATCCTGTTCCATTGATCTATATTTCTGTTTTTGTGCCAGTACCATACTGTCTTGATTACTGTAGCTTTGTAGTGTAGTCTGAAGTCAGGGAGCCTGATTCCTCCAGCTCCGTTTTTCTTTCTCAAGATTGCTTTGGTTATTTGGGGTCTTTTGTATTTCCATACAAATTGTGAAATTTTTTGTTCTAGGTCTGTGAAAAATGCCAGTGGTAGTTTGCTAGGGATTGCATTGAATCTTTAGATTGCTTTGGGTTGTATAGTCATTTTCACAACATTGATTCTTCCAATCCAAAAACATGGTATATCTCTCCATCTGTTTGTATCCTCTTTAATTTCTTTCATCAGTGTCTTATAGTTTTTTGCATACAGGTCTTTTGTCTCCTTAGGTAGGTTTATTCCTAGGTATTTTTTTCTTTTTGTTGCAATGGTAAATGGGAGTGTTTCCTTAATTTCATTTTCAAATTTTTCATCATCAGTGTATAGGAATGCAAGAGATTTCTGTGCATTAATTTTGTATCCTGCTACTTTACCAAATTCATTGATTAGCTCTAGTAGTTTTCTGGTAGCAACTTTAGGATTCTCTATGTATAGTATCATGTCATCTGCAAACAGTGACAGCTTTACTTCTTCTTTTCCGATTTGGATTCCTTTTATTTCTTTTTCTTCTCTGATTGCTGTGGCTAAAACTTCTAAAACTATGTTGAACAGTAGTGGTGAGAGTGGGCAACCTTGCCTTGTTCCTGATCTTAGTGAAAATGGTTTCAGTTTTTCACCATTGAGAAAGGTGTTGGCTGTGGGTTTGTCATATTCTTTATTATGTTGAGGCAAGTTCCCTTTATGCCTACTTTTTGGAGGGTTTTTATCATAAATCGGTGTTGAATTTTGTCAGAAGCTTTTTCTGCATCTATTGAGATGATCATATGGTTTTTCTCCTTCAATTTGTTAATATGGTGTATCACATTGATTGATTTCTGTATATTGAAGAATCCTCGCATTCCTGGGATAAACCCCACTTGATCATGGTGTATGATCCTTTTAATGTGCTGTTGGATTCTGTTTGCTAGTATTTTGTGGAGGATTTTTGCATCTGTGTTCATCAGTGATATTGGCCTGTAGTTTTCTTTCTTTGTGACATCTTTGTCTGGTTTTGGTATCAGAGTGATGGTGGTCTCGAAGAATGAGATTGGGAGTGTTCATCCCTCTGCTCTATTTTGGAAGAGTTTGAGAAGGATAGGTGTTAGCTCTTCTCTAAATGTTTGATAGAATTCACCTGTGAAGCCATCTGGTCCTGGGCTTTTGTTTGTTGGAAGATTTTTAATCACAGTCTCAATTTCAGTGCTTGTGATTGGTCTGTTTATATTTTCTATTTCTTCCTGGTTCAGTCTTGGAAGCTTTTGCTTTTCTAAGAATTTGTCTATTTCTTCCACATTGTCCATTTTATTGGCATATAGTTGCTTGTAGTAATCTCTCATGATCCTTTGTATTTCTGCTGTGTCAGTTGTTACTTCTCCTTTTTCATTTCTAATTCTATTGATTTGCGTCTTCTCCCTTTTTTTCTTGATGAGTCTGGCTAATATTTTATCAATTTTGTCTATCTTCTCAAAAACCAGCTTTTAGTTTTACTGATCTTTGCTGTTGTTTCCTTCATATCTTTTTCGTTATTTCTGATCTTTATGATTTCCTTCCTTCTGATAACTTTGGGGTTTTTTGTTCTTCTTTCTCTAATTGCTTTAGGTGTAAGGTTTGGTTGTTTATTTGAGATGTTCCTTGTTTCTTGAGGTAGCATTGTATTGATATAAACTTCCCTCTTAAAACTGCTTTTGCTGCATCCCATAGGTTTTGGGTCATCGTGTTCTCATTGTCATTTGTTTCTAGGTATTTTTTGATTTCCTCTTTGATTTCTTCAGTGATCTCTTGGTTATTCAATAGTGTATTGTTTAGCCTCCATGTGCTTGTATTTTTTACAGATTTTTTCCTGTAATTGGTATCTAGTCTCATAGTGTTGTGGTTGGAAAAGATACTTCATATGATTTCAATTTTCTTAAATTCCCCAAGGCTTGATTTGTGACCCAAGATATTATCTATACTGGAGAATGTTCCATTAACACTTGAGAAGAATGTGTATTCTGTTGTTTTTGGATGGAATGTCCTATAAATATCAGTTAAGTCCATCTTGTTTAATGTATCATTTAAAGCTTATGCTTCCTTATTTATTTTCATTTTGGATGATCTGTCCACTGGTGAAAGTGGGGTGTTAAAGTCCCCCACTATGATTGTGTTACTGTCGATTTCCCCTTTTATAGCTGTTAACATTTGCCTTATGCATTGAGGTGCTCCTATGTTGGGTGCATAAATATTTACAATTGTTATATCTTCTTCTTGGATTGCTCCCTCGATCATTATGTAGTATCCTTCTTTGTCTCTTATAATAGTCTTTATTTTAAAGTCTATTTTGTCTGATACGAGAATTGCTACTCTAGCTTTCTTTTGATTTCCATTTCCATGGAATATCTTTTTCCATCCCCTCACTTTCAGTTTGTATGTGTCCCTAGGTCTGAAGTGGGTCTCTTGTAGACAGCATATATATGGGTCTTGTTTTTATATCCATTCATCCAGTCTTTGTCTTTTGGTAGGAGCATTTAATCCATTCATGTTTAAGGTAATTATCGATACATATGGTCCTATTACCATTTTGTTAATTGTTTGGGGTTTGTTGCAGACAGCACGGGGTTAAAGGAGCAGCTGATTTGGGGGCTCTGGCTCACTCAGGCCAGGGGCAGGGAGGGGTACGGAAGGCGGAACAAGCCTGTGGCAGCAGAGGCTGGCATGACATTGCAACAGCCTGAGGCGTGCCATGAGTTCTCCCGGGGAAGTTTTCCCCGGATCATGGGACCCTGGCAGTGGCGGGCTGCACTGGCTCCCCGGAGAGGTGGTATGGATAGTGACCTGTGCTTGCACACAGGCTTCTTGGTGGCTGCAGCAGCAGCCTTATCATCTCATGCCCGTCTTTGGGCTCTCCCTGATAACCACGGCTTGCGCCCATCTCTGGAGCTCGTTTAGATGGTACTCTGAATCCCCTCTCCTCACTCACCCCAAAACAATCGTCTCTTGCCTCTTAGTCAGGTCCAGACTTTTTCCCGGACTCCCTCCCGGCTAGCTGTGCCACACTGTCCCCCTACAGGCTGTGTTTACACAGCCAACCCCAGTCCTTTCCCTGGGTTCTGACCTCCGAAGCTCGAACCTCAGCTCTCAGCCCCCATCCGTCCTGGTGGGTGAGCAGACAAGCCTCTCAGGCTGGTGAGTGCTGGTCGGCGCCGATCCTTTGTGCAGGAATCTCTCCGCTTTGCCCTCTGCACCCCTGTTGCTGCGCTCTCCTTGGCTCCGAAGCTGCCCCCACTGTCTCCGCCAGTGAAGGGGCTTCCTAGTGTGTGGAAACTTTTCCTCCTTCACAGCTCCCTCCCCGAGGGGCAGGTCCCATCCCTATTCTTTTGTCTCTGTTTTTTTCTTTTTTCTTTTGCCCTACCCAGGTACATGGGGAGTTTCTTGCCTTTTGGGAAGTCTGAGGTCTTTTGCTGGCATTCAGTAGGTGTTCTGTAGGAGTTGTTCCGCATATAGTTGCATTTCTGATGTATTTGTGGGGAGGAAGGTGATCTCACTTCTTACTCCTCCACCATCTTGAAGGTCCCCTCAAACAAAGGATTTTATAAATGTAGATAGGATCGATAAGCTGTGGAACAACTGCAAACAGCCTAATCTTTATGTAACTGGCGTCCCCAAAGGAAAGGAGAGAGGAATGAGTGTTAAGAAAGAGGGATAAGTGTTAAGAAACTGAAGACTTTATGATGGAAAATTTTCCAAACTTGGTGAAAACTATAAACCCAGGGGAAAGTTTTTTTCTTTTTCCTCCTGACACCAAATAAGTGTGGTCTTTCCCACCACCACGTATTCTCTGACAATAACTGTTAGCAATCAATCCTGAGGCTACCTACCTGAAGTTAGCATCAGATTCCACAAGTTAAGGGCTCAGTCCCACAAGACTTCCTCCACTTCAGACACCAATCACAAGTCCCAGGTAACCAGTGCTTCTGAATGACTGGCTATAAATTGGGGCTTCCTATAACTCCCCCTCCTCAGATCCAATAATTTGCTAGAACAGCTTACAAAACTCAGAAGGGAGCTTTACTTATGTTTACAGTTTATTATAGAAGATACAAATGAACAGCCAAATGAAGAGGTACCCAGAAGGGTGCTGAGCACAGGAGCATTTGACCCCATGGAGTTGAGGTACACCATCCTCCTGGCACATGGATGTATTCACCAACATGGAAGGTGTGTGAACCCCATCATTTAGGGTATTTCATGGAAATTTCCTTAAGTAGGTGTGACTGATTAAATCATAGGCAATTGGTGATTAGTTCAATCTCCAGCCCCTATTCCCTTTCTGGGGGTTGATGGATGAGGCTGAAAGTTCCAATCTTCTAACTATTGTTTGGTCTTTCTGGTGGTGAGGTCCCATCCTGAAGAAGCCTAAGGGGTCTACCAAGAGTCACTTCATTAGAACCAAGACATTCTTATCACCTCTATCACTCAGGAAATTCCAAGGGTTTGGGGAGCTCTGTTCCAGGAACTGGGGATGAAGACCAGATGTCTTTCTATTATACCACACTCAGAGACCAAAAGTGTTCAATGAAATTCAAGCCCAAGGAATGTGGAAAAAAAAAAAACTCTACAACAATGTACATAATAAACAAATTGCTAAAAACAGTGAAAGACCGAAAAATCTTAATAGCATTCAGGGAAATGGACAGTAAAATAAAGAAACAAAGATAAGAAAGACAGCATATTTTTTGTAAGAACTATGCAGGAAAGAGTATGATTCTATTTATATAAAATACTAGGAAGTATAAGCTAGTGTACAGGAGAAGCAGTGTTGCTGGGAAGTGGGCGTACATGGGGGAGCAGGAGGGAGGTATTACAAAGGTATATGAGGCAACTTTCGAAGGTGATGGATATACTCATTATCTTGATTGTGGTGATGGTTTAATGGATGTATTCATATCTTAAAACTCATAAGATTATATCTCAGTGAGTGCAGTTTATTGTATGACTGTTATATCTGAATAAAGCTATTAAAAATAAAAACAAAATATGCATTACATGGCCATTTTTTTCTTCTAATTCATACATGAGGCAAAATATAAATTTCCAGTATTTTATAGATAATTTAACAAATCAAGCAATGTTAAAAAGACTTGCAAAAAAAAGAAAAAAAAAGAAAGAAAAAAAGACTTGCCCATGGCTAGCTAAAAAAAACCCACATCTATCTACTTTAATGACCATTTATTCCATTATTCCTTTCTGTCATGCAGACAATATGAGCAGATTCTAAAAGATCTTTCTGATTATAGGAAACAAAAATTATGGACATAATGTATTGTCATGTGAAACATTATACTCTGTGAAAAATTAACTAATGACAGGGATAATACTGTATTTCTTAAATCCCTTAATGCAGCTCAATTTTATTCAATAAATAAGTGAATTAACTTTAAAAAGTTGTATAAATAAATGAATAGAGGAAACAAATTAATGGTTTATTATATTTATGACAATAGGAAAAATTATTGTATTTCTGAGGATAGGAAAGAGAAGAGTGGCCTATGCACAAGAGAAGGAGATGGGAAGAAAACAAATACATCAAATGTGTAAATGCCGATCATGCTTGCTGAGGGAGACTTTATATTTGCAGATAATTGAGACCATCATCATCTCACTCTTTCTACAGTTATTGCCTCCTAATTACTCTTCCATCTTCTACTCATGCCTCCTCAATTCACTCTCTAGACAGAAGCTAGAGTGATTGTTTTAAAACGTAAGCCAGGTAATATCACTTCTTTGGTGAAAAATTCCTCCAGTGGCATCTCATTATACTTAGACTAAAATGAAAAACTCCTTATCTGGCAAAAAACCATATGTGAACTGACTTCTATTCTCTGCTCTCATCTCAAGCTTCTGTTCCTTTTACCGGCCTTCTTTCTGTCCCTCAAACCTGCCATTCTTGTTCCTGCCTGGGAGCCATTGCACTAATTGTTCCCTTTGCCTCAGTCATTCTCCCTCACATCTTTACATGGATGACTCCTCCATGACAGCCCTTAAATGGCCTTTTGCGACCATCAGATGCTACTCATTCAGTGACGAAGCAATCACTCTCCATCATATTACTTTACTTCACTGATTCTCAACTGGGGAAAAAATATATCTCCTCAAGGGACATTAGGCAATGGGTGGAGAATTTTTTAAGATAGGTAGGTAACTGTACTGGAATCTAGTAAGTAGAGGCCAAGGATATTCTAAACATCCCACAGTGTAAAGGACAGCCGCCTCCCACACAAAGAATTACATAGGCCAAAATATCAGTAGCATCAAATTTCAGAAAACTTGCTCTATTTTAATTCCCTGCCCGTCATGTATAATTATCTGATATTTTCTTCTGCATTTACTTTTTTCTTTCATTTTTCCTACCTTGGTGGACTAAAAATCCAATGGGAACAGGAACGTTAGCTCTGTTGTTTCCTCTTATATTCCCAGCTCTTAATGACTGGCACAGAATGTTTTGTTGATAAGTGTTAACTGAATAACTGAATGCCACCCACATTTTCCTTTAAAAACATTATATAGGACTAGTCGAGTATTTCCGCAAGTGACCTCCATCATCAGCTGAAGACATGTTTTCCCCAGAGCACTATTTTGACTAAAGGAGAGGGGAATCAACTTTTTATAAGTTTTAAAAAAGAAAAATGGCGTGAATACTAGAAATCTTCAGGGAAGGAAAGTTGCCAAGCACACATGATGTTTGAGTAAAATGTTTTTCATAGCTTGTGAAGTAAATCTGCTTTCTCAAATCTCTGGCAGGGTCAATGACTTGTGCTTAAATGTGTAAACTTGTTGCATCTCTGATTTTTCCCTCTGTCATGCTATAAATAAATTAACATTTTATCTACTCTGACTTGTTTCCACCTGTTATATATGAAAGGATACTGCAATGCTAGCTGATGTTTTCCCTGGAGAAATGACTATTGACCTTATTATTTCAAGTAAAAGTAATAGCTTTAGCGGTTGATTTTCTGCAGGGAAAAAAGTCCAGAGGAAACAAGGTTTGTGAATAATGGTGCTCACATTAGGCAGATTATGACGAAAGTGGAAATTTGGAAGTTAACAAAGCATCTGTCGACAGGCACCCATGAAAAAACCTGGTTCTACTTTATTTTGTCCATTATTTTCTTCTCTCCTGAATAGTTACTTTGGTATAACATATTTATCAAAGACAAAAATCATGGCTGTTGAAATGAGGTCAAGTAATTTGCTTAGGCTCACAGAGTGGTGGAGCCAAGACTTGACTTTAGGTCTGTTAAAGAAACAGGCACCAATAGGTTTATATATGTTACTTCTTAGTTAATGCATTTACATTTTAAACAAGTGTTTCTAGGGAAAAAATGCCTTCAATTAAAAGAATAATTAATAATGGCAGGAGTTTGGGGCACAAGGAAAACCAGCAGTGGCTATATTTGACAGTTGGCAAAGCTTTTGATGCCCGTTATAGCACCCATGCATATATATGAATTATTTGTACACTGCTCTCTGATTTAGCTTAGCTAGATACAGGCACTTAAGGCTTCAAAGGAGTTTCTTTTTCTTCCTGTTGCATAGAGGTGGCATTCATAGTATCAATAGATTGTATCACTTTTATTGAACCAGTATATTTCATCACCTATTTTATATCACAATATATTTCTCCATACACTGTCACAGTATTGTACAGTGGAAACAGTTGAATTATTTGTTTAAAAACTTTGTTATTGAATATCTATCATTTCTGCATTCTATTTTCTTATTCAATATAGTTGTCATTTTCTTCTTATTTCCTTTTCTAATCATATAGTAATATCAAATAATCAAAATGAAAATGATTATATTCCACTATATACCTACATTGCAACTGCCTTTTCAGTTGAGCTTTCGTTTTTCTTAGTGAATGGACGCTGTGTGAGATTTAGCCATCATGTTGAGCACATGCTCCTTTATGGGTTTATGAAATTATATTTTATAGAACTAGAATTTTTTTAAATTCTAAGTACTCTCAGTTATCTTCCTTTATCACTTTGGTCTTAACTTTTCAGAAATAGTGGGGGCTTATCTAATCTGTCCAGAAACATTTGAAAGATATGGGAATGCAATGGTGATGGAAGGTTTCTCCATCACTGCTAGTATGAGGTCACCAGAAGATGATGGTAACAATTGTTTTGCCTTCATTTTTAGATATTAATTTCAGATCCACCAAGAAGAGGGTACAATATATTGGATGTATGGTAGGGGGGAAATTGCATTGGTGGTCAAACTCTGGAAAGGGCAGGCAGTTCATTACTTCGTACATTTATTCCTGCTTCATTCTATTTCTCTTTCAATCAATTACCTTTCATTCTTTAATGTAACAAATGTAATGAACATTTTATATGTATTCATAAGCCAGAACTTTTGAGTTCCCGAAGTTTCTAAGTTACTGGCTGTAGAGAGAGTAGGGAGTTAAGGATAGAACTTTTTCATTAAGCCTCATATATCATCATGTTGGTTCATGTTCAAAAAGGGCTAACCCAAAGGCTTTTGCAGAAACCAAAGGCTTAATGTGTTAGGGGCAAAAACATGAAGGATTTTTAAAAAAATTATTTCCCCAGAGAGTGGCACAATTTTATTTCCTCAAACCCTTTTCTATAACACCTTATAACTTAAACTCTTAGTTTAGCCCTTTTCACAGCACTAGCTTCAACTATGAGGGAAGCAGTACTTTTTACAGAAAACCTTGTGGATTTTTTTCTTTCAATTTGGCTGAAGTTCTGTAAGAGGGATCAAGGGATTGGTGCACATAGGCAGACTCTTAAGCATACAGAAAGGGATACCTTGTTTACTGGGAAGAAAATTGAGTATAAGAATAAAGACAGAGGAAAATATAAAGGAGACAGAAAGGTAATAATGAAAAGATCACTGCTTTGATTTCTTTTACATGTTGCAAGTGTTTTGTAAACAGAAAAACTGAATGCATTACAAAAAATGACTGGCTTTTATATACATCTTGTGATACCTTACATGCTGTTTGGGAATAAATACTAGAAAGAATATTTGGAATTTGTTAAAAAAATAAAATAGAATAAAAGGCAATATGTCAAATTTCTAGCATTTTAAATATGAATAATGTATTCTAAGAGACAAGATACGACGTTTACTACTTCATATATGGCATCTTTATTAGTTTACTGAAGCTGCCATAACAAAATACCAGACTGGGTGGCTTAACAGAAATTTATATTCTCACAGTTCTGGAAGGTAAAAATTCAAGATCAAGGTGTCGGCGAGGTTGGTTCCTTCTGAGGGCCATGAGGAAGGTGTGTTTCAAGCCTCTTTCCTTGGCTTACAGATAGTCATCTTTTCTATATGTCTTCTAATTATCCCTCTGCACATGTCTGTGTCCAAATGTCCTCTCCTCTTTTTATAAAGACACCAGTCATATTGGTTTAAGGTCCACCCTAATGACCTCATTTTAACTTAATTGAACACTTTCTTTTAAAACCCAGTCTACAAATATGGTCACATTCTGAAGCACAGGGTGGGGGAAGGGGTTAGTCCTTCAATATACAAATTTTGGGGGTTACACACTTCAGCCCATAGCATTCAGCAATGTTAGTCAAAAAGCATCTATTGAAGTATTAGATTTCTTTCTGGAACCAAAACACTTTAGATATTAAGTGCAGCTTAAAAAATTACTGGTAGATTAAGTCTTTGACCTTGATGAAAATTATGAAAATATATACAGACACAGAGGAGAGATATGGCACAAAATTAGGATTAGCTCTGCAGATCTACATAGGCACTGGGCTGTTTTACATGACAGAGAAGATAAGACTGGGGTTTACTCAGCAAAAGCAATACTAGGAACAAAGCAATTCCTATCTTGCAGATGCAGAAATAAGGAAAAAATATGCTAAGAGACACATAAAGCCACTGAGTGAGTTATAGGCATAGTGGAAGTGTAAACAATATTTTCCGATACCCAGGTGAACCTTCTATAACTACGACTATTGTTACTTGGAGAAGATAGTTTTATTAGGCTACAGCATATGTAGACTAGTGCATTCAAGTAAGCTATAATACTTTCAAATGGAACATAATAGAGACTTCACATGGTGCAGACCAGTAACATATGGCTCCATTCAGAAAGACAGTAAATAATACATTGCTAGTAATAGATTCAACCTGGTCAGAACAGAACCTAGCTGCAAACCACCACATAAACAGTAACAGCCTGTTCCTTTGCAGGTACTTTCTTTCCATAATTTATCCCTCTTGAAGAAGGTATGTGTGTTAGAGGCAGGGAGGGCAGGGGAGGGGGAGGGGCAATTCTTCCCCAGAATGATGTACAATATGTTATTTCACTTCTCTTTTTGCAATTTAAAATTTGAAAGGAAAAACAATGACTAAACTTGCCATTTCAATCGAATCTCTTACTTTCTGGGGAAATGAGTCTCAGGCCACCAAATGTAGAGAGGCCAGAAAAATAGTCACAAAATCCAAATGTGAGGTGGCAGTTAGAAAGGCTATGGCTCTGCTAAGGCTCTATTGAGTGAATTTGATCCCTACATGACAGGAATAGGCATAGGTGTTGTTTCTTCCACTTTAAACTACTCTTTTGGCTCTGTAGGCTTTGGGTAAAATCAAAATTAAATTTAGTAATGAGATCACACAACACAATTGCTACCTCTTAAATACAAACACTATAGGCACTAAACAACATGTCATAATTTCAATTTCATTTTTATTAATATTTTTATCAATAAAACTTTTCATTTTAATTTTATTGGAATTTTGCACAGGACTTTATACATATTCTCACATCTAAGGCTTATAATGGTTCTATGAGGTAGGTATTGTTTTCTTTGTTCATATGAGGAAAGTGACCCCAAGAGAGGTTAAAAATATTACCCCAGATCACACGAAATCCAGTGCATCTACTCTGAAGTCCACATTCTCAATTACTTTTTTATCTATTATTGTTACAAAATCTCTCTTTTTTTCCTGACAAAGGCATCCATATGAACATATTTATTTATTTTTTCCTATTACTATTATCTAAGTGTAGTTGATTTACAGTGTTGTGTTAGTTTCTGGTGTACAGCAAAATGATTCAGTTATACATATATTTTACATATTCTTTCCCATTGTGGTTTGTTACAGGATATTGAATATAGTTCCTTGTGCTGTACATTGGGACCTTGTTGTTTATCTGTTTTATATATAGTAGTGTGTATCTGCTAATCCCAAACTCCTATTTTGTCCCTTCCACACCCCCTTTCCATTTTGGTAACCATAAGTTTGTTTTCTATGTCTGTGAGTCTGTTTCTCTTTCATAAATAAGTTAATTTGTGTCATATTTTAGATTCCACATAGAAGTGATATCATATGATATTTGTCTTTGTCTGACCTACTTCACTTAGTATGATCATCTCTAGCTCCATCTATCTTGCTGCACATGGCATTATTTCATTCTTTTTTATGGCTGAGTAGTATTCCATTATGCATATGTACCACACCTTCTTTATCCATTCATCAGTGGACATTTAGATTGCTTCCATGTCTTGGCTATTGTAAGTAGTGCTGCTATGAACATTGGGGTGCATATGTCTTTTCAAATTAGAGTTTTCTCTGGATATATGCCCAGGAGTGGGATTGCTGGATCATATGGGAACTCTATTTTTAGTTTTTTGAGGAACCTCCATACTGTTTTCCATAGTGGCTGCACCAACTTACATTCCCACCATCAGAGTAGGAGGGTTCCCTTTTCCTCACATCCTCTCCAGCATTTGTTACTTGTAGACATTTTAATGATGGCCATTCTGGACCTGTGCAAGGTAGTACCTCACTGTAGTTTTGCTTAGCATGTCTCTAATAATTAGCAATGTTGAGCATCTTTTCATGTGCCTGTTGGCCATCAGTGTTTCTTCTTTGGAGAAATGTCTATTTAGGTCTTCTGCCCATTTTTCGATCAGGTTGTTTGTTTTTTGTTGTTGTTGAGTTGTATGAGTTGTTTCTATGTTTTGGAAATCAAGCCCTTGTTGCTTGCTTCATTTGCAAATATTTTCTCCCATTCTGTAAGTTGTCTTTTTATTTTGTTTATGGTTTCCTTTGCTGTACAAAAGCTTATAAGTTTGATTAGGTCCCTTTTGTTTATTTTTGCTTTAATTTCTATTGCCTTGGGAGACTGACTGAAGAAAACATTGGTACAATTTATGTCAGAATGTTTTGCCTGTGTTCACTTCTAGGAGTTTTATGGTGTCATGTCTTATATTTAAGTCTTTAAGCCATTTGGAGTTAATTTATATTTGTATATTGTGTGAGGGTGTGTTCTAACTTGATTGATTTACATGTGGATGTCCAGCTTTCCTAACACCACTTGCTGAAGAGACTGTCTTTTCTCCATTGTATATTCGTGCCTCCTTTGTCAAAGATTAATTGACCATAGATATGTGGGTTTATTTCTGACTCTCTATTCTGTTCCATTGATTCATATGTCTGTTTTTGTGCCAATACCACATAGTTTTGATTACTGTAGCTTTGTAGTATTGATGTGAACACATTTAGAGTTAACTGTTGGTATGTGTCTATTTCCTCAAGATGCTAAATGACTTTTAGAAGCCTCAGCATGACTAGTTGAATGTTATTTGATGATCTCAAGGTGGTGTCATAATTATTGTAACATTCCTATTAGGCACCATGCTGCTTTGCTTTCTGTCTGCTCAGCAAATATTTCTGCTTGTAAACAAAGTAGATCCAGGGGACTTCCTTGGTGGTACAGTGGATAAGACTCTGCACTCCCAATGCAGGGGGCCTGGGTTCGATCCCTGGTCACGGAACTAGACCCCACGTGCATGCCACAATTAAGAGTTCATATGCCACATCTAAGGAGCCCATGTGCTGCAACTAAGGAGCCTGTGAACCACAACTAAGGAACCCACGTGCCACACTAAGGAGCTGGTGGGCCACAACTAAGAAGCCCTGGAGGTGCAACTAAGGAGTGCTGCAACTAAGGAGCCCACCTGCCACAACTAAGGAGCTCACGTGCTGCAACTGAGGAGCCCGCCTGCCACAACTAAGACCCCATGCAACCAAATAAATAAATAAAAAATAAATAAATATTTAAAAAAAACAAAGTAGATTCAAAGGCTCTATGGTAATAGCCAATAGAAAATTACCTAATCTACTTATTTTAACACAGTTCTGCTCCATTATATGTAATATAACCATTTTCCAAATATCTTTTGCTTTATATTCTTTCCTATGATGTCCACATATTACTTAATGATACTCAAAACATACTAGATATAGAGATATCAAAAATATATTTTCCTGTATCTTGGCCTAGAAAAAAGAACGAAGGGGGTAACAAACAGTTTATAAGATCATGTATCATAATATCAAAGCAAATTAGGATGTCAGAAGTAGAGCTTTTCCTGGTACCAAGATGCACAATGAATTTCTCCCATGGGTCTGCAGTAAGTGGACACATTGATTATAGCAGTAGGGCCTCAGTAACTTTTCCAATAAAAATGTAATGGAAAATTTCATATGGCCGTTCTTATAATGTCCCGCAATGAAGACTGGTATGATAACACTGAAGCAAAGTTTGGTAAAGGAAATTTTAATAGGAACCATAATAAAGTAATGAAAGGGGACAGTATTCTAATATACTGGCTTATTCTGAAAAGAAAAAAACTTAAATAGCTGAAGAAATGAATGAATTTCCTTCATGTAATCCCTTATGAATGCTATTTCTTTATGTGAACTTGTGATAATAGAAATCAAAGTTCTATTCTCTGGCCAGACCCTGGAGTCCAGAGTGTATTATTCACAGAGGGCCTTGGGTCACAAAGCTAATATAATAGGATGCTAAAATGGAACCTTCAGCTGAAATCCTAAGGCAACAGATAGCAGTGAGTTGTAATTCACATTACCTCTGCGGAACTTCTAAAATATGATTCACCATCAGCCAACTAGAATACTCCTAAAACTATCTCCTTCCCTGTAGGACTGAAAGGGTTGGGAAAGAAGGATTTTCATGTTAGTTCTTAGGAGAGAGCTGTGTTATATGCTCCACTTCCTCATCAACATTTGGTATTGTCTTTTTAATTTTGGTCATTTTATTGAGTATGTAGTGGTATGCTACATATCAATATGCTTTGTCTTTAAATTTACATAAAGTAAATAACCACTCTTTGTAGCATAAAATTCTATGGGTTTTAACAAATACATCCACATGTATTCACCACCACAATCAAGATACAAAACTGTTTAAGCATTTGAAGAAATTCCTTCATGATGCCCTTCTGTAGTCAACCAGCCTTCCCTTCCCCAACCCTGGAAAAAACTGATCTATTCTTCACATCTATAGTTTTGCTATTTCTAGAATGTAATATAAATTAACTCATACATGTAGCCTTTTGGGTCTAGTTTCTTTCATTTAGTAAAATGTATTTGAGATTCATCCATGTTATATAATATGAATAATTTTATTGGCAAATGGTATTGCATTGTATGGATGTACCACAATTTGTTTATTCATTCAGTATTTAAAGGACATTTGGGTTGTTTCATTTTTAGTAATTGCCAATAAAGCCAACATTAGCATTGTATACAGGTTTTCATGCAAATGCAGATTTCTATTTATCTGGGAGTAAAATTGTTTGGTAACATGGTAAATGCATGTTTAATTTTATGCGAAACTGAAAAAATGTTTTTCAGAGGGACAGTGCCATTTCACATTCCACCAGCAATATAGGAGAACTCCAGGTGTTCTGCTTTCTACCAGCACTAATCAGTGGTTTTTTCGTGTGTGTGTTTTGTGTTTGAGTTTTTTGGTTTTTTGTTTGCCATTCTAATACATGTACAGTGGAATCTCATTTTGGTTTTGCTTTTCCTAACTTTCTTAATGACTAATTATGTCTATCACCTTTTGACATATCTGTTTACTACTTGAGTATTTTCTTTCAAAAAGCATCTATTTAAATCTTTTGTTCATTTCTTTATTAAATTCTATGTTTTTATTGAGTTTTGAGAGTTCCTTATATATGCTTGATACAAGACCTTTGTCCAATATGATTTAGAAAGTTTTCTCCCATTATATGGCTTGCCTTTCTATTTTATTAATAGTGTCTTTTGTAAGGCAAAGTTTTGTTCAATTTTGATGAAATCCAGTTTATCCATATCTTCTTGTATGTCTTATGCTTTTAGTGTCATATCTAAGAACTCTTAGCCCAAAACAAAGATTTTTTTCCCTTGTTTTCTTCTAGAATATTTATAGTTTTATGATTCACATTTAGGTCAATGATGATAATTGAGTTAATTTATGTATAAGATGTGAGATGTGGGTCAGAGTAGACAACCTTGCCTTGACCCTCATCTTAGAGGGAAAGGATTTACTCTTAAATCATTAAGTATGAGGTTAGGTGTAGGGGTTTTGCAGAAGTTTTTGTCAAGTTGAGAAAGTTCCCTTCAATTCTCAGTTTTCTGAAAGATATTATCTTGAATGAATATTGAATGTTTTCAATGATTTACCTGCATCTAGAGATACTTGTAGATTATTGTTGTTGTTCTTAATATAGTGAATTATATTGTTTGATTTTTCAGTTGTATCACCAGTCTTTCAATTCTAGGATAAACCACACTTGGCCATGGTGTATTATCATTTTTATATATTACTGGATTTGTTTACTAAAATTTTGTTAAAAGATTTTTGTGTCTATGTTCATGATTTTTTTCTTTTGCTGTCATTAGTTTTGATATTGAGGTAATGTTAGCCTCATAAAATGCTTTGGGGAATTTTCCTTCTCCTCCATTTTCAGAAAGACTTTGTATAAGTCTGGCATTATTTCTTCCTTAAAATCTTAATAAACATGATCCTGGAGTTTTCCATGTGGGAAATTTTAAGTTATAAATTTAATTTCTTGTAATTGAAAATATACTGAATATTCAGATTTTCTATTTCCACTAGGTCGGTTTTGAGATTTGTGTCTTTCAATGAATTTGCCCATTTAATCTAAATTCCTGAGTTAAATGTTAGAGAGTTTTTTTTAGTATTTGTTTACTAGCTATTCAATTTTTCTTATGACTATAGTTATTATATCCTCTCTTTCACCTCTGATATTGGTAATTTGTGTTATCTTTCTATTTTTTATCAGCCTGGCTAAGCTTTATCCATTTCAGTGATCTTTTAAAAGACTAGCTTTGGTTTCATTGATTTTCTCTATTGATTGTCCATTTTTAATTTTACTGATTTCTGCTTTTTATTACTTTCATAATTCTGTTTTCTTTAGGTTTCATTTGTGCTTCATTTCCTAGCTTCTTAAGGTTGAAGTTGTCCATTTATAATTTTACTGATTTCTGCTTTTTATTACTTTCATAATTATGTTTTCTTTAGGTTTCATTTGTTCTTCATTTCCTAGCTTCTTAAGGTTGAAGCTTACAGGACTGATTTTAGACCTTTATTTTTTTTTGGTGGTGTTCTACTGTCTTCTGGCTTATGTAGTTTCAGACAAGAAGTCTGGAAAATATTTGTTTCTGTTTCTTGGCATGTAATGTTTGTTTTGTCTTTGGATGCTATTTAAATTTTCTCTTTCTTTCTGGTTTTCAGCAACTTGATTATAATGTGCTTTTTTTTTTTTTAAACATCTTTATTGGAGTGTAATTGCTTTACAATGGTGTGTTAGTTTCTGCTTTATAACAAAGTGAATCAGTTATACATATACATATGTTCCCATATCTCTTCACTCTTGCATCTTCCTCCCTCCCACCCTCCCTATCCCACCCCCCTAGGTGGTCACAAAGCACCGAGCTGATCTCCCTGTGCTATGCGGCTGCTTCCCACTAGCTATCTGTTTTACATTTGGTAGTGTATATATGTCCATGACACTCTCTCACCCTGTCACATCTCACCCCTCCCCCTCCCCATATCCTCAAGTCCATTCTCTAGTAGGTCTGTGTCTTTATTCCCGTCTTGCCACTAGGTTCTTCATGACCTTTTTTTTTTTTTTTTCCTTAGATTCCATATATATGTGTTAGCATACTGTATTTGTTTTTCTCTTTCTGACTTACTTCACTCTGTATGACACACTCTAACTCCATCCACCTCATTACAAACACCTCCATTTCATTTCTTTTTATGGCTGAGTAATATTCCATTGTATATATGTACCACATCTTCTTTATCCATTCATCCAATGATGGACACTTAGGTTGCTTCCATGTCCTGGCTATTGTAAATAGAGCTGCAATGAACATTTTGGTACATGACTCTTTTTGAATTATGGTTTTCTCAGGGTATATGCCCAGTAGTGGGATTGCTGGGTCATATGGTAGTTCTATTTGTAGTTTTTTAAGGAACCTCCATACTGTTCTCCATAGTGGCTGTATCAATTTACATTCCCACCAAGAGTGCAAGAGTGTTCCCTTTTCTCCACACCCTCTCCAGCGTTTATTGTTTGTAGATTTTTTGATGATGGCCATTCTGACCGGTGTGAGATGATACCTCATTGTAGTTTTGATTTGCATTTCTCTAATGATTAATGATGTTGAGCATTCTTTCATGTGTCTGTTGGCCATCTGTATATCTTCTTTGGAGAAATGTCTGTTTAGGTCTTCTGCCCATTTTTGGATTGGGTTGTTTGGTTTTTTGTTATTGAGCTGCAAGTGCTGCTTGTAAATCTTGGAGATTAATCCTTTGTCAGTTGCTTCATTTGCAAATATTTTCTCCCATTTGAGGGTTGTCTTTTGGTCTTGTTTATGGTTTCCTTTGCTGTGCAAAAGCTTTTAAGTTTCATTAGGGCCCATTTGTTTATTTTTGTTTTTATTTCCATTTCTCTAGGGGCTGGGTCAAAAAGGATCTTGCTGTGATTTATGTCATAGAGTGTTCTGCCTATGTTTTCCTCTAAGAGTTTGATAGTGTCTGGCCTTACACTTAGGTCTTTAATCCATTTTGAGTTTATTTTTGTGTATGGTGTCAGGGAGTGTTCTAATTTCATACTTTTACATGTACCTGTCCAATTATCCCAGCACCACTTGTTGAAGCGGCTGTCTTTTCTCCACTGTATATGCTTGCCTCCTTTATCAAAGATGAGGTGACCATATGTGCGTGGGTTTATCTCTGGGCTTTCTATCCTGTTCCATTGATCTATATTTCTGTTTTTGTGCCAGTACCAAACTGTCTTGATTACTGTAGCTTTGTAATATAGTCTGAAGTCAGAGAGCCTGATTCCTCCAGCTCCATTTTTTGCTTTCAAGATTGCTTTGGCTATTCGGGGTCTTTTGTGTCTCCATACAAATTGTGAAATTTTTTGTTCTAGTTCTGTGAAAAATGCCAGTGGTAGTTTGATAGGGATAGCATTGAATCTGTAGATTGCTTTGGGTAGTAGAGTCATTTTCACAATGTTGATTCTTCCAATCCAAGAACATGGTATATCTCTCCATCTATTTGTATCATCTTTAATTTCTTTCATCAGTGTCCTATAATTTTCTGCATACAGGTCTTTTGTCTCCTTAGGTAGGTTTATTCCTAGATATTTTATTCTTTTTGTTACAATGGTAAACGGGAGTGTTTTCTTAATTTCACTTTCAGATTTTTCATCATTAGTGTATAGGAATGCAAGAGATTTCTGTGCATTAATTTTATATCCTGCTACTTTACCAAATTCATTGATTAGCTCTAGTAGTTTTCTGGTAGCATCTTTCGGATTCTCTATGTATAGTATCATGTCATCTGCAAACAGTGAAAGCTTTACTTCTTCTTTTCTGATTTGGATTCCTTTTATTTCTTTTTCTTCTCTGATTGCTGTGGCTAACACTTCCAAAAGTATGTTGAATAATAGTGGTGAGAGTGGGCAACCTTGTCTTGTTCCTGATCTTAGTGGAAATGGTTTCAGCTTTTCACCATTGAGGACAATGTTGGCTGTGGGTTTGTCATATATGGCCTTTTTTATGTTGAGGAAAGTTCCCTCTATGCCTACTTTCTGCAGATCTTTTATCATAAATGGGTGTTGAATTTTGTCGAAAGCTTTCTCTGCATCTATTGAGATGATCATATGGTTTTTCTCCTTCAATTTGTTAATATGATGTATCACGTTGATTGATTTGCGTATATTGAAGAATCCTTGCATTCCTGGAATAAACCCTACTTGATCATGGTGTATGATCCTTTTAATGTGCTGTTGGATTCTGTTTGCTAGTATTTTGTTGAGGATTTTTGCATCTATGTTCATCAGTGATATTGGCCTGTAGTTTTCTTGCTTTGTGACATCTTTGTCTGGTTTTGGTATCAGGGTGATGGTGGCCTCGTAGAATGAGTTTGGGAGTGTTCCTCCCTCTGCAATATTTTGGAAGAGTTTGAGAAGGATAGGTGTTAGCTCTTCTCTAAATGTTTGATAGAATTCACCTGTGAAGCCATCTGGTCCTGGGCTTTTGTTTGTTGGAAGGTTTTTAATCACAGTTTCAATTTCAGTGCTTGTGATTGGTCTGTTCATATTTTCTATTTCTTCCTGGTTCAGTCTCGGCAGTTTGTGCATTTCTAAGAATCTGTCCACTTCTTCCAGGTTGTCCATTTTATTGGCATTGAGTTGCTTGTAGTAATCTCTCATGATCGTTTGTATTTCTGCAGTGTCAGTGGTTACTTCTCCTTTTTCATTTCTAATTCTATTGATTTGAGTCTTCTCCCTTTTACTCTTGATGAGTCTGGCTAATGGTTTATCCATTTTGTTTATCTTCTCGAAGAACCAGCTTTTAGTTTCATTGATTTTTGCTATTGTTCCCTTCATTTCTTTTTCATTTATTTCTGATCTGATCTTTATGATTTCTTTCCTTCTGCTAGCTTTGGGGTTTTTTTGCTCTTCTTTCTCTAATTGCTTTAGGTGCAAGGTTAGGTTGTTTATTCGAGATGTTTCCTGTTTCTTGATGTAGGCTTGTATTGCTATAAACTTCCCTCTTAGCACTGCTTTTGCTGCATCCCATAGGTTTTGGGTCGTCGTGTCTCCATTGTCATTTGTTTCTAGGTATTTTTTGATTTCCCCTTTGATTTCTTCAGTGATCACTTCATTATTAAGTAGTGTATTGTGTAACCTCCATGTGTATGTATTTCTTACAGATTTTTTCCTGTAATTGATATCTAGTCTCATAGTGTTGTGGTCGGAAAAAATACTTGATACGATTTCAATTTTCTTAAATTTACCAAGGCTTGATTTGTGACCCAAGATATGATCTATCCTGGAGAATGTTCCATGAGCACTTGAGAAAAATGTGTATTCTGTTATTTTTGGGTGGAATGTCCTATAAATATCAATTAAGTCCATCTTGTTTAATGTATCATTTAAAGCTTGTGTTTCCTTATTTATTTTCATTTTGGATGATCTGTCCATTGGTGAAAGTGGGGTGTTAAAGTCCCCTACTATGAGTGTGTTACTGTCAATTTCCCCTTCTATGGCTGTTAGTATTTGCCTTATGTATTGAGGTGCTCCTATGTTGGGTGCATAAATATTTACAATTGTTAAACCTTCCTCTTGGATCGATCCCTTGATCATTATATAATGTCCTTCTTTGTCTCTTGTAATAGTCTTTATTTTAAAGTCTATTTTGTCTGATATGAGAATTGCTACTGTGGCTTTCTTTTAATTTCCATTTGCATGGAATATCTTTTTCCATCCCCTCACTTTCAGTCTGTATGTGTCTCTAGTTCTGAAGTGGGTCTCTTGTAGACAGCATATATATGGGTCTTGTTTTTGTATCCATTCAGCCAGTCTGTGTCTTTTGGTGGGAGCATTTAATCCATTTACATTTAAGGTAATTATCTATATGTATGTTCCTATTCCCATTTTCTTAAATATTTTGGGTTTGTTATTGTAGGTGTTTTCATTCTCTTGTGTTTCTTGCCTAGAGAAGTTCCTTTAGCATTTGTTGTAAAGCTGGTTTGGTGGTGCTGAACTCTCTCAGCTTTTGCTTGTCTGTAAAGGTTTTAATTTCTCCATCGAATCTGAATGAGATCCTTGCTGGGTAGAGTAATCTTGGTTGTAGGTTTTTCTCCTTCATGACTTTAAGTATATCCTGCCACTCCCTTCTGGCTTGCAGAGTTTCTGCTGAAAGATCAGCTGTTAACCTTATGGGGATTCCCTTGTGTGTTATTTGTTGTTTTTCCCTTGCTGCTTTTAATATGTTTTCTTTATATTTAATTTTTGATAGTTTGATTAATATGTGTCTTGGCGTGTTTCTCCTTGGATTTATCCTGTATGGGACTCTCTGTGCTTCCAGGACTTGATTAACTATTTCCTTTCCCATATTAAGGAAGTTTTCAACTATAATCTCTTCAAATATTTTCTCAGTCCCTTTCTTGTTCTCTTCTTCTTCTGGGACCCCTATAATTCGAATGTTGGTGCGTTTAATGTTGTCCCAGGGGTCTCTGAGACTGTCCTCAGTTCTTTTCATTCTTTTTTCTTTATTCTGCTCTGCAGTAGTTATTTCCACTATTTTATCTTCCAGGTCACTTATCCATTCTGCTGCCTCAGTTATTCTGCTATTGATCCCGTCTAGAGTATTTTTAATTTCATTTATTGTGTTTTTCATCGTTGCTTGGTTCCTCTTTAGTTCTTCTACGTCCTTGTTAAATGTTTCTTGCATTTTGTCTATTCTATTTCCAAGATTTTGGATCATCCTTACTATCATTATTCTGAATTCTTTTTCAGGTAGACTGCCTATTTCCTCTTCATTTGTTAGGTCTGGTGTGTTTTGACCCTGCTCCTTCACCTGCTGTGTGTTTTTTTGTCTTCTCATTTTGCTTATCTCACTGTGTTTGGGGTCTCCTTTTCACAGGCTGCAGGTTCGTAGTTCCCGTTGTTTTTGGTATCTGTCCCCAGTGGCTAAGGTGGTTCAGTGGGTTGTGTTGGCTTCCTGGTGGAGGGGACTAGTGCCTGTGTTCTGGTGGATGAGGTTGGATCTTGTCTTTCTGGTGGGCACGTCCACGTCTGGTGGTGTGTTTTGGGGTGTCTGTGGCCTTATTATGATTTTAGGCAGCCTCTCTGCTAATGGATGGGGCTGTGTTCCTGTCTTGCTAGTTGTTTGGTATAGGGTGTCCAGCACTGTAGCTTGCTGGTCGTTGAATGAAGCTGGGTCTTGATGTTGAGATGGAGATCTCTGAGAGATTTTCGCCATTTGGTATTATGTGGAGCTGGAAGGTCTCTTGTGGACCAGTGTTCTGAAGTTGGGTCTCCCACCTCAGAGGCACAGCCCTGATGCCTGGCTGGAGCACCAAGAGCCCTTCATCCACACGGCTCAGAATAAAAGGGAGAAAAAAATAGAAAGAAAGAAAAAAAGAGTATAAAATAAAATAAAATAAAACTATTATATTAAAAAATAAGAAAAAAATTGAGAATAAATTTATTAAGAAAAAAATTTTTTTTAATTTTTAAAAATAGATTTATTAATTTTTTATAATAAAAAATAGGAAAAAATTAAGAAAAAATTTATTAAGAAAATTTTTAATTTTTAAAAATAAAAAATATGAAAAAACTTATTAAAATTTTTTTTTAATTTTTAAAACTAGGAAATAAGGAAAAAATTATTAAGAAAACATTTATTAGGAAAAAAAATTTTTTTAAGTAAAGAAAAGAAAAAAAAAAACAAAAAAAAAAACAGACGGACCTAACCCTAGGACTAATGGTGAAAGCAAAGCTATACAGACAAAATCTCACCCAGAAGCATAGACATATACACTCACAAAAAAGGAAAGGGGAAAAATTAATATATCCTGCTCCCAAAGTCCATCTCCTGAATTTGGGATGATTCGTTGTCTATTCAGGTATTCAACAGATGCAGGCACATCAAGTTGTTTGTGGAGCTTTAATCCGCTGCTTCTGAGGCTGCTGGGAGAGATTTCCCTTTCTCTTCTTTGTTCATACAGCTCCTAGGGTTCAGCTTTGGATTTGGACCCGCCTCTGCGTGTAGGTCGCCTGAGGGCATCTGTTCCCCGCCCAGACAGAACGGGGTTAAAGGAGCAGCTGCTTCGGGGGCTCTGGCTCACTCAGGACGGCGGGAGGGAGGGGTACGGATGTGGGGCGAGCCTGCGGCGGGAGAGGCCGGCGTGACGTTGCAGCAGCCTGAGGCGTGCCGTGCGTTCTCCCAGGGAAGTTGTCCCCGGATCACGGGACGCTGGCAGTGGTGGGCTGCACGGGCTCCCGGGAGGGGCGGTGTGGAGAGTGACCTGTGCTCGCACACAGGCTTCTTGGTGGCGGCAGCAGCAGCCTTAGCGTCTCCTGCCCATCTCTGGGGTCCGGCGCTGATAGCCGTGGCTCGCGCCCATCTCTGCAGTTTGTTTCAGCGGCGCTCTGAATCCCCTCTCCTTGCGCGCCGCGAAACAAAGAGGCAAGAAAAAGTCTCTTGCCTCTTCGGCAGCTGCAGACTTTTTCCCGGACTCCCTCCCGGCTAGCTGTGGTGCACTAACCCCTTCAGGCTGTGTTCACGCCGCCACCCCAGTCCTCTCCCTGGCATCCGACCAAAGCCGGAGCCTCAGCTCCCAGCCCCCGCCCACCCCGGCGGGGGAGCAGACAAGCCTCTCGGGCTGGTGAGTGCTGGTCGGCGCCGATCCTCCATGCGGGAATCTCTCTGCTTTGCCCTCTGCACCCCTGTGGCTGCGCTCTCCTCTGTGGCTCCGAAGCTTCCCCCCTCTGCCACCCGCAGTCTCCGCCCGCGAAGGGGCTTCCTAGTGTGTGGACACCTTTCCTCCTTCACAGCTCCCTCCCACTGGTGCAGGTCCCGTCCCTATTCTTTTGTCTCTGTTATTTCTTTTTTCTTTTGCCCTACCAAGTACGTGGGGATTTTCTTGCCTTTTGGGAGGTCTGACGTCTTCTGCCAACGTTCAGTGGGTGTTCTGTAGGAGCAGTTCCACGTGTAGACGTATTTCTACTGTATCTGTGGGAAGGAAGGTGATCTCCACGTCTTAGTCTTCCGCCATCTTGCCTCGTCACCTATAATGTGCTTCTGAGTGATTTTTATTTGTGTTTATCCTTATTGGAGATTATTAACTTATTATATTTGACATTTTATTGTATGCATCAAATTTGGAAAAAATTCCTCCTTTATTTCTTCAAATATTTTTTCTATCCCCTTTAGGGAACTCCAATATCCATATATGAGAGAAATTTATATTTTCTGTATATCACTGAGGCTCTGTTTGTTTAATTATTTGTTTGGTTATTTGTATTCTTTTCTCCTTCTGCTTCAGTTTAGATAAATACTAAAATGCTTGAATAAATGCTCTCAAGTTTAATAAAGTTTGTCTTCAGTATCTAGTCTGCCAATTAATTTCAGCCAATTAATATTTCATTTGAGATATTTTGTGTTCCTATGTCAAGAATTTTGGTAATTTTTTCTATTTTCCATTCCTCTCATAATTATATTCACTTTTTTCCCTTAAATACTTAAATATAGTTATAATAGCTGGCTATTTTAAAATATTTGCCTGATGGTTCTATCATCTCTCTCATTTGTAGATCTATTTCTGTTGACTCATTTTTATCTTAGTTACTGTTCACAGCTTCCTGCTTCTTTGAATATATAATGATTTTTTTCATGGGAAACTAGGCATTTTGTTTGTTACATTGTTGAATGTCTAGATTTCATTTTGTTCCCTTAAAAAGTGTTGAGCTTTTTTCTTACAGGAAGCTATATGACTTATAGATAATTTTGGTCCATGGAATCCTACTTAAGCTTTAAAGGAACAGATCTAGAAGAATCTATTCCAGCTTTTCTTTAACCTTTCTACTAAGATATAAGCCTCTTAAGTCTGCACTGAATTCTCTGATAATTACAGAGGCCTTTTCATTCTTGATGGTCAGAGATCAAATGACTCCTCACATTGTTTGAGCTCTAGGAATTGTTCAGCTTACAAACTCCCGAGTTGTTCTTTCTGCAACTTTTTGAGATTTCTTGCTATGTATGTACAGCCTAGTCCTCGGTAAAGACAAGGAAACACATGTAAGATTTCTGTGTTAGATAGTACCTCACACCTGCCAGAAAGGCTATCATCAAAAAGACAAGAAACAACAAGTGTTGGTGAAGATGAGGAGAAATGGGAACCCTCGTGCACTGTGGTGGGAATGTAAATTGGTACAGCCACTATGAAAAACAGCACAGAGATTCCTCAAAAAATTAAAACTAGAACTACCATATCATCCAGCAGTTCCACTTCTGGATATTAATATGAGGAAAACAAAAACTTTAATTCAAAAAGATACTTGCATTCTAATGTCCATTGCAGCATTATTTACCAATAATAAAGGTTTGGAAACAACCTAAGTGTCCATTAATAGAGGAATGTTTGACAGATGAATGGATAAAGAAGATGTGGTATATATACAATGAAATATTGCTATCTATAAAAAGAGTGAAATCTTTCCATTTGTGACAACATGGATAAATCTAGAGGGTATTATGCTAAGTGAAATAAGTCAGGCAGAGAAAGACAAGTATATTATTTTACTTATTTGTGGAATCTAAAAATCAAAAATGAACAAACAAAACAACACAGAAACAGGCTCATAGATACAGAGAAAAAACTGGTGGTCAACAGAGGAGAGGAGGGTGGGAGATTGAATAAAATAGGTGAAGTGGATTAAGAGGTACAAACTTCTAGTTATAAAATAAATAAGTCATGGGGATGTAATATACAGTTTAAGGAATATAGTCAATAATACTGAAATAATTTTGTATGGTGACGGATGGATACTAGACTTATTCTGGTGACCAATGTATAATGTATATAAATACTAAATCACTATGTTATATACGTGAAACTAATATAATATTATATGTCAAATATACTTCAATAAGCAATAAAAGGGAAAAATTATTAATAACAAGCATGTGTATGCCATATAACATTAGTGCAGGCTTTCTTGTTTTGTTTTGTTAAGAAAGGAAAGAAGTGAATTAAGGTTAAATTGTCCTTGGGAATTCAGGCAGAGAGAATGTGAGTCCAACATGAGATCAACCTTCAGTTCCATCTACAGATCTACAAGAGAGATATATTTACTGATCTCTTACAGTGATAAGAGAACTTAACTGGTCATTGCTATTAACACCTCTCAGCGACTTATTTATTTTCACTTCTAGTTCCTTTGAATAGCATATTAAGACAGAAGCCTCAATCCTTGAATACAGTAACCTCTCACCACAGAAACAATATTTATCTAAACCTTCCTGGCATGCCTAATCTTGTGCATTGTAATAACAACATACATATATTTCCTATGATGTGTCACACAGTGTTCTAAGCACTTTGCTTGCATTAACCCACTTAATCCTCACAACGACCATACGTATGAGGCAGGTTCTGTTATTATCCTCACACATCACAGATGAGTAAACTATTGGTCAAATACCTTGTATCAGGTCACAGAGCTTGTAAATGGCAGAGCTGCCTTTTGAAGCCATATAGGCTAGTTCTAGAACCCACATCCCTCACCACTCAATATGGGAAATGCATGATACTAAATATGCTGGTGGATAGCAAGCTGACAGGAAATAATTACAGTCATAAATGTAAGTGAATCATTCAAAGGGTATTTTGAAATTCATCTGCAGAGTACTATTTAGTAATAAATGGCTATGAGAACCTAATAAAATATATTCTTGCAGGGCAGCCTTGAAAAATGGGATGACTGTTTCTGAGCAAGGGTTTTGGGAAATGATTGAAATGACTCTGCAAAGCAATATGTAGTCATTGGCACATCATCCGAGTATGTGCATTCAGAGATCAGTAACTGAGACACAGAGGCTCCTAGAAGGGGTTTGAGAATTACTTAGGAGGTAAAATTGACAAGACACAGTGACTGATGGTTTATGGACTAAGACAAAATGTGCTGTCAAAGTTAAGCTAAGATTTGTGGCTTGAGCAACTGGGTGATAATCAGAGTACTCACTGAGATTGGAACTCGGCAGGAGTTTCAGGTATAGCAGGAAAAGTAAGTTTGGTTTTGGTGTTTTGATTCTGAGATGCCTGTGAGACATCCAAGTGGAGATGTCCAGCTAAATAAATGTGTCCAAGATTCAGGATATAGATACAGGATAAATAGATCAATCAGATGCTTATCAATATATAGATAATAGTGAAATGAAAATGAATGAACAAATCCCTTGAATCATGAAAAGTGTACTGAATGAGGAAAAAAGAGGTCATAGGACAGAAGCAATATTTGGGAGATGTGAAGATGTGAAGGGTTTTGAAAAAGTGAAAAGAAATAGCCAGAGAGGTGAGAGGAAAATTAGTGAAGGATAATGTACTAGAAATTAAGGGAAGAGAGATTTATTTTGTCAAAAGTTTTTCTCAAACATATTAGCACTTTGTAGAAATATAATGTTGTTACTAACAATTTTCACATGATTTACCAAACCATAAAGCCAAATCTAGATATTATTTAGTGGCCAATACAGAACTCTTTCCTGCCAGATTCTTACCAGGAATCAGTATAAGAGAGATACTATAAAGCATAGCTGCATCCTGGTTTTCAGCCTTTCTTTTGAAGATGTTGATAATAGTGGCATCATTGAAAGCCTGTGGAATTTCTCCAGTTCTCCATTTTTTTTTGAGACGAGTCTATCCATGTCTGGAAGAGACTAAGCACAAAAGAAAACTATTGTTTAGATTACAGGAAGTACTTATTGCTTTTTCTTCAAAATTGTATTTGAAGTTTTTGTTAGTCTTTATAATCATAAAAAGGATCTGTGATAAGTGTACCAGAGTCTGTTCTCACCACTGCCATCACTTATCATTACAAGACGTCAGCAAGGATGACAGTTCTTTAAAGTTCTTTCCCTTCCTCTCGATTCTGAAAGAGAAGTGGCAACTTCTTCAATTATAAGTGTTTAGATTCTTCGTGCACTATCCTAACGGGACTTTATTAATTCCTTAATCAATGTATTTTTTATTTATTCAATAATATTTACCAAGTATATACTGTTTCAAGTACTATGCTAGAGCTAGGGATGCAGATAAACAAAACAGAAATTGTTGTTGAGTGCATGGAGAATGGCAAAACCTGTGACCAGAAGAAGGCTGCCAAGTCACAATGCTTATGTTTCACCAACATTTATAATTGGTACCCTATGAAATATTACACAATTTTTATACATCTTCTAGATTTATAAGGAGTACCCTAGGATAGTACATAACCCTCATAAACACTGTAAAGTCTTGGCAGTGGTGATGGTGCCAAGTCACTAGCTCCCTATATCCCTTTAGCCTTGGTCTTTCCCCTCTGTTTTTGGGGGATAAGCTGAGTTAGATTGCATGAACTGAAATGTTACTCTTTGCATTTCAGTGTACGATGCACAAATCCTCTTCCCTTACTAGGGGAGTGATGGAAATAGAGAGAGACCCTGACAAGTGTCTAAGGACAAGATTGGTTTCCTTGGGTCTAAAACTAAGGTAAAGAATTACTACTCAGGAAAACTGAGGATAACAAAAGCCAAAGAAGCAACCAAGCAAATCACAGACAGCCAGGACACTCCAGGGTATAAATTCTAGGCAAAGCAACTCCAAGTTTCAAATCTGAAATTCAAGCGTGGTAAGATTAGACTGAGAAAAGAGCAAGATGCGTTCAGGATGGAAACAGAAATACAGTTGTGTAAAAATAAGAGAATACTTAGAGCACACCTTTGGGAAGAGCTGATGCATGGTGAATGGAATTAAGGGAATGGCTTAAAGTATCAGGAATCCAGTGGGGAAAATTAAGATGTTGACCATGCATTTATGCTTCTTTATATTAGTGTCTTATTATCAGTAGCTAGTGTTGGCAATATCACCCATTCATTCACTGGCTCTATAGGTATTGATTTGTGCAATGCATAGACATCTATTGATAATTCTGGTTTGTAAATAAAGACATTGTTCTCTGGTGGGGTTGGAGAAGGATCCCTGAATCTGGGTGCATAGGTTGTGCGGTGAACTCTAGGAACAAACATTCAATAGATGTAAATGGTGCTCTCGAGTTGAATGAGGTAGTGGTTTTGATGTTGGTGATGTTTTGTCACACAGCTTCTTGTTGTTGTCAGTCTTACAAAGTCTGCTATTTAACCATTTAAGAGAGAAAAAAATGCTTGCTTCTTTTTATATTTCTGAAATCTATTATTTCAAATCTAATGTGTTTCTTTCTTTAAACAACGACATACACTAATACAAACCATATTTAATGATTTATTTATCAAAAACATGCATTTGGGGGGTAACACTTCTTAAAATTATGTCATTTCACAAAAATGGGAATTTACATGTAACATTTTAATATTGAAAATAAGTTAGACCCTTATAAATTTTGTTTTTACAAATTTTCACAATATTATACCTTTTCACTTGTGATTGGCTTCATTTTATACTGCCCAATGAGATTATTTAATTCTGATATAGTAGATCAATTTTCCCCATACTTTAATTTCTGTTTAATATCCCCCTTTATAATTCAAGTTATATTTAAAAAATTCTTAGATATGAATAAAGATTTTGTCCTCCCTATATTTCAGTAGTTTTTTACAGACACATTTAGGCCTAGATTATCTTCATTGTAAGAATGAAAAATAAGAGAAATAGAAGGGAACATTAAACTTTAACATTATATTAGTGTTTGGAGACAGATAAAGACACCAAGTTGAGCAAAGAAAATGATTATAAAATCAGATTTTAAGAACATGAATTTGAAGACAGCTGCTGCTTTTGTGAGCTTACCTCTGTATACCTACAATAGCATACCAGCCAACTATCATCTCAGAAGTATAACTCTCTTCTATCTACAAATTGTGATTAGCCAGAGAAATGACTTAATCATCTATATTCTAAACACTGCAGATTTCAGTTAGCAAAGTCATAGTTACCTGGAGGGCAACAATGCAGCAACTGATATACCCAGACAAGGGAACCCAAAGGAAAAAAAAAATTTAACATAGATATTATATATGAAATCCCTCCTCCTGAAATTCACATAGGCCCATTCTTCCTCTGCAGTATCTCTAATAATCAGGAACCTCCTGCCCGATGATTCTCTACTTTCAAATAAATAAAAATTCCGTTATTTCAGAAAGGAGTCTTCTTTTCAAATCCCATTCACTTGGGAATATTCTTTTATCCATGATTATGTCTCTGTATTTTTAATCTGTCACTTTTAGTCAAATAGAATGTTTTCCCTGGAATATTAAAAAATAAAAGTAATTTAATTTGTTTTTACAGCCACTTAACTCTTAGTTTGAGAATCATAAAGTTTTTTCCTGAGGTTTATTAGGTGGGTTATATATAGTGTGTATAGTATACCTCCCTTAGAAACCTTAATAAGTATGGAATATAGCAATGGTTTAATATATCTCCATACTTTTATCAAGCCATCTAGCTTGAAACTTTGAGAATGAGTGTGAGATTTCCCCAAAAGAAAAGTAGCATTTAGTTAGGTTAAGTGTCAAGTTGCTAGCTTACACTGTATAAAAGTCAATATGTACCAAGTCATATTAGTGAATTTCATCTGCACTGCTAGGAGGTTGTTGAACTCAATTAGAGAAATGTGCAGAGCTTGATTTGATGTGTGAGGAGGTTAGGAGACCACAATCAATTAAAAAGAACACATGTATATCCTGTTCTGGGGAAACAGTTGTTATAGTATCCCTTGTTCAGTTTCTGCTTTTTTCTCTGACTTTACCTCTGAATATAAGAGAACAAAAGGTTTAATAATTCCCCAGTTACATTTGGAATTATTTTGTCAGCAATACCTAATAGGAAGACACACCATCGTTGTTTTCTTGAATGACGCCTCAAGCAGCTACAATTAAACATGTTGTACTTTTTTTTTCACGTAGCAAAACCATTTGAAAATGGACAATATTTGGACATTTATGGAATTACAAGAGACCAGGCTGGAGAATATGAATGCAGTGCAGAAAATGATGTGTCATTTCCAGATGTGAAAAAAGTGAAAATTGTCGTAAACTGTAAGTCCCATAACCTTTTATCAATATAATTTCAAAGAAAAGATAAAACACCTGAAAAATACTGTCTGAAACATATGTTGCTATTTTTTAAGAGGTGGTCTCTTGATAAACACTGCCTATTGGCAGTGAAAATGTTTACATGTTAGAATATTGATCAAACTGTTTTATGTAACATCAATTGCCCCAAGTAATTCCACAATAATTCAGTTTAATGTTTAGATGGCAGTGTTTCCGGTATCATCCTAGTCCCTGGCATTCTAAACTGTGGTATCCTTATCTCTAAAGCATCCTATACTCATGGTGTTATCTTCATTCTCATGGGTTTCACCTGGAGTGTATTCTGACTAAATTTAAGTGTGGAATTCCCAATCAGATTTGATGGACATGAAGTGTGCTATTCTGTACTTAAAGAGAAAAGCTGTTACTGTGATACTCCTATTATGTGGGTATTTAGTTCTATTTAGTGTGGACAATAATGAGAAAACAAAGAAGTAATTTTCCCATGAACGTCATTAGTAGGAAATTAGAATATTAAGAGATACCTGCAGAACCATCAGTGTCATTATGTTATACCTTTTCTCTAAATATATTTCAAAACAGTGATGAAAGTCATTTTTTCATTAATATCTTATATCTTATGATCTCAACAGCAATGACTGCGATAGTCTTTACTTTTCAAAAACAATCCTTTTTAGTCTTTCTCTCAAAAATTTTCACATTGTTTAACTTATTCAAATAGAATATTTTGGGGATAATAGTATTTTACCAAAAGTGTTTTCAAACTATAGCTTCCAATGTGTTTTCCTCCCATTTATACATCTTTCTATATATGGCCATTGCTAATAATGAGTACATTGTATTGTACCATAGATCAGAAGGAGAATTTTCCAAATATATCCCCCAATGCTAAAACTAAGCAGTTTTTTCATAGTAATGTGAATCTCAGTTTCATGGGTCAAAAAATGACTATCAAAACACTCTAGGCAGTTGAGTGTCTGCCAGGGCAAATCACTGCCACCAACTAACATTTGTCAGTGACTAAGCTATACATTTGGGGTTGACTCTGAGCAAATGTGCATAATGCCAGAAGGAGGCAGTTTCTGGAGCAGAGTTTCTCATATAATATTCTGAGACAAACTTCCGCAGAGCACCCAAGAAGCTTACTAGAAATGGAAATTTTCTGTGCCCCACCAGCCCTACTGAATCAAAATCCTTGAGGTATACGGCCTGGAATTATGCATTTATGATAAGTTCCCATTGAATCTCAGGACTCCTTTTGCAGAGGGTTACTGCTCATCCCTCTGGAACTCTCTGAAATTAGAGTTAATAAGCAAATAAAAATCCCTGATTATTTTATAACTAACCATGCTTATCTGAATATGAGTCTACAGATTTTATTGTTGGAGGGTTGGGAAAAGAGGTGAGAAATAGGAGTACAAGGGAAGTAATATTTTTAGCAGTGAGCACTAAGAAAAGAAAAGGTAGAGTCAATCTGTCAAACAAGCAAGACACCCAGCCTGGCTATGCAGCCTACTTTCAAGCCCCCAGAAACAACATATCTCTAAACTCATGTCTCCAATGGGGATACAACTGAACACAAGCTGCCATATGGATTTTCATGGGCCTATCCTCCATGTATAATCCACACTTTTTTTTGCATTCACACTTTCTTTTCTATCCTTTTTATCTCTCTGACTTTAGTTCATTGTCACTTATTATGTAATCTGATTCTCTTTTTTTTCCTGGACAAGTGGGTACTTTAGACTGATAAAGGTCAAGTAAAGATGCAGAAATTTGGAGAGAAATTGAATTGAAAGAAAGACACACCAACCAATGAGTCGTCATCTAAAGGATTTGTGTGGAGAAAAGAATCCATATATAAAGCAGAAGGACAGAAATTAAGGAAACAGATGTCAAGAACTATGAAGGATCTGCCACAATTTCATGGTTGCTGGCAGAAGACAGAGACAAGGGGCAGTTTATTACTCATAGCGATAGCAGTAGCCAGAGTATTGTCTTACATCCGTTCCCCAAGCCCTAATTACTACAGGGTGATATGATGAGGGCTAGGCGACGCCTATACACACAGTGGGTTTGTGTCATAGCTGAGGCTCCCTGAGCTTAGAAACTCGAATTTTTTTTGTATAATGGCAGCAAGCAAACCTGCCCTTTGCCACAGAGGGAGAAATTATCTTTATTATACTGGACTGTAAACAAACCTGCCCTTTGCTCCACGGAGAGAACTACCTCTTCTATCTTCCAAGACTGTTCTCTATACAAACTTCCTTGAAAAGATTGTCAGGAACAAAATCTCTCAGTGCCTCTGCTCACAAGATGTGCAGAAACACAAGAGGCCCATGGAGAATTGTCTTCCAACACAAAATGGAAGCAGGAAAGTTTGAAGCAGAGCCTAGAAACATTCCATCAGTTGAAAAGGGTGCTTCAGTGTCTTTTGCAAGGTTTTAGACACCTAAAAATCGGTAGAAAAGAAAACGTCGTTAACCAACTTTAACTTAAGAAGGAAAACCGGAAGGAAAAAGGGGAAAGTAAAAAAAAAAAAAGAAGGTTAAGGACGTGTTTATATAGTCATGATGCAGACTATGTTTTTTAAGAACTAATTTCAGTTAAAGTACAGTCATAAGTGGAAATATTGGTGCCAACACAGTATTAAAAATATTAAGAAAATGGACTCAACAGGATTTTTTAAATGGTTTTAAACATTCAATGTTGTTTTCTGCTGCTTCTCAAATTATACCTTTGATAGCTCACATTTTCTTAAATGTGCCATGAAGAATTGTATTGAATACTGATTGATCAATTGAATTTACATCTCTTGAATCAATATTTTATGTAAGTTTGTTCAGACTTCTGGTCAAGACCTAAAATTTGCCTTAGTTTGGAATAATTTTATCACACGTATACCAGTGATAGCTAAGTAGCGTAGGTGTGTGAGTGTAAGTGTGTATGTTCCTGGTTATGAGGAAATTTGGAAAGTATTAATTTTGTGAATTTACCCCTTTAGAAGCACTAGCCATAGATTTTACTGATTTCCCAAAGGAAATTAGCCAAAACCTACTGAACAAACTTTAGTTTGTCAAAGCCCAAAATTGAGCACAGAGCTCTATAACAAACACGGACAAGAAATATATTACATACTTACATATATATTACACATTTTTACATATGTATGTATATATATACTTACATATATATTACATATGTAAGTATGTATATATATTTCTTAACAAATTGAAAAACAAACTAAAAAATGAAAAGGAATCATGACAGTTATCATAAACAGACCTTGAGAAATTAATACACATACACACACATAACACGAGAGAAAAAAATTTGAACCAGTTGGTTAGCTAAGCCAGAGGGAGCTAGTGGATTAGAGTTGGATAGATTCTCTGTCTTATTTGCATTTGTATTCCATCCCTGGAAGCAGCCTAGAAGACATTAGTCCCATAATTTTTATTGTTAATTAAAAAGTGGAAAAATGAATGTCCAGAAAGCCCATGGGTTCAATTAAACTGGGAAAAACAGGAAAAGAGAGACCAGGGTCTAAAAAATCAGTAAAGTTGATTCATGGAAGCCAAATCTAGAATCTGGAAAATGTAGATGGTATCATAGACTAATCAAATAACAAAGATCTCTATAGGGAAGCAGAATCCCAGATTTAGAAATCAGGAAAGCCTGCAAGACCTCACGCTTCAAGATGAATGTTGCTGGTAAAAGGGGCAGGATTCTCTGATCTTGTGACAGGTTGTTTTTTCTCCACTCTATTTATATGTACTTTTCCAGTTAAGAGTAACTCTTTTAGAAATGCAGGCCTTATAGTCAGGTGTAACTTATTTGAACTCTTGTTCTATAATTTACTGGACTTTGAGACCTTGGGAAACCACTTTACCTCTCTGAGTCTCAATTTCCAATTGTGTAAATTTGGGGCAATAATAGATAATTTTCAGGGTTTGGGTAAGGATTAAATAAGATGATATACATATAGCACCTATCACAGTGACTAGCCCACTGTTGGCAATTGAAAAAATATACATCTCTCTCTGCACATATTTACTCTAGAATGTAAGCTCTATGTCTTAAGGGGTTTTCCTTTCCTTTGTACAATGATGTGTTCCCGTCACATAGAGCAGCACCAGGTTTATAGGAGGCACTCAAAAAATAGTTGTCAGATGAATTATTTAAAAGATTAGCATTCACCAAGTGCATTACTCTACTAGGCAAAACAGGAAAGAGGTAATTAGGTTTGTTCCACAATTATATATTTTTTTCTCCCAGAACAATAAGTAAATGGTATGTTGACTAACTGATTTCCGATACCATTTTTTTAACCAAAATTTTCAGGTGGATTCAATAAAGATAACCTGCCATTTATATAGTGCTTTCACCCAGAAGGAGGAAGCATTAATTCCATTTTTTTTTACAGATAAGAAAATTGAAGTTCGATGAGATTAAAATATTTCATAACGTCCCTGATTTTCAAGGGCGAAAAGACATGAATAAAGGAAAGTATTAATTAACCAGAAAAAAATATAGAGTCAACTAGATTAAGGTAAAAAGAGGTCTAGATATTATTTCAGTTTTCGCTCATGTCAGTAAGATCATTCATTGTATTTGGTATCAGAAATTATTTTGCACACACAATTTCCAGTAAAATAGATTGAGTACTTCTTCCTATGGTCAAACAGTAAAGATATTTTTGAGTGCACTGTGAACTAAGATTTTATCCAGTAAATCACAGGCACATATTTGTACATTATTTTGCATCTGATACATATTCATTTATGCAAATGTACACTTTATCTTCCAATGTAACTAGCTCCAAACATGTGGAATAGAATGTACCAATTAGTATAACTTATTACAATTGTATCAAAGCCTGAAATGAGGGGCCACCAGGGAGAGGTAAGAGGAGGAAGAAGATTCTAGGGAAGGGACCAGTTTTCTTAGGCTATTCATAAAGTTTTCTCCAACACGTTGGGCAAGTTAGGCAGACACATCAGACTTAAGACTAGAAGAAATTGCAGATGACAAGTAGATATCACCTTAAATAAAGAGAAAAGCTCAGCATTCGGAGTTGGAATTGGACAAAGATACTACCATAGGACCAGAAGAAAAATGAGAGTTATTTGAATTCACAGTTATCACCTACGCTTTCATTTCTGGTTCCATTTTGTGCCCCTACCTTTACTTTCCGTTCTCCTCATCTTTTTATACTGCTTATAATATAAGCTACTCTCCTGTTTTTAAATTTCTTGATAAGCTAATTAACACTTACCTGGAACAACTCAGGACATTAAAAACCACATATTGTTTTTCTTCTAAATGAAGTACTAGTTCACATGTAATAATGAAGATTTACTTCAGTAAATCTACATTTATATATGTATTTATTTACCTATTTACTTATTGCTTACTATGATACTATCGAGGTCTTAGGGCCAGAGATACCAGTCTTCAAGGAGTTCAACATCTAAGAGAAGAGAAAGACAAAAGAGGAAAACATAGGCAGAACACTCTATGACATAAATCACAGCAAGATCCTTTTAGACCCACCTCCTAGAGTAATGGAAATAAAAACAAAAATAAACAAATGGGACTTAATGAAACTTAGAAGCTTTTGCACAGCTAAGGAAACCATAAACAAGACGAAAAGACAACCCTCAGAATGGGAGAAAATATTTGCAAATGAATCAACGGACAAAGGATTAATCTCCAAAATATATAAACAGCTCATGCAGCTCAATATTAAAGAAACAAACAACCCAATCCAAAAATGAGCAGAAGATCTAAATAGACATTTCTCCAAAGAAGACATACAGATGGCCAAGAAGCACATGAAAATCTGCTCAACATCACTAATTATTAGAGAAATGCAAATCAAAACTACAATGAGGTATCACCTCATACCAGTTAGAATGGACATCATCAGAAAATCTACAAACAACAAATGTTGGAGAGGGTGTGGAGAACCCTCTTGCACTGTTGGTGGGAATGTAAATTGATACAGCCACTATGGAGAACAGTATGGAAGTTCCTTAAAAAACTAAAAATAGAATTACCATATGATCCAGCAATCCCACTACTGGGCATATACCCAGAGAAAACCATAATTCAAAAAGACACATGCACTCCAATGTTCATTACAGCACTGTTTACAATTGCCAAGTCATGGAAGCAACCTAAATGCCCATCGACAGACGAATAAAGAAGTGGTACATGTATGCAATGGAATATCACTCAGCCATAAAAAGGAACAAAATTGAGTCATTTGTTGAGACGTGGATGGATCTAGAGACTGTCATACAGAGTGAAGTAAGTCAGAAAGAGAAAAACAAATATCGTATATTAACACATGTATGTGGAACCTAGAAAAATGGTACAGATGAACCGGTTTACAGGGCAGAAGTTGAGACACAGATGTAGAGAACAAATATATGGACACCAAGGGGGGAAAGCCGTGGGGGGATGGGGATGGTGGTGTGCTGAATTGGGTGATTGGGATTGACATGTATACACTGATGTGTATAAAATTGATGACTAATAAGAACCTGCTGCATAAAAAAATAGATAAAATTCAAAAATAAAAAAAAAAAAAACCATGAAGTTGTAGTAAAGTGTGGCAAGTACTTTGATAAACCAATCATAAGGTGCTATGCAAGGCTATTATAAAGACACCTTGGGGTATCAGTGAAAGCTTCCAAGAGGCCTTGGCCCTGATGGTGTCTGAAGGATAAAGTTGAATTTGATAGATACTAAAAAGAAAAAAAAGGAAATAAAGGAGTGAGGCCTCCGTGGCAATAGCAGCAGCATTTGCTTAACCCCATAGGAATTAGGGGACAAGGCACTGCTGGATCTGTCAGGCTGCGGTGAGCTGGAGGAGACCAAAAAGGGAAACAGAAAGGAGGATGGGTAGTGTAGAGGAAGGCAGGGCCAGATTCAATGGGAGTTCATGAATTTTCATAGGCAGACATAGATCCAGTGCTTCACAATCAAAGAAGAATAACTTTGAGATGATAAAACTATTCAGAGACACATCTGAATATTAAAGAAATGTATTTAAATATTTTTCTTTCCTACATCCATGGATTGTACTTGGAAGTTTTCTGTTTTGTCATAGCAAGGGCAAAGGAAAAAATTAAAATGGCACTATTGAAAACAACTACAGCTAAAAGAGACATGAGGAACTAAGAAATTTGAAGGAAAATCCTTATGGATATTGAGCACTGAATATTAGAAACGTATGGATAATCACCCAGAAAACATTTTTAAATAAAACATTTCTACTCAATAGAACGACATAAATATCTACAAATTAAAACTTTTCTTTTCACCTTAAGACTTTCATGGTATAAAAAGTTCAGATTTAATTCTATGGTTTATATAATTCCTTAGTTGAAGCAAAACTATGTTATTAAACATGCAGTTAAGGAATACATGATTTCTTCTATTGAGGGAAACATAATTGGTCCTTTGTTTTAAATCTAAGACTTACACTTCAGTTAATGACTAGGGTGCCAAGGCTATTTTTACTTAATGAGTCTGTTACCCAATTTAACTTAAATGTATTCTCTCATACTTTTATCGAGGTTTTGAGAGGAGTTTTAGTGTTAAGGGTCTATGAGTGATCTTTGACCCTTTTGTTCATAGGAAGTCAAAATGTATCTGCAGTAACCAAATGTGCATATTTTTATTATTCCTATTTTTTTCTAAAAGTAAAAGATAAAACAATTTTCTTGCTTTAGTACATGAGCAAGACTTTTTGCTAGATGACAGTCTGTGTTTGTTTTGTTTGTCTTGTTCTTCCTAGATTGGCATTTATTTCTTCAAAAAAAAAAGATATATGTCAAGTAATAGATATAATAGAGATTGACCATCAATTAGCAGTAAGAAAGCAATTTCTAACAGAGTGAAAATGCTTTAGGTTGAAAATAATTCCACGCCAAACTGAAGAAAAGTGGTAAAGTCAGGAAAGAAATAACAAATATATTTGTCACACACTTTTGTGTGTGCTTTTGCTTCTGTGATGGTGTTCTCATCTAGATCCATGCTCTAGTAAGCTGCCCAAGGGTCAAACTCTGAATACTTCAAGGTGCCTCCTTCTGAATATATTCTTCAAACTGATCCTGGAAGTTGAAACAAACATACAGCTTATAAACCCGTATTTATTTAAGTCCAACTTTATTAGCAAATTTCCTTAGTGAGCATGTATATCAAGCAAGATAATTTATGGAATTGAATTCTTTTTAATGGAACACTTGAGAGCAACACAGAATTAATCTTCTTGGGTCTTTTCCATATCATCATGATTGAACTTCACAAGAATTGTCAAGTATTCTCATGTCTGCTCTTGCACATATGTGTGTGTTTTGTGTAAGTGTATGTGTGTGTTTGAAGGGAGTGAAGATTAGGGGAAATATATGGTAGAAATAGTATAAACAAAGGCAATATGTAGAAGAGTTAGAGTAGGTAAATTTGGAAAAAGGGGCCAAACTGTTGGGAAACTTCCTTTGTACTTTAGAGCTTGCTTCTCCCATCTTCCCTTTTTCCTTCCTTCATTTTTGTATGCATTTCCTCTTTCTTTCTCACCATCAGTAGCCCATTGCTACATTTTTCTCATTATCTTTTTCTCTGTTTGTTTCTTCCCTTTCCTTTCCTCTTATTTCTACCCAAATGTATAAAAATACTAAACCAAAATTAAAAAAAACATTTATATAATGGGAATTAGCAATGAATTTTCTTGCCATCTTGGAAATATTTAAAATATACAGATTCCTGAATAACCACTCCCCAAATATACTGAATTATTCAGTCTTTATTATCTTTACTTATAAGTAAATGAATAAATATTTGAAAATTTACTAGGTGATTATAGTAAACATGTATGTTTAGAGATTACAGCATAATGAGTGTAAGACAGAAAGGCTGAAGATCTGAATTCTATTTTTAATTCAGTTACTGAACCTATTATACAACATTGGACAAAGAAGTTAAACTTCTTAGTATTAATTGCCTCATTTGTAAAATGAGGTAATCATGTCTATGGTATTCCCTCATTCTGAGATTCTGATGTGTTTCTCTGATACAACTATCTAAGTTTTTTAGGGACAGTGTGGATTCAACTGCAGGCAGACAGGAAGCAAAGGTTTAAAGCAACTGTTTGGCTTTAGTGTCAAATGATTCTAAATAATCTTATTCTTTTGGTTTGTGAATTCTTTGAGAAGTTACTAAGGATGATAATTTTGTTCTCTCATGCACTGTTGGCAAATTTGGGCAAACTATTTTTTTTAACTTTAAAATTGTAATTTCATGGAAAGAGTAGGTACAACAATGGAGAAATAAATTTCAGAGAATTTCAAAGTAAGGTTGCTGTTTACGCAGTGGAATGTGACAGAGGGTAACAAAAACAGGAGTTGAAATCAGACAAACATGATTTCTAATCCCAGCTCAGTCACTTGTTAACTATGGAGTACTGGGAAAATTAGTTAACCTCTCACAGGCTCAGTTTTCTTACATTAAAAAAAAAAAAAAAAAAAAAAAACTGGAGATAATTATACCTACCTTGAAGATTTCTTCTGAGAATTGTGTCATAATATATGTAAAACAACAGAGCGACTAGCACAGAGCAAATAACCTACATTGTTGAGTAATAGTATTGATATATAGCACGCATCACATTGCCCTTTTTGTTTACATGTCAACCTTCCTTTGTGGCCTGTGAGCTCTCTGAAGAAGGGGACAACTCTTATGCACTTTTGTGCTTGAGGCAGTATGCACATAGTTATGAGGACAGACTCTGCAGCTGGTCACCTAGGCTTTGAATTCTAGCTCTGCCACTTAGTACTATGCAAGCTTGCTCAAATTATTAAGCTTTGTGTGTGTCAGTTTCTTCAACTATTAAGTGGGGACTGAGCATTTAACTATAAGTTAAGGCATAAAAAGGTTTAGTGCATATTAGTATTATATTTTTTCTTTTTTTGGCTGTGTTGGGTCTTCGTTGCTGTGTGCAGGCTTTTCTCTGGTTGCGGCAAGCGGGGGCTACTCTTCGTTGCGGTGTGCAGGCTTCTCATTGCGGCGGCTGTTTTAGAGCACAGGCCCTAGGCGTGCGGGCTTCAGTAGTTGTAGCTCGCGGGCTCTAGAGAGCAGGTTCAGTAGTTGTGGCGCACGGGCTTAGCTGCTCCGTGGCATGTGGGATCTTCCCGGACCAGGGCTCGAACCCTTGTCCCCTGCATTGGCAGGCAGTTTCTTAACCACTACGCGACCAGGGAAGCCCAGTACATATTATTTTAATTTCAGCACCTAACATATTGCCTGGTGATACATGTCTGTAGGTTGAATAAATAAATAAATATAATATAAGCACACATGGAATTTGAAAATTGATAGTATTGTAAGATAACCCAAGTTCCTTCGTGTTATGGATGTATGCTTAGATAGCTTTTGAAATCAGATCACAGAGTTCACAGAAACACTCAAAATGGAATCCTGAAATCCTGATTCTAGGTCTGAGGCTATTTTATTATACCAGCCTGCCTCCATGTAAATCAAAATAAGATTTAATTATTTTCAGTAAACTCTGTAAACTTCAGAGTCTTTGAGAAAGATAGCCTAGTCTGAAGGGTAAGGAGACAGGATCACTGTGGGTAATGAGGAAAAGGTTTGAATAACGAGAATATACACAGGTGCTGCCTGTCAGAATGGCTGTCACTGAAATAAAGTGAAGAACCGAGAGAATTAGGATTCCAGTGAATAGGTAAAACAATCGCAATAAATAATCCTTGGGAATGATGCTGCACTCAAAACAGGTTTGTTCATACATTGTCTGAAATAAGAGATTTTGTTTAGTAGTGAATGTAATGAAGTCTCAGCAACCTACCTGCTTGCTCTACACAGTAAAGGTAACAGCAACGTAACCCCCCCCCCCCCAAAATAAAAACAACTCCCCCCCAAAAAATGCCCACTGTGCTGGGGGCATTAAACAGTTACAGTTTTCATAGGTAAAATGAAAGATGATAAAGTTCTATTTAGAACACTCTCTGTATATTCCAGGCTTAAGATTCACTACTCTGCTCTTATTGCCATGAGGTCATACTTCATTCAGTTTATCAAAAACTTAAAAGTAGTTTGGTGGTAATTTGTATCTTATGCCCACTCCCCAGTTGTTTCAGAGTTAGAGTTAGGGGTTTGGATAATATTTCTAGGTTTTTAAATAATATAGTGAGACATATTAGCTTAATTCATACTAATTTTTTTCTTCTATAAATCATACTTTGACCTAGTCCAAACATATCAGCATTCTGTAGCCTAGAACAGATGTTGAGAGTGTTTCCACATTTGCTTCAACCAACTAGTGTACATTGACATGTCAGGATGGAGGAGGTGAATCAGCAATTAGCTGAAGTTCGCAAATGCTACATTTGTTAACGCTGTTTCACATTTGTGAGCATATTGGTTTTGCAAATCGTTCTATTTTTCTCTGTGAGTGTTGAAAGGACTTTGAAGCTCAGTGCAATTCACATGCAGATGTAGTCTTTGCTAAAGCGTCGCATGAGCTGTTCTGCACAACCCAACAGGAAAGAGATGAATCTGATAATCTATGGATTTTTAGGAGTCAAATTGCATAACTCTAAGAATCTAGTGTCCTGATAGAATTTTCTAGATAATCCAATGTGGTAGAAATTTCAAGTTGTTTATCAAAACCTATTTTTATCTACTTCTAGAACACCTACCCCACTCTCAGCCCCCACCTCTCCCCACTTGGACTACAGTGACTAACCTGTTTAAGGGTTACTTTTGGCCCTGTGACTGAGTTCCAGTGAATGAAATGTGAGCAGAAATGACATGGGCCACTTCCAGGCGTGGCCTATAAAGTTTCCCATGCTCAGTTCCATGCTTGTTACTCTTCCTGGCTAGTTGGAATAGTAACCCCCCACGGTGATCTGGAAAGCTACAGGTTGAAGAAAACAAAGCTATCATTATCTTGAGCCACTGAGTGATTTTATGCCGAAGAATACCCCTACCTCATTACCTCACTTCACTCCTAACCTTTCATTGATCTGAAACATTATGAACTATTAGGTGAATGAGAAATAACCTTCCTTTTCATCGACTCATTGCATGTTTGGGTCTATTTGTTACCATAGCTGAGCCTCTTCTGACTAGTATAATCAAAGTTATGGGCTCAAGTCTTCTGTATAGATTAGACTTTCTTGCCTCATATCTGTCTTTAAAAATCTAGCCAGAAGCAATGATTAAAAGATTCCTGAGAAGAGTAAGGAGATAATGGATCTCTTCTTCCTCCAAGATGAAGCATAGCCTACTGAATTTATATTTGCAAATTTTGTGAGTCATGGTAAAAAAAAAAAAAAAAAAAAAAAATCTATGAATATAATGCCTTTGAGGCTTCATATGATTTTACTAAAAAAATACAACTGGATTCAAAATAGCGTCTGGCCATCAACCTCTGATATGAACTTTCCTGACAAAATGTGACTTGGAGACATAGAAAATGGAACAACAGCTGGAAAACCTCCAAAACTTAATACTAACCCAAAGCCAGTGTTCAGAAGGCATTTCTACAAAGTAAAAAACTCATGGAGTTAGAACACAAAAAAACAAACAAAAAACCAATGCTATACCTCGCTTAGCCTCATGGAAGAAACAGCCCAGCCTTCCTGAAAGAAAACAGAGAACTTAATTTTTCTCCCTGAGCTTCTGCTTCCTGGCTTAGAAACTTCCAGACTTGTGCCAAAGACAAAACTGGACAGCCTCCTCTCTGTATATGGTTGCAGTTATGAAGGCAGTCAGAATATTATTCCCTTGCTCTCACCCAACCTTTATCCACTGGCCCATTGCATTTTATGGGGTATGTTTTCAGAATTTAAAACTTTGTATGTAGGAAGAGAAAGAAGAGAAGAGTACTAAAACCAGACCATGTTGGGGATTGTAGCTTTCCATTGGTTCCGAGTATTATAATATCAGGAACAAGAGGTAGGAGAGGAACTCAAGTTGATACTGTAAATTGTATTTGATTCATCCTGCTAGACACAGGACAGGGGAGAATAGCTGTGACCATGGTCATGCTCTACACTTTGGCTTAAAAAATGCATCCAACCAGGGAGACAGTGAATAGGGTATTTACAAACTACATACCTGTGTGCTGGGAAGCATCAGTTCAAATCAGAACTCCACACAGTAAGAAATGCGGTGTGGCGGGGAACTTAAGTAAATACACAAATATGCATTGGAATAAGAAAAAAAAGAGTACACTTTAAAAAACTTGAAGATGAGTATGTTATTTAAATGATTGGCTATAGCAAAAGGGAGAAAATGTTCAAAAACTTATTAAACATACTTTATATGAAACAAGAAGGCATTTCCTCCACAAAAATGATATCACAAAGCATAGGAAATAGGCTGAGATGAAAGGAGAAGGAAAAAACCAATAAGGTGCACTATAAAAATGACCAATTGTGATGCAGAGAAAGCTGGTGACCTGTTATTTCCTACCATCAACTATACTAGATGTGCAGAAAAACCCCTCCCAGTATTGAACATCTGAAATTGCTAGAAACTATATAGAACATGAAAATATGTCTTTTTCAGCATGGCAAAGCTTGTGTCAATATAAGAAACACAAATTGGAAGCCTGAAAGTATCACAAAATGCTATTCCATCAGGCAAGGAGGCCTGACCAGCTGCTCCCTGGAGGTGTGGAATCTGGTTTTAACTTGCCAATCTTAAGAGACTTGACACAAAAGCTGGGTCTTTTTTGGCACAGAAACTCATAACGATGCCCCCCGCCCTTCCATAAATGTGAGGCAATGAAAGGGTAACACACTCAGGGGTGAAACAGAACACAAACAAACAGAAAAGCTCACTGTGCTATGCCTGTGCCCATCTTGATACAGGGTATGGGGCAAGGGACAGGAGTTATAGGAAAGAAAATTATTCTCCGAGAATTCCCAATCAAAGGTTCATTCATCTATTGATAGATTTGGGACTGGATTCACATTCCCTGTAAAGTCTAAGACATGCTAAGTAGAAATTTTATTTTAAAGTGGTTCTAGGGTGACTGACCCCTTAGGTGTCTGACAGAAGAGAAACTAATGCCCTCTGTAGAACACATTTTAAACACAGACCTCAAAAATTTTCCATAAGGAGTGTTTAAGTAAAATGAGTTCTCAATCAAAAATACAGTGCACAAATGAGAAAGCAAGCCACCAGCAGAGAAACAAACTATAAGACATAAGTAATACAAATATTAGAAATACCCCAAATAGAATATGAACAAAATATTAATATGTTTCAAAGAAATAAAAAGAGAATTAAAGTATGATAAAAGAATGTGATGCTACCCAAATTGAACAGTTAAAAAAAATAATCTCTTAGCAAACTAGAAATATATTTAGCTAACAAAAGACATCAATAAAAAGCTACAGCAGGGCTTCCCTGGTGGCGCAGTGGTTGAGAGTCTGCCTGCTAATGCAGGGGACACGGGTTCGAGCCCTGGTCTGGGAAGATCCCACATGCCGCGGAGCAACTAGGCCCGTGAGCCACAACTACTGAGCCTGTGCTCCGCAACGAGAGGCCGTGATAGTGAGAGGCCCACGCACCGCGATGAAGAGTGGCCCCCGCTTGCTGCAACTAGAGAAAGCCCTCGCACAGAAACGAAGACCCAACACACCCAAAAATAAAATAAATAAATTATTAAAAAAAAAAAAAAAGCTACAGCAAGTATCATACACATGGAAGAAATGTAAATAAATTCCCTTTAAAAAGAGCTAAGACAAGGATACCTCCTTTCATTACTTTTCCTAGCCAAGCCAGGACAACAAGATCAAGAAAAAATTGGAGGTAAAATTATTTGAAAAAAAGAACTAAAACTGCCATTATTCCAAGATGATGTGATTGTCTATGTACAAAACCCAGAAGAATTTACAGATAAATAGAATAAATAAGAGTTTGTCATGATTAATAGATATAAAAATCAATATACCAAATTAAATTGTATTACTATAAATCAACAAAAAAAAGCAAGTCCAGTTAAGAAAAATAATGTTTAGAATATCAACAAAATATAAATGTGTTGAGGATATAAATATATATACACAAACACATATACGGATATATATATATACAATGTATTATTTAAATACATTAACGAAGACCTAATTAAATGGAGAGGTATAGCATACCCAGGGATATTTAGAGATGTTGTCACTCTCAAAACAAAATACAGACTCATTAGAATTCAAATAAAAAATTAAACTTGTTGTTTTCATGAAATTTGACAAGCTATTTATAAAATTTATATTGATAGTATAAGAAACATCTAAGGAAAAAAAAATCAGGTGGGCAATATACCCTACCAGGTGTTAAAATGTATTATAACTATATGATAAGTTTAAAGTGAGATATTAATGCCACAATAGACAAATATATAACTATGGCAGAACAGGGAGCCCCCAAACAGATCCATGAATATATAGGATTCTGATATATCAAAGAGAAGATATTGTAGGGAAAAAATAAACCATTAATAAATGGTTTGGGAACAATTAGTTTTCATAAGTAAAAAAACAAAAGGAAATTAAACTCTACCTCACAACATAAAATCAATTCCAGATAAATTGAGGATGTAATTGTGAAAGGTAAATCATGAAAAACCTCTAAAAGACAACATAAGAGACTAGTTTTCTGACCCTTGGTAGGGACAGTGTCCTTAAACTAAATAGGAAAAGGAAAACTATAAAGACAATGACATATATTATATCACATTAAAATTAACACTTTTTTTATGAAAGACAGCAAGAAGAAAAGTCACAAACTGAGGAAGGTTTTGAAATACATAAAGCCAACAAAGATTAAATATACAGAAAATATAAAGAACATCTATTAAAAAAGAACCAAGAAATCTCATAATATGAAAAGACACATGATAGGCATTTCACAGCAGAAGGAAGTCTAGTGGATCATAAAGATATAAAAAGATGTCCAAGCTCATTTTTTTAAAAATGGAAATAATACAAATTAAAATCATAATCAATTTATCATTTCACATAAACATATTAGCAACAATGTAAATCTTAAAATATCATGTTTTGTGACAGTGTAGTGCTAAAAGAAATCTCAGGTATTCTTGAGGAAAATGTAAATTGAAATAATAACTTTGGGAAGCAATTTTATATCACCTGGTAATGTTGAGCATGTGCATACCCTGCAGCCTGGCAGTTTCTCTCTGAGATATGTTCCCTGCATATGTGTACATATGAACCAGAAAATATGTACAAGAATGTTTGTAGAGGATTCTTTATAGTAGCAACAAAACTAAAAACAACCCAAATGTTCATCAACACTAAATAGGGTATATAATAAACATCTATACAGAAGTAAAAATAAATATATTGTATCTACAGGAATCAGTCTCAATGTATCTCAAAAATTTAATATTAAGTTAAAAAATAAGCAGAAAATACATGTAACATGAGATTGTTGATATAAAGTTCAAAAATAATCTAAACAATATATTGTTTAGGAATGGCTGCATCAGTAGTAAACTAAAAAAGAATGTTTTCTGGAATACAGATGAAAATGACAAAGAAATGAAAACTATGAAAGGGAAAATGAATGATTTGGAGGACTGAATTTCTATTTAAGTTAACAATTATATGTGTTTCTAAGAAGAAACAAGAACATCTAAAGAAGCAATAGTCAAAGAAATAATTGAAGAAAAGTTTTAAGAATTGAAAGAAGCACTGAGAATGCATATCTATATAGCCCACAAACTTAGATATATCCTGTTAAAAGTCTTTTTCAATCATATGAAATATAAAATAATTTGGTCTTAAAAAATTCATTCCTACAGAGAAGTTAAAAAAATTTTTTAAACTCTCCTCAAATTTCTCCTCTACAGTACTAAATAACAACTGGTAATAAAACAATGCTTATAGAATTTGGGGGGATGTATGTTGTGATGTAAGAACCAATCATTAATGTCTGATAACAACAGGAAGGGATTATTGCTATGCAAGATCTCAGCAAATATGCCCCCCACAGGCCTGTCTAGCTTACAGTTGCCAGATTAACATTAATAGTTTAAATAATAGAAAAACAATAGAATCAAAGTACTGACAATAGTCTTTGAAACTAGCTAAATTCAGATGTAATTCCAAACAATTGGTATAAACAAGATTTCATAAATTCCTTCAAAAACGTTTTGCATTTAAATCTATATAATGTAAATAAATTGAATGCAAAAGGTCAGGGTATGAAAGCTCAGATTATACTCTTTAAATGACATGCATTGACAGAGACATTGAGGTGAATGGAAGAATGGAGAGCAGAATGATTGGGGCGGCAGGAGGACACACAGAGAGCATGCTAAATGTTATCTTTCATATATCAAAGAAAATAAAATAATTTAATTACTGAATTTTGATAATCCAAGAAACATAAGTAATATTGTTAAAGGAGAAAAGTAAACCCCAATAAAAATATATGCAGGAAGTATGAATGCAAATCTCTTCCACATATAGTAAAATGAGAAGGGAAAGCCATGAAGCATGAACACTTGAACTCACACACAAAAAAGAGAAAACCAATTGAGAACATCAGTTAAAATAACTAATATGACTAATGGTGCTCTTAAAAGGAAAATAATAGTCGGTTTGTATTTTAAAACACTATTGTTTATTATGTGCTAATATATTGGGTTGGCCAAAAGCTTCGTTCATTTTTTTCCGTAAGCTGGCTTCAGTAGCACTTAGTTGTCTTTAACTTCATTTGAAACAATTTTGTTAGATTGTATGTGACAGCCATCATATCAGCATGCATATAAAAAAAGACTTATCAAAATTGGTGAATTTTTATGTAGCCATTTTAATATTAAAGATGGAAGAAAAAAAGCAACATTCTTGGCATATTATGCTTTATTATTTCAAGAAAGGTAAACACACAACCGAAATGCAAAAAAAGATTTGTGCAGTGTATGGAGAAGGTGCTGTGACTGATCAAACGTGTCAAAAGTGGTTTGTGAACTTTCGTGATGGAGATTTCTTGCTGGACAATTCTCCATGGTCGGGTAGACCAGTTGAAGTTGATAGCGATCATATCGAGACATTAATTGAGAACAATCAATGTTATACTACACAGGAGATAGCTGACATACTCAAAATATCCAAATCAAGTGTTGAAAATCATTTGCACCAGCTTGGTTATGTTAATCACTTTGATGTTTGGGTTCCATGTAAGTTAAGCGAAAAAAAAAACTTCTTGACCGCATTTCTGCACGCGATTCTCTACTTAAACGTAACATTTTTAAAACAAATTGTGATGGGCAATGAAAAGTGGACACTGTACAATAATATGGAACGGAAGAGATCATGGGGCAAGTGAAATGAAACACCACCAACCACACCAAAGGCCAGTCTTCATCCAAAGAAGGTGATGTGTATTTGGTGGGATTGGAAGGGAATCTTCTATTATGAACTCCTTCCGGAAAACCAAATGATTAATTCCGACAAGTACTGCTCCCAGTTAGACCAACTGAAAGCAGCACTCAACAGACAGCACCCAGAATTAGTCAACAGAAAACGCATAATCTTCCATCAGGATAACACAAGACCGCATATTTCTTTGGTGACCAGGCAAAAACTGTTACAGCTTGGCTGGGAAGTTCTGATTCATCCTCTGTATTCACCAGACGTTGCACCTTCGGATTTCCATTTATTTCCGTCTTTACAAAATTCTCTTAATGGAAAAATTTTCAATTCCCTGGAAGACTGTAAAAGGCACCTGGAACAGTTCTTTGCTCAAAAAGATAAAAAGTTTTGGGAAAATGGGATTAAGAAGTTGCCTGAAAAATGGCAGAAGGCAGTGGAACAAAAGGGTGAATACGTTGTTCAATAAAGTTCTTGGTGAAAATGTAAAATGTGTCTTTTATTTTTACTTAAAAACCAAAGGCACTTTTTGGCCAATCCAATAATAATCAATGGTATATTGCTATATAAGACAAATCTAAAGCAAAGTAACATAAAAAATTTAACTTAAAGAATGGATAAAGATTTGTTAAAGCAATTCAAGGAAAATTAAAAGAGGAGTAAAAATAATTTTAAAATATTCATTTCAAGGCAGCACATTAATAGTCTAATTAATGTTTCCCTCATGAGTTTGGAACCAATTGAGAGGGAGATTCAGGAGCTTGACAAAATGGAAAGCCTGCCTCTGTCACTAGAGCATGGACAAGAATCAAAGCATGAGTTCTTTAGGAAGGATGGTTCTAAACATGGAAGGTGACAAACAGAACATGAATAATTCCTTCTTCCAGTTCAACATTCAGTTAACTTCCTCCCATGGGAATGGTGAGACAGGCCAGCAGTATTACTCTGGGGAAAAACCCTCCACATAGAATTATGAGGTCAGGAAAATGGAAGTGCCTTCCCTAATAATCCATACCAATAAAAAACCTTATTAGTCAAGTAATATAAAATACATGTATTAATATATGTGTGGATGTATGTATATAAATATATATGTGTGCATGTGTGCATATGTGTATATATATGTGTGTGTATATATGTATACAGATATATATATCAAGTCTTTTTAGAAAGAAAGATAGGAAATATTTACAAATTCACAAGTGATTGGAGAAAGTTGTACTTAAAAGTCCTCATCTTTTGCTGGATCAAGTAGAAATAAATAAGAAGATAAAGAATTTTAATAATAATATTAGTGATGTTAAATTAATATGCACATTGGATTTTGCACCCTCAAAGAGTAAACTATGTATAATGGCAGCCACAGAATTTTTATAAATAGTGTTTATCTACCAGGACACAAAATAAAAAATCTCAATAGATCTCACGAAGCAGAAATTGGATGAGTCATATTTTCTGATCCAACTTTAATAATAAATGTTTAAATCCCCAAACTACAATGACAAGACCCCAAACTAAACTCTTAAATATCTTTTTTTGGTGCCCATTTAAGAAACAGCAGGAGCAAGTATACCATATAGCAAAAAAGACCAAATTCAAGGAAAACTATATTCAGGAGTAACTTTATAATTTTAATAGCTTTTTATTAGGATTAGGAGATTAAGTTCAATACTCATTAAAACTATAGGAGACCCCTCCTGCATAAAGTTAAGACCCCCAAAAGGCTAGATCTGTAATATTATAAGGATGAATGAGAAATATACTCCATGTCTCAAAAGGAGATTCAAGGAATTTTTCCTATCACAAACCTTATCCTAATTTCATGGAAGAAAATTATCCTCTGAGAATCTATAACCTCAACTTATTTGCAGCCACATAGTCAGTTTTATTTAAAAAATGTAAAGGTGTTAATTGAATTTACTCTTGTCCAAAATAGGTGAACTCCACAGGAAGCTCTCAAAAAACAAAAAATGGAAAAGTAAAACTAAAACTAAACACAAAAACAAAAATCTTCTCAGGAGAAGTGTGACTTCATTCTACTCCTTAAAAATCTCTCTAGGCAAAGTGCCAAGTAAAATGAAAATCTCAGAGCCAAAAATCACCTAACTTACAATGAAATAATGAGACATGGATGAAAATCAGCAAGGGCAACAGACAAGAAAAGTAAACTTAAAAACTTCAGATTCTGCATTTCAGAAATATAAATTTACATAAGAATGAAGTTTGAATATCAGTAAAGAATAAGCAATTATGAATGAAAATCTTACAGAACTTACAGATATGAAAATTAGAATAAATGAAGAACATCACAACCAGAAAAATGGGTTAGCTATAGCTAAAGAGAGAATTAGTGAATTCGAAAAATGATCTGGAGAAATTATATGGAATACTATTCAGAGATACCAAAAGATAGAATTTAAGAAAGTGATATAAAGAATATTGTATAAATGTCTAAAAAACATAAAATATAATTCCATAAGGACATGTTACACAGAATTGGGGAAGTGGGCAAAAGTCAATACAGAAAAAAATGGCTCAGAATATTTTCAGTATTATTGAAATATACGGAAAAATCATAAGGTGATTTTAGTATATTCAAGAAAAAAATTATAAAATTCAACATATATTTACTATACAAACTCTTAGTAAACTATGAAGAGAAGGGAACTTAGCCTGATGAGAGGCATGTACAAAATTTCTACATCAAGCACCTTACTTAATATTGAAAAATTATATGCTTTCCATTTCAGATCAGGAAAAAGACTTGACAATTAGCACCTGTATTCAACATTTTAGTACAGGTTCGTACACTTGCAGTACAAAAAGACAAAGAAATAAAAGATGTAAAAGCTTAAAAGGAAAAAAACCCTTATCAAATTATTTTTATTTGTGGATGATAGCATGTTTTATATTGTAAGTCAAAATAATCTATATTAAAATTATTAAAATTAATGAGATTTTAGCAGTGATGCTGTATAATCCATCAACAATCAGAAACTGTAGTTATTTTTTAAAAATTTATTTACAATTGTAAATATATATAAATATATATTAGAGAAAATATGTAAGCCCTTTATGGAAAAAATTACACACTTTATTAAAATGAATTTAAGAGACTTGAAATGAATAGAGAAGTATGTTGTATTTTTGGACCTGAAAACACAATATTGTAAATGTAATGAACATGTTAATTGTTTCCAGACTGATCTATAAATTAAATACAATTCCAATCATGATCCCAATAGATACTTTTGTCAAACTTGAAAAACTGATTCTAGAATTGACATGGAGGAGCAAGAAAACAAGAAGACTTAAGACAGTCCTAAAGAAGAAAAAAATTGGGGGTATAACATCATTATAATTTAGACACTGTGGTATGGATGGAAGGAAAGATAAATAGAGCACTAAATAGAATAGGAGACCAGAAACAAAGTAATAGGCAAACATTACAGTTGGAATTCAAATCCATGTCTATTTGATTTTCAAGCTCCTCCATGTAACTTCCAGAGTAATCTTTACAAAATACAAATCAGATACTGTCACTGTCTGTTTAAAATCTTCTGTGGCTTCCCTTTCTGTGTCAATCCCTTGATGTGCCATGCTATTCTCTTCTTGATCTGGTCTCTGCCTGTTTACTCAGTGTCCTTTTAGACTCCCTGTTCCTTATTCTTCTTTGTATGATGTCCCACCCGTTCAGAGGTACTTAAAGTTTCCTGAATTCACAATGGTTTCCTGACTCTGAGTGTTTGAACATACCATCCTGAAGACTTCCTTTTCTGTCCTCCTACTAAAAAGCCTGTTCACAATGGAAGGAAATTTCCACACATGGGTCTTATATGCATATGCAGTTGAATTCTTTGTTGTGACCATTATACTAAACTTGCTCTGGGCGGACCTGACAAACAGTTTGTAAGGAGATATTACTAAATTTGTCAATGAGCAGTCACTCAGAATGTGTTCAGAGTTAAGCATTTTAGATAAATTTTGAATAAACACTTCATTAGTTCCTGCATTATACCAATTTTGTTATGAATTAAATCATGTTCTTACCACACCATGTAACTGACTGGTGAAATAGATGCTAAGCTTCAATGTAATATAGTAAAGAGAAAAGTTTTTCATATGAATATTCATTTTACCATATATCATAGCCACTCACTGTTCCAAATACACATAAGAAAAGTATGTGGTTTAAATTATCTTTAACCCCTTTTGATTACCTCTAAATAGACATAAACGACCAGTTCCTTATCTTTCCTCATAGTATAAATTTAATAATGTATACATTTTGTATTACTTGTTTGCATAAATTGTTTGAGAGGTGTGTGCATTCTTTTCCTTTTATTACTGTATTTTATAAATCTATCACTGTGTATCTGCATGTGCTTTGTGAAAAAAAAATGTAATAGAATCTAAGGCTCAGTCTATATCAGGACACAAGTTTTGAGGCCAACTTTCAAATTGACTTAAAATAGATGTTATAATCCAATTTCTTGTTACCTATAAATCTTATTAGCATTTTTCGATTACATTTTATATGGCAAATGCCGGTTTATGCTTGATAATTTTGATTCTTCCTTCATAACTTGAGTCTCAGATTAACAAGATTTTAATGTCATAGGAAGCTATGCTGCAAGTTATATATGCATTACTCCAGCCCCACTAACTTCCTCATTTGTAAATTATGTTTAAGGACATTACTAAACATGAGAATCAGTGTGGTCATGCTGAGATAGTGAAGAATGAGACACATGCTCCGTGAGACAGGCTTTTATTTTAACTTATGTTAAATTGTCAAATCCTAAATTAATGAATAGCAAATGTGTACCTCCAAATGGGCTTATGTGGAAATATTTCTATTTGTGGTTATTGTTTTAAATTAAAGAATTTGCTCTTTTGTGGCTGTAAAATAAATATGATAACTTCACACCAGAACCCAATGTTCACTCAATGAGAGTACAGCAGACATCAAATAAAAGCAGCCATGCAACTAAAATTAAAGTTCAATATCATTAATTTAATTATAGTGCATAATCATTTGACAGTGCTATAGACTGGATTTAAAGGATGATATTGTAATTGATTGTTAATCATTAAAAAGTGTGCAGTAAAGACAATGCTGCCTGGATGGTGGTAAGTTACGATTTTATCCTATCCAGGGACCAGATTGTGGGAACAAATGGCTCCTGTCACCATCAATGCATCATGGAGGATGGAAATTGAAACAAAGGGTTGCCCTGCGAACATGTGGGGCAGAATAATGACTGCCATTATAGAGGACTAACTGTGTACCAGCCCCGAGCTAAACACTTACTTACATTATCTCACTTAATCTTTACAACAATCCAAGGGAGTCTATTATTATCTCCATTTTACAGATGAAGGAAATGATGTTCTGAGAGTTTAAGACCCACACATGGTCATAATGGGCAGTGTGATCTTTCTGATTGGAAAGCCCAAGCTTTGTATTGCTATCTACACTCTCTCCAGTGAAAATCTGCAAAGTTAGCTATGCAGTATTAATGTGCTTGGTGCTTGCCAGCCATGACATTTATAATTTACATTCTAACAGCTGTTTTTTAGGAATATTCTCTTTCCCTCAGAATTCTTTTAAGTCTCTCTTCTCCCTTTCTTCCTTTCATGATTTACAAGGGAGACTTAGTGAGTAGAATTATTTTACTTTTTCATCTATTTCATCAGATAGCTGTACCTTACAAGAAAAAAACAATAATAAAGGTCCTGCGATGTACCCTTTGGGTTACATTAAAACAAAATTGTGGTTAGCAGGGCAGAGGAGACCACTGGCTGGGAGATTTGTACCAAGCAAGGCACCCAGTGAGGATTGAAGAAAGTGCTGATAGAAAAGAAATATCCTACTTCATGGGGGTCACTCTCCCTTCCTTGTTTTTGTTTTCTCTTGTCTTACAGCAATCATTTCATTGTGCAGCCACTGTATTTGCATTGATTGTAGCTCATTGGAGCTTGAGGCTTAGAGAAAATGTCATAAGGGGGTCTCATGATATTTTTTTCTTACCAGCTGCTAATAATATTTAGTTGAGAGATAAAATTTAGAAGACAGTGACTCCCTTATTTTCATTATTAAAACACAAAACCTTGGCGTCACAGCAGAAGAAAATCATTCTCAACAGTAACTTTTAGAATAATGATAGCCCCAATTTACAATATGCTCACCCAGAAATGTCTTTAGTGCCTTGGAACACTTTTCTCAAACAAGAAAATAATTTTTTTTTTAAATTTAGACTTTACAAAACACTTTCATATACATTATCTCATTTTAACTCTCACAACCATTCTATGTTGTTTCCTATTTTGCAGATTGAATAACTGATTTCTATAAAAATTCAGTAACATGCTGAAAGTCAAACCACTGTTTAGTATCAGTATTGAGACTGAAATGTATTTTTGTACAAGAACTAGTTAGCTCCTTCTACTATACACCATATATATGTTTGGTTCCCAGCTGGACCACAGAACCTAATTAATTGCATCTAAACTCTATTCCTAGTATTAAATATTAATTTCTCAGTATTTGTTTTGAAACTCCAACCTAAGTTCAAACCCCAGATGCCGAGAACAGTTCTTTCTGCACCCCCTAAAATAAAATACCTTCCTCTCTCTCCTTGCTGGCCTAGTGGTGTATGGGAAATTCTTTTCTCTTTACTGTTCCCACAGAATAGCTCAGGATGTCATGGATTTTTCTGTGCAAGGACTCCTGGGTACCTGCGGAATCCAGAAGACTCATATGCAGAGTAGGTGTTAGGTCTGGTGTCACTCCAGACCTGAGTTAAAAGATACCTAACTCTGTACCTAAAGAGTTACTTAACTGAGTTCAACTTTCCTATTTGTTAACTGGGCATACTTTGAATATTGCTTCTCAGAGTTCTGTGTAATATTTATAAAATATCTGGCACATGTTCAGTTTTTCAACTGGTACTTAGTGTTAGAATGTTACAAGTACTGCTGGTGTCACTAAGGATACAAAACAGATAAGTTTTAAGGTCCTTACATTCTGTTAGATGAAAACATGCAATGAACAAATATATAAATATGGCAGATCATGATTAGTGCTATGAAGGAACAAAAGGTAAAAATTAGATAGAAAGTGACAGAGAAATTCTAAGTAGCATGATCAGAGAAGGCCTTCTGGTAAGTTTACATTTGCATTTCATCGAGGCATGTAATGGAAAGAACCATGTGTATATCCGGTTCATTTAAGGCAATCTTATATATACAGTGTTAGTTTTCAGTGCATGGTTATCATTATAATTCCTACTCTTGAACTCATTGATAAGGCTAGCCTGACATTACACATTTTAAATTACAGCATTGAGTGTGCGTGTGTGTGTGCACGCGCCTTCCCTATAAAAGCTTCCAGAATCTGTGGATCAACTGGGCCAATGGGATTATGGAAAGATTCACTGCATAGAAGCTTTAGACATGCAACATGCAACGCAATGTAAAATATACACAGTATAGGCAGAAAAGTACTTAACCATCTTTTATAAATAAAGAAGGGTTGAGTGGAGTAGCTGGAAAAATACCTTCAGCTGAATTCAATAATAAATGCATAGGAAGTGCTGACATATCCTAGTTTGGGATTATACCATGCATTTGATTTAGTGATCTAATGATCATGTTGTAGTTTTCAAGATCTTTCTGAAAGTGAAAAATTAGAGAATGTGGTAACTTCATTATTTTGACCTATTTAAAATAGTAGTGTAGATTTTATATTGATGCTTCCAAAAGGTGAAAAGAAGTTAGACTTCTAGATAATTCCTGGAAACATTCTTTGTTAATAACATGGGAAGGTTGAGTATGTCTAGATCTCTATTTGCCCTTAAAATAGAAGAAACAAATGATGCTATTCCTTATAGGCAAATGTTTTTTGAGAAATAAATACATTTTCCAAAGCTTCTTTTTTTGGTGTTAAGAAAGAAAATATTGAGAGATCATTTTTCCACATTAAGTACCAACAAAGGCATTCTTGGACTAATATAACATTAATACTAATATTTAATTGTATGAATTTTAAAAAGTAATGTACAAAAAGTGTGTCCCTAACACTTAGTAGCCTCCCTAAATTTCTCTGTTAATTGTTTGCATGCCTGTGTTCTCCATAAAGACTAAACTTCATAGAACTGTACCTAGAGAATAGTAGTTTCTTGACAAATATTTATTGAATGGGAAAAAAAGAATATTGTTATGGAAATATATGTATGTGGATATCAGCTTTGTAGGATTATGATCGGCACTGATTTGGCTGTTTCACATATTGTCAGAAGTCAAGTGAAACCTGTTTTATACTTTATAAAACAGACTATTTGGGTCTAAAATGCACTGAGGCTTTCCACTTTTTTCATATACCTCACCTTCAATGTTTATAAGAAATAATGTTATCTCTTTAGGAAAATAATGTTTCTAATTTTTAGAGAACTGATATGCATGAAGAAACCATCCTAGACCCTATAATGCTTTATTAGAGTATTTGTTTTTATAGCTGTCTTCCATGATAAATCATAAGCTCCATAAAGGCAGGAACCGAGTTGTATTTGTGTCCTCAGTACCTGACACGATGAAGGCACTAAGCATATTGAATGTTCAAAGGTGAACAAAGGGTTATATATTTGGGCTGTCTTGTCTACATCTCAATGCCTGGTTGACTTTTTACAAAGGTACTCATTAGTATGCTAATAAGTTGATGTCCTAGACATAGCATATGGATACAGTTACTAAGTGGCATTTGTTGGGTTCATCCCCCACAGTGTCCTGCCATACAGTTAATTGTGGTGTGATGAGCAATAAAAATTCCAATTTAACATCCCCTATTCTAGCTCATTAATGATCTATAGTTTTATTGTTTCATATTTATTGATTGATACCAACTATTTTTTTCTGGTGTCAATTGAGCTTTGTCTCGAGGAATAAGCCTGTGTTAAAAATAAAAATGATAATAATAAGCCTCTGTCAAAGTACTTACCACAGCGTGCTATTTTGAAAGCTACGTTTGGGAAACATTGAATATTCTATCCCTGTATTGGGTAATCACAGAGAACTTCCCAATGAAAGGCTCTGAAAGATTGTGAAGAATAGAACACTGATTGGCATTATTGACATCAATATTTCTCTTGCATTTATTTATGGATGTAACAAATATTTTTAAGCACCTACACTATACCACTATGAAAAGATCTGGATACATAGTGGTGAACAAGATTGACATGCTCTCTGCCTTTATAGAATTTACAATACAGTAAGGAAAAAATATCCTTTGAAATACATTTTTTAAAAATGTTACTCCAGGGTATCTTTTATCTTTATCTAAAAGTTACAAAGATGTGACTTGGTTAATTTTTTAATGAATATAATAATTTTTGTTAATTTTATTTTGTCTCCACCTGAAGCATTCTTAATTTAAACAAATGATAATATTATGACTATGGTTTATTAACCCAAATTTTCCCAGCAGCAAGGTTACTAACTTTAGAAACCAGTATTAAAGAATTAAGCCTGACACACAGCCAGTTACCCTCAAAATACATGCCAGTTCTTAAGATGAACAGGACAGAAATTTAATAAACTAAACAGGAAGACTCAAAATAAATAAATAAATTAATTAAATAATAAATAAATAAATAAAAAACAAAAACAGTGGAATTTTCACAATTCTTTCTATACTAAGGAGAAAAGATTTGTTATTCCAGAACTACCAAGAAGAAGGACCCTGGTAAGCACCCCAGCTTTTATTTTGTACTCACAGAAGGCTATGCCCATGAATGGGGGCCAGCCAGAGATATATGGAGGCTCTAAAAAAACCTCAACCTAGACCTAATTGAGATCAGAACATTTGATTAAAACAACCAGTTCCCCACCCTATTTTTTCTAGAAGAAAGGTGATTTTTTTTTTTTTTGGAGGAAGATAACATGATCTAAAGTCTCTATAATTTTTAATATGCAAATATTCAAGTAAAAAATAGCATACCAAAGACAGGTACAAATGGCAAAACCCAAGAGATTAAAAACAGATAATAGATATAGACCCACACATAACCCAGAAGCTGAAGTAACAGACAATGACTATAAGATAATTATGATGGATAGTTTCAAAGCAATAGATGTGAGAAATGGAATATTTCCTGCCATATCAATAAACAGATGTCACAGTCATCAACGATTGCAGCCTTCCAATGTGAGCCAGTGAGCCAGAAAACTCAGGGCTGAAAAGAATACCTGGCATCTTGCAGCCACTCCCTGTGGTGAGCCCTGAGGAAACCTAGGATGTGTCAGGATACTGGCCTCAGATAGCTGAGGTGCATATCAAAGGAATGATTCCAATGACCCCATACATAGAAAAGCGCTAAATTCCTTAACTTGAGATATCTGGTTTTCTTTAATTAACAATAATCTTTGACATTCCTGACTACCTGGTCTTTGTTGCAAAACTCCTATATATCCTGGCTTCTCCCCTCGCCTCCTCGGAGCAGTTTCTCAGAGCTATCTGAAACGGTGTCTCCTGGGCTGCAGTCCTCATCTTGCCCCAGACAAAACTTAACTCGCAACTCTCTCATTGTGGATATATTTTTTAAGTCAACAGATGAAATGGTGGAGAATCTTATCAGCTTATTGACATCAGTGGAAAAGAATCAGGTGGAAATTCTAAAAAATAAAAATAAGACAACTGAAAATAAGAAATCAACAGATGGGTTAAATAACATGCCAAACATAGCAGAAGAGAATATTAATGAATTGGAAGATAAGTCAATAGCAAATATCCAAAGTAAACCCAGAGAGAAAAACAAGACAGAAAGTATAGGAAAGAATATGAGTAATAGTAGACACAGCACTAATTATATATGGATAATTGGAATTTCAAGAGAAGAGAGAAATAACGGACCAGAAGAAATATTTGAAAAAATAGTGACTATGGTTTTTCCAAAACTGATGAAAAACATGAAATCACAATTCAAAAAAGGTATAAACCACATGGAGGAAAATACAAAGAGGTCTATGCTAAGTACATCATAGGCAAACTTCTGAAAACTGAAAACAGTGAGGAAAATCTTAAAAGCAGCTAGAAAAAAATAGTTAATAATTTCAAAAGGGCATCAATAAGACTAACATAATTTTTGAATAAAAAAAAACAATGAGAACTAAAAGATCATGGGCAAATAACTGTAAATGCTGAACAAAAATAACACCAAACTGGAAATGTATACCAAAAAAATACTATTCAGAAATAAAGGTAAATAAAAATGCTTTCAGATAAAGCAAAGCTAAGAGAATTCATCACTGGCAAATGAGGTTAAAAAAAGAAAAATCTAAAAAAAAAAAGTTCTTCAGGCAGAAGAAAAGTGATTACAGAGGGTAATACAAAAATATAGGAAGAGATGAAAAGCAATAGAAAGTAAATATGCAGTACATAGAGATGAATATTGATGGTACAAAACATTAATAATGTCTTAGAATATTAAAATCATACCTAAAATTAAAACATATGATGGCAACAACACTAAAGGTGAGAGGAGATTAATAAAACTTAAGTGTTTAAGGTCCTAGTTTTATAGGTAAAATGGTAAAAATAATTTAAATTAGACTGCAGTCAATCAAGGCTGCATGCTTTAATATCTAGAAAAACTATCAAAGGATAGTAAAATATCCTAAACTAAAAAAGTGATAGAAGAAAAATAAAACAATAAGAATACTTAAGTATTCTAAGGGAAGTAAGAAAGAAGCTTAGATGGAACTTAAAATAAGTAGGTTAAAGAAAACAAATAATAAGATGGTAGATATATACTCAAATATTTCCTTAAATATATTAAGTGTAAATGGAATGTTTGCTGTGATTAAAAGACTAAGGTTGTTTAGACTTACCTTAAATATAAGGATTTTAGCACTGAATACAAAAAGATAGAAAGGTAAACCAAGAAACATGAACTAAAACAAGAGTTTGTGTAACTTTACTGCTGTAAAACAAATTAGATTTTAAAATAAGAAGCTTTATTAAGGAAAAAGAACATTTCATAATGGTAAAGAGGTTTACTACTAGAACTACACCAAATTTTATAACTGCATGTACTCAATAACACAGCATCGAAATATATAAAGAAAAAACACAATGCAATTCAAAAGAGATATAGGCAAATCCACAATTATATGGGGGACTTAAACTTCTCTCACTAAATAACTGGTAGAACAAGCAAACCCAAAATCAGTAACCCTGTATTAGGTGAGAACAACACAGACAACATATGTGACCCAAAATGTCTCACACAAAGCAGCTGCTCTCAGAAACATTCCCTTCATTCCTGGCTTGGCTCTTCATCTGCATATGCACACCTATAATCACAGGAATCCCTCTCTGGAACTAGCCCCCCCCACCCACCCCCTGCACCTTCCTTGAGAAAACACCAACTCTTTTAAACAAGGCATTCTCATTTTTGGTCCTTTCCTAAGTCTGCAGGAAATTCCAGGTGTCTTCCAGATGACTCTGATTTTTCCAGGATCTAGGTAAAAGATGGATCCTAGGCCCCAAGAAAAAAATGAATATAAGACCTCTCAGTCAAGTTCTATTCTTCATTAGTGAGAATGTGGAACTGCTATTTCCAGTGCTAGTGAACTCTTTAATGACATTTAACTCTCGAAGACAAACATTCTGTCAATTGAAGAAAGAATAGTTATCCAAGAATGAGCCCTAACTCTAGCTTTTAGTAATCCTATACCCTCTTCATTGTGCTAAAAAGCACTGGGCTCTTTCCTTCTCTGTTAGCTGAGAGTCACAAAAAATGACACACTAGTTCTCAATGGCTGCTTCCACTGCTACTCTGGGAATGGCACAGGCTTTAATTACCCAGGTCTTTCTCTAATAAAAGGAGAGTAAAAGAGTTTCAGTTTTTTCTGATCAAATGAAGATGCATTCTTCTCCCATGAGAAAGAGGAGCAAGAGTAATGGGCAATTCACCAGCTGAATGAAATTCTCTGATACTCTGATAGCTGTTCAAACATGTCCAGATGAAACACAAAAAAAAGATTTTCTTGAGGGAAGGGGGGGAGGGGCAATACAGGTGTAGGGGTTTAAGAAGTCCAAACTATTATGTATAAAATAAGTTACAAGGATATATTGTATAACACAGTGAATATAGCCAATGTTTTATTATAACTATAAATAGAGCATAACCTTCAAAAATTATAAATCAGTACTTTGTACACTTGTAGCATATAATATTATACATTGACTATACTTCAATTTAAAAAAAAAGATTTTCTTATCAGGAAGAAATATTTGGCTAAAACCAACTAAAATAATGATTTTTAACTGTTAATTCCTAGCATGTATTAAAAATAAATAAATAAAAGGAAAAATGTTGGGTACTTCAGCAAAAAAGGAAAACAAGGAGTAAACTGATGGATTAGATAAAATCCATTGATACTTTCCTATAGATTAATGATATCTGTAATGATAATAAAATAATAGCTAAAACTTATATAGTGCCTAAACCAGGTCAAACGTTCTAAGCACTGAACAATTATTAATTCTTTGCAACCTACTATGATGCTTATTTTATAGGTGTGAAAATTAATTATAGGAGAGATTAAGTAGCTTGCCCAGAGTCACAAAGTTAGTGACTATAAAGAGGCTATTTGAACCCAGTCTGGTTTGGGAGGCTGTCCCTTTAATCATTTTGCTATAACAGATTCAAAAGTAAAGGACGAGTTTTAGTAAAACTTCCATCTAACAATATACTGTTGAGACACCTGATTCTGGCTTCCTCTCAAAATTATGAAATAACAGATTTTCTTTAGGATCGTTCCAGTAATTCTTCTGTACTACGTTTCTCCCATTTTGACAGCTCTCTCCACCAAACACCAAGGCATAGAATTGGAGCTAGAATCCAGATCTCCTGACCCCATCAGGCCTCTGTCCACCATGTCACCAGATTGCAACACTGATTTCTCTATCTGGCACTGTATTTCTGCAATTATTATTCACATTCTCACTTACGTGTATTTCACAGACTTTGGTTTTATTGCATAGTTACACATAAGAGCTTAATTCATTATCACGTTTTGGAAACCAGCTTTTACTGTCACTGTGGCAGTTTGCATTGGATCACTCAAAACATTCTGAATTTACTTTTCAGCTGACTTAACAACAGTCACATTGAAAACTAAACCTTTGTAATTCTAGCCTTAAACCTACCAAGGAATAAATTATTTAATTTTGGCATTTGGTAAGATTCTGTTTACTCAATATATGGTTTTCATCTTTTCTGTTAGGGAACACTTAATATTGATGAAGCACACTGCCTTCTCTGTACAGCATGCTCTGGTTTCTTTTGACTTATAGACTTCAATTTATGACCAGACATAATAATTAATATTTCCCTATAGAAAGGTATGCTATAATAATATTCAAAATGTTGATACCTTACCAAATATTTGTCAAAGCCTATCGACAGGTACCTTCGGAATACTAGAAATTGGTTTGTTAAAAATGAGGTCATGAGACATTTTTCTGTAGGCTCTTAGAGTTGGGAAATAATAGAATGGCTTCAGTAGCAAAATACATCTTGGATTGGAATGTGGTTTACAATGCAACTTAAAAAATGATTCAAAATTACACTTTAAAGGATGATGGAATGCAGAGTTATTCAGCCCTGTCTGCAGAGCTTCTTCTGGTATGTTCAACCTCTGAAGTAATAACAAGAACTATACTTTGGCATAAATTTACAGAACAAAAGGAGAGTGAGCTTTTACTGCTGAGTAGGTATATTGCTAGATGGGGGATTTGTAGTAAATCCCAACATGTTTGCAGTTTGGGCTTGAAATATTTCACAATGGGAGCAGTGCTTATGCCTGTGAAAGCCTTGAATGGCATTTCCAAAGATAAACACTGCCTATTCTGTGCCCCAATCAAAATAAAAGGTCTGCAGTAACAGATCCAGAGTGGATGTTCGTAAGTTTCATTTTTTTTAACGCTGATTGCCTGCCTATGCTTTGGCTTCTAAAAGAACTAACTCTTCTATTTCCATGGTGGGTTTTCTTTTCCACACTTTGCAATCAAAAGTAGACAAGCAAAACCCCCTTCGAGGGCTTTCTTAGTGTGTGGCTACCATAAGGAAGCCATGGGTTTGAGACCCATGCTCTGAAGCATTTAGATTTATTTGTGCATTGACATTGAGGAGCAGTGTTAGTGTTTAATGTGAACGAAGAGTAGATGAAATGAAACTGATGACTGAACTGATAACTTCCTGAAGGCAGGGGCTATCTGTAGTTTACCACTGTATTCCAAAGGTACAGCACAGAATCTGACAAATAACATGTACTATTTTAAGGCGTGAATGAGCCCTGTATTAGAATATGGACTCTGTCTTGTAGGCATCAGATAGCCCATAGAGCTTCAAAAGAAAATAAAATGCATACCTTAGAGGAAGATAACTAGGGTGTTATGAGGTCTGGAACACATGATCTATAAGCTACAATTGAAATAACTGGGAATATTCTGTTCAGAAAAACAGAGATTTAGGAAGCTATAATTAGTCTCCAAATGTATGAAGTTCTACACAGTGAAAAGAGGAATAAACATCTGTGTAGTTCCAAGAAAAAGAATCAGAACCAGTGGATAAGAATTTAATGAACAACAATGGAGCTCAGTTTAAAGGAAAACATTTTTTTTTTTTTAATTTAGAGCTGTGCAGCGTTGGAACAAACTGAGTACTGTGAGTGGATGTTACATCACTGCAAGTGTTTAAGCAAAGTTTGGTATGAGTCCCTGAAAGCCAAAAATCTTGTTGTGTCCCTTGTATCTATAAGCATGTGTTGAAATATTCAACACATGTTTATGGAATGAATATAGCACAGACTCAGTAGAAATCTTTCAGGCATATTGTAGCCTTGCTCACTTCTCCCTGTTTAACCTATACATCTGTTTTGTTTGCAGAAGCCCCACTAGTTCCCTATAACTTAAAGTCAGTAAGAAGTATATTGAACTTAAGAATTGAACTAAAGTCATATGTATTTTTGTCCCCAGACAGCCAAGATGAATGAAAATTGTAGGTAAAGGAAACTATAGTTTTAGAAAAATTAGTTTTATTATTACAGAAGATGGTACTCTTTCTTCTTAAGTATCCCTCATTTGTCACATGAAAGCTAGCCTATTTTAAAGTGTTTAATATATTTTCATGAATGATTTAACTTTGCAAATAGCTTTGGTAAATATTTGATATGCTGTTATTAAATTTTCTTTTGCTGACCTAACCTTTTGACAGTTATTTTACTTTGGCCTGATCTTATTGGATTTAAGTCATTTCCACATTTGGGTAGTTATTCCAAAGAAAGATTTGATAGAATATGTGTGTTTATACCTTCTTATTAAAGGTTATCTATCCTAGAAACTTACATTTTTCTAGATAAAGTAAGTCCAAGTGGCAGGCTACTGCTCTGTTGCTATTCTGCTGCAATAATAGGATCAACTTAAACATGTCAAGGTAAAAAGAGTGTCAGAAACACAAAGAGATACTTTGTACAATATACCCTAACCTTGCCAGGGAGATATGATCTTTTTTTTTCCCCCTAAGAGGCCAAATAACACAAGGCAAGGTTTGGACTGATAGTGAGAAAAAGAAAGTTGATGAATTCTCATATGATTTCATTGTAAATTATGTTCAATAAATAGCAAATTTAATTGATTTAATATTATTTATTTTAGCAAAAAATAATAAACTTGACATGCATCTATCTCCCCTCTAAACTCCCCATATATATAATATATATATAATATATATATAATATATATGAAGAACTTGAGAAAATCATAGTAGTCTTGGTGAGAAAAGGGAAGCAGTAGCAAACTGGAAATTATGAGGTAAACTTAGAAGATAAAATATTAAACAAAATAAGATTGATATAGAAAACAATGAAATAGAAAATAACAAGGATAGGAGGTGTCTTTTCCAAGTTCAGAAACATCATATGCCAATTTCAGAAGTGAGTTTTCTGGCAGTTAGGGAGATAATTAATGAAAGAACTACTTCTAGAACAGCTAGGATAGCAGGACTCCAGTTTTTCATCCCCCTTGCTTTCACTCAACATACAGATAAAACCCAAGTGCTGTATTCTAGGAAGAGAATTTTCTGCATAGAATAAACTTATGACGTGGATGGGGGATCTAAGAAAGAGAAGGCAGCTAAATGTTAACAGGAGACATGGAGAACACAAGTTAAAAAAATAAAAAAGTGGTCAACTCTACTTAAGAGGGAAATGCACTGGAGTTCTCCATTGCTGACTTAAAATGGAGTCTTATTTTGACAATAAAAGGTCTCAGCATGTGTGACAGCTTTACTTTCGGGCATTATAAAACGGAAGTGGCCAGTCAGTATATAGTCAGTATATCCACGTTTATAGACCCCATAATTATCTCTCAAAAAAGGTGGTTAGGGCTTCCCTGGTGGCGCAGTGGTTGAGAATCTGCCTGCTAATGCAGGGGACACGGGTTCGAGCCCTGGTCTGGGAGGATCCCACATGCCGCGGAGCAACTGGGCCCGTGAGCCACAACTACTGAGCCTGCGCGTCTGGAGCCTGTGCTCCGCAACAAGAGAGGCCGCGATAGTGAGAGGCCCGCGCACCGCGATGAAGAGTGGCCCCCACTCGCCGCAACTGGAGAAAGCCCTCGCACAGAAACGAAGACCCAACACAGCCAAAAATAAATAATAAATAAATTAATTAATAAAAAAAAAAAAAAGGTGGTTAATTTTTCAACAGAGAGGTCTAATAGAGAAATAGACAACTTACACACCTTCAGAGAAAACCCATGACTGCTAACCAGGCATGTAAACGTAGCCCTTTAATAATGTGTATATACAACAGAGAAGCAATACTTTGGGTCCTAGAATTCCATACAAGCCAAATTATCAATCGTGTGTAAAGGCAAAATAGAGACATTTTCAAATAGGCAAAGACACAGAGTTTAGCTCAGTTTCTCAATAAGGTGCTCCAGTAAAATTTTAAAAGGCTGTAAGAAAGAAGATGACATGAGATAAATTAAAAAGTGACAACTGAGTGAACTGGCAGAAGCAAAGACTATGCAAAAATAATTAAATGGAATTCCAGTAGACTTTAGCATTTGGAACTGTGTTAATTACATTTGATTATTTGATTCTTTCTCAATCACAATGAGATAGGTACTGATATTCGTCCCATTTACTGATGAGAAAAACTGAGGCTTAGGGTTTTAAACCTTAAATAACTTGTTCAGGTTCTGGCACCTAGTCAATGGCAGGATTTATATTTAAACTACAAATTTTTTCAGACTCCAAAATTTGATCACTTAAGCACTAGACTACACTGCTTCCCATAAAAAATTTATTGACCACTCATTATGTGCCAAGAATGGTGCTAACAACTCTACATATATTATTTCATTTAATTTTTACAACAACTCTAAGAGGTAGGTACTCCCATTACCCTTGTTCTACAAAGAAAGGTTAAAATTTTTTTCAGTGTCACACAGTTCTGTGCCATTTAGTGGCCAGTTGGATTTTAAATCCAGGTCTTTGATTCCTGAGCCTAAAATCTTAATCTCCATGCTACGTTTCTTCTAAGCCATTAGCCTAAAGCCATACAGTTAGTAATAAACAGAATAGAAAACTAGTTTAACTCTATTAATATAGGTAAGATGTTAGGATGGAAAGAAAGAACATAGAATTTAACATCAGATAGATGTGTTCTAATTCTCAGTTTGTCACATACTGGCTGTCTGACTTTGAACATTTCTTTCTTTCCTCTGAGTTCAGTTCTCTTCTGAAATGGGCATAGTAATAATTATATAGCAGAACTGTCATGAGGATTAGAGACTATATACATAATATATGTGATGTGGTAGATGGCCAATAAATGGTAACAATTTCTATTATATTTTCACTTATCCATCCTTTGGATAAATATCTCTACTAGAAATCATTCAGTGATTTACAGAATGAAAAAAAAGTTTGCGCTAGCCATAAAATACTAAACTTTATTTACATTATATGATATAAATTTAAAGCATAATTACTTGGTCTATGATTTTGTGATCTGGTTGCCATAACATGCCTTATAAAAGACCACATAAAAAGCCAAGAAATGTTTAAAATTAATAATATTTTCTATATGTGTAGAATTCAATAGCTATGGTTTTTGGTTTTTTATAACCTGGGCTTCAGCTAGCCTATATGGCAACTTTGAGTGAACTATAAAAAAGCACCTTCTCTGGGCAGATGAAGCCCTGAGGGTATAAGGTTGGGTATGCAGAAGGAAACTTTGGAAAGAAAAATACCCTCTCTTCTCCTGACAGATGAAGCCCACTCCAGGACTCATGATTTGGTTGTTGAAAAACAGACTGGATCTTGAGCCCATTTGTTCACTTGTTTGGGTGCCTTTGCACCACCTGTTTATGGTTGCCCCACTCAAGTAACACTGAGGATTAAAACTTTTCTTTGGCTGTTTTAAACTGCACTCAGAGAAGTCAAGAACTTGAATAGGGTCAAATGGCTAATAATTGTAACCGAGCAGGACCCTCTGGGGCCTTCCTGGGACAGGCCCTTCCCCCATATTCTCTGCTTTAGCTCCTCTCTGAAGTACCTAGATAACAGTATCTGATGCACATTTCCTGAGTTGTTTTATAGATGTGAAAACCCCCCACCAAATGGAAGACATTAACTACTTGATGACTATGAGCACATAGCGCCTGGCCTCCTGGGACCTAAGGACTGTTAATGTTAACCCCTGTGACACCACCCTGTTACCCCACCACCAGCCAATCAGAGATTTGTGCACGAGCTGATCATACTCCGCGACCCCCCTCCCTTACCTGGCTTTTAAAAATGCTTTGCTGAAACCCTTTGGGGAGCTCGGGGGTTTTTTAGAGCACGAGCCACCCGTCTCCTTGCATTGCCCTGCAATAAACCTTTCTCTGTGCCAAACTTTGACGTTATGGTTGGTTAGGCCTCACTGTGTGTCGGGCACATGAACTTATGCTAACATAAGTAAGAAAGTTGAACATCAGGAAAGGCCCTCCAACGCCAAGTCTAATGATCTTTCCATGAAGTCACTACCTTCTATTCATCAGATTGGGTCAAGCCTGCTACAGAAAATGGAAGATTTATAGCCTGCGCAGTTATGACACAAAAAATAATCATCTAACCTTTTAGATGGAGACTTCTTACTTAACGTTTTGGTTTTGCTGAGCAATTCGTTTGAATAACAATTTTGTGGCCTACAATACTTTCACAAGAGCTGACAAGTATAAAACTTACCAAAGTAGCATATATCTAGAAGCCTGTAGTTCTCTAAAGATTTTAGCTTTCCAGAGTTCTTTTAAAATGGGTTAAATAAATGTATATTCTTGGAGAAACCCTTGTTAATTTTCTATTTTCGAATTGTTTATTATTAGTATTTTACTTAATTATTAAATAGACCTACATTTAATTAGAGTCCTCACCTTAAAACTGTTCTTCCCAGAAGAAGAAGCAATTACATGTATGAGATAGAGGTGCAGTGGCCACCATTTGCCATAATAAACAATTCAGCAGCTCTTTCACCTGGCCTGCATTAAGTGACTGAGAAGTCTGGCACATTTACAAAGGCGTTTGGCAGAGACTTGAAAATGCAGGTTTCTGAATTCTTTGGTGCAGAAAAAGAAAAAAAATGTAGCTTATTCCTGCCCACGTAAGATAATTATTGAATAAATCATAAAGCAAGTAAGCATCAAAAAGTAGCTCATTTAATTAAGAATTTAATCACATACTCATGTTTCCCTTAAAAAAAGGAAACCCTTAATGTAGGGTAATCTCTATGCATCAAGCACTATGCTGAATATTGTGGATCTGATGATAAATGAACACTTCCTGCCCCCAAGGAGCTGGCCCTCTAATATAAAGTAAAACATGGAAAGAGAACTTGCAGTACAAAAAGACTGTGCATCTGACGTTATGGATGCAGAAAGCAAGAAGCAATTATGCTTTGGACTGGGCCGTGCAGGGGCCATGGAAGGAAATGACATTTGAATTATGACTGAAAAGATTAGACATTTAATAGAGAAAGAATGCCTAGCTCTGGGATGCTGGACAAGTGACTGAACCTGTTTCTGGATTAATGTTACTACACAAGCAAGTATAAGGTTTTCAGCTGTGCTGTTGTAGTTATTAATTCAGTTCTAAATCTAGCTACGGATTTTGAAAACAATAATGCTTTTCTCTATTGTGAAAGCACTTGTTAAGCATTCCAAATAGTTTGTTGTAACAAACTTCCTCCTTACTATCTATTGCCAAAGGAGGCAAGCCACAGGGGACATCACACCATCAAAGTTGGCATGTATAAAGTTCACACCCAGTGTCCCCAGCCTGCTCTTTGTAAGCTTGTGTTCGTACTTGTTGGCATCTGCTCCCTTCTCTTGCCAGACCCTAATGCTACCTTCCCTCTTTATCTTTGCCATTATTAAAATCCTCTTTCCTGAAAGATCTTTTTGTTTCTAAATTTGTTTCTTCATGTTGGGCATTTCTCATGAGAACAAAACTGAGTATTTCTTTCTAAATATAGTAACAAAACTTCAGGCATCTTTTGTGACTCGTGTTTTGGCTTTATAGTAATTTCAAACAATAAATAAATCAGTATACATATTAATGTTGCTTATTAGTGTAATGTTTTGAGCTAATGTGTGTACTTGATTCGCCAAAGGACAGATGTTTGGCAGAGAACTGTATTTTATTCTTGATCGTTAGACTTTTTTCCAACACTTATTACAGTTTTTGTAAAGGTCGAGATAGTATCCCTTTGAACCATTGTTAGAGCCCATTCCCAGAGATGGTTCCTGTGAAGAAACATGAGGTTTTGTTTGCCTTTTAAAGAATTCACTAGTTCTTTATACTATTGTGCTTCACTGTCTGAGTGTAAAGCTATTTCAAGATATTCTTTGTGGACTGCTGTTTCAGATCTCCTTTATGAAACTGCAGTGACCCATGGGGTTCCTTGCTCAATACTCTTGCATCTTTCTGTATTCTGTGTGACAAATCCTAGCTATTATTTTTGAAGTGAACAATATTATTAGATGTCCATGTTGCAATATCATGACCTTGGGGCCAATTTGGGGACACCCATTTCATGTGTTAATAAATGAGTTAGAGAGACTTGTTGCAATTATTTGGAAAATCCGGGTCAAGACCTTCCCCAAGAACATAACCAGATACATCCAGATAATTGAGGTTCAGAAGGTTTTACTTAAATTATCAATAGAGATAAATCACCAAATTCTCTCCTTTATGAGGAGCATTCCCCTATGTCAGGTCTGTAGAAGCTAATTAATAAAAGCTTTCATAATTTCAATGATAGAAAAAGCCTAAGAAATATCTGGCCTAATCTCTTATTTTGTAGCTAAACCAAGGCTCAGAAAGGTTAAGAGATTCTTTCCTACAGAAGATGGGACAGAGGGGCCAGCAAAACTGCTCTGCCTTCTACTGGGAAATTCTGCCTTTTCACTACACCATTAAGTAATAATAATAATAATTATTATTAATAATAATGAATCCATTTGAATCCATTTTTATGCCAATGCAGTAGTTGTTTAAAACAGTCAATGCACCAGATTGGGGGTGTGAAGTACCGGAATTGACTTTGGGACCAATCAGGCCTAAGTGAGAACTCAGTTCTGGTTCTTAAATACTCTGAATTTGGGCAAGCTTTATTCACTTTCTGCACTTCTAAATAGGAGGAAATTCCATGGGGTTGTGTGCAAGGTTAAGTGATATATTATATGCAGTGCTTTTAGCTTAAAATTTGGCAGGGTATGTAATACCTCAAAAGAGTAATAATGTGAATGTGTGTAATAATAATTGTACTTAATGTTACTGAGCTGAAGTTGTTAGGGTCACTGCCCAGGAGACCTTGGGGTAAAAATTAAGTCATAGTGCTTTGTAATAGACCATTATGGCAGTTTTTACTATTTCTTTGTGGTATATTTCAGAAATTTAATTAAACAGTCATTTATGTCATAATTTTCTCAGTTCCTTCTATACCTGTAGAAGGACAAGGATAGGTCTGTCTTGCTTGCCATTCTACTCCTCAAGTAACTAGCACAGTGCATGGAAAACAGACAATACATATTACTATTCTGTTTATTTTTTTAATTTTTAATTTATTTCTTATTGAAGTATACTTGATTTATAATGTTGTGTTAGTTTCTGGTGTACAGCAAAGTGATTCAGTTATACATTACATATATATTCTTTTTCATATTCTTTTCCCTTATGGTTTATTACAGGATATTGAATATAATTCCCTGTGCTATCCTGTAGGACCTTGTTTATCCATCCTATATATAATAGTTTGCATCTGCTAATCCCAAACTTCTAAACTATCCTGTTTTTCAAACTCTGAAATAGTAGAGGAAGAGTGTAGTGGAGGAGGAGGATGGAGAGAAGTGGGTCTTCAGAAGTCTGTGCCATGGGTCATAACTGCAAAGCTATGTCCTCCCAAGGCAAATAGAAGAAGAGAAATTTGAATCAGTTTAGTGTGGGACCTTCCCAAGCACCCGGAAAAGCAAAAATCCACACTTTACCAGATACTCCTATCCTTTAGGGTGGCAAGGCTGCTTTGTGATACAGCTATTCTGCTTGTTACCTGTGCAAAATTTATGTTTTATGTTTGTATACATAAATGCTAGGAGATTACCAATACTAAAGAATCATTCACTGTAGAAAAAAGGGAATCCTGAATTCTCTAAATTTGGATGCAAACATATTTGTGTAAATGTTTCTATACAATTTTCATTCAAGTAATCTATTCTTTTAAGTCTATCTTAAGGCTTTAGGCTATAGATGGTGTTATTTTTCATAGGAATCCCTGCCTGTTTAGTACATTTGGTCTGATCACTTCTCTACATCAGATATGTCAGTACACAGGGCCATAACACTATCATTTCCTTTGCTTGAGATGGCTCTTCAACTTTTTGTAAGCCTCTTAATGGTTTGGAACATCACTATAATTTCTTTTTAACCTCCCACTTCAGCAATTAGTTCTGGACTCTGCTGAAATGAAGATACTTAATAAATGCTTCTTGTATAAATGAATACAAGCACAATAAATCCTCCTCTGAATGGAATTAAAAGTATGTAGTTTTGACTCCATAGGAGGAGTTTCAATTGAACGTAGCCAAAAACAGAACTAAAAATTCAATTTGACAAACATGCAAATTCAAATGTATACAGACCGGCTGTGATGGGCAGTTTTCCTGCAACTTCAACACTGAATCTTACAGTATAAAATGTGCTGTATTTCTCCATCACCATTTATCTACTGAATTTTTTTTTGTCATCACCATTTATCTACTGAATTTTTTTTTGTCAGTGGGAAAAATACTTAGTATTCCATCATCGAACTCATGGGTTAGAAAGTCCCCTCCCAAATTTATGTATTCATTGAAAACCAGCACCCCATGATGTCAAAACTTTATTTATGCTTAGAATGTATCTACTTGCGTTAAAAGTATCACTAGTCATTTCTGTCAGAATGAGTTCAGAAATTATCTATCACTTGACTTATTTGATATTAACCTACAGTAAATCTTGCATCCTATCTCATAGCTGGCACTGACTTTCCACACCCCACTGTATATGTTCAGGGTACAGAATATGCACTTTCAAAATCAGATAATGAGCAGAGGAATGGAGTTAATTGTGAGTGAAGTCATAAGCATATTTATGATTTATTTATTTTATTCTTAGTAGACTATTTTTCCAAGGACTTTATTTTTTAGAGAAGTTTTAGGTTTACAACAAAATTGAGAAGAAGGTACAGAGATTTCTCATATACTCCTGCCCCAAACACATGCATATCTTCCCCATTATCAACATCACTCACCAGAAGAGTACATTTTTTACCAAGGAGGAACCTTAACATTGACACATCATAATCACCCATACTCCATAATTTACCTTAGGCTTCACTCTTGGTGTTGTACATTCTATGGGTTTGGACAAAAGTTTAATGACATATCCATCATTATAATATCATACAAAGTATTTTCACTATCCTAAAAATCCTCTGTGTTATGCATATTCATTTCTGTTTACACCCCTGGAAATGACTGATCTTTTTTATTGTCTCCACAGTTTTTCCTTTTCTAGAATGACATATCGTTGGACTCATACAGTATGAAGCGTTTTCGGGCTGGCTTCTTTAACTTAGCAATATGCATTTAAAGTTCCTCCATACCTTTTTATGGCTTGATAGCTCATTTCTTTTTAGCACTAAATTATATTCCATTGTCTGAATGTACCACAGCTTATTTATTCATTCACCTACTGAAGGACATCTTCATTGCCTTCAAGTTTTGGCAATTATGAATAAAGATGTTATAAACATCTGCCTGCAGGTTTTTGTGTGGACATAAGTTTTCAGTTCCTTTTGGAAGTACCAAGGTGCATGGTTGCTGGATCTTATGGTAAAAGTAAGTTTAGTTTTGTAAGAAACCTTCCAAAATGGCTGTACAATTATGCATTCGCACTAGCAATGTGTAAGAGTTCCTGTTGCTCCACATCTTCACAAGCATTTAGTGTTGTCAGTGTTCTGGATTTTAGCCATTCTAATAAGAGTATAATGATATCTCATCGTTGTTTTAATTTACATTCCCATGATGTCATATAATGTGGAACATCTTTTCTTATGCTTGTTTGCCATCTGTGTATCTTCTTTGGTGTGGTGTCTGTTAAGATCTTTGGCCCATTTTTTAAGGAGGTTGTTTGTTTTCTTAGTGTTGAATTTTAAAGGTTTTTGTTTTTTGTTTTTTGGGTTTTTTTGGGGTTTTTTGGCATTTGGATAACAGTCCTTTCCAGACATGACTTTTGCAAAATATTTTCTCCCAGTCTATGGCTGGTCCTTTTTCTGTTGACGTTGTCTTTCACAGAGCCATTTTTTTAAAAACTTAAATCAAGTTCAGCTTATCAATTTTTTCTTGCATTGATTGTGTTTTTGTTGTTATATCTAAAAAGACATCACAATATCCAAGTTCTTCAAGATTTTCTACTATATTATTTTCTAAGAGTTTTATAGTTTTGTGTTTTACATTTAGGTCATAGATTCATTTTGAGTTAATTTTTGATGGGTGTAAGGTCTATGTCATTTTTCTACATGTTGATGTCCAGTTGTTCTAGCACTATTTTGTTGAAAAGACAATCTTTGTTTCATTGTTTTGCCTTTGCTCCTTTGTCAAAGATCAGTTGACTATATTTATGGGGTCTAATTATTGGCTCTCTATCTGTTCCATTGATCTATTTGTTTATTCTTTTGCTAATACCATACTATCTTGACTACTGTCATCTTATGTCTTGAAGTAAGTAGTATCAGTCCTCCAACTTTGTTCTTGTCCTTCAATATTGCACTGGTTTTTCTGAGTCTTTTGCCTATCCATATAAATTTTAGAATTCTGTTGTTGATATCCATAAAATAACATGTTAGGCTTTTGCTTGTATTGCATTGAACCCATAGATAAAGTTGGGAAAACCTGACATCTTTATACTATTGAGTCCTCCTACCCATGAATATGTAATATCTCTCCATTTAGTTAGTTCTTTGAGTTTATTCATCAGATTTTTGTAGTTTTCCTCATATAGATCTGTACATATTTTATTAGATTTATACCTAAGTATTTCATTTTGGGAGGTGCTAATGTAAATGATATTGTGTTTGTAATTTCAAATTCTATTTGTTCATTGTTGGTATATAGGCACATAATTGACTTTTCTATATTTACCTTGTATCCAGCAACCTTGCTGTAATCAATTATTAGTTTCAGGAGTTTTTTTAAATTGATTCTTTTGGATTTTATACATAGATAATCATCATCTGTGAATAAAGACAAGTTTATATCTTTCTTCCCAATCTGTGTACATTTTATTTCCTTTACTTGCATTATTGCATTGGGAAGGACTTCTAGTATGATGTTGAAAGGAGTGTTGTGAGAGAACATTCTTGCCTTGTACCTGATCTTAGTGTAAAAGCTGCAAGTTCCTCACCATTAAGTAGGATGTTGGCTGTAGGATTTTTATTGATAGTATTTATCAAGTCGAGGAAGTTCCCTTCTATTCCTAGTTTACTGAGAGTTTTTATCATGAATGAGTTTCACATTTTGTCAAATGACTTTTTTTGTATCATTGATACCATCGTATGATTTTTTCTTTTTTAGTCTGTTGATGTCATGGAGTACATTAATTGATTTTTGAATGTTGAACCAGCCTTGCCTACCTAGGATAAAACCAACTTGATTGTGGTGTATAATTCTTTGTGTACATTTTTGAACTCAAATTGCTAATCTTTTTGAGGATTTTTACACCAACATTCATGAGAGTTATTAGTCTGTAAAGTTTTTCTTGAAATGTTTTCATCTGGTTTGGGTATTAGGGCCACATAAAATAAATTAGGAAGTATTCTTTTTGCTTCTATCCTTTGAAAGAGATTGTAGAGAATTGGTATAATTTATTCCTTAAATGTTTGATAGAATTCACCAGTAAACCCATTTGGGCCTGTTGCTTTCTGTTTTGGAATGTAATTAATTATAGATTCAATTGATTTAATAAATATAGGCCTATTCAGATTGTCTACTTCCTTCTGTGTGAGTTTTCTCAGATTTTGCCTGTCAAGGAATTGGTCTATTTCTTCTAGGTTATCAAATTTATAGGCATAGAGTTGTTTATCATATTCCTTTATTATTCTTTTAATTTCTATGGGGAAAGAGTGATATCCCCTCTTTCATTTCTGATATTAGTAATTTATGTGTTCTCTCTTTTTTCTTAGACTGGCTAGAGGCTTATCAGTTTTATTGATCTCTTCAAAGACCCAGCTTTTGGTTTCATTAATTTTTCTCTACTGATTTCCTATCTGTACTTTCATTGATCTCTGCTAAAATTCTTTTTCTTTCTTTATTCTGATAACTCTAGATTCAATTTGCTCTTCTTTTTCTAGTTTCCTAGTGTGGACACTAGGCTATTGGTTTTAGATCTTCATTTCTAATAGATGCATTCAATGCTGTAAATTTCCCTTTAAGCACTGATTTTGCTGCATCCCACAGATTTTGATAAGTTGTGTTTTCTTTCACTTACTTCAAATTATTTTAAAATTTCTCTTGAAATTTTTTTGACACATGTTATTTAGAAGTGCATTGTTTAATCTCCATGTATTTGGGGATTTTTCAGTTATCTTTCTGTTATTGATTTATAAGAGTAGACATTATATAATTTCTATTATCTTGAATTTGTCAGGGTGTATTTTATGGCCCAGAATGTGTTATATCCTGGTGAATGTTCCATGTGACCTTGAGGAAAATGTGAATTCTGCTGCTGTTGGATGAAGTATTCTATAGATGTCAATTATATGAAGTTGATTGATGGTATTGTTGAGTTCAACCATGGCATTGATGGTTTTTGTCTACTGGATCTGTCCAGTTCTGAGACAGAAGTATTGAAGTCTTCAACTACACTAGTGGATTCATCTATTTCTCCTTACAGTTCTGTCTTTGCCTCATGTAATGCTCTGTTTTTAGACACATACACATAAAGGTTGTTATGTCTTCTTGGGTAATCGACTCCTTTATTATTATGTAATGTCCTTCTTTATCCCTGATAACTTTCCTTACTTCAAAGTTGGCCCTAAATTAATATACCTACTTCTGCTTTCTTTTTTTTTTTTTTTTTAATTAATTTATTTATGGCTGTGTTGGGTCTTCGTTTCTGTGCGAGGGCTTTCTCCAGTTGTGGCAAGCGGGGTCAACTTTTCATCGCGGTGCGCAGACCTCTCACTATCACGGCCTCCCCTGTTGCGGAGCACAGGCTCCAGATGCGCAGGCTCAGTAATTGTGGCTCATGGGCCCAGTTGCTCCGCGACATGTGGGATCTTCCCAGACCAGGGCTTGAACCCGTGTCCCCTGCATTGGCAGGCAGACTCTCAACCACTGCGCCACCAGGGAAGCCCTCTGCTTTCTTTTGATTAGTGTTGCCATGATATATTTGTCTACCTTCATTTACTTTTAATTTATATGTGCGTTTATATTTAATGTGGGTTTCTCATAGTAGAAATAGAATCATGTTTTGTGATCCACTTTGATGATATCTGTCTTTTAATTGGTGCATTTAGACCACTGACATTCAAAGTGATTATTGATATAGTTGGATTAATATCTATCATTTGCATTACTGTTTTCTATTTATTGCCCTTGTTTGTTGTTCCTTTTTTTTTTCATTTTTTAATTAAGACTTTATTTTTTAGAGCAGTTTAAGGTTCACAGCAAAATTGAGGGCAAGGCACAGAGATTTGCATATACCCTCTGCCCATACACATGCATATCCTCCCCCATTATCAACATTTCCCACCAGAGGATACATTTGTTACAACTGATGAACCTACATTGACACATCATAATCACCCAAAGTCCATAGCTCACACTATGGTTCACTCTTGGTGTTATACATTCCATGGGTTTGGACGAATGTATAATGACATATATTCATCATTATGGTATCATACAGAGTATTTTCACTGCTCTAAAAATCCTCTGTTCTCTGCCTGTTCATCCCTGCCCCCCAACCCCTGCTAACTACTGATCTTTTTATTGTTTCCACAGTTTTGCCTTTTCAAAAATGTCATATAGTTGGAATCATACAATATGTAGCCTTTTCAGATTGACCTCTTTCACTTAGTAACATGCATTTAAAGTTCCTCCATGTCTTTTCATGGCTTGATAACCCACTTCCTTTTGTGCTGAATAAAGATGTACCACATTTTATTGATCCACTAACCTACTGAAGGACATCTTGGTTGCTTCCAAGTTTTGACAATTATGAATAAACCTGCTATAAATATCCGTGTGCAGGGTTTTGTGTGGACATAAGATTTCAACTTATTTGGGTGAATACCAAAGAGTATGATAGCTAAATCATATGTGATAAGAGCATGTTTGGCTTTGTAAGGAACTGCCAAACTGTCTTCCAAAGTGGCTGCACCATTTTGTATTCCCACTAGAAGTGAATGAAAGTTCTTTTTGCTGCACATACTCATCAGCATTTGGGGTTGTCAGTGTTCGGGATTTTGGCCATTCATATCAGGTAGTGGTGTCTCATGGTTTTAATTTACATTTCCCTGGTAATATATGATGAGGAGGGTACGGAGCATCTTTTCATATGCTTATTTGCCATCTCTGTATTCTCTTTGGTGAGGTGTGTGTTAAGGTCTGTGGCCCACTTTTTTAAACAGGTTGTTTGTTTTCTTATTCAGTTTTGAGAGCTCTTCATATAATTTGGATGACAGTCTTTTGTTAGCTGTGTCTTTTGCAAATTTTTTCTCTGAGTCCGTGCCTTGTTTTCTCACTCTCTTGACATTGTCTTTCACAGTGCAGAAGATTTTTATTTTAATGAAAATTCCATTTATCAGTTATTTATTTCATGGATTGTGTGCCTTTGGTGTTGTATCTAAAAAAGTCATCACCAAGATTACAGGTTGGTGAACACATAGAGATTCTAGGACAGTGGTGCACCTGGAGAGGGTATAGAAGCTCTTCATCACTTCCCACATAACTTGCCCTATGCATCTCTTCCACCTGGCTGTTCCTGAGTTATGTCCTTACATAATAAAGTGGTAACCTAGAGTCCCCCTGGCACGGTGGGAAGACATGAGCTCTGAGACCAGACAGTCTTTGGCTTCAATCCTATCTCCCCTCTTCACAGCACTGAGGCTTTGGACGTTCACTTACTCTAAGTCTCACTTTCCTACATTGTAGGATCCTTGGATGATCTGTCTGGTATATAGAAATTAATCAATAGATCAAACACTCTAGATTGGCTGACCCAACCTCAAAAAACAAAAAAAAAGAGGTCATTGCCATACCCAAGGTCATGTAGGTATTCTCCTATGTTATCTTCTAGGCGTTTTATAGCTTTGCATTTTATTTTTAAGCCTGTGATCCATTCTGAGTGAGTTTTTGTGAAGGATATAATGTCTGAGTCTAGATTCATTTTTTTGCATGTGGACATCAGTTGTCCCAGTACCATTGTTGAAAAGATTGTCTTTGCTCCATTGTTTTTCTTTGCTCCTTTGTCAAAGATCAGTTGACTATATTTATGTGGGTGTATTTCTGGGCTCTCTGTTCTGTTCTGTTGATCTATTTGTCTCTTCTTCTGTCAATGCTACGCTGTCTTGGTTACAGAACCTTTTTTTTTTTTTTTATGGACATATGTTTTTATTTCTTTTTTTTAAATTTTTAAATGTAATTTAATTTTTTTATACAGCAGGTTCTTATTAGTCATCAATTTTATGCACATCAGTGTATACATGTCAATCCCAATCGCCATATTCATCACACCACCACCCCCACCTCCCCCTGCTGCTTTCCCCCCTTGGTGTCCATACCTTTCTTCTCTAAATCTGTGTCTCAATTTCTGCCCTGCAAACCAGTTCATCTGTACCATTTTTCTAGGTTCCACATATATGCATTAATATACGATATTTGTTTTTCTCTTTCTGACTTACTTCACTCTGTATGACAGTCTCTAGATCCATCCACGTCTCAACAAATAACCCAGTTTTGTTCCTTTTTATGGCTAATATTCCATTGTATATATGTACCGCATATTCTTTATCCGTTCGTCTGTCGATGGGCATTTAGGTTGCTGCCATGACCTGGCTATTATAAATAGTTGCTGCAATAAACATTGGGGTGCATGTGTCTTTCTGAATTATGGTTTTCTCTGGGTATATGCCCAGTAGTGGGATTGCTGGATCATATGGTAATGGTATTTTTAGTTTTTTAAGGAACTTCCATACTGTTCTCCATAGTGGCTGTATCAATTTACATTACCACCAACAGTGCAAGAGGGTTCCCTTTTCTCCACACCCTCTCCAGCATTTGTTCTTTGTAGATTTTCTGATGACACGCCACTCTGGTGTGAGGTGGTACCTCATTGTAGTTTTGATTTGCATTTCTCTAATAATTAGTGATGTTGAGCATCTTTTCATGTGCTTCTTGGCCATCTGTATGTCTTCTTTGGAGAAATGTCTATTTAGGTCTTCTGCCCATTTTTGGATTGGGTTATTTCTTTATTTTAATATTGAGCTGCATGAGCTGTTTATATGTTTTGGAGATTAATCCTTTGTCCGTTGATTCGTTTGCAAATATTTTCTCCCATTCTGAGGGTTGTCTTTTCATCTTGTTTATGGTTTCCTTTGCTGTGCAAAAGCTTTGAAGTTTCCTTAGGTCCCATTTGTTTATTTTTGTTTTTATTTCCATTACTCTAGGAGGTGGATCAAAAAAGATCTTGCTGTGATATATGTCAAAGAGTGTTCTTCCTATGTTTTCCTCTAAGAGTTTTATAGTGTCCGGTCTTACATTTAGGTTTCTATTCCATTTTGAGTTTATTTTTGTGTATGGTGTTAGGGAGTATTCTAATTTCATTCTTTTACATGTAGCTGTCCAGTTTTCCCAGCACCACTTATTGAAGAGACTGTCTTTTCTCCATTGTATATCCTTGCATCCTTTGTCATAGATTAGTTGACCATAGGTGCATGGGTTTATCTCTGGACTTTCTATCTTGTTCCATTGATCTGTGTTTCTGTTTTTCTGCCAGTACCATATTGTCTAGATTACTGTAGCTTTGTAGTATAGTCTGAAGTCAGGGAGTCTGATTCCTCCAGCTCCGATTTTTTCCCTCAAGACTGCTTTGGCTCTTCGGGGTCTTTTGTGTCTTCATACAAATTTTAAGATTTTTTGTTCTAGTTCTGTAAAAAATGCCATTGGTAATTTGATAGGGATTGCATTGAATCTGTAGATTGCTTTGGGTAGTATAGTCATTTTCACAATATTGATTCTTCCAATCCAAGAACATGGTATATCTCTCCACCTGTTGGTATCATCTTTAATTTCTTTCATCAGTGTCTTATAGTTCTCTGCATACAGGTCTTTTGTCTCCGTAGGTAGGTTTATTCCTAGGTATTTTATTCTTTTTGTTGCAGTGGTAAATGGGAGTGTTTCCTTAATTTCTCTTCCAGCTTTTTCATCATTAGTGTATAGGAATGCAAGAGATTTCTGTGCATTAATTTTGTATCATGCAACTTTACCATATTCATTGATTACCTCTAGTAGTTCTCTGGTAGCATCTTTTGGATTCTCTGTGTATAGTATCATGTCATCTGCAAACAGTGACAGTTTTACTTCTTTTCCAATTTGTATTCCTTTTATTTCTTTTTCTTCTCTGGTTGCCGTGGCTAGGACTTCCAAAACTATGTTGAATAATAGTGGTGAGAGTGGACATCCTTATCTTGTTCCTGATCTTAAAGGAAATGCTTTCAGTTTTTCACCATTGAGAATGATGTTTGCTGTGGGTTTGTCATATATGGCCTTTGTTATGTTGAGGTAGGTTCCCTCTATGCCCACTTTCTGGAGAGTTTTTATCATAAATGGGTGTTGAATTTTGTCAAAAGTTTTTTCTGCATCTATTGAGATGATCATATGGTTTTTATTCTTCAGTTTGTTAATATGGTGTATCACATTGATTGACTTGCGTATATTGAAGAATCCTTGCATCCCTGGGATAAATCCCACTTGATCATGGTGTATGATCCTTTTAATGTGTTGTTGGATTCTGTTTGCTAGTATTTTCTTGAGAATTTTTGCATCTATATTCATCAGTGATATTGGTCTGTAATTTTCTTTTTTTTTGTAGTATCTTTGTCTGGTTTTGGTATCCGGGTGGTGGTGGCCTCATAGAATGAGTTTGAGAGTGTTCCTTCCTCTGCAATTTTTTGGAAGAGTTGAAGAAGGATGGGTGTTAGCTCTTCTCTAAATGTTTGATAGAATTCACCTGTGAAGCCATCTGGTCCTGGACTTTTGTTTGTTGGAAGATGTTTAATCACAGTTTCAATTTCATTACTTGTGAATGGTCTGTTCATATTTTCTGTTTCTTCCTGGTTCAGTCTTGGAAGGTTATACCTTTCTAAGAATTTGCCCATTTCTTCCAGGTTGTCCATTTTATTGGCATAGATTTGCTTGCAGTAGTCTCTTAGGATGCTTTGTATTTCTGCAGTGTCTGTTGTAACTTCTCCTTTTTCATTTCTAATTTTATTGATTTAAATCCTCTCCCTCCTTTTCTTGATGAGTCTGGCTAATGGTTTATCAATTTTGTTTATCTTCTCAAAGAACCAGCTTTTAGCTTTATTGATCTTTGCTATTGTTTTCTTTATTTCTATTTCATTTATTTCTGCTCTGATCTTTATGATTTCTTTCCTTCTACTAACTTTGGGTTTTGTTTGTTCTTCTTTCTCTAGTTCCTTTAGGTGTAAGGTTAGATTGTTTATTTGAGATGTTTGTTGTTTCTTGAGGTAGGATTGTATTGCTATAAACTTCCCTCTTAGAACTGCTTTTGCTGCATGCCATAGGTTTTGGATCATTGTATTTTCATTTTCATTTGTCTCTAGGTATTTTTTTATTTCCTCTTTGATTTCTTCAGTGATCTCTTTGTTATTTAGTAACGTATTGTTTAGCCTCCATGTGTTTGTGTTTTTTACGTTTTTTTCCCTGTAATTCATTTCAAATCTCATAGTGTTGTGGTCAGAAGAGATGCTTGATATGATTTCAATTTTCTTAAATTTACTGAGGCCTGATTTGTGACCCAAGATGTGATCTATCCTGGAGAATGTTCCATGCGCACTTGAGAAGAAAGTGTAATCTGCAGTTTTTGGATGGAATGTCCTATAAATATCAATTAAGTTTATCTGGTGTATTGTGTCATTTAAAGCTTGTGTTTCCTTATTAATTTTCTGTTTGGATGATCTGTCCATTGGTGTAAGTGAGGTGTTAAAGTCTTCCACTATTACTGTGTTACTGTCGATTTCCTCTTTTATAGCTGTTAGCAGTTGCCTTATATAGGAGCACACAGGTGGTCCTATGTTGGGTGCATATATATTTATTATTGTTGTGTCTTCTCCTTGGATTGATCCCTTGATCATTATGTAGTGTCCTTCCTTGTCTCTTGTAGCATTCTTTATTTTAAAGTCTACTTTATCTGATATGAGTATTGCTACTCCAGCTTTCTTTTGATTTCCATTTGCATGGAATATGTTTTTCCATCCCCTCACTTTCAGTCTGTATGTGTCCCTAGATCTGAAGTAAGTCTCTTGTAGGCAGCATATATATGGGTCTTGTTTTTGTATCCATTCAGCAAGCCTGTGTCTTTTGGTTGGAGCATTTAATCCATTCACGTTTTAGGTAATTATTGATATGTATGTTCCTATGACAATTTTCTTAGTTGTTTTGGGTTCGTTTTTGTAGGTCCTTTTCTTCTCTTGTGTTTCCCATTTAGAGAAGTTCCTTTAGCATTTGTTGTAGAGCTGGTTTGGTGGTGCTGAATTCTCCTAGCTTTTGCTTGTCTGTAAAGCTTTTGATTTCTCCATCAAATCTGAATGAGATCCTTGCCAGGTAGAGTAATCTTTGTTGTAGGTTCTTCCCTTTCATCACTTTAAGTATATCATGCCACTCCCTTCTGGCTTGTAGAGTTTCTGCTGAGAAATCAGCTGTTAACCTTATGGGAGTTCACTTGTATGTTATTTGTCATTTTTCCCTTGCTGCCTTCAATAATTCTTCTTTGTCTTTAATTTTTGCCTATTTGATTACTATGTGTCTTGGCGTGTTTCTCCCTGGGTTTATCCTGTATGGGACTCGTTGTGCTTCCTGGACTTGGGTGGCTATTTCCTTTCCCATGTTAGGAAAGTTTTCGACTATAATCTCTTCAAATATTTTCTCTGGTCCTTTCTCTCTCTCTTCTCCTTCTGGGACCCCTATAATGCGAATGTTGTGGCATTTAATGTTGTCCCAGAGGTCTCTTAGGCTGTCTTCATTTCTTTTCATTCTTTTTTCTTTATTCTGTTACACAGCAGTGATTTCCACCATTCTGTCTTCCAGGTCACTTATCCGTTCTTCTGCCTCAGTTCTTCTGCTATTGATTCCTTCTAGAGTATTTTTCATTTCAGTTATTGTGTTGTTCATCTCTGTTTGTTTGTTCTTTAGTTCTTCCAGGTCTTTGTTAAACATTTCTTGCAACTTCTCAATCTTTGCCTCCATTCTTTTTCCAAGGTCCTGGATCATCTTCACTATCATTATTCTGAATTCTTTTTCTGTATGGTTACCTATCTCCACTCTATTTAGTTGTTTTTCTGGGGTTTTATCTTGTTCCTTCATCTGGTACATAGCCCTCTGCCTTTTCATCTTGTCTATATTTCTGTGAAAGTGGTTTTTGTTCCACAGGCTGCAGGATTGTAGTTCTTCTTGCTTCTGCTGTCTGTCCTCTGGTGGATAAGGCTATCTAAGAGGCTTGTGCAAGTTTTCTGATGGGAGGGACTGGTGGTGGGTAGAGCTGACTTGCTCTGGTGGGCAGAGCTCAGTAAAACTTTTATCTGCTTGACTGCTCATGGGTGGGGCTGGGTTCCCTCCCCGTTGGTTGTTTGGCTGGAGGCAACCCAACACTGGAGCCTGTCTGGGCTCTTTGGTGGGGCTAATGGCGGACTCTGGGAGGGCTCACGCCAAGGATTACTTCCCAGAACTGCTGCCAGTATCCTTGTCCTCATAGTGAGACAGAGCCACCCCCCACCTCTGCAGGATACCCTCCAACACTGGCAGGTAGGTCTGGTTCAGTCTCCTATGGGGTCACTGCTCCTTCCCCTAGGTCCCAATGAGCACACTACTTTGTGTGTGCCCTCCAAGAGTGGAGTCTCTGTTTCTCCCAGTGCTGTCAAAGTCCTGCAATCAAATCCCACTAGCCTTCAAAATCTGATTCTCTAGGAATTCCTCCTCCCGTTGCTGGACCCCCAGGTTGGGAAGTCTGACATGGGGCTCAGAACCTTCACTCCAGTTGGTGGACTTCTGTGGTATAAGTGTTCTCCAGTCTGTGAGTCACCCACCCAGCAGTTATGGGATTTGATTTTACTGTGATTGTGCCCCTCCTACCATCTCATTGTGGCTTCTCCCTTGTCTTTGGATGTGGGTTATCTTTTTTGGTGAGTTCCAGTGTCCTCCTGTCCATGATTGTCCAGCAGCTAGTTGTGATTCTGGTGTTCTCGCAAGAGTGAGTGAGAGCACGTCCTTCTACTCTGCCATCTTGGTTCCCAGACTGTTGTTCCTATTTTTGTCTTCTACTCTTGTTCTGCTTTTTATGGTTTTAATTGAGCATTTCATGTGATTCCATTTTTCTTTTCTTTCTTAGCATTTCAGTTATACTTTTCTTTTACTTTTTTTTTTTAATGGTTGTCCTATAGTTTACTATGTACATTTTCAGCTAATTCAAGTCCATTTTCAAAGAACATCATATCACCTCACAGGTAGTATGAGTGCCTTATAATAACAAAATAATTCTAATTCCTTTTTCCCATCCATTGTATCATCGCTGTCATTCACTTTGCTTATATATAATGCACACACACACATACACACATACATATGCATATATATATATATATATATATATATATATATAAAATACATAAGCTTAAATAGTTAAGTACATTGTTGCTATTATTTGAAACAAACTGTTATCTGGTAGCTCACTTATGAATAAGAAAAATAAAAGTTTTTATTTTACTTTCACTTTTTCTTTCTTTGGTGCTCTTCCTTTCTTTAGGTAGATCTGAGTTTCTGACCTGTGTTAATTTCCTTTTCTCTGAAGAATTTCTTTGAACAGTTCTTGCAAGGCAGGTCTACTGGCAAGAAATTCCCTCAATTTTGGTTTGTCTGAGAAAGTCTTTATTTCTCCTTTACTTTTGAAGGATAATTTCACAGAGTACAGAATTTTAGTTTTTGGGGTTTTTTTTTCCCTCTTAACACTTTAAATATTTCACTCTGCTCTCTTCTTGCTTATGTGGTTTCTTAGGAGAAGTCAGATGTAATTCTTGTTTTTGTTCCTCTGTAGGTAAGCTGTTTTTTTCCCTCTGGATTCTTTCAGGATTTTTTACTTATGCTTGATTTTCTGTAATTTGAAAATGATATGCTTATATGGGTTTTTGTTTTGTTTTGTTTTGTTTTTGTATTTATCATACTTGGTGTTCTCTGAGCTCCCTGGATCTGTGGTTTGGTGCCTGACATTAATCTGAGAAAATTTGGTTATTATTGTTTCAAATATTTCCTCTGTTCCTTTCTTTCTTTCTACTCCTTCTGATATTCCCTTTATGCATATGTTACCCCTTTATTGTTGTCCCACAGTCCTTGAATGCTCTGTTCTGTTTTGTTCAGTGTTTTTTCTCTTTGCTTTTCAGATTTCAAAGATTCTATTGGTATACTATCTAGTTCAAAATGGTTCCTTTTCCCCTTCCGCTGCTGGAAGCCTGAGGGGATTTTTCTCAGATAGGTACTGTGGGAATCTCGTTAACCTCCTAGAGGTAAATCTTATAATACTATGGAAGCCCCTTTAAGTCCTCCCAGAATTTTTAACCCTCAGAGCTTTCCCCACTAAGTTTCCAGAAATTCACCAGTTACAACACTGTATCTCTGGTCAGTTTCTGCTCATGTAAGCCATGATTCCCTGTATTCACCTGTCTCTCCAATCTTGGGTGCAGTGGTTTGCACTGTGTCCTCCCCTTTCTTAAGATACAAGAATAGTTTTTGGTTTTTCACTTTGTTCAGCTTTTTACTCATTTTTAGAACTTACTAGAGACTTCCAAGATCCTTATATGCAGAACTGGAAACTGGGAGTCCTAGGATTTATTTTTTAGAGCCTGTGTTAGATTTGAGAAAAATTGTGCAGGAAGTATATATAGAGAGTTCCATATATCACCTCTACCTCTCCCACCACCAGTTTGCTCTATTATTAACATCTTGCATTAGTGTGGTACGTTTGTTACAATTGATGAACCAATATTGATATGTTAATATTAACTAAGTCTATAGTTTACATTAGGGTCTATGGTTTGATATTGTACATACTGTGGTTTTGACAAATATATAATGTCAGTATCTACTGTTACAGTATAACACAGAGTAGTTTCATTGCCTTAAAAATGCCCTATGCTCCATTTATTCATCCTTTTTCCCCTTCCCTTGAACCCTTGGAAACTACTGATCTTTTTGCTGTCTCCATAATTTTGCTTTTTCCAGAATGTCTTATAGTCAAAATCATACCATATATAGTCTTTGCAGACTGGCTTCTTTCACTTAGCAATATGTGTTTAAGTTTGCTCCATGTCTTTTCAAGTCTTGATAGCTCATCTCATTTAAGTGCTAAATAATACATAGCCATATTTATATAATGGCTGTTTTCCAGGAACAAATGGGGTTATTTGAGGTGTCATGTAGGGGAAAAAGTAAGACTTTGGAGCCTTTAGCCATGGGTTTTAAAAGTAGCTTTGCAATGTTTTAGCTGTGAGCTTGGACAGTTTACAAAGATCTCAGAGCTGCAACTTGCCATCTTTCAAATTAAAATATTAATATCTACCTTGAAATTGTCATGATAATAAATAACATGTAAAGTCATAGCATAGCACTTGGTCATGCCAGCAGCAACAGACGCAGCAGCTGTGATCATCACTTATAAACACAGATTAGTACAATAATGAATAGCAATCAGATAAGGCTATACAGTCAAATGAAAAAATATATATGTAATAAATGAAAAATAAAAGGCTTCAGTTTAATACAAAATAATAGGCATACAAAATAAAGGGTATGAGGTGGGAAAAGAGTTCCTATTTAATACATCTAATTGGATAGGAATTTCTGAAATGGAAAGCTTTTAAAGTTTCAATGTAGTTGTTTAGTTTCAGGAAAGAAAATTTATTGTATATGACTATTAGTCTATTCTGAAATATTTTAAAGTTACTTCATATTTACTAAGTATATGTATATAATGTGTCTTCATAAATACTCCAAAGAAATGCTATAGTTGAATCAAAGACCATAGATTAAAAGGAGAATCAAGAGTTGCAGATTCATAGACTGTCTATGTTTATTGGCAGCCACCTTTGTCACTCTTTATTCTTCAGCCTTTTATTAAGATTATAATAAATTATGAGCCTAAAAATTTTTGATATTTTAAAAACAGAAAAATTGAAGAAATAAAATTATTTTTAGCATTGTTATTGGTTATACACTGTATTTGAAGTACCTTTGAATTCCAAGACCTCTCCTCAAGACCTGGAATCTATTTTGAAGTGGTGGGGAGTGGGTTATGAGTCAATGAATTTTTATTTCTGCCAAGATGGTTTAAAATACTGAGTTCAAAGAGAAGGAGTTAATTTACTAAAGATAAGACCACAAGATAGAACCCATGATTATTTAAGACAGGGACTGGCAAACTTTTTCTACAAAGGGCCAAACAGTAAATATTTTAGGCTTCGTGGGTCCTATGGTCTCTATTGCAGCTACTCAACTCTGATATTATAATGCACAAGTAGCCACAGATAATATGTAAATAGATGGGTATGCTATGTTTCAATAAAACTTTATTTATGAATATAATCAGATGGCTGGATTTGACCACAGTTTGCTGACTTTTGGGTTAGAAAATGAGAAAAATGTGGAATTAACCTGAAAACATTTTATTCAGATTACAAACTATAATAAATAAACTGTTTTTAGCCAAATATTCCCACATTGGATAAAGAAAGATACAGTTTCATAATATAATGTAGTACAAATAATGAAAGATCACATGTGTGAGAAGAAATACAGTTTTTTAAAAGAAGTATTTATTGAGCATTTGGTAGAAAGAAGACACTGCTATATGTTAGGCAAAAGAAAATGGCGGTTTTAGAATTGAAATTGGACATAATTTTTAATCTTAACTGTTAGTTTACGGGTCATGTGTTCTTGGGAATGTTACTTAACTTTTTTGAGCCTTAATTTCCCTATTTGTAAAATATGGATAAATCCTACATCATAAAATAGCTATATTCTTTAAGCAAAAGATCTTGTGTAAAGCACTTGATATAATTCCTGGAATGCAGTAGGTGCACTCAGGGAATTTACAGGTAATTCTTTACTTGTTGGGTAACTTAAACTTCAACACAGAAAGTTGAAAAAAAGGTAATAATAGTACTTTATGTAAGATTGTGAAGATTAAATAAGAATAATGTATTAAAAAAACACTTAAACACTCAGCACAGTGCTTGGCACCTAGTAAATGTTCAATTGATATTAGCTGCTGCTGTTTTTGTTGTTGTTATTATTACTAAACAGAGTAATGCACAAGTTATATACATTCATCCGTGAGTTTAAAATGTGCAGGAGAGAATGTGACAAATAATATGACAAAGATACAGAAGTCACATCTGATTGAGGGAATCAGAAAAGGATTCATAGAGAAATGACATTTATATCTTCACAGGTTCAAAATGCTCTTTAAAATGTGAAAGTTGTGCTTACTGGTTTTAAGGCCTAGAGATAAAGATTCAGTTTCCATAGAACAGCTGGATCTAATTAGAACCCAAAGTTCTAATTCCACTTGATCTGATTTCCCCATCTGTATGGCATCATTACACCATAAATAGTATGAGCTGTAACTTCCAGTTCAAACCAGAAAGGAACTGGCAATCAGGGCTCCTGTTCTGCAAGGGTCACTGGAAGTTCTGTTTAACATCACAGCCTTCCCATATGGGCTGATTTAATTGTTTAGAACTTTTCCACCAATAAATGAATAAGGAAGAAATAAGGTTTTTTTTCTGCCATCCATCCATTCACTTATTTTTATTTGGAATATTTAAAAATCTGAAGTGTCAGATTTAAGAATAAAATATTCTCTATTATCACCAACCCCTCATTGTATCTTTTCATGTGTACTCATTTTTGTTTCATGTTTTGTTTAAAAGAGTATAACACTCCTTTTCTCTTTCATAAGTTGAGTATTTAATGGACTTATAGAATAAATAGATATTGGGAATATAAAAAAAATTGCCCTTTCCCAATCACATCATTTCAGAAATGTGGAGACTGAAGGTCAGGAAGGTTGTCTGACCTGCCTTCAGCCCACTCATAGGAGACTAAGAGAGAAGCCATAGACCTCTGAGTTCCCAACTAGTGTTCACCTCTGTGTTCAAACTGACTAGGCTCGGAAACCCTGCCGGAGAAAACATAGCATATCTGGCTTCTCATTATTATGTAATACAGTTTCATCAAAGATTTTACAAATCAGAGACTAAAGAGAAGAAGAATATTCATCCAAAAACAATCACTGTTAAAATTTTGGATTTTATGTTTTCATACATTTTGTACTACAGTTTTGTGTCCTTCCCATTTTATCCTTTTCCTAATCTGTCTTTATGAACATGCTTTTTAATGGTGGAATGGTATCTTATATAGGTATACCACAACTTAAAACAGTGCTTTATTGTTTGATAGGTTGTTTCTAATTTTCTTATTTAATAATACTATGATGTACACTGCTCTTTTGAACATTTTTGTTTATGTCTTTAAGATAAATTCTTTTAATTGGATTTCTTGGGTCATGAGATACTCATTTTAGCCTTCTGATATGTGTTGCCAAATATCCTTCTGAAAAGGCCATACCAGTTTACAGTTATACTCTCAGAATATGAAAATTTTGTTTTTCTGCACATACAGCTAACATTGAATATTATCATTTCCTAATAATTTCATGTTTGATAGGTAAAATGTAGCATCCAATTTTAATTTTCATTGATTAAAAGTAAAATTGAAGACTTTTCACATGCTTCTTGGACATTTCTCCATATATCTAAATAACTAAATAGAAAGTGGTAAAGTTAAGAAACTGTGGACAGGAAAAGAATAATCAACTTCAGCTAAGACGATCAGAAAACACACATAGTGTTTAGAAAAGTCAAGTAAAAGTTTCTGCACCCAGCCCTGTGAGTAATTGACAGGAAGAGTTGTGGTCAGGATACCCTTAAAGGCTCATGGAAAGACAAACTAAAAGAAAGAGAAACAATCTAGCAATTTCTGTGATTGAATCATGGATCTTCAGAGTTGGAAGGGACTTCTGGAGATGTTCTAGTTCAACTGTGCAGTTTCCACGTGAGGTAACTGAGCAGTTAAGTGCTTTGCCTAGGGTGTCATCTTGTTTGAAGAGCCAGAAATAGAATTCAGGCCTCCTCATTCCTAGCTGAATGCTCTCTGAGCAATTTTACAGGACTAAAACATCTTCAAGCAAAGAGAGTTGTCATGTTATGTTTGTCCCTTGAATGAATTATTTAACTTCTCTGAAACTCGGTTTCCTCATCTTTAAAATGAGAAGACAGGACCAAATGAACATGAACGTTCTTAGCTTTTATCAAAATTATTGGATTTTACCTGCTTATATCTGACACTCAAGTTCTTTGTTTTCTGGGCCGTGCTAATCTTAAAAAAAAAAAAAGTATGTTTCCCTGCATATACACTTTTAGATAGTTGAACTGCTTTCTTCTTCCCTGTGGTCAGGTAATTCAGAAACTGCTCTGGTTTTTTGTTTTAAATTGAATTTTCTGAACAAAATTGTTTCTTGGCCAAGATGATTTATGAGATATTTTAGCCCCCAAAGCATTATTTTAAGAAAGTTATAAACAACTGTGAATGGGGACAGTGCTAGTTGACTACATATTTTTCTGGCTCATGAAAAACTAGTAGGATATATTAAATATTATTTTTCATTATAATTGAAGGTGTCCTGCTTTGCTTTCCCCCATATATATTTTTACCTATTTTCCTTGCTTCTTATGCTTTTATGGATGGTATTTGAAGTAGCCATGACATAATTTGATTTTCATGGAAATATATCAGTGACATGCTCACGTGCATAGTGTGTTAATTGCAGACACTGTCAGAAGCCACCTGTTTGGCCTTTGTTGGTTGGAAGTGACAGCCATAGATCAGTGTATGGTGCTAACAAGGCTAGGATCATACATTCAATTCCTATTCTTTGGTTCTCCTTCTCCCATAGCTGCATGTAGTAAATTAGTTGTAAATGTGAATAAAGAAGGTGTAGAGGCTGTAGTATAAATCTATCACTACTGGAGGGAAACTAACAAATGAACAAAAGCTCACACATGAATCACTGAATGGTCATTGGAGCTTGTTAGGAGGGAGGAGGAAGTAAAAAGAAACATGGCTTAAAGGTAGTTCATCTACTAGCACAGAACCAAAGTACTTATATGTGGTCTCAAATGTTTATTGTGAGCAAATGACTATCTCTTCACCAATAGTGATATAGTTAAGAATATTGGGAAAATGTATGGCTCTCCTTCCATACCAGGGATGAGGTCAATGGAAAATCTGTAGATGCAGTGAAATTTTTGCTGACCAAATTTCTGAAAGTTTCTTGTAAGTCTAGGTTAATGGACCCCTGGGATAGAAAAGAATGATTACTGCAGGCAAGCATTTAGAAACCCCACCAAATGAATCAGGGGACCCAGTTGGTTCCCAAAGACAGAAAATGGTGGGAAAAGAAACTTTTCTGTGACTTAGACTTGGGACTGGATATAGCATATGCAGAATGACTGAGCTTGAATCAAAAGAGTTCTGAACACATTTGGTACAATATAGAGAATTGTTGGTTTTGCTTCTACTGGAGAAAGAAGCTTATTCCTTTGGCATATCGTTTTAAATAAAGTAATATGACATAACTAGAGTCCACACATTCTAAACATGAAGACTATTTTTCCTTAAAGTGAAATACTATATCCATAGCTAACAGTTTCTTAACATATTCACTCATGGTTTGTATCTGTAATAATAATTAGTAGAAAAATTAATATATGGAGGGACAATATTTTAAGTTAGAAACATTAATTCAGTAGTATACAAGTTGTTCTCTTTTGGTTTCATTCACACCCTTTCAATATTTCTGTTGGAAAGTCCCAGAAGATCCCTCTCAGAAATGCTGCAAGACACAGATTGGTTTTCTCTCTGAGACTTAGATGTTACCTCTGGTCAAAGAGAAACAGACTCAGTTATGCCTTACTTTGAAATAATGTATGTATTTCTAAACATGCAGAGAGAAGCCATTTTTCAAATGTGTAGTGCTCATTAACTATACTCTCGTATACAAACAGATTGCTTTGCTCTCTGGTACACGATCCAACTTGGGAAAGCCAGGATGAACCCAGTGTTTTAGGTCTGACATAAGACTAATCTTCTCGTAATTGTCATGTGCTATAGTTCTCAGGTAAAAAAATCAGTTAATTTCTGGGTATTTCTGGCAGATTTTCCTAAGTAATGAGAGTTCAGGTGAGTTATATTAGAGTTAAATTCCTAGGATATGCTCCTTTTCCAGAAGAGATATTATGCTAGTTCAGGGTGATCTACCAATTTGGATCCACTAAACCCTTAGGAGACCACAGAAAAGAAAATGAAATGCCACTTAAAAATTAGTTTATATCATTCGTGTGTGTGTGTGTGTGTGTGTGTGTGTATACACACATATACATATACATATGTATACTTTTGAACACTATATATATAGTATTCAAAGACCAAAATACTATATTCATAAATTTTACATTTTGGGGCAAAGTGCCAATACTATTTATACTTCTCTAAGGTAAGGGGAGCAGTAATAGAGGAATAGGATAACCTTCTGAGAAGCGGTTTTTTTCCAAAGAATGTTATAATCCAAAAATACCTGCCAAGAGTGCATGACTTATGCAGGGCAAAGCAGCCAGCCAATCATTAAATATGGAACTTCCCAATCATTACTCAACTTCTCACCAGTCCAAGGTGTGTCTGCTGATTAACCCTGATTGAAATTTAATACCCATTTTTCCTATTCTATCTAATCTGACAAAGAACTACAGACAATGTGGAGATGAATGTTAGCCTCTTACTTCCGGTCTATTCTTCAAACGTCCAGACACTTTAGGCTTAGTCATTTCCTCTAAAAGAAATTAAATCTTAACATGGGCTTCAAAAATGGTTGTACTGAATATTTAAAAAGCGTAAAAAGTCCTAAGGTAAAGATTTATTTCACTCATTTGTCATTTAACTATAAAAATAATTATTAAGGGACTACTATTATTTGCTGCTTTGGGAATGAGAAAAAACACCTAATTCAGGAATATGTTATATTCCTAAAACTAAGTTATGTAAATAAAACTCAGTATGTGATAAGTAACACTATTATTAAGTGCTTATATTTCTTTCTGCATTCAAGGATTAAAGTTTTTGAGGAAATACCACTGTCTTGGATATTTAGTATATTGAGCTGTCATGCTCAAAATACACAACAGAGTTTGATTTTTAATGTTCAACAAATGTGTATTCCATGCATACTGTGTGCAAAGCACTCTAAAAGTGCTTGCATTTTTCAAAAGTCAGAAAATGTGTGATTTCTCTAAAAATAATCCAAACTGGAACATAATCTAAGATTTCTGCTAGAATTGAAAAAAGCAAAGCTGAAAGGGCATGATGCAAACCTGACTTACTACATGGGTTGGTTGGAACCATAATTTGGGTTCCAGGGGTGGGGTGCATAAGAAAATGTCTTAATATAACTTGTCAAGGTAGCAAAATTGCATAAGATACAGAGTTGTACAAATGTATAAATGGTATGAGAGCAGCTGGTAGGAAAAGCCAGTAAGAAAATGACTAAAGAAGGAAGTTGCATACAGCGGAAAAATTAGTTCTTTCTAGCAGACTGCAGAATCCTTCTTTTACAATATCTGAACAGACACCAGAATGGGAAAGTTGTCAGAATAAGCCCCTGAAATAAGATCACTCAGTACAGGAAATAACACAAGAGGATGTTGAAGCTACTTTTAATGTTAATAATAAGGATGTTACATTTTACACATGTTCTACCAAGCTTGATGATTAGCACTTTGATAGCTCTCGCATGTAATCCTCACCACAATAGACAGTATTTCCATTTAAAAGATGTAGAAATTGAGGCATATATTTCAAGTACCTTTCTCAAGAACTCACACCTATTGTATTCATTCAACAACTGTTTATCGAGTACTTATTACATGTCAGACACTGTCTTAGAGTCTTGGGATACCAGAATAGATAAAATAGAACCTGGCTTCATGAAACTTCCACTTTAGCAAAAGACAGACAACAAGCAATTGACATTAAAAACAGAACAACAAAAGTAAATTATATATTAGAAAATAATAGCACTATGGAAAATAATTTTAAAGTAGAAAAGGTAAAGAGAGATTGGAGGTTGGGAATTATGTTTTTGATGGAGCTTTCCACGTAGGTCTCCTTGAGAAGGTGACATTTGAGCAGGGACTTGAAGGAAGTGGGCCAGGTGGCTATGGAGAGAAGAGCATTCCAGCCCCAGGGAAAATCTAGAGGCCTGGAGGTGAGGCCATTGCAGCTGGAGAGGAATGAAATCAGTCAAAGAATAGAAGATGCAGTCCGAGTCACAAGGGTGAATGTATGTGATGGTGAGGGCCATTGTAGTGGTTTTGGCTTTTGCTCCCAGTGGTAAAATGGAGCTACCTTGGGCTGCTAGGATCTCTGCCACTGTCAGCCTAAACCGGGCAATAGAAGAATGCTTCATTACTTTGTGTTCGCTTCCCTGAGGCAGATGAATAGCTTTTCCACAGGAAACGTATCATATTTTCTGTAAGTAATAAAAACTGCCATCAATTGTTTATTGTTCATTTAAATTTGATTCAGTTTTTGCAAAATCCGTGAACAAAGCTAATTAATGATTTCTATTGACTGTTTATGATTCCAAATCATATCAAATACCAGTCCTGAAGGCATTCTATTTACCACTAAATGAGTCTGGATTGGATTTAGGAAAATTACAATATTTCTGAGCCAGAATTTGAAGAAGCTTGGAGTTTACACATTGTAGCAACCACCCACATGCATGTACATTTGTGCTTGGATCATGATTGGAATAGTGACAAGTTTCAGAATAAAAGTGTTCTCTCTTCTCTTTTTGAAATGCTGATTTTCTTCTCTACCTCTCCTCCCTCCTAAGAGCAGGGTCTTAAGAACTTAGAGACAACATAACAGGATGAGGTATTTTTTCAGGAAGGTTTAGCCGCGTACAATTGAAAAGTCAATGAAATATGTATCCGGCGTAACCTTTGCTGCTTGTCGTTGCAATAAATTCCCAAATTTAACCACCAGTTTTCCAATGGTCCATGTTTTTCTGGCCTAAGATACTCCTCCAATCACTATATCACCAACACCACCACCCTCACTCAAAAGACATGTTACCTGAAACATAAGCTCTCATCTGCCCCCCAAAGTTTCATTAATGTACTTTGGTGATTGTATTCTATAGACTTGTTGAAAATTCTAACATGGAAAGAAATAGGGAAACTTCAGTTCAGGTTGGGGGAAGGGCAAGGACAAATATTTGGAAGTATTTGTGGTTTCATATCACCTTATCTTACACTAAAGAGGCTCCGTTCTTTATTAGGCTGAACTGGTTGCCCAAATCAGAATAGCAACTATTTCCATTTGAAGGGATTTGCAATACCAAGTTCATAGTTTTACTCCTTTATCTGGTCTCTTTTACTTTCCCTCTTTATTTTTAACTTTCCTTATTCACTTCTGAATATATTTAGCCCTGCCTTAAAATCCCAGTGATACTCACAAGCCCAATCCTAGATAAAAGAGTGACTATCTATCTGCCTAGGACTCTTGCTGCCACAGGCTCTCAGAAAAAGAAATATCAAGAGATGAGGGAGAAAGAGTCATCTTTTATAGAACAGATATTTATAAATTGCCTACTTTAGGCTATAATAAACATTTATAGATTTCCTACCACATACTAAATACTGAAGCAAGAACAGTGTACTTTATTAGCTCTAATGAATCTGGGGAATGAACAAATGCATGAACAAATTAAACAAAACAACCAAAAAACCTGATTCCCTAATTGATTTCTGACTCATTACCATTTTAAAAGTATTTTATTTATACACAGATGATCTCTTTTGTTCTTATTTTGTCTTTCTCTCTCTGTTTTTTCTCCCACTTTCTCTTTCTCCCGCTCTCTCTTTCTTTCTCACATTCACCAAATTACACCTCACTATACTTTTTTTAACACAATCAGTTTTATAATTTATCTTTATTCCACAGTTTAAACATTTCACCAGTGGTTCAAGCACTTGTTTTTCAGCCATGTTTGCACTCATTATTAGCAACACCTGCACCAAGAATAGTTGGGTTTGCCAGTAGTGAGAGGCACAGCTCTGCCAGCCTGCCCCAATCAATGTCTGAGTGTAGCTACTCTGCCTCCCTGACCTGCAGGCATGTTGGTTATCCTGATCCTGTCTCTCATTTGTATAGAGGCCAGAAACTGCCAAATTATGTGATGATGACAAATGGGAGCTTGGACAAAGCTCTAAGGTAAATGCATTAACTCACCGTACTTCCCAAGGCCCCAAGCATATGGCTCATTCTCAGGAAGACCTTGGGGAACGTAAATTAGTGAACCTTGCAGAAAAGTCCAAATGAGTGGATCTGGTGCTTCCTGTTGCAGGAAGATGTCATTCTTGTCACTTCTCAGGTAACCCCAGAATATCTGAACTATTCTTATCCCCACATCTCCACTCATGCAGAGGCTCCGCGCTGCTGAAGCAGAAACTTCTCGGCACTGAAGTACATTGTCAAGTCTGTGCTAGGTAGCATACACCACGCTCGCCTGCATTATACACGCCTGGTTCTGCTGACTGATGTCAGCTTCACTCTGCTCACGGTTCTTCTACCCCAGGTTCAAACCTGAGAAGGGACCTCCCCCAACCCCGACATTCGTTCTATGACAGTCATGAGACTTAGGAAGTGGAATGAGTGTATGTCTCCCAAAGGTTCTGTTTTCACATTGGCCTCATTTGGTTGCAAATAAAATTTCTATGACAGGAAGACTAATTTAAACAATGCACAGAAAACCTTCTGCTGGGTCACCTGTCATGCTTTCGCATGCACTTTTGTTGGTGTGTGCTTTTCTGTAAGCAAAACGTTTTTATACACTAATAGATCTGCTTTGTAAGAAATTCATTACTTTTTAATGTAGTTCATAGAGCTGTAGCTTCTCAACCTTTCATGGGTATTCGGCAACTGTCTCGTTTTTCATGAGATACATATGTATATCAGCTATAACACACTGTCAGTGAACAGTGGTTTTCAATCAAACAGGCTGTCAGTAAAGCTGATTCACTAACAAGAAAGCTGTCAAGCTGTGACAGCTGCTGTCTTTGCTACCCAAACAATCTGTTCTGTGCTAATGGTGACTTGTGCACTCCCATTTATTATACAGTCGTAATGAGCAGTGTCCTTAGAAACACAATCTGAGTTAGTGGATTTACATACTTTGTTGTATGGGTTCTGCAAAATCAACACCAGCAGAATTAGCAGCTGGTTTTCTACAAAGATTTTGGAGGAGTTTCTTTGTTTCAGAAGTTTTGATTAATTGTGCAGTGGTGAGGAGTCACCCACCATCCATCCCAGAAGTATCCATTCAGTTTTTAACTATGTGTCCAGCACTCTTAAGTATTGGGAATATGAAAAGAAATAAGAATAGTGTCTGTTTTCACCCATTTGTTCCAATCTATTAATAAAGCAGACATCTGGTCACTCCAAGCTAGAGTGTCTAGACATTGTGCTGTAGTCAGAAGGTCTCTCAGTTTTTCATAAATAATAAATGACTTCTTAATTTTCCAATCTGAGGTTGTATATTTAAGCTCTTATATAGTCAGTTCTTGAAATAATTTCCTCTAGTCGATACTGAATTCTTAATCAAGAAGTTTATTTTTCAAGTGACTGTCTCCTTGGGAGAAATTTAGATTGGTGGGAATATTCAATTCCAAAGCCTGAAAATTTAGTAACTACTTATCATGCTCCATCACTTTTGTTAAGAAAAGAACTTCCTGCCAGTAACAGGAGCCAGGATACTCCATTTCTGTTGTTTCCCTGGCTCGAGTCACTAGAGGAGACTGGGGAAGGGTGTAAAGGGGACTAATTCACTTTGACAATCTAGAGACATCTTCTCCTCTGCAATGTGTCTTTTGAAACCAAGAGCATTATTTCAGTTTCAAGGGAGCTCCATGTTCCAGGAAGATTAGTCGCTAGAGAGCCAAATTTTGCATACCACACAACTCTCTCTATAGCCACGGTTTTCACTCTCATTGTGACAGCAGTGTGGCCACAAGTCAGGCAAGAGAGAATCTCACACTGAACTGCATTTAACACATGATCTGTTCCTGCACTGGAAACTTTTGACTGAACAGAATTTCATTCCTGTTACAAACATTACTTGCTCTTAGGGAATAATATTAGAGACCACACAGTAGGCCCATAATTGTGGTAACTGAAAGTATGACTTGTGAGGTAAGGTAATATATAAATCTGGAATTGACTATTCCAGAAAAGAAGCAGGGCAGTTCTGCCTTGATCCATGGATGTTTGTTTGCAAAAAGAGCAGCGAATTTAGGTCTGAGATGAGGAAATGTGTATTAAGATGAGTGACCTGGTTTTTCTCCCTGGGAAGTCCTGATTGGTTTTGTGTTCTTCCATCCCATTCCTCCACTGGTCTACTAATACATCATGAAGACACTGTAGATGGAATGTATATCTGCATCCATGCTGCCTCTGGTACTCAGGTGTGTTAATGATGCATACTTGTTGGGCCCACATGACATTACTTGGCAGGTCACAAATGCCTGCAGCAAGTGAGTAATGGTTGGTGACTCTTATTTCCCCCTTCACCAGCAGTGCAGTGTTTGCTCTGAGAAAAGCTTTTAATACAGTAATGTCCAAGGACTATGTCCCACCATCCAACTTCCTACATACATACACACACACACACACGCACACATTCTTCTCCCACACTGCCAGACCATCATACACACTAACCCACATACCACCAGAAACATAGAAACTGAACAAATATTGACAAAATGTCTTCAGCAAGAGCAACAACAAAAGAAATAGCATGAACCTTTGCTATGAAAAGGAGCTTTGTTGAGCCAGTTCTTTGTAGCTGCACCTTGAAGAATTATGAAAATGCTCAGTAACTGCAACTTTTTTTTTGCTGATGAAAATCATAAAGCATAAACTCACCTAGTTGACAAAGCCTGTGATTGGGCATAGGGAATGTGCTTTGTACCCTCTTTTCCCCTGCACATATATTCATCCTCAAATACACAGAAGCATTCCCTGCACAGATAGTCTATTTGTCTGTTTACTCCCGTAGTACTCTGAGCACTGGCACACGTGGCAGAGAAAATGAATGTGCATTTTCTTTGACACAGTGGTGCCCGCACACAAGAGGCTTCAGCATTTGTGTGAGGGTGTGACTTTGGGGTATAGGTTTAGTCTCACTCATTGTGTCTTTATTTCATTCCTTCCCCTTGTACCAGGTGAAATGAATATGAGTATAGCTGTTAAAAGCTAAGTCAATTTTCCCTCAGTATTTAGACACTTTGGTACCATTCAGTGAAAAGTTCTGAATGTGGGGAACAAAGGGATTCTTAAAGGATCCAGAAAATATTAATGGCTAGTATTACGTCCACATGTGAAACATGGGAAATGCCACAGTATACTAATAATGGCTCTCTCTGAGAATATGAAGGGTTATTAAACACAAAGGTTTACGATCCATAAGACAATAGTGCTTAAGTGTTTGATCCCAGATACCTTATACACTCTTTGCCTCACTTGTGAAATGTAAATCATAACAATACTTACAGAATCTTTGTGAAAGTTAAATAAGTTGGCACATGAAAAGTGCTTAGAATAGTTCCTGGCATAGAATAAATGTTCAGTACATGATAGCTTTTGTCACGTACCTTGTCTTCATTGGGATGGGATATAGTTGGCCAAATTTTAATTTTCTATACTTATATGTACTGGGTTCTCTGGTTAATTTTGAGGATATAAAGAATGACTGTGTTCTTATCACTGTGTAGCTCATGTCCTACTTGGAGAATCAAGCATCAAAAGGAAATTCTTGTTTTTGAGTTCCCCTTTTGAACCAGACACTTGCTAAATGCTTTATCTTCATGATCCGATTTTTACAACATTCTACCAGGAAGGCGTCATTCCCATTTAACTAATAAGTAAACAGTATTATGGAAGTTAGAGAACATGCTTAAAGACTCATACAGAATTTAAACCCATTTCAGAGCTGTACTGTGCTGCCATGCTAACAGGTCCCAAGTGATCCATTAGAGGAGAACACACCGGAGGGAGGGAGGATGTCTTTCTGGAAGGATTTAGTTGGGCTTCAAAGAAGAGGTGGTATGTTAATTGAGAATGAAAAGAATATTCTCTCGTGATGAAATTAATTGAACAGACCAAACTGCTTGTGGAATAATCTATGTTTATCTCTATAATGAGAATTTCTAAGTGAGACAGATCTGGACTTGAATCTAATTTGTCAGCTAAGTGAACTTGGGAAGGTGACTTCCTCTCTAACTTCAGCCTTTTCATCTTTAAGATAAAAATAAAATAGCACCAGACACATGTGGTTCTTAAATAAGAGAGTGCCTTTAAGGAATTTTGCTGTTTCTGACATATAGTATGTGCTTAGTTTACACTAATTATCATGATTACTATTTGGCTAGTGACGCTGTGAAGGAGGAGAGATTAGGTTTATGATGCCTCGAGACAGTAACATGGGTTAAGTGACCACTGTAAATCTCTACCAACCCTACTACTCAGATGATTTTTCTTTTTCTTCCTCTTTCCCATCATCCTTTTCGCCTTCTTCCCTTTCTTCTCCTTTTATTCTCCTAGTCCTCCTAGAGAAAGATATACTTAGTAAATTTTGATTAACTATAGTAACATCAATGGGACTGCTTCCCTATTCTACCTTCACTGTGATTATGATTACATAGCATCTAAAAAGTTTTATATAGATTTTTATATAATTTCTATAAGCAGTGAACATTTAGACTTCTACTGTCACTACCTTGCTATCTATAGAAATCGGATTTCTTAATACCAAGTTATATACCTAAAGATAATAATCACTGTAAAGCCCCTCTCAGTTAAACTAAGCACTCCTTTAATTTTACATTAGGATATTTTACTTTTGTGTGATCATATATAATTGAGTAAATAATCAAACAATAATATGGGGAACGTGTAAATCTTTGAAATGAGAGGAATTTATTTTATTCATCTCTAAATGCCCTGAAGTTCTAGGACATATAAGTTACTTAATGAATATTTGTTTCTAAAAAAAACTCAGAGCTTGACAATATATAATAACACTCTGGCATATTTGGTTTGTTTAGACATATGCATATGAAGGGAGGCTTATCAAAGCCGTTCACATCAACAGGACGTGTAGAGAATCATACGCTATATTACTAGAACCTCATGACTGTGGGAAACATTGTTAAACCTGATTTTTTCATCTCTGATTGAAAAGGGAGACATAGAACAAATCTGTTGGTACTCTTCACACTATACATTTTATACATTTTTCCTTATTCACCCTACTCCTATTTCAAAGAGTATCTCAAACTCAGTATATTCCCAGATTGAATTTAGGATTCGTGGGCACCTTCTGTCATCAACTACTTACATTATTTTCCACTGTCATGATAATCCATCCAGTTGTGCTAGCCAAAAACCGGGAGTAATTTTTAGCATTCCCATCTTCCTCTCTCCTCATAGCCAATCTATAACCAGTCCTATCCATTTTGCCTCTTACATAATTCTCCCAAATCCTTCCTTATCTTCTGTCTTTACCACTATAACTCAACTTCTGTACCTCAACCTTATTAAATGCTACAATGTGTTCCTGACTCTTCTCTCTCATCCCCTCTGTCTCTCCTCCAATATTAGATTCACCCTGCAGCCAGTGATAGCTTGTTTTATTCTCATTTTGTTTTTTTGTTTTTTTGATGGGGAATGGGGTTGCTTGTTTTGTTTTGAGCTAGTAAATAACTAGCATATGTCCCTTTCCTGATACCCTGATTGAGGGAAATTGAAACTGAGTATTCCTTTTTCCTATATATCACCATCTTCAGGTTTTTAATATGCCATGTTCTCCTTCTTATCTATCTGGACTGGCTACTAAGATTTCAACTGTTTGCTGATACCTTCTCCCTCTTCTGCCATTTAATTAGTCTGGATTCCTTTTTTCGGTTTTGATTTATCCACTGCTCCTCAGTTATGACTGAAAAAATGTTTTGTATCTTTCCATTTCTTCCTTAACTTTCTGAACAAACCTGATTACTTATTTCTGCCCAGGTGGTTTAAAAACTACCTCTTTTATTGCTCGAATCTGCAGCAATAGTATTGAATTGTTTCTCTACCTCCATCCAAGAAGACGGAATATTCTCCTTATAATAAGGGTCCTTAATCCTTTGTATTTATTAATAAAATCTAAGGCTTTTCTGTAAATAAAGCCACAATTTGTATCTCAGCAATCAAAAGCTGTTTCCTGAGTCTGTGTCATTAATAAGTCCAGACTCAACTTGGCCTCACAGTAGTGGGAAATGACTCTTCAGAGCTGTGGACAAGCCTCATGTTTCCAAGGTTAGTCCCTTCAGAATCTTCTCTTTGAGTCCTGATACAAATTCAAATCATAAAAGAGAAACCAAACTGCAGCTGAACTAGCAGTTTCTACCTATTTGGGAACTCAGGATCATTGCTATTAAAAGGTTCTGGGCTTTCATCCTACAGACTTGGCTAAAAAACACAATAGAAATGTGGAAGATTCCCACCGCATCTACATTACCAGGCTACATGTGCCAGGAGAGTTCCACGTTAAGCTTCAGCAGCCTACACATTAAAGCCAGCTTGGCTGGTGCCTGTCAAGGCCTTCTCGTGCTGTTTGTCTTTGCCATAGTTGGCCTGGCTTATTGTTCTAGTGTTTTGCTAGGGCCACCCACTGGGCCCACCTGTTCTTTACTTAAGGTCAGGCGTGGCCTTCCTGCTTGCTTCAGGCCACTCCAGTTAAAAATGGCTCTGTTTCTATACAGTTTTTCTGCTCACCTATATCATAAAAGTCATTCTCCCAGGACAAAGATCCAGGACAAAGACCCACAAGCTAGTGTGAAAATCCCATATAGCTCACACCTAAGACTTAAAGCTGCATTCTGGTCAGAGCAGTTCAAAGAAAGCCACAGGACTATGAAAATTACCCACAGAGTGCCTGTAACTCCAAGTCCAAAACAACCTGGGCCCTCTAAAAACCTCTACCTCTGAATGCTTATTCTGCTCCTTAAACCCCTCTCCTTGCCTATTCCTTGAGGATTCTGGTCCAGTGCACCAGGTGATAATACTCATGAGAAGTGAACTTATCTTCCAATTACAGACAAAATAGCAAACCACAAGCTGCCCAACGTGGGCTGCCTGCTTTTGTAAAACTACTCCATGGAGTCACCGAGCAGAATGTTTATGTCCTGCTGAGAGCTGGTGACCATAGACCAAAGAGAGAGAGGTGGCCAATCTACACACAGCCATCCCTCGCCTACACTTGCAAACATCAGTCATTCCTTCTTTGGCTGGGGGTGAACAAGGGGATAGAGAGAAGCAAAATATATTAAATTAAAATCCCTCCTATATCCTTGACTCTCCATGAAGATGAACACTTCTGCCCAGCTCCCACCTTCAGTTAATTTCTTCCCCCAGGGCCGTCCATTCTTGTTGAAACTTCCATAGTTCAGCCCTTGGCTGCTGAAGTGAACTGAGCCAATTTCACATTTTTAGATTCAAACCTCTCCAGTCCACCCTACCCACAATATAATCACACAAGATTCAATTTTGCACCACAGAAAACTGACCAACAGTACAATTCACGGGCCTTTGAAATAGCTCAGTGAAAGTTAAGAAGTGTAAACATTAGATCTGCGACTGCCAAGAGACGGTAATAGCTAATTACTGAAGAGATGACAAAGAATTCCCGGGCATCTGCTGGTAGCAGGGAGCTCCAAGTATGGAAAAAGTACAGACTGTTCAGTTATGAGAGTAGTAAGATTGCACATGTTGGATCAAATGCATGGATGACAAAGAAATGGGTCAACAAACAAAAAACATTTTAATTTACTCTTGTATTGCTGTGCATAGATTACCACAAACAATATACAATTTGGTACAATGGTAATTTCAAAGTAAATTTATAGAATTTAATCTTGTTAGAAATACTTTAAAAGACTTATGCAGTTATGATACATAATATAGCATTATTAGATAATAGCATTACTATTGATAGTGATGCTATAAAAATAATATGCTATATTACTATACAACTATATGTATTTTCTGTACATAATTGTATAATATAATTTGCACATAGTAATAGTTATATATAATGGCTTCACTATTAAAGTTATGATACTGATATAGAAATTCAACAATATCATTTAATAGCATACATAAATATGTATCATACAAGTCTATAGATGATGGTTTTCATAAGAGTAATGCAAAAGTTGAACTAGGAATTCAAGTACATGGTAAACAATGGAACGGTATATGAGATTTTATATCTATAACCTAAGTGGTCAAGTAATGGCAAGTTACTGGTTTCTAATAAAACATTTATGCAAGTATATACATATATTTATGTACCTATAACCTACAAATGAATATGTAATACATATATGTATACATAATTATATGTGTACATATACACATGCCACATTCATCAATGGATAGATCATACTGGAGGATTTGAGGAAGATGAATGTTAGCTGCCTACACTGCTCTGAAAAATAATCACTTTGAATCATGGTGGCAATAGTGTTTGTGTGAAAGCACCTCACATTTTCAAATGTCCATTATATGCCAGGCCTTCCTTATACTTGTTCTTTTTTTTTTTTTTTTACATCTTTATTGGAGTATAATTGCTTTACAATGTTGTGTTAGTTTCCACTGTGCAACACAGTGAATCAGCTATATGTGTACATCTAACCCCATATCCCCTCCTTCTTGAGCCTCCCTCCAACCCTCCCTATCCCACCCCTCTAGGTCGTCACAAAGCACCGAGCTGATCTCCCTGTGCTGTGTAGCAGCTTCCCACTACCTATCTATTTTACATGTGATAGTGTATGTATGTCAATGCTACTCTCTCACTTTGTCCCAGCCTCTCCTTTCCCCCATGTCCTCAAATCCATTCTCTACATCTGCATCTCTATTCCTGCCCTGCCACTAGATTCATCAGTACCATTTTTTCTAGATTCCATATATATGTGTTAGCATATGGTATTTGTTTTTCTCTTTCTGACTTACTTCACTCTGTATATGACAGACTCTATGTCCATCCACCCCACTACAAATAACTCAATTTCATTCCTTTTTATGGCTGAATAATATGCCATTGTATATATGTGCCACATCTTCTTTATCCATTCATCTGTTGATGGATATTTAGGTTGCTTCCATGTCCTGGCTATTGTAAATAATGCTGCAATGAACATTGTGGTACATGACTATTTTTGAATTATGGTTTTCTCAGGGTATATGCCCAGTAGTGGGATTGCTGGATCATATGGTAGTTCTATTTTTAGTTTTTTAAGGAACCTCCATACTGTTCTCCATAGTGGCTGTATCAATTTACATTCCCACTAACAGTGTAGGAGGTTTCCCTTTTCTCCACACCCTCTCCAGCATTTATTGTTTGTAGATTTTTTGATGATGGCCATTCTGACTGGTGTAAGGTGATACCTGATGGTGGTTTTGATTTGCATTTCTCTAATGATTACTGATGCTGAGCATCTTTTCATGTGTTTGTTGGCAATATTGTGAAAATGACCATACTACCCAAAGCAATCTACAGATTCAATGCAATCCCTATCAAATTACCAATGGCATTCTTCACAGAATTAGAACAAAAAATTTTACAATTTGTATGGAAACACAAAAGACCCTGAATAGCCAAAGCAATCTTGAGAAAGAAAAACGGAGTTGGAGGAATCAGGCTCCCTGACTTCAGACTATACTACAAAGCTACAGTCATCAAGACAGTATGGCACTGGCACAAAAACATAAATATAGATCAATAGTACAGGATAGAAAGCCCAGAGATAAACCCACGCACCTATGGTCACCTAATTTATGACAAAGGAGGCAAGAGCCTACAATGGAGAAAAGAGAGCCTCTTCAATAAGTGGTGCTCGTAAAACTGGACAGCTACATGTAAAAGAATGAAATTAGAACACTTCCTAACACCATACACAAAAATAAACTCAAAATGGATTAAAGACCTAAGTGTAAGGCCAGGCACTATAAAACTCTTAGAGGAAAACATAGGCAGAACACTCTATGACATAAATCACAGCAAGATCCTTTTTGACCCACCTCCCAGAATAATGGAAATAAAAACAAAAATAAACAAATGGGACCTAATGAAACTTAAAAGCTTTTGCACAGCAAAGGAAACCATAAACAAGACAAAAAGACAACCCTCAGAATGGGAGAAAACATTTGCAAATGAAGCAGCTGACAAAGGATTAATCTCCAAAATATACAAGCAGCTCATACAGCTCAATATCAAAGAAACAAATAACCCAATCCAAAAATGGGCTGAAGACCTAAATAGACATTTCTCCAAAGAAGACATACTCATTCTTTATATACAACATCTCATTGAATTGCCACAAAAAAGACTTGTTGAGGTAGATTGTATCATCCCTGTATTACATAGGCAGGAATTAAAATTTTAAATGTTACCATATTTGCCTACCATCCCATAACTAGTAACTATCCATAAGCTAAGATCTGAATTGAATCCTTAATGCTATACTATATAGATGTTTATATTTAGGAAATTCTCAGATTAAAAACCTCCTTGCTGAATCTTATATAATCTTTGTCTTTTATACCCTCCTTTTTTTTTTTTTAAACAATTAAGGATTAGTGATAATGCTCCTAATTTTTTTTTTTTTTAACTTTGGGTTTATTTATTTATTTATTTATTTATGTCTGTGTTGAGTCTTTGTTTCTGTGCGAGGGCTTTCTCTAGTTGCGGCAAGTGGGGGCCACTCTTCATCGCGGTGCGCGGGCCTCGCATCATCACGGCCTCTCTTGTTGCGGAGCACAGGCTCCAGACGCGCAGGCTCAGTAATTGTGGCTCACGGGCCCAGTTGCTCCGCGGCACGTGGGATCCTCCCAGACCAGGGCTCAAACCCGGGTCCCCTGCATTGGCAGGCAGATTCTCAAACACTGCGCCACCAGGGAAGCCCCTATACCCTCCTTTTTTTCACTGAAGATAAATATTACCTGGGTCAGAAATAACCCTATCTGGAGTGAAAAAATATAGACCTCATCTGACAAAGTTATTGTCTAATTCACATTCAGGTTCTGGTTACTTTTTTTCCTCCATAAGTGAATGTGAATTTTACAAGAAAATATTTTTATCATTCTAATTATCAATTATTTGGCAAAAACTTAACATTTAAGACTTGTGGAAATGCACTGTGCCAAATGGGAAGAGAAATTCTTGTTGATAGAAGCCAACTATTCTTAATGTTAATAAGATATGAGAATTTTTTTTTAAATCGCATACCTTTGTGTTTAGGATATAAATTAGCTGATATCTCGGAAAACCATTTAGCTTTACCTACCCTAGCAGAAAACTTCTAATCATCTGACATTGGGCTCCCTGTTGAAATGTGTTAACAAGTTTACAGTCTTTTAAATAATTAAGAAAATTAATAACACTTTAATATTTTGAAATGAGCTTGTCTAGTAATTAAATAAGCTAAGGAAACTAAAAATAAAATTTGATGAAAATTGGCAAAAAGCAAAAAAGTTGACACTGGTTTTGACATTTACAATTAATTCCATACAAATATTTGTTTAATCAGACAATGTGGTTAATCACCAAGGTGAAACTGAAAGTTACTAACGCAGAATCCTGGTATAAAAGTTAATAAATTCAGTTCATAATCGTTATGCACATGCTAGTTATAATAATTTACTGTCCATACCAAATCTTTATAAGCATTGTAATTAAATATAAAATGCACATTAGAATTATAATGAGTAATTAGGGCAACATAACTAATATGCATGAAAATCCCAAAGCTCATTAAAATGTAAAAAACAAAACCTGTTCTACCTAGTGTTTTGCATATTTTCTATAGCTAAATGAATGCCAGTAGAGTCTGTACATTGTTTTACCATTTTTGGTTTTTATGAATTATGCATTTAAAATGCCCTGGAAACATTTGGTTTAGCTACCAAATACAGGCTTATTTCCATTTGGAAGAAACAGAGCTAATACACACATGCACACACATGCACAAAACCACATTGAAATAGTTATTTGATGCTATTAGACCACCTCATAGGATTACTTCAGTAAGAAGAACGTAAAACCATAATGGACCATTATTTCATGGGGCACACAGTGGAACACACTGGAAAGAGCCTGAAGATAATTGACCCAACAGGGAGCATTGTCTTGACCAGTCTTTACACTTTTTACATTATAGTCATACTCACCTCCTACTATGAATTTCCACTTTTTAAAAAAAATGGTGAAATCAGATTCAGGCAGAAATCCTAAACTGAGCATTTAACCAAAATGATAACAGAAGCAGGACACATTTTTTCTAACATTGTTCTGGAACCATTCATCCTGCTTCTTTTATACACAAACAGATAAACTGCTTCTAATATGCGCAGTATATACAGATCACCTTTCTAGTTTATAAACATATCCTGCAGTTTATACACAAAGTAAATAAATTGTTTGGACTCATAAATATATTTCAGATCAATGAACAGCAAAGATTTCTAGTAAAAATAAATACTCATTTCCTTAGCAAGCATATCCATTTATTTGGCCAACATACAGCCCTTTATTTCTAGAACGTATAACTTTTTCAAAGAAATTTTTAGCTTTAGATTACATTTTAGGTGAAATGTGCCCAAAATTTTGTTATTTCCGTATGCTGCTCAATAAAATTTCTTTATTAAAAAATTCTTTAAGAAATATACATTATTTACAAATGGCAATGATGTCAATATTTACCAATACAATACAGATGTACTTAAGTATCAATTATATATTACATGAACATAATAAACACAACATTGAATCTAACTCATTGGAATTAACTGTATTGAGCTGAAAAACCTGGAGGATTAATTATAGCAAGTCATAGAATTATAATATTTTATAGAAATTATCATTCATCACATTCATTTATTCAATGAACATTTAAGTGTTCACTATGTCCCTCATACTGGGCTAGGCGTTAAAGAAACACAGAAGATTATGACACATCGTTGGTCAGTTTTTAATTCTGCTAGAGCCCTGAGCTTCTCTAAGGCAAGAGTTGTTTTAATCTATTCTTGACCAATAGCACTGAGTAAATAAAGGATTAAGAGAACAGACAATAACTCAAGAATAAATATTGTCAGTAGATGATACAGGAACATGGAAAAACCTCCCAATTTTCAAATGCATTTCATTTGTAGTGGCTGAAGAAGCGGGGAGTCTTCCTAAGGTGAGTCCTCATCAGCCTTTCCAGGGTGCTCTAACAACATCTTCCTGACATGCTAGCTTTCCACAGTACTTGGTTTGCATAGCACTTGCTATTCTTTTGGTTTCCATGGCAGCTCTGTTCTCTATGGTATATCTTCAGTCAGATAACCCTCACATTAGCTTACTCTGAAATCCATAATTCAGAAGATAAAAAACTTTCCTTTTCAAGGCAGACATATATAACTCTCTTTGGCTTAAGTATGGACGAGACTTTGAGCCCAAATGGCTTTGGAAAATTCTTGGGAATTCCCTGGCAGTCCAGTGGTTAAGACTCCATGCTTTCACTGCTGAGGGCCCAGGTTCGATCCCTGGTTGGGGAACTAAGATGCCACAAGCCGTGTGGTGTGGCCAAAAAAAAAAAAAAGAAAAGGAAATTCTACTTACGAGTAAGAGTCTAGATTGTTCTTTGGCAATGTTGACTCCCAACCCCCTCTAAATGTAGATAGAATACTGTTTTCCAGCCCCATTGATGACGGGCTTGACCATGTGACTGCTTTGACTAATGGGTGTTATGACAGAGTAGACACATAAGTGAGAAATAGATGTTGATAGTTATATGTCACCAAAATGAGGTGGTGATTTGTTACACAGTATTATTGTGGCAATAGCTGACTGAAACATGGTGTAAGCCTAAAGGTTATCTGTGATTGCTTTCTGAGGCACCATATATTGGTGGAAGCCATAGACGAATACTGCTTGCATTTTTTCTAGAACTCTGCTTCCCAGGTACATAGTATTTTAATGCTGAGTTATATAGAACTACATGTGATATTATATTATACATACAAATGAAATGCTAAAGTTAACTATTTAATTTCAGATGCTTTGTTCCAAACCATATCTAAATAAGGAATATATTAAATTTAATTACATATATAAATAAATATAATATATTTATATATAATAAGTATATTCAACATGTATTTATTATTTATTATTAATATATATTATGCATTTTATATACATATATATTCATCTAACTAAGTATAAAGGGATGAAAAAACATAAGCTATATTGAGAATGGCCCGTGGAGAGAGCAAGGGTTAGGAGACTTGCAATATTCTAAGCAGGAAGTAGTGTTAGCTTGCACCAGCATGAGAGTTATGGGGTGTTGAGGAGTGATAAGATGCATTTTAAAGGTAGAACCTACAATATTATTGAGTCCCTCAAGACTTTGAAATATTTTGTAATGACACTGATAAACTGGTAATACCAACTGTTCATCAAATGCACAGATAAGCTTTGCAGGATGAGAGCAGTAAATAGAGAGGAATCTAGTGATTTCGATTTAAAGGGCACTAAGTAAGATTGAGATTATAAGGAGGGTATCAGCTGCATATATATATTTTTTTTATTTCTGAGCAGAAGAGGAAAGAGCCTAAACATTTTTAATAATTTATTCATGTGCTGCTGTTGCTGACATGGAATTTCTTATTTGTTAGTCAGACTTCTCCTTTCTTGACAAATCCATCAGTTGTCAAATTGCTTTTGCTGTTAGGCAGAGTTTTCTCAAACCACGTTTTATTTAATCATTTCAAGAAGGATGACATTTTTTTTCCCTTGTAAAACATTCTTAGTCCCAAATAAACCCATACTACTGTTTCTGAAAATTACATTTTTTCTACCACCCCTCCTTCCCACATCTTTAAATTTCTTTAAGATACACTATTTGTAGGCAAAATGTCTCTCCCACTTTATGTCTTCGTATTCTTTTGGTCTTAGTTACTACTTACTGTGTTTGCTCTGATTTAGCTTTCATTCTCTATAAATAGAAGTGTCCAATATTGTGTTTTTCAAATAGGAAGAAAAACTACCTCTCAATTCTACAACTAGTATCACTTCCTGCTAGGTTGTTTTTCTCCTTGTTCATAAGTCCATGGCAAGTCTATGGATAAAGCACATCTGTTTCACAGTCATGACCTCTGTGGCTTTACTCTTTGAACCATGTAGAAGTAGTATAACAGGAAAACCTCCAGGTTGCAGGTCTGAGCACACAGCTGATTGACAACTCGAAATAAATGGAGAGGTAAAAGTGGTTCAGTTTATTGTTCATCTTCTTACTCGAGAATCTGTGCCTATAGTTTTGGAGAACGTCATTCACTTAACATATTTCCTATAGTCTTGCTAGACTTCCAACATTCTCCTTCATACATTTGAGGGCAGTGGGCAGGGAGAAATGGGTAGTTTACAATTAGATTTCTGTAATATAAATCTTATTTTTTCTTCAGTTTCCACCCTTTTTTTTTCTAGCTACTCAAAGGCTTTCTTTTCTTTCCCTCCAAGACAGTGTGTTTGGAAAGTAATTCTTTAGAATATATTAGCAGTATGAATTATTCATTTCTCAGAATTAAACAATTTTAATAACTGAATTTTAATCAACTTTAAAAATGTGCTATTTTAAGATTATTGAAGGCCACAGAAACAAGAAGAAATAATAAACCATTCAGTCAACTAAGAAATCTGATCCAGTGATTATTCTGCAGAGGTCAGGAGTTATACCATCCCAAGAGTCCTTGGTGCCTTCAGATTTACCAGTAGGTCTTTGGAGGAAGCTGGCCCTGAGACCAGAGGGAAACATGAACAGATTAAAAGTTAGCCTAAGGAAAGATTCTACCAATGCTATCCCCATCTATTACAGATTAAATCTTTATTGCTATCATTTATTCTACACTGATTAACTGCAAAAACCTTAAATTTATATATAAGTCTAGTTTATTCACATTCTGAGAGATCAATATTAAGCTTTAAAAATGTACCATGACTTAAAGCATGACAATAAACATAATTGAGGCTTAAACAGCATATCTTAACTGATTAATACAACTAGAAAATTTTCCCCATGAGAAAAATAGTCCTAAGGATATTTTCATATTTTACAGGTAATCTATAGAAAGCATCTGAATTCTTCTAATCTGTGTTTTTGGAGGGGGGTGAGGATTCACTAAAAAATAATTTTTATATCAGGAAATTTATAACAGCTTCAATATGAGAAGAATGCATTCAAATATTTAAGAATTTGAAGGTTTGTACGATGGACAACTTTTGTTACAGGATCATATGTGCTGGGAAAAAAGATGCCTTTGGAGAATCCCAACTTCACAGTTCTTGCAAACTTGTTCAGTGTATCCAAATCAATCACATACAGCTATAATTCAGCATGACTGACAACAGAGAAGAGAGCAAATCATGAATGAAGCCTAAAGAAGGAAAGTCTGGTGAACAGCTAGGAAAACAGTGAACCATTTAATTCCTATTGATACAGCTGGTGGCCCAATAAATCTCAGACATATTTTACAGTGGATGCATCACTGGAGTGAGCATTGCTGACTACAAGGGGACAGCTACTTCAGGCTGTAATTTCAGTAGTGCCGACCCTTGCCAAAAGCATGATATGAATGAATTCTGCCTAATCACAAACAAACTTCTCATTATATAACCCTTTCTCTCCTGTTCTTTCATCTACTTCTTCATGAGTCACAAATAACATAACTATCCATCCTTAAACGGCTTCTCACAGATGTACACTCATAACACAATATAAGATCATTCACACCACAATATTTTTGACTAATAAAAGCTTAGGTATATTCAACTCCCTTGAAAGGATTAAATATTATAATAGCGTTAAACCATGAGTTTAGGAAAAGAATCCCTTATGTTGTAATTTTAAACAATGCACAGATTTTTCTTTGAGGGTTTAGGGGACCAGTGCTAGGACCTTCACCAGTGCTCCTAAAATCGGACTTAATACGCAGTTATAGATCTTAGCTCTGAATTTTTTTTACAAAATATTTTACTTTTACACACCTGTGTAAACATAAGGGAATTAGAGATCACAGTTTAGTACACTGTCATAATGAATATTGAATATTGAAGTTTAGTTTACATGTAATATTCTTATCATTGTCATTCTTTTGAAAGAGAAAATGACCTCATCATATGCTTAACTGAATTAGTACATTGATTTTGTATATGCCCTAACACATGACATACCTCCACAGTTACACATCTTTCTAGAAGGGACACCTATGTGTTCCATACACTTTTGATATTCTATCACATTGTTGAGCCCAAGCCTCTTACTTCTTGGTCAATGAGACATAAGACAAGGTCTGCCACAAATGCACTACAAAGTAAATTTTTCTTGGTTAACTACAGTAAAAAAGCAGGATAATGATGGAATTCTGGGAGAGTAAAAAGTGATATACTAGTCTAGCTTTGAATTAAATTAATCACATGCTTGCAGCACGAAGACAATGACTCAAAAAAAAATTAAAAAACAAAAAAAAAACTTAGTTTCCTTTTCTATCTGGATCTTATCATGATTCTATGCTCTTAAAGGGAACATAGCTGTAATACCCTATTCACTTGTAATAATTCTGTTTAATAATAGCCAAAGATTTTATTGACTGCTCAGTGCAAAACACTAAGGTAAGCACTTTCCAAGAAGTGTTTTACATTGTCTGTATAGCAATCCTATGAAGTAGGCACTATTTACTTTACAGACGCAAAAACTGGAGTTTAAAAGCGTTAAGTAACTCAGATGATAAATGTTAGAACCACTTTTTCTTGACTGCAAAGTGGGGCCTTTTTACTACACTGTGTTGCCACTGTGTAAATGTTTAAGGTCTTGGGGAAGCAGGAAGTACTTTACAAGCTGGATTATTTTCACTCCCTGTGAAAGCTGACCAGAGGTGTAATCAATGTGAAAGTCCTTTATGTCATGAAGACTATGATTTAACTATACTACAGTAGTTTGATTAAAAAAAAAAAAAAAAAAACTAACTAGATAATTTTTTTTAATTTTCTCTTAGTTCTTAGTTTTCTTTAAAATCAAATTAGTCCATAAGATAAGGACATATGTGCTTCATAGAAAGGTTTTATTGACCGTGTGATCCATTTCTGTGAGATCTATGACAACTTTGGAAAGATTTTCATATATTTCTCACCCTGAGTTGCAACCTGTCTTCAAGGAAGAAATTTTTCAACTATCATCATCCTCACCTGTAACAGTAGTGTGTTGAGCAGGCATGTCTTACATTATGTGTTCTCTGGTAGGTACTGGAAACCTTAATTTTTTTTTTTTTTCAAAAACTGCATTTGACCAAGGCTGCCTTAATGTAGCTCACAAGTTTCAGAATCTAGACCAAGGTCAACATGCTTACTTACCACAGCGTTCTCCTACGTAGCTTCTCTAGGATGGATTTCTTCATGATTCACTTCTCATTATTATTCCTCACTCTTCTTTATTGTTGTAATTATTTAACATGGCACCTTTATCATTGTCCATTATTTTGAGGTGGCAGGGTGGTGATCAAATTCTTTTGCCTTTGAAGTTCTAAAGTTTCACTGAAGCCACTTCACTTCACTAAAGCTATTAAAGCAATTCTCCGATTCCCTCACTTTTTTGATAATAAGACTTTGTACAAAACCAAAGCTCCTATTGAGGATGGCAAGAGAGGAAGAAGGTCTTTGTGGCTATTGACATGTAACTAAGAAAACTTGAATCTGGATTAGGCTTGTTGGATGCCAAATGCAGAGGATCTGTTGCTTGCACCTGCAGAGCCTGGAGTTTTGAATGAAGCACGTTTAATTATCTTCATCCTGAAATGACTGGCTAAACAATAAAAGGAAATAATCCCACTGAGTAAATGGAAAGGGAGTACTCGTTTTTTTATGAGCATCTAATCACACAGGTGTTAAATATCCCTTCTTGACCCTTTCACTGTTGACCTTCCCCAACATCTGTTCTTTGCCATTCCCCACATCTGTCCAATAACATTCGTCTGAAATTGATTTTTTTTCACTGTGCAATTGTTTCAGCTCACAACCATATACAATTTGATAAAAGGGCGGGATGCCTAAATTTCAGCATTGCACATAAATCAGTCTATTCCAAAGGATGCCTTTGTACTTATGAATTTGAGGGGCCAAGTAATCACCTTCTTTGCTGCTTTGGTGTAATTAAAAGCAGTTACATCTGAGTAGAACAAAAAAACTATCTCCATGGAAGGAAAAACAGTTCCAGAAATAAAAATCCTATACATGCATATATTTACACTCCTACTCTCACTTCTGGGCCAGGACCAAAATTCACAGAGAAATGGAGGGTGATGGTGAAGGTGAAAGAAATAAGCCCTGCGAGCAACCACTCAGGTTTTACCATTTGATTGTCTTTTCTAGGAAGGGCCCAATATGATTTCCTAAAACATGGAACATTCCAGTGGAAAATGAGTGTTTGGTACAACTTAACCAAGCATACATAAAATTCACTGTTGGAGATTTAATTAGTCATAATTGTTATGAGGTATATATTTCTAGCAAACAAATGACCCTATCCTTCTAATGCAAATAATTTCATCACGTAAAACTCATTAGTCTATTATAGCTCATAAGCACACAAAAGTCTGTTGAACCAGTGATGACTGTTGACTTGAAAAGTCATGTATCACATAACATAGGATGTGGAATAGACATTAGACATCTACTTTTCTAACTGTCCAACATATCCAGAATATGTCCCAAGAATTATTAGGCCCACAGGAACTCCAATATAAAATTTTCTGTAATTCTGTGGTCTCATAAATTTGGAAAAGCTCCATACTATAAGAGATTCATAAGGCATATATGGACATCACAGTCTCTAGGATGTGCTCTAGAAAAGAAACCTATTGGGTTTAATTAGACATTTCAGTGGCCATAGAACTCTTTTATTTATACAAAGTAATATGGTTCAGAATGGTGTAAACTTGGAATTTCACCATTTCACTTGGAAAAATGTCTTCTCACTGCCAGTTAACTAAAATGAGTTGACTCAGGTCCAATGTGACCAGTGATCTATTTAATTAAATTTTCTCTCAATTTGTGCCTTTTCTGTGGATTGGCCAATGATTTTCTCATCATCCTAAAGATTACTACAACAGCTTCCTAGCTGTTCTGCCTGTTTCCTCTTCTGCCTCTTTGCAGAACATGTTCCACACATTGGCCAAAAAATCTGCATAAAATGTTAATCAAACCATGTCCCACCTCTGCTCAAAATCTCCAAAACCTCATCCTCTTAAAATAAAATTCAAAGGCTTTACCATGGGCTACCAGACCCTCCGAATCTGAGTTCCAGCTACCCACCCAACCTTCTCTTCTGGATTCTTCCTCTCACCTGCTCAAGTCATGTTGACCATTTTGCTGCTCCTTAAACTTGTTGAGCATGTTTCTACCTCAGTGGTCTCAACTCAGGGTCTTTGACTTTTCTGTTTCCCCTTTTTTTAATAGTTTCCTACAAATAACCACATGATTCCTTTCCTCATATCATTTAATTCTCTGCTCAAATATTGCCTTATCAATAAGGAGCTCTGGAACTGCACCATATAAAATAACCCACTTTACATTCCTTTTTCTTTTACCCTGCTCAGTTTCCATCTTAGTTCATATGGCTCTGGTACTGTGTATTTATGTATTTTCTGTTTGCATATTCATGTACATGCACACACACATACAAAGTCAAGAATATTAGCCCTGTGAGGCCAGGAATGTTACTTTTTCATTAATGTAGTCCCCAGTAAAAATACTTGTTGAATTGATGAAGGAATGAAGAATAAATAAGTGGATGAATCCTCTGCCTCTTGAACAGTCATTTTCAAAAGAGGCAGAATAATAGCATACGGGTTCATTCATGTCCCCAAGAAAAATCAGTACAGCTTTCAAGTTCAAGTTTATAATTTTAGCCTCAAAATGAAATCTACTTAAGACTCCCCTCTCCATATTTATTACTTACACCCCATAGCCCTTTAATTCTCTAACACATAAAATGCTCTTAGGCCTTTTTCTTATTCACAAGTGTTAATTCCTGTTTCGTTCTTTATCTAGGCTTCCATATGTCATTTTAGTATCTCTCCATTTTCAGTGTCCTTCACAGCAGCCTGTGAACCCCCTAGACAACACGATCATGCCCCTTTAACTTGTATGGTTACCTAGTGCTGAGCCATATGCACACTGTACTGCATAATAGCCTTTTAATGACAAATTAGATTTTTATTTCGGTTCATTATGCCTGGGTTTTCAGGCAATGTTCCGGATTTCATGGTTTTGTTTGTAATGAGTCATGGCCCCCTTGACAAACAAGGAGTAATTAAACTAACCAGGTTATCAATAGAAGCTTGTGATGGATCTCCTGTTGCATATGTTATTTCATCTTCAATAATAGTTGTATATCATAAAAGATTATGGCCTCTTAGTGTGACAGAGAGAAAGAGATGAAAGCCTGTGAGAACAAGAGTAAAAATACAATCTTACTTATACTTTTCACAAGCAAAATAGTATCATAAATAATTGACAATAAGTGGGTTTTCATTTATAAATATCTTTTGTAATTTTATTGCCTTATAAGGGGGGGATGTGAATCTTTGCTTAACAAAGAAAGTTAAAATTTATCAAATGGTTCCTTATATTATGTTAGAGAATATGCATGTGTTTGTATTTGTGTATTTATAAATGTGTGTATGTGTATTATCTCATAACATTTTCTTATTCAAACTTCTCTGGTAATCATTTTATATTATTTTTCACCAAGTTATTAGCAAGCACTTTTAAAAAAATATTTCTTTGCAAGTTTTTTTCTAATTGAAACTTTACTATTAAGAATAAAAATCTCACAGAGAAATAGAGGTGGTATAATTTCAAAGTGAAGTATCACCCTTAACAGAAAATGATTACTCTGCTCAGGTATTTTTAAAATGAAAGGCAATATTCTGTTGTAAGAGTGTTTACAGTTTTCACATTCACTGCATATTGAAAAATTATTAAACTCTGTACTTTTTTATTGCTTTCTAAAGAAACTTAAAATAAATCCAAAGTGCACACTTACTCAGATCTTTTGTCTGAATGAATTAGTATTTGCACCTTCTAGGTTCCTGTTGTATTGAACTGTTTCCCATAGTGTTATTTGAAATATGTACTATGTTAAATGTAAACTGGTAGGAAAGAAAACATTTATGGAAAATGACATGCATATAAAACTAGAAGATAGCATAGGAGAAAATCTAGATGACCTTGGGATTGGTGATGACTTTTTAGATACAATACCAAAGGCACAATTCATGGAAGAAATAGTTGATAAGTTGGACCTCGTTAAAATGAGAAATTCTGACTCTGTGAAACACAATATCAAGAAAATAAAAAGACAAGCCATAGACTGAGAGAAAATATTTGCAAAATACACATCTGATAAAGGACTGTTATCTAAAATATACAAAGAACTCTTAAAACACAATAAAAATAATACAAACAACCCAATTAAAAATGGACCAAAGACCTCACTGAAGATATACAGATGGTAAATAAGCATATGAAAAGACACTTCACATCATATCATCAGTGAAATGCAAATTAAAACAATGAGATACCACTACATACCTATTAGAATGACCAAAATCTGGAACACTGACAACTCCAAATGCTAGTGAGGACACGGAGCAACAGGAACTCCCATACGTTGCTGGCGGGAAGATAGTTTGCCAGTTTCTTACAAAACTAAACATACTCTTACCATACAATCCAGCAATTGCACTTCTTGGTATTTACCCAAAAGAGTTGAAAACTTAGTTCCACACAAAAAATAGATGTTTACAGTGGCTTTACATATGATTGCCAATGCTTGGAAGCAACCAAGAAGTTCTTCAGCAGGTGGATGGATAAACTGTGGTACATACAGACAATGGAATATTACTCAGTGCTAAAAAGAAACGAGCTATCAAGCCACGGAAAGACGTAGAGGAACCTTAAATGCATAATACTAAGTGAAGAAGCCAAGCTGAAAAGGCTACATGCTATATGACCCCAACTATTTAACATTCTGGAAAAAGCAAAACTATGGAGAAAATTAAAAAATCAGTGGCTGCTGAGGGTGATGAGGTAGTAAAAAATGAATAGGCAGATATAGGAAAATTTAGGAATAGGAGGACTTTAAGGGTGGTGAAAATACTTCATATGGTATCGTGATGATGGGTATGTGTCATTATGCTTTTGTCCAAACCCATAGAATGTACAGCAGCAAGAGTGAACCCTAATGTAAACTATGACTTTAAGTCATAATAATGTGTCAGTGCAGGTTCACCACTTGTAACAAATGTACCACTCTGGTAGGAGATATTGACAATGGAGAGGCTATCCATGTGTAGGGCAAGGAGTATATGGGAAATCTTTGCATCTTCCACTCAGTTTTGTGTGAACTTAAAACGGCTCTAAAAATAGCCTATTAAAAAAAATGACACATGCATACAACTCCTGATGTTTCCCTCCAAAACTCATCTACCTACAGTCTAACCCATCTCAGTCAATTGGTATTTCTAACTTTCTGTTTAAGTCAAGTGAAATCACCCTCTTTTTTTAAAAAAAGTCTGTCCAGAAATCATGTTGGCTCCAACTTCACAATAGACCCCAAAGCTGGTCACTTTCCACCGCCTCAGGTGCCACCACCCCAGTATGAGCTCCCAACATCACTTGTCTTCTTATTGCAGCAGCTTTCATCCTGGCCTCGCAGTGGTCGCTTCTCAACACGGCAGCCTGAGTGATGTGATACTTTTAAAACAAAAGTCAGGGCTTCCCTGGTGGCACAGTGGTTGAGAGTCTGCCTACTAATGCGGGGGACATGGGTTCGAGCCCTGGTCTGGGAAGATCCCGCATGCCACGGAGCAACTGGGCCCGTGAGCCCCAACTGCTGAGCCTGCATGTCTGGAGCCTGTGCTCCACAACGAGAGGCCGCGATAGTGAGAGGCCTGCGCACCGCGATGAAGAGTGGCCCCCACTTGCCACAACTGGAGAAAGCCCTCTCACAGAAACAAAGACCCAACACAGCCAAAAATAAATATAAAAATAAATTAAAAAAAAAAAAGACCTAAAGAAGAAATACATGGCGAATATCTTTAAAAACAAACAAACAAACAAACAAAAGTCAGATTAAATCCCTCCTCTGTAGTGGTTCACCATTTCACTCAGAGTAGAAGCCAAGTCCTTAAAATGGCCCTCAAGGTCCTATCTGATCTTTCCTCCTTTGGTTCCGTATATTATTCAGGGCTCTGCAGACAAACAAAACCCATAATATATGTGTGTATCTATATACACACACATACCTATACACACATATACATACATACATATGTGATATATATATGATGTATATATACAGAGAGAGACAAAGACAGAGAGAGACAGAGGCAGAGAGAGAGAGATTATATTATGAGGAAATGGTTCACTTCTTAGCTGGCTGAGAAGTCCCACAAACTACTGTCTGCAAGCTAGAGACCCAGGAAAGTCAGTGGTGTAGTTCGGTCCAAGTCCAAAGGCCTGAGAACCAGGGGAGCCAGTTGTGTAAATCTCAGTTTGAGAGCAGAAGACTGGTACCTTAGCTCAAGCAGTCAGGTGGAGAAGGGACAGTCTCCTTTCCTCTGCCTTCTCTATTCAGGCCTTCAATTGACTGTATGATGTGCACCCAACATGGGAAGGGCAACATGCTGCTGAATTCACTGATTCAAATTCTAATCACATTAGAAATACCCTCACAGTCACACCCAGAAATAATGTTTAGCAAATATCTGGATGCTCTGTGACCCAATCAAGTTGACGCAAAATGAACCATCACACTCCGTCTCCTGCTACTCTCCCTTCTTTCTCTTTGCTTCAGTCACACTGATCTCCTTGCTATTTCTCAAGTGAACCAGGCTTGCTTCAGCCTCAGGGCCTTACTGCAAGCTGTTCCCTCTACCAGTAAGGCTCTTTCTCCAGATACTCACATAGCAAACTCGCTCATCTACATCATCTTTGCTTAAATCTTTCCCTGTCAATGAGTCCTACTCAGATTAGCTTTTATAAAATTGCAACCCATTCCTTGCTCTAATTCCTCTTACCTTGCTCTAATGCTTTTTTTTTTTTTTTTACAATATTTCTTCTAACATTTTATTTAAATTACTTATTTATTTTATTTACTGCTGATAGTCTGTCTCCCCATCCCCCCCCACCCCTGTCTAGAATGTAAGCTTTATCATGTCAAGGAGTTTAACTGCTTGTGCCTTGAGAAAGGCCTGGTATGTATCAAGGGCTCAATAACTATTTGATGAATAAAAGAAATGGCTATGCTATAATGAAGCTTTTTAAGCATTATTTTGTGCCAGGCACTGTGCTTTGACCTCTGAATATGCAGAGATGAATCAGATATTTACCCTGCCTTTAGGCAGTGACAAAGACGCCTGGCATACCCATAAATAATTACAATACAAGATAGAAAGTGTGTCGTATGAGAGATTTAGATAAACTACTCAAAAGGGAAAGGTATTTCCAGCCAGAGTAACAGGGAAGAGTATAGAGATGGTGACCCCTAAATTTGGGTCTTGAATCTGTGGAAATGGTGAAGAATAGCATTCTATGTAGAAGGAACCACATTTAAAAAAATCACTAATGTGCTAAAGCATAGGGAGTAGGGAAAAACACAGAATGTGGAAAGAACTCAGACTTTGAGTCAACACGTCTGACGTCAAATCCAAACTCTGAAGCTAAGTAGCTGTGTGACCTTAGACAAATTATTTAACCTCTCTGAGTTTCAGTTCTCACATTTGTAAAATTGGGATAGTGCCATCTCGCCTAGAGTATTCTGTAAGGAAATCATGAACATAAAGCACCAAACCCCGTGACTTGCTCCCAGCCATCACTCAGTGAATAAGAGCTATTATTGGAGTGTAGTTTGACTGGAGTACAGATGAAATGTTCCCATCAACAATGCCATTTTCCAATAGGAAGCAAGGCCAAAATGTATTGCATTTACTCTGCACTCCCTGGGAACATTCATCTATTGTCCAACTTGAAGAATGAAGCTGAAAATGACTAGTTTCGTAAGAGAAGCATAAAACACTGAAAATGTGATGCATTGGCCTATCAGGCATAAGATTACTTTGAATATAGAAGGAATAAAAATATGTGTGCTCTATATTTCGGTTGAAGATTATTTTAACTTACCCGCAGTTTCTTTCTTTCTTTGTTTCTCTTTCAGTTGCTCCTACGATTCAGGAAATTAAATCTGGCACTGTGGCCCCAGGACGCAGCGGATTGATAAGATGCGAAGGTGCAGGTGTGCCGCCTCCGACCTTTGAATGGTACAAAGGAGAGAAGAAGTAAGGACCTTGTGATTATTACTCTGTTTCAAGCACTTTGAGCTAATGTGTTTGTGTTTCAGATATTTACTTTAAGCGGTTTCTTTAACTGGCTTGAATGATTCTCAGCAACCTTCTCTCGGGCAGGCAAACTGAAGAGGCCCACGTGGTGGGGGGGATGAGTAGCTGATAGCATCCAGAAGAAATGTCCACTTTGGTTTATATGATCTCAGCAATGCCTTCAAATCCCCCATCACTGATGCATTTCATTTCTTTCCCTCCCTTCTGAGCCAGCACACCATTGCTCTTGCTGGCAACCATGTTTACTTGGGAAATAAACCAGCTCTTAAAGGACTTGGGCACAGCTTCCATGAGAGCACTCCAAAAGCAATCGGAGCTGCGGACTCTGCCTGGCTTCCTTGATAATCCTCAACCCTTTCACCTGCTTCCCTCTCCCACAAGTCATTTTAACATTTTGTTTTATAGAATGTGGCATCTTAAGTATTCTATCACTAAAGGGACTGTAGAGGGGTAAAATACATGGCTGAAGGACTAACCAAGGGGATTTTAGGACTACTCTAACTTCAGAGCAGCTTGAGGAGCTTCAGAAAGCCTTAGCAAGAGCTGTTGAACAAGAGAAGACAGGACTTGATGACTTTCTCTTTACTTTCAACCAGTGGGCTCATTCAGATCTCTTTACCTGCTCTTATCAAGCCATCAAAGAAGAATAGGCCCCCCTGGGTAAAATGGTAGATGTAATGCAGAGGGGAGGGTATCATCTATAATATATATATTTTTTTGCTTCAAAACTAGGGAAGGGATGTATTCAAGAAAATGTTAGGTTGGACCATATGAACTTTCCATATTTCAGTCAAAAAGGCTAAATGTTGGCAATCCCATACTATTCAACATATACATATGGGGTTTATTTATTAGTGTCATGGCTCATAACTAATTACGGCTAAACGTCTGAACAGAAAACAGGTGAAATCACATAAGAACTTAGACGTTGCCACAATGGATGAGAATGGATGTGACATAAGCAGGTATTTTGTTTCTTAAACTGTAATCAAAAGAGGATTTATGGAAGATATTCTCTTTCAACATCAGCCTTAACAATAAAAGACATCCCCATAACTATCTCATTTGTTTTGGATAACTGACAGTGGTTTTACCTAAAAATTTTCGCAGTTTTATATGCAACCTCTTCTACAATTTGGGCTGCTCAATTACTACTTCTTTTTACTAATTAATTAATGCTTTGACTAATTCTAAATCTTTGCGCCTTCCTGGAAGCCCCTATATTTTTATATACCTAGAATTAGATAAACTGGTCTGTGGTCACCCTTGTCCCATGCTACAGGATTACATATCTGGCAATATAACCTGCCTCAGATTCTGATAATCCAGGCTGGGAAGTCTTCAGTCTGTGATGATCTTTAGAGATAGACATCTGGGAGAGTGGTTCTCAGTCCTTTGAAAATTATGAAACCCTTTGTTCAAATGCAATCTTTTCTGGAAGCCCAGTAAGTGATATCTGTGAAAGTAAGGGTGAATGGAGCCTCTGTTCCACCTGCTCAGAGCCCTCCCTTCCATTAGGACGTCCTTGCAGCCCCTCCTCCCCATCCCTGGTTCTCCGCAAAGCACAGTTTTAAAAAATGACTTAAATTATTTTACATATCTTTCAAAGTCACTTTTGAAACTGTCATACCTTTCTTAAAGGCTAACAAGCAGTACTATTGTTAGCAGCACAAGTGAGAACTCCTTTGCTAAAGTCCATTTTGTTTCTAATAATTTTTTTGCTATATCTCTCTCTTCCCCGTTCCTAAATTCAGTGACCATTGTCAAAACAGGCTACAGCGATCCTCAGCCCACTTTCTTGGCCTGGAGCAAAGATAGCAAAGAGCCATTTGGTGTCCACAGTCATAGCTTCAGTGATTTTTTTTTTTCCAAGTGGGGAGATGGACTGTAGCTTTTATTAGATTTTCAAAGGAGTTTAGAACCACTGCTAAAAACAGTAGATAGATTCCCCCCAATCAGTGCCCCTCCCCAATACACTCACACATGAGAAAATCTAGCCACTATGAAAATCAGATGCACTTATCAAGGGCAAACATATTTTCACTTCAGAATGAAGTATACATTTATCATTTGTTAGAGTTATATTTGAGGAAATATTCAAATTCTCAAATACCACTAGAATATATAAATTCCTCTTAAAATTATAGAAAAGCAAATTTGAGTATATGCAGGGAGTAAGAGAGAGAAAAATTCTGTGTGCTGAATGATTGTTGTTAAACTCACTAAGAGCATCTACCATGCTATCTTTTCAGGGCCCAGGCCATTTAAAATATTTATTTCATCAAAATGAAAAACTATGTAATGAGCACTGCTATTTAACATTAACCCATTTTATTTTCACAACAAACCTATAAGATAGATACTACTCACCTTTTGCTGAAGAGAAACCAAAGCACAGTGTTTTTAAGGAATTTGCACAAGTCTATAGTTAGTGACAGAGCTGGGATTTGAGCCCAGGAAGTCTTGCAAATATTCATGCAGAGTCTGTAGATTTAACCCTTATACTATGGCACCCAGTATTGTCCATGGGACCTCAGAGTCTATCAAAAATAATTTGAAATATCAACGTTAAATGCCACGGTAAAGGCATTGCAGGTAATTTATAAGTTAGCAAAATAAAAGACCGCACATACAAACACTCACTTATACTTTCCCAATTGGTTTCATCAAAGACACAGAAATAATGGAGTCAAGGTAACCAGACAGAAAAGAAACAGATACAGCATGTTTTCAAGTTGTTTTCTTGACCTCAAGGTCATTACCAGGAGCATGAGGCTGACAGAGACTGTCGGAGCAGAGCATAGTTTTTAGAAGATCTTGAGTTTTATTTCCTAGAGATCTTTTATACTTGAGGTTTACAAAAAATATTCAGAAATAACTTACTCTCTTCACTTATACTTAAGGGGATGTTTATAAAAACTCATCTCGCTTAAATCAAGATCTTCAAAGCCAGATCTTCATTCAAATAAATATAAACAAATAAACACAAACAAATAAACAAGAGGAAGTACCTGATCATCTCTAATCTTATCTCTGCCTATAGTTCTTCCACATCCTGTACAATCCGTTTCTGTGTGCTGGGAATAATATGCTTGAAAGCCTTTAAAAAAAAAAAAACCTGCAAAATGAAGCACAATTTAAAGAAGAGAAAGAAACGTTACTGAGGATAAATCACTTTCCAGGACCTTTAAATTCTATCTCATTTATTCTTCAGACCTCTGTGAGGTATGATTTATTATCCTCAATTTACTGATGACAAAACTGAAACATAAGAGACTTAACCTGTCTAAGAGCACTCACTTAAAAGATGCTGTCGGGACACATTTTAGATTTGTCAACCTCTCAGCCCATGTTCTTTCCCTTGTATACATTGCCATTGTTAGTTATCTATTGTGAAGTACAAATCAACCCAAAATTTAGCAGCTTAAAACAGTAAGCTTTTGTTATCTCAGTGTCTGTGGGTCAGGAATCCAGGAGCAGTTAGCGGGATATGGCTCAGGGTCTTTCACTTAGTTCCTGTCAAATGTCACCTGGCGCTGATCCTCTGAAGGCTTGACTAGGGCTGGAGGATCAGCTTCTGAGGTAGCTCGCTCACATGTCCCACAAGTTGGTGCCTGTTATTGACTGAAGGCCTCTGTTAATCACCATACAGACCTATAAATAGGGCTGCTAGACGTCTTCATGACAAGACAGTTGACTTTCCCCAGAACTAGTGATTCAAGAGAATACCATAGAAGCTGTTCATGATCTAGTCTCAGAAATCTCTATCTTTTCTGCAATATATTATTGGTTATAAAAGGTGACCCTATTCAAAAAGGGAGAGGTAATAGGGGAACATAAATATCAAGAGGTGAGAATCATCAGATGCCATCTTCAAAGATGGCTGTCACATTGTCTCCCTCATGGATGATGTAATTGTTTATATATTAGAAATATTAGCCATTTGACCTTTAGTCTGTTGCACTGTTTGGGTAAGCATCATGAGAAAGACTAAAGTTATATACTTGTTATTAAGATATCCCTTTGTATAAAATGGTCATTTTTTAACACTATAGTTTCTTTCAGCATACCTGGCAGGGACAATTCTAATAGGCTAAATTTTACTCTCTATATAAAAACATTTTAAGTATTGGGAAAACAAAAGTTCAGAGTTCAATTGCACGGAGAGCCAAAAATTTAAACTTATTTTCTTAATAACAGAGAAGACTGATAAAAAGAAATACACTCCTTATATGCAGTGAAAGGACACTTCAGAATAGGCTCAGTAAATAATGTCTTTGATAACATGAAATTAAGTTCATCTATAGCTTGAGAACAGTACATTCACTTAGGATTAAGACCAAAAACATAAACTAAATTTTAATGGACTAACGTTTAAATTGGTATTGCAAAAACATAGGTTTTGTATCACTTTGTGGAGATGGTATTACCATCTTGTCTTAGATCAGAATTTTATTATTTGCTTACTTAGTTGAATTCCCTCCTATTTTTTTTAGCTTTCCTCAAATCCAAGCCTGCAACCTAGAAAGACATGCCTTCTTATTTTTTATGATGAGTTTAACTGCTCCAGTCTTATAAAATACTACATACTTTATTCACTTTGCCTATTTTTAGGCAAATGGACAATTGTAGCAATGTCTTTTTAGAATTCTTTAGTCACAACAGGGTTTCTTTCTTAATTCTCTGTTATAATTTAAGGTAAGGATACAAATGTTACAAATAGGTAAATACAAATTTCGTCCATAAGTGAAAAACAAATATGTTGTAAAACATTAAAATGATCAATATATCAGTTAAAAAACAAACATGTATCTAAAAATTGAATATTTTATATTGTATGATGAGAACTTATAATATTTTGACTTTTTAAGAATGAATTTCAAATTTAGTCTATGAATTTTTGTCATTCTTTACAACAAATAACATGTCAGCACACTTCTCACTTCAGAATCCTGTTAATGGTTCAGTCTACACCACTGCTTCAGAGGAAATATGATGAGCATTACCTTATTGCCTGTTGTAAAGGATTTATTATCTATGTGCATAAAACATGCATGCACATGTCACAAAATGTATACAGGTATCACTGAATGGACAGAAGAATGCCTAAAATCAACCAGGTAGAGTATGCCAGGTTCACATTACACAGAAGTATGATGACCTTTTTCAATCAGGTTAGGTTTTCATTTTAGGGAATGATGATTTTTTACTGTTGGCTTTACAGAGGTAAGGTGAACTTGAGAAATCATAATGAAGTGGAGTGACCTTTCCTCTCCTTTTTCCTATTCTAGATTATTTACTACTGGATCATCTAGATGGGCCATAAATTTCATCTGAGTTATTCACTTTGATGAATGCATGTAAGAGGGAGGGTCTTCTTTCCTTCTTTTATTTTCAAGGGGACCAGAAAAATGAGTTAAAATATTTCTCTGTATCTTCAAAGATCCTTTTTCTTTGCTGTTTTCTCATTTAATTTATGTGTGTCACAGTTATGAATACATCACATTTGTATAACCCGTTATGATTTTCAAAGCATTTTTATATTTGATAGTTTAGCAAAATGTGCGTGTTTTTACATTTCACTTACAGTAGAGTCAACTCTTCAAGCTTTGGGTGCTACATAAGAGAGAAAAAGAGAAAGAGATAAATACATAATAGTAACAATTTAAATGACATGGACTTGCTACTCTAAAGATGTACAATAGGAGACATATTCCTTGCTACAACTTCAATCATGCTTCATTCCCATTTGCCTCTGATAGTGTATCTCTCCATTCTAAGTGAGATTCTCAGGTGGAAAATAGGTATCTAATATAACATGGTTCTAAAACAAAAAGCAACTATTTCATCCAGTGCCCAACCATGGAGAATGATGTAAAGCTGTGGTCCACAACATTTTTGGAACATATATCCCTATGAGTAAAATTTGAAACTTAGCAAAACTAACAATATACGCATACTTATTTGTAAATTATGTATATGCATGTCTGAACTGGTGTATTGCTTACATTAAATGACCGACAACAGATAAAATTTAAAAGATGAGATACAAATGCAACATAAATGGACATTTTATTATTTTTTTCTCATACTCCAACAGATCACTTTGTACCCACCTTGAAGTACTTGCCCTCCATTTTGGAGACGCTTGTAAAGTACGTTAGTTTAAAGTAAGGAAGTTTACGGAATTGTCAAGGGCAGTTTTAATGACATGCAACTTTTACCCTATATGCTGACTTTGCAGTCTTACAACACATATTATGTAACTTAATATACTAACTTACCCATTTCTTGCAAAATTCTAACTAGATTATGCCTGAGAAAAATGCTATCTCATAAAGGTAAAATAATTTGTTGAAGGGACGTACAGAATGGGAAGTAAAATCTAATTTCAAGGAAAACTTGGGAGGTGATGGATATGTTTATGGTCTTGATATTGATGGTTTCACCGGTGTATACTAATTCCCAAACTCATTGAGTTGTATATATAAAATATGTACAACTTCATATACATCAATTATACCTCAATAAAGTGATTTAAAAAACAAAAAAAACCTAACATATGTATAAAATAGATAACTGTATAAAAAATAAATAAAATAAAATTCAAAAATTCAAAAATAAATAAATAAATAAAAAATTTAAAAAAATTTTAAAACCCCTAATTTTCTGACTCTTGTGTCAAGATATCCCTCTTCTAGATTTTATACCACAATTTTGATTATTAGGGAGAGACTAGAATTATAATTCTCTACACACACACACACACACGCACACGAACATGCACACGCACACCCCCCTGGCCATCACCCCTTTCATCCTCTCATTTGCAAGGCCGTTATTATAAGAGTAGCAGTTACATATTTTGATTTAGAATGGTACTAGAAATAACCTCATTGCCACCCCATGTTAAAAATGATCTTCCCTGATGACCTGAGATTTTACTTCTTCTCATTGGGCACTTATCTGTGAGATAATTTGCAAAATTTGAAAAGGAAATAAGTTCCTGTGTTGAAAGAACTTGCATTTCTAATGTTATCTCATTATTATGTATTTGCTTGTTTGTTTATTAGTTTATTAATTTCATCCTGATGATATTTCACTCCTTCTTACAACCAAAGTCTTATCAATACAACTCCATCACCCCTGTGATGACTTGGTCATCCGAGGCCAAGATGATAAAGGGTAAATATCTGAAACAAATGGGAGCATCTACAAAAATCACCAAGATGAAATAAGTACTAAGAAAACCCTAAGGGGAATCCTAAGTCCTTGAAAGTACACAGCCAGGGTCCATTCAACTCAAATCAGAGCATTAACAAGTGCTTCAGGGAAAAGGTAGCTTTTGTGCTGGACACCAAAGAATGAATAGTATTTCCAAATATCGCAAGGGGTGCAGAATAATCATTAGCAAGAAAAGAATGCGGTCAATTCATCTGAGCATTGTGTGGAGAGTTTTTTATACTCTGGGGTACAGGATGTGAAATATGGTGTAATAGAAGGTAGATTTAGAAAGGTCTCTTAGGGCAAGACTTGAGGGATCTTAAATGTCATGATAAGACATTTGGGCTGGATTCCATAGGCATTGGGAAGCCATTGGAGGGCTTTGCAAGAATAGTAAAATGATCTACTCCCCATCTTCACAAAATGTTTCTGGAAGCAGTTGGGAGGAATGGATGGGAAAGATATAAAATATGGCTTAAACTAGGGTATTGGTTGTGCAGTTTAAAAGCAAGAGAGAGAAAAGGTAGTATTTGTATGTTTCAGTGTCTGATTAAATACAAGGAAAGGACAATTTGAAGGTAATTCCAAGTTTTCTATCTTGGAATTATTAGCTGAGGCTGGGAACACAGGAAAAGAGATTTGGAAGAGATCTGAGTGCTGAGTTTGGTTTGGGACATTCTGAAATCGGGTGTTAATACTGGATACACAGTCCACCAGCAAACAGGATTTTGGTTGTGTTCTTAATGTTCATAGCGATATTTCCAAAATAAATATTTGATCTTGTCACTTGGTCCTTGAATCCTTCAGTGGTTTCTGATTGTCCCTAGAATCAAGTCCTAACAGCACAGCATGGCATAGGAGGCCTTTGTGTTCTAGCGCCTGTTGACCTCTCTGGCTATGAAACTTGCCATTCTGCTGTCTCACAATAGGGGTTTAGCCATCCTGAAATATTTAATTCCCAAACTGTGACATGATCTCTGTCTTTCAAGCCTCTTCATATGTTGGCCGCTTTGCTTATAAGCCCCTTCCACACATACCCCGACCCTGGCTACCTTTGACTGGCTGCCTTCCACTAGGCCTTTAGTCTCAATTCAGATGTCACCTTCTCTCAGAAAATACCCTGAGCGTTTTCTCCTAGAAGAGGAAGTTCTCCAGATGTACTCCTGTTTGCTCACCTCTGTCAAAGCACAAAGATGCCGTGTTGACCCTCATGTTCACAGCATCTAACATGGTGTTTGGAACACACTCTCTTGCAAGAAAACATTGTGGCCTTTTCATGTTGATAAAGTAGAGCCATTCTTATTCTGATACACTTTCAAATTGATAAGAGAATATTAGTAGAATTGCATCATCCCCTTAGACTGAGGAACACTGTAAACCCGATGTGTGATTACAGAAGAGAAGCTGGTATCCGTTGCTCAATTCTGACTTCCCAGGATTTCTTTGTGAACGTGGTCTCTGCAAAGTGGTTGTGTTGGTATATTGTGGGATGAAATTTGACATTAAAATCATGGGCACATTGATATTAGAAAAGCAGTTCAAGCAGAGAGGAGAAATCTAGTCAAAGGCCAGGTTGTCAGGGATACAGGACTCTCTGCAGTCAGGGAGATTGACACCTGCACTGTAGCCTTTGTTTATTTGATGTAGGGTTAAAAGGCAATATCCTCCCTGTGCAAATCAATCTGTCACAAGTAAGGCAGCCCAAAGGTCTCTAATCTAAAATTATTAATTTCATTAAAATTCATAAAATAAATAAGACATACATTTTAAATAGGCTAATAAAGTCTAAAATCATTAAAATGTCCTAACATATTATAATAACATTAATTTATTCAAATGTACAACTAAAGATAGATACCCCTTGGGGCTAAGACAGTGATGCATGATATTCTTCAGTCTGTTCCTGGGAATAAATGGTACATTGTTTTTGAGCCTTAAGTGCCAAGCAATACAGTAAACCAATAGGTTGCTATAGCAGCATGTTCACATAAATTTTCATTTCTCACTGGTTTCTAGCAGTTCCTACTCCTCCCTCTTTTTACTTTTTTTTTTTTTTAATTTACCTTGCACATCTGTGAAAAGCCTAGATGAGGTTGATAATGTGCATGTAACTGATACTGAGTTTGGCACATCTTGAAATCATGATGCCATGATCCTTTCAGTCACTCTCCTAGATCTTTTCTTTAAAAATAATTTCCTGTATGCTCAATATTTTAATATTTTCCTGCCCTCTGAGAGGAAATGTATCCGTTCTAAGAAACAGACCCTATCATTGAACAATAATAACACCTATCATATATCTAGTGCCTACTGCATTTGATATATACGTGTATATATATATATATATATATATATGTATATATATATATATGCATAGATATTAAATTTTATACGTTTAAAAAACATTCTTACATCAACACTTTGAGATTGGCTTCATTTATCCCATTTCACAGATGAAAAAACTAGGCATTAAAAATATGTAAAAACATAATTCATTCAGTAGAACACGCAATAATTACTTACTGTGTAACTATTAAGTGCCCAGCGCTCTGCTACATATTTAGAATACAATGAATAACAAAACCAACCAGGATCCTTGACTGAATGGAGTTACACTCTAATGGGGAATATAGAACATAATCAAAAGTCACACAAATATATGAAAACTTACAACTGAAATGGTGTTACAGAGAGACGTATTTGATGTTATAATGGTGATTTGACCAAGTCAGAGAGAACCCAGTAACTCCATAGCATCACTAGAATTTGGACTTTAGAGACAATTCTGGACTTAAAAATATTGCATTCTTGACACTTCTCTAGGTTTTATTTTTTTCTGTCATTCTTTTTTTTTTTTAATTTATTTTATTTAATTTATTTATTTTTGGCTGCGTTGGGCCTTTGTTGCTGTGCGCGGGCTTTCTCTGGTTGTGGTGAGTGGGGGCTACTCTTGGTTGCGGTGCGTAGGCTTCTCATTGCGGTGGCTTCTCTTGTTGCGGGGCACGGGCTCTAGGCACGCGGGCTTCAGTAGTTGCAGCATGCGAGCTCAGTAGTTGTGGCTCGTGGGCTCTAGAGCGCAGGCTCAGTAGTTGTGGTGCATGGGCTTAGTTGCTCCGCGGCATGTGGGATCTTCCCGGACTAGGGCTCGAACCCGTGTCCCCTGCATTGGCAGGCGGATTCTTCACCACTGCGCCACCAGGGAAGCCCTTTTCTGTCATTCTTGATATAGCATGCATATACACTGTGGGGAGAGATTTACTACCACCCAAATTTAGTGAACCTAGGGGAAGAAAAACAAACGAGAATTGATGCTGAAGGGGTGTGTGTGTGTGTGTGTGTGTGTGTCAAGGAAGGTAGCCTGAGGAGGGAGGTGAAAGCCCACTTCATGCTTCTCATCTTGGGACTGTGAGTAGCCTGAAAGGCTTACTCCATCGGAGGCTAAAGACACCTGCTGTAAGATGCTGCACTGATGGGCAGAGTTAAGCCCATAATAGATAGTTAAAAGGCCTCGAGTCCAGGGAAATCTCCAGACAGCTGGCTGAACTGGACCCTACATTTTTGTTTGACTTTCTACCCCATTAGTTTCACCTCATGGATTGAACCTGGCATTCCTGGCATGAATGCCACATAGCACTCGGTTATTTAGCGCCACTGGTTTTATTCCCTGGTTTAACTTGATTTCCTTCAACCACCCATGATTTCTGACTTGTCTCTCCAAACTCAAATACAATATCCTGGTTTCTACTTGGTGATCTGAGTATATCAATTGCTACTTTGGGAGGATACCCGTAGTCAGAAGACCTGGATTTGAATTTTGGTTCTACCACTTATCAGATGGTAGAAAATAAATTTACTTAATTTTTCTAAATTTCTTTTTTTTCTTATCTGTAAAATGGGACTAATAATGCTTACCTCCTAGGATTGCTATGAAGATTAGTTGATATACATTTGAAAATGCTTAAATGTCAGTTTCCCACACTCTTTAACACTAAACTTTTTTTGTACAATGTTGCAATTTTTATGTTAGATTACTTCAGTCATAAATGTGTTGAGAATAGCTAACATTTTCCACATACATAAAGCATTCCTGCTCACACTGAAAAGACTAGAAATACAGTCATGAATTCAAAGCCAAATATATACCTAAGCTGGAACTTTATCACTGAGAGAGGCATTATAAGGTGTGCCGTGCAAAGACCTATATGCCACCTCAGTGTCATCTTCAGATTTTCAGGTATAGCTAAGGCCCTTTAGATAGTAACTGTGTCATATTTGTCTTTTTTTCCTTTGGTTCCTAAATCAAGTATAAGAGGCATTTAATCATCATTTGATGACTAAATTAAACTTCATTTCCATTAAGACCATACCAGAGTTCTTAACATCACCCATGACTTTTTCTAAAGCTCTTTTTTTGACTTATATCTTTAGTTCATACTACTTCTTGGAACTCCCACAAGCCTGAAATCTATTGCTGGAAGTAACATTCCTTTTCTTTGTAAATATAACTCTTATGACTCCAGAACTACTTACCTTCCCCTACTGTCTTCCATCTTTCCTATGCTACCACCCAAAGATCAATTAATAAGACTGTATTCATCTTATCCAGTTGTACAACATGATATATTATTATCATATTCTTTTGCAATTCTAATCTGATAAAAGATCTATTATCATTCAAGAACACCTCTCCCACTCCTTATTTTAATATTTTAAGTGTTGTTGTCTGACACACACATGTTTCCTATACCAACAATGAAGTTTTTCTGTGACTATTTGCACCTGAAAGTTTGTTTATCTAGAAATATCTATTGTTACTCCTGATCTGGGAAAGCAGATAATAAACAATAGTCCCAAAATGTGTAGTGAGGCTGGATTTATATAGAAAATGAATGAGGTCAGGTTTAGCTGCTCCATTTATTTTTGCACCCTCAACAATCAGTGCCAATGGCTATGTGGTCAGTTTTGCTGTTGTTATGTTGTCGCCATCCTAGATAGCTACTGCCTAAGAGAGGTTATGATTGTGAAGCTTGTTAACATTTCATGTGTCAGAAATAGAAGTACCGTCATTATTAGTATGTTTTCCATGTGGTGCTTCTGACTGACACTAAAAAATATAAAGAACTATTCTAATTCCGAACTAGTTCATTGGTCAGGCTATGTCAGTTATGAGATGGCTGCATCTGCTGGCAAAGCAAATAGCTTGCAGTGCACAGATTTATGAGACATTAGCAAAAGACAGAAGAAAGAAGAGGGAGGGCGATGGTATTCAGTATGTGTCCTAGTCCATTTGAGCTACTATAACAAAATACCACAGACTGAGTAGCTTATAAACAAAAGAAATTTATCTCACAGTTCTGGAGGCTGAAAGTCCAAGATCAGGGTGCCAACATGGTCCAGTGAGGGTCCTCTTTTGGGTCCCAGACTTTTCATTGTATCCTCATATGGCAGAAGAAGCTAGGGCTCTCTCTGGAGCCTTTTTTATAAAGTACTAATCTCAACCATGAAGGTTCCACCTTCATGACTTTTAAGCACCTCACAAAGACCCCACCTACTCACCCCATTGTCTTTGGGACTTAGGATTTTAATGTATGAATTTTGGGAGGACACAGTCAGATCATAGTGGTTTGGAACAAACTCCTATTGGTGGCAGAGGGTAGAGGACAGCAGAGTCCACAGTAATAGAAGAATCTTATATACGTGGGGTCCACTGAATGGTAAAAATGCAAAAAATAAAAATGACCAGGCATTTCTAAGCAACCACCATAGGCTGCTGATCTCCTTCTGAGGAAAGGAATGCCATATTTCATTCCTAGCTTATTAGAATTTGTTTCTCTCTTTTTGAGGGTAGGGACTGTAAGAAAACATCTCTCATTCTATAATCTAAGTCAGTATAAGAACCATTCTTTTATAGCTTGAAAGAGTTAAGTATTTAGGAAAAGAGAGAATGAACTCCTAAAAAGGCAATATTCTGGATTTAGTTCCCTGGTTTCATTGCAGGGTGTGTTGTGAACTATTGCTTGAGTTGTCACTTTCAGATTTCACATCACTGATGCAAGGAAGTCTGGTTTCAAGCAAGTCTGGGATAAATATGAAAAATCCAGTGGGACGAGGGTCATCCTGTGAATAGACTCATGTGCACATGCTTGAAGCCTATCAAGGATTTTCTTTAACACAGAATAACAATTCAATGTGTCAAATACATGTTTGATAAAAAAAAGAATGATTTTCTTTTCAGAAAATATAATTATATCCAAACGTATTAGGATAAGTCTGTTTCATAAAAAAAGCATCATCAGTTAAAGAGCTCTTTTCTTATTTGTTTTTAGTCAAGGAGTGAAATTACATTAGGGTGATACATGATGGGACTTCTAGGCATGGTTCAATTTTTTTGGATCTAATACCTAAGGGTAGATGTATTCATCTTAAAAGGGTCCCCACAGTGACTAAACCACCCACTGTTGTAAACACCTGTTTATATATCTGATTCTTCTTGAAAGCTCTTCAAAGATTATGTGTTGTCCAGCTTAGCCCCTAATCACCTAGTATAGAACTCATCTTTGTAGTAAGTAATGACTATTTTCAGAGTTGGTTTAAATAGTTGAGACGCCTTCCATCTACCACTACCCCCAGGATCCCTGTAGGAAAATCACAGAAATACACCCTCCGGAGATATACATCATCTCAGAAGTCTCTCTCCCTCAATGTCAGCTTTGGAAAGGCTGCCCCAGTCATCTACGAGGTGAAGACAGGTTCTTAAATGGTGCTTGATGAGTCAGTACTTCTAAAACTCCCAACTATGGAAGAAAGGAAGCTTTGGACTATTCCAGTCATCTCAGAGAGATAACGTCCTCTAGAGGAAGAACATTCCCCCAGAGAAGATGCTTTCCTTTTTTTATTGACCATAATCACCTGCCAGGCTGATCGGAGCAGCAGGTGTTGCTGACGCTAAAGTGTGACTGATGTGCCACTCTGGTAAGAATGCACATAACACTGCTGGGCACGGGCCAGAAATGGGCCTGCACGCACAGAGCATGGATACACTGCATGATTTAGCACCATCTGGGGCTTGCCTTCAGATACGTTAAAGGGCAGAGAATTGACACCCAACTCAGAACGACAGCCATAAGGAACATAAGCAAACAGTGCCGTGAAGTAACTGATTATACTCCCTTGATATTTCCTCCCCAGAGTCTAGCCAAATGAAGACCCTAACTAATCTTTTCTCAATTCTTTAGTAGCAAAATGAATCTTGGTTTTGGGAGATGGGGCACAAAAGGGATTTAATAGTCTAGGGAGTTGCTGAGTCCTCTGGAGAATGTAGCCATAGCAGAGACATGGGCGAATTGATTTAAGCCATAATGCTGAAGCTTGCAGGACAATGAAGCTGTGAATTTTTATACATAACATATACTAATTGGTTAAAAATAAATGTATTGATGTGATGCAGAAAAATAGGCAATAACCATTGTGGGGTTTTAGCATAAATATTGATAGATTTGCAATATGAGACAGATGACTAAAAACGGTCATATCCTTGATATTTGATAACCTGTTTTCTTGTGTCAGAGTTGGAGGTCATTAGGTTTATTGCTCAAGTTAAAGTTTTTTATTATTTATTCAACTCAACGTTTTATTAATCTGATTAAAGTTTGAGTTTTGGATAAGCCAAATTCAGCTATTACATGAAATATAAATAATTCCCAGAGTAATCAAGCATGGTTGCTTATTTTAATCTGCATTTAACTACAGTATATTTTATCTAAATTCAGATGCAAGTCACATAACATCATGCAAAGGAGTTCAACCTAAACTCTCAGGGGAACACCATTTATTAGCATCTTCATGATTAAAGAAATACTTAGAACTAAGACTTGAACACATTAAAGAAGAAAAGCTAACTGCCATTTGAGCTATGAGCTTACATATCCCATATTGTGATCAGCACATTTCTTTCACAATAAACTTTGGGGTTACTTAGGGAGAAGTTATTATTTGGTTGGCATCTCGTTATAGCAGAATTCATATTTAGAGAGAGAATTTTTTGACAGGGCCACTGAAGGGGACTTAACAATCCCTGTATTGTGGGGATGTCACCCGAACTCCATTGACCTATGAACTATGTATTATATACCCAAGATACCACTATTAAAGTGCTATGTAGAACTCAAATATAAAATGAAGTATGTCCATATGGCCTTGCCTTTTGAGAAATTTAAAACAATTCAGTTTATTTGGGTAGACTCGTATGTATGGAAGCTGCTAGAGAGAACAACGCAAGAATATGGTTTCGGTTTTATAAATTCTACAACAATTTGGAGAGCAACATGTAGAGCAAGAGGCAGAGACAGAGAGAGAGGAGAGTCATTTAAGAAGCAGTAGAGTAGGAGAGATAGGACATAGGTCAGACTTAAATGAGGAGGGAAGGATCTGGTTCTCAGAGATAAAAGGGAATGGTGACCATTGGGGGAAGATTCAGGAAAAGAGTGAAGCAGAAGCGAGAATGTCAAGCATTGAAAACGGTAGAGCTATGCCAGCCTATCTGAGAGTAAGGGCCTCTGCTGGTAAGTCTGGAGAGAGAATGTTGAGTAGTCAGGGTGGAATCAGGTAAAACTGAATCCTATATGGAGGCCCAGAAAGGTTAAAGGACTTTCCAAAGCACATTAGTAAAGTGTGGCAAAGTTAAGACTCAACTGTAAATACGATCCTCGGTATTATACTGCGGGCTTTTTCTAGGTTTAACAGCAAGTCATCTGTCTGGGTTATATCTACAAAGTAGCAGTAAGTGTTGTTGACCCTGGACTCTGAACCATCCCACCACAGTTGTAGGATTAACTTTCATGAAAGTTACCCAATAATATCATCTGAAATGGCCTAGACATATTCTAGCCAACTTTTTAGAAATCATGAGTTTGTGTTTTTAATGGAATCGTTATATTTAATTCCCTTTACTTTTTCTTGACTTTAACAGTTGAGATACCATTGCTGTAGTGTGTTTACTTTTCTAAAATACAAGTCAATGTATGAATAGGACATGTGGCTATCTAAGCTTGGTTTGTTATATAGCACAACTAATCCCATGGGAACAGTCTACCGCTGTCATATAACCTCTCTTCCCCAATATCTACTACTGTAAGGAAATATAATTGCACTATTATCATGTTATATGCTAACAGCAGCATGGTCAAAGCTGTCTATGTGTTGCCATGACAACCCCATCTAAGATAAAAATGGTATTCACAACATGTATTTACCTAGAGTTTATTTTTGTCCTTTAGGCTCTTCAGTGGCCAACAAGGAATTATTATTCAGAACTTTAGCACAAGATCCATTCTCACTGTTACCAACGTGACACAGGAGCACTTCGGCAACTATACTTGTGTGGCTGTTAACAAGCTAGGCACAACCAACGCGAGCCTGCCTCTCAACCGTAAGTAACACAGGGTTGCCAAAATGCTCCCAGGGCCTTTTGGCTCCTATCTGTAGAGCTCAGCCTGATGTGACATGTTCCTTACACAATTTCCGTACACAGGAAATTTGGCCCCCAAATAATCTGGGTGTTGGAGAATTTTATAATCCCTATAGAATTCCATATGTGCTTAGAAAAATATCTTAGATCTGAGAAAAGGGAAAAATTACATAAATAATAGGATCCACTAAAAACGTCTTCTGACTGAAGACAGTTGGTTTGGTGGAATTTAGTTTTTGTTTTGTTTTGTTTTTAAAAATGTGTTATATTTCAGCATGGATTAATTTAGATTGAATTTACTCTTGGTTGGCTTCCTCTAGATATTTATCTTGAGGTAGTGAGAATTTCAAACAAAATAAAATAGTGAGTAAATGATCATGGACAAAATATTTTATCCATATAGATAATGTTTTTACTCAAAGGTGTATTTTGAAATACAACTTAAGGTTTTACTAAAATAAGTACTTTATTTCTAATGCGTCTTAGTTCCGAAGGACTAGAAATGAAAAAAGAAGAGCAAACACAAGGAGTAGTGGAAGGGAAAGAAATATATGTTAATGTTTTCTCCTACAATTAGTTTTAGTGCTTTTCAGAAGCTGAGTAACCAACAAATTGTTACAATCATAAAATATTCCTGATTTTGAAGTGGAGTGTTTCTCAAAATGTTCACAGAAAACTATAGAGAATACAGTGTCTTTTCAGTTCCACAAAGTTATCTGAACCATACTGATCTTTGATAATTTATATTTTTATAGTAACCTGACATATGTATATTTATGTTATCATCCTGTGTTAGTAAGCTGTCTCTGAAAAATGCAAATACTGTGAATTCATCACACACATGATCATTTCTATTTTGCAGAAATGGGGAATGGGATATGTAATATCCCTACTGTTTAAAAACATACTATAATAAGAAGTTTCATGATTTATGAACTTTGAATTACCATGATTTAAGAAACTCTGTTGTTAATAAAATATATCAGTTGGTTGTTAATAGAAAATAATCATTTGAAAATGATTTGTGCTGTATGTACTTTTAAAACATCACATCATTTATTATTCCAGCTTAATATTACGAAGTATTTCTTAGTATCCCGCACTCTGAAAGAAAAGCATTGCTTGCTGTGCAATAACCAAAGTATAATATACTTGCTTAAGTTTCTTCCATGAGGATTATTTATTTTGTGTAGTTATGAATAATATCATTGAAAATATTATAGAACAGTATGAATTCCAATTTAATGTAAATATTGATACTTCTTTTGGTATGTTATTAATATTTTAAATGGTTTAAATATTCAAGAACCTGAAGGAGTAAATGAATTAAACAAAATAAAGAAAAATTTAAGGCTTAATAACACATTAACTTTTGCTATTTAAATTTCTAAATCACACTCTGATTTTCAAAACCGAAGCGTTAATGACTGTGACGAATTAGGAACAATTATCACTGATCTGTTTGCTTTACCCTGGCAACCTTAGTGCAGTCCTCTGGATATAATGCACTGCTGAAAAGGCTCCTAAATGTGGTATCTTCAGAATGGACTCTAATCGTCTTCCTTTGCCACTGGCTTTCTGTAGGTAGAAGTGCTAAGAATTACTAGTGCAATTTGATTAATTCGTTAAGAAAGACATGCAAATCTTGTCTGTAATTTTGAACACAGCCCTGAAGTTTGAAGAAATATCTGTATATTCAAAACTCTTGTATGACCTCAGCTGAAACTCTTATTGCACTAAGCATTTCTATTTTTTACAATAATTATTTTTGTATAGTTTTTATCTCTCCACCAAATTATATTTGTTGAGAAGACAGTATCAGTATCTGATTAATCATTTTATCTCCCATATCGCTATGCACAGTGTCTACTATTTAATAGACAATTAGCAAATCTTTAGTGAATAAGTGAATTAGTTAAACATTGAATAAGTGATGGAATGTATCGTGAATAAATGAATGAATGAACTGAGTTTTAGCTGTAGAATGTGTATTATAATCTCTAGCTATACAAGGCAATATCACAACACTTATTGTGAGCTTACTATAGAATAGATCCTATTCTAATCTCTTCATATGGATTTGTTCCTTTAATACTCACACAATCCAAAAAGGTAAATTCTGTAATTCCCTTCTTACAGATAAGGAAAATAAGATGAAGAGAGTTAAAAGCTTGACCAAAGTCAAATGGTTAATAAGTGACAAAGCAAAAATCTGAATCCTGACAGTCTGGGTTCAGAGCCTCAGCTTTTAACTTCTATGTTTCACTGTCTCTCACTATGATAAACATAAAACCATCGATGGAGATAAATTTTATCATTTGCAACATATTTTGGAAAGATATACCTCTACATGTAACATGTTTGCCCTTCTTAGGGTTTTTATGAACTTAAATAATTTAGGGTGCTATTCTTCAATAGATAAAAACTCTTTTTTAATAAATGTTTAGAAATAAGCAACATACACCAGATATAAAATTTAAGTAATATGAAAGATGAATGGGGTTAACGTTTGACTGAAAAATTATTTAAAATGAGACTCAGAGACATTTAAACACACATTTTTATGGGATTTTAAAACTCCTTGGAATGGTACAGTTATCCAACACAGGCATTGTAAGTCTTCATTGAAATCTTCAGCTTTCTTAAAGTTCTTATGAAGCTAGTTGGGGAGAGCAACGTGTCCCTTAATAAGAATTCCTGTCGTATATTCACAAGGTCTGTGGATGGGAAGTTCTTCAACCTCTAAACTGATCCAAAGCTAGTGGCCAGTCCTAAGCTGATCTAATATTAGCCTATGACCTGCTAAAGAATTTTTAAAAATCTGTTATTGACTATCAGCCCTTCCTATAGTCAAGGGAGTGTGTAAAACTAACTCGCCCATCTTCTAATCCAGGAGAAAAGAGTTAGGCTCCAAAGAGTCTGCCACATGTGTCCATGATGATATGTGGAACATGCCATGAGTAAAAAAAAAAAAAATCATATTTTCATGATTTGTATCCATGAATAGTTAATATGCTCAAAGAGAAGGTAATCATAAATGTGAGTTTCCTAGTATAGTGCTTATACATAGCAAAAACTCTATTGAGTGCTATCCACTGAGAATCAGGTCCCCATCCATAACTATTTAGGATAAATCCTGACTCTTTTACAGTCTACTCCTGATTTGTAATAACCTACATTTTCCAGATCACCAAGAAAGTAAACGGCAAGAAGTTGCAGTTTAGAGTCCTGCCATAACTAAGGCCATCCAAAAAGGAATGTAGCACTTTTTGGTGAATAAATGTGTGTGTGTGTGTGTGTGTGTGTGTGTGTGTGTGTGTTTCACATAAAGGGAGACAAGCAGGTCATAATGTGAACCACAGTTCTACCACATACAGTTTTGAGACTTTGAGTAAGTTACCTAAATGCCAAAGATTCAGTTACTTCACTTATAAAATGAGGGCAATAATAGCTCCCACCTACGGGATAAAAATTAAATGGGATGATGCATGTAAAGCACTTAACACTTAGCCTGGATCAAAGAAAGCATTGAATAAATGTTAGTCATTGTTATTATATCACATCCCCAAAGAACACTCAGTCCAATTGTTTTCAAAAACTGTATATAGATGGCTGAACTTATTTGATGACTGACTGTCCAGTACTTACTGAGGGTTTAGAAAGTAAGTTGTCATTGGCAAGCCAGGGAGAAGGCATGCAAATTTGATATAATGTCCCAACTCTAGCTCATAACTTAACCTCATCCCATGCTCAGTGCATGAACCAGACTTTATGGCACTAATTCCAGGTTAAATATGATGTTCACAGCATAGAGGTTCAGACATCTAGGAGATTTAAAGAGTAAAGGCAGAAGTAAAACGATTGTTCTCTTATGAGGCTCTGATCATTTATTCAATAGCAATATTCATTCATCAAATATATATATTGACTGCCTACAATGTACAAAGCACTGTGCTAGATGTTGGAAAGAAAAGTATTCATAGAAAGGGAACTTCCTCAAAGAGTTCTCAAGTGAATGAGCGGAGAGGTACAAGAAACAGATAACTGTAATGCAGTATAGTCAACAGTAGCATACAAGGGCAGAGAAGAGCCTCTTAATCCAGTTTGAGGGCCATGAAATGACTGTCATCTAGAGTAGGTATATCACCACATGAATTATAACTAAGCTACAACTCAAAATATTATTTTATCCATCATTGTCTTATTTTCAAAGGCAGAACTTTGCAGAGTACATTCAACAACAATCATGAGCACAATGTAGTGGCACAGATGAAAGAATGATATACTCAGTCTTGATGACTCAGGGCAAGCTATAGAGGAGACCCTTGAAATAAGGATGTGATTGGGTTGAGCCTGGGTGTGGGAATGGGAGAAAGAAAAATACTCCTTTATGGAACAGCTCATGTAAAGACATGGCAGTATGAAGCAATCTGATACATTTGAAGACACGGTAGTATTTTAATATGGTTAGAGTAAAAGGTGGGAGAAGATGAGGCTGGACAAGTTGGTGGACTTAGGACAGAAAGGACTGCAGATGAGTTTGGACTTTATCCTTCTGGTTTTAAAGAGCCACTGAAACATTTTAATAAAGGAAGGACATAAACAGATTTAGTTTCTGAAACACTTTCTTAGGCAATGTGGAGGGCTAAACCCAGGTATTAGATTTATAAGAAGATAACGGCACAAAAAGAGTAACAGAGATGGGATAGATAATTAGGACAGAGCAGTTAATGACCAAATCTGAAGAGAATGGGAAGGAAATTGTGGGAATTTAGATAACTGCCAAAGTTTAGTTTGGGAGACATTAACCAGGCTAGAACATAACAGGAGGATTAGCCATTTTATATTTGGGGAGAAGGTGGAGATTGAAAAAGAGAAATGTTTTTAACTTCAGACACACTCAGTTGGAGGCAATGTCCAATAGGTAGCTGTACTTTATAAAGTCCAGAATGGAGATATGATCTGGAAGCTCTCAGCATGGACGTGGTAGTTTCCACTCTGAGAGTAAATCAGATTTCTCATGAAGGCCATGTGGAGTGAAAAGATGAGCAAAGACTGAAATCCAAGTAAAATCAGCATTGAGGAGTGAGGAGAGAAAGAGAAGCATCCTGTAGAAGCATGTGGATTCGGGGTGGATGGAGATGCCAGAGGAGGACCAGTGCCACGGAAGCCATGGGAGTAGACCTGTCCGCAAGAGAGAGGGTCAGCAGTGTCCAATGCTACATCGGGCCAGAGAAAGTCTGAAAATCAGCCACTGTCTGACAATTGGCAGCTACTGGTGATCTTTGCCAAAGCAGTTTCTGTAGAAAACTGGGAGTAGAAGCCAGATTAAATTTAAATAAGTAGATTCAATTTAACAGGTTGATGAAGAAATAGAGACATGTGTACTAAATACTTTCTATAGGCTAGGCTCTGAAAGGAAGAACACAGACTGATGATCTGCCGTGATGCCTCATCAGCTGGCCTGATGTGGGCTTCTTTTCTGATGAATAGGCCTAATGGTCAGGTGTATATCAACAACTCCCTGACCTGCAAAGATGCAGCACCCTAGTCTTTGGTGAATCATACTTCTCATGCTTTTGCTTTTTTGCAAGCCTCCCTCATTCTAGTTTCTTAGCCTCTATCCTCACATCTTTCTCGGGTCCCAGAGAAGCAAGAAAGGCTTTGATTTAGTATGAAATCACCTTAAATTCTTTTGCCTTCCGTGGCCTATAGGCTTTAGACTGTAATTGTAAGAGGAGCTGTAATTCTAAGCAGAGATGTCAGTAACTTCATCAATAGAATTACTTCAGGTAGAGAGTATATACTTTTTCAAGTAAGGGGAAAGCAAAATTTATGGAAAAAAACTATAGGAGAGCTAGTATACAATGAATCCCTCATCCTCTAGATTACGTGTCCAGAAATTTCTGAAGTATGTCTGCATTATGAAAAGTCGCTTTGTGAGAGAGAGGTAGAGAAAGAGACAGAGACAGAAAGAGAGAGGGAGAGAGAAAGAGAAAATATTCTGCAGATCACTGTAGATCAGCCTCAGGGAACAATGCTTTAACAAACTTAATAATGGATGACAGCATGTCAACTATTCATAGCAAAATTCCTTATTAAGTAAAAAATTTGGGATTCAGAATTATTGGGGACTTTATTATTATTTTTCAATCGTGTTTTTTGCTTCCTGAACATGAGCAACTGAAAGAGATGATTCCTCTAAGTCTTCTCCTTAAAGAATGTGAACTGAATAGTCCCATCCTGCCATCTATGGGTCCAGTTCATCAAATGTACATCATCATTTGATCAGTAATTTAGTAACCAGTAAAAGTCATTTTCATAAGTAAAACATGTATATGCTTTGTTTCCTACTTTCTCATTATAGGACACATATTATAAGACTCAATCTAAAGGGAAATAAGGAAAGATAATTACTTAAGAAGGAAGAAATCTTAGAACTCTATATAAACTACATACTTAACATTTATATAGCTTTGGTTTAATACAGTCTTCTCACGAGACCTAATATGTGAAAATATTTGGAACAACTCAAGCTTTAGTATTAACAAAATCTTTTCTTACAGTCTCAAATAGGTAACAATAATATTGCTACAACGCATGGTTGCCAAACCACTCTTTAATATGTTTCCTAAAGGTGGTGTCAAATATTTTGCTAGAACATAGGTCCTAATGATGCTACAGGGACTTCTCTCCTTTTCTTGTGAGTGTGGGGTGTGTGTGTGCACACATGTGCATGCACCTGCATTTATTCAAATAACAAAGTATTTATTTGCCTCAGAAATATTACACATAAAATATTCAAAGGACTCACCAAAACTTTGTCTTTTCCCTCTCTTAGTGACGCTGTGGAGACAATAATGAAGTTCCAATTTTAAATGCTTTATACAATCAAGGGTTATTTAACTTTCTGGAGAATCTCCTCTCATTTTAGAGAATATTTCTTCCCAGTCTATTGAATTTGATGGACACCTCCTCTTTGAGATTAAAAAAAAAAGTCAGTAGCTCTTATCCAAAGGGAAAATGAGAAGGACTGTCAGAGAAAGAATGTGTGTAGCATAACAGTTTTTCCCTGTTTAGATCTGACTGATGCAGGCAAACTTTATTTTTTGACTGATTTGTTGAATATGGAACCAGCTGTGCCCTTGCAAGTAATATTTCAGCTCTCTGCTTGCTTCAAATGTCCCCACATGCCACTAAGCAACTGTATGGGCTCTCTGTTACTTTTGCCTATTATAATGAACCCTGATTTCATGTGAAAGGTGATACCATGAATTTGAATGATTCATATTTTAGATTGAAATTGATCTCCCCTCCTGCAACTTAAAAGAGATAGGGTTTTCATTTTGGTTGAAAGAGGCAGCAATAAATTTAGACTTGATGATTATTAAAGACAGCATGCTATGTGAGCCAACTTGCTTTATCCTCACAGCTTTGTGATGTTAATGGAAACCCTCTCCTGGATGCTCTAGCAATAAATATTTGACAAAAATTAGGTTTGCAGATACAGGTAGATTTTGATATAGCTAAATCGGCCTATCAGATGGCACTCTACTAAACTGAAATATACTTGCACGGTCATAATCATCACACAAATAATGGATGTATACACATTTGCTGAAATGGAGTTATGAGTACAGCCAGAGATTTTTTGCTCCCTGACCTCATACCTAGATCCTAGGTGTATTCTCAAGAAGCTAGACACAAAATGGTCATTCATTGCCATACTTGAGAGATGATATCCAACAGTTTGGTACCTTATAGGATATTTGGTCCTGTACAAAACATCCACAAAAAAATTGGTCTACACTTTAAAGGCCCTTAAAATTTGGTCCTGTTCAAAATGTCCATAAGTGTATTTGGTCCTTTCCAAATGGTATTGGACAGGACTAAATATCAAAGACCTTTTGGCATGTACCAGTGTCTCATGGACATTTTGGACAAGACCAAAGTCTGCTAAACAGTTGAAGCAGTTAGAATAACCTTTAAAACCTGTGCTGCTCCAGTTCATCAAATTGCCGCTAGTGAAAACCAAAAACAGATGCTGACAGAGCTTTTGTTATCCGTGTCAAATGGCAGAACTCTGGAGCTAGAGTAGGTCTCAGATATTACCTAGTCAAATATTTTCAAACTTTTTAAAGCAACGGGTTCTTTTCTTTCCACAAATAAAACCTTATGCAAACCCTTAATATACAACAAAGATACAATGGGAGTTCATTTGGTTGATTTGGAGGTAAACCTGGACAATTCCATCTTTTTCCTTTATACCACAATGCATAGTGACCCGGAGGCCTGTCCAGAAAATTAGGTTTGAAAACTTCCAGTCTAGATCAATCCTTTTACTTTGTAGGTGAGGGGAACTGAGGCCCAAAGAAGGTGATTGAGAACCCAAAGTTGTACATTGCCACAGCAGATCTAGAGCTAGAACTTAGTTTTCCTGCTCTTATTCCAGTGTTCTTTCCACTCTCTAGGCCAACCGCCAAAAGCTTTGGAATCAAACAGATCTGAGTTGAAACCACAATCCTGCATGCAAGATGTTAGACAGTTGTCTCAAACCCAATCTTTAAACCTTAGTTGTCTCACATATAAAATAGGGAAAATAACTTATTCTTATAGGGTTGTTGTGATGATTAATTGGGATAAGATATGTAAAATGTTGTATAAAGCACCTAACCCAGAGAAAGTGCTCATTAAATGTTAGTTTGCTTTTCTGTCCTCTCTGTTACATATAATCCAAATGTTGAAGAGTAAACCAATAGAGGCTTGGAGCTATATAACCTCAATAACTCTGTAACTTGATCTCACTAAATATCAGAGAACAGACTAGTTCTTGATTCCTTTATTAATGCACTTATGTATATTGCTGTGATATTGTCTTTTTTAATTAGAATTATTAATTAAATCAGCCATGCACATAAGCATTCACTTGTAATGATGAAAAAAAAAAGTGGTCAGGTTGATAGAGAGGGTTGTACAAAATTAATTACTCTACTGATGTGTTTCTCTCAGGTTAGGAGGCAATTTGACAGAGGCATCCTCAAGCTACTGAGACAGCATATACATTCATATAGCTGACAAGGGTCAGTAAATGCCAAAGGGAGAAGGGAGATTTGGTATTTGCTGTTGTCAGTGATCAGACTTGAAATGTAGCAGGCTTGTGGAAACTTGGTACCAAAAAGATCAAAAGATGTTTCAAATTTAACCACAAAATTTTATTAGGAGCTCTAGCCTAAGAGTCAGACAATTTAGTTTCTGGCCCTTACTTGGAGGGGTTCTTAAGCAAAGCACTTAACTCACTGGACTCAGTTTCCTCATTTATAAAATGAGGAGAATAGAATATCTAATCTCCAAGTTTTCTTTCATCTGTAATGCTTTAAGATTCTAAGAAATCTATATATGTTTTTAAAAAGTAGTATTTATGTATGGATTGTTATTAAAAAGTTACACTTACTTCTTAACAAAGTAGAAATACTGACAATATTTTTCCCTTCTGTACATTTTTTGTCATTGAACTCGTAATTATTTTTTTATTGACAGAAAAAATTGCATTTTAATGTGTTTTTCTCTTTGGTGAGTTTCCACTGCTGGCCTAATCATTTTGTCATCTCTACAAATAATTTTACTCTCCAGGGAAATTTCCTTTATGTTCACAGTTTCAATTCTGTTGGCCAATAACCTGTGAAAAGGCACTAGACTAGACCTACTTGCTTGCTATTTTATTTCACAAAGCTCTAACACTATAACAACTTAGGCCAAAATGTGACGCTATATATATGGGAGTTGTTGCTATTAAGACTTTGTAAAAATGAGAACATTCCAACATTTCCAGCCTAAAGAAAACATATTAGCAGCCTCTACCTTCAGCAGCTACTTCTCTAGTCTTTTCTCTGACAGAGCATACTGGAGGTCCTGTGAGAGATTCCCCTCCTATTACTTCTAAGAAGTATCTTAGAGAATATTTACCCAGCATGCACTGTTTTCCCTGAAGCTGTGCCTAGCTTTAAAGCCTGATCTAATGGTTTGAGCACATTACATGGTAGCTGCCTGAGCTGCTCTCCCACCTCCACTTCTGCACTGTGATTCCTTTTTCTGAAAAATTTAAATGCGACCCCTAATATAAGATACAGGGTTATGTGTGAAGAAAATGATAATTATGAAGTGCCTAGTGCTATTATTATTAAACTTACCATTTCTCCTCAGGCAATGTGAAGCATAATTAATAGAGTACATCACCAAAAAGAAAAGTGAAATTAGCTTTTTTTTTTTTTTTTTTTCTGTTTTGGTGTTCCAGATAACAGAAAAAAGGGGAAGAATTAATTGTGAAAGCAATGATATTTCAGTGGACCACCCTTTCTCTAAAGCACTGTAAATTCTGTTTTAATAGCCATAAAACTGCTTTGAAAGGGACTGAAAATCACATGTCCTCATTGAATGTGTCTATCCAGCATGGGCTAGATTTCCTTCCTTATAAATATAATTCAATTGGGATTTCTCTCCAGAGACAAAAATTAGGTGTCTGCCCAGTATATATTTAAGTAAGATTTGAATAAAGCAAGCAAGACTTTCTGGTATGTAAATGTTATATCATCTATGGCATGGGCAGACATTTTCAATAGGTAGGATTTTTCCAACTTTATCCTTTTAAAAAAAAAAAAAAAAAGCTTTCTCTTTCGATAGTTTTAAGGCAAAAATGTAACTTGAGTTACCCAGCTCTAAAGTGTGGTATTAGATAATGGCATGCTCTTCAGTTTCCTTTCTTTGATTTTTTAAATCAATCTAGTTAGTGCATATGTGGAGCAGCCTAATTAGTGAGGCAGATCATAATTCTTGTCAAAGAACTATTAGAGTCACCACTCAGCCCACTTAGAAGGAATCACAAGTTTTCTAAAATACTTCGTAAGCACGATGTAGCAACATATTTTCCTAAAACTGGCAGGTTAATAGCCTCTGTTTTAAGAATGAGTGGTCATACCTGCATACCTGCGGGGAAATTTATACTTTCTTAAAAAAAAAAAAATCATAACTTCTTGGGAGCACTGTAGTTTATGGTATAATAACATGCTTACCCAAACGTAGATAAGATCTATAATCAAACTATTTAACTGAGGAAACACATTTTTAGGAAGACTCGCATAAGCTATGGATGCACAACTCTGCAGGCGTGACTCTACTGGAAAAAGATAAATTGAAAGTATTCACTTCTCTCACGCTAGCACATTGCCTGTTGGAGTCCTTATTTGCCATCCTTTCTTACACCCATTTTGCTTCGTACTTCAAACCACTTGTATTTCCCCCGCATCCCTCCTGCCAGCAGCACCTGAAAGAATGAGTCTCATAAACCAAAGTATTCTTAGACTGCCACCTATCATTATCATAATAATCTTCCGTATATTATTTTTTTTTCTTGTTAGCATGCTCCCTGATTCTTTCTCCCTCTTAGTCTTATATAAATTTTTAAAAAGATAAAATAAAATAATGACTCATATTATTAGTGATAGGCTCTCATCTACTGTTTATTTTTTGCTTTCTGGATCATTCCCTCTTTTTTTTTTTTTTTTTCCTCTTCCTTTCTCTCATTGTTCCTCAACTCCGGGACTTAATCATCTCCAAAACAGATAGGTAGATAGATGCTTCTCTAACCAGGAATGTAGGTTCGAGATAGAACCAAACAGCCTCTGAATAGACAAGCTCAAAATTGCTTTTGAAAGCTTCATCGCTGCAAATATAATCAAACTTAGCTTACCCCCAATTGATTTAAGTTGCAGCCTAAGGGCCAACCTTTGACCAGGGCAGCACTCACACTTGCATCGATTCTGCCTGCAATTGAATTAGGCAATTCTCTACACTTTCAGCTCTAGCCCTGGAGTGCAAATGGCCAATTTGAGAGGCAACTTGGTTGTGCTTGAAATTTGCAGGAAGATTTTCTCATATGTTCCTGGGAAAAGGCAGGCATACTTTAAAAAATATATTCTTAGTCATGGAATGGGCTGCCCAAAGGATATTTTATTTGTTTTTATGATGGTTTTGATTTGAGAAAACTTTGCTTCTCCCAGAGAATCTCTACTGACTTTAAAAAGATGAGTTTGTGTACCAAACTCATCAGTATGTGTACTAAAATTCAAGGGAAATGAAAATTAATGAGGAAAAATAAGGCAATATAATATTCTGCTATTATGTTTTATAATTTTAGAAGTAAAAATTAAAAAACAAACATGTTTACTGTGATGGAAGCAAATGAACCTTCTTCATAAGATTGTATGCTGTGACAACACCTCCCACCTTTCCTTTCTGAAATATTTTATAAGATTGGAATTAAGAAACATTACAGATACTCTTCTAGGGCATAACGGACTTTTGTTATGCATTTTTATTTCTCATGTTTACCTCCTTGTACTGTATACTAATCATATATCATCTCCCCTACTCACAAAACTCCTTTTAGTTTTACATAAACCTTACTGTCTTTATGTATTTATTTTACATATTTATAATTATACAATAGATTCAATTTGTCACCTTGCAAAAACTTCCCCATATTTCTATTTAGGCTTATTAAATAATACTTTGGTGGCTTCACTATTTATATATTTAGTGGTGTGTTGGTCACTGAAAAGAATATGTATCACAAAATTTACAAATAAAAATAAAATATAGAATACACTTTATCATAAATTTCATATAACCAATTTCTTCTCATAGAATGCTATCATTGATTTTTGCCAAAATCTTGTATCTGTAGCCTACCTATGGTTGCAATTTAACCATGATTTGACAAATGGAGTTGTATACCCACTCTAAGTATTATTCTGACATGAAGATGGGTTGGTATTTATATTTATGATAAAGAGTAAGATGAAAGTAACTTTTTTGCTGAAACAGATAATAGTTTTGGACTCCTGAAAGAAAATTCTCTTAATTTTTTGCGCTATCCACAATGTAATGGCTAGACACAATATATTTTTATGTTTAATCTCCATTAACATTTCTCCATCATTTTCTTAAGTCTAGACAATCAACAACAACAACAAAAAATAAATCAACCCCTAATTTGGAGCACTTGCCAATTTCCATGGTGTCAATATTCTCATTATGGCAGATTTTAAGCTACCAAGTGATGTTACTGAACAGAGAGTTGGGAAAATATGTACAGTATGACACCATTATATAATATTGTTACAATAGATACATAATGGAAAAAAACTGAAGATCATAGATAATAATAAAAATGTAGTGACATACTTTTGAAATAATGAATTTTGAGTAGTTATTACATCCATTTTTAATATAATTTAATTTTAACAATGGCCATGTTTAAAAAACTGCTTGCAAAATTCCTTCAAATTAAACAATTGGCTCTCATGACCTGGTACAAGCCAGTTTCAGCATGCCACTATACCTGAGTAAATATAAAGGAAAATTTGGCTTCTCCATGTGCAAATGGCATGAGTCTAGGCAAATTACATAAGCTCTCTTATCTTCAATTTATCCTTGTAAAATGAAGTCAGTAATACCTTGCTCACATGAAGGTGGAAGTACTATCAGCCATCCGTATCTATGGGTTCTACATCCACGGATTCAACCAACCATGAATCAAAAATTCATGTTACTTTTTTTTTTTTTTAATAAATTTATTTATTTATTTATTTATTTTTGGCTGTGTTGGGTCTTCGTTTCTGTGCGAGGGCTTTCTCCGGTTGCGGCGAGCGGGGGCCACCCTTCATCGCGGTGCGCGGGCCTCTCACTGTTGCGGCCTCTCTTGTTGTGGAGCACAGGCTCCAGACGCGCAGGCTCAGTAATTGTGGCTCACGGGCCCAGTTGCTCCATGGCATGTGGGATCTTCCCAGACCAGGGCTCGAACCTGTGCACCCTGTATTGGCAGGCAGATTCTCAACCACTGCGCCACCAGGGAAGCCCCATGTTATTTTTTAAATTCCAGAAAATTCCGAAAAAGCAAACCTTGAATTTGTCATGTGACCAGTAATAATTTACATAGCATTTACATTGTATTTGGTATTATAAGTAATCTAGAGATGACTTAAAGTATACAGGAGGATGTGTGTAGGTTATATGCAAGTACTGCACTATTTTATACAAGGGACTGGAGCATCTGTGGATTTCGGTATCGTGGGGAGTCCTGGATCCAATCCCCCACAGATACCAAGGGACAACTGTATCTTATGTTAAACAAGATATATGTAAAGCACTTGGTCTATGGTAGGGATTCATATATTAGTTGTCTTTCCTTTCCCTCTTATATAACTTCAATTACCCTCATTATATCTATAATTTCCTTAACTTCACTGTCTCATAGGGATGATTTGATTCAGTATCTCCAAATCCATATAATGACCCTGATACAATGGGATTTTATTCTGTTTCTATGATAAGCTCATGTGTACCTGTATCTACACATGCAGCATTTCTCGTTTTCATTTGCTGCAACATAATGCATTTCCTCTTAAAACTGACTCTGTCACTATGCCTCATTCTCACCCCACACTAGTTTTTAAGCAACGTTTTAATCTAAAGTTGTGAGTTCTCAGGAAATGCTTATCTTGTAATGTTTTAATTCTCTGAAGCCAGAGAGAAAAATATATTACCTAGTCATAAAAAGTTTTCAGTGTCTTGTATTTACATCACAGTAGGTTCCAGATCCAAAGTTATCTCTCCTTATCTCTCCTCCAACCTGGCCAGAGTCAGGGGAGGAGGAATACATATTTTAAATTGCTTTGAAGTGAGTGGAATCAGTTCCCTTCCATATCAGCACACCCCACCCCAAAAAAGTCTTACAATTGTTTTGTTTTCTCATTGTTACCTGTTTAAAGCAAGAAAACTGTAGTTTGTAGGCTGCATACTTTGGGACATAAGATTAACCAGTAATGCCATAATTTTAAAACTTTAGTATTTATTCACTTATCAATCCATTGGCCATCTAAATGCCTAGTCCCATGCTGTGTTGGGAATACAGAGGTGAGCTAATAAGACTCCTATTGATTCCTAACCTTTTGAAGACGGCTATTTTTGAAGGGGAAGCTGGGGACAGAGGCAGCTACCACAGAATGCGGTCAATTTCTAGAGGTAAGTGAGAGAATGACAAAAATGAATGAATAAAAGAAATCCCATATGGCTGGAGCACAGAGGACAATTAAAGGAATAGTAGACACACATGAGGATGGAAACAAAGGCAGATGCTAGCTTGTGAATGGCCTTGTAAGCAAATGCTACCTTCTTTAGCATGTTATAGAAATGTCATTGGTCAAAAACTTTTTTTTTCATATACTACTGATAGCTTTTAAAATGTGAGTGACAAAAAAGACAAATACTTATTCCCGGATTATAGTGATACTTTGGTTCTTAAGATGTCTCACAATGTATGTGAAACAACTTCAGTTGCTAAGATAAAGACAACTTTTGGTCTGAGCATTAATCCCTCTGCCACTATTGGCACTCTTCAGATACATACACTACTTATTTACCACCTCCTCAGATGTTTCTAGAAAATCGTATATATTTGTGCCAATTTTACTTAAAGGAAGAGCAATTACTTCACTCCGTTGATCTATTATGCTGATCAAATAATAAAATAATTTTTTTTTATAGCTGTTTTGCAGCAGTGGGTAACCTACAACTTTAATTAATTAATTTATTTTTGGGTGTGTTGGGTCTTCGTTTGTGTGTGAGGGCTTTCTCTAGTTGCGGCGAGCGGGGGCCACTCTTCATCGCGGTGCGCGGGCCTCTCACTGTCGCGGCCTCTTGTTGCGGAGCACAGGCTCCAGATGCACAGGCTCAGTAGTTGTGGCTCACGGGCCCAGTTGCTCCGCGGCATGTGGGATCCTCCCAGACCAGGGCTCGAACCCGTGTCCCCTGCATTGGCAGGCAGACTCTCAACCACTGCGCCACCAAATTAGTACTTAACAATTTAATGAGGTGTTTAACCTTTTTCTAATATATCCTTCCCTAACTTTTTTTTTCTAGCACACTGTTAATCTGTTCAATAATGCATACTATAATTGTTCGGTCTAATCTCTTTTTCCTTCCAATTATACAAGATGTTGCAAAAAAGGTCTTCAAAGATACTTTGGAGCAAAATCTTTATCACTGAATAATGCATTAAAGTTAAATACTCTCAGCCCTGAAGTAACCCATAGAGAACTTGCCTATATATATATATATATTTTTTTTTTAATTTATTTATTTATTTATTTATTTTTGGCTGTGTTGGGTCTTCGTTTCTGTGCAAGGGCTTTCTCCAGTTGTGGCGAGTGGGGGCCTCTCTTGTTGCGGAGCACAGGCTCCAGATGCGCAGGCTCAGTGGCTGTGGTTCACGGGCCTAGCCGCTCCGCGGCATGTGGGATCTTCCCGGACTGGGGCACGCGCCTGTGTCCCCTGCATTGGCAGGCGGATTCCTAACCACTGTGCCACCAGGGAAGCCCCCGTATATATGTTTATAACACCTTATCTTCTGATTATAGAATCACTTGACTAGTAATATCATGGTAACAGCTGATAGGTAAACACTAAAAGTGATTTCCACGTCCTGAAAAACAGCCCATAAAGATAGTTTTACCAATTAAGTGACAGTCTGTTCTATCCAATGAAACCAGGTGAGAGCTGAGATAGTTTAGCATAAATCCAGCCTCACTATTAATCAGCAAGTAAATATAAATGCCTATGTATACCACACTCTCTTAATGGCTGGAGGGTAAAGGTGTGGAGAAAGAGAAGTGTTAGGACAGAAGTATAGCATTCTTCTGTTCAGTGTGGCTGGTGTGAGATCAAACTTAGTATCTAGGCTCCCTTAGAGAGTGAGGAAAGGCAAAATGTAATGCAGAGCTATATCTAGATAAGATATTCATGGCTTTGAGAGGGTGAGTATCAAAGCACTGGAAAAAAAAAAAATATAGCTCCAAGCAAGTATTCTGCTGATGGTGATTCAGAATCATTATCTTCAAATACAAAGGACAACTTTATTATCTTTTGAGATTTAGAATAGCTGAATTCAATGTGAGATGGGCCTAACTTTTAACAATTTTGAAAAATGCTACATTATATTGTTGTTACTGTTGTTATTGATAGACGAAAGTGCAGCAAAGTGACAAGCTTAGACAGAGAACAATTTCAGGCTGGAAATTGGGCTAATTACCGCCTAGATGGAAAGCAAAAAAAAATTTGAAACTTATTAAAATGTATGGAAATGATTCTTTTAACAATGCATGTGTGTTCGTGTGTGTGTAGAAAGCTATACTAAAAATCACCTATTATTGATTTCATTTCTTCATGACCAGCAGTATGTGTATTGTTTATAACCTACCCATTCTAGAAGACCAGCAGCCACACAGTCATTTAAGTACTTGTTTATGTTTGTCACTTCAAAGGAGCTTGGTTGTTCCTCCAGCATTGTTGATAGCTTAGTGATGTTGCAGCCATGCCATAGGCTTCTTCATAGGTGATCCTTTAAAGCAATACAATTCTGACACTTGTTATTTAAAATGACCTTTGAAAATGAAATGTCTAAAACAAAGGTCTAGAAACAAAAGCAAATTATTTCATCTACATTCTACTTTACCCTAAAATTCTGTTGAACCAGAGTGCTTAGAGACCTTCCATCAGAAGGGCAGTATTTCAAAAACTAACTTCTCATTTTTTGTTCATTACTATTAAAATTCTGTGAGACTTGTAAAGAGCAAACACAAAATTTTTAAATCTGTCAATAACTTGCTAGATAATTTTTCTAAAGCATCTGTGCTAGTTAAGATTAAGAACAGTTGTAAGTGACAAAATCCAAAATAATGACTTTAAAAAAATGGTTTTCTTTTTCTTTCACATGGAAGCCTGCAATAGACAATCCAGGACTAGAATGGCATCATAATATCCAGGACATAGCCTCCTTGTGTGATTTTGTTCTGCTTCATAGCACCCATGCCCAAGTTACTCTGTGGTCGGAGGTGTCCCCTCCAGTTCACAGCATCATGTCTGTACTTCAGGCTGTAGGAAAAATAAAGGAAAGGAGAAGGGCCCCCTCTTTTCTTTTACAAATACTTCCACAAATCTGTACACACTACTTACACTTTTTTTGCATGTAAAAGTGTTTATATTTTTACACTTTTAATAAAAAATACATATTTAAGGTATACAACATGATGATTTTGTATATATAGTGAAATGATTCCTACAGTCAATCTAATTATTATATCTTTTTCTCACATAGTTACCATTTTTTGGGTGTGGGAGGAGAGAACCTGAACTCTACTGTCATAGCAAATTTCCAGTATTCAACATGAGATTATTAACTACAGTAATCATGCTGTATGGTAGATCTCTCGACATTCACCTTACATAACTGCAACTTTGTACCCTTTGACCAGCATCTCCCTATTTCCCCCACCTCCTGCTCCTGGTAACCACCATTCTGATCTCTGCTTCTGTGTATTTGACTTTTTAAAATTCTACATATAGGTGGGATCATACCATATTTTTTTCTTTCTACCTGCTTATTTTCACTTAGCATACTATTCTTGTTAGTGACAGCTGAATGCTCTGCCAAAAATTGTGGTTCTTTTCTTATAGGAAAAGTATACCATGGATATTGAGGGACAGCTAGCAGTCTTTACCACAGTTGATCTCTTTGTGAACCAAATATCCAGGCAAGCCCTTCTTCCCACATATAGAACATATCCACTCCTGTCAAAGGTAGAAGACCATAGTCTTCCATCATGTGTTGACTCTAGCTGAGGTCCAGGATATCTGGGTGATGCACAGTCTCCTCTGTCAGCCTGAATGTGGTGTGTCCTTATCAGCTAACCTTGAGATTAAAACAAATGTTTTCTGCTACACACAAGCCCAGTATACTATGGTGGCACATAAACCAGAACTCTGTAATAGCACTCCGATTCTGAGACGGGGAGAAAGGGAAACCCACAGTAGCCACTTATCGATGGCAATGATCAGATCCTGCCAGTTTGAAGAATCCAGACTCCTTTTTCTGGCAGTATTGTATGTTCCTCAGATAGATCACTGGGCAGCTACTCATTCTTGTTCTGGGAAGAACTCCCAAGTCCCTTGTTCTCTGTGGCCCTTGTCTCTTTCCTTTTGGAAATTCTTTCTTGGACACTAGGCTCCATGACTACACCTGAAGAAAGCATTGGGGGCTGAATAGCCTGTGTGGCCTGCTTTGTGCTGATGTAGACTGGGAATAGAGAAGTCTCTTTAATGGTTAACAACTACAATAGTAGACCAGGTTTGTGGTTTCTTTGACAAAACAATAAGCTCAAAAAATGAGTAGGCTTCCAGCCTAGTTAATTTTATTGGTTAGCAACCTTAGAAGAATGTTTCTCGTAGAAAGAGTTTTGAATGCTGGTGGCTTCAGTCTTTTACTTACTCTAATCTTTCTCTCTCAGTCAAACAGCAGCTACATTAAGGAGATCTGAAATGGTGGGTTTGGTTGGAAAGGCAATACCCTTTGTCCTGTCTGTCCCCTCAAAGCTCACGGACTTCCCATGACAGAGCATGGGAGTCTTCTTTCATGTTAAGGCTGATGCTTTGTGGCTACTTCTTTACAGTTTTAATTGGAGATAGAAGCAATTGGCTTTTGCAGTGTTGCAAGATATGTTACCAGACTCTGCATCAATTTAGATTGTAGGGTACAGCTAGCTTCCCCCTTTAGCAGAGGTGCATTCCCCTCCAGCTCTGTAGACCAGCTAGCACTATGCTGAATACAGGATTCTGAAAGTGGCATAATGCAGGCAACACACATTAGCCTTCTAAAGTCTCCTATTGTTGTCTATTCCTTGAAGATCACCATATCTGTGGGTTTAGTCTCAGAAGAATTTCATATTATATGTTGAACAAATAGCTGTTTTTCAAAAGAGGTCCGCATTCCAGAATACCCCCAAACGAATAGAGACCAGAAAATTATCAACATTCAGCTGAACCGGAGATGATCAAAACAATTCATGTATTTTGAGTTCAACGAAAAATAATTATCTTCACCAAATAAGGCACCCTGAATGCATAGAACATAGGTACATACCTTAATGTAGAATTAGAGTGAGTAAGGAAAATAACTTAATAGGGTTTTCTAAGAAAAAACCCTTTCTCAAGTCTTTGTGCCCAAAACAGAGTATATATTTATTGATATCACCACATTCAAAGAAATGTGCTGATTCTTACTGGGGAGATTGATCACGAAGAATTCTTATGACGTGAACCCTGTCCTGAGGAACTAATGATCTATAAACTCTCATTAACTGCTTTATCCCTCTCCCCCCTCCCCTTATTTTATTCATGAAGAAATCATTCCAGAGAGGAGAGGTAATAGCTATTCTTCGGCATAACTAGTAACCGTAACTAGTTAATGGTAGAACTTGGATAAGAACTCAGTTCTCTTAGCACTTTGCTTTTTGCAACTGTGCTAAAAAAGGCCAAAGAAGTCTGTGTGAACAACTGTGAAGTGTCTGAGATTTTACTCTGCTTGCAGGCTAATGTTAGCTTGCCGCAGTACCATGGATGCTGGCGGAAAACACAAGACTCCTGGGTCAGAGGTGTAAGACAGTATTCCTTGCAGCAAAAACAAGAGCCAGAGAGTCAGCATGTTTGCATTTGTTCCCTGAGCCCCAGATTCCCACAGGAGCAACAGGGATGATCTACAAGGATGCTAGCACATGCCATAGCTCCTGTTAAAAGACAAGAATACTGAGCTCAGGAACCCAGTGTTTTATGGCAGCCAGTAAGCAAGCTTGCTAAGAATGAGGCATTACCTCATCCCACAAGAAGTGGCCTGAATAAAGAGCATTTACTCTTTATTCTTTACTGTGACTTCACAGTCTTGCCATTCTCAGCAAAACAAGTGGCAGTGGGAAATACCCCTGAAAGAATGTCTCCCAATAACCTGTAGAGGTAGAGAGATTAGAAAGGTGGACTTATCCTCAAAGCAGCACTTTTTAAATTGTATTATGCACACAGATATACTGAGGACCTTGGTAAAATGCAGACTGATTCAGTGATTCTGGAGAAGAGACTGAGGTTCTGAGTTTCTTCAAGTTCCCAGGGATGCTAATGCTGCAAGTCTGGGAACCACACGTCATTAAATAGCAAACTCCAGGGGGCGTTTGGTTGGATCTGAGAATGGCTTATTTAGGCAACCATAATCTAGATTCTGGACTTCTATTTTGAAGCCATAGAAAGTCTTTCTAGTCCACTGCCTAAGACTTAGCAGACTGTGAGGGACTCGCTAAAAAATATAGGAGACCACAACATATATTCTGAGTAGACCCCTGGATACTGATTTATCAATTTACAAAAAGAGATTGACTTGGATTATAATGTTCACATTGGCATGAGCAGCTCATTTTGTCCCTAAAATGAAGTTACATTAGAAGCCATATCATAATCAGAAGTTATTTTATTAATTTTTCATGAGAAATCACTGGCTGAGGACACAAAATACTTAAAGTCTGTAAGATCAGTCATTCTCTCCCTGTAGCCAGACCTGCATAGGGCACCAAATCATCATCGGCAGATTGTTTGGTGAACATAGAATCAGAACAAGGGGAGATAAATAAATCAAACAGTAAATGGCATTAATCTAAAATCAGCATTGCTTCATTCTTCTCACAAAAAAATGGCAATTTTACCAGTGGGACAAAATATGCATTAAGTTCAATAATTCTGGCTCCCTTTTCTCTGAGTGGTACATACATCCCATCCATCTCCAAATCCTTCCCCCAACCCCCAATCTCAATTTACCTCTGTGACTTTCCTTTGTCTATGCATGCAGCTGACCAAATCCTAAGTCTCTACTTCCTTCCCTTTAGAGTAATACATTCTTTGTTTAGATGTGTTAATATATTCAGTCAGGTCTCTGTCAAGTTCTGTTTACTGCAGAATCTTTTTTGTCTTTAAAAGGTAATTTTGCATATACCTATTTTGATCTGTTACTTTCATAATTTAACTCTCAGAGGGCCAGGTGATTTCCCTCATTTTCAGTTCTGCAGGTGAGGTGGAGGTATAGCCCATCCAAAAGGCAATTCAGTCAAAGTCCAGCCAATTGTTTTTTTGCCTATTTCCTCAACAGATTATTTGGGGACCCTGTAAGAATAAACAAATACTCACAAATAGAAAATTGTAAATGAGCTTTTTGGAAAGCTGCCATTGAAGGCCACACACATGAGTTATCCTACCTCAGTTCAACCATATCAAATATTATTCAATATTCCTATAAAATTTCTATGACTAATCCATCCAGAACCTGTATGTACTTAGCAAATTTATCTAAAACCTAATACTATGAAAGGCTTCAATCTTATACACATGTACATCATTAAAACTACAGCCAAACTATCTCTACACACAAATAAACCATGTTTCATTGGAAATTATTTTATTAGCCCACTATTTGAAAATTAGAATATCCTTTCTCTACAGAAACAATGTTCCCTCATGTATTTATTCATCTTTTCATTACTAAATATGAACTCTGTGCCAGATGTGCATTAATTGCTGTAATACAATGGCAATAAGGCAGACACAGCCCCAATCTTCAAGAAATGTATCATCTGTGGTCGATATAAACATGTTATCAGACAAGTATGATACTTAAGGGTCAGCATGACTTTCTGAAGAAATTGATATGTAGTCTGAAGAATGAGGCAAAAAGGAGAGGCTAGAAGACTTCAGGTGAAACAGTATGTATAAATTTCCGAGGTAAGAAAGACTATTTCCCAGGCAGGTTCACAAAAGTCTATTTAACACATAATTTAACTCTTTGTTTAGACTTACTTAAAGTGGAATCACAGATTGATTAAGACAAGGCAACGGAAAAGATTTAGTTGTTGAATCCTAGGTGTAAAGGTCATAAGAGTCCTAAAAAGGTCATCTTAACTAACTCCTAATATTTTGGTTGGGGAAATTGACACCCAGTAACTAGTCCAACATTTCCCTGAGAGTTAGTGGTAGAGCCCAGACCAGAAGCCACATCACCTGATTCTCCCTATAAACATTGCTTCAAGGATAGAAGTAATTATACAATGGAATATACCTACTCTGTTAGGCATAATTTGTACAATAGTATTCAGAGTTCTAATTTAAGATAACATGCATTTGTAGTGTTATGCATTAGACTCGGAGACTTTAATTAGCATGTTCTTATGTGGGCACATGTATGTTTATATAGATTTATATATATCAATTAGGGATTAAGTTCCATAGCAAGTAAAAGATGCCTGATAAATAGTGTCTTGGTTTTGTTTTCTTTGTGTTTGTTTTCCTTGTGTGACTGAAAGTCTAGAGATAAGTAAACTAGTCCATGATGTTAGCAGCACAGTGTAAACAGGGACCAATCATCCCTTCTACCTACCTAGCATATTCTTGTTGTCTCATTTGCACAAGAGGGCAGATGGCACTCCAAAATCACAACCATGTTCCAAGTAAGAAGGGAAGGGAATAGGATCACTGAATCTGCTATCTTTTGAGGAACTTTCCCAGAAGCTCTACCCACTGACAAGTGTACATGTCTGGCACCTATATTGGAAATCACTGCTTAAGCAAGAGTTTGCTGTGGTATAAAATGCCCTGCAATTAGCAGCACCAGATGCTTTGCTTTTCTCGATAGTGAGAAAGGAGTTAATGTGCAGGGTACTGGTACTGAGCATATTATCTCCTGTTCGGAATCCTGAAAAGAAGTATGTGTTATGAGCTTGTGCTCACCTCAGACAAAGAAGCCCTTTGAAGTAGAAATGATGATGAAGTGGTCTTGGTCTGAACAGAGCCTTGCATCACCGTTGTTTACTTGTCCTCTTCCCTAGGAGCAATTAGAGTTTCCCAGAACCTCAACAGCCTGCTTTCTGCCTTTGTTTAGACTTGCTGTATGTCACAAACCTGATGGGCACTTTCAGTAGTTGTGATTAAGAGTATGAAATGGAGATCGGAGAGGTCACAAATGCTTAGACGGCTTGTTAGAGTTGTAAACTCTAAAGAACAACTTGCAAGAGCTAAACAAAGCCTATATAAATCCAGAAATCATCAGTGTTCTAATATAGAGACAAAAGCTGATGCCCAGAGTTAATCTGAAAAATTAAAGCTCCAAAATATGGCCTAAACATGGTACGAATTTACAGTACAAAGAATTGTCTGTCATCCCTGCCCCACTCCAGACTTATACTGGCGATCAAATGAAAATTAGCTATGATGTAGGCAAGGCATATTACTCTGTAACAGTTTCATACCCTTGACTTTTGAAAAATGTATGTTCTGAAAAGTGTACTTTGAAGACATCAGCTTTGTGTATAAGCATCTCACATTTCAGATTTTAACATGTTTTTATTGTTTTTGTTGCTGTGAGTCTTGCATGTTTCTGCCAATTATTGTGTTTGACCTGGATCATGACAAACTCAATTTGGTCAATCATATGGAAAACAACTATTTATTTTTAAAAATGGTAAATTCATGATGCTGATTCAGACTATGATTAACAATAGATGTATTTGCGCTTCAGGGAAAATTATGAGAATAGTCCTGTATTGATTAAATAATGTGATGGCAACTTTCCTAAATATGCTTTGCGAGGTAACTAAACACATGGCAGCTCCTCCATCTTGACTTTCAGAAAACTTTAGATAAGTCTGTCCCAAAATGTATTCATGACTAAGAATAGTAATATGCTATTTTTGGCTAAAATGTGTCACACTTTCTAACATGACTTTCACATGATATATAAGCTCTTCATCCAGTAATGTATTAGTTTGTTTAATTCAAGGTTCAAAATGAAAACTTCTTTTACTTCTTGACACATCATCAATTTAACTTGGCAATTAGATAACATCCCTAGAATCAAAGACAGACATCAGGAAACTGTCTTTTTCCATGAATGTGAAACAGATAAGCAAAAACCACACAACACAACAATCACCACCACAAAAATTACAAAAGCTTTGGACTAAGCCATCTGCTACAAAGGAAATGCTTTATTAACTCTAGTCTTTCAATGTGGTTAAGGCTTATGAACATGTTAGCTAGTTTTCCTCTGGGGACTACGATGATTGGTTCTATAAAATTTAATCGTTATGCCTTTATGCATTAAACAGAAAGAGGTGTATGAAATCCAGTCATATTTCAGAATATTTTTCTTTGAAAAGTAATAATAAGTACCCAGTATAAACAAAGTTTATAAGTCCTATTAAGGAAAAGTTTTACTGTGTAGCATAAAATAATTTGACCACTGGAAGTATGCATGTACAAGTAAGAAAAGTATTTACAATACAAAGATTTCATATGGTATGTTTTACCTGAAAGGTACATGTAACTACAGGGCAGCAGTTATATGTCACTTTCCAACTTATAAATGTAGGTAATTTTATTACTTGTAAAGCCATGCACACCCAGTATATTACTCAGGCTAATGTATCAGAACTAGCGGAAAAAACGTATATTCAGACCCCCAATGAGCCATGTATATTCTTAGGCAGGGAGGACAAATATAAAGTTCTGTGAGAGTGTCAGTGGCATTGAGGTGCAAATGTAGCTATGTGCCACTTGTCAAAGAAAAGACCATGCATAAAAAAATCGAAGCCTATAATAACAAATTAGAGACATCTTCTTATTTTAAAAGACATAAAAACTACTAAGCTGTTCTCTCCTAGAATCTCTTTAAAACATGGCTGCCGTTAGAAAACTCCTATATGTGTCAACAGATTATGAAAAACAACAGTAGACAGCATTGTCCAAATTATAATAAGTGCCTAAAAACACTCTAAAAACACTTTATCTGGTTCTCAAAATTATCTTGCATAGGAACTTCTTTTATCCAGTTTTTCAGAAAACTGAGGCATGAAGGGATTAAGTAAGTAGTCCAAAGTCACAGAAATAATTAGTGGCATTTATGAAGCCAGAACTTTGTTTTGTAAAAATTAGTACCTGTTACACTATAACCACCACCACTGGAAAAGAAATAGACAGTGCTTAAGCAGGAACGGGGAAGATGGAATGACCCCATTGGCTAGCAACACGTGTGTCTGAACTGTTTTGAGGGTCACCTGAAATATGATTGAAGTCACCAGTTTATAGCTCAACTGGGAAGAAAATCCCTCAGTGACTTCACATGGAAGGATGCGTTCTGTCTCCTTTCGCCAAGGAGACACACTGCAGCTCTCTCTCGAAGTAACCCAAATAAAGTCCAAGCACCAGATATTTATTATCTCAACTCTACACTCAGTGAAGGCAAGAACCACGTGTAACCCCAATAAAACTGTGTTATGTTGTTTTAAAATTAAGTAAATAAGCAAATGTGACTTTAGAAAACTTGAAACAGTCATCTAGATCATTACTGAAAATCTTCTTAAGAATGTGGGAAAGTCACCAAATTATTCATTCCAACAGCAATAATAATAAACCTTTTTATTTCTCTCTGAAACGCACTAAACCTCATGTTAACTGCTCAAATATTGTTTTCTTCTGTCTCTCTTCCAAGCTGTGCTAGCTCACATTCTTTCTCCCTCCTTCCCTTTTTGTCACCCCCTCCATTCTTCACCACATTATTAATTTTTCTTTCTTAGTTCTTTTCGTACGTGAAGTGATTCATTTATTTATCTAAAATTTATACAATACCTTTAACAAGAGATAACAAAGGAACCTTGCCCCTGAGAAACAGTATGTGTGTGTGTGTATATATATATAAAATGCACATATATGTGCACAAACACATACACATACACACATACACAAATGAATTATATATCATTCTTAAATATACTACGTGTACACAAATATACATGCATGCACATATATAGACATGTAACACATACAATATATATACATACTATATATATGTAAAAAAACAGATTTTTATACTGTTATTTTGGGGTGTTCATTCACATCCCCACTTATATGTTTTTAATTTACCATTGGAAAACTAATTCCCAGCATAGGACTCATCACACAGTAACTTCAATAAGTATTTGACTGACTAACAATAAACAAATTACTTATTTTCTGAGTTTGCTCATCTGGAATGTATGAATGACCTCTAAGCTCCTCGGGGACTCCTGAAAACCTAGCCTTGTTCCTGTTTTCCCAGGTTTTCTCCTTGGGTCTCTAGACAATCACTCACGGGTAAAAGAATAGAATCAGTGGTGCAAAGGCTAAACGTTTAGCAGAAATGATTCTTCACTAGAGCTCATCATGCTGTGGAGGTCTCAGCTATAGAATGCCTATTCTCTGTCAAGGAAGCTTGAAGAGGCCTCTAATCTGCTCATTTCATAAACAGGTTAATAAAATGACTTCCCTAAAGCAATCAAGGAAATAGTACTCTAACAATAAGCAAAAAGTGCCTTTTTTCTTGATACACAGTGTGATTGAATGGGTGGGATGGAAATGTTATCACTTTATGAATCTTTGAACTTACATACATTGCATATGCTGATATACTTTATGGTGAGTGAACAATGACAAAAATCAATTACAATATGAAATCTAGAATGGATAGCACAGAAAACTGTGAATTCCTATATGTCTCCATTATGTGAAAATCAAATGATAGTGGAGCAATTGCACAGTTTACCTAAATTTTATTCTGAGTATCAAGCAAGCAGAAAAGTAGCTGTATATAAACAATCATTACTAGAAAACATAACTGTTCAAAAAAATTACAGATGATTAGATTAAAGTATAGGTAATAGGAAATGCTTATCAATTCCTGTATCATTTCTGTCTTTTCCGGGAAATCTTATTTTTAGAACAATCGTCCCTCAAGTCATTTTTCTAATACTCAGCTACTACATTCATAGCAGAATCTAAATAAGAAATATACTTTTGAAACTGTACCGAACTCTGCAATACCTAATACATTTTATCTCAAGGGGTTAGTTTGGAAATATAATGGAAATAGGGACAAAAGGGGGGAAAAAACACAACAAAAAACAAAGAAAATAATGTTGGTTGGCCTGCATTTCTCTAAACAAAAGTGAGACATTTTCCTTTCTTTATTTTAGTCTCAAATTGTCCTCAAGGAATTAGAAAATTTTTCTAGACCCCTAGTGCTTAAGCCATTGATAGCGTACTTTACTGTATTCTCTACTTCTGCATCAGTGTCCATTAAAAAGTTTTACATGATAGTAGATTGACTATTTTACATTTAAAATTGTAAATCTGATTTAAAAGAGAGAGATGAAGGCTAAGCCACAGCTGTAAGACATTAACAAGAGGGCATCACTAAACATTTCCTCAGCTCAGGGATATCATGAGGAATTCTACTCCCATAACATTCTGCCCCCATAACATCAAATATAGGAGGCTGAGTCCATGACCTCCTATGATCTTACCAGATGGCCTGTCAATATGGTGATGTGGTACCTACATGGGGTAAAAAGAGTCCAGAAGGAACATAGACATCTCTTGCTCCCTCTGGGATCAGTCATGTTGTGCAGTCAACTGATGAGTGTTAGGAAAGACAATGTGGAGTTCCCTCCTGCAGGTGGAACTGGAGATCACCTGGCTTATGCCTGGGTTGCAGGTATTTTGAAGGCAGGGCTCTCCACTGGCAAGAAGACAGCTCCAGATTAGCTCCTGGTCCCTCTAATCTTGTCCTTACTGTTGTCTCTTGAGGGTCCACTCTCCTGACATTTCCTAAACCACTTTCTCTCCACCCCCATAACCATTCTTTGACAACACCCAAAGTGTTTCCAAAAACCCATCTTCTCCAGCTAATCTGCTCCCTCGCTAAACCCAATAGTATCTCTCTTTTTCAATATCTTCAACTTCCACTTCATCCATCATATTCATTTTCCATCATAAGCTTTCCTCAAGCTTATGTGCTGTTTCTTTTTTCTGTCTCTCTATGTACCTGGTGAAGAAACCGAACAGTCAGCTGGCACTCTCGGCATGTTCCTGTCTGCATGCCAATACTTGTTGCTCTGTCCTATTTAGAGGGCCTGAGTTCTTGATGAGGAAATATGCTCTGCACAGAGACCAATACAATGTTGGCAATCATAGGGAGAAACACTTATTTTCCCTGCTAAGCAAGTAGATTATTACCAAAAACCACTAAGAGCTGAGATGAAGTCTGTATACAGGAAATGACATGAATCATAAAAGTCTTAGTCAGGCTTAACCTATTGTATATGTATACACAGAAGCATGCCTAAGCACACAAACTCCAGCTGTTTAATTTTTTTTCTTTTCTTTTGAATGCGCCTTCTCTAGCAACCCCAAGCCGAGGATTAAGTCATGTAGCATCTCAGTGGGAATCTGATCCAGCCCTATTTCTGGATAGAATTCATACAAAGGCTGAAAGCAGTGGAGGTATGGCTTCCTCCCAGGAACCATCAGGGAGTGTTTTCTTTACTACCATTTTATTCTACCTGATTACCTCTCAATAAATGGGCTATTGACTGGTATGAGGAGAGGATCTCAGTACTGGTTCTTCACCTGAAAATGCCATGCAAAATTTATATGATTCCCTAGTGATTTCTAATTGACAGGTGCTTCTTAGAGGTAGTGTGAAATATAGTAGAAATGGAGGAACCCCACAGTGAGAATCAGAAGACCTGGATTCTAACCACAGCTCTGCATTAGGAGAGCTTGGAAGGTCACCTTAAAGTCTCAAGGTGTGGGATAAGATTATCTCTAAATCCCGTTCTAGCTCGGAGTCAATGACTGTATGATCTGCAAGTTCCAGTTTTACCCTTGTGGGACATAGTTTTACATAGTCTATCATATACACACATTATTTGTTGCCTTGGCAGTTTTATGAAAATTATTGGTATTGATAAAACATAGTTATTCATAACATTTTCCTTATTTCTTTAAACCACAAAAGAGAAATTTGATCAAATTTTGAGGGTTTTTTTTTTTCCCCCCTGTCTAGAGTACATCTGTGTACCTGTGAGCACTAAGGGAGGAGAGGAAGACAGATAAAATACGAGTAGAGGGGGCAGTGGGTTTTGAATGTAGAAAACTGAGGTGCTAAAGAAGCAGAGCTTTTATTTTTCTCTGTTTTCAGAGCAAAAAAAAATAAAAGCAAAAGAAGATGACAGAGTGGGGGAAATAAAAACTAGGGGATTCATTAGTTATCATGTATATGATTTTGTAGAATTTATGAGAGCTGATATCAAGTTCACTAATTCTTAACTTTTGGAAACAAATGTGATGACTGTGTGGTGATGGTTGTGTTAGGTGATGTACAGACGTTCCCCAGCAAGGAGCCGTCATCCTAGAGCAGTGCTTCTTAAACTTTCAAGTTCATGCAGACCACCTGGGAATCTTGATAAAATGTATATTCTGATTCAGTAGGTTTAAGCTGGGGCCTAAGAATCTGCATTCCGAAAAGCTCCCAAATAATACCAAAGCTTTGAGTAGCAGGGGTACAGATTTTTAATAAACACAGAGTGCCTTTGTCCTTCATCTTTTCCCCTTCAAAAATAAGTACTTATTTACTTTGAAATGATAGATTGGAAGGTTGGTTTTGGTTTTTTGGGGTTTTGTTTTTTTTCTGATCAGTATGCCTGCTTTGTTTCAAAGTCATCTATCACCTGTAGTCAGGCAAAGGACACCAACAGTGTATCATTTTCAAGTCGTCGCATGTCAACCTGCTGGGACAAGTTCCCCAAACTTTCACTCAGCTCTGTGATTCTTTCTTTCTTTCAGCCACTGCTGCCAGCTCTCAAATGCTAAAAATTATCGATTAAAGTCATCACTCTCCTTTACACTAGAAAGACAAGTGTTCTCAGTAAAATTCTTTGTCTTTGCTTGTCTTTGCTTTTCAAAGTTCCTTCATTAAGAAAATGTAACAACAACAAAAAAATCTCACGTTCTTCCAGGCTCATGGTTTTACCACTTTTATACTTTTCTATTTCCCCAAGTGATAGCAAAAGGCCTAGCAACCATTTACTTGTCTTTCTAGTTCTTACAGTAAATAATAGAAGATAATTTACTCTCCCTCTGTATGATTGGAGCGTATTTTAAATTATCCATTTAAGCTGGGTCTGTAATTAAAATTACGTGGGCATTTAGGACATTATTCTGAAAAAATGCTCTGTGGGCTTTCTCTGATCTAGCTCATAGAGTCCAGATGCAAAGCAGCATAAAAACACTGAGGGAAAAATCAACCATATCTTGGGTTCATGCACTAGCCAATTTATGTACCAGCTCCTAGGCAAAAGCCATAGATATGTCTTTCCAGGAGATAGTGTCTCCCAGAGTCAGCAGGAAACTTGGAATCTTCTCTTACTGCACTTAAATAGCAGGTCGTCCTATCTCTTCCTATCCCAATATGTTGATGGAACAATAACTCTCTAAAAAACAAACAGCAAACAAAGAAATACATGCCTGTGGGAGATTCTATGATTTTTCACAAATATTCTCTTCCCTCCCTGAAAGAGGATTGTACATCACTGCCAATTTCTAAATGATGTGCAAGGCCTCCCTTCCATTGATATCAGTGATTATGTGACTTGCTTTGGCCAATGAAATAGCAGAATCCGTGTACCCCACATATGAACAGAAGCCCCAATACTATTAATTGTTCTGCCTCAGGCCCCCTCTGTCATGAGAAGGTCATGAGCCAGATAAGAGATACTCCTTGAACCTGGCCCTAAAACGAAGAAGACACATGGAGAAGGAGCAGAGTTGCCACTGACTTACAGTCAACAGGTCGTGTGGGCGAGAAATAAATTTTGTTGTCAGAGTCACTGAGATTTTAAGACCACAGCATAATCTAGAAAAAGATAGCCGGATCAGTGCCATTACACCTATACAAGTGATTTAAAGGAAAGGAGAATGAAACCCCTCAACTATAGAATAAAAAATGAGCTAAGTAGTCACATAATTGTCTGCAGCAATTTTTAAAGGTTAGTGAGAACTCAAAGGTCACATTCTGCCTTGTGCCTTAGGAAATCTGTTCTAGAGAAGGTATACAGATTTCATCTGGGTTCTAGTGCTGCTTACTTGGAAGTACCTGTCTTGAATGCTTGGGAGGAAAATGACAGTGAGGTGCGTATGGGAAAAAAAAATAGATTAATATTCTCATGTATGTGATGGGAGTGATTGTAAGCACTGCAATACATTTGCTATCCTTGTTCTAGAATCAGGAAAAATAACAAGGTAAAACTGAAGATTTATATGCAGCATTTTAAAAGGAAATACAACTTCTCTGGATTCTAGGGAAAATTTATGCTTTCTAATGGATGTCAAGATAACAACAGAAAAGGTAACAAAGCAGAGTAAGATCTGATAAGAAAGTTTGTTATGATTATTACTTATTATAATTATTTTAAAATTATTATATTTTATTAATATTATTTTGCCAGATAATCTATGTGATTTATTCATGATAATCTGAATCAAACCTTTGGCACCTACATTGTAACTAGAAAGCTTTTTAGCTGCAAAGGAATTAAAAAGAGCTTTAATAATTCATCATTAGTGTATCTTTATGCCTTCATTTCACTTCAGCCCACAAGCCAGTAGTGGAACAGATTCAGAAAATGACCTCTAAATAAGGAACTGTAATTACTCAGAGTGAAAAGTATGGTTAATCATATGTTTTTTTAAACTCTAGCAAAAAGGCAATTTAACAGTCTCCTACGTCTTAGTGATTCATGAATTCTATATTTATGCATATTCATGAAAGAAAGACATAACATAAAAAGAATACTTTGTCACTTTTTTCTTTTTTTGATGTAGGCAGAACAGATACTAAAATGACACCTAAGCCATATGTTCTTCTGAAAACTTTAGAACTCAACGTGATTGGCCACACAGGATTTTGATGGTCTGTGCTTTCAGGATTCATGGTTGCCTTTAGCTATTTGGACACCAAAGTGTATGGAGAAATAACGATATCAAAATTTGGGACCCTAAACATTTCTTTATCAAATGACTGTTTGTTTTTAATAGATGCTTTATTTTCAGTATACAAAATGTTTAGAGTTATCACTCAAATTTGGCTTAAGGTTGGTATTTTATCAATTCAAGCCAACACATAATATTATCCAGTTAAGAAAGTCCCTTCTGTTTATCCTTACGGAGTAAAGGACATTGGAACTAGTGAGTACAGAATTAGAAACAAAAACAAACAAACAAACAAAAAACCTTTTAAGTAGTGTGTCCATATAGTTTATCATCCAAATTGGGAAACTTTTGAGAGTAAAAGAAGGCTCTATTAAAAATTATATAATGATTGTCCCAGGCAAACAAGGACATATAGTCACACTGGCTATGGGAACAACTGGAATATAAATGCTGACTCAAAATTAATAGGACCATCGATCTGTGTTAGAGTCTTGCTTTAATTATGTTCATGGGAAACTTCTTAAACTCACTCAGTCACTTTACTGGCTAAGAGGAAAGTGGGGCTGTCAAAAAGGCTTAGTGAGATTAAGAGTTGCCTGCCCTGAGACCTGATGGCAGTGATGATGGACAGGATGTGCTAAGGACTTTATGGATGGCGTGTTATTTATTCCTTACTACAGCATTATGGCATAGTTTCTCTATTTTACAAAACATAAAATTGAGTTTCAGAGATAGTAAATAACTTGTCCAATTCCATATAGCTAATGCAAAGTGGAGACTGATTCAAGCTCAGTTCTATCTAGCTAGCAAAAGCTACACTCTTTTATAAACCTATTGAGAATTTTTCCCTTAGGTCCAGGCTTCATCAGGCTAGGAGGCAAAAGTCGGGAGACTTTTTTCCTACTTCAGAGAAGAGAATGGATATCTAGCTCACCCTTTTATATAGTATCAAATCTGTCCTCAGATAGCAGCTATTAGAATCTTGGATGGTCCTTCATGAGGCACAAAATGTTGGGTTTGAGAGCTAAAGGTAATTCTAATCACCTCAACAAAAATCCAGTGTGATCTAGTGGAAGAAAGATGGAATTTGTGCTCAAACAACTTGGAATTGAAATCTGGTGGGTGATTTTGGGAAATTTCTTCTGCCTCTCAAAGTCCTAGTGTCCTCATCTGATAGCATTTGCCTTACAGAATTGAAAGAATGACAGTAAATTGGATTAGATATATGATGGAAAATTATACAATGCCTGGAACATATTGAAATCATATGTAGGGAATGTTGATTTTATTACTTCTCCTCCCTGAGAGCACCGAAGGGTTTCAACATAGATAATGGGAAGGGAAAGAAATTTGAAAAAGAAGATCTGGGTTTAAGTCCCAGCTCTGCTGTTTATCAGCTTTTTAGCCTAGAGATAATCTCTGAGACTCAATTTCCTCCCCTTTAAGTGGATATTGTAACAATAGGTGCTCTTAATATTTCTCAGGATCACTGTAAGTTGCATATGAAAGTTCTTTATAAAAGTGCATGTAAAATTTCTTTGCAAATACGCATATAAAAGTTCTTTATAAATAATGATTCCAAATACAGTTACTATCATTATCATCTCCATCATCACCACAGCTTCTTTGTGACTAGGACATTATCCATGTAGTTGTTAACCATAGACAATGGACTTCAAGTGAAAGTGATGCAGTTTGTCTTCAGACAACACTTTGAGAACCACTGAGTAGAATATAATAGGCAAAGGGGGAATGGTACAATCTAAGGTTGAAAAAGCAGGTCCAAACAGAACTTGGGAGTCTTTTGAAGACCAAAAAATATGCCTAGCATTGGAAATCCCTGATGATTTTTTGCCAGAATGGTAATCTGAACTATATTGGCCTAAGAGATATTAACATGTAAAAGAATATACATTTTTTTTTAAACATCTTTATTGAAGTATAATTGCCTTACAATGGTGTGTTAGCTTCTGCTTTATAACAAAGTTAATCAGTTATACATATACAATATGTTCCCATATCTCTTCCCTCTTGCATCTCCCTCCCTCCCACCCTCCCCATCCCACCCCTCTAGGTGGTCACAAAGCACCGAGCTGATCTCCCTGTGCTATGCGGCTGCTTCCCACTAGCTATTTTACATTTGGTAGTGTATATATGTCAATGCCACTCTCTCACCCTGTCACATCTCACCCCACCCCCTCCCCATATCCTCAAGTCCATTCTCTAGTAGGTCTGTGCCTTTATTCCCGTCTTGTCACTAGGTTCTTCATGGCCTTTTTTTTTTTTTTCCCTTAGATTCCGTATATATGTGTTAGCATACTGTATTTGTTTTTCTCTTTCTGACTTACTTCACTCTGTATGACAGACTCTAACTCCATCCACCTCATTACAAATACCTCCATTTCATTTCTTTTTATGGCTGAGTAATATTCCATTGTATATATGTGCCACATCTTCTTTATCCATTCATCTGTCGATGGACATTTAGGTTGCTTCCATGTCCTGGCTATTGTAAATAGAGCTGCAATGAACATTTTGGTACATGACTCTTTTTGAACTATGGTTTTCTCAGGGTATATGCCCAGTAGTGGGATTGCTGGATCGTATGGTAGTTCTATTTGTAGTTTTTTAAGGAACCTCCATACTGTTCTCCATAGTGGCTGTATCAATTTACATTCCCACCAACAGTGCAAGAGAGTTCCCTTTCCTCCACACCCTCTCCAGCATTTATTGTTTCTAGATTTTTTGATGATGGCCATTCTGACCGGTGTGAGATGATATCTCATTGTAGTTTTGATTTGCATTTCTCTAATGATTAATGATGTTGAGCATTCTTTCATGTGTCTGTAGGCCATCTGTATATCTTCTTTGGAGAAATGTCTATTTAGGTCTTCTGCCCATTTTTGGATTGGGTTGTTCGTTTTTTTGTTATTGAGCTGCATGAGCTGCTGTAAATCTTGGAGATTAATCCTTTGTCAGTTGCTTCATTTGCCAATATTTTCTCCCATTCTGATGGTTGTCTTTTGGTCTTGTTTATGGTTTCTTTTGCTGTGCAAAAGCTTTTAAGTTTCATTAGGTCCCATTTGTTTATTTGTGTTCTTATTTCCATTTCTCTGGGAGCTGGGTCAAAAAGAATCTTGCTGTGATGTATGTCATAGAGTGTTCTGCCTATGTTTTCCTCTAAGAGTTTGATAGTGTCTGGTCTTACACTTAGGTCTTTAATCCATTTTGAGTTTATTTTTGTGTATGGTGTCAGGGAGTGTTCTAATTTCATACTTTTACATGTATCTGTCCAATTTGCCCAGCACCACTTATTGAAGAGGCTGTCTTTTCTCCACTGTATATGCTTGCCTCCTTTATCAAAGATAAGGTGACCATATGAGCGTGGGTTTATCTCTGGGCTTTCTATCCTGTTCCATTGATCAATATTTCTGTTTTTGTGCCAGTACCAAACTGTCTTGATTATTGTAGCTTTGTAATATAGTCTGAAGTCAGGGAGCCTGATTCCCCCAGCTCCATTTTTCGTTCTCAAGATTGCTTTGGCTATTCGGGGTCTTTTGTGTTTCCATACAAATTGTGAAATTTTTTGTTCTAGTTCTGTGAAAAATGACAGTGGTAGTTTGATAGGGATTGCATTGAATCTGTAGATTGCTTTGGGTAGTAGAGTTATTTTCACAATGTTGATTCTTCCAATCCAGGAACATGGTATATCTTTCCATCTATTTGTATCATCTTTAATTTCTTTCATCAGTGTCTTATAATTTTCTGCATACAGGTCTTTTGTCTCCTTAGGTAGGTTTATTCCTAGATATTTTATTCTTTTTGTTGCAATGGTAAACGGGAGTGTTTTCTTAATTTCACTTTCAGATTTTTCGTCATTAGTGTAAAGGAATGCAAGAGATTTCTGTGCATTAATTTTGTATCCTGCTACTTTACCAAATTCATTGATTAGCTCTAGGAGTTTTCTGGTAGCATCTTTAGGATTCTCTATGTATAGTATCATGTCATCTGCAAACAGTGACAGCTTTACTTCTTCTTTTCCGATTTGGATTCCTTTTATTTCTTTTTCTTCTCTGATTGCTGTGGCTAACACTTCCAAAACTATGTTGAATAATAGTGGTGAGAGTGGGCAACCTTGTCTTGTTCCTGATCTTAGTGGAAATGGTTTCAGTTTTTCACCATTGAGGACAATGTTGGCTGTGGGTTTGTCATATATGGCCTTTATTATGTTGAGGAAAGTTCCCTCTATGCCTACTTTCTGCAGGGCTTTTATCATAAATGGGTGTTGAATTTTGTCGAAAGCTTTCTCTGCATCTATTGAGATGATCATATGGTTTTTCTCCTTCAATTTGTTAATATGGTGTATCACATTGATTGATTTCTGTATATTGAAGAATCCTTGCATTCCTGGGATAAACCCCACTTGATCATGGTGTATGATCCTTTTAATGTGCTGTTGGATTCTGTTTGCGAGTATTTTGTTGAGGATTTTTGCATCTATGTTCATCAGTGATATTGGCCTGTAGTTTTCTTGCTTTGTGACATCTTTGTCTGGTTTTGGTATCAGGGCGATGGTGGCCTCGTAGAATGAGTTTGGGAGTGTTCCTCCCTCTGCAATATTTTGGAAGAGTTTGAGAAGGATAGGTGTTAGCTCTTCTCTAAATGTTTGATGGAATTCACCTGTGAAGCCATCTGGTCCTGGGCTTTTGTTTGTTGGAAGGTTTTTAATCACAGTTTCAATTTCAGTGCTTGTGATTGGTCTGTTCATATTTTCTATTTCTTCCTGGTTCAGTCTCGGCAGTTTGTGCATTTCTAAGAATCTGTCCATTTCTTCCAGGTTGTCCATTTTATTGGCGTAGAGTTGCTTGTAGTAATCTCTCATGATCTTTTGTATTTCTGCAGTGTCAGTGGTTACTTCTCCTTTTTCATTTCTAATTCTATTGATTTGAGTCTTCTCCCTTTTTCTCTTGATGAGTCTGGCTAATGGTTTATCAATTTTGTTTATCTTCTCAAAGAACCAGCTTTTAGTTTCATTGTTTTTTGCTATTGTTTCCTTCATTTCTTTTTCATTTATTTCTGACCTGATCTTTATGATTTCTTTCCTTCTGCTGGCTTTGGGGTTTTTTTGTTCTTCTTTCTCTAATTGCTTTAGGTGCAAGGTTAGGTTGTTTATTCGAGATGTTTCCTGTTTCTTGAGGTAGGCTTGTATTGCTATAAACTTCCCTCTTAGCACTGCTTTTGCTGCGTCCCATAGGTTTTGGGTCGTCGTATCTCCATTGTCATTTGTTTCTAGGTATTTTTTAATTTCCCCTTTGATTTCTTCAGTGATCACTTCGTTATTAAGTAGTGTATTGTGTAGCCTCCATGTGTTTGTATTTTTTACACATCTTTTCCTGTAATTGATATCTAGTCTCATAGCGTTGTGGTCGGAAAAGATACTTGATACGATTTCAATTTTCTTAAATTTACCAAGGCTTGATTTGTGACCCAAGATATGATCTATCCTGGAGAATGTTCCATGTGCACTTGAGAAAAATGTGTATTCTGTTGTTTTTGGGTGGAATGTCCCATAAATATCAATTAAGTCCATCTTGTTTAATGTATCATTTAAAGCTTGTGTTTCCTTATTTCTTTTCATTTTGGATGATCTGTCCATTGGTGAAAGTGGGGTGTTAAAGTCCCCTACTATGATTGTGTTGCTGTCGATTTCCCCTTTTATGGCTGTTAGTATTTGCCTTATGTATTGAGGTGCTCCTATGTTGGGTGCATAAATATTTACAATTGTTATACCTTCCTCTTGGATCGATCCCTTGATCATTATATAGTGTCCTTCTTTGTCTCTTATAATATTCTTTATTTTAAAGTCTATTTTGTCTGATATGAGAATTGCTACTCCAGCTTTCTTTTGATTTCCATTTGCATGGAATATCTTTTTCCATCCCCTCACTTTCAGTCTGTATGTGTCTCTAGGTTTGAAGTGGGTCTCTTGTAGACAGCATATATATGGGTCTTGTTTTTGTATCCATTCAGCCAGTCTGTGTCTTTTGGTGGGAGCATTTAATCCCTTTACATTCAAGGTAATTATCGATATGTATGTTCCTATTCCCATTTTCTTAAATGTTTTGGGTTTGTTATTGTAGGTGTTTTCCTTCTCTTGTGTTTCTTGCCTAGAGAAGTTCCTTTAGCATTTGTTGTAAAGCTGGTTTGGTGGTGCTGAACTCTCTCAGCTTTTGCTTGTCTGTAAAGGTTTTAATTTCTCCATCACATCTGAATGAGATCCTTGCTGGGTAGAGTAATCTTGGTTGTAGGTTTTTCTCCTTCATCACTTTAAGTATATCCTGCCACTGCCTTCTGGCTTGCAGAGTTTCTGCTGAAAGATCAGATGTTAACCTTATGGGGATTCCCTTGTGTGTTATTTGTTGTTTTTCCCTTGCTGCTTTTAATATGTTTTCTTTATATTTAATTTTTGACAGTTTGATTAATATGTGTCTTGGCGTGTTTCTCCTTGGGTTTATCCTGTATGGGACTCTCTGTGCTTCCTGGACTTGATTAACTATTTCCTTTCCGATATTAGGGAAGTTTTCAACTATAATCTCTTCAAATATTTTCTCAGTCCCTTTCTTTTTCTCTTCTTCTTCTGGGACCCCTATAATTCGAATGTTGGTGCGTCTAATGTTGTCCCAGAGGTCTCTGAGACTGTCCTCAGTTCTTTTCATTCTTTTTTCTTTATCCTGCTCTGCAGTAGTTATTTCCACCATTTTATCTTCCAGGTCACTTATCCTTTCTTCTGCCTCAGTTATTCTGCTATTGATCCCATCTAGAGTATTTTTAATTTCATTTATTGTGTTTTTCATCGTTGCTTGGTTCCTCTTTAGTTCTTCTACGTCCTTGTTAAATGTTTCTTGCATTTTGTCTATTCTATTTCCAAGATTTTGTATCATCCTTACTATCATTATTCTGAATTCTTTTTCAGGTAGACTACCTATTTCCTCTTCATTTGTTAGGTCTGGTGTGTTTTGACCCTGCTCCTTCATCTGCTGTGTGTTTTTCTGTCGTCTCATTTTGCTTATCTTACTGTGTTTGGGGTCTCCTTTTCACAGGCTGCAGGTTCGTAGTTCCCGTTGTTTTTGGTATCTGTCCCCAGTGGGTAAGGTTGGTTCAGTGGGTTGTGTAGGCTTCCTGGTGGAGGGGACTATTGCCTGTGTTCTGGTGGATGAGGTTGAATCTTGTGTTTCTGGTGGGCACGTCCACGTCTGGTGGTGTGTTTTGGGGTGTCTGTGGCCTTATGATTTTAGGCAGCCTCCCTGCTAATGGATGGGGCTGTGTTCCTGTCTTGCTAGTTGTTTGGCATAGGGTGTCCAGCCCTGTAGCTTGCTGGTCGTTGAGTGAAGCTGGGTCTTGATGTTGAGATGGAGATCTCTGAGAGATTTTTGCCGTTTGGTATTACGTGGAGCTGGTAGGTCTCTTGTGGACCAGTGTCCTGAAGTTGGCTCTCCCACCTCAGAGGCACAGCCCTGATGCCTGGCTGGAGCACCAAGAGCCTTTCATCCACACAGCTCAGAATATAAGGGAGAAAAAAATAGAAAGAAAAAAAGAGGATAAAATAAAATAAAATAAAGCTATTATAATAAAAAATAAGAAAAAAATTATTAAGAGTAAATGTATTCAGAAAAAAATTTTTTTTAATTTTTAAAAATAGATTTATTAATTTTTTATAGTAAAAAATAAGAAAAAACTTTTTAAGAAAAAAATTTATTAAGAAAAAAAATTTTAATTTTTTAAAATAAAAAATATGAAAAAACTTATTAAAAAATTTTTTAATTTCTAAAAATATAAAATACGGAAAAAATTATTAAGAAAACATATATTAGGAAAAAAAAATTTTTTTAAATAAAAAAAAAAAAAAAAAGTGGACAGACCTAACCCTGGGACTGATGGTGAAAGCAAAGCTATACAGACAAAATCTCACCCAGAAGCATACATATATACACTCACAAAAAAAGGAAAAGGGGAAATTAATATATCCTGCTCCTAAAGTCCACCTTTTGAATTTGGGATGATTCGTTGTCTATTCAGGTATTCAACAGATGCAGGCACATCAAGTTGTTTGTGGAGCTTTAATCCGCTGCTTCTGAGGCTGCTGGGAGAGATTTCCCTTTCTCTTCTTTGTTCGTACAGCTCCCAGCGTTCAGCTTTGGATTTGGACCCGCCTCTGCATGTACGTCGCCTGAGGGCGTCCGTTCCCCGCCCAGACAGAACGGGGTTAAAGGAGCAGCTGCTTCGGGGGCTCTGGCTCACTCAGGCCGGGGGAGGGAGTGGTACGGAGGAGGCGGGGCGAGCCTGCGGCGTCAGAGGTGTCCTGACGTTGCAGCAGCCTGAGGCGCGCCGTGTGTTCTCCCGGGGAAGTTGTCCCCGGATCACGGGAGCCTGGCAGTGGCGAGCTGCACTGGCTCCCGGGAGGGGCGGTGTGGAGAGTGACCTGTGCTCGCACACAGGCTTCTTGGTGGCGGCAGCAGCAGCCTTAGCGTTTCCTACCAGTCTCTGGGGTCCGCGCTGATGGCCGCGGCTCGTGCCCGTCTCTGGGGTCCGCGCTGTTAGCCTCGGCTCGCGCCCGCCTCTGGAGTTCGTCTAGGCGGCGCTCTGAATCCCCTCTCCTTGCGCGCCGCGAATCAAAGAGGCAAGAAAAAGTCTCTTGCCTCTTCGGCGGCTGCAGACCTCCTCTCCGGCTCCCTCCCGGCTCGCCGCGGCACGCCAACCCCTTCAGGCTGTGTTCACGCTGCCAACCCCAGTCCTCTCCCTGAGATCCGACCGAAGCCCGAGCCTCAGCTCCCAGCCCCGCCTGCCCCAGCGGGTGAGCAGACAAGCCTCTCGGGGCTGGTGAGCGCTGCTCGGCGCTGAGCCTCTGTGCGGGAATCTCTCCGTTTTTCCCTCTGCGCCCCTGTTGCTGTGGGATCCGCGCTGATAGCCGCGGCTCGCGCCCGTCTCTGGATTTCGTTTGGGCAGCACTCTGAATCCCCTCTCCTTGCACGCCGTGAAACAATGAGGCAAGAAAAAGTCTCTTGCCTCTTCGGCAGCTGCAGACTTTTTCCCGAACTCCCTCCCGGCTAGCACCAAAGCCCGCGCCTCAGCTCCCAGCCCCCGCCCGCCCCGGTAGGTGAGCAGACAAGCCTCTCGGGCTGGTGAGTGCTGGTTGGCGCCGAGCCTCCGTGCGGGAATCTCTCCGCTTTGCCCTCCGCACCCCTGTGGCTGCGCTCTCCTCCGCGGCTCCGAAGCTTCCCCCCTCTGCCACCCGCAGTCTCTGCCCGCAAAGGGGCTTCCTAGTGCCTGGAAACCTTTCCTCCTTCACGGCTCCCTCCCACTGGCGCAGGTCCCGTCCCTATTCTTTTGTCTCTGTTATTTCTTTTTTCTTTTACCCTACCCAAGTACGTGGGGATTTTCTTGCCTTTTGGGAGGTCTGACGTCTTCTGCCAGCGTTCAGTGGGTGTTCTGTAGGAGCAGTTCCACATGTAGATGTATTTCTACTGTATCTGTGGGAAGGAAGGTGATCTCCGCGTCTTACTCTTCCGCCATCTTGCCCCTACCAAGAATATACATTTGACAGTGTTTTTCTGAGTAGTAGATTCCCTGCAAATAGTAGGATCCACCCAGAGCCAATAACAGTTAACCCTGGCAGGCACTTCAAATACATGTCTTAGGAATTTGATAAAAAGCTTGAAGTATTATTGTTTTGTTTGTTGGTTGGTTTCAAAATACTTTGCTGGGAACTTTTGTGATGATGGAACTATTCTGCATGGTACTGGGGTAGTGGATATCTTATGTCTTTGTCAAAGCCCATAAAAATATACACCATAAAAAAGTGAACTTATTTTATGCAAATCTGAAAAATTAAATAGGATGTTGAGAAAACCCAAGATAGAATGCAGACTGTGACACATGGATCTAACTGTGTAACAAATGAATCACATACCCACAATGGAACAGGTGAGGAGGAAAGGAGCTGATCTGAGGAACTTTGTAAAATTGTCTTTTGATTTGATACTGTAAGGCTAAAGATAAAAATGAACTGTACTCAAACTGGTAAATTTATTTCTCATGAGATTATGGTTAGCAATTCTGAAACTAATATTACATATATACTAGGGTTGAACAAATAAGTAAATGTATTAGATAATGAGAGTCAGCTTTCCCATTGTCTGAGAAAGGAATTACAAATAAGCAAAGACAAAATCCCAGAATTAATCACGTGGCACTTTATTGGAGTTTGAGATGTCAATATGAAATTTTATGTTGATTTTAATATATACGCACATAGATACAGAAATAAATATAGATGTGCGTATACATGCGTTAATACAAATCCATACATTCCCTGACACTGCCTGCTGAGAAGCCTACAAGCATGATACCCCATTAGCGATGAGCACATATAGCACCTTTTTTTTTCTTTTTTTCCTTTCAATGTAGCTTTTATTCCAATCTCTTGTTTTCACCTGTTTCTCCTCTCAGGATTCCATCCTATTTTTGATCTAGTTAGTAAGTTTTTGTCTGAAGATTCACTTATTCTTGTCAAAGAATCATAGTTATTCAAAATCTGTTCCAAGAGTCCTACATTTTCTGTATGACGTGACATCTCCATATTTTCTTTTTTATCCGTAGGATTTTCCCTCTTTGATATTTTATCATCCTTTGAAACAGGTACAGGAGCAAATCTGCGAGGCGCTGGTGTCTCCAAAGATCTTGGTTCCTAATACCACTCTCCAATAAACAAAACCAGGCATCCTTGGGTTAAAGGCTGATTCTAGGACTGGGCAGGTAAAATGCAAGGTGAGCCTAGAATATGTTGAGGTACCAAGATGTAAGGAAGTGATCTAAAAAAAAGGATGAAAGACATGTCAAAAAAACACAGGAACTTCCCAAAAGAGCTTCAAATGACAAAAACTGGAACAATTTGACCTACAAAATAAATATTGATAGTACTGGATTATAACTCAAAGAATAAAATTAATATCCACGAGTCCATACTGATATAATAAATGATTTAATACATAGACAAAAGGGGGAGGAGCAATCCTTCCTTACAGAAGAATACCAATTAACAAATTTAAGAATGAGAAATTTAAAACCACTGTCAGAACACCATAGTATCAGTAGTAATTGCTGCAGGTATGGTCTACTGATATATTTTAAAATAAGTGGAAAATTTTTAAAAGGAAACAATTTATTTGCATATCCTTAAAATATCCTCCCAAATATGTATACATTACTGTACTGATTCTAAAATTTGTCCACAAGTTCTTTGATACTCCATCCTCCAGAGGTAGAGTTTAATTCCTCTCCCCTTTGCTATGGACTGGACTTAGTGACTCACAGCTAATGAATGGAGTATAAAGAGGAAAAATAGTAACTTTACAGTGGAAAAACATCACAGAAACTATCACACTAAACAATTATAGTTAATATCACCAGTAATAAGACATATTGATATAATGTACCCCTGATATGATAAGAAGAGAAGGGCACATCAGCTCTGTGGTATTCTTCCTGCAAATGTATAAATGCAAATTGAAGAATATTCTGCAAAATACCAATCAGTAAGTTTCAGTGTCAAGGTGATGAAAGACACCAAATACCTATCACAGACTGGAGGAGACTGAAGAGACATAAGAACTAAATGCAACCTCCAGCCAGCACTTATCTGGAACAGAGCCAACTTCCCCAGGCTTTACCATACTCAAATATCAGCAATTCCAAGCTCTCACATACCAACTCAGGATTTAAGTCTCTGCTACTTTCCTGTCTCTCCAGGGTCTCTCCCAGTTATTTTGTGCAGTTCTCAAGGAGGTTGTTTCTCAGATGTGTCCTTTGGAAAGGCATTTGCATTTTCCAAAAAGAAATGTGGGAGAGGAACTATACGTACCTTAAGGAACTAATTCTTTAACTACAAGCTATCAGGCTTTACAGTATGTGGGTGTCTGCAGTGGGGAAGGTCTTTCCTGAATTCTTCAAATCAATCCATAGAATATTTCTAAAACCATTCCAACTCATAGCCTTCTTAATTTAAGGGCTTTTCATGCTTTGCCAAATGTGCTTTCCACATTCCTATTCATTTCATGCAAAATAAAAATTATACATCTGTTGAGGTGTTTTCAGTTTGCTATTTTACACATCTGTTGTTCTGTGACCCTTCTTATTAGGAAGATTTGTCACCATATGTAGTCATAAAAAAAGACATGAGAAATAGGTTAATTGAACATTTATGTGTACCTTCAGAACAGAATATATATTCCTCCCCTCCATGTTTGCACTTTGGGAATATAACTCTCCCTCTCTCTTCTTTTATGTTTCATTTTCCCTGAGTGTGGTTGTGTGAGTGTGAGTATGTGTGTCCATTGACTTGTGTGTGTAATTAGGAAATAGATCAAAATTCATTTCAAAACATTGTCAATGAGAGGACAGAACAGTGAATTGTTGCACATTGATGATTTTTCGTAGAATTTTATGTATATCCAAGATAATGTGTGCACCAGGATTCATACATTATCTTAGTAAATGTTTCTGGAATTGCTAAGTAAACCAAGATATTTAATTTGACATAATGGCCACATTGTATTAATTCTTCAGACAGTAAGGAAATTCTTTTCCATTCACTAAGAGAGCTATGTGCACCTCTCTATTCAGCAAATACTTCCCACTTTCTGTCTGGCCCATCTCTTGACTAGATAATGAGCAGACTGTCTCAGACATATAAGGCAAAAGATTTTCAGATATATTACATGGAAATGTGAGTTCTGTGCTTCAAATGCTAAAATCCATCAGGAAAACTCCCAGTTTCAGTGCAATGTAGAGACTGCTATTGTGCATTAAAATTTGATGAATCTGGGATCTTAGAATTCATCTAAAAACTACGTTATTTTTATCTAAAGAGAAGAGGTTTAGTAAATGATATCTTACAGTACATTAAATAATATTCTCCAAATAGCTATGTCAAGTTCAGTACTTTGTACCATCTTTTATGATCTAGTTATGTCACGTATGAGATGACCTATATTCATATTTTCTTAGATTACATAACATCATAGAAAATACCCTTTACTAAATGTACAGGCTGATATTTAAGAACATCATCAGATAGAAACCTAACAAAAACCTGAAAGAATTTCTCAAGGATCTTTTCCTCAAACTTATGTATTACTAATACCCCAGTGAGGGTGAAGGACACTTGAAGATACTCTCAATCCCTAGGGCTACAGAGAGCAACAAAGGAGCACCAGAAGTGATTCTCATCCATTCAAAGATAGAGTACAGTCTTACCAAAGAATATTTATTTACTTTTAATGGATCTTTGCTGACTTCATTTTCTTAAATTACCTGTGAAGGGAATAGAATTTGGCAAAATATTAAACTTTGAACATTGACTGGCTATTCCTATGTTCTGTGTATACTTAGCTGGACTCATGAAATTTTCACTCCTGGTAACGATTTAGAGTAGAAGTTTCATTTTCTCCTTCCTTATGGGCAAAGGACACATATCTGTCATCTTTATCTATATATATTTTGCAAGTAGTAAATATTCTAAAAATGTCTATCCTTATATAGGAGGTAATATTATGAACCAAGATTCAGAAAGGAAATTTTCTCTCTCTCTAAGGTGGGGAGGGTAACATGACACACAGACATCTTTCCTCTTCTCTCCCCTGGAAGACATTGCTAATCAGCCTTGGTCCTTTTTGCTACTTAGCAAATTGCAGCCTCCAGATATCCACTACCAATCAGTCATAGTTGGCATGTAAGAAATATCTATTTGCTTAGAGATATTTGAAGATGATTAGCTGTTTAAACTGGGATATGATATAAAATATATGTGATCTGTAATGGGACTGAGGGGAGTACAGAACAGCAATATCCAACTAGGGCTTCTCAATTCATTACTTACAAGGCTAGTAATGCTTTCTCAAACTGAATTCCAAGTGACTGCTCCCCATCTATTGGAGGAAAAATGGATTGCTTTGAAAGAGTTGCACTTTCAGGAGGGATGGAGAAAGCAAAACTGTTGAGTACTTTTGGGGTACTTCTTGGTGTTTTCCACTGGAAACACTGAAACGATCTTGAGTTTAAGGCTCTCGATTTCCTGGGACTTTAGAATCTCTGAAGCTTCCACTTTAAATGCTTGAACTGCTCTCATTTCAACCTTCTAGCAGGCTCTACATGCAGGGCATCTTTGGTTCTGGTAACGTAATTGATGAAATCCAGAGGAGAAAAAATCCAGTAGCTTGATGCTCCAAATGATTCTCTAATTAAGAGAAATAATAAATTAGGCCTCAAGTTTTTCTTCTAGGTTGCCCAAATCTTTTTACCAGGAAAAGGAAGAGAGCAAGGCTCTGTGAAGAAGTCCTATCCTAGAATGGAGATTTAATACCCTATGTTGTACTTCTTGGAACTTGAGGGCAATAATAGGATGCAGAGGGTGAGAAACCCCAATATAATGAATGATTTTCTGGCTGCGAACTCTTAACCTTTTGAACAATTAAGTGACTCATTCTTCCTAAATACAGAAATTCTCTATCTTGGAAACTAAAGAATACCCTCTGATAATTAACTAGCCTCTGCTAGCTGAAGTAGTAAGAGAATAATAAGATTGTTTGATTTTTATATTAGTATTCCATCCTTTAAAAATATGGTCTCTAATTAGCAACTTAATATTGTCTAATCAGCAAAATAATACATGCAGTTAGCACTTGACTGACACCTGTCTCATTTATACTTCATTAATGCCCAGTTTTTCAGTAATAGAAAAACCAATATTCTAAAAAAGAAATGTTTTTAAGGCTAAAAAGTTAAGTTATTTATGTAATGATTAACCATTTTTATTTGCCTGCTCTAGCATCTAATGTGTCTGAAAGGCATAAAGATGAAAGCCAAACAACAAAATTAGTTTTATTAATTCTCAAAAGTATTAATTAAAGCAATGAATCTTCATTTAGGATGCTGATTTGGTTATTGCAATAAAAGTCCTTTCATGCAAGCAAAATTTACTATTAAATCCTACTTTTAAAATGTTCTATGATGAAGATATTTGATACTAACAAAAGGAAATATGTTAAATAAGGACAGGAATTTTGTACCTAATTAAATGTCATTATTAGGAGTATGCTAATAATATAAAGACACTGGGCTGTATTTACACATTCAAATTTGAGTTCAATCACGTAACAAGATTTTTTGAAAGCCATCAGCTATTAAACTTTTTTTCTTTTTTTTTGCATATTGGCTTGTGTGTACAACCACAGTCTCAGGTAAAAACTTTAAAAACTATTCACAAACAGATGTGAATCCTTGTCTGTATTCCTAGAAAAGGATAGAACCCATTATAGAAATATATTTCAGATGACTTACGACTCAGCTATGACTTAAAAATATCTCCATTGTACCATTCCTTTTAAACCTTTTCATCTGAAAGGCTTATCTATGAGTGAGATTTCTCTTATGACATATTCTGATAGTGTCTGGCCTATTTCAACAGCTTAAAGTGGGTTCATTAAAATGAAGTACATTAACATATAAGCCACAGATGGGGAAGATGAAATTGCCTTAAATAACTACCAAGGAAGTAGGTGTAAATGAAAACAGTTATAAGTTGAAAATTAATTCAGGCATTAATTCTTTGATATCAGACAATTCCAGGCTAGGCAATTAATTACTCATTTTGAAATGCTGGAAATAGCCTCATTATTTATAGACATAGGAAAATTTACAGATGAGACTGGTCACTTAAAAAGAGGATAAGTATAAAATATAAGATACAATGGTATATGCTGTTAAGAAAGGTATCCTATGGGAAGGAATGTAGTTCAAAATATAATCTCATTTCTAGAAAGTATATACTCAGTAGAATTTTTAATAATGGGGAAAAAAGAAAAAAGCAGGAAATTACATCATCAGTACATGTAATTTTTACGAGGTTACTTTATTCTTTTCTGGAAGGATATGGACTGTAAATAAATAAAATCTGTGCTATAAAAAGTTAATAGAAATATAGTGTATGTCACTATGTTTAGGTCAAATGCAAAGAAACATCTTTTCCTGACAATGCCAGTTTTCTATGTTGTGGAGGAATTGGGGAGTTTCAGTTGTAAAATTCTCTGGAGTATATGGTGTAAAATAAAACCTATTTTGCCTATTTATAAACAATGTATTATAAGAAGAAGGAAGAGGAAGAGGGGGAGGAGGAGAAAAGGAAGGGAATGGAGAAGAAGAGGAAGAAAGGAGAAAAAGGATGAGGAGGAAGAGATGGAAGAGAAGAAAGTATATCTGTGATTAAAGGTACAGAAGTTTTCACACTTCTTTTGCTAATAGCACTTGTTTTGCTAATATTATGCACATGAGTGTAAATGAGTTATTTTCAGGCTCCAAATCCTTTCAGTAGGAAAGAAAATATACCTCTAAAAATTAGCTACAAAAGGAAGCTTTGGGTCATCTGCCCCGGCTGACCAATGAACTTCGTATCAGGTGTAAAATCAAGTCAGCTGGAGGAGTTGCCTGAAGCCTAGTACTGGAAAGGGTTTTGAGACTGCCATCCTGGGCAGTGGAAATGAATGCCCTGATCGCTAAGCAGTGACTACCATGTGTGGGAGAGAGGAAACTAACATACGTGTTCTTTGCCCTGATTTAAATTTTTCATTCTATAGCTCACTAAACAAAGTAATTTGCCCAGGATCTTAAACATGAGTAAGTGCAGGAAAAGACAAGACCTCAGGACTCTTGATTTCTAGTCCTTTTTAAAATATTACACTGAATAATATATCTGAATTTATTCTTTGTGTACGTATTCATATGCTATAAACATCTATGTGTGTACATGTGTGTATAGTTGTCTGAATATGCCTTTGAAACACTCAGCTATACAAGTGGCCTATCAGGCAATGCATCTCTCAATTTCTCTTTCTCATTTATTTGAAAATAGGAGAACAGACAATTAAAATCCCCTCAATTAAATAAAATTACGATTGATTTTTCCTTCATGATTGTCTGTAATGGAATCTGATTTATTTTTGGATACTTTCAATGTTTACACTTGTTGAAGAAGTAAAGATCATTGTGAAAGTATAATGCTTGCATATTGTTAAAGAGTAATGCTTACACTTCTGTGTTAAGGTAGGAGAAATTCCATTGGCAATCCTAATGGAGTTTGCAATATTATTTAATTAAGTACTTATAAATAATACCTATAAAAATTCTTCTTAAGGGCATAAAATGTAGAGTTCCACACCATGGTATAGTAAATTTCTTTTATAATGCTGGTCTCCGCAACAGCATAATGCCCATGATGTAGGTGCTCTAAGTTATATCCAGAGAGATGTATTATACACTTAAAGTGGTGATTATGTAGGTAGGACTGACTTCATATTTTGCCTAGGTGGTATATTTCAGGACCCCAGAAAGGGAACAGAATTCCTTAAATCCTATCCCACAAGCTGACTGTTGCTCTAAATAATTCAAGTAGATTTTCCAGTACCATGGAAAAGCATGGACCAATCTCTTCTACCCATTGATTTGGATAAGGAGCTGAAAGTAGATGGTAGGGGGTATCCCTCGTACACTAGTCTAGGCTATGGTCTTAGGAGCTAGAGCAGCGGCTGACTAGGGATACAGAGCATTTTACAGAAGGAAGTAAGACTTTGAGAACCATGCATCTCAGGTTTGGATGAGAACGTGAATGTTTCATATCTGTGGTCACATTGTTCCTGCATGAAGGGATTCAAGAAAAGTCATGTCCACAGCAGTAGATAGAGACAAATTGGGTGAGAGGCCAAAAATCAGCTTTAGGATCCTGTGGAGCAGGTGTGAGGTAGAACCTGGAAAGGTCTCTTGAAGCAATGGTGTTTCTAGGAAATGGCAACTCCAGAACCTAGTAGAGGAAGAAGCTCTTAAGGACATAGCACAGCAAGGTCCAGACAGTTTCAGCTTTAAAATGTTATGCCACTTATAGATTAGCGTGAGTGAGGAAAAAAAAATCTGCGAAGGGCTTGAAAGGTAATATGGCAACGAGAAAGAGAATGAAAATGATCATAAATGGAGAAGTTAATATGTGTTGAACTTGGGAGCTCCACACAACACATGGTTAGTGGTGAAGGATGGAGAAGCCAAAAAAACTCAAAGATTAAATGACCATTCGACCATTTGGCCTTTGACAGTAGAAGTGATTGTCCTACAATACTGCTACATATTTGGAGGAGTGGGCAATTCATAATATACTTTAATTTTACTATATTACTATATAAATGAGGACAGAAGTATAGATCATTGGGAACTTCCTTATTATTCCTAAAGCAGCACCAAGTGTACTTTCCAGACTCTGGTATGTATAACACTATTTAATTCATGTCACAAATTTAGAATCCATTTGATAGATTTCAACCAGAATTTACTGAACACTTGCTATGTGCCTAGCACTACACTAGGAACTTGAGCTTTCAATGGTGGTCAAATGCTGACACAGTCCCTGCCCTCATTCATTCAGGGGATACAGAATAAATATTTGAAAAAATCCATGAAAGAATATTATGCAGGCAGGATAGATACCTTATGACCGTCCACCTTCCTTCAATAGTGTTGCTATAGGCCAGGAATTCTCTCCTCCATATGTAATGCTCAAGAGCATGAGCTTTGGGTTTTAACAGACTCAGGTTTATATTTACCCAGTTCCACTACCTATTAGGTAAATGGCCTTGAAAAATCACTTTACCTCTCTGTGTCCTTGTTTCTGCACATATAAAATGTCTGTTAAAAAAACGTGTTTTACAGACTTCTAGCAGAAGAAACTAGATCTGATTCTCTTTTCCTTCCAGGAATATGGCAACATTTTAGGCAAGATCATGTGACTTGTTTCAAACAATGAGATTTTGAGCAATCATATGTGGGGCTTCCGTATCAAAGTGTAGAAGAAACAAAGCATAACATTCTCTTTCCCTCTGAAGTTGACCAAGGAGAACATTTGTTCTTTCCAAATGGTACTATAACATGACAATTAACCTGATCTCTGAGGGATATATAAATATGCATGTAGCAAGGCAATAAATATTTGTTATTCTAATTCCTTGAGATTTTAAGATCGCTTATTACTGCAGCATTGCCTAATTTATTCTGGATTCAATAAAGCATTTAAAGTATTTAGCACAATGTCTGGGATATAGCAAACACTCAATAAACGCTAGCCTTCACTCTATACACAGATGTTTCTCTGAAAATGCTTAATTTATTTTCCCGGTGTCCAGGAGGTTGAAGTTTTAGACGTTTCTCTTAGTATAAGAACTCTCTTACTCTCGGTACAAGGAAGCCATCAACTTCTCTCCACACAGACTCATATGAAATGACTAGCTCCTTCTTTTATTTAAATCACTGTACGTTGACAATATTTGCTGTACCAAAGGGGCTCATGTTATTCAGCTCCACAAAGTCGCAAATAATATATATTTGAAAACAAGTGGTAGCTGATGTAAGCACCAGATGGCTCAAACATAAAATCAAGGGAGCTGCTTTTAGCTCTACCCCAGGGCTCTTAAAGCCGCCTTCTCAGTGCTCCTTTATATGTTGTAGTTTATTTCTGAAGTGACAATAAATTTGGGAACAGCAGAATGGAGCGGAGCACCACAGCCTCGGCATGTTTTAACAATCTGCTGTGCATATGAGATGAAACTCTGCCATCACTAGAATCAACAACATCTTGACACATGATTCAAACGTCAAGAATATCCAAGAATGTAAGATGTCTTTGCAACAGCTACAAGAAGCTGAAGTCAAATCCAGATTGGAGCCCAATGCCTGAAAGAATTTTGTGTCCTTTTTTCTGAAAGCTGAGAAATGTGTAGGGCACAGTTTTGACCTTGGGGGCTGAACCCCTATGAAATCCATCTTTACAATCGCTTGCATTGGATGGCAGCATGGAGTGACCTCATTTAGTGTAAAGCTATCTCAGAGAAGTGTTATGCCCTAAGCAGCAGGAATGTTGCTGCTCAGAAAAGCACCCGCTATGGAAAGTCTCATCATGATGGCAGAACCAGCCCCATGTCAAGACGAGAGGTGGTGGGACTGTTCTGGTGACATTTTGCTGCATAATAAACTACCCCAAGCTTATTGGCTTAAAACAGCAAACATTTATTATCTCATGTCTCTGGGTCAGGATTCCAGGAGTGGTTTAACTAGGTGGTTCTAGCTTAGGGTCTCTCATGAGGCAGCAATCGAGGTGACAGCTGAGGCTGTAGTCATCTGAGGTTTGATGAGTCTAAAGGATTTGCTTACAAGGGCACTCAGAGTGTTGTTGGCAGGAGACCTCGGTCACTTCCACGTGGGTTTTTTTTATAGAGCTGCTCATAGCATGCCTTTTCCCAAGCTACTGATCAGAGGGGTGGGCAGTGGGTGAAGCCCTCAAGACAGAAGCTGTGTTGGCTTTTTTAATCTAGAGCAAAGTGACATACTATCACTTCTGCCACAGCCTATTGGTCCAAACACAGCAGCTCTGGTACAATGATGTGAATACCAAGGTCAGGATCGTTAGAAGCCAGCTTGAAGACTGCCCACCATCGGGGCCATGGCTGTGGCAGAACTGGCAAAGCAGTGCTCTTCGCTGCTCTTTTTTCCTTCTGCTGGGCCAGTTGTCTAAGATGTGCATACAGACCACACTTCTGTTTGGATCACACTGATATGGAAGAATATCCTATTTATTAACCTCTCGTTTTTACTTTTAAAATTTTTGTACATCTCTAAGTATCTTTCACTTTATCCTCTCTTTCTGTGGTGGACCATTCTTGTTTTGATTCTTCTGCAAGACATATTAAAGCTGCAGAGCTAGGAGTCCAGTTTTTAGAATGCCTCTTCCCAAATAGGAAAGACACAAGAGTAGACTATGAGTGGCAAAAACAGTCTATCCCCTTTCCACTCCAGTGATTTTGCTAAATTGAAAAATACACGTGCTCTCATTTCCAATTAATTATCCGCAAACAAATACTTCCCAGTCTATTGTCTCTGTCTCTTGACAAATGAACAAATTAGATGGACAGTATCAGACAACAAGGAAATGGACTATTGCTTTGAATTGGCAATGAAATGAAGATTCAGACAAAGAAACTTAGAATAGGAGAGCTATTCATAAAGGATTTTCCACCTCTTACTTTAGCTGTACGAAAACATCCAAAACATCAAAACATTCTGGAAGAAAAGAAAGTCGGAAGACACAGTTATTTGCCATAATAGAAAATGTGTTTTAAAAATAAAATACAAACAACTTTAACAGCAATTTGTGTGTCAAACCAATTTGCCAGCCTCCCTCTAGTTTTTCACTTCATTCTGATCCATCTAAATGTGTGGCCTTATTAGCTAGTAGCTGGAAATGATTTACATAAGAGGCACCAACCAATAGGGCACTTCTTTATATAGAAAACTGATAGTTGGTGATGCAGATCTTCACTCATATTACACGTGTTCCTTAAGTCCAGAGGAATACCCCTTAACCAATAGCATCTATGAACTGTAATACCTACTAAGGCTTAATTGCTAATTTCACAGGCTCTAGTGAGTCCAGACACTCTGGATTTGAATTCTGGCTAAGCCACTTACTTTCTGTGTCACCTTGGACAGGCGACTCAGTTTATTTATGCATAGTTCTTTCTTCTCTTTAGTAATGGGGATTATAATGGTAACCACTTCCCTGGATTGTTGTGATGAGTAGAAAGGTAAATGTGTTTAAAACATTTAGAACGTTGCCTGTCAGGTACTCAATACATATATAATACTAAAATCAACACCTTTTAAAACATATTTGCCCTCTTTATTTGTTAACAATTTATATTTTATGCTTATGTTATATCAATTTTTACCTTAATTATTTTGCCCCAATTGAAAGTGAGTGCTGTCTTATTTATCTTTGTACCCTCAATGTGTAGTATAATACTTGGCGCATAGTAGGTACTTAGTCGACTTTTGAATAAATAGATGAATTAATTAATTAACAAATCAAGTGATTTTATTCTTCACTGTCAAATTATTTTACCCTCTATGTAATGAATGAGCATTTTTGAAAACTGTGTGTGCCATGGGCTTTCCTTATTTATTTGGATTAAAGAAAAGTCTGATCAGTTCATCTTTACACTAACTAAACCAAACCCCAGTTAAATAACTTGGTAGAGACACTAATGACCAAAGAAATAAAGAATTACTTTTGCTTTTGGTAGTGTATCTCATATGCTTATATAAGACCAAGATTCCTCTTCACAGATACAACAATTTGATCCATAAAATCATAATATCTTTGAATTGGATTCTATCACGGATACCATATATTCAGATTGCTAATTTTACAGGGAAGAATGAAGCAAATGATGCCAAAATCACATAGTTAATTAGGATCCAAAATATAGAAACATGTACATGAGAGAAGTTGGAGAGAGAGATTCCATCCTTGTCAACCCTCAAGTTATGCCTCACTTCTCTGCACATAGCCTGAGTTTCTCCCAAGTCTGATTCTTCCTATAGAGGCAGCTGACGAGGCTGCCTGCTTCATGTTGCTCATCAAATCTATAGGAAATGGAAATTTTGGGAGATTTGTCACAAGATGAATCATGTCTACGAACGTGCCACAGCCCACACACAGTTAAAAGACAAAAGCGAAAAAGTTAAGGCAAGAGTATGGAGAGAGAGACAGACAGAGACAGAGAAACAGAAAGAGGGAAAGAAGATACAGGAGGCGGTGGACTATCCACCAACTTGGGATGTAGAAGGGCTATATGAAACCCTGAAATCAGCAAAGGGCATTGGCTTTCAAAGCAGTCTAATCACCTCCAAGCTGGGATATTTCAGGAGAGATTTTCTTTTCCACAAAACCTTTTTGGCAGTTGCCATGGAAGTCAGCAAAGCTCAAAGCGAAACTCCTGAGAGGTGAGGTAACACATGTAGTATGCTCCTTCCTGCTAAGTACAAAGTACACCTTGTTCCTTCTGTGGACAGGTCAAAGGCAGACAAGCAGACCCTGATCTGTGGTTTTGAGCTCAGCCCAAGTTCTCTAAATCCAGCATGGGACCCCGCCCCCCAAACCTACTGGCCTGGGCTTTACCAGGGCGACATACTGTCTCTTGCTGCACACAGTTATATTTCTGGCATCTAACATTGCACTTGGCATATAATAGTTAATAATCTTTGAACATGAACTAACAAGTGGAGCCAGCAGCCAATCAGCTGCTAAAGCAGGAGAGCTGATCTGGCAGTCAGAAAATCTGAATTCTGATCTCATTCTGATCCTAACCAGCGTTGTGACAACTGACATTTTCTCCCTCTCTCTCTCTCCCTCCCTCCCTCCCTCTCTCTCTCTCTCTCTCTCTCTCTCTCTCTCTCCCTCTCTCTCTCTCAGCTGTCTGCTCCAATTTTTGATTGAGGAAACAGTCCTAGAGAAGTTAGATAAGTTGCCCAGGGCTGAAGAGTTCATCACAGAGCCAGGATAGATTCCCAAGTCTACCTTCTTTCCACTGTACTTTGCTGTGTTCCTATAAAGTAACTTGAATCTCAATGGAATTATAAAATTACTTACTGATACCAGCCACAGCTATTCAGACTGCTTCCTACCCACCTCCCCAACAATCTTCCATCCTGGTCTGTCATTAGATAGAATATAATAATAATTATGAAACTTATTTACATTATGTTAATAATAATTACTAACTTTTTTCAGTGTCTATTATGTACCAGGCACTATGCTAAAATCTTTACAGAAATTACTTAATTTTCACAATCATCTTATAAGGCAAGTGATTATTTCCCCCATTCTATAGCTGGGTAAACTGAGACCTAAAGAAGTTAATTAATTTATTCAGTGTTACCACTATGAGATACTTACCCCAGTTTTCTAGGTGACAAAGTGAAGCTCAAAGAATTTGACTTTTCCAAAATTACTGAACTAGTATAGGACACTACCTTAACTCAAGTTTCCTGACTGCCAGCATAGATTATCTTTTCTTGTTATCCATTCCTCTGGGCACTTTTGATGCAAAACCAGTGTTTATTTGGCAAAAATACACTACTATTCGAATAATTTAGATAAATGAACATGAGATCACTTAAACATGAGGTCACTTAAAAAATATATATCTTACTATACATGTACTATTTCAGCAAATAGTAGGAACATTTAGTGAGCAGGAAGGGAAAGAAGAGCCTACAAGTTCGAGGAAGGTTGAGAGGTTACTGAATTTGGCCAGGCAACGTATAGACAAGGTTGTTTTCTGAAAGTTGCTTCTATGACTGCATCTTCCTCAAGTACAGCTGTGGTGAGCAAAGGAAGTCAAACAAACAAAAAATGCTCAAACAACTGCTTTGACTTTATATAAGGCTGAAAACCTAATAAAACTTTAATAGCTAAATGTTCTATCCAACTTAACCAACTGGTGCTCTACCCTGGATTCATTTCCCAAGGGTTTAATTTTGTGTGCCTGAGAATAACTTGCTTCATTGAAATATGTAATTCGGGGTAAAAATCAGTCATAACTAATATTCTGCTCAAATTTTTAAACTTAAATTGTTTCTGAGTTTATTAAAGGTCTCGGTGTTAATAACATCTACGAGAAGATACAGACCAGGAAAAACCTACATGCTCTGAACCTGAAGCCAGTTTGATCTCTAAAACCAAACTTAACTGAAATTGTATGTCTTTTTTATGTATGTACAGTAGATTGTGCAATTAGGACACATTTATGTCCAACTAATTATGCCCTCCTGCATTATCTTTTCTTTCTTTGTGATACTGAAACATCTTGTAATTAAATGACGGGAGAATAAAATATAGAAAAATTATCATATGGTCAGGGCAGCAAGTACCTTGGTCAGACTTTACTATTTCAAGTTGCATAATAGTAACTGCTTCAATTCTGCCTAATTAAAAAGAAAATCCATTTTTTGAAAAAGCTTTTATGTGCAAACAAAGCTGAAACTTCCATTTGCACTCAGTAATAGAAGCCCTCTCATCTTGGGAACCCATTTAAATTGTAACCTTAAGATGTTTGGTTGGCGTCTGAGTCACTACTGTCCACGAATCCTCCTGTTCCAGCAGATTTTGTAGGATTATCACAGGTGCATGACATGTATGTGTGTACAAATGTCCACATCAGAACATTCAGACATGAGCAGATGCACCCCATACATATATGCAATTATACACATGTTCTTTCAATCACTTAGTAAATACTCTAGTGTGTATCTACTATGTGCCAGGCAGTGTTCTAGGCATTGAGACTACAATAACAAGACAGGTAAAGTTCCTGCCTTTGTGATTCTTATTTTCCAGTGAGAAAGGCAAGAAATAAATATTTTAAAATGTTTATCAGGTCATATATGTTCATATCATACAACATGCATACATTTATGCATACTTATATAATAATTATGTGCATATGTGTATACACACATGTGTGTATATACATGTGCTTGTGTGCATGTGCATATATGCACACATGCACATATTCACACACACATATGCCTGTGGGTGTACATGCATATATGTGCATGTGTGTAAACATAATATATGTATTTATGTGTAAGTGTGTACAAACATATATGTGTACTGTATATACATACATATATACACACACATATATCACCATGTACTCTATTATATATACACATACAGACAGTCCCCAACTTACAATGGTTCGGCCTAATTTTTTGATTTTACCAAGGTGCAAAAGTGAAACATATTCGGTAGAAACTGTACTTTGAATTTTAAATTTTGATCTTTTCCACTGTATAGCGACACGTGGTATATAGTGTCTTATGATGTTGGGCAGCGGCAACTAGCCGAAGCTCCCAGTGAGTCATATGATTACATGGGTAAACAACTGATACCCTTACACCAATTCTGTACCCATACAACCATCCGCTTTTCACTTTCAGTACAGTATTTGATAAATTACATATATATATTTTATGATAAAATAGGCTTTGTGTTAGATGATTTTGTCCAACTATAAGCTAATGTAAGTGTTCTGAGCACATTTAAGGTAGGCGAAGCTAAGCTTTGATGTTTTTCAGGAGGTTAAGTGTAATTTAAAAAATGCATTTTTTATTTATGATATGTTAAACTTACGAAGGACTTATTGGGACAAAATCCCATCATGAGTCGGAGAAGATCTGTGCACAACTGCACTTTTTCAAGTCAGTTTAAGACAAAAAGGAAAAGTTGTCCAAAGTTCAGTGTGCTCCAGAATTGGTTAGGTCAGACTTTGACACCAAGTAAAATTGCTGCGGGGCCCTTGATCTTTAGTTGCTTACTCTCCTTGCCTTATGGAATTATCAGGACCAAATTTTATGACATGAATGAAATTATGATACACCTACCCTGGCACATTCCTAAAGAGACTTGGCTCCTTTTGATTCTTCATTTTTAGACTAATGTTGCTGAGTAGAGCACTGCAAGGTTTCTCTCTTCCTCATTATCACTGGATTGGGAGTAAAAAGCCTGGGCCTCTAATTCCATCTCTGTGGTATACTGGCTGTATGATTTGGGCACATCACTGTATCTGTCTGGGGCTCATTTTCCTCATCTATTAGATGAACGGGTGGGCTCAGAATAGCCTCTCAAATGTCTTCAGGCCGTAGCATCCTTTGCTTCTAACTGGGATCATTTACTCAGTACCTTGCTACTCAGAGAGCACAGCATGTCATGCCCTCTCAACGTCTCATATTCTCAAGAGCGTTGCCCAGTGCAGACGATGCTGTAGCTAAAATTGTTGTTAGCAGGCTCGCACCAGCAATGAACCCATGTGACATCCCCTTCTGTTGTCTGTCACCAGCCTGAACAAAGTACATAATTCAAATATGGACACTAAAGTTTAGTGTTTCAGACCTCAGAGAGGTTTTCCCTAAGCAGGTATCATAGTTACATGATAGATTCCCCTGCTACATGCTCCTAAAGTACCCCATATTTATTTTCCATAGTTTTACCACAGTGTAAATTATGTAACTATTTTGTTGTTTTTATTTATTGCCAGTCTTGCTTACAGTATATTTTCCAGAGAAGGGAATTTGTCTTATTCACCACTGTATCAACACACCTAGCATAATGTCAGGAAAATATTCAATAGCATATTCTCAAAATTTGTGTTGAAAAAGGAATTAATAACTTCATAATAACCTGATCTGTCAGTGTGGCAATATCAGGCAGCTCTTCTCTAGGAAAGCCTCTGTGGTTACTTCTCAAAGCTCTGCCTTTTGTGTTTTTTCCTTAGCTGAGCCAATAGCATAGCTGCTCCTTGGCAGGCCTGGTTTTCTGCTAGCATTAGTATCCGAGAAAGCTGTACCATTGCCACATGGCTTCAAACAGAGTGTCAGGAGGACCATAGTAACTTGTATTCTGCCAGCCTATTCTCTTCCTGCTGTTCCATGTTAACCTGTCCTTCAACTCACCTGGCTCACAGAAGCTGGGTGTGAGTGCAACCCACTTTACTGCCTGAAAGAGAGATCCCATAGTATCCTTCTTTGTCAGTTTGTCATTGTAGGCCGTTTCACACTGGCCAACAGGTGGACTCATTTAACATATTTTCAGTGGAGCCAATACTTGAAGGACATTTGTCACCATCATCAAGCTGCCTTTTTATTACTACCTTTCAGTTTTTTTCTTTATTACTCATTTGTTCACAAATATATTGCCCAAATAGGGTCTAAGAATAGCTAGAGATTAAGATCTTACTTCTATGATATCAGAAATTTTTTATGTCGATCAGAGAGGAAGGATACAAAACTCAGTATCATCCTGCTATATGCCAGTCACTATGTTAGGTGTCTGATCTTGGTGATTCATCATGAAAAACTGATCTTACCTATGATTGCTAACTTGTAAAAGATCTCATAGAGAGTATGTGGCAGTGATTTGAATCCATTTCTCTATGACTCCAACCATATGAAAGGCATACTTCACTTGGCTAAGTCTTAGTAATAGTGTTGATTTCAATTCATCAAACCACCTTTTAGAGCCAAGATGTCAAACTGAGGAGTAGTGTGCTAATACAGTGAAATGGGTATCACAAAGCATCTGGTCATTTGCCAACTCCTTGGGGAGCCCTATGCCAACAAAAATCCAAAGGTGGCCACTAAAAGCCATTCCTCTGCCTAGTCATACATGGGGAAGAACTGGAAAGAGCACACAGGTTGCAATTCAGCCCTTGAAAGTATTGATAATTAGGATTTTGTAGGTTTAAGACAACAAACAGTCCAAGTTTTAATTACCAGGTGTCTAGGCCCTGCATTTCCTTGCACGACATCAATACAATGGACTTTAATAAATATATCAGTGGTTACTACTCCTCTTTTGCATCCTTGTTGTATCCTTAACTACATTCCCTTTACTTTAATTTTCATTCTGATTTGTGTTAGAGAGAAAACCAAGTGTGTTTGCTGAAAGTGGAGACTTTTATTCTTCTGTGATATTGAGAGGCATGTTTCAGAAATGACACCACACTCTCATCAGATTCTTTTTAAAGATTATCTGTATAAGGATGAAAATTACACAGTCTTTGACATCAGAGTGCCATATGAAATATTCACTAAAACCCAAAGTTCTTCAATGGCCTTTTGAGTCAATGTTACAATTACCAAAAGCTGGTAGTTTATTAAAAGAAGTTTGGAACAAACATTTCAACATAGGAATTAAAAGCATGGGTGAAAATTTTTCTAAAATTGTCCTCTCAGAATCTCATCCAGTAGAGAAATATGTTGGAGCAACTGTGAACATGTCTAGAAAGTTATTGTATTAATATTTTTAAGCATATGAATGTACCATTTGTTATTCATGCCCCTTTGTTACCACAGAAAACATTTTCTTCACTCAGAACTGGCTTTAGGTTGACTGAGAGGATATTTTTATATTCAGAGAAGTAGTTTTGACCAAGATTAAGTATAGCAACATTTCTACTGCCTCAGGATATTTACCAGGATGATTAACAGACATGCTTTTTTTAGTTTTCACATAGGGCTTTGTTTTCAAATGGATCCTGGAGGTATACACACATACAGAGATACTTAATGCAACCCTTTAATTCTTACACCTCTGTGAATCCTCTCTTACCATGTCACATACACATACACACTCCAGCATTGGCAAACAATAGCTGCATGTAGCATATTCCTTTCACTAGGCACAAAACTTCTTCTCAAAAAAAAAAAAAAAAAAGCTGAATAATCTTGTGCATTTGTAAAGTTACAGTGAATTTTTCGTGGTTGAACGCAGATAATGTTAACATGTAGGCTTTCCCTTGTAAACATTTGGAAATATTTTTATAGTTTTTTTCATTAATAGAAATGATTTTCTTGAGGGAAAAAATATTTACTTTTAAGGTTAAATTATATGATAGTCACTTATAATAACAAAGTGTTGATAGTGCACTAATGGCTTTAAAGGTCATTTACCTTAATTTCATTTAAAAGATAAGTTAACTTTTATAGATCCATGATTAGTTGTTTTCCAGGCAGTCACTGTGTGAAGTGATTTGTATGCATTATCTCATTTACCCTCACTACGATACTAAGTGGTAGACATTATTGTTATCTCCATTTTATTAAATGTGCAAACTTACAGAGGGGGCGTAGCCTCTAAGTATTGGACCCAAGATTTGGTCCTAAGTAGGTTTCCTCCAGAACCTCTATTATCAACCACTGTGCTAAACCACCTTTTAAACAACAACCATCTGATGGGAACCAAAATAACCCAGGGAAGTATATGGACCAACTAATATAACTTCTTAATTATATATCAGAAAAGTAAAAACCAGACCTTGGGTTAGAAGCACACACCTAAGGTTGGCAGACGGAATGGAACCTAGGTCTTCTGACAACCAGTACAGTGCTGTCTATATTAGACAGTAATACCATGTGGTCTCTGATGTCAGCTACAACTCGTATATGCTCACAGATCATGTGTTTCTTTCCTGGAGGCAAAAGTGTAATGCCTAAGTTGACCTCCCTCTCTGCACAAAGTCTCTGGTATTCCAGTGCCCTCAGAGGACTGACATACCCTTTATGGGCCTCTCCGTAAAGGTAAAAAGGAAGGGTCGCCTTTTCTGCCTTCGGTATCCAACTAGCTCACAGTCTGTCTTTTGTGGCTTCCATCAGCACTAACTGTGGTCCAGGGCAACATCCTCTTCATTCTACTGTGAAAATGACATTACCTCCACTCCACAATGATTGGGAGTCAGAGCTTTCAGATGAAACCATGGCAACCAAAAGGATTAATTTCTGCCTTGCCTTAACACACAAGCATGTTATCTCTCAACAGTCTGAAAGATAACTCACACACGTCAGGGCTGTGTTATAGCAACCAGATAAAATAACAACCCAAAAACCAAATATGACCTTCCAAAATACATAGAAATGAAGGGGTTTGATACTGGACAATTCTAATATGTTGTGCATGCAGAGTTATAAAACAATAATTAATGAGGTCTATAGAAAGGGTCATTACAAATGGCTCCTTCGTATAACACCACTCTATGTCTTGAATACCTTGTTTTAATATAATAGCATTTCCTCTTGTCACGGCCAAAATCACATTTACTAACGAAGTAAAATCTTGTTTTACACGACACCTCATTTTTCCACATAAGTGTTGAAAATGCCTGTCTTGGTGAACTTCTCTTCACCTCTGTTTTATGTACAATTAAAATCATCTCTTTGCTGAGACCATTCCCTACAGTAAATGCAATTGCCCACGATGATATATTCTGCCATTAACCCTGGAGCACTCACTCTGATTCTCCACATAATGAGACACATAAGAAAGTCGCACTGAGAACCTTTACTGTTGTTCATCAGGAGAGCCCACTTGGTGCCTCCTGAAGAATATTTCACTGCTTACATAGATTATTAAGACGATGGAACAACACCTCAAATCTGATCCTTGTAAAAACAACCAAAGTTCCCGAAAGCTAAGCAATCTCTGGTCAAACTACTGTGCTGACAGAGTAGGAGTTTACAAGTTCAAGATTCTTATTTGATTGTGTAATCCAGTTATGATAACGTCCTCTGAGCTATTTGGAGAATTGTCCTTCTATGGCATCAAGGCTTATACAGAAGCAAACAACTATATTTGGTGTGGGCTTGGAATATGAGAACAAGATTGGAAAATCATGTGTTATAAACCCTTTTCTCTATGCAGAGTCCTCTATTATAGAAGCCTCCAGAAATTGACATTAAATTTGCCTCTCTTCTATTTTGGTGACAGAAGCCACTCATTTATTAGGTACCTAAAATAGAAAGACTATATTGTTGAGAAAGCTAGTATTAGTGAGAAGTTGTAAGATCCCTTGCATAGAATATCCCATTTAAGTAATTATAGATATAATAAGACTGAGGACGTTATTTATTCTGGAAGGTGAGAAAATGAAATGCTAAGATATCCTAGCACTGACTCTCTCCCATCACTACTCCTTATTGGCTGTGACTATGAGCAAGACAGTTAACCTCTCTGTGCTCCATTATCTCATCTGCAAAAAAGGGAATTAATAATAATATGTACCTCACAGAGTTGTTGGGAGAAGGAAATGAGTTCATATAGGTGACTGTGCCTGGCATATGAGTTCAATATACGTCATCAATTGTAACTAATTTAATAATAATTATATTGTTATAAGAGTTGTTAAAAAAAAGTAGTTTATAAAAAATTGAATTGATATTTAAAGAGTATAAGAAAATCTGTAGCAGATTTCGATCTAGTCAGCTTCAACTATTACCCAGACTATATTTTCTAAGTAATAAAATATTATCATTCTAATTTGTTTGGAGTTACAAGGGGGAAATTTTAAAATTTATGTACGTCTGTTTATGTTAATAATAGATGTCTACAATTTGGCACAAAAATCCCATTTAAAAATTAAAGCACATTTGTCTTTCACAAAAATTATAAGATCTTGATCTGTAAATTTCTACTCTTACCTAAATCAGAACTGTTAAAAATGCTTTGGATTCTATAGTTATCTTCCAAGAGTCAGTGTGACTCCTAAATAATTACCCCAAAGCATAGTATATTAACCTTTTAATTGGAAAAATTAGTGCCCACATTCCTGGTGGAATTTTGTTATTTATATAGTTTCAGTTATTCATGATGCTCTCCCATCTTTGCTTCTTCTTGGTAAAGTTAAACTCTTCCCAAATCCCAACACTGTACTTAATTTTCTCTTCATTGGTTTAGACACTAATTTTTCCATTCACTTCTATAAGTAATAAAGACTACTACTGCTACTCACTCTCACTTGGTTGTTTATATAAAGTGTCTTTAATCCTATCAGTATCCCTACAAAGTAGGAGCTAAATTCAATAAATGAGGACACTGGGGGATTGGAGAGGTTCATTAACTTGCTCACCATCATGCAGCTGAAGAATAGCAGGTTTGAGATCTGATCCCAGTTTTACCTGGTCCTTTTTAACTAACCAAAGTGTATCAAGGTCAAGGATTCTAGTTGACTCTCATTCATTGTCCACAACCCTCAGCAACAGCTTTTCCCAGTCTGGGTGTTTTGACCTCACTCACTCTGGTTTCTCTGCTTCATGCCCTATGTGTGACCTCTAGCTTTTTATAATCTGAATCTCCAACTCAACCAACTTCTCTAGTCCCAAGTCTTGTTTTACATAAAATTACCTCACTAGGGATTCTACTATATCCTGGCCTGTGTAGGGAAAAAATAGCTTGCTTTGACTGTGAAGCTAAAATTATGAAGTGGATCCTGCGTGCAACGTAATTTTTCATGCACTAAATTCCTGTATTCTTTTAAAAGCCCCCTCTGCGAGACCATGTGGCTTTACATAAGCAATTTTGCTCTACATAAGCAAGCACAATGAAGAGCTTGGTTCAATGGGATAGCTATTTGTTTCTACCATCCTTGTATTGAGAGGAAGTTGTAGTTTTATGCTTCGCCATCTCTTTCAATGAACTCTCAAATCAGCATTAGAAATTCAAAACAATGGAAGCCAAACAGTTGAAGAAATTGAAGTTCAAATGTCCAAATTACTGAACACAGAAAACTCTGTTCACTGTCCTACTGAATTTAGTTTTCCCATGAATAAACATTCTGATTAAGCTTTTACCTTTCAAGCCATTTTGTGCTTTCATTTCTCTTTTAATTATAAAGTCCTTTCACTTACATACACAGCCTTAGTGTATATTAATGAGATCTACTGTACAGCATTAAACTAAGTTTACCATAAATTTTCATTATTTTTGAAAGAGCTTTTTTTAAAATTTAGAAGTACAATAGCATAAAAATATTTGAGGGTTTATGCCAGCCTAACAAAAGAATAGTTTCTAAAAGAGAGCAACATTTCTCTATGATTTTGTATTTCAAATCTTAATTTTCTATAATTAATGGAATTTTGACATAAAGATTGAATACTTTAATATTTCAAAGCCCTGCATTATACAACCCATAGACTCTATGAGACCAGTCCGTTTTAACTGTTTAATTAGCCACTGTAATCCCAGCACCTAGAATATTGCTTAACACATAGAAGGAATTGAAATATTAATCACTTTCCTTGAAAAAGGAAAATAGAAAAATTTTTACATTTTTAAGTAAGCTAATGCAGAGCTGCCTTGGTAAGTTTCCACTTCTCAGCAATACCAAATCACACAGCCAGATGGATGGCTACACTTTTGAATTTTTAATTGCAGCTTGTTATCTGACTAATTATTTAGCCACTTGAGAATGTCTCTTTCAGAGAATCAACCCTGTAGACTAGGACACAGACTATAGTCCCCCAAATTATTGACACCCAAAAATGTTTTTTGAAAGCTCCATTTCATAATGCTTGCTAGAGTTTTATTATTCAAACCAGTAGCTGAACTAGACTAATAAATAAGAGTGTGAGTTCACACTCTCCCATTACCAATGGAATTGGTAATTGCCATAGCATTATCAGTGGACGAAGCAATGAAAGACAGCAAAAGCAAGCCCCAAAGACGTTGACAAATAAAAAAACAAAACAGTTTTTTTTTTGGCTCTGCAGCATCTCTTATACTCAGAGACAAGATTTTGCATGAGGGTGTCTGCCTTTACCTCTTATAGCCATACTCATTGTGTTTGTTTCTAAGAATCCAGGTTAGTTTTTCACTATCACAGAGCTTGCTAATTAACTAGGTGAAAGAGGAGTGTACGTTACTTATGTGAAATTAATACTGAAATAATTCTCTCAGGCTGCTACATTATTAGAGTTCCTCAAAAATGCCATGTTTTCCTAATATTTTCATTCTCCCTCATTAAAAATTGTTCATGTCCTTTAGGATTGCCAGTTATGATGTGTAATTTTTATACTACTGTATTTTTAGTGATCACCATCATTTAACACTTGAAAAAGAATCCTATTAAAAGATAAGTTAAAATGGAAATCTTAAATAAAAATACATACCTGATTTAGGGAATTCCCTGGTGGTCCAGTGGTTAGGACTCCGCACTTTCATTGCTGAGGGCCTGGGTTCAATCCCTGGTCAGGGAACTAAAATTCCACAAGCAGCGTGGCATGCCCAAAAAAAAAAAAAAAAAAAATACATGATTTAAATATATGCCATAAATATATATGCCATGGTGTTTATTATTTGTTAGATACCTGCTGGAAAATTATATTTATACACCAGTGACAAAGTTTCCCTTTAATTATGCCTAAATTATAGCCAGCAATGTCTTATAGACATGCAAATATATTTTAGGTCATTCAAAACATGTACATGTTTGTGTATATGTATGTGGTATGTGTGTATGTGTTTCCTTTTTTACACAGAGACATAAAGGCAGACATAACTGGTCCTCCAAGTGGCCAAATTCTATAGATATGCTCGTAAAATATGAGATTTACTTCAAAAAGACATTTTGAGAACATCTGAATTTTACCCATGATTTAATTTTTAGTACATATTAAGAAGCAACACATGACTGAATGATTTATAGGAGCTGGCATCAGCTCTCTCAGAAGAAGGTATTCTCCTTGTATTTTTCTAGAAGGAAGGCTTGAAAACTGTTGCTTGAGAACTCTGAGGGCAGGCCCTTAACCTTAGCACAGCATAACTTGATGCTATAGACTAGAATGTGAAAATGACTCCTAAATGTTGGCTTGGAATGAAAGATGACTTAATGTCAAAGACAGTGATGATGTGCTGTGTACCCCTCAGAGACTGGATTTTGTTCAGTGGTTTCCATGGTCAGGGAAGCCTTCAAATAAAAGACCACCTGTGTATATGTTGCATGACTGTTGATTGTGTCATGAGTGTTTGTCTTCTTTGTAAATAATACACAAAATGTTTTTCTTTTCTTTCCTTTTCCCTTTTTGTAGAAATTATTGAGCCTACTACCTCTAGTCCTGTCACAAGTCCAGGTCAGTATCCGCATACATTCACAAAGTATGTCTGGGTACTTTCTCCATTAAACAAGACCTCCGCATTGTCATAGAAACAAACCGAGTTGAATGTGGGCCGCATGCTTGCGGCACTGCTCTAATGTCTGTTACTTGTCCTCGTCTATTTGTGATTTGCCCTCCCTTTGGATTTTGTGATCTGACCCTGATTTGAGGCTAACATCTTTTACTTTATTCTTTAAGGCTTGTGCAGTAAATCTGTGTCACATTGTGGAATAGTTGCAAGGTGATTAGCTTCTGCGATATCTTTGCAAACAGAGCTGTAGAGAGTTTACAAGGTTTTCTGAGTATCTATTAAAAAACTAATGGTTTGGTATTTCATTATTATAAAATCATTATGAAACAACAGTGTTTAGTGATTCTGAAGGGAACAATAGCTGGGGGAAAACCTATACTTTCACTCTTGGAATATTATAGTGGAAGATTTGGTCTCTTGAAACTGTCAAGTCCACGGACTTATTTCAGTTATTGTCTTTTATTTTCAGATAGTTCCTAATTCAACCATAAATACTCAGTCTGAAAAGATAAGCCATTGCTATAAGTGTGTTTTTTGTTTGTTTGTTTGTTTTAAATAAACATTTATTTTGGATTCAGCAACCCCCTTTTTTTTATAGTAATCTTTCATTTATTTATTTATTTTTATATTTATTTTTGGCTGTGTTGGGTCTTCGTTTCTGTGCGAGGGCTTTCTCTAGTTGTGGCAAGCGGGGGCCACTCGTCATCGCGGTGTGCGGGCCTCTCACTATCGCGGCCTCTCTTGCTGCGGAGAACAGGCTCCAGACGCGCAGGCTCAGTAGTTGTGGCTCACGGGCCTAGTTGCTCCGCGGCATGTGGGATCTTCCCAGACCAGGGCTCGAACCCGTGTCCCCTGCATTAGCAGGCAGATTCTCAACCACTGCGCCACCAGGAAAGCCCCCATAAGTGTGTTTTTAAGCGTTGTTTTCAACTGTGAACATTTCTGGATGACATGAAATTGAGATAAAAGCTATTGGTATTAGAAACAAATCTAATCTTGTTATATAGGAATTTAGCAGTTCATTTTGAATGTGGGCTGCTGGCTATTTAAAGAAGAAAGTGGAGTTGCTAAAGTTATTTGGCTTTGAAAAGTTCATAGGGATTTCTTATAACTGCTGAGTTAAAGGATTTGTTGATGCTGTCGATCCATAAGGAGGTATAAGTTGGTTAAATAGTTGTTTCTCCTCTCATTCCAGAAATGGCTCTAAATTTTAGTCTAAAACAGGATTTGCTGATCTGAGAAACTGAGTGTTTTAGAAATTAAAAAAAAAAATCTATTTCAAATTGTAATCAATCAAAAAATGCTTAAAATTACTTTAGATGATTATGAATTACCCCCACCCCCAAATGAAACAATTTTGAGCAAGTCGATGATTATGTATTTAAAGAATCTCATAATATAACACTTTATGGTCAAATTATAAAATATGTTTTTATAACCTCTCAAACTGAAGCATATTTGAGTAGTATACTTTAAATTATTTTATAGTTGATACATACAAGGTTTAAGTAATAGGATTAATAGGAGTTTTCCATTTTACAGATAGGGTTAATAGCCTCCCAAGTTTGAGGGTCATGATAATATAATTAGAACACTCAGTCATTTGAATATGATTTTTCTCTTAACTGATAAAAAAACTCATTAAGTCTGATTGCGATGAATAATTATGGTCTCCACAGAGTTATATATTCTCAGGTTTATATGAGAACTTAGAGTTATTAATCTTGTTCATAAACTTTTTGATCTCTTTTTCTCCATCAGTTTTAAAGAGGATATTAAATTATTTCCATATCGCTATGTCACCTAGATGACTGAAGTGAAGATTAGATAAGTACTTACTTTCCTTCCTAGGTATTGCCCGAATTATTGAATAAAATCCTCATAAATTAAAAGGAGAGATTACCTATCTTATCTATTCAAATAAACAAGAGTGGAATGCAAAATAGTTTAAGAAGTGGTGTCTGGTGGCAAACTTTGTGGTTTTGGAGAAAGTTTTATTGAAGTATAAAAATACTCTTTTTCAGTAGGCCATCTGTATCAAAAGTTCACTGCAAGTTCCTTTCAATGGTAGGAACTCTTACAAAAAATTCACGTCATAAAGCAAACAAAGAAGTTATTCTTACTTCTACAAAGATTCATATTTCTTCAAACAATGTGCAGCATAAGGGTTAAGAACAAGACTTTGGAACAAACTGCCTAGGTTTGAATCCTAGCTCTGCTACCTTTTAGCTGCGTAAATGAGAATCAAGTTACTTAACCTCTCTCTGCCTCAGATTCTTCATTTGTAAAATGGGGTGGGGGTAGGGTAATAATAGTACCCACTACATAGAGCTATTATGAAAATTGAGTAATTTTGAGGAAAATGTTCATATATATATAGTATATATGTATATAAAATATACATATGTATAACATATATACATATTGATATATTAGACTATATAGTCTCTCAAATACTCTGAGACCTTATACTTATTGCCACTGCCTATAGAATACCTAAAGCAACAGCCATTCAAATGATCAAACAGCCATTGACCCCAAATTGGTCGATTCATTGCTAGGATTCAATGTTTCAAAACTACGAACACATGAAAAATAGTTTAAAATTGAATTCCTTAGCACTGCGACCTTTGAAGGAGATAATGTAAGCTTTTTTAAAAAAGATTATTGTGGAAAGATTAATAAATATATGTTGAATTGAATTGAAGGGTAGAAGAACAAACACAGCTTTCAATGAAACTCATTATTAATTGTGAATTTGTTAAAGGCCTCAGAGAACAGTTTGGTTAGTCAGGGATTTGAACATGTGGTTATAGCAGGATTTAAAGAGTGGTATAAATGATAAACAAAAGCTTTTAAAAGTATGTGCAGTCTGCCGTTCAAGATACAAAAAAAGAAAAATTTGGCAATATATAACTCTAAGCAAAAGATCATTAAAGGTAGATGGGAAAATAATTTACCCTATGAATAGTGCCAAACTGTTAAAAGTCCCAGTCATTTAAAACAAAGCTTTAAAAACACATTATCCAAATAAAAATAGTAAGTGAAAATTCTCACAAAAGTATTCAGGGGATAAGAAATATCAGATTTTCTAAGTAGTCCATTTATTGCTTCTACATAAGTGGAAAAACAGAATATAAAATAACTCCAGACAGATTTCATATTTTGTAATATTACTGACAGAGAGTTAAAGCAAAGATAAAGTGGATACAGTTATGAAAATATTAGACACATTGAAAATATATTGAAAGTGGATTTATATCATTTATATACGTAAGTTCTAAAGAAATGAAGGTCTTGAAGTCATAACTTATATTTATATATATATTTTTATATATTCTTGACAAGTCAGAATCTGTTTCAGTTGAAGGGAATGAAAATTTAATTATTAACATCATTATTCAAGAAAAGGCCATGAAATATAGTAAGTAATAAGAACAAAAGAAAACCCTTCTTTGATCAGTCTCAGGGTCTCAAAGTTTGAAAGGTAAGGGACATTTTTCATGATGAATGAGATATGCAGTGAATTTGAAAACTTAGACTACTTTTATTGTAATTGCCATGCTAGACCCTATGCTATTCTAGGTAATGGCCAAGTTTAAAAATGCCTACCATTAGGCCAATAACAACTGAGTCCTATTAAAGCAACTTAACCATTTCCATGCAATTTTTTTAAATTACATTTTGTGATCACTTTTGAAGTATATTTTAATACTGATATTTTGACTTTTATTTCTTAAAGGATGGAAAGGAGATTAAGGTTGAAGTCTGTCTACCTTGAATAAGATAAAATGATATACTTAAAACTTTCTATTGGTTTGCTAGTGCAGCCTGAGAGCATTACACAAGTATGCTCTACTGTAACCTTGAGTCCAACAAATCAAGGCTGAAATTCCTGGTCTAGAATCAAATTCACAGTTATGCTCTACTTCTGGTTTTATATTCTTAGGTTTTTAACTATCTACAGAGCATCAAAGTGATTATTCAAAAAGTGAAAAGTCCAACCAAACCAGCATTCACTTGGCTTCATGTAGACACACACACACACACACCCAAAGTTAATTCTGCCAACATTTTTTAGTCTATCTGGAGTTTGTTAATGTATTACAAGATGTCCCACCTAACATTTACCCTTACTTTGTCCTAGACATAATCTTTAGGAACCATCGATTAAAATAATTTGTTAAATTAATTTTTAAGTTTATTCCATTGATATTCATAGCAAAAATCGCTTTATTTATAGATCTTTAGACAAGTGAAAGTGCTTTAAAAATACGATTTTTCCATATCTAGAAACAAGCAAAAAAGTCAAGGCAGACCCTTCAGTTGCACTTGGAAAACTTCACTATTTAATAATGGCTATTGTGAAGCCCATTGTATTTATCAGTGTTGTAAGATCATTTTTAAGTCCATGCAACAAGCCTAGTTCCATTTTAGAGACAAAATGATTGTTTTACCCAAGGTCACTCAGCATGTACATGCCAAAACCAAAATTTAAATGCCCAATACTTGATTATCAAGTATGTGTATCTCACTTTAAACAACAAATCATTTTTTAAAAAACAGAATGTAGAGTTTGTAAACAGAATCAGTTAAATTCACCAGAATATACCACATTATGTAAAGAAATTCCACTTTAAATTGAATAATTCCTGATTCCTCTACTTTGCAAATAATTGTTCACTTTGTTGGATTCCTGGTTTTTTTTAAAAAGAAAAATGCTTTTTATTCAACTTACCCAAGGAAGCCCATTTCCTGTCTTCCTCTGAAGGATACTGTTCATCATTTAGCAAATATATATTGAGTAACAACTGTATCATACACTGAGTGCTGGGAGCATAAGGTTATTATCTTAAAGGGGCTTGTAATCTATTAAGGAGACAGGTATATGTGTAACTAATCATTATCTAAAATAACATATTCCATAATTTCTGTCTAGAGAAGCAAGCAGGCAATTTTGCCTGGAGGAAGTCATCATATATATGAACAAGGTCTTCATAGATTAGGCATAGTTGGCAAAGAATGGGGGTACCATCACCAACAAAGGAAACGCCAGAAAAGTCAAAGACGTAGAAAGTGTAGAAAACTGAGGGTAAAATCTCATTTGATTTCTGTATCTTTATTATCTACTACTGTGCCTGGTACTTAGCAGATTTTCCATGTATGCCAGACGGTTTCAACGAAAATACTGAACCAACCCACTTAACAAAACATTTGAACCAAAAATTAAATACAAAAGTTAGGAGATTTTCTGACAACTAACTACATAACTTTTGGTTTACATTAGGTCATAAGTAACTTTTACCATTTTTTAACTCATCTAAAAAGTAGATAATAAAATAAAAACAAAAAATTTAATGTCAGTTGATATTTACTACCCAAACTCACTCTCTTGCGTCACTCTATAGATAATAAAGTTTCCTAAAAAAAATACTTTTTATGGTAGCACTTCCTATGGTAATTGAGAAAGGATATTAAACCAGTTTTTTAATTGTATCATCAAGTTCTATGCTAGAAAATAAAAATGTCCACTTGTCAATGGCTTATCCTTCCTCAAGAAATGAATGAAGGAATGAATGTTAGAAATCTGTATGTAGCCCACATGGTTACAGAATATCAGAAGTAATAGTAATGTGCGTCAGTAAAATTCATTCAGGAATAGAGAGGGGTGAAAATAATCAAAAATCAAGTAATTGTATGAGAGCAAGGAAAGGCTGGGTAATTTATCCATTTGTTAACTAAATAGAAAATTCAAAAATCTCAGTGCCTAGATCAGAGGCATATACCTGACTACCCATGGATAGATGGATGGATAACAAACTTACATGTGGTCCATAGGGCTAGAGCATAAGAAAAGTGAGGATACTGGCAGAAGTTGAAAAAGTAAAAGTCGGCTTGCAAAGCTTCTGTCAATTTCCAAGAACTGCAAGATGCTTATAGAGCACCTGAATGTGTCAGATACTTTACTATGTATTAGAGATGCAAAAGGGATTGTCCCACTGCTTGTCTGTCAAGAATCTCACCTTCCAAATAATGAGAGAGACATGGAAGCAGAAGAAATTAACATAATGCAATATGTACTATAATAGAGATATGTGTAAAGGACTCTGGGAACTCTGGTCCTGCCTGAGGAATGTCAGAAAAGGTTTTCTGGTAGTTTAAACATAGAGGTAAAGTCAAAAGCCATTTTAGACAGAGAGCTCAGCATGGGCAAAGGAACAGAGGCATAAAACAGCACAGTGTGTTTGAGAGAAATTCCAGGTAATTTCTGGAGTGCAAAATGAGCAGCAGAGAGTATAATGGGACTAGGAAGGTGGACAGGGCAAGATCTGAAAGGCGTTATACACGTTGCTTGGAAGCTTGGTCTATTTGACCTGAGACGTGGGGCTGATTATTAGACTTCCTATATAACCCTGAGGGTCAGGGTGAAGGATTTATTGATATGAGCAAGACTGGCATCAGGAAAGGTTATTGTATAATATCAGGGGAGAGATGATGAGAGCCTGATATAGGACAGTTGTTATAGCAGGGAGAGAATGCAATCTAGTCAAAAGTTACTTAGAAGGAAAATTTATCAAGGTTTGGTTATTGCTTAGATTTGGAGGGCAAAGAGATGGTCAAGCAAGGATGACTTCTACCTGTCTCTGTAGATGGTGGGGACACCAGCCTACGTAGTAAAAATAACCCAAATATCATACCAAATGGTTTGGACTTTATCTTGTTGTTTGGAAAAGGATTCAATGTTTTAAACAGGGAAATACTATTACTGGATGTTTTGCAAATATAATTCTGTGAAAGTAGGAAAGTAAGAATAGAGGTGAGGAGGCATCAAGCAAAGTCTGTGAAAGCACAGTCCCTAGTTACAAGTTTGGTGCCATCTCTTAGGAAAATGGCCAAGTACAAACATCTCTCTACAAGCTGGTGATGAGTTCCCACAAAATAACTCTCAAACTTGTGCTATTATTTGAAAATTTATTTTAAGGTTTGTGGGTTTTTTTCCCCTATTTGAAACAATCAAGCTTCCATTATTCTCTGATTGTTAGAGTGTAAGGAATTTAAGACAGCTCAGAATAAATGTCAAATTCTAATTAATATGCCTGAATATAATGAATTCAGATATTAATTATAATTATCCATAATTAGTTGATTAAGTTCCAGATAAAACTGTAGCAGAAAATCTATGATGCAATTTAGAGTATGATGCTCTTCTTTTTAAAGATGAAAAAAGTGGGGTGTTCTCCACTCTCTGCTCTCACTATTTATTCAACCCTTTCTTCCTTGATATGTCTTCAGCTCTGTCTCCAAATATCATTTTAGGCTATTGGTCCTTTGACTTACTCTGGGCTCAGATTAAAGCACCACCAAACGTACCAATCAATGCCTCAGAGTCAAACACCTCACGTACTAATAACAAGCTTTTAAATCAAAAAATGGTTATATAGCAGAAGTATTAAGATTACTAATAATGACCACTTATCCTACTTTATACACATAAAATAACATAACATAGACTTATGAATATGAGTTCCTAATAAGTATTTACCAAGTACATATTAGTACATTGTACTGTATAAGAATTTATAGGGTTATATCACAATCATAAAAGCACTTAATGACTTGCATTATATTTGTAGATATGTGTCTGTCACACCTCTGGCTTGCAAGATCCTTTACAGAAGGAGACCAGTTTGTTTGTCTTTTAATCTTTGTATCACAGTGTCTGAGTGGCTGGAACATTAAAACTTATTGAATGAATGCATACATGAATCAGTGAGTTAATGTAAGGAAGATTTTAGCAGAATGTAAAGTTAGAAGAATTGAAAGTCATATCTTTATATTTTACATTGCAAAAGGAATAAGCATGCATTTTACCAAGTCCAATGTAGAGCCCAGATTTATATTAGGAGAGAGTTCCCATAATATATACTCAAAAATGGAGAGAACAAAACACTGATGGAAAGTAGAATTTCCTCCCAAAATCCCTATGAAAAAGGGAAGATCTATTCCTCATTTAATCCTTCCTGGTTTACCAGTGGAAAGAAAGAAAACAGAAGTCAACAAAAGGCAGCACTACTGGCTGAACCCTAGTTACATGAATGTGTCAGTGTCTTACAATTAGGAGACAATTAGTATTACAATTACAATTAGGATTGTTGAATGGACAAATGGATGCATGAATGAATGATTTCCAAGGCATATTAGTTTCCTATTGCTGCTTTAACAAATTATCACAAACATAATGGCTTAAAATAACACAAATATATTATAGTTCTGGAGGTCAGAAATTTGAAATGAAGCTCACTGGCTAAGATCAAGGTATCAGCAGGACTGTAGTCTTTTCTGGACTCTTTATGGAAGAATTGTTTTCTTGCCTTTTTCCAGCTTCTAGAGACCAAGTTCCATTATTTACGTTCTTCTATCTTCAAAACCAGCAATGGCCATTCAAGTATTTCTCATATTACATGACTGTGACACTGACTCTTCTGCCTCACTCTTTGACAGTTACGGACCCCTGTGATTACATCGAACCCACCCAGATAATCCAGAATAATCTCCCTAGTTTAAGGTCAGTTGATTAGCAACCATAATTCCATCTGCCATCTTAATTTCCCTTTGCCATGTAATGTAATAACTTTGTAGGTTCTAGGAATTAAGATGTAGTCATCATTGGGAGGTCATTATTCTGCCTAACACATCAAGTGATCAAATAACTCCTTTTCTCTGCATCTAATATTTTCCCTTAGAAACTACCAAGCCTCCTTGAATTTTTCCAATATTCAGGTAATGAGTTTTCGAGAATTTTTTGGAATATTGAATTTTTTGAACAATTATTTGAACATTGATTTTATATTAAATGTTTGTAATAACCTATTTCTTTGTAGAGGAGGTAAAAATATCTGTTAAGAAGATTATATTTGTCAGGCTACATTATTGCCAACATCATTACAATATTTTATAAAACAAATGAGTTGATATTGCACACACGCACGCACCACATAAAAAGAAGACTGAAATATCTTAATGTGAGAGATAAATCCCAACTGGCTCTCTGGTCAGAGAAAGAATCTATATAGGAAAGAATCAGAAATACTAGTAAATCTTAAAACAATTGGATTTAATGACTTTTGGTGCAATAAGTGATTTGTCTCTCAATAATACATGTAGGAAACAGTTCCTTTGTTCTTGGACGCAAAATTCTGTAAAAGCCAACAAGCAAATGTTTGTCTGTAGTTCTTCTAAGTAGGAATGCATATATTTTAAGTTGACTTTAATTCTAAAATACTAAAATCAAGCTGAAAAGGAAAAAACGTTTTTTAACAGAGATTTTGCATTTATGAGAATAGGGTAAAATTGCTTAGAAGGTAAGCTCTCTAATTTCTGCTTTTCTCGACCACCTTTGGAGAAACAGTGTTCCCTCTATTGCCCCTTGCCTCCTGTAGAACGCCCATATCCTCAGTCGGGCCTTCCAGCCCAGAGTGTCTCACTGTACTAAGAATCCAGGACAATGCCTGTAGCCTGAAGTGAACAAATTTCAGCCAGTTATTATTAGTATATCTGTTATTAAACCAGTGCATGCTGGTGTGTCAGTCTTAATGCGAACCTCAATATGCACCTTCCTAGGTGTATCTGTGTTTTAAGAGGAGCTGCCTATTTAACCCTAAATAATTTATTTCTAATGGTGCAAATGTCAAAGTTAACTTTGCACACTGAAGAAATATTATTAGGCAGAAGAGCCTTTCTACTGGCACGTAAATCAATAATCTAAGGATCCAGATCCCAGGCCTCTGCCTGATCACCTGATCAGCTGTAGTATCTGATTTTGCATGTTTCCCATTATTTACCTTAAGTAGTCTAAATAAAGACTTTGCAAATAGACAAGGCTCTTTTGTGCTTGTTTGAAGATGGTGATAAACATTACTCATATTTCAAAGTGAATTACAGCTTTAAAACGTATTTTCAACAAACATCTACTTCTCAAAATAATCTTGTGGTATATGAATTGTTTGTATCAACATTTTAAAGGTAAGGAGTTTGAAATTTAGGGAGGTTAAATAATTTACCCAAAGACCTACAAACTCAGCAAATATTTTTTTGTAAGGAGTTTTCCTGCGTAATGTTTAGGGTTTTACCTACCTTCTCATCCCATTGTCACAACAATCTAGCAACCCAGATTCATCGGTTGATTGGCTCCTTGATAATGACCACAAATCTGAGCTGTTATAGATTGAGAAACCCGTTTGGGCATTTTTTTCTAATAATACACCAACTAGTTTTCTTCCTGAAGTGTGCCAACTATCTTTTGCTCATCTAAAGAAACAGACAAACAAAATAAATGCCATTCTTTAATATCACATCTTGTGTCTTACAGGTTTGGAAGAGAGAAGATGTTAGTGGTTTTCAAAAATCCATTAATTGGTTCATGGGTGTATATAGGACTGTCTGTCTCTGATCATGCAGCTAGGCAATCAAAATCTTTCCAATTCATGAACTGCCCATCACATTTACGTATTGCTTTTTAATTGTATCAGAGTAGCACCAATCAATTCAGCAGGGCATTACAGTTGTTAGGCAACCACACATGTGAGCATAAGAGCCTGTGCCTTTACTAATGGCTTGACTTTAAAAAAGTTTGTGTGTGTGTGTGTGTGTGTGTGTGTATAAGAGAGGGAGACAGAGAAGAGACAGAGAAAGAGAGACAGGGGCATCTTGTATACCTGTTTCACGATGGTAACTTGACTAGGTCACACCATGAATAAGCATATTTTATTAGATGTTATTTCTGCTGCCAAGTAGAAAGAAATGGTGGTACATCTCACCAATCCTCATATTTCATTTATAGCCCTTTTTATGGCCTGTTTCTGGTTTTACCTCTTCTTCTGCCACTCTCCTCAACTTGAATCACCAAAGTTCTTTGATTTCCAGATTTCTCTCAGATTTCAAAATGAGATTATACCCAGATACCTAGATGGCTGTCTTACTACTGGTCATGTAGATAGTGAGGACAAATCTTGCCTGTACACTTTTCAAGGTAATGTCATCTCTATTGAAATTCCTTAAGTTCAAGACTCATGCAGTTATCCATTCATTAATGCATTCACTCGTTCAAAGTCCTTTATCAAGTATCTGTCATGTGCTACACACTGTGATAAATTAAAAAAATAATAATAATCTTAGGTGATAATACTAAAATATACTAGTGGAGACAGGAATGTCTTCTATCCTTTTCATTATATTATATGTTAGAAATTCTGTGTATGGGATTTATTTAGAAGTGAGGATATGTGCACCCATAAACATCTTACACTGTATTTTTTTTTTGCTTTTGTGGCTTTTAAAGGCTTACAGAGCATTACTCTCTTTATCTTCTGAATTTGACAGAGCAGAGCAAATTATGAATAGATATTTTGTGCTATAATGTATTTAAAGATGACCTGAAATATATACAAATCTCATTCTCCATACTAACAAATGTGTGCTTTTTAGAGCCAGAAGAATGCAGTCACTAGGTGGCACCTCTGTGCTATAGTCTCTACTGAAGACTCATGGGTGTCCTTTCCATGTACTAATGATTTGTGTTGACATTTTATGTTATTTTCTTCCCTCCTACAGTAATATTCATCAGAGTGTGATATGCACTAAGCCCTTGAACAAAGGTTGCTTCTATAGACAATAGCAACATATTGAAATTGTTGTCCATACCCACTGCCAATTGAAAAATGAAAAATACAGTCTTATTGCCTGGTTACTGAAACACTGAAGCACACTATGTCACACCATCTATTTGCATTTAATATTTCATTTGTTTGGCACTGAGTAAAATAGGATGATCTACTTAGGCAATATGGTACAGTGATTAGGACATTGTTAGTTATCCAAAAACATCTGAAATCAAGTTCTTTACTAGTTTAGAGTTTCAGACATGTCTCAACTCATTCAAAATATTGATGAATAAGTTGTGGTTTCTGTCCTCAAGGAACTCCCATTCTCCTGGGAATATAGACTATAAAATGGAGTGGTTGGGCCAGATGATCTTAAAGTTTGCTTCCAACTCTTAAATTCTATGACTTTCCAGTAAAAAGGGTATAAAAGGTTTATAGGTCTAAATCAGCTGTGAAATTGCCTTAGCGTTCCCTATGAGCTTAGTTAAATTGACTATTTCCCAGTCAGATGAGTACATAGCACTTTTCTGAATATAGTTTATTCTGAAATATCTGCACTGAATCCAGGAATTTAGAATGAGGAAGATTCAACTCAGACATAAATCTCTGGCCCAGGTCAGAGGCCCTGAAACTAAGCTCAAGTGAGAGAAAACAATTCTATAAATTCTCATATCATTAGGCTACTAATTAAAATTCCCAAGACTGACAAGTCCATCTAACTTGTCCATCACTCTGGCAAATTGCAAAGACCATGGGTCTTATGCAAATGTAAAAATTTCCAGTGGGCTCATCTAACCACAGATCAATGACCCTTTCAAAGTCTGCTAGATTGGGATGGAGTGACAGAAAGCTCCTCAGGGCAAATAAAAGCAGGGTACATTTTACCTTCTTAAGGTGGACTTGACATCACTTTCTCATTTTCTCCGTCTGCTCTCCCCTCTGGCCTTTCCCTGTCTCAGTCATGCCTGTAACACCAGAGAGGAGCTATGGATTAGCTGATTTTACATATTTTTCACCCAGATATTTTTCATAGTAAGTAGTGCACATGAGACAAAATTAAGTGCTACTTCAAGAACTTGGAAATATGTCCGCCTTCCAAGAGTAAAGAGCTAAGGCTTAAATATTACCTTGACCAAACAAACAAAGAAGGGTTGTAGGCCTTTGACTGTCTTCTAAACAGTGTGTAGATTTTAAAGTATCCAATTAAAGAATGCAGGGTGTGAATTGGTAGCCTGCCAAGGGAATCATTGAGACAAAACCATTTATTGCCCCTCTAAGTCCTGTCCAGGAGAGTGTTTTCGGCAGACAAATGTACCTGGGATCGCATCGCAGAGAACACTGGACTCTTGGGGCTGAATCTGATTCCAGGCTTAACCAGCAGCATTATGATAACCGGCATGCCTTAGCGGACAGCACTGAGGTGAAAACCCAGATCACAGTCATTACCATTTATTAAGCAGTTACACTGTGGCAGACACTGTATTAAATAATTTTAAATGTATTATCTCAGTTAACCTTCATGACAACCCTAACAGTGGATATTTTCCTCCCAATTTACAGAAGAAACTGAAGCTGCAAGAGCTAATGAGTGAGCAAGCCATTGCGGTCAGGCTTTATCTGACTCAAAATCCTGTGATCTTAAAAATAAACCAGTTTCTCAGCTGAGATTCTCACCCATACTGTTAAGGACTCACAAATTCTATGAGAAGTTTGAAATTTGTCTTTTCCTTTTTTTATGATAATCGTTAAAGTATAATTTTACCAGATACAAAAGAAAAGAAAATACATTCTCTTTACAGTCAATAATGAGCAAGTTTAAAAAATTCCAGGAAAAAAAAAAAAATTCCAGGTCCATGCGTGTAGTCAGTCTCAGGTCTACAGGATCATATTATTGCTTTACAAAGAATTCATGCATATCTCAGGAAACACTGTATCAAAATAAGCTAAGACCTCAGTTTGAATTTTTTTTTTTAACTTATTTATTTATTTTTGGCTGTGTTGGGTCTTCGTTTCTGTGCGAGGGCTTTCTCCAGTTGCGCCAAGCGGGGGCCACTCTTCATCGCGGCGCGCGGGCCTCTCACTGTCGCGGCCTCTCCTGTTGCGGAGCGCAGGCTCAGTAGTTGTGGCTCACGGGCCTAGTTGCTCCGCGGCATGTGGGATCTTCCCAGACCAGGGCTCGAACCCGTGTCCCCTGCATTGGCAGGCAGATTCTCAACCACTGCGCCACCATGGAAGCCCCTCAGTTTGAATTTGACTTAGTGATTTACTAGCTATGTGATCTTAAACAGGCTACTTAACTTCCCTGAGCCTCAGTTTCTTCTATAAAATTAAGGTAAAAATGTATACCTAGTAGGGCTTTGAGATATTTTAATAAAATATATATAAACTCTAATGTACTTAATAAAGGTAAATATCAGTGTTAATGTTCATTTGCTTTCAGGAGAAAGATGCTGATCAACCACAGTTTTTAATATACATTTAGAAAATGGCATATCTTCTTTAGTGTCTTCTAAATTTATGTAGCAAAGTTCCCTCACCCAATTTTGACAATTAAAGAATATAGAAAAAAATAGGTTTCTGGTCTCAAAAAACTAAGACCCAGACCCTAAGTAATGGCTGATTTGCCAAGATAAAAACCACTCAGGGTTCTTTTTATAAGCTCACTTTTTGGGGAAGTAGAGATGGGGACAGATTTCTGTATCAGTCAGGCAGAAAATAGGTAAGAAAATATATTTAACAAACTAGTGAACTAAATATGCCCAGCTTACACAAAAAAATATCCCAGACTTTAACTTTTTGAGTTATTATATAAAATCTACTTATAAGGTATTACAACTGACTACTACAAGATTCTTCTGAATTAAGCCTTTCAAAATCATATGTATAGTTGTATCTACAACTCTTCTATCAGGAGAAATTAACCTGTCATGTTTATTAGTTTACCATGTATATGTGGTATTTCTTGTCCATGTTATATATACAACAAAACTGTTAGTTTTTTAATAACCTTAGTTCCTTTTGTGTTTTATTCCTATAACGTATTTTACTTACACAATTTAAAAATTTTTGTTAGTATTTGTTTCCAAGTATTACTTAGCTTAAAAATGTTGTATATAGTTTTTCTCTGAACAGATAATATACAAATTTTGTGTCACTGATGTTCAGTCCTTGCATATACTGTACTCAAACTAAACACCACACCATTTAAAACAGTGGAAAAATAGACATTAAAAAGTAGAGATTATTTTTCCTTAAATATAGTCCAGTTATCACAAATAATATGTTTTTACTTTTGTTTAATACAGCATTATGTTAAATACTTTTCTATTGGTTTTCTTTATAAATATATTATGGGAGGGATGGTAAAAACTATTTTTACATTTAATATTCCCAACAGAAAAATTTCATGTCAGGAAGATTTATTTTCATATAATTGACAGTTATTTTTAAGATATAATATTTGATTCTACAAAAGGAAGAAATATTTCTATTTTGAGAGAAAATATTGGTTTTGGTTTGAGAATAAAGAACAATTATGGTACTTTAAGAAAACTATTATGGAGTTTCTCACGCATCACATTTCATAATTTACTTACATCCAAAATTCCAGTAATTTCCACTTTAATGCATTCCCATGAGTCCACCTGTGTCTGCAGAATGTAACTATACTGTAGATATTAAAATATGAAACCCTAAAAAGGATGCATTCTTTGAGGATTCTTTTTTCTAAAATCCTGACATAGAATTTGTCCAATTTAAGTTTGCATGAAAAGGAAGAAAGATGTGCCTTATTATGTGTTTATTTACATGACAAGGCTATTCACATCAGTTATAGTTAATATTGGCTCTGGGTGTCTTTGACTAATCATCTCAGTGTAAATACAGAGGCTGATATTTTGTGACCATGAGAATATTAACAAAAGGACATATCTCTCTTTGATTCAGCTTATCTCAACACAACCAGGGAAGCATTCCCTATCAGATGATTTATTTTACAACATCCTGGCAGGGATCTACATAGATTCAATAAGTAAAAATAATGTTTCAACTCTGTGGAACTTCTGTGGAAGTCTCAGGGCTCTTGAAAACTAATCGCTTTGCACTTTGTTTAGTTGTGCCTCTGATGAACAATTAAATGTAATACATGTGATGTGTAATAGTAAAACGAAGGCTTTTGAAGATAGAGGGAAATTTATATACTTGACCACAAATACTAGTCTTGCAGCATATTTTAAGACAGTGTTTCTATTGGCCAAATAGATTTGGAGACTCTGAGTACTAGATCATTGTCTCGAAGATTCAAGTTATACATTAAACACACTAGAGAGTCTGAAAAAAACCCCGCAATAAACTAACCGGGTACATTGTTTAATTCAGCATTTCCTAACCTCACTTAAGCATGGAATGCTACTCTTCCTTTTGTATTAACCAACACCTAGCTTCGCATAGCACATTAGGCTGAACGTGCTGTGGATTGCAGTTAAGGTGCCTAAGAAGCAGTCAAAATGCTTTGTCTTCATATTACTCCCTCTTCCCAAGTCACGCTCCAAAAGTTCTTTGTAGCCTGGATCTGCAAAGTCATCAAGCCAATCCCAGAAGTCAGCCCTAGACCTGGGGGACATTTTAACATTGTTTCAGACCGCAAGCGTTTTACTGACTAAATTATGCCTTAGGAGACATGTCAAGGCCTGAGAGAATTATGTGTACGCTCGATGTTACAACCTTCAGTTTGGGGCATATCTTTCTTTTCCAAAAGATTTGGCTTCTGACCAAATAACCATAGGTCATATCTAATTATATATTCAAATTTACAAAAAACCTGAAGTTTAAATAGAATCACTTTTACTTCATTGTTGATTATTTCAATGTATTTTGCCTTATGGGACAAAGAAGTAGAGAGAACTTTGTACACGTGGCAAGATGCTGATCAATATTTAACTTTAACATATAAATAAGTAATTACTATGTTTTATTCTAACAAAGGGTTTTTGTGTGACTTAACAGTAGCCATTATTAATTCTATTGAGAGCAGATATGTAAATGGTCCCTGTATTTTTTCCTCCTTCTCATCTGTACTTATGCTTCATGAAATTTTTCTATTTATATTTCTATGAATGTTGTTTTTTCACTCTCATGTTATATATTTTGGCATTCTTTGACATATTACCAAGGAGTAGACATATTTGTATTAACACAGAAGCATTGTTTTTTTATTTGTAAAGGGCCCAGAGAGACCACCTAGTTTCCATTTTATAGATAGATAAACTAAGTTTTTTCAAGACTGAATAACTTGTCTGGAGTCATACAGATATTAGAAGCAGAGTCAGGTGATAAAATCTTGGTTTAATATTTCTCTATTCAGGGCAAATCTATTTGACAATCCAGAAAACTGATGGTTGAGACCTTCAACAATATTCCAGACAGTGGGGTCATTTAGACCTCAAATTACATTATCTTGTTGAAAATATTTACTTCATAGTAAGTTAAAGTTTATTTTATTCATTGAGTTATCAGGGATAAATTAGGAGTTTGGGATTAACATATGCATACTACTATATATAAAATAGATAATCACTAAGTACCTACTATATAGCACAGGGAACCCTACTCAATATTCTGTAATAACTTATATGGGAAAAGAATCTGAAAAAGAATGAATATATGTATATGTGTAACTGAACCACTTTGCTGTACACCTGAAACTAACACAACATTGTAAACCAACTATACCCCAATATTAAATAAAAATTAAATTAAAAAAAAAAAAACTAAGATGTAATGTATGTAATACAACTGTAGCCATATTAATCTATGACATGTTGAGTTAAAATGTCATCACAGATCATTTTCCTGAAATATGTTTGTATGTTCAGAAGAAAATATACAACTGATTTTTTTGGTATTATGTTTGATTTTTTTGGTTCATGAACATTTCTCTGTTATTTGTTAACAAATAAACATTTTCAGTTATATTTGTAAAATTGAAGTTTAAGTCAATAAACAGAATCACATTATTTGGCGGTTCAATAATACTAAGTGTTGAGAAGAGGTTTTGGTTAAACAGTCAAGGATCCATACATTGATCTGGCATTTATAATGGCTTAAATATTTTGATTCGGGTGTTTCAGTATAATGCAGTATGAACTTTGTTTTGTGGCTGAGCTTCTTCTCTATCACTGATAGACTGCCCTAGATCAGAGATGACTGATAGATCTCATTCTGCATGCACACTCTCTTTGATTGGTAGTGACTCTCTGGAGCAAAGGTTGGGAAGGCTCTGTCAGGGCTCAAGAAGAAATGATGCTGTGATAAGGGTACAGGTGTTTCTATCCCCACTAGAATGTAAGTACCATGAGGGCAGGAACATTGCCTTGTTTGTTTTCTGTTGCATCCTTAGTGCCTGTCATAGTGCCATATATATATATATATATATTATATATATATATAATATATATATATATATGGCAATATTCGTTTCAATAATTATTAATAAACTCATGTGAGTTTTTAGTACTGTGTTAGGGACCATGGGGGTTATTAGCTCATAAGTTTTAATTCAGCATACATTTGTTTCTGTAATGTAAAAAGATATGAATTCTCATCTCATTTAGCATCCTATTCTGAATGAAACTTAAAAATTATATAATTTAACATTCTATTCTGAATGAAACAGATATTAACAAATGGAAAAGGAGATTTTATTCATAGAAAACATTACTCTTTTATTTTACCTGAGATATTTTGTTTGATCTATGTTCCTCTTTCCCTATGATGAATGTATTTACATCTGTATATTTTACAATACATATATATATATATATATATGATGTGTGAAGAGAGAAAGGAGAATAGCAACACACATGGTATATCTTTGCCTTCTCTGCACTAAGTGGTTGTCTACTTCCAAGGTCTATAAGTCACAATCCCTGTGTATATGTTGAAATATGATGATCCAGTTCATTTTTTAAAAAGAATTTTATGAATACAAAAAAAATCAAACAGTGATTTATACATATGGAGAGGTATCACAAACCCAATAAATTCCAACAAAAGGTCTGATTTTTAGAAGGTCATTCTTTTAGACACCTAAGGAAAGTTTATTTTGCTACACAGAAGAGAATAAACTCTTGCTGAAAACTAATATTAATATTTTTATTTAAAAAAAGAGATAAAACAAAAGAGGCCTGAATCCTGAAGTGCCCTCAAGGTCTTTGTATTTATCCTGCTGCCTCAGAAGTCAGTAGTCAGCAGAGGGCTTCTCAGTGACAGCGAATGGATTTGCCTTTGAAGCGGCTTTGGATAGAACGGGCTGCATCCAAAAGATGAAAATAATGGAAGCCAAAAGACCCAGCAGGCAGCTGGGTAGTGGGCACCCCCCACAACTGTCTCCACTGAATATACTCCCTGCGGTGGTGTAATCACCTGGAGGTCTCCTGTGATTAAGGCAAATAATCTTATGAGTGGTCATGAGTATGCCCAATGATTGGGTTTGGCAGATTGCGTAGTCAACTGCAAATTACCTTTTGGAAATGACTGGCTATACCCAGTGAGCAAAAGAAATGGAAGCAAGGGGATCTGGCAGACAGCAGGTACCCATAGCAGCTGTATGAGTTACATTCCCATAATTTACTGATGAAGAGAGCCAAACCTGGACCTTTCATAGCTGTGCTTTTCATTTCTGATATTTGGAGGGACTGCAGGAAGTTGCTGCACACTCGAGCAATTTACCTTCAGGATAGTAGCAAGGCAGCGTGTGAATGTCCATGATATGCACATCCCTTTTCTTTATACCCAGCAGAAAAGCACAACATCTGCTCTACTGATAATTGGATACCAGCCTCGTCTGATGAAAGGATATTAATTTTCACTTCGTAGATTAATAGACCTTGAGAAGTCAACTAGTCCATCACGCTCTCTTACTGCAGGATACTTCCTAACCCAGAAGGAAGGGTTTGAGAGAGATAAAGGCATGTTTTCAGTGCTGTGATTTTGAATGCAACAAACTTCACCGTAACACATGCTGAGAATTGCCAAACCATTCCAAGAAAATGGGATATTAAATGACCACTACCTCTCAGCTGTGAGAGCAGTCCCTGTTTTTCGTTTCTACATTGTATTAGACAGGCTTAAGCTCAGACTTACAGAAACAATATTCGTTTCAATAATTATTAATAAACTCATGTGAGTTTTTAGTACTGTGTTAGGGACCATGGGGGTTATTAGCTCATAAGTTTTAATTCAGCATACATTTGTTTCTGTAATGTAAAAAGATACGAATTCTCATCTCATTTAGCATCCTATTCTGAATGAAACATAAAAATTGTATAATTTAACATTCTATTCTGAATGAAACAGATATTAACAAATGGAAAAGGAGATTTTATTCATAGAAAACATTACTCTTTATTTTACCTGAGATATTTTGTTTGATCTATCTATGTTCATCTTTCCCTATGATGAATGTATTTACATCTGTATATTTTACAATTATGTATTTTTCTTCATCTTTTCTATTTAGCTTCTTAAATAAGTAGTGATTATATATTTAAAACAAAACAAAATATGAATTCTTAAACAACCAAAATTTAGAGAAACAACACATCAATTCTACTCTGGGGAATCAGCTACCTTGATTACTTGAAAGTAATGTATTCATCTGATCTCATAAAAGAGATTTAAAACCCTCAGCTTCAAAAAGGTTCTCAAATTGTCTTAAGAAAAGCACATTTGGAAAAAATTTTTAAACTATGAAATAAACAAATGTTTCTGCTGAAAATAGAAATATGTATTTCAAACAATTCGCAGGGTTAGTCCTGATCTTTCCACATATATTTATAATAACATATGGTATTATTTCAGAAAACTATTTGAATATAGAATCTCATAAAGATATATTTTGTTTGCTGAATAAATGCATCTCTTTTAACCAGAAAGAATAGTTTCTCTTTACCCAGGAACAGCACCATCTGCCGGTTGATCGGTACTTATCAGCCCAGTATGTAAAGTACTAGCTATGACTTCAAGTAAACATGCATTTCTTATATGAAATTTCAACATTAATAAGCTTTTCTCCCAATTCTTTCTAGTATGTTGGAGTCAGATAACGTTATGAAACTGGACACACTATGTTTTGTTTATCTAATTCATAAAAGCTAATGCTTCAAACAGAAACCAGATTAAGCACATCAAAGTCAAATGCTTTATTTTGATTGATCAATTTTCCAGTATTGAGGGTGGATGTGAGCAAAGTTGCAGGTGGTTTAACTATCTATGAAGGGGTCTAGTGGAATGTGATGACTGCTTATAAAGTAGGGATTTACACTTTTATTCCGTTGATAGGTTATCATAGGACTCTAGCAGGTAAATAATGAATTCTTGCCTTGTTACTGATCTACTGCACATCTGCCTTGCTCAGCCAGGATCCGGAGTGTTATTTGAGAGAACAAGCAGATAATCAAACATTCTGTTTTTACAGAATTGTCCCAATTTAAGGTCCTTCAGGACCCTCCAGGATGCCTATTTGAGATGTTTTTCTTCCTGAAATGCATTATCTTGGGATTAAAAAAAAAGAATGTAGTTTGTCATAATCCCAGCCTAAGGAAATGTGACTACTGATCCCCTTACAGTTCTCAGGGAAGTAAAAATAAAACCAGGAAAGCAAGATGTATTATACAAGGAAAGGATATCAAACTTCTAGCCAATAAGGACCTCATTCTTTCTATCCCCTCTTTCACCACCTGCTGCTGTGCTCAAACCAGGAATCAGTTCATCACCATTTCTGATCTCAGGACTTTTCTAAGTTTCCATGGCTGTATTCCCCAAATTAGTTGCAGATGCCAATGGAGCCCACTTCTGGCCATTTAATTCCTCTATTCCTTCTAGTTTCTTGTGCCCTATTTCCATTTTGCTCTACTTATGTGTTGCTCATGACTACTCTTTCTGTATATTTTGGAATATAATACATCACATAGAATTATCCCTTTCTGTTAAACTGGGCAGGAGCCCCACATTGACCATTGGCATCTTACATGGGAAAAGGAAATAAGAAAAATTCTAATAAAGAAGTAAGCTACCAGTCAGAGACAGGAATAATTTTCTGTCAAAAGACAAAATGTTGGAACAATTATCAGTTACCTTCATTAGGTATTCATCCCTGGAGAGTTGGTGGCACATTTTCGATGTCTACCATGTGCTCAATAAATGTTGGTATAACTGCTGAACTATCTCTTTAATGCAGTGGTTCCTTAGGAAGATGCTAATATCATCTGGCCGGTATCACTGCCCTCTTCTTTTTCTGACACTTTTATATAGCATTATACAGATAGTCATTTCTTCCCTTCTTTTACTTCCCCCTCATTTCAGAAGTTACCAGATTACTAAATTTCTTTGGTTACCAAAATCCAAACTTCTGCTTAGAATGTCGGTTTATTACCTACCCGCAATGATATATGTTAGTGACAGATTTTGTGATACTAATATAAATACTATAGTTAGTTAGAGGAAGAGGATATCAGTGAGGGAGATAGTACCTGAAGCATGCTTCGAGAAGGAAGTGGGTCTGTGCAATGTGTTTAACCAACTGTACAGTTTGAGGAAACAGTCCCTATAAGACTGCCCTTACTTCAGACATAAGCCACAAGTTTGTGGGTCCCCAAGACCACCATCACTTCAAACCAGCTGGCTATGAATTCAAGGATCCCCATGATCATCCTTGGGTTTGATAATCCACTGGAGGGACTCAAGCACTCATTGAAAGCTATTATGCTCATGGCTAATACAAGATATAGAAAATCAGCCAAAGGAAGAAATGCATAGGTCAGAGTCTTGGAGGGTCCAAAGGCACAGCTTCTGGCCATCCTCTCCCTGTGGAGTCACGGATGGTGTTACCTCCTCTGGCCACAATGTGTGAGGATACACACAGAGTATTGCCAACCAGAGAAACTCATTTGAGCACTTGGTGTCCATAGTTTTTATTAAGGCTTAATTACATCCTACCCATGTGACTACCTTTCAGTCTCCAGCCTCTCACAAAGGTCAGGCTACCTTTAGTCATCAGTTCTTCCAGAGGTCAGAACTGATACAGTGTGGTCTCAAAGCCCCCGTCCTACATCACATTATTAGACTGTCTGGTGGTGGCCAAAGACCCCAGGCAAACAAAGACACTTCTACCAGGCAGGACATTCTGGGGGCCTAGAGATCTCCACCCAGGAGCCAAGGGCAGAGTCCAAACCTCTCTTTGGGTGAGTCCAGATTCTATACTACACAGTCTGGAACTGAGTTTTAAAGGAAAGAGAAGATTAAGATAGGTAGAGAGGAGGTAAGTCATCCCAAGCAAAAGGATAACGGTAAGGAGAGGTTTGGAAGTGTAAGTGAAATAATGAAAGGGAATGCCAACATGAGAATCCCAGTTTAGCTAAAGAAGGAGATGCTTTATAGAAAACTGAAGATGAATGATTTGGGCTAGAACAAAGGACACAGATTCTGAATGGCTTTAAAAGTCAAGTAGAGCTGAAGAGTTGTACTTTGAAGCAATAAAAATTGGAAATATTTAAAATTCTTGAATTTGTGGGATAAGTAGAATGACAAAAACTCTACCTAAAGAAATTTCAGAGTATTCTCTTTATTTCTAGACCCCGCATTTTAAATAATGCTGGCAATTATAAGGTACGAACAGGAGAGCAATCAAAATGGTGAGGCCTAAAATTTATATCAGGCTCAATTATGGGAACAGTGTATAGTTATAAATTTTTCAAAAACAGAACTTAGACAAAATAGCCTTCTTCAAAGGCCTGATGGAATTTCATATTTCAGATAAGCAAAATTAGGATTGAAGGGAGAAAAAATAAAGCAAAAAAGGTATAGACCTGGCAATGTAAAGAACATTTTTCTGTCAATTAAAATAATGTATAAATTAAATGATAAATGTTTTGAGAAATTATTTTTCCATCAATAAGTATTCAGAAAAAAAAAATAAGTATTCAGGTAGTGGATGGCTACTTACCTACATTTCCAAATTAATTTGTAGAGATTTTTGCATTGGAGGGCAATGTCTCTTCCTATTTTAGAATTCTGTGGTTCTTTGAAATAGACAGGATAACCTAGGAGAGGGAAGGCCTGGGTCCATAGACATCTGCTAGGAAATTGGAGGAATATAGGTATAAAGTGATCCAATTTTGGACTAGGGAGGTGGCAATGACCATACAACAGAAGGATAAAGGAGACATTTCAAAAGAGAAATGAACAGAGTGTGGTGAATGGCTAGATGGGGAGCATGGATCTGAGAAAAATGCAAAGAATACTCATCTTTCAAGCATGAGTGACGAGGCTAACTGTGGAACTGCTAGTGGAAACGATCATCACAATGGAGAACAATTTTTGGAGGAAAGATGGTGAATTCTTCTTTAACATGGTGAGACATTTAACATTTAGACTCCAGTGGGAGGCCCATGACTTCTATTTTCATTGCTTAAAGACTTTTGTTATGGCATTTATCACAATATGTCTTATATTAGAACTACTTAAGTATCTGTCTCCTAAACTTGATTTTGAGATTCTTAAGAATGGGGTCAAAGTTTCATATATTCTTTTATTTTACCAAACCAGTTTTGTGTGTAGCACATTTCCAGTAAATATTCTGGTATTAAATTACTTAAATATAAAAACTGTAAGTGCATATGGAGAAAAAAATAGCAAGAGAGGGCTGACTGCTTGGAGAAGAGAGGGGAAATTTTCTGAATTAGGAGTCTAGGAGTTGGAGAAACAGGAGAAAGATCAGGGTCATGCATTGTTATGGATACTTGAAAGTGAGAGTTTCAAGATCAAAGGCCTGGCTGATTATGAGGTCTTGATAATGAGGTTGGAGAAAAGGCTTTTGTGTTTTTTCAGTAAAGGCTTAATGGATAATTTTCAAGAGATATTGACACTATTGTAAATGGTTTAGAACTTTTCATTAGAAGGAAAATGTACCATGTGCCTCAGGGACACTTACAGAGCCAGATAGGTTCTCTCTTCAGTGCTGTCTGTACCTTCTTCCCTCATCTGAAACTCTTCCTTGCATTTCAGTTTGTATTTTCTCCATGCCCAATTAAATGAGCCTTCAAGAGACAAGTGTCTCTCTCCTAGAATGCTGATAGAAGGAAAAGCCAATAAGCACATTCTTCCGTTTTGTTTTTGTTTTTGTTTTGTTTATACTTTATGCATTTGGTGGCTGTCCTATTTTTCTATTTTGAAACTATAGCCCTTTGGGAATGAGAGAAAGTTTGCTAGTATGGTTCTAGAAATGTGGAGGGGCTGACCTTTGCTATGAAAGGATTGAATGCTATCCACACTAGGATGGAGGGTGAGAAAAACACTCTGCTGTGAATTCATGTTTTCACTTCAAGGTCAAGCCCTGAGGTGGTCACTAGAGGTTTTAAAATGTACCTTTTCCTGTCTTTTCCCCCCATCATACCACTTACTGTATATCCATTATTTCCTTGTAGTCACTCTCTATTATTATCATCCTTAGCCCAAATAAATATGGATTTCTTAATGTTTCCTCAATCTGTAAGTCCCAGATAATGTTAACTTCCTTGCATTCATTGTTTATTTAATAAATACTACTTGAACACTTGCTTTGAGCCAGTCAATGTACTGAGATCTTCTGTGAAATACTTGCTCCATGTATAATTTAGGGTGCTTTGGGCTGCATGTAAAAGAAAACACCAAGTCAAAGTTCCTTAAACAATAAGGAAACATTATTATTTCACATAACAAGAAAGCAGCTCCAGAGTTAGTTAATTCAGTGACTCAAAGATTATGCTCTCTCCATTAATTCTGCTCTGTGTTGGGCTAACGGCCCTTATCATCACAGGTTGACTGCTGCAGTTCCAGGCTTTCCATGTAAACACATCCATGTGCAAAGGAAGAAAAGGAGCCATTTCTTCTCTGTGTTTCTTTTCATCTGTGAGGAAACATTTCCCCAAATCCCATGGCTGCCTTCCCTTCACATGTCATTGCTAAGATGTGACTCAGTCATTGCTAAGATGTGACTCATTCATTGCCAAAACTGTCACAAGTCCCTTCTTAAACCTATCACACACAAGTGGAACTACATTACCTAGACTGGTTGAGGCTAATGGGGGTTACATTATATATCTATAAATGTTGTTCTAGAAGATAAAACAGATCAGTGAAAAGTTGGAGAAACAATGCTCATTTAGGTCACACTGTGCATCTCACGTTTTTTTTGAAGAATGTCATTGGCCATGCACATTGCATCCTATTGTCATGAACATTATTTGAATAAGAATAATGCAATTTCAGTTTCAGTTAGGTTGGTAACAAATGTTCTAAATTTGTATTTAAAAATCGAAACAAATATATAATGGTCATTGTCACCTTTGGCTGGATATGATACAATCTTGGTATAAACAAAAAGAACACAGTCTTACAAAAGAATCATTTAGAAAATAATATATCATTATTTAAGAGCAAGAAATTTATCAGTATCTGCAATAGACATCACATTGACATTTCCAAGATTACTTTATAATATAAAGAACAATACATAGCGTTCATCTGTTCAAACTCTGAGTCATACATTTAAATTTTAACTGGGTTATATAGATTAGTACTTAAGTAATAATGTGATTCAGTTTAAATCATGGATTAACATAAGGTTATTGCTTTATTTGAAGGTGAAGGGCTGTTTTTCTCTCCAGAAAGTGCAATCATTTCAGCTTTATCCCATTTTGGTGCCAAGATATGATGAATTGAAAGCAATACAGGAAATCCTTCTCCTTTACAACTGTATGGGCTTGTGTTTTCTGCCCTTCCTATTTTAAAGTAACTCAAATTGTCTTTAATGGGAGCATCCTGGGTATACTCCAGGGAAATAAAGCCAGTTAGACAAATTTGGGCTTAGTGAGACAGCTCTGTTTAAGCAGAAAAAACAGCTTTTACTAGGGTTTTGCATTCTGAAAGACCCAATTTTAATCATGGCTTCACTACTTACTAGCTTTGTGACTTTGGATTAGTAACACAATCTTTCTGTGGCTTAGTTTCATCTTTTATGGAATAGAAAAGTAGTACTCTATCAATCAGTATTCTTTATAGGAAACAACAGAAGCAAACTATGAAGAATTTAAATAAGAAGTAATTTATTGAAAAGGTATTTTAGGAGCTAATGACATCAGTAAGAGACTGGGGAACCAGGCCTGAGAATAGACCAGGAGCAGGAAATACTTGAGAGCCAAGAATTAGGAAACTGGAAACTCAGCATGAAACTGTCTGGGCAGGACTTACCTTGGTCTCTTTAATGAATAACCTCCAATCTCCCTGGGGGGTATCAAATGTCATGGAGGAGCTTCTGATTCACTGAACTTAGGTCACTGGACATGTTCCTTATGTAGCCTGAGACAGACAAAGGAAATACTTACCTCCTTTGGCTTATATTCTAGAACATGTTTACCTTTAATACTTCTGTAAACAAAGCTACATCCAAAGGAGAAGTAGTCATTCTCCAATAGGAAAAACATGTGCTATGTTCATGTGCATGTATTTCTCATTTAATCATCACAAGGACTCTGTGAAGCATTTGAATTTCAGGAAATAGACTCAAAAATGTTAAATAGGAGATTGGTTCAAGATGGAGGAGTAGAAGGACGTGCTCTCACTCCCTCTTGCGAGAGCACTGGAATCACAACTAACTGCTGAACAATCGTCGAAAGGAAGACACTGGGACTCACCAAATAAGATAATCCAAAGACAAAGGAGAAGCCACAATGAGACGGTAGGAGGGGCGCAATCACAATAAAATAAAATCCCATAACTGCTGGGTGGGTGACTCACAAACTGGAGAACACTAATACCACAGAAGTCCACCCACTGGAGTGAAGGTTCTGAGCCAACGTCAGGCTTCCCGACGTAGGGGTCCGGCAATGGGAGGAGGAATTCCTAGAGAATCAGACATTGAAGGCTAGAGGGATTTGGTTGCAGGACTTCGACAGGTCTGGGGGAAACGGAGACTCCACTCTTGGAGGGCACACACAAAGTAGTGTGTGCATAGGCACCCAGGGGAAGGAGCAGTGACCCCACAGAGACTGAACCAAACCTACCTGCTAGTGTTGGAGGGTCTCCTGCAGGGGTGGGGGTGGCTGTGTCTCACCGTGAGGACAAGGACACTGGCAGCAGAAGTTCTGGGAAGTACTCCTTGGCGTGAGCCCTCCCAGAGTCTGCCATTAGCCCCACCAAAGAGCCCGGGTAGGCTCCAGTGTTGGGTTGCCTCGGACCAAACAACCAACGGGGAGGGAACCCAGCCCCACCTATCAGCAGACAAGCAAATTAAAGTTTTACTGAGTTCTGCCTACCAGAGCAACGGCCAGCTCTACCCACCACCAGTCCCTCCTATCAGGAAACTTGCACAAGCCTCTTAGATAACCTCATCCACCAGAGGGCAGACAGCAGAAGCAAGAAGAACTACAATCCTGCAGCCTGTGGAAAAAACACCACATTCACAGAAAGACAGACAAGATGAAAAGGCAGAGAGCTATGAACCAGATGAAGGAACAAGATAAAACACCAGAAAAACAACTAAATGAAGTGGAGATAGGCAACCTTCCCGAAAAAGAATTCAGAATAATGATAGTGAAGATGATCCAGGACCTCGGAAAAAGAATGGAGGCAAAGATGGAGAAGATGCAAGAAATGTTTAACAAAGACCTAGAAGAATTAAAGAACAAACAGAGATGAACAATACAATAACTGAAATGAAAAATACACTAGAAGGAATCAATAGCAGAAGAACTGAGGCAAAAGAAGAGATAAGTGACCTGGAAGACAGAATGGTGGAATTCACTGCTGTGGAACAGAATAAAGAAAAAAGAAAGAAAAGAAATGAAGACAGCTTAAGAGACCTCTGGGACAACAATAAATGCAAAAACATTCACATTAAAGGGGTCCCAGAAGGAGAAGAGAGAGAGAAAAGACCAGAGAAAATATTTGAAGAGATTCTAGTTGAAAACTTCCCTGACATAGGAAAGGAAATAGCCACCTAAGTCCAGGAAGTGCAGAGAGTCCCATACAGGATAAACCCAAGGAGATACATGCCAAGACACATAGTAATCAAACTGGCAAAAATTAAAGACAAAGAAAAATTATTGAAAGCAGCAAAGGAAAAATGACAAATAACATACAAGGGAACTCCCATAAGGTTAACAGCTGATTTCTCAGCAGAAACTCTATAAGCCAGAAGGGAGTGGCATGACATATTTCACGTGATGAAAGGAAGAACCTACAACCAAGATTACTCTACCCGGCAAGGATCTCATTCAGATTTGATGGAGAAATCAAAAGCTTTACAGACAAGCAAAAGGTAAAAGAATTCAGCACCACCAAACCAGCTCTACAACAAATGCTAAAGGAACTTATGTAGATGGGAAACACAAGAGAAGAAAAGGACCTACAAAAACAAACCCAAAACAATTAAGAAAATGGTCATAGGAACATACATATCAATAATTACCTAAAACGTGAATGGATTAAATGCTCCAACCAAAAGACACAGGCTTGCTGAATGGATACAAAAACAAGACCCATATATAAGCTATCTACAAGAAACCCACTTCAGACCTAGGGACACATATAGACTGAAAGTAAGGGGATAGAAAAAGATATTCCATGCAAATGGAAATCAACAGAATGCTGGAGTAGCAATACTCATATCAGATAAAATAGACTTTAAAATAAAGAATGTTACAAGAGACAAGGAAGGACACTACATAATGATCAAGGGATCAACCCAAGAAGAAGATACAACAATTATAAATATAGATGCACCCAACATAGGAGCACCTCAATACATAAGGCAACTGCTAACAGCTATAAAAGAGGAAATCAACAGTAACACAATAATAGTGGGGGACTTTAACACCTCACTTACACCAATGGACAGATCATCCAAACAGAAAACTAATAAGGAAACACAAGCTTTAAATGACACAATAGACCACATAGATTTAATTGATATTTATACAACATTCCACCCAAAAACAGCAGATTACGCTTTCTTCTCAAGTGTGCATGGAACATTCTCCAGGATAGATCACATCTTGGGTCACAAATCAAGCCTCAATAAATTTAAGAAAATTGAAATCATATCAAGCATCTTTTCTGACCACAACACTATGAGATTAGAAATGAATTACAGTGAAAAAAACGTAAAAAACACAAAACACATGGAGGCTAAACACTACGTTACTAAATAAGCAAGAGATCACTGAAGAAATCAAAGAGGAAATCAAAAAATACCTAGAGACAAATGACAATGAAAACACGCTGACCCAAAACCTATGGGATGCAGCAAAAGCAATTCTAAGAGGGAAGTTTATAGCAATACAGTCCTACCTCAAGAAACAACAAACATCTCAAAAACAATCTAACCTTACACCTAAAGGAACTAGAGAAAGAAGAACAAACAAAACCCAAAGTTAGTAGAAGGAAAGAAATCATAAAGATCAGAGCAGAAATAAATGAAATAGAAACAAAGAAAACAATAGCAAAGATCAATAAAACTAAAAGCTGGTTCTTTGAGAAGATAAACAATATTGATAAACCATTAGCCAGACTCATCAAGAAAAAGAGGGAGAGGACTTTAGTCAATAAAATTAGAAATGAAAAAGAAGTTACAACAGACACTGCAGAAATACAAAACATCCTGAGACTACTACAAGCAACTCTATGCCAATAAAATGGACAGCCTGGAAGAAATGGACAAATTTTTAGAGAGATATAACCTTCAAAGACTGAACCAGGAAGAAACAGAAAATATGAACAGACCAATCACGAGTAATGAAATTGAAACTGTGATTAAACATCTTCCAACAAACAAAAATCCAGGACCAGATGGCTTCACAGGTGAATTCTATCAAACATTTAGAGAAGAGCTAACATCCATCCTTCTCAAACTCTTCCAAAAAATTGCAGGGGAAGGAATACTCCCAAACTCAATCTATGAGGCCACCATCACTCTGATACCAAAACCAGACAAAGATACTACAAAAAAACAAAATTATAGACCAATTCCACTGATGAATATAGATGAAAATATCCTCAAGAAAATACTAGCAAACAGAATCCAACAACACATTAAAAGGATCATACACCATGATCAAGAGGGATTTATCCCAGGGATGCAAGGATTCTTCAGTATATGCAAATCAATCAATGTGATACACCATATTGACAAATTGAAGGAGAAAAACCATATGATCATCTCAATAGATGCAGAAAAAGCTTTTGACAAAATTCAACACCCATTTATGATAAAAACTCTCCAGAAAGTTGGCATAGAGGGAACCTACCTCAACATAATAAAGGCCATATACGACAAATCCACAGCAAACATCATAGTCAATGGTGAAAAACTGAAAGTATTTCCTCTAAGATCAGGAAAAGACAAGGATGTCCACTCTCACCACTATTATTCAACATAGATTTGGAAGTCCTAGCCATGGCAATCAGAGAAGAAAAAGAAATAAAAGGAATCCAAATCGGAAAAGAAGAAGTAAAGCTGTCACTGTTTGCAGATGACATGACACTATATAGAGAGAATCCTAAAGATGCTACCAGAGAACTACTGAGCTAATCAATGAATTTGGTAAAGTTGCATGATACAAAATTAATGCACAGAAATCTCTTGCATTCCTATACACTAATGATGAAAAAGCTGGAAGAGAAATTAAGGAAACACTCCCATTTACCATTGCAACAAAAAGAATAAAATACCTAGGAATAAACCTACCTAGGGAGACACAAGACCTATATGCAGGAAAGTATAAGACACTGATGAAAGAAATTAAAGATGATACCAACAGATGGAGAGATGTACCATGTTCTTGGATTGGAAGAATCAATATTGTGAAAATGACTATACTACCCAAAGCAATCTACAGATTCAATGCAATCCCTATCAAATTACCAATGGCATTTTTTACAGAACTAGAACAAAAAATCTTAAAATTTGTATGGAGACACAAAAGACCCCGAATAGACAAAGCGGTCTTGAGGGAAAAAAATGGAGTGGGAGGAATCCGACTCCCTGACTTCAGACTGTACTACAAAGCTACAGTAATCAAGACAATATGGTTCTGGCACAAAAATAGAAATATAGATCAATGGAACAGGATAGAAAGCCCAGAGATAAACCCACACACCTATGGTCAACTAATCTATGACAAAGGATGCAAGGATATACAATGGAGAAAAGACAGTCTCTTCAATAAGTGGTGCTGGGAAAACTGGAAAGCTACATGTAAAAGAATGATATTAGAACACTTCCTAACACCATACACAAAAATAAACTCAAAATGGGTTAGAGACCTAAACGTAAGACCAGACACTATAAAACTCTTCGAGGAAAACATAGGAAGAACACTGTTTGACATAAATCACAGCAAGATCTTTTTTGATCCACCTCCTAGAGTAATGGAAATAAAAACAAAATAAACAAATTGGACCTAAGGAAACTTAAAAGCTTTTGCACAGCAAAGGAAACTACAAACAAGACGAAAAGACAACCCTCAGAATGGGAGAAAATATTTCCAAACGAATCAACTGACAAAGGATTAATCTCCAAAATATATAAACAGCTCATGTAGCTCAATATTAAAAAAACAAACAACCCAATCCAAAAATGGGCAGAAGACTTAAATAGACATTTCTCCAAAGAAGACATACAGATGGCCAAGAAGCACATGAAAAGCTGCTCAACATCACTAATTAGTAGAGAAATGCAAATCAAAACTACAATGAGGTATCACCTCACACCAGTTAGAATGGGCATCATCAGATAATCTACAAACAACAAATGCTGGAGACGGTTAGGAGAAAAGAGAATGCTCTTGCACTGTTGGTGGGAGTGTAAATTGATGCAGCCCCTATGGAGAACAGTATGGAGGTTCCTTAAAAAATGAAAAATAGGGCTTCCCTGGTGGCACAGTGGTTAAGAATCAGCCTGCCAATGCAGGGGACAAGGGTCCAAGCCCTGGTCCGGGAAGTTCCCACATGCCGCGGAGCAACAAAGCTCGTGCGCCACAACTACTGAGCCTGCGCTCTAGAGCCTGCGTGCCACAACTATGGAAGTCCGCATGCCTAGAGCCTGTGCTCCGCAACAAGAGAAGCCACCGCAATGAGAAGCCCACGCACCACAATGAAGAGTAGCCCCCGCTTGCCGCAACTAGAAAAAGCACACATGCAGCAAGGAAGACCCAATGGAGCCAAAAATAAATAAATTAAATTAATTAATTAATTTTTAAAAAATGAAAAATAGAATTACCATATGACCCAGCAATCCCACTACTGGGCATATACCCAGAGAAAACCATAATTCAAAAAGACACATGCACCCCAATGTTCATTGCAGCACTATTTACAATCGCCAGGACATGGAAGCAACCTAAATGCCCATCGACAGACAAATGGATAAAGAAGTTGTGGTACATATACACAATGGAATATTACTCAGCCATAAAAAGGAACAAAATTGGGTCATTTGTAGAGACATAGATGGATTTAGAGACTGTCATACAGAGTGAAGTAAGTCAGAAAGAGAAAAACAAATATCGTATATTAACGCATATATGTGGAACCTAGAAAAATGGTACAGATGAACCGGTTTATAGGGCAGAAATTGAGACACAGATGTAGAGAGCAAACGTATGGACACCAAGGGGGGAAAGTGGTGGGGGTGGGGTGGTGGGATGAACTGGGAGATTAGGATTGACATGTATACACTAATATGTATAAAATGGATAACTAATAAGAACCTGCTGTACAAAAAAATAAATAAAATAAAATTCGAAAATTCAACAACAAAAAAGATCTCTAGAGATACAAGTGATGCCACACTGGCTGTGATGGATAACATTTTTATAGCTACCCTGAAGGAAACTCTAACTCTTACAATTTTCCTTCCAGAATAGGTTATCTTCTTTCAGTACAGAATGCCTAAGCATTATTATTAGTACTACTAATGGCAGAAGGCAATATTCTAAGCACACTGAATACACTAAATCATTTAATTGTCATAAACACCCTAAGGGGTAGGCAGTATTCTTTAACTCCATCATATAAAGGAGGAAACTAAATTACAGAGAGATTGGTAACATAACTTGCTCTAGACCAACTATACAGATGTCAGATGTGAACCCAGGTATCTGGCCTCAGTGCCTGTGCTCTTAACCACTAATTAATTGTTTCTTGATGATTCAGGGTGAGTTAATTCATGAAATTATCTGGAAGTGCAATTGAGCAAATTCCATGGTTCTTTTAATCTTAATAGTCTTCTGAGCTGTCCAATATGGTAGCTACAAGCCACATGTGGCTACTTAAATTTAAATTAATTAAAATCAAATACTGTTAAAAATGGACTTCTTCAGTCACACAGTTAGTGGTTCCTGTATGGGACAGCACAACACTTCCATCACAAAGAGTTCCACTGGCTGGTACTTGTCTAAAGCCACACTAACATTCTCAATAATTGACCACCTTCTTTGCTTTTATGAACCTTTTCTTTTTGTAATGCATTCTGCAAATAAAAATGGTAGGTAGAAGTGGCAAGGGTTTTTTTAAAATAATTTTTAAAATTTATTTATTTTAATTTATTTATAAAATAAAAGGTTAAATAATTATTCCAAAGTCGCACCAATAATAAGTAAAATGGTGGAGCCAGTTTTCACGTCTAGATCCACTTGTTTCCAAATTTTACAGTCTTTTTTATTATACCATATGATCTTTGTGGGGGAAAAAATCTCTCTAATTTTATTGAATCATGAATGATATAATCTTTCTGGTTGCAGGCAACACTCAAAGATAGGAATCTGGGATACATTATCTGAATGGTTTATGTTTAAAATCAGAGGAAATCTGTTCATAATAGAAGAAGGGATGCAAGTAGTTCATGGTACATGGTGGCAGAAAAATAAAAATATTTGGTTAATTTAGCCAATAATTGATGAAGAATCTGTTTCTGTGAGTTACTGAATGACAACGTAGGTAAATTATGGCAATGTTTGGGAAAAGAGTGGACTCTGGAGGAATGAAATGGTAAATTTGGAGATGATTCAAGAACATTCAGTACTTCAAATCCCAATTTCAAGGCCTCAGACTTGAATCAGTGAGAGTTCTATTGAAAAAACTGCTCTAGACTCATAAGCAGAAAGTGACTTTTTACAGGGAATTAGGCTGAAAGATTGTTTGAAAAGGCTACAGTAACAGGATCTAGGCTGGCCTCCAGGATTGGCTGCCAGAACATAGTATACCTTTCCACCAAGGAAACTGCTGTACTAGCAAAGGTCAGGAAGCTGCAGAATTCAGGAAGTCTATCACAAAACTATTGCTTCTGGAAAAATCTTGCCTTAATTGGAATCTTGAGATCAGCTGGGAGTAGCCGACACTGTGAACTCCAGAACCACATCATTCCTACTGAGTTTCTTAGGAGCAAAAGGGATTCACATCCCACTTCCTCCCTATCTGTTAAATTAAGTTCTGAATTTCAGTCTTGAGCATATACATTTGAGTTTTGGAATATAAATCATGTCTTGAAACCTAATTCCAAAGGAGTCAGAGAATGTCACTTTTAGCTTTCCAGCCTCTGCAGTACAAGAAAACACGTCAGACAGTTGTTGGAAAAAAATGCCAAGTAAGCTAATCTGTTCTATTTACCACATCATTAGCATGTTTTAGAAAATGTGGATTTCAAATAGAATTTGGTTGCTGCAAATTTATTACATTGTAAAGAAAATTAATATGCAAATATGACTTCTTAAATTTCAAGGAAAAGTGCATTTGCTTACAAAAGGAAACTTTTGCCCATTTTTACCAAAATATTGTATTTTTATTTGTTTGTTTTACTGGATGCTAGAGTATGTAGGCATCAGAACAAACTATTTACACTATAAGCAAAGTTTTTGAGCAAAACTTTTGTCATTTGTAAATCAGTATTATTTACTCCTCACCTAGCTCATTTTTTTCATTTTGAACCATCCTGGGCAGCTTTTATATTCAATTTGGCTAATGTTACAAAAATGGGGGCAAATAGTGTGGAAAAGAGTGTGCAAACTCAAAAGGGTTTGAAAGACCTGGATTATGAGCAAATAAGTGACTTGTGGAATTTAGAATAACAATGTGTAAAAGGCATGAAACTCTGGGACCGAAAATAATCAGAAGGGCTATAACCTAAAAGGGTTCAGAGAATAAAATACACACGAGGAGAGAGCTCTTGAGTAGTTACAGAAATTATACTAAAATCATCTGCCTGGGAGACAGCAGTGAGGAAAAGAGAAAAGAAAGTAGTCCCTTAGTAGGTGAAGAGGAGTGTGAATTTTCAGATGTTATTGTGGCATTAGACAAAGCAATACTATGTAGGACTATTTCATCGAGAACATTCCTGATATTGCTCTGCTGGGCTCTCAAAATGATTACTAGGGATTACTCCCTGAAAATGTGATGTGGTCTTATAAAGGAAAGACTGGATGTTTTTAAGATAGATCTTCTTTCATTTTTCAACCACTTAAGAGGTGCAAAAAATTTCTCTGTATTCTGTTTCTTCTTCATTTTTCTGCTTCTATATGGAGTCGAAGTGGTCAACACCTTTCTAACTTCTAAATCACCTTGCTGTTTTGGACAATCAAGTCAAATCAGTCTTTTGTCTGACCAATATCTCAACTGTTGTATAGAGCATCATGGCGAAAAAACATCTAAAGATGTTAGAGATGGTATGATTTTACCTAATAAAAAGAGGAATAATAGCATTGTTAATTATAATTTAAAGCATTGTTAATATTATTATTATTAATGGCATTTATTGACTTGTTACTGTTACCAGAACTGTGCTAAATACTTTACAAATATCAGCATACATGTTTTTATCTCTAGCTCTTACTTGGTTTGCATTTAGGAAAAATAAAAGACCCCGAACCCTGAAATGTCTGTGTGGGACTCACATAACATACCCTCAGAAAGATATTCCATTAAAAACCAAGCTTCTAACAGTAGAAGCTGAATTAGCAATAGAACGGTTCCAGAGACTAAAAGGGCAAGGCCTGTTTTGTGCCTAGTAGGCTATGTTTGAGTCTGAATGTCACCTTGTTTGGGGATATGCTAAAGATAATTGAAGCATCAGCTGGGTCATTAGGAAAGGTGTCTCCCAATCCTTTCATATTCATCTTAGGCCTAAAGAGATAGGTTGAATTTTGCCTTCTTCTCTTTCACCATGAAAATCACAGGGTAACAGACATGGCCAGAAGGGAGGAGGATAAGAGATGCAGTGAACTTGCCTTTCCTCCTTTCTCCATCTCCTCCCACACACACCTCCGGCTCTGTCTTTTCTCCTCTCTCCCCTCCATCTATTCCCAGCATTATCTACTAACTAAACAAAGACTAAAATTACCAAGGTCAGAATCCTGTCCCTCATCTCACTGGAATAACCTTAATCTTGGAGAGTTATTTAATTAGTACTTTTCATGTCTGCTGTTAGAAAACACTGTAGAATCTTTCCATTAGTCGAAAAAGTAGTATAGTTCAGTTATCACTTCCAAATATTAAAAGTTTATTGTGTTATGTTTGATTTCTCATGAAAGCTGGAGAGAGTTTTATATAAGAAAAGTTTGGATCAGATCAGTGTGGTATCATGAAAAGAGTTCTTCGTGAGTTAGGAGTAGTTTCCTGTCATTGTTGTTCACTAACTGTGTCATTTTGGAGTATCAGTCATCTTCTCTGGGCCTCAGTTTCCCCATCCTTATAAAGAGGATGGAGACTTCAATTTGTATAATGTTGTCCCCATTTTCCAGGCTATGAAAAAATGAGAGATTATTAATACTGTTGGATAGAGGCTGATAATATATTTTTAAAAGAAAAACCTACATTGAGAATTCAGCAATAAATTGTTGTCTTGGAACATTTGAGTTGCACACACTTTCTGGTAATATCCAATATATTAAAGGCCTTTCTAAGGTTTCCATATCTTGATTTATTTTAGTCTGGGATTGCTTTCTGAAGGGATAATCTCATTTATGATATTGCCTTTTTAAGATGTAGCAGCATTATACAGAAAGATAAATTTGCACTGCCTGCTAAATGCAAATGATTGCTATTTTGAAGAAATAATTTCGAAGCTTTATTTTATACAGAAGTATATGGAGATTCTTATATATTAAAGGGTTATAGGCAGTAGCAATAAATAAAGTTAGCTGACCCTGAGGATGAAAAATATAACATTATGTGAAAGGGAAAAGTATCCTAATACTAGAGGGCAACATCTAGCTGGTATTTTATCCATGTCCCCAAATGGAGTACTTTAAGATTACTCAAAATGCCATGATAATCGGTGAACATAAAGCCTACTTAAAAAGCTGAGACAGAATGGAGGGCTGATGTCAGCAAAGCTAGTTCTCAGTCAAGGCTCAAAATTCAAGTCCTATTAAGCATAATATGAAAATAGTTGATCAGTTTATCTTAAAAACCCATATGGTTTTAAAGTTTACACTCCCCAAGAGCATACCAGTTATTTTCCAGAGCATAGAAAACGATCTATACATTTTTGCTCTTTAGTCCTAAGGAATAGAAATCTAGGTGAAGGAAATTCTTAGTGAAAGTGCCATTTTAGAAACCCTTTTGGATACTGCTATTGTGGAAATTACTGTTAAATGCTGAGCACTTTCATTTATTTTACATGTTTTAAGCCAAAAGAAAGAAAGTCGTGGCTATTTAAAATCCACTAACAACAGTTACCTTTCAACAGAGTTGGCACATACCTGACATCATGCTGCCCCGCCTCCTCTCACAATGGGACCCTTTCCCTTTTAGCCTGAATATGGCCTTGGACTCTTTCTCATCACAGCACACCTGGCAGCCACGACCAGTAGATGAGAGTTGGCGCTGAAGATAAAGCCTATGAGCCATACCCGCCTTAAAGGTTTGATACATTCATATGCATAGATCTACGTGTGTATATATACAAACAAATGGCTCATTAGAGTCCAATAATCTCTAGAGAATAAGATGTAATGCTGATATCATCAGTTATCATGGATTACTTCAAAACCTCCTAAATGGGTCCCATGCTACTGCTGTCCCCACCCCCGCCCAGTCTATTTGCAACTTTTAAAACATAAGTCATGTCATCTCATTCCTTTCCTCAAAATTCTCCATAGGTGTCCCTTTCACTTGGAGTAAAAGCTCAAAACCTTATAACCCTACATGATCTGGCACTCTGCCATTACTCTGACTTCATTTCCTAACTCTTCTGCCTTTGGTCAATGTGTTTCAACCAGACTGGCCTCTGTGCTAGTGCTAGAACATGCCATGCCAGACAGACTCTATCTCATGAGCTTTACACTGGCTATTCCTCTACCTGGAATACACTTCTTCCAGATATCCACATGGCATCTCATTGACTTCAAGTCTTTGCTCACCCGCTTGGTGTGCCCTACACTGACCACCTTCTTTCTAATTGTATCCCACCCTACCACTCTTAATTTCCCTTCCCTGATTAATTTATTTCTTTATCTCACTTATACTAAATAATTTTTGCATTATGTAATTGCCTTCTCCCTCCTCAACTAGAATGTAAATTATAACATGGCAGTGCTTTTTTCACAAGTTTATCCCCAGCATCTAGTGCAGATGATATATAGTTAGCTGTCAATGATCTGTTGAATTAATGACTACATGATTCAATGAATTAATGTTATGCCCACAATGACTCAGGGAAATACAGATGTGAAATAGGTAGTGAGAAAATCTTGATAAACACAGCTCTTAACTTGTGTCCAGTTTGGAGACTTGTAATTTGTGGCTTAAAAATAATATCTATAAAAACGTTTTTATTTCATGATGAGTATCTCAAAATCCTCTAACAGCACAAATTCCTATGAAAAACTAAAGAAATGAAAATTTTAAATGGAAAGGCAGAACATAGAAATTTCTGTCATAACATTTGATAGTGCAGTTTGTTTAAAATAGTAATTACTTTCTTGACAAGTATAAAGATTTTTTAATCATAAGAGACTTTGTGAATTAGGTAAATATCTTTCTTCACTGTTTCCCACCACCTAACAGTTTGTTTCATTTTGTTTAGAAAAAATGAGTTCTCTCATGTTAAAAAAAATTCTATGTATGTAAGATGTTTCTCAGCGACTCAGCCCAAAATACCTTTTTCCTACTGTTTCCTAAACTAGTTGTTTAATATTTATGTGTTTCCACTTTGGTAACAACAAAGCTGACAACTATTTTTGTTGTGGGTTTTGTTTCTGTCTTTTGGCTATTTAGTGTATAGAGGTATCAGTATGAAGAGTTAATGGCGCTTTAGAAAATACGCAGGGGTTTAATCTTCATTGCTCTTGATCCAGTGTTTCATCAATATCAAAAGACCTAGTGCTGGAAATGAGATGGTACATTAGTTCTGATGCTCAGTGGTTTATAATTTGCTACAGAAATTAGGCTTCTGGTCTTCAGGATTAGGCAAGTATCTAGAAAATAAGGATACAGGAAGAGTGAGAAAAATAAAGCCCAGAAATAAAAAGGAGAGGAGCAAAAGGTAAATCAATAAATTTTAAACCAATGGCATGAATGTAACTTTTACCTACTAAATGACTAAAAACAATTCATCACCAGGCAAGCAAATGAAATAAAAGAGGCAAACAGTTTAAATAAAAAGTTATATTTATAAAAGCAGCCTCTCAAATAAATACTTAAAAGGAAAAAAATGGGGAGGGGAGGATCAAGCAAATCAGTGTCTAAGATTCTATATCATCTCTTACCAGTAAAGTTTACAAAGTGGTTTTATTTTAAAAGAACATACAATGAATATGTTCATTTGTATCATATTTTTAGATTCCACATATAAGTGATATCATATGATATTTGTCTTTTTCTGTCTGACTTACTTCACTTAGTCCAATCTCTAGGTCCATGCATGTTGCTGCAAATGGCATTATTTCATTCTTTTTTATGGCTGAGTAATATTCCTTTGTATATATTTACCACACCTTCTTTATCCATTCATCTGTCACTGGATATTTAGGTTACTTCCATGTCTTGGCTATTGTAAATAGTGCTGCTATGAACATTGAGGTGCATGTATCTTTTCAAATTATGGTTTTCTCCAGATATATGCCCAGGAGTGGGATTGCTGGATCATACGGTAGCTCTGTCTTTAGTTTTTTATGGAACCTCCATACTGTTCTCCATAGTGGGTGTACCAATTTACATTCCCACCAACAGTGTAGGAGGTTTCCCTTTTCTCCACACACTCTCCAGCATTCATTATTTGTAGACTTTTTTGATGATGGCCATTCTGACTGGCGTGAGGTGATACCTCACTGTAGTTTTGATTTTCATTTCTCTAATAATTAACGATGTTGAGTATCTTTTCATGTACCTTTTGGCTATCTGTATGCCTTCTTTGGAGAAATGTTTATTTAGATCTTCTGCCCATTTGTTGATTGGGTTGGTTTTTTTGTTTGTTTGTTTTTGTTTGTTTGTTTATATTGAGCTGTATGAGCTGTTTGTGTATTTTGGAGATTAATCCCTAGTCGGTTTCATCGTTTCCAGATATTTTCTCCCATTCTGTAGGTTGTCTTTTCATTTTGTTTATGGTTTCCTTTGCTGTGCAAAAGCTTCTAAGTTTAATTAAGTCCCATTTGTTTATTTTTGTTTTTATTTCCATTACTCTAAGAGACAGATCCAAAAAGAACTTGCTTTGATACATGTCAAAGAGTGTCCTGCCTATGTTTTCTTCTAAGAGTTTTACAGTATCCAGTCTTACATTTAGGTCTTTAGTCTATTTTGAGTTTATTTTTTTGTTCACTGTTAGAGAATGTTCTAATTTAGCTGTCCCATTTTCCCAGCACCACTTATTGAAGAGACTGTCTTTCCTCCATTGTATAGTCTTGCCTCCTTTGTCATGGATTAATTGACCATGAGTGCGTGGGTTTATTTCTGGGTTTTCTATTCTTTTCCATTGATCTATGTTTCTGTTTTGGGTTTGGTTTTGGTTTTTTGCCATTACCATACTGTTTTGATTACTGTAGCTTTGTAGTACAGTCTGAAGTTAGACACAGACTCACAGACATAGAAAACAAACTTATAGTTACCAAAGGGGAAAGGTGGTAGTTACTAAAATGTTCACTGGTAGAAATATCTAAATATCTAAAGACTATTCATATGAGACCATGCTCCAAGGAACACCAATCAACTCAAAAGGTTTGTTATATATTGATACTTGATAGATACAGTTCATTTTTACATTTTTTTGCAATTTTGGAAAGGGAAACCCGAGGAAGCAAAGTGACATCTACATATACTGAATATACGTGGACAAAACCAAGAAAAAGAATTACAATTATCCAAAGGATTTAGGTCTCAAAAAGACATTGCATGAAGGATGGTTATAGTAAAGAGAAAGGATTACAGTTTTTAAAAATAGTTGTCTATAGATGCTAAATTCATCACATATTTTGTCCCATGTTTTTCAAGTGGTTGAGCACTGACTGTGTACCCACTGTGCCAGGTTCTGGGGGCAACTTCTAGTGGAAAGATAGGGTGGCCTGGGTTTGGGCTTTCTGAAATGCTTTTCTAACTCACCAGCTTGTGACCTCATGCAAGTGCTACATCCATTTCCTTACCTGGTGAAGGTTTAATAATAAAGTCTACCTCATGGAATTATGAAATGAAATTTATTACATGAAATAAGCATGCAAAACAGTTACAATAATGCTTATCTCTTAATAAGCATTATTTATTGTTATTATATAAAATAAAGGAATTAGAGTTTAATAGAAGGAGCCTAAGATTTAGAACTGAAAAAAAGCAAATTAGACTCAGGCTCCAATATTTATTAGTCATATTACTTTTAGGTAAGTTATTTGACTGCTCTGAGACCCTGTTTCATTAATTCTAAACTAAGAATAAGTATTCTTACTTTTAAGGGTTCTTTGAGAGAATTAGAGATTAGAGTTGTAAGATGCTAAGCGTAGTTCCTGGTATAGCCTGGGGTACAGCAGTAAACAAACAAAGATTCCATGCCCTTATGGAGCTCCCCTTCTAGTGGAGGAAGACAAAAAATAAACATAATTAATAAGTATATTATATAGTATATTAGAAGGTGATAAATGCTATTTAAGAAAGAGAGATAGAGAGAGAGAAGGAAAAAGGAAAAGAGAGAGAGAGGGAAAAAAAGAGAGAGGAAGGGAGGAAGAGTAGTGAACAGTACAAAGTAAAAGGGATGAGGATTTGCAATTTTACTTAATAGTTACTTATTATCCTAAAACCTTATGCAATTTACTTAACCTCTGTGGCCTCAGTTTCTTCATCTGTAAAATGGGAAAGTAATATTGCCAAAATAGTATTGCCAATAATAAAATTGCTTTGATGCTTAAATGAATTATTCCCTGTATAGAACTTGGAACAATGCCTAGCACATAGTAAACTCACAGTAAACTTAGTAGGTATTGGTTATTAATATTACTACTATTATTATTATTATTAATAGGAGTTAGGGAAATATGGCCACTGTAATTATATCGGTTGACTAAAATGTAGTCTACCAACTTCACTGTTTTCAAGCTATTCTAATTATCTAATTTTCACTGTTTCAAAAGCCTGAAAATGTAAAGTGAGCTGTCCTTGAAAATTTCATAGCCAAGTATAATTTAGATAAACCATGTAAAGGAAGCACAGATATTCAAAGCATCCTAAACAATTGTGTAGTTGTAGTTTATTTACATGGAAGCAATCACAGAGCTACTAGAAAACTTTAATAAGCAACAACACCACTGTAGATAACAAAATCAATGACAATATTAATTGCATATTGGCAGGGAAGAAAGATCCCCTACCAGTCAGAGTTTCTGATTATCTCATGACGAGAGCATTCAAATAGTTTAAAATATATCTACTACCTATAACTAAAGATTTTAAACAATGGATATTTAAGCCATATATCATTTGGACTGGGATTGGTGTGAAAATAGTTTCCCAGAAGCAAAGTTTTCTCCCTCAAGCATATATTTACCTTAATTGCCCATCGCAAGGTACGATTGGGTGTCAGAAGGACCTAATAACAGTGAATAAATAACACCTGGATTTCTATTAAATATTTAGCTTGTCTGGAAGAGAAAACAAGTGAGACATCCTTTTATAACGACTTTTTTCTACTGATTGATTCTACTGTATAGTGAATTTATCTGGATTACATCCAACCAGCTACAATGGGATGCTGGTTTTCTGATTGGTTTTTCTACCCCATGTCAGGGTATTACTGTAGTGCATAGGTAAGAGAGATGCAGCAGGTGAAAAGAAAAGCAGACAAAAATAAGATAGTAGGAAGCTAATCCAGGACAACTAATGAAGCACAATGAAAATCATTAGAGCAGATGCAACCACGAGCACAGCTAATCAGCCCCTAGGATAAGTAGTGTTAAGATTTGGAAACTCAAGAAGCTCAGTCAGGTTCCTTGATCTATATTATTTTATAATAGTTAAGTGAAATGATCATTTCTACCTAGTTTATATGGAAAAATATTTTATTAATAAAGAAATTTTTATAATTAGATTACACATTTTATATGTTTTAAGCATTGGTTTGTAGGACTGTATTGCTGTATTTTAAAATGTCAGACAAAAACCTAAAATGGCTTAATGAAAGGAATATATTGATTCACGTAACTGAAATGATAAATGAGACTGGCTTCAGATAAGGTTTGATCTATGGTGGTAATCACTTTACAACATATAAGTGTATCAAATCAATGTGCTGTACACCTTAAACTCACACAACGTTATATGTCAATTGTATCACAATAAAGCTGGAAAAAATATAAGAGTATAGGCTTCAGGTAAGATTTGATCTAGCTGCTCATTAAGTGTCACTGAGAAATTATTTTTCCCCTTTGTCTCTCTATCATGCATGATATCAGCTTCATCCTCAGGCATCTCCACTAACATCCAACAACTTAATTCTCTCTCTGTAGTAGCAAAATGATATACAAGTTACAGACTTCTCATTCTCACATAATACCATCCAGGGGTGCAAAAAAAGTGATTTCTTCTGGTTGTTCCTACATCATATATTCTGGGACCTGCTTTCACTCTGTGGCCCAAAGTGGTTCATTAACCATTTACTATGTCCAGAAAAATAGAATATACTGATGTATTAAGTCAAGAGAAATTAATCCTACCCAAAATGAGATGAAGAAGAGTACATTTGCAGATGAACGTCTACTTACTGTGCACAAAGGAGAAAGAGACAGACACTGGGAAGGCAATTAAGAAATCCTTTTTAAGGGCTCAACCTATCTACCACTAAAACTGTTTTATATGAGAGTGAGCAGTGTCAGTGTATTCACAAATAATCTTTGTAACTGTGAACTATTTTTCATGAGGCCAGTTCATGAAATACTTTAAATGCCATGCCAAGGAATTTGAGATTTTTTCCCTTGCTAGTGGGGATTTTGAAGGACTTAAATCAGGAAAATAACATGCTCAGCCTTTACCTTCATTAGAAGGGTCAGAGTATTTTTATACCACATACACTTGTGTGCGTGCCCACAAACACACACACACACACACACACACACACACACACATCTTGAGTTTGCTACAGTGAGTGTTTTTTAATAGCAAAAGAAATCAATAGTATGAGAGAGGTCAATTCCTAGAGAATAAAGTAGAGTGGGACAAAGAATAAAGGCATATGTTTGTCTTGTGAGGAACCTATGAAAAAACACCCCAAACACACCAATTCAACAGAGACGGTCCTCGGCTTATTTGAAAACACTGATAAAATGATACAAGAAAAGTACAACATCATTGTGATTTTTTAAAAAAATTTCTCATGGCTTCAAGGTTTTGATCTGTAACCTTGTAGGTAGAAATTGAAACCACTTCCCAGCATGAAATACTGTTGTCTGACTTGGGGGATATCTCTTCAGTCTCTCTGTGAGACAAATGAGATCAAAACTTAAAATGTATACTGAAAATAAGTATAACAAAGCACCATAATCTCCTAAAGGAAACAAAATGCTTCAAGCAGTAGGGTCATGGAGTTTCAAGCAAGGGCTTCACCTTCTACTAGCCCTGCTTCTCCCTAAAACCACTCCCCTGCCTGTAGAGCACTGACTGCAGCTAACTAGACTAAAGGAACTGCACACTTTCTCCCATAAATTCAGTAGAGAGGCATAAGTAAAAGGTGAAAGAGGAAATCCCAACGAAGCAGGGAGGGTGGCAGACAGCCATGCTGCAGGCATAAACAGTACTGTTAGAAGGCAAGAAGTGTGGACTCAGAGGAGGCAAGAGTCAGGAAATGCTAACTTGCCTTCAGCATTCTGGCAGCCTCAAGGGAGACAATTAACATAATGTCACCAAAAGCAAACCTCAGCCTTTGACCAATCCCTGTGAAAGGCCAAAAATAGCTTTCCATATACCATTGTCAAGAAACCTGCTGAACAGAAGCATCTGCCAAATTTTCTGCCCTAAAGATGGGTTTCCAGTGGAAGTCAACAAAATTTGCTGCTAAAACACACACAACAGCAGTCTTTGAAATATCTGCCAGTTACCTCATATTATCAATACTAAGCAAGGCAGGCTTTAAAAAAAAACAAAAATGCTTTAAAACTGCACAGATTAAGCAATTTATTAATATAAAGAATGCTCACCAATAGCCTTTGTTAGTGTTAAAATTGATTCATAGAGGACAGTCTTCTCAGTGTACATATCAAGCTGATACTCAACAATACTTGCTCATTATTGACACACCATGGTGAAAGAAATAAACTTATAATTGCATGCAAGAACATGCATTAATATTTTACCTATTACTAGTTCAGTGGATTCAACCCTTAGTTTTAATAATTCACCAGAAGGACTCACAAAACTCATTGAAAGCTGTTGTACTCATGATTACTGTTCATTACAGCTAAAAGATACACATTAAAATCAGCCACGGGAAGAATATGGGGCAGATTCCAAGAAAAGTTCCGAACATGGAGCTTCTATTGTCCTCCCCTCATAGAGTCAAGACCAGGTTACTTTCCTGGTATTGATATGTGACAACATGCACTGTGTATTGCCAACCAGGGAAACTCACCCAGACCTTGGTGTCCAAAGCCTTTTATAGGACTCCATCATGTAGACACAAGTGACTGCCCACATGATGGATCTCGGTTTCCAGCCCTTCAGAAGATGGAGCTGATACCTTGTGAACCAAAGCTTCTGCCCTAAGTCACATTGTTGATGTGGTTCAAAGCCTTCACGCCACTTTGTTACTATCTGGCTGACACAAGACCCCCAGACAAACAAAGTCCTTCCTATCAATCATGGCATTCCAAGGACTTAGAGGTTCTTCTCAGAAGCCAGGAGCAAAGGTCAGATCTGTCGTTGGGTTAAATTCCTTAACCACACACCTAATAAAATATGAGTGATTATATATAATTTTTAAATTTTGATTTGTCTTGTCGTAAGTGACAGTTCAATGCTAGAAAAGAGAGATATGAATCAAGGGTGGACTACACAATCTATTAAAGCTATTAAAGACCAGTATAGTCTTTCCTTTTTTTTTTTCCTGCCATTCAATTTTAAACAAATCAAGTAATTTATATTTTCTCTAGGTAGACCAGGTTGATATAAGAAAAATTTTATAAGAGATTATGTAAAACATGACACATATCAAAGATGTTTAAATATTCTTTAAAGAAAAATATATTTTAAAGAGGCCTGGAAAAAATAGAAAATCCATCTTACTACAACCTCCAGGCAAAACTCTCAAAGGAGAAATCAGGTTTTATAAACACCAGATGCATATTACTATGAGACTTTAAATGAAGTCTCATAAATTAAAGCCTAAATACTTGAACAAGTGAACATGAATGAAATAAAGAATAATTGAAGATATTATAGTCTCTAGAGAAAAACAGTATGGGAATAAAATATAACACTAAATTATTAGAATATAAATTGAATAAATTAGATAATATCAAATTTTTATCAGAAAGGAAGGGAGAATGTAAATGGTTAATTGAGCTTGGTGATAACATCTTGTATTTTAAAATTTAGGCCAGGATTTATTTTTCAAACCCAATTAAGAATAATAATATTTTAAAAATAAGATGTTGTTAGGAATGTTTCACTCCTGCTTAAGCAAATAAATATGAAATCTCTTATGCTACTTCTAAATTTTAAAATTATACTCAGACATGCTAGAATAATGCTAGCTTTTGTTGTCATTGTTTTAACTTCTATAATTTTGAGCAATAGTGTACATGGGGAAATATCATTCAGAACATTTATTACATACCCCCCAAAAATTACACAAAATTACACATTGTTAGCATACAAATATATCAAGTATATTCTATTCTTGTCACAAAAATCTCAGAGTGATATAACCAAATTCTCTGTATTTCCTTTCTATTTGGAAAAGCTTTGTTTGATAACATAAACTCAGAATATTTTTCAAACTTCCTTGTAACTTCTTTGAAGAAGAGCCTATCTACTCCATGGGTTTCAAATCACATTTATGAAATACTTAATAGCCATTGTTGGAAAGTAATACTTTCATTCTTTAAAATCATAAATCATTCAATTATCCAGAAAAGTAGGGATTAATATAAAACCCATGTGCACACCAATCAGGCTTAACAAAAGCTAACGTTTACTATTATTTGCTTCAGATCTCTTTTTGTGATAGAGTTGAAGTTCCCTTTGTCCTATTCTCCTGTACTCCCCCGATCCTGAGTTTGGGATGTATTTTTACCAACCGTATTTTTATGCACCCATAAAAAAATATATTTCGGGAAATTGTGTTTCTAAATTTTACATGTTCTTTCTTTCTCCTTACCCGACTCTGTTTCTTTTTTTACATTTTTTCTCTGTTGAGTTGAAAGTTATACATTTGTATTTCCATTTCCATTCTTTTAGTGGTTTCTCTTACATTTTAATATGCTGAGTTAACTACAGATTTTTCTAATTTGCTCAAATGTTTTCAATAATCTTTTCCCAAGCAAGACAAGAAACAGTATGGTTTACTTTCTCACTGGACAGCCTCCTTTCTCATCCCAACATACACACACAGTCTTCTTAGTGCTGTTTTCAATTTTTATTTTGCTATTTAATCACACAAACATACGCACACACACACACATTCTGGACACATACTAGTTTTATTATGTTTTCTTTTTCAACAGTTAATTAACTTTGCTAAAATATACCACTTTCTGTGTTCACCATTGTTTCTTTCACATCATCTGTCCCTCTCAGTTAACTTGTCTTTTCATTAAAGTACATTTTTTTGTTCTTTCGGTGTGAGTCTGTGGATGGCAAGCTTTCTTACCTTAGGTATGCTTGAAAATTTGTTCAGGATTTTTGAATGATAGCTGTGTTAACCCAAAGGGTTGGATTGTCAAAGAACATTCGTGCACATGATAGATCTTACCCAGCACCATACTTTATTAATGATTCAAAGGATATGGGCAAGCTGTAGGCTCAGGCAAAACATTCATTTCCTGCAGGAACTCAAAACCAACTTATTCGGCTTCCAAAAATGTCCCTTTCCCTACTTTAGGATGTGTTTTCATTTCAGATAAATAGAATAGTGATGAGCAATATATGTTCTCAAAAGAAGCCATTAGGGATTTGGAGCTCTTTGTTTTATACTCTGATAATTACAGAGATAGAGAGAATGCTTAGATGACTACTCCCATTCTCCAGCAAGCTATGCCCCATAAATCCATAAAGCCCAGGTTCATTTACAATAAGCAAGCTAGTTATACCAAGTACATCCTACGAAAAACATTTTCTAAATAAAGACTCCCTATCTGTAGTAAACATCATTATCATCCTGCAAAGAGGTCTATTCAAGGTCATTAGCATGTTCATAAGGAAGGAAGGAAGTTGAAGGTCATTCACTCCCAACCTTCCACTCTCAACCAGGTTTCCAGTAGAGCATGAGTGAGTTGCAGACCGGTGTTAACCCTTTTCCTCCCAGTTATTTTATGGGATGTCTAATTCTGGGTTGACAGGCTTTTTTGTGTTTAATTTTGTTTTTACCCTCAGTTCTTTGAAGCTGTCATTCTTATAATCTCCTGACGTCCACTAGTTGCTAATAAGAAATTTGCTGTCAGTCTAACTGTTGCTCCTTTGTAGGTAATCTATCTTCTATTTCTGTTAGCTTTTAAGATAGTCTCCTTATTATTGTCCTTTGCAGGTTCATTATAATGTTATACTGTGTCTGAGCATGTATTTAATTTCATTTATTTTAACTGGTGCTCAACGAGTACTTTCAGACTTAGTACTCATATGTTTATTTAATTCTGGAAAAATCTCATCTGTTTTTTATCAAGTATTGCTTTCCTATTGTTCCCTGTTTTCTTCTGCAGAAATTCATTTCAGACAATTGTTGGAGCCCTTCAATCTACCTTCTGTTTTTCTTAACTACACAAATATTCACGAACACAGACATTTTCAAATCAGTTTATCACTCTGGCTATGAATTTCTCTTCCGGCTCACATTTTCTCTGTTCCTACTGTCCCAAAGTAAAGCTCACCACATCTTTAGTCTTTGTTTTAATTCTTCACTTTCAGAACATTAATATATTTTCCATATTTATACTTTTATTTCATTTCTACCTTTTTTTTGTTTTATAATTTCTTCTTTTTTTGAATGGATGTTTAAGTGACCCCTGGGTCTGAATTCTCACTTAGAAAATATAAATGTACTCTTTTTTCAAGAATCAGAGTGAAACAAAAATTGCCATTTTCTACCACCAACTTCCATACAGTATAAGGAAAGGTTTCTAATGCTCTACACTTTCTAAATAGATAGAGACCAAGATCTGACGTCTACAGATCTGTCAGCTAGGTTCTACAGCCTAGGGAGGTAATGGAGCTGCAGATAAATCCAGTTGCTTTCAATTTTCAAGTTCTGAAAAAATCCTGAACTACTAAGAAAGAATCAATACATCTTTATGAGGCACACATCTCATCTGGCCAGTTGGATTTCATCTTTCACACCACAATCAGGATCCTTGAGGATGAAGAATCAAAAAGTTTGTATATTGATATTTCACTAAGGCTATGTTTAGGCAGACTTGCCAGCAAACAGTGGGAGAAGGTAAAGTGAAAGCTCAAGTTTGTAAATATCTTTAAATTAGGAAAAAAATAGTAAGTTGTTAGGTGATTTTTGTCATAGACATACTTATTATCATTAACCAAAGTCATTCCATTCTTATAGCCAATGCCCCTTCTATCTTTCACTCCTTATGTCACTGCTGGTACAGACTCAAGGATAGATCTTAAAGTAAAAGAAGTCAAAGCAAACATAGAGATCATCTAATTCTAATTGTTTAACTGTATTATAAGTTTCCCACAAAAGTTCCAGTGAAAACTAAACTGAGGGAGGATTTTGGTATCAGGGAATAGCATTAGCTGAGAAATTCTTTTGCAATAGCAATTAGTAAATGTGCCTGAATATTTGAAACAAAATGAGGAGGGAGAAAAAAGGATATCAAAGAAGAAGAGTAAACAGTTGGGTAGGTTGGTAGTAGTGGGATGAGGGAAGATGAAAGGATGTTAGGAAGAGAGAGAAATTCAAGATAGTGTTAAATTTTAAATCTGCATGACTATGAGATCGCTAATTCTACTAACAGAAACAGACCTTTCTCACATCTTTTATGAGGATAGTCCCATTCATTACATATTACTTCAGCACTGCCTATATCAGCCCAGTGCTTCTTAACCCTGGCTACAAATTAGAATATAAAAATGCCAATGCTTTGGCCCATACTCCAGAACAAATGAAACTGCATTTACGGAAAATGCATTCATAGGATCTAGGCATCAGAATTGTTTAAAAGCTCCCAGATGATTTTGATACACTGTGAGCATATAGATCCTGACAGGGAATATTGACATCTAATGCTTGCTTGCTCTTTGACTTCAAGGAACTTAGACTTTGGTTGGAAAAAGATATTCCAGGTAAGGTCCATTTCCCTTTATTTCATACAAGTTTGTGATATTGTCATGCCCTTCAGGACTTTCTGAGAATCTAAAAAGGTCTAAAAAGACTGGACTTTTCAGTTTCAAAATAAATTTATGTATGAACATACTTTGTAATTTTGACTGACATATCTGTTCCTCATTGGGTGATATTAACAACATATAGTCATCACTGTATCAGTGCAGAAAAGGACCAAGGGCACTGTGATATGCAGTGATTAGTGACTCTAGTCTGCTCAACTTGAGCACTCAAATATACACACACTAACTTTTTAATAACTTTTGGACACTAAATTAATATATTTTAATACCTTCCTTTCTACCAGATATAGCCCTCTTTAGCAAAAGGTTTCATGACCTCTGCTATTTCCTCAATAATTCCTCAGTTGTCCCTTTCACTCTGTCCCAGGCTGTCTCTGATCGTATTATCCAAGCTTTAGACAAGGTCTCAGCTGGGTCTACAATGATGTAAATGCTTCTGATGAAAGCGCTTTTCCCCCCAGATAATTCTAATTCAGCTTATTGCTTTTCATGTGCAGCCCATATTTTCCTGTAGATACTAGATTCAACTGGAGGATTTTCTCTTCTCAGAAAGTTAAACATCGGCTAATGAAAAATGACCAGAAATAAAGTACTTATTAGAATTTAATTACAGAGGAAATTATGTTTTTTTAATAGCTTACAATGTGATCCTGCTTACTAAAAATGATGCACTCTATTTTACAAATCTTCAACTTTATCCCTATGCAACAACCAAATTATCTTAATGGGTGTCCAAGTGACAAATTAGATGAATGTCTTCCCCCTGAGTCATTTTCTGATAAAGACACATCGTTTAGTTGCAACATGACAAACTATGTGTTCAAAGTGACAAATCATTTAATTAAAATTTACAAGCGGTTAAATACCGTTTGACCCAAATGGAGGCTGTTATCATGAATCAATTTCAGAGGAGGAACAGGCTTTTCAGAAAAATCAATCCCAAATAACTGTAACACTCTGCACATATTATACAATCTCTTTATGGTGTTTTTGAACAGTTCTTCAGGTTAGTGGCAGTTTTTACCTGGCTCAAAAAGAATTTCAATCTAGTTGAAAAGAATTTGAGCTTTACTTAGTATTTAAACTCTATTCATTTCATGAATATTTAATATCACGTTCAATGTTCAAGCAAAATGCTCTTCTATCTTAAGAGAAAATAGCTAAAATTTTGATGAGGTATGGTTTTTTATTTCATATACAGGCCAATGGAAATTGCAATCATCTTTCATGAAAAGTCTGGGTAGTTTTTATTGTTTGAGAATAAGGGTGGCTATTGCATTTACTTACTAATACAGTAAATGTAAAATTGCTTAAGTAACATGCTTTATTATTTTTGCTGCCAACCGCATAGTGTGAGGGTAGTTTCATAAAAAATATAAATTAGAGAAATTTCACATGCCAGCAGGCTGTAGATCTGTTTTATGGCTCTGACTTAGCAGGTGCCCTTCTATTTCAGTTGTGCCCTGTAATGAAGTACATATTTAAGCAGTATTAAAATGCAGATAAAAATATGATACATATAAGTCAAGTCAGTTCCTTTCTCCAGAGATGCTGTACTTTACAAGCTCGATCATTAGTAGTTAATGACTTGGGATACCTTTTATCAATTCAACTCAGCTTTTTGCTCATCTGTTCCATGCCAAGGTTGATAAGGTCTTAGGGAATGTGTTTGCTTAATTTTGGTAGTAAGACTTTTAACATTAATGGATTCATCAGATGTGTAAGACTCATCTATGGATAAGGAAATGCATTAATAGTAAGGGTTAGACATAGTCCATAGTCTAAGCTAACATAATAAATAGAAATAATCAATGAAACATCAAAATAATCATCTAAAATAAATAAATAAATATATATATATATATATATATATATATATATATATATATATACACACACACACATACCATTTTCTTCCCCCAAATCATTTAATTTGATTATAAAGAAAAAGGCAAATGATACTGCTGGATAATCTTAAGTTATTAATGTTATATATGTATATATGGAATCTATTTTGTTTTCTCATCTGTGGAACAAGAAACTTGAGTTTTTCACCCTTAGATATGTTAAGAAGAGTGATAATTAAATATGCTGAAAAGCACAGGATTTTCACTAAAAGGTAATGACAATTTATTATTTACAATGTGCTATATGACTCCATTTCAAATATACAAAGCCAGTGAAGTTTGATTTATGAGGACAATTATCAATGGTTACCAAATACTTAGATTTAAATATGCCATATGTAAGTCGAGAGCTTGTTTACAATGGCAGATATCAATTGGACAGATAACTATAATTTTGACAAGCAATTTTTTTCAAGCAGAATATTTTATAAAAGGTCAAAAGTAGAAAGTGTTTCATGCTCTGTTGAAATTAATGGTTCAGCTGATGTCTATAATGCTGTTTACAGTATTCTGAAAAGTACACAACCCCTAATTATCTATAGTAGTCATAAATAATTGTCAAAAATGCAAATGAGAAAAATTCTATCAAATTAAAATAATTAGTTCACTAGTTAAAATTTCCTTTCATATTAAAAACCTCTTACTTTCTAAAATATGACAGTGAAAAATGAAGCAGTCCTTTAGCATACTATTACCGAAGCATTATTGAAATTTGACTCTAAAATATAAGCACAAATGACAAATAACAAGTGCAATGCAGATTATGCTCTGGGCGTTCATTTATTACCTTGTTTTCCATTTTTACACCATGATGCCTACTTTAGCAAACTAACAGACCTCAGGTATACTTCTCTTAAATGCCAACACAGCCTCAGGATCCATTCATATAATTTTAGTTCTAAATTTAACTGACTGACTAACCTAATGAAACAATCCAGTCTCAAGCTTTGTGCCAAAATGTATGACCTGAGAAGACATAGGTCAATTTTATCTTATTTTCCTTTTATTTATTAATTTTATAAGTAATATTTTATGAATACATGTTTTGTGGCATTACCACATAAATGTTGACAATGGACAAGGACTAAATCTGGCTATGACCTATAAAATAAAAATCTGTTAAAGTTATAAGACAGAGGTTTCCGGGTTTGTGCAAGAGCTGGCTCAAGGGCAACCCACAGTTTACTCTGCAGGCTGGACAATCTTGGGTGAAAGGTTGTCTGAATCTTTACTCCACAGACTGGACTTAGACTCTCGTCTCCTCCAGCCTCCGTAAGCATTGGTGGAAACATGGTCCCTGGGCTGCTGTGTGTTCCCACCACATGGTTGTCTCCACAGCTGCTCTCTCACCCCGTTCCCTTTGTTCGCTCTGCTCCATGTACATTGGCTTCCTTGCCGTCCTTGTTACACACCAGACAGGCTTATATTCCCTCTGCTTGCAACATTCTTCTCCCAGACATCACATGACTCTCCCGCTTTCCTTTCAAATCTTTCTTTAATTATCACCCTCTCACTGAGGTCACCTCTGACCAGGCATGTAGACTGGCTACACTTTCCAGAACTCGCCATGTCACTTATCATGCTCTATATTTTTCATAGTACACATATCATATTCTATGTATAATTTAATTACGTGTAATACTTATGTTTTATAATCTATCTGCTCCCACTGGAACGAACGTAAGCTCCGAGAGGATAGGAACTTGGAGGTGTTTTGTTAACTAAATGCATCCCCAGGGCCCAGAGCCGGGAGGGCCTGGCAGAAAGTCAGTGGTGAAGAAATATCTGTTGAATGAATGACCTGAAAACAGTAAACATATGCTTTAAGTCCTGAACATTGATTACATGCAGGGATAAGCATTTTAGTAGTGCTATTCCTACAACTACTACTTCTTTCACTAAGGCCTTTATACGGTATACCAGGCACCATTAACTGTTTCACGCAAATCATCATGTTTCTGTTCAATGCCCCTGTTACTTACGTATTATTATCACCATTTTACACATGAAGAGGTTGGGATTCAAAGAATTTAAGTGGTCACACAGCTAGGAAATGGAGGAAGTGGGAGTAGAACACGGGTCTGTCCATCTCCAGAGATTTTACTATTAACCATTAGACAACACATAAAATGCTCATCTCTAATATCCATTTGGTAAAAATGGGTCATGATAATAGTTATTTTCTTAATATCCTTTATATATACACTTTTACTCAAGGACCTATTATTTGTCACTTGAACTAAGAATAATTTCCTTATATTCCTCTCTTTCTACTCCAATCCATTATGTTCCCTGTGCTTGTTTAATTGGCCTAAAGTACAGCTGTAATCATACCATTAATCTGATCAGAGGCCTCCAATGTGTCTCCATTAAGCACATATTCTCTTTATTGTATGACCCCAGTTTACTTATCCACTGATGCAGCTTTCCCTCCCCAATTCCCACAGAGTAAGAAAGCTGGACTTGAAGAAACTAGCAATGAAATGAGAATGAGCAAAGTTGAGTCCTGTATGTAACTTAATGGGTTTATGAATATCAAGTTTTAAAAAGGTTGTAACCCTAGTACCATCATTGTTATCAAAAAGATTATCTCTCCTTTTCTGTAAATCAGCATGTGTACTTGTTGTCAGAATGAGTTGAAGAAGACTAGGGGTAGATACAGTACCCAGATCATAACTGCTTCAATGTTGAGAAGAAAGACAGGGGACCAGTTTTCTGCTCCATTCTGCTCCAGAAATAATTAAGTAGATAACTTTCAGATGGTGTCAGTAGCCAACCAGGAAGTCCCATGAAGTCAGAGACTATCTTATTCATTGCTATTTCTTCAGTATCTATTGCAGTGACTAGCACAGAGTAAAAATCAATAAATACTTTGTTTTTATTGCTACTCTTCTCATCAAAACTTTAATTTTTAGCTCTTTTTTTCCCATAATATGTACAACATTTACAGTAACATTGCAAGAGATGCAGGAATTTAAGATCTTTAATGAAATAAATGGTAAAAATTCTAAAGTCTGAAATGGCATCCAGACATTCTCAGAATGGTCCTTTCCAAATGAAAGAAGGATCTGAAGTGCTTTGTCTTGAATCCCTAATTGTCATCTGATGATAACTGACATGGATTTTCTTAAGAGTGAATAAATGGCCAAGCTCCGTTCTCCCCTGCAGAACTGTATACCTCTGCCTTTGTTGGTGTTTCAACCATTACAGACCAGGTTTCAGTTTGTTATTATATTAGACTCCATCGTGTAGACTTTCCTCAACACCAAGACCCTGCAGTTGGCAGTGTGAATTGCTCTGTCTAGTTAACAGTATATACGAGATTGAGGCAACATGTTTTTATTTAATTATGGTAAGCGTATTTTCCCAGATGAATCGGTTCACAGGTGCTCTTCATTTCCTGCACTCTACTGTGTAGAAAGCTCTTTTTTTCTTTTTAATTTATTTATTTATTTTTGGCTGCGTTGGGTCTTCGTTGCTGCACGCAGGCTTTCTCTAATTGTGGCGAGCAGGGGCTACTCTTCATTGTGGTGCGTGGGCTTCTTATTGCGGTGGCTTCTCTTGTTGCAGCGTGCAGGCTCTAGAGCGCAGGCTCAGTAGCCGAGGCACATGGGCTTTGTTGCTCCGCGGCATGTGGGATCTTTCCAGACCAGGGATCAACCCGTGCCCCCTGCATTGGCAGGTGGATTCTTAACCACTGTACCACCAGGGAAGCCCGATTAAGTTCTTTTATTTATATACATCTACGTATGGACTTGAGGCTGCAACACAACTGCATCCTTAGGAGGCTATTGTACTCTGTAATAAGACCTCTAGTTTTCATTTTCCATTTCTGGCAGATTTTTAAAAATATTTTGGTTTAGTTAACTTGGCAAAGTTAAATCAAAATGGGGATGGCACTAATGAGGATAAAGCTATAATTTGATTAGGTATCATTCATTGCTCCTTATCTTTTTCTTAATCCTTTCCTTTGGTGCATGCTTTTTGGTTATCTTTATTTTTAGTTCATTTTGCTTCCCCTTTTAAACTTACCATGTTGCCAGTGACAACAAAAAGCCATTGCAATCTTTCCTAATCCAACAGATTTGCCATACTCCTGAATCATTGTGAGGCATACTTAAACACAATCAGAATAATATGTGGTACTAGTCATATATAGCCTAGTAATAGTAATATATGGTAGTTTTGCAACCTGAGTTCATGATACAATACTGGGTCAAATTTGACCTGAGATTCTGTTTTGTTTTGTTTTATTTCTTTAATGCAGAGACTAGATAAGCAAGCTGTTTACAGGGGATGAAAACTTGACTCTACTTTTATTAACTACATAGAGCCTTTGCAGATGTCTCGAAATCCAACCTGGGTTTAAAAACAACAGCAGCCCAGGAAAGAGATGAGTCTAACTCTGACCTTCTCCATAAAGACATGCCCCACTTCTGAGTGATCAATTCTCCCTTGGATTCCTGGCTTTACAATTCATCTAGTGTACCTCCATCTATTTATCTTCAGTATTCTTTTGGGTCTTTTCTCTCTAATTAGATTATAAATTCCTTCAGGGTTAAGGCAAGAGTCTAGCACAGAACCTTGTACAAAATATGTAGTTACATCGTTTCATACCAATGTAGAATTGCTTTTAATGAACTATGAGTTTACTTTGCCACAATAAGAGATGCAGATAAGAAACTCTCCTAGTGAATTTGTTAACTGTGTTTCACAAATTCTTCCATAAGAGAATCTTTAGAAAAAGTTTCATACATTAGAGGTCTCATGCCCAGGAACAATTAGTCTACATTTTCTGAGCAATAATATGAGCCATGTGACTGCTCTAAAACAGGGTTCGGCAAAGACTTTCTGTAAAGGGCCCAGTAATGTTTTAGGATTTTCAATCTCAACTCAACTACTCAACCCTATCACAACTATTCAACTCTGCTGTTGTAGCAGGAAAGCAGCCATAAACAATACATTAAAAGGGTGTGGCTATATTCCAATAAAATTTTATTTATCCGCACTAAAATTCAAATTCTATATAATTTTTATGGTTCACACAATAGGATGTATCTTTTGATTTTTTTTTAAACTACTTAAAATGTCAAAATTACTCTTAACTCCAAGGTCCTACAAAACAGGTGGCAGATCAGATTTGGTCTGTAGTTTATGGACCCCTGCTAAACACCATCTGTTTGTTTTTTTTTTAATGTCTTTATTGGAGTATAATTGCTTTACAATGGTGTGTTAGTTTCTGCTGTATAACAAAGTGAATCAGCTATATGTATACATATATCCCCATATCCTCTCCCTCTTGCGTCTCCCTCCCACCCTCCCTTAACATTGCCTGCTGGTAGCCTGAGAAACAACTTGGCAGCCTGGTTCTAGCAACTATTTAAAATTGACTCTGGGGGCTTCCCTGGTGGCGCAGTGCTTGAGAATCTGCCTGCCAATGCAGGGCACACGGGTTCGAGCCCTGGTCTGGGAAGATCCCACATGCCGCGGAGCAACTGGGCCCGTGAGCCACAATTACTGAGCCTGCGCATCTGGAACCTGTGCTCCGCAACAAGAGAGGCCGCGATAGTGAGAGGCCCGCGCACCGTGATGAAGAGTGGCCCCCACTTGCCACAACTAGAGAAAGCCCTCACACAGAGACGAAGACCCAACACAGTCATAAATAAAATAAATAAATTAATTAATTTAAAAAAATTAAAATTGACTCTGACCACCTATGCTTCTCACATGGGTAGTCATAATGCCATAACAAATAACCATCAAGTCTGTCTGTTTCTTGCTCTCATTGCATGACCATCAGCATTAACAGAGGGCACTGCTTCCTGTCTTCTTACCCCTGGACTCAGGAACCTGTACCAACTAGTCAGTGACTGACAGAGTAGGAGGAAGAAAACTTGGAGAATCATGAACTTTTTAAAAAGATTTCTGTTCAAATATGATGCACAATTTCTATTCACATTTCATTGGACAAAGTGGGTGACGTGATCAGTCAAAATTCAACAGGGTGGGGAAGTGCAGTCCTGTCATGTTCCTGGAAGGAGATGAACAAGAATATAGTATATCTCCCTAAACACTAAAATAGCACTCTGTTTAAAATGGTACGCCCCTCTCCCAGCATTTCCCAGTCTCCTTTTCACTGCTTAATTTTGTTCCATGGCTTTTGTCACCTTTTTATGCATGATGTGTATGTATAATTTACAGAGGTATCATGTTTATCCATCCTTCCAACTCTCATCCAACCTGCACTGTAATTTACATGAGGGCAGAAATTTTTATCTTCTTTGTTCACTGCAAATTTCCCAGTGACTAGAAGAGTGTCAGGTACATAAGAGGCACTCAATAACTATGTATTAAGTAAAAGGATGAATGAACTACACAAATCCTCACAGCGTGCATACACCCAGCTTCACCTTATCTTCTTACCATGGCTTTCCCCTCTGATTTCCTCATATACTACTTACATTTTATCTAATGTTACTGTAAACACACACACATATGTGTGCATACACACAACAGATACGTGTACACATATCTTTGTAAATCTTCTCAATTTTGCCATCATGAATGAACTATTCCTCTTGAGACTCACAATGATAAATGAAATTGGGTACCAAAACTTTTGCTGATCAATTAATTGATTGTTTTTAAATAAGCTGCGCCCAAAAGATGAAGAGTGCTCCTCATATTCTCTGATGAAAGAATTGTTGGGTTATTGTTTTCATCATGGCTGAATGTCTCCTCTAACTGTAATTCGAGTGTAATCTCTGGCTTTTAATACAAAAGCCTCTCTCACTACACTCCCACAGAAAATCATCTGAAGTTTCTTCTATGATTGGCCTGATGTTCCCAGTCACCAGACAAGTAGGGAGTCATCCTGCTGGGAAAGGCCCTGCTTTCTAAGGCCTGCTTTGCACTACAAAAGGGAACTATCTTAAGAGCACCTATTAGTGCTTGATTTTCCTCTTTGCATCTCCATTGCTCTCTAACTGGCACACTTCATGAAAGCCTCTTCTTCTGAAGGGTCTGTTGAATTTCCCAAATACCAGCTATTAAATCTTTACTTGATCTTAAAAGAGTTGTCCTATCCTGAAAGAAGGATAAAAGGAATTCCTAACAACAAATTTAGGCCATTCCTACCTAAGAAACAGTTATGGGTTTCAGTCTAATACTGCTAAGTATCCCCCCTACCCCAGTACATTAGATTACATCATTGATTTTACTTATAAGTGGATTTTTATTTAAAGGTTTTATATGCAGTTATCTAGTACTCTAATAAGGCTAACTGTTTCACAACACCAAGGTTAAAAAAGATGCAGGTTAATAGTTTCTGTATGATTTGGTGCTTAAAATCATAAAGTCAGGAATGAGACAAAGAAGGGTTCAAATCCCATTCTGCCATTTGTTCTGCCACTGTGGCAACTGAGGATGTTATTTGACCTCTTTGAGATCCCATTTCTCACAAGCTAAGGGGCCTATGAAGATTAAATGAGAAAAGTTACATATAGCCTTTATAACAATGCCTATCACAGGGCATTAGAGAGAAAATGGCATGGGCTCTACTTTCTCAACAATATCTTTATGTATTTCTGAATCCATACCCTCCTTCAAAGTTCCCTTCAAACTTTTATGCTCTCCCACCCTCTGCACCCCAATAATCTGTTTCTTTCAAGCTAAAAATCCATCTTCTCTAATCAGTCCTAAATGAAGATTGTCTCTTTCCTGAGCCATCTTATGGATATTTGATATTGGCTATGTGTCTGAGATTCATTTGTGACGCTTATATGTCAGATGGGAGGATTAGACATAAGCAAACAGTGTGTCTCTCTGTCAACATTTCTTCAGCCTTCTGTGGGAAATGCCAAGAAAACTTATTAGAGTAATTTGCAAAATTTTGTGGGCCAGTTTGCTTATTCAAATTAGAAACTGATTATGCATTCAAGTTTTATAAGGGAATAATTAATTCAAACTTCTTCAACAAAAATGGAAGAAGACCTTCAAATTTGGCAATCATGACCAAGTTTAGGATGTTAATTTAGTTTAGCTAAGTATGCAAATCTTAAGGACAGTCATTTAGAAGTGATCTCTCTTACTTTTAAAAAGTATGCATTAGGCTAACGTATGATTTTGGGGAAAAAAGAAAACTTTGTGACATGATAGATTGGCAAAAAAATTGTATGATATTTTTGTTAATTTAGCCAAAGACTTGGAACAGCTTTTTTGAGAACAGCAATGAACAATTTTTATATTAAGATGTTTTATCCTTTATATTGTAAATAGATAACGTTGGGTGAACACCAATTGATTGAAAATAAAGCAGCAGTTTTTCTATCATAAAGACAAATAAGGCCTGAGTGGAAAGTTCATCATCCATGAGAAAGGCAAAATAGGTTTACTCCAGGCTCAGATACCAGTCAGCACCCCCCCAAAAAAAGATTATATGGCAATGATGTGGGATAAGTTTTGAAAAATTATACAACTGGAATTAAGCCAAAAACCAAAACACCAACACTTGTTTTTACTGTTAGTATAAATTGTTCAGGCCTAGGCAAATCACGCAGCAAGCAAATGAATCTGTTTCTGGCATTTTTCTACCCCTCTTTCTCTTATGCCTGGTGTCTATATATTTCTTCCAACTATCTAAAGTGCTTTCTGACTTCTTCCTCCAGATAACTTCAACATTTTCCCTACTTTGTCATGCCATACAAACCTACCCTAAGCCCTTTGCCTCAAGTCTACTATAGGCTTGGCGTCAATGGGTAATAAAGCTAGTATCTATTGAGAAGCCCTACACACCAGGTACACTATCTTACCATCTCATATAATATTCAAAACAACCTTATAGGATAGATGCATTTTTTTAATCTTCATTTTATAATTGAGAAAACCAGGGCTGACAGAGGCTAAGGAAATTGCCCCTCAGGGCTAGGAGACTGGGCTAAAGGAAATAGGGTGCCTAGGAAGCAAAATTTAGGGTGATATTTACTCTCTGAGCTGTGAGTAAGAACCTACATAAATTCTGTGCCCTAACCCTGGGCTTACCTTAGCCTGGGCCTTGCAGCCCATGGTCACACAAATAGTATTTAAAAGAACTGAAGCAGTCTAGCTCCAGAACTTTTGCTTCATCCATTCAATGACACTGCTCAACTCAGAAATATTGTTGGTATTGCTCAATTGACAAATCACTTTAATATATTATTCTTTCTAGGAAACATCATCCTCAGCCTGAAATAAAAGATGTATCACTCATTCATTTATTCAACTAATGTTAATTAAATAACTGCTACAATCAAAGTACTGTGCCTAGTTCGAAATATATACATTGACGGGGCAAAAGAGACATGGTGACTTGCTTTTATGGTCTAGAGGGAGAAACAGATGTTAATGAAATAATCATACAAATGAAAGTAAATTGTAACTGTGACAAGTGCCATGAACAAGTACACAGTGCTATGAATGACAATAATACTGATATTTGTTCTGTTCAGATTATTCTTAGGATTCTGAGCAAGTGATGATTAAAATATCCAAAGGATGAGGAACTTATTACATGAAGAGAACAGTATGGAAATACTAGGCATGGGAGCATGTAGGGAAAGACACATGCATAAGTAATTCATATATAATGCAGAATGTGATAAATTGTGCAAAGGAATCAGTCTGAGTGCTCAGGTAGGGGTTCTAGCTGGGGATAGTTAGGGCAAGCCCCATTGAAGGGTTGGCATTTAGCCTGTATGTTGTCGGATTGGCAGGATTCGGACATGCAGACATGGGGCAAGGGGAGAATTCCTGGGAGAAGGATTTACTAAGAGCAAAGAAACAGAGGTAAGAAAGCTTTGCCAGGATAGTGGCATGGCGGGTACAATATAGAGTAAATTAGGACTAGCCCATCAGGGGCTTTAAATGTCAGCCCAATCTGATGAGCAGCAGAAAGGTTTTGAAGGATATGGAGTGGGAAAGTGACATAATTAGAGCTATAAAATTTCATCGTGCAGCTTTATATTAGAGTAAAATAGAAAACTGAGGCATGTGATCACTCTAATCTCAGTGAACCATTTGAGAAATTAACTTGTTATCTAAAGAGGGACTTTTTTTTCTTTTTTCTTAGAGGAGGGTCAGAGAAGACTTTATGGAAGAGAAAATCTCAGAGCTGATCTTTTAAAGCTAAGAATGGCTGTAATTCAAAGAAAAGGTATCTCCAAGTTGGAATAGTATCAAAATATCAACTAAAAGATGGAAGGGGGTGAATTTAATTTTTACTTAAAGAAAGAAGATGCTTAAAGCAATGAAAAGAGATAAACAAGACAAGAAAAAAATAGCCAGGACTGATAAAGAACTTGAAGCTTGCAGTATGTAACTTAGTTTGGTTTTGTGTGTCAGGGGAGAGCTTTGAGAAAAGGGATGACATGATCAAAGAGGCAGAGGAGAGATAATTTTGTCAGAGACATATGAGACTGATGGAAACTGGGAGATACTGAGGCATGAGAGCCTTTAAAGAAAAAGTTAAAGCCATTTAGGTAAAAAATGACGAAGTCCTGGATCCAATATAAGTCCATGTCAAAGTCATATTTGATTAACATTTGGAGAAGGACCTAGAAAATGTATCCCATGTTACCATGAGGAAGTCAGAGCCCCTAATTCAGTCATTCATCCATTTAAGGAATGCGTATTGTGTGTCAGGTGTGCCAGACCCCGTGATAGGAACCGGGCTCACTAAAGTTAATATAGTCCCAACTTCCAAGATACTTATGACTTACTGGTATGGTTAAAGCCATATCAAAATTGGGCAGCAAAGTGACAATCTCAGTGAAATTACGTGGAACAGAGCAATGCAATTTGACAACCAAAAATATATATTTAATAAGAACCTGCTATGACATATGAGCACTACTATGGTGGACATTATAGAGACCATTGTAAAATAAACAACTCAATCCCAGTCTTCAAGAGCCCATAATCTGTCTGGGTTTGGGAGACACAAATACACAAGAGGTTAAATCAAGACAATGCTTAATCTAATGACAAAGGACTGGTACAGATAATAAGAGTTTATGGGAGTTTAGAGACCATATGACTCTAAGGGAAGACATTATAGAGCAGCCAGATCTTAAGCTGCACCTTAATGGACCAACTGGATTTGCCAAGAGTCTCACGTCATTTAGGATTGAATAAATGAGCTCCTCAGAGTGGTGATTTGGCACAAGGAAAAAGACATGAGCGTGCAGGCAAAGAGATCTAAGATAAAACACATATGTATGTGTGTGATGCGTGATTTTCAGTAGTGATGTAGCTTCTTTAAGCCTTAGTTACCTTTCTTGTTAAATAGGAAAAATAATAAGAGGTCCTATTTCACATAGTTGTTATGAGTACTAAAGGAAACAATATTTATAAAGTCAGGTCCAAGTATGCATGTATAAAATGCGAATTCCCTCACTAAGTTTGCAATAAGAAAAACCTGCTAGACAACAATCTATGTAAGGACAGAGTTCCTGTATCTCTTGTTTCCTCTTTTCCCTAGTTTCTGGAGCTTATACGACTATAAACATGTGATGAATAACTGAAGAACTTAAAAGTGGATTTGGGTGTCATGAGTGGACCTATTTCTTAAATTTTATTTATTTATTTATTTATTTATTTTGGCTGTGTTGGGTCTTCGTTTCTGTGCGAGGGCCTTCCCTAGTTGTGGCAAGCGGGGACCACTCTTCATCGCGGTGTGCGGGCCTCTCACCATCGCGGCCTCTCTTGTTGCGGAGCACAGGCTCCAGACGCGCAGGCTCAGTAATTGTGGCTCACGGGCCCAGTTGCTCCGTGGCATGAGGGATCTTCCCAGACCAGGGCTCGAACCCGTGTCCCCTGCACTGGCAGGCAGACTCCCAACCACTGCGCCACCAGGGAAGCCCATGAGTGGACCTATTTCTGTGGCAAAGTTCACGTCAGAAAAAACTGAGACCAAATATTGGAAATTGAAGTCTGAGGCTGATCCTGTTCTTTGGTTCTTAGCTTATCTATTAGGCAGTGAAGCATCACTGAAAGCCCTTAAGCAAAGGAGTGATGTGATGGGGTGGTACATTACAAATATTGTTCTGGCATCCAGGTAGTGGGGAGAAGTGAGGAGGAATTAGATCAAGAGAGTGGAAGGAGGGGAAAAGGTAGATGTGAGGCCTTGTGAATGAAGAATCCCAGGACCTAGTGACTAAATGAAGAGAGAGAAAAGGAAGTAAAAGGCGCAAGAACTCTTAGAAACCAGAGGAAGGTATTAGTGCTTCCAATAGAAACCAATCAGGGAAGCAAGATAGAGTGACCAACCATCCTGGTTTACCTAGATAAGAGGAGCTTCCCAGAACAGAAGAGTTTCAGAGGCAAAGGAAATTCTCAAAATCCCACAGATTTCTTATATGACACACAACTATAAGCAGCACCAGTGATCGTGTCACTACCATTTTTACCTCTGTAGAGATAAGTCTCATTCCTTTCAACTTTCCACAGTTTTGTGCAATAGTGGCCTAGGAACTATCCTACAAATATGTGAGGAAGACTTGCCATGAGCCAGCCATTGTGGGGAAGAATAAATGATTAAGACACATTTACCACCTTCCGAAATAGTCAAGGCCCTCATCATCTGAGCAGATCTGTGTGTGCCTCGTTACGCTGGACAACACACTCTCTACTTGCACTCTGAACAAAGAGGGACCCGGCAGTCAGAGCCTCCACTCTACTAAAATTACCCTTACTGAAACCTAGCCATGATTCCCTTTTGGGCTCAGATTTTTCAGTGCTTTTCTTAGAATCGCTCAAGATATATCTTTCTATGTGTACTTGAGCAAGTATTTAACTATATTTTTAAACCTTAAAGAGATCTTAGAAGTCTTCTAATTTGACTCCAGTTTTGAATTTTCGTGACATTGCTTTACATGATTATTTTTTAATCCCATCTTCTGAGAATTACAAAGGTACATGTCTTTGTTGAAAAAATGGTTGTTATAACTAAGGGAACTTTTTCCATACATTCAATTCTTGATTTATACAATGGTTGGATTTAATTATTTTTTTTTTTTGACTTTACAATGGTGCAAAAGGGATACACACTCAGTAGAAACCATACTTCAAATTTTGAATTACGATTTTTTCCTGGGTACACACACTCTCACGATGTTGGGCAGCAGCACGAAAAGCCACAGCTCCCAGTCAGCCACACAATCACAAAGGTAAACCACCAATACACTTAACAACCATTCTGTAGCCATACAACCATTCTGTTTTTCTCTTTTGGTACTGTATTCAACAAACTACATGAGATATTCAACATTTCATTACAAAATAGGCTTTGTGTTAGATGATTTTGCCCAACTGTAGGCTAATGTAAGTGTTCTGAGCATGTTTAAAATAGGTTAGGCTAAGCTATGATGTTCTCTGTAGGTTAGGTGTATTGGATGCATTTTCAATTTACAATGTTTTCAGATTACGATGGGTTTACCAGGACATAATCCCATTGTAAGCCGAGGAAGATCTGTATTTTGAAATTCTGAACCAACTGGAATTTCTGTGGAGCAACACAAAATACTTCATTATCTATCAGAGAAGCATACATATACTGTAACCTGGAGTTTCATGTCTTTGGGCTTATGAGTCACAGAAAATGGAAAGAAGATATGAAAATAAATTTATGATTTGACAGTGATGAATTATAAGTTAAGAACTGTAATTTAGAGATGTGAAAAGGTAACAAAGAAAGTGTAAATAAAAGCACCAGCCTGATAGAAGATCTTAACTCACGTACCATCTTTGCTAAAAGCTAACTGGATGAACTTGAAAAAGCTGTCAATGACATTATATTTCTATCTGATCACCTACATTCATTGATTCAGTCATTCAGTTGTTCAATTAATACTGAGAGAGTCAGGAGTGAAAGAATGAATGTATTATGTATCAAGCACTATATACTAGGCTCTAGGGCAAGGTTTCTCAACCTCAGCACTGTTGATTCTTTGGGTTGAATACTGGGTTCCTCTTAGACTTGTAGGAAATATTGAAAAACTTGTCTTTGCAATAGGATGGAAATCAGTTCTTGGAATCTACATCATAGAAAATAATGGATAGCTTCTTCAGAATGCCATCATTGGGCTCACTCAATAAATCACTCCCAACTATTATTTGATATTTAAGTTTCTGGCAGACAGTCTTACTGCCTCACTTGCAGCTGTGCCTATCCCTAAAGCAATTGACATGGATCTGATTGGCCAAAGCTGGAAGCATGCCTCCCCCCAGGGTAGAGCTGAAGGAGGCTAGAGCCATCCCCACCCAAACCACAAGTTTCAAAAGGGAAGGGATGGTGTCCTAAGAAAGGATACTGAGCAAGATGACACATCCAGTGTCCACTGCAGTAATTTACAAAGCCTCTTCGCACTTGTTACCACATTTGATCCCCCACTTCACTCTGTGGTATAGGAAGGGCAGATGGTATGGATACCTTCATTTTCTAGACAAGACAATAGAGAGGAGTGATTTATCCAAGCTTACACTGTAAGTGGCAGAGCCAAAACCTGAAGCTAGGTCTTCTGGTCACAAATGTTAATGCTCTTTTCTTCCCATGCTCCTCTTGAGTAATTTCTACCCAACTCAGAGTTTTGGGATCCACATTGTAGGAGTAGAAGGTAAATAAAAGAAACTTCACAGGGAAAGCTGGATATTTGGGTAAATGGTAAAGGACCCATGTCAAAAAAGAAAAAAAAAAATTAAAAAGTGTTTCAAAGAAGGGATGTGATTGAATGTCAGAAGATGAGAAAATGTCAGCGAGTAGAAATAATGCCTTGAAATTATCTATGTGGAAGATATTATAGATGTCAAAGACTTCCCATCAAATAATGGGACAAGAAGTTGAATCAAATAGAAAAAAAAAAAAGTTGGATCCAGAATTAATGACAATAGCCGTAGCATCATAAGCTCTAAAGAAAAGGAAAGCAGGAAATCCTCTTTAGTAAGAATTTTTTAAACACAAAAATGCACAGGAATGCTTAAAGTTAGTGAAAATTATGTGTAATTTAAACTGTCATTTGATACTGATGGAGAAAGAGTTGCTTAAGAGTGGTCAAGAATAAATTAAGACTATAAATGTCCTTGAGAAATGGAGAAATCAAGTCTATGGAATAAGATTTAAGTTCAAAAATAAGAAAGCAAGCTCATGAATTAAGGCTGAAGAGAAGAAAAAAAAGTAAAATAGTGGGACAGTCAGCCGCCAGTTTTTGTGGGTAAATGTGAAACTAACATTTGCAGCATAATTGGGGCTTACTTTAGAGTAAAGGGAAAGGGCAGAGGTTATTTCTTTTGTGTACAATTCTGATTTCTAACCTTTCCGCTGCTGAGTGTAGGGCTTTTTCCATTTAGTAATGCTCCCCATCAGCGAACAATCTGCTCAGAACCATTCCAGATTCCATGCTGATACTTATTAGCTCTTCATTTCCCTGGGAATTTCTCTCTTACGTGAACAATACTTTCCAGTTACAAACAGTTCTGCCGCATAAAATATCATGAAGGGCAATAGCACTTGTTTATATTACTTTTCCCCACGTATTATTGAAAAAGCTGCAGGTGTTATTTCAGATCTTTCTCCAGCCTGGTATAAGTTGTAATGCCACCACATGAAAAGCCAATTTGTCTCCAATTTTTCCGTTTCTTGACCATCTTGGCATAAAAACTTGGTCTAGTCACTACTGTCTTCCCATGAAATTAAATGTAAGTTTATTTATATCCTGGATATTGAATGGCATTTTATACTGAATATTCTATGCCAGCTGTCATGACTTACTCGTTACAGGGCCAGAGATTTGAGGAATTCAAATCTTATAACCAAAGCTATCTAATATTGCATGCAATCCTGTCCCCACAACCCAGGAACAGTTTACTGTATGATTAAGGGGGCTATTGCACTAAAGCCCCACTGCATGCCTTTGATTGCACCTCAGGTAAAACATAAAGATGACACAGAACTTGTAAACGATTAGTAGGAGAATATCCTGTTCCCTGAATCCATAAAGCACCTCTCTGAATCCAAGCCTGTATCATCTGCCCTTAAATGTATAACAGCTTCTTCAGTTTCCAATTGTCACTACATTTCTGTACTTTCAAAAAGCTATTGAGATACTTGGGGTATGAAAGATGCCATAGAAAACCAAATTTAATTCTGTACTATTCCAGTAATTTGTCTCATAAATACTTCTTGAAGTGGTGAAATACTTTCGGTTATAGAAATAAAACTTATGTATTCATGACCTATGTATTATTTCATCTTCTTGGAAGTCAAAAGACTCTTCAGTGTTTATGCTAGTGAAATAAATCTACTATAGGTATTTTTGTAAAGGTTGTTAGTACAAGTGACACTGTTGGAACTAGCACTATTATCTGTTGTATATTCCCTGCAATTACCTTTTATGCACTTTTCTTAGTTGTTTTAAATGAATGGATGCCAATTTTTCTCATTGATAACTACCTTCATTTCTCTGAAACTTCATAATTTGATAAATGGCAGGCAGCGTTAATGTGATCTGATGGCCAGGAAAAAGGCATGGGGGTGTGTCAGTCAAAATGGGCTTCAGAATCACTACTGAAAGGACAGTATGAACCCTATTTAACTTTGAGACAGGGGCATGGATTTAATGTCTACTCAAGTCCATGTTTTCCCCAATGAATCATGTCTTCACAAAGTATTTTCTCCTACTCTGAGTATGTCTAGGGACAATTTTTTTATCTTGCCCCCGTGGAAACCCCTGCTGTATCTGGACCATTAAATGAGAAACTTCAACAGTTTAGTTATAAAAGACAAATTATTTTCAAACCTTGTAGCAAAGTAGATGGCTACTTTAACCAAAAAGCTTGTTAAAGTAAAAAAAAAAAAAAAAAGACATTTTGTAGAGTTTCATGTGTAGTGACATCATTAAGGATTATCTTTGCATCTCTGCACTAGGAAAATCTAACGGTGTGAGTATTAGCCATACAAACAGATACTTAAAAGGACAAAATTTTTTAAAAAAAGGGTTCATGCTAATTGTGAGTCTATGTGTGTGAATGTGTGTGTGTGTATTGGGTTGGTCTATAAATTGGCACAATTTGTCAGGCATCAGAACTAGTATTTTTTCCCATAGTAAAATTACAACTATTTTCAGTGTATCATGGAAGACTCCCTTATGATGTTTGAATGCAATTTATTCATCCAATTCAGCTGATAATTTTGAGCCCCTACTGATGCTAGGGGATAGGATGTGGGTGTAAAGGTATGTAAGATATGGAACCTGCCCTGAAAGAATCTGTAATCTTCACAGTCTAGTGAAGATTACATGTTCAAAAATAAAATCACACTTGGGACTCATTTTTTTTCAAGATTACGTGCTAGAATATAGAATAAGATTGTTGAATATTTTTAATGGGCATAATCAGATTTAAAATATCCCTTTTCAAAGGAACTTTAAATACTTGCTTTTATAAACCTATTAGCATAGTTTTCACACAGTCTCCTCAAGGACAACAACAGAACTCTAGCTATTCTATATGCATAGTATTGGCCTCAAGATCAGTAAGTAGTCAGGCTATAGAATGAGTAGTGGTACCACCTACTGTGAAATCTGTGGTACATACTGGGCACCTCTTGGTTCCACTGGTTCTCTCCAGGCATCATTTTTTCCCCTGTAGACTTGGCTAAAGAAAAGAAACTCAGACTTTTGTTAAAACAGTCCTAGAACAATTTAAGAACTTCTGCTATGAAAGGTCCTATCTTGAAGAAGCAGATCTAAACTACCTGAGGGAGCTCTGAAGTACTTGGGGTTGAAGGGGGATCTTCTAAGTGCCCAACTGGTGTAATTGACTAAGAAATGAAAGGTAATTCCTGGTCTGGTGAAAAGAAGATAAGAATTGAACTTTTCTCTAAGTCCAATACACTGGAGGTTAGACCAGGTTAAAGATTTAAAACACATCAAAGACTGTGAAGAAGCCACACGCTTTCTTTTAAAACATGTATTTTTTAGAACTACCATACGACCCAGCAATCCCACTACTGGGCATATACCCTGAGAAAACCATAATTCAAAAAGAGTCATGTACCACAATGTTCATTGCAGCACTATTTACAATAGCCAGAACATGGAAGCAACCTAAGTGTCCATTGACAGATGAATGGATAAAGAAGATGTGGCACATATATACAATGGAATATTACTCAGCCATAAAAGGAAACAAAACTGAGTTATCTGTAGTGAGGTGGATGGACCTAGAGTCTGTCATACAGAGTGAAATAAGTCAGAGAAAAACAAATACCGTATGCTAACACATATATATGGAATCTAAAAAAAACACAAAAATTGTTCTGAAGAACCTAGGGGCAGGACAGGAATAAAGACGCAGATGTAGAGAATGGACTTGAGGACACAGGGAGGGGGAAGGGTAAGCTGTGACAGAGTGAGAGAGTGGCATGAACATATATACACTAGTAAACGTAAAATAGATAGCTAGTGGGAAGCAGCCGCATAGCACAGGGAGACCAGCTCGGTGCTTTGTGTCCACCTAGAGGGGTGGGATAGGGAGGGTGGGAGGGAGACACAAGAGGGAGGGGATATGGGGATATATGTAAACATATAGCTGATTCACTTTGTTATATAGCAGAAACTAACACAACATTGTAAAGCAATTATACTCCAATAAAGATGTTATTAAAAACAAAATAAAAACATGTATTTTTCCAAGTTAAAGAGATTCAGATGTGGTTTCGATGCTCAGATTTGAACATCAGTAAGGTGACCTTTCTATCCAAATAACAGCCTTGAATACAGTTTTGTGTTATTTTTCCATAATAATGATTGTTTAAAACTTTAAATGTAGTACCACTGAATATAGTTTTAGTCAATGTAAATAGTGTCAAACTAATTGACGTTAGCAATTCCTAATCAGGTTAGCTTATATTGTGAAACAATACAATGTCCACATGGACAATTGAATTTTTGCACTCTTTCTCATACCTCTCCCAGCCTTGATACTGCAATAGTGAATATGAATTCCGCTGTGTCAGGTTAGAGTTTGTAGAGTTGAGAAGAGCCGCTGACTGTATGAAGTATCTAACAGCTATATCGCCTGGGTGTATGGATTATAACATGACACCTGCATGTGAATCGTACACAGACTAAGTAGGAGAGCATTATACTTTGACTATCTCTGTGACAATCTCACATTAATCTTTCACAACTCAAATAAATTTGACAAAGACATACCATCAAACCATAGTATAAGCCTCTTGAACGGAGAAAAAAATGAGAAGTAATGAGATTTTTATCCTACGCCCTTGTATTGTGCAGTTGTCACTGTAATCAAAGATTCCAAGGGGGGTAAGCGGGGGCGGTGGTGGTGGGATGAACTGGGAGATTGGGATTGCATATATACACTAATATGTATAAAATAGATAACTAATAAGAACCTGCTGTATAAAAAAATTAAATTAAATTCAAAAAATAAATAAATACTCAAAAAAAAAATATTCCAGAAAGCTCTTCATGATGTAACAGAATGTTTACTACGGTACAGTTGGAGCCAATGGTATAAATAACATCTAAGTTGGGGAGCACCATAGCCTTCTTTGTGTTTTTGTCAGACTGTATTTGCTGTAAGCCTGCCCTGCATCCATTGGGAAACTTTGCCCTACCACCTGCTTTCAGAGTTTTCTGCTTCTGGAATGTTACATCATCTTCTCTAATTTCTCTCAGCCACTTCTTACCAAGAACTTCCCTTATCTGACAGGGCACAAGGAATAATGGCTTTTTTTTTTTTTTTTTCTCAGCAGGTACTGCAAGCCATCTCTTTCTTCTAAGCTCTGTTAAGCGTCACTTTTATCCTTCCAGCACTTGTCTTTCAACAGTGACCAAAGGCACCAAATACTAAAATTTCTAAATAACCTTTCAACAACCCATAAACAAGGCTTCTCTTGGCTAAGTGGACAAAAGGAAAAAGTTGTTTATACTGTTCTCCTCTTGGGTCATTTTGTTCTTTACCATAGGGTTATCGTTCAGCCTTGTGAAAGTATCAAAAAATGCAAGTTTATTCAGGAGTTTCTTCTTCCAGTCTCCATAGCAAATATATACCTTTATTCTTTATCTTTGAATTATTCCTTATTGTAGGAGATATAATTTCTGTGATAAAATTTTATTGATATTCTTGAAGTATCTTGGAAAGGAAAAAAAAAAAAACTTACGGGAAAGAATGGTAAATTCATTTACTTGCTAAATAAATGTATACAGGACACTTGGTTAGGCCCATTCTAGGCACTGTGAACACAAAAATGAATAAGACATTTGTCTCTGTCTGAAGCGTCATAGTTTCTTAGAGAGAAAAATGTATAAACGGGGAGATAAATATGGGTTATGTGAGAACATTTGAGGAGCACAGATAGTGGAATTCACTGTGCTTAGGAAGGTCAGGGAAGGCTTTCAGATGTATAGGAACTGAGATTTAAAGGAGTCAGAGTCTGGCAGGCAGAAAAAATGGGGGTAAAGTCATTCTAAGTGCAGAAGGGTGTTACCTCCTGGCTCTTCAAGGAACTGCAAATAAAGTCAGGTGCCTAGAGGAGAGGCAACCATATTATTTACAGTCTCATGTGCTGGACCAAGGGGCTTGAATTTTATCCCAGTGTTTTGAGCCGAGAAGTGTTTTATGTCAATGTACATTTATAAAGATATTTCTGGTAACAGGGAAGAGGGTAGAATACATAGAGGTGGAGCAGGCACTACAGGGATATTAGTCAGGAGGAAAATGCAAAATATAACAGGCTCCAAGGAGTCACGTCACATATAGTAGATGAAGACGTTTTGGCATAGAAATACTGAGTATGATACATCCGTAGTCAGAAAGCCAATAAAATGTCATAATTTTTATTTTCAATGATCTTCAAGTCTTTTGAGCCTTTCTTTATATTTAAAATAGAAAAAGATCCTATTTTAAATATGAACTTTAGTATGAATTAATTTCAAAGTAAAACACTAGGAAGAAATGAATTTGATGATTAAAAAGGTAAACACATATTAGATAGCCTGAGTTTCTAAACCATACCTTTGGGACAAAATTCCTAAATGGAATTTTGGAATATGGACCAAGTTTGAGGATGTTGATTAAACAGATGTTCCTATTTGGGGCTTCATAAAACTCAGACACACAATGTGTTTTATGGTAATGAGGGAGTAAAAGAAAAATAATAACTGAACATAATGTTAAAAAGTGGCAATATCTCTATTCAATAATATGACACAAGACAATCAGAAAAAGGAAAAAGGCAAACTACAGTTTTGTAGAATGTATTTGTAATACACATATCCAAGAAAGGACTTGTATCTTGAATATATCAAAAATTCCTATAAACAATAAGATTAAAGCAGACCATGTGATAGGAAAATGGGTAAAAAAATGTGAATAGTCACAAAAGAGCATATCCAAATAGTCAATAAATGTATGAAAAGACACTCCATGGCATTAGTCATCAGGCAAATGCAGATTAAAATCACAATTTGAAACATCTCCAGACCCAACAAATTGGCAAAAGTGAAAAAGACAAAAAAGTACAATGGTTGGCTAGGATCAAACTGCATTTTCAGACACTTGGATGAGAATGTAAATTGGCACAGCCATTTGGGAAAACTGTTAGACAATATCAACCAAGTTGAACATATTCCTACCCTATGACCTAACAATTCCACTTCTAGGGATACGTACAGAAATGAAGACATATGTTCACCAAAAGTAATATACAAGAATGTGCAGAGTTGTGTTATTCATAATAGCCCAAATCTAGAAACAACACAAATGTCCATCAGCAGAATAGATAAACAAGTTGTGATATATTTATACGATGGAATCTTATACAGCAATGAGAATGAATGAACTACAGCTACACACAACATCATGACTGAATGTTACAAACATAATATTGAATGAAAATGTCAGACACAAAAGAGTATATATTGTTTGATTCCAGTTATTTAAAGTTAAAACATTGCCATAATTAGAAGTCAACATAGTGATTACTCTTAGGAATTTGCTTAGTTACTAGAAGGGGAAAAGGGTGGCTTTGGGAGTGCTTCTTGATCTGGATGTTGTTGTATGGCTATATTTCCTTTGTGAAAACTTATCATGCAATACAGTTACAGTTTATGCACATTTCTGATCTATTTCAATTATAAGTTTACATTAAGAGCATATAGGAATACGAGTAACTAGATTCTATTATGAACATACAACAGCTTAATATTGTCATCTTTAATTAAAATCTAAGTATGCCAACTAAATCTGTAGTCACTTAATTTGGTCATAGCGACATAATCCATGTAAAACATGTCAGTTTTGAATTACTTCCCCTTCTCAATAATATTGTGTGCAATTCTTAAAAGTCAATTTTGTCAAAAATAATTCATTTTACTTTCACAAAATAATGAGCACATTGTAGAGGCTTGCCTCCTGATTTTGTGAAACAGTTCACTATTTGATGACATTTAAGAAAATATAGCTTTTTCCTTCTAAAACAACACAAAACCTCCCCAGCTCCGTTTTCCTGAGACGGCTGTCTCAGAACAAACTAAATAGAAATCTATTTGATACACAACTGATTTGAAATGCCTCCTATTTTCTCTTCCTCACAGTTTTCTGTAAAATGATTTCCAATGAGTTCATCTCAGATGATTCAGCATGGCTTCTAGTAAAGAGAAAAATATCTTCTAATGTGGTCATAGATGCGCTAAAGGCCACATGAAGTCTTCTATACTTATAACTCTTTATAGTAACATGATTCAAACTTTACATTCTGAGTGGTCTTAACTATTTTAAAACAATAGTAGTGTTTATTTTAGTGCTATTTTGATAATTCCTTACAAAGGGTGATCTAATAAGTAATGTAAAAATATGATGGACAATTTGAAAATAAAGATACGATATAGTCTCTTTTCCTTTTTTTTTATTCCTTTTCAATTCTTATAACAGAAAGCTAGGAAATTCAGTGTCAGATTTTGCACCACAGAATCACATCGGATAGAGCTTTTGCTAAATGTCCTTGGGAATGTCCAGTAGGTCACATCACCATGATTGCAACATTGGACTTGCCCATTGGACTTCTCTCACACGGGTTCCCATCAAGAAGTCAACTACTTGCTGAAACATAAGAATAAGCATATTGGGGTTTTCTATTTTTATTTAAAGCCATATAAATTTCCTAGGTCTTCTTTTCCCAGGATCATAAATTGAATTCCTCTCAGATCTCCTCAGTTTAGATTGAAGTTTCCTGCTTTGAGAACTTTTCTAGAGTCAGAACACTCAGGAGTCAGTGTGTCAGACTCCAAGCAGATCACTTACCTTATGTCCAGTCATCATTTCCAATTCAGTGTTTTATGGTACATCAACCTCCTCCTCTAAGGACATAAATCCTCAACTAACTTCAGGTGCAACAATATTTAGAGATTTTTATTTCTAGGGTTCCATAGAGAATTCCAAATTTCTCTAATTATATCATCCCATAATCTACAATCTTTGCTTTAAGACAGTTTTGATAGCTTAAGCCAGTTTAAAAAAATTGCCTTAAGGCTGTGTCTTAAACTTAAGTTTGTATTTTCTCCTTGATTTATTGTAGTTTCTGAGAAGACAAGGTTTAAGTTTGTCCTCATGATAAGTCATTAACCCCAATTAGAGTTTAAATGGGCAGGCTGGTAGCATTGAGCCTGGATAACCCTAAAAGGGGATTGCTGGTACTGCTTCTGTCATTTCCAATTTTTCTCAGAAGCCAGAAGTGTTTGTGGAAATCATTTTTGACTGTGCATTACATGTATGCATTGTATGTGTACATGTTTATGTGTTATGTGGTTCTCATCCAAAAATGTAAACTCCATGAAGGCAGAGATTCCGCCCATTTACCTACCTGGGTCGTAGTATCTCTGATGCTGAGAATAGTGTTCAGCACGTAGTAGCTGCTCAAAACATATTATTTGAGTGCATACATATTATTGTGTTAGGATGTTTGCTGCCTTTTGGGCAAAAGCTGTGTTTTATATTGTACTTTATTTGTTGTATACGTACAGCTTATCATTTGAATGCTCACTGATTTTTGATGGAAATATATGACTGTCTACATGAGGAGTTGGCAAACTTTCTTTGGAGGGCCAGATAGTGAATAGTTTTGGCTTGTGGTTCTTATGGTCTCTCTTACAAGTACTCAATTCTGCTGCAGTAGCAGCACAAAGGTAGCCACAGACAACATGTAAAGGAATAAACAGGCAGCCCGGCTACCCATGCCCTGTTTTTGTATGGCCCTTCAGCCAAAAATGGTTTTTAGATTTTAAATGGTTTTTAAAGTGTCCCATGACACTTGAAAATTACATAAACTAAAAGTTTCAGTGCTAGGAAATAACGTTTTAGTGGAACATAGGCATGCCCATCGATTTTCATATTGTCTATGAATGCATTTGTGTTCTAGTGGCAAAGTTGAGTAGTTGCAACTATTAAATAAATTGTATAGCAGAACCTTTGAAAAATAAGGCTGGAAATGATAGGGAATTTGTCCTCACATTCTCTGATTACAGCAATCTCCATATCCTGAAAACATGTAAAAAGTTCAAAACTTTAGATTTTGGGAGCTGGGGTTCCTATAATTAAACTTAGTAATGATACAAGAGAAAGAGTAAGATGGTATTCCACACCTGCTGGTGAGAATCTGTAAATATAGTACACAATTCTCAAGTTACTGATAATTATTGATTCAAGAATCAAATGCATAAATGAAGTTCACAGGTGATGTTCAAGAGTCCCATAAATCAATAGGGCTAGGCTTCTCATCTATCAACTTTACAACAACAATTCTTTACAACAGAAATTGAAATTAACTACTCATTTTTATCCTCCAACACAGTTGAAGGTGCAAATGAAAAATCTAGAAACTATATATCAGTTAATCAAGTGTTGGCTATAGATTACCATCTTCTATAAACTGTAAACATCAAATGAATATTACTAACTCCATTAGAAAAAAAAGTAAGCTAATGTATGTTTCTCACAAATTATTAAAAAAACTGTTACAATTAGATGAAATATTTCCAAGTGATAGAAATACAAGGATGTGTGCTTTTTCCAATTATAATATGAGCTTCACAAGAACAAGCACCATATAATTTAATGAAAGAATTAATGAATGATCCTCACAAAGCCACTCATTCATTCATTCATGCAGTTGATCAACAAAAATGCTTTGATGGCTATTTTGCACTAAGTGCTGTGGGCACACAAAGATAGATAAGAAACTGTCTCTGCCCCTCAGCAACATTTTAATTGGGGAGATAATATATAAATAATAAAAGTAGATCTAATGAAAGGTTTTAATATTAACTTAAAACAGAAGGCATTCGAAGGCAATGCCTTTTTAAGTGTCAAATAAGTAATATAGGAAATAAAGGCTGGAACAATTGTGGGGAGGAATGGATCACTGAGATCTAGAGTGGTCATTGAAGGCTTCCTGGTAGAGAAGAGGCTCACAAAGGAATTTCAAGGGTAAATAAACATCCAGTAAATATTGGATGCATAAATAAGTAACTAAGAATTTATATAGCTGAAAAGAAAGGACACAAGTAGGTAAAATTGACAGCCTAGATCCACCTGCCCCTAGATCCACCAGGAAGTTCAAGGGAAACAAATATCCACTCGGTGGTGGGAGTCATCAGTTCTGCCCTCTTTCCACCCATCTCCCACTGAGGGCTGAGCCTTAGAGTGTAGAAATCATGGATTAACCTGAACGCAGTAGGGTCCTGAACAGAGGGAGAAAAGGAACATAGGATTCTTCCTGAAACCTCAGACTCTTTAACATGTAGGAAGATGACTGTTCAAAGTAACCCTCAACTGCTTCTCACAAAAGGTGGGAGTCAGCCATAACCTTCTACCAAAACAATGACCAGTAGAGGGATTCCTGGTGTTGTCTCCGAACTGTCTCACCTTTTTGGCTTAAGCTTTTCTAACCATGACTAATTTCCATTACCCTGGCTTACTGCCACTGCAATTTTAAAAGGTTGCTAGGATGGTGCCATGTGAGGTTATAATGTCTAATTACTTAATAACAGCAAATATTTCCTGTGTTGCTTATAGAAGATAAAAAAAGAAGCATATAATATCCAGTTTTTTTAAAAAGTTATTTTAAACATTTAAAGTATTTTCAAATGCTTCATATTGGAATGTTCATGTAACAAGTGGAATTACTATTTGCTAATGCATCTATGTAGAAGTGGGTTTTTTACAAGGTAAGTCATGGAAATGTGTTTTCTAACATGGTAAATGAACACCTATACTTTTAATGATTCAGTTTCTTTTATAGGATGTAATAATCAGCAATTTTATAGAACATTGACTTATAAATTACATGTACCCATTTTGGTTACCATCTGACATATTAACCAAATATCAGCCTTGCGCTAAGTATGGAGAATATTCATTGTTGGATAACTTAGATTCCCATCTTCGAGGATCAGAAAGTACAAAAGATGTGGGCAGGATAAAACAGTCTTTTGTAATTTTGCAGGGTTTTCCCCCTCTGATTGGATTTCCTTTTTTTGTAAATGCTTGTCCATATTTGTGTTCTTGGTAGCATATTAACACATGTAACCATTTCAGTTACCTCTTGGCATATTTACCAAATACCCATCATGGGCTTCCATGGAAGTATTCAATGATAGATAATATAGATTCCCATCTTCAAGGAGCTAAAAATCTAATATAGATGATAACATGCATTCAGACAGCTATGCTACTAGCAGAATGGGAATCCTTAAAATCCCATGATCACTAAAAGTAAAATCCAATTCTATTACTGTTGCTCTGACCTCTGCTCATCTCCCCAGCCTCAGTTCATGCACTTGTGCTCATAATAGTTCACTAAGTTCTTTTGATGCCGAGGGTCAGAACTGACACACTGTCATTTCTATCACATGTCATTGACTAAAGCAAGTCTCATAGCTGAACCAAAGCCATGAGGCAGGGAAGTACATGCTACCCACAGTGGGAGGCCCTGAAAATTACATGGCAAAGGGCACAGATACAGAGAGGACTAAAGCACTGGGGCCAATAATACAATCTACCACACCAGGTTATGTGCAAATTTATATGATTTTGTGTTCTTCTGATTCCTGACTCTTTTCTGTACTCTGCCACACCAATTTCAAAATAGTTGATATCCTCACTTTACTTCTGAGTAATTGTTAATCACACAGCACATTGGTCATGTGGTTGACCACAGTCCCAAACAGGACCATGCATTTTGCCTGGGAAAAGTATATTCTGGCCTCACTTGTATGATAATGATTTTGGACCTATGTGTCCTATATTCAACTGTAGGTACTTGGAAGCATGTCTTCCAAGAAACATATTTCATTTGTGATGACCTGGAGACCCTCACCTAAATTTCTGCACACAGCGAGCACCCTATAAATGCTACTTAACTGACTGCTTTTTCCCATTTCAAAATAGAGGTGACCAATATGTTTCCATGATTCTGATCATATGGAAGCATTAATATTCAAAACCTTACTAAGCCGCTCACCTGCATCAGCTAAGCTGATTGAGGTTATAGGGCCAATCAAATTCAGACACAGCAAGATTTGATTCTTTCAGTTCTATAAATATGACATTTCTAATTCCAATGACAAAAATAAAGACCTAAGGTAGTGCCTCTCAAACTTTAATGTGCTTTTGAATCACCCAGGAATCTTGTTAAAATGCACATTCCGATCCAATAATCTGGGGTGAGGCCTGATCTACCTTTTTAGCAAATTCCAGGTCATGTTGATTGCTATTGGTGCCCAAACCACACTGAAATGGCAAGAATCTAAAGGATTTATTAGTATCCTTTTCTGAATAAAATCTTTATCCATGAGTCTTCTAACAACTGCATTTTAAAAAAGTAATGAGAAGTGACCTCAACATGTAAATTATTGTAGATTTTTTTCATATATCAGAGACCAGCTATACTTTTGTGTGATGAAAATAAATAGAAATTATATTTTGGAGATAGATCTCTAACCAAAATAAAATCATATTCATCAAATAGCAACTACTGCTTTATCACATGTTCTGGTTGTTAGCAATTAATGCAGAATTACACCTGGACAAGTAATGCTCCTGAGAATTTACTGATAATTCAGTATTTCTCACTTCATAATAAATCATCAGTTGTTGTATTTATTAACTAACAAAATGTATTAATTTACTTGTAGAATAAGGTGCAATATATGTTGGCACTTATTTTAGTCACTCAAAAATATTTAGTACCTACTGGGACATGACATGGTGATAGGTATTGTAAGTGGAAACAGTGGTAGATGACACATGACACCTATTCTCAATAAGCTTACAAACCAGGGAACAGAAATGGGTACTAATAATAAAACAATGCAGGAAGCACTAACTTTCCTAAGAAATGAAGAGACGTGCTAAGGAAGCCTATACAAGATAAAATAAGAATCTCTCAGCCAGCATCCTGTTTAGGACCTTTAATAAAGCATGGTAAGGGAAACATATGGCATCTATGTTAGGTGGAAGTATTTCAGTATATTTTAAAATTTATTGAGAGAAAAGGTAACATGGTGAAATTCCATTCAAGGCCCAGAAACCCAACCAATAAATTGTAGTCATACTTTACACTTTTGCTCCTTCCTCCAGAGTTACTTTTCCCACTCACCTTTCTCAATGTTTGCTTCCGTAAAATGAGTTCATCTTCTAAAACACAGAGCCCTTCTAAGAATTGACTACAGCCCTTGAAAGACATCATTAATTGAAGTAGTTTGTGTACATGTATAGCTGATTCACTTTGTTATAAAGCATAAACTAACACACCATTGTAAAGCAATTATACTCCAATAAAGATGTTAAAAAATAAAAATAAGAATAAATAAAAAGTTTTTAAAAAATTGAAGTAGTTTGGTGAAGAATAAGAACAGTGACAGAAAATGAAATCGGGAGTAAAGATTACAGAAAATGGAATTTGGGGATTTGTTCACTCAGAAAAGTCTGTAGGGGAACTTTAATTTTAGTGTGAATTTGAGGCTAAGGATAGTGAACAGTTAGCTATTTGCTGGTCAGGGCAGGACAAAAAGAAACATACTTTAGCCAGGCACGTAAGTAAGCACCTGTCCACATGTGTTCCTGCCTCTACAGCCTGCTCTTCTTGTGCACGTACCAAGAACAGGCCAGGTTTCCACTGCGTCATCACTGGCCAGGGACACTTGCCCATCTTCCACATCAGCATATTCAGGTTCCAGCCATAATAGCATCCAGTGGGACTAGGTGCTCTCTCAAGAGTGCCTGGCCCCATTTCACTTGTGACAGTCTGTATGAGATGTCTAGGCTTCACTGACAACCTCATTGAATTATGAGCTTGGATTGAGACCAGTTCATCACAGCACCCTAATCCAGGGCCGCTTTTTTTGTCTGGTACTCCAAACCAGTACAAAATACTATCGTGCCTAGGTACTCTTTCAACCTAAAACAAAACAAAACAACAACAACAAACCCTTTAATTTATTTCCCTGAAAGTAGTTCTTATCCTTCTTTTCAGTGGGATGAGAAAGCAATTATGTTTGTTTAGAGAGTTTATTATGCAGGGTAATTTTTCAGCACCACAAAGAAAAAGGTGCTAGGATTCATCACATTTGAAGTATCATTATAACCTGATAGAAATGCTTCATGATAGGGAAATATTCTAGGAGTTTGGATGTAAGTACAGATGTACTTTTCACAAGAAGCAGTTCTAAGTACCTCTGCATAAGATCCATTAATTCTTGGTGCAAAATGTAAGCATAACCCCAGATATCAGAACACCTGTTATTTTGTCATTTGTACACCACCAAGCTCAGCAGTCTTTGACTAAGGGCTCATAAATATTTGTGCATCCTCAAATCTATACAGACAGCCTACAAGGATGGATCTTATTACTATTAAAACTCTCAACAAATACTGTAATTCGGTAGGTAGCTGGTTTGAACCATGGATTGACAGCTATTGGTAATAGAAGTAAGTATAAGAACCATGTCCTTCAGAGCATGCAGCCCCTGTGAGAAAGTATCTCCAGATAAAAGTTTATTACTAATAATGAGAATTCTTAAGAAGCCTCTGAAAGGCAGTGTTGCTTCAGAAAGTATGTGTTCATTATAGATCGCCTTTCTTAACTTAAAGAAATTCATTCTTTCTCAATGCCTGTCTTGGAGAGCACTCCTTGCCAGAAATTTACCATGAGCCCTAAGGATACTTCAAATAAATCTTCTAGACATATCTAAGACAAACACAAACTCAGACACTTAATTTTCTTGGGGCAGTTAATTAACGATAGATGATAGTCAACTGATGATTAGTGATACTTTTTTCTTTCCAAAGAATTCATGTTCAATCTGTTCATGTTCAATCCTTCTCCCCAATTTTCCCAAAGAGATAATATAAAATACATAGATGAACATACCCATTCACAAATGCAAAGTGCACAGAAAGTTTGTAAACATTCTCAAGAAATTTAGCACAGAATCACTTTAATTTCTTGGCTCACTGATACGTTAGCTTTTCACAATTAACATGAATTATGTAAAACAAAATGTGAATTATGTGACCATTGCTTTATATAGATGAGACTTCATCCATCAGTTTTATCACTATCTTTTGGGTAACAGCTTTATTAAGATATAATTCACACCATACAATTAACCTATTGAAAGTGTACCGTTTTATTGTTTTTAATACAGTTGGCCCTTGAACAATGCAGGGATTAGGGTGGCCAACCCCCTGCCCAACTGAGAATTCGTATATAACTTTATAGTTGGCCCTTTGAATCCCTGGTTCCGCATCCACAGATTCAACCAACCGCATATCATGTAGTGCTATAGTACTGACTGAAAAAAAATCTGTGTATAGTGGACTCGTGCAATTCAAACCCGTGTTGGGCAAGGATCAACTGTATATGTATTCACAGAGTTGTGCACCCATCCCCACAATCAATTTTAGAACACTTTCAGCACTCACGAGAGAAATCCTGTAGCCTCTAGCTATCACCACCACACATACCTCCCATCCCTCTCAGCCCTAAGCAATCACTCATCTTTCTGTCTCTATATATTTGCCTACTCTAAGCATTTCATGGAAATGAAATGTTAGGATTTTATCATTATTTTTACTGATTAACTTTATACAAGTAAATATATTTCATACTCTTAAAAATTATTTTGTTTCTCCGAGCCATATATTTACAACATCGTATACCTACAATGTTTGTAGGACTGCTATTACAGTTCGTGTTTAAAGCTTTATGAATGAACATATAGTTAAGAATATATATAAATACGCTTTGACCAGCCATTGAAACAGCACTTATTTCTAATTTATTGTCTCATTACTGATTCAACAACCTCAATATGACTTCAATTTTTTAAAAATGTATTTCACTAAAAAATATTTTTTTACTAAAATATATTTTCAATTATTTCCATCTACTTATGAAGTTGTTTTGGAATATAGACACCTGCCATGCTTATTACCAGTAATAACAAACCTTTAAGCTTGCAGAGAAAGAACCTTTCTGTCTCAGATGCACACTGGGCTTCAGGAGTCATCCTTCTTTATTACACAGGGAAGTTTTAAGGCAATGTGAAGCAGTGATTGGTGTCCACTTCGAAGATTTTTTTAAAAGCAACTGCTAAACCATGTCTCACTTGGACTATTGCTATGGACTCCTAATTCATCTGCCTACTTCCCACATTTCCTCATCTTAATCTATTCTCTACCACAAAGAGCCTGAGTGATGTATTTAAAACTTGTCCTCCTCTGCTCAAAACCATCCAATAGCTTCCTGTCTCACTAAAAATAAAATTCAAAGTTCCCACTGTGGCCTGTATAATATTGTCCCCAGTTCTATACCCTTATCTCTTACAAACACTCTCTCACTGGCCTCTCCTATTGTACTCCAGCCATTCTGATTTATTGCTGTTTTTTAAACACACCAAGCATGCTCCTGCCTTGGGGCATTAGTGCTAATTGGTCCCTCTGTTTAATACAGTTTTCCCTCAAAACTTTTTATGGCTCATGTTGTTACTTTATTCAAATTTCTAGTCAAAAATCTCCAAATTCCTGATCATACAAAAAATAGCACCCTTCCCTCCCATTCACTTTCTATTCCCTTATCCTATTCTTTTTTTTTTAATTTTATTTATTTATGGCTGTGTTGGGTCTTCGTTTCTGTGCGAGGGCTTCCTCTAGTTGTGGCAAGCGGGGGCCACTCTTCATCGCGGTGCGTGGGCCTCCCACCATCGCGGCCCCTCCTGTTGCGGAGCACAGGCTCCAGACGCGCAGGCTCAGTAATTGTGGCTCACGGGCCCAGTTGCTCCGCGGCATGTGGGATCTTCCCAGACCAGGGCTTGAACCCGTGTCCCCTGCATTGGCAGGCAGATTCTCAACCACTGCGCCACCAGGGAAGCCCCTTATCCTATTCTTAACACTCATCACCACCACCTGACATTTGACTGATTGTTCTCCCTTTCCCTGCCCACATGTAAGTTCCCTGCTAGCAAGAAACTTGTTTGTTTACTGCTGTATCCCTAATGCTTAAGTAGTACTGGAGTAATAGTAGGTATTTAATAAATGTTGAATGAATGGATGAATGAATGAATGGATGAATGATTGAATGAATGAATGAGTGATTAATTGGACAAATGGGTGAATGAATGAAAGAAAAGAAATAATTGATCCTCTTCCCTTCAGATAAAATACCTCCAAAATAGAAGTATGGAATTTCTATAGGCTGTTTTATTATTATTATTTTTTTTTTGAGTACAATTCAAAGTGATTAACTCTGTTTTTAGGGCTACAAATTAGCCTTTAGCTCTAAAATTATTTCTGATATGGTATAATATGAGTCCATTTAGGTAAAAAGAATGCTTGATTTGATTTCAACTTGAAGAAAACTTTGAAAGATTTAAAAGAGAGTTTTCTAATCAGACAAGCTAACTACAAGCCTGGTTTTAGAGCTGGCATTTTATAGTCAGTGGATGAAATATTGGAAGCAATGAGGAGGCTTGATCACCAACGTTTGGTAGTAGGATCTTGGATAGTCATTTTTCATCTCCTCTTCTTCCATTAGTGCATGTTTCACTAGAAAAATTGGAAGCTTACAACCATTTTTTACTTTATTCAAACTGTATTTTTGTGTATTTTAACATTATATAAACTGGATTCATGATTTATAGCTGCATCATATTTTCAGAGACATTTTTATTTGCTTTAAAATCAGTTTTGGGGGGTTTTGAGTACATCTAAACAATGCCAGGGAATATGTACCTATTGCCTGATTACAAAAAAATAATTGATCCTATTTTTTTTCTTATATGAAGACTCACAGCTGTAAAAAGCTATGACACACCACGTATGAAAATATAGTTAAAATGTGTGAATTATACACTTTCTGTATTACCAAGCTAAAATTTGGATGTTTTATAAGCAACTCTGTGCCGTAAACTTTGGCACATCTGGATAATCTAAAAGTTTTAGAGTGAAAATATGGTATGACTACTTTAAGAAATTTCAATTCCATTGGAAAGAATCTAAAACATGAAATTTCATTTTAAATAAAAACAAGAAAAAAGGCACAATACATCTCCCAGTCACCCAGTTGAGCCCCAAAATAAAAGAGCAGAGAGCTGCAGAAGAAGGATACATTAGGGCAAAACTCAGGAGAAGGAGCCAAGTCAGGAAAGGAGCTGAGATCCAAATGAGACCAAAGAGTCCAAGCAGAGAGGAAAAGTGTCTTCAAACCAGGAATCAGAAGCCACAGTGGCCAAAGACTGATAAAACAATTTCATTGTTCAGAAATGAGTTGCCCAAGTGGAATAGAAGGGCATCGTCTCCTATTGATACTGCAGTATTGGTCATGAACGGTGGCCCTGCAGTCTTAGGAGATGTGGGACTTAGCACTTCTGTAACATTTACTTGTGCCTTTGCTTTACCTGTCCTTCCAGGAAATTAGTATTCCGAGAAGAGAGACCAAGACTGAGGCTGGCAAAGGGCCTTGAGCCTTACAGACCACAACACACTTTGTTGAATAATAAGTGTAAATTACCCTCCCAGTGAATCCTTCATAAATAAGTAAGGGTAACCCACAAGGATCTTTTCACTTTAAAACAAAACAGGTCTCTTAAATATTTCTCTTACAGATTCACTTTGGGCTGAAAGAAAACACAGTTTCCACGTGAAGAATATTTTTGGAAAGTTTTAAGCACTACAAAACAGTGTTTTTTAAAATGGAAGGGCCTTCTCAACCATACCATAGTATGCCATCCCTACCAAGATGTTATAATTGCTGTCATTTGTCTGACTGCAGGATAATGAGGTATGGATGGGTCTAGGAATGGCTAGAGAGCTCCCAGGGCAAGAGCAAAATGGTATGCACTGTACACTGGACCTAACAGATGGAGAAAGTCTCCGATGGATGGCTTTCTAGACAGATTGCCTCAGAGGCCATGGGCTCCAGGTGATTTGGCTCAAGCTACTAACAAAGAGAAGTTTTACTCAGCCCATCTTTCACTGATAAGGATTTCATTGTGCAATCCACCGAGCGTTTGAATTAAAAATGAAATGCAAGTTAGACTTTACATGTCTTGTAGCCCTTTTTTTGGTCTTAATTTTACCTTAAAAATAATAAAAACTGCTATGGTACATAGTGATGTATATTCCTGACTTGTAAAATAATTTATTTAAATATTGGGTGGTAGTTTGTTCCTTCTTTAGAAATAGATTGTTCACTGAATCTAAGTTCATTGACAATAACATGGCTATGTTTGCCAGTATAAGCAGTTCTAGTCAATGTGGTTTATGAAAAAAATTCTAAAATTACCCAGATATTACCTCTGAATAATAGAACCAAAAAGTTATATGTTGATCATGCCAAGGTTTCTCCTTACTTCATACTGGTTTGTAAAAGAGAAGTCTTAAAAAGGCTTTATTACCTGTAGGTGATAACGATTTTTCAAGTATCCTTTTCTTTCTCAGAGAAACTCCAAAGGTTGTTTTGTTTGTTTTTAATGGCAGATCTTATTCTAAATTTTTTTAACCTTTATATTTTGTGCTTATATCTCTGAGGGGCAGCATAGTAAAATGGGGAAGAGCAAAGATCTTAAAGTCACACAGACTGGGTTAAAACAGATTTCCAATGCTTATGTGTATCAGGCTTCCCGATATATAAAATGGGGAAAATAATATAGACTGTTGGGAGGATTAAATACTTTTATATATGTAAAGTTTTTAGAACAATATTTAAACACAGTAGGCCTACTTATTATTTTGTTCTGTCCCAGAGATACCCAAATATGCAAATTATTCCTTCTCTTTAGCTGTGTCTTTCACTGACAGTGTACTGACGATATGTCCTCAGCATTTGAAATTATTAGAGCTTATACTCAGTGCCTTACCATTACAGCAGTTTTATGGATAAAGGCAAGTCTTATTTTTGTGAAGCTTTGGTTTGAACACTGTTACTGCATGTGTGCTATTTACGATGGGACTGAACACAGACTGCCTTTACAGCAGGTGTGAAAACCTTCAGGCCCCAGGCTAAATATGCACCTAGCTTAATGTCATCTAGCCAGAAGGGCAAGCACCAAATGTTGATGTTGCCATTCATATCTTCAGCTGTGAAGATACGAGAGGGAACTTGCAATTTTTTTGGAGCATTATCCTATAAACACACATCCTGGGGCTGTCTCCCTCTCCGCCCATAATAATATTTCTCAGTCTCCCTTTGCCCTTTCAATAAGTGTCTATGTGTGTCTCTGAATCGTTGGTACGTATGACGGGTTTGGGGTGGGGGGAGGTGTTGTCAGTTTCTCTATGTGTTATGTATGGCTGCATAATTTCCTTTAAGCACATCTCTCATTATTATTTCTCCTACTGTCTTTGTTGGCCATTCTCTTTGTATGGCTCATACCATATCTAAGTGCAGAACACTCTTTCTTTACTCTCTTTATGTCATTGAATCAATCTATCACTTAAAATTCTAGGGTATTAGAGTTAGAATGGAGTATTAACTTATTACAGTTGACACGATTCATTAACATAGAACCAAAATTTATGTTTGTTTGCTTACTGAATTTATTGCTTACTCATTTGCTTAACAAACATTTAACTACCTCCTGTATGCCAGGAACTGGAAGCAGAGTTTGTTTTTATTATTCTCATTTTTAAAAGGTGCATGAAATACTATACATTTCTATTAACTGAAACATAGCTAGTAGTAAGTTAAATATCTTTTAACCTTTTGATTTATTGTCCTTGGTCAACTCTTCATAGAAAAAGTAAAGGATTTCCTCTCTTGCTCTAAATACAAAATAAATCATTGGTGATTAGATTATTAGATGTATATATATAAAAAGATTAAGCTACGTTAATGCAAACAAATGCAAATCCATAATAGAAATGAACTTAACCAATTAACCTTAATATCAAGGAATTTTCTTCTTCATATCAAAGGAAGAATGAGGATAGTCCACCCTTTTGGCATGGTTATTGACTCGAGATGCTTGTGCAGTCTGGCTCACAGGCTTTGTCTTCTCTCACACAGGAGAGCAGATTGACCATGCAGGGGGCTTCTGTGTCTGTAAGGAAGACAGTCTCTGAGTTTGGGCTCAGATAAATATTGACCATGCAGGGGGCTTCTGTGTCTGTAAGGAAGACAGTCTCTGAGTTTGGGCTCAGATAAATACCCAACTACTTGCATGTGCCTCTATGTCTTAGAAGTCCTGTCTCATACAGGTGCAGACATTTTTAAGTGAGCTAACAGAATAAACACCAGTTATTCAGGCAATGAGTCTAAATAGGCTTAAAGGAGATGGGTAAGCAGTGGAGCAAACTAAGGAGCAGATGAAGAACTTCCACGTGGCTGCTGTGTGGGTTTCCTGCTCCTCACTGGCATCTCTTTGATACGTGATTTTCAAGGCAGGTGCTATTCTTATTGCAATCCCATTGTCACAGTCCATTATGAGGAAGCAATTAAGCCCGTAATAAGTTAAGAGGTGATGGTTTGTATTTTTTTTTTTAATCTCACACAACCGTTGATTTGTTAGCTTTTGAAAACAGATAGGAATTTTTCAATTACACCTTGCAAAATACCTTTTTTCATTCTGAGTGTTTGAAAAGCAAATGTATCTTGGATCCAGTGCTTTTGTGTTTACAAATCTGGATATGATTTAGTAAGCTTTAAAGAGATAGCAAATGCATAGTAAGGAAATCAGATTTACATAATTTTCTGCTTGCTTACAGAACACAGCAGTTGAGATTATCTTTTACATTTGGGAAGACTGTTTTAATATGATAAGATGAAATACCACCTCCAGTACGCTTGATCTTGCTAGTTTGACTTCTTAAAATAAATTATGGGCTGATTTGTCATAGTGACTTTTAACATAAATTGCTATTATAATCTAAAGAAGCAATTCTAAAGGAGGCTGCTTTTTCACTTCATCTACATAAAAAGGTTTAGGTTATTTCTACATTTATTCTTTCCTCTGTGCAATTTATTTGCTGTAACTTTACATGACAGGAACAGCAAAAATCCAGGCTTTGTTCATTCCATCCATTCTTCTATTCATGAATGATAAGTAGCAAATAGCAGTTTAAATGGAGAGATGGTACAAGAAAAAAAGTACGTTGGCTTTACTTTTTGTATGTAAAAAGAAATGTTTTTTATGAGAATGTGTGTGTGCCTTTTTCCCCACTGGAAACACAATTAGATTGCAACCTTGGGGAAGTAAGATGAACCCAGGGCTTTACTCTTTATCTTCTACATATTTATTACTGATTTATTGATTTATTGATTTATGTATGTATGTATGTATTCTAGCAGCATCAATAGCTACTGTAGTGAGTGTTATAGTCCAAACATCTTTTAGCTGTCGGAGTGTGATTGTTAGAAAAGGAGGAGGTCGCACTAAGCCAAAGGACTCTAGAGGCAGACTCTCTTATGAGATCATGAGCCTCTGAGCCTCTGGGGAATGTTTGATGGTTTTTGTCCTGATTTTTATTTTTTGTTTTGTGCCCATTATGCTTGACTAAGCTTTCTGTCACTGTCTCTAAATTCTATTTGTCCAAATTTGCCATGGTGCCTATTTTCTGTATCATCTGTATTCATTATTTGACCACAAAGGAGTTAGAAAATGAGCATGGTGATGTGCTTACTAGGATTAGTTATTCACTGATAAGTGTTCAGATTAAGGCATTTTATATTTAAAAAGTGTGCGAGAGTGCACGAAGGGCTTCTGGTCAAGCTTTCTTGTACTCTGGATAGAGATTACATATATGCACATCTTATCTCATTCAGGGCTCTGCATGGAATTGGAGTAATCTTGGATTTATAAGTGGCTTATGATGATTTCCTTTCAACTCAATGGAACAATAGTACTGACCCCTGGAGTCTCTGATTGGAGGCTTTGTTTTTATTGTTTGCAAAGGTGAGGAAAGCTTTGTAAGAAACATGGAGAACAGACATAGCACAGGATTATAGAATGTCATCTAAACAAAAACTTGAATTAAAGATAGACAAATAGGATCAAAGAGAGATTTATTTGAAACTATAAGAGAAATTCTGCCCTGCCAAACCTTCCCATGCTTTTTGTGCCCCCCTACTCCAGGAAGAACTCAAAACAGTCCAGCCCACTGTGAAACACCCTTCTTGGAACTAAGAGCACTTATTATATGTGCTGCTTATTTAACGCTCAGTCATTTCACCTTGACATGTCTTTTGGTTTTCCATTTCTAACTTTTGCCTCTTTAACCCTTGCATTGTTTTCAGTAGTTTATGTGATGTGTCACAGTATGAAAGGAGATCAATGATTGCTTTCTTTTTCTGTTGCTATGAAAGAATTTCCATGAACGTAGTGGTTTTAAAAAAGCAACACAAATTTATTAGCTCACAGTTCTGTTCCGTACTCCTGAAGTGCAACATGGCTCAACTGGGTTCTCTATGTATGATCTCACCAGGCTGAAATCAAGGTGTCTATGAGGCTCCAAGGAAGAATTCACTTTCAGGTTTATTCAGGTTGTTGTCAGGATCCAGTTCCTTGTGATTATGGGACTGAGGTCTCATTTCCTTGTTGACGGTTGGACAAAGGCTACTCTCTGCTTCTAAAGATCACTTGTATTTCTAAACGCATAGGCCCCTCCATCCTCAAGCCAGCAACATCAAGTCAAATCCCCCTCAAGGTTTTAGTCTCTGACTTCCTCTTCTGCCACCGGTGCAGAAAGTTCCTATTTTTAATGGGACTCATGAGACTAGGTTAGGCCCACCCAGACCATCTCCATATTTTAAGGCCAACTAACTTAGGACTTTAATTACATCTGCAAAATCCTTTCACAGTAGTACCAAGATTAGTGTTGCTTGATCAGCCAGGGGATAGAAATCTTGGGAGATGGGGAAGGGGAGTACCTGTGACACCCAGCCAATTCTGTGCCCTGTGGATACTAAATAAATATTTCTTATATGAATCCATAAATGCCTGCATGAATGAATGATAAAAGACACTTTTAGAAGTCAGATATCTTACCAAGCCAATTACTAATAGATAAAACTGAGCCTCCAAGTGAGTAGAATTTTATTTTACCTGAATAAATTAGTTTGGGGCCATTACAATTCACCTTACAGCCATTATTGAGGTGATTGGTCACCTGAAGACATACCATTCTTTGTTTAACAAATGACAACCAATTTAAGAGGGATTTTTTTTTTTTTTTTTCTTTAAAGATCCAATTATCAGCATCTGAGAATTATGCCCTGGAACAAAATTGCCTTTATAAACTGATTTATACATGACAAGTAGTTATCTCCTCTAACACTCATAATGACCCATGGTTATTAATAACCCCATCCTACAGACAGAAAATTGAGGTTCACAGTACTTCACAGTATTTTGTTGAAGGTCTTAATTATTTATACTAAAAATTTTCTAAAAGCAATTTACTTTGCAAAAGAAAAGGAGGGGTAATAGTTATGTAATCCGAGAACAAAATGAAGTGAAAAAATGTTTAAAAAAAAAAGAAAGAGTACTCTGGGCAGTCCTTTACTTGCCTTGCTCAAATGTTTGATAATTATAATGCAATTGTTATTCTGGTCTGTATTTAACACTGGAAATACGTCACCTCAGGAATTAAAATAGTAAGTTATCTATGTCAAGTAGAAGAGTCTAGTTTTCCCAGCATCATGTGTAACCAGCTGGAAAAGGACCAATCATCTCTACCTACCAGTGAAGTGATGAAGAGGTAGTATCTTCAAACGAACAACATGCAATTAAGCATGTCTCTAATTAGCACCTAAGAAATAGTGACATTCAACTTTTTCTTCCAGGGTTTTATCATTTTCCCTTATTTTAAAATAGCTTTTTGAATCTATTTCTTTCATGATTCAGTGACCTGGAGATCAAACCATATTTACTGACTCAAGATTTCTTTTCTGTAACTTAAAAACAAAACCAAATGCAATTCAATGGTGTAAAATGCATTTTAGGATGGATATTCAAAGGATAATTGGAATTACTAGATTCATATAATTTAGTAAACATACCTAGGAATAGAAAATGACTCAAAATGTCCAATGTGAAGACATGTATTTGCAGGGCTCCAAATTGAGTATGTTTGTGCTTCCGCTGATGTTTTCAATCGTGGGGTCTCCCTGGATGAATGACTCCTTCCCCCCCAGCATTGTTTAAGTTTCAGTATCTTTTCCAACACTCACCTTGCATCTTCTCAATCACTCCCTTTCACTTACAAAATCCTTTTTATAATATGTCCTTATTATATTTCGTTTCATTGTCAGCAAACAATAAAATAAGGCTTTCCATGGGCTATTTTTCTGTAGCTGCTAAGCCCAGATCTAGTCTGAGGTGGTTTTCATGGTCCTAAAAGTGACTTTGAGCTTGACCTAGGGCCCTGCCTTTCGCACTAGACCGTGAGATTTCACAGGACTTGTCACATTGTTCCCTATGAAATAAAAATGGCATTATGGTTGTCATAAATAAGGAAAGCACTCACATAAAAACCACTATGACAAATAGAGAAATATTGAACTAGTCAATTTGTGCATTTCATTGAACATTCTGAACCATGCAAATTTGAATGACGCTTTCAATACACAAATAAGCTAGTTATGTAACAATAGACACTGCCATTGTATACCAGACATTATGCATAGTGCAGCCGGCTGCATCAAAGAGATGGGGGAATTGGGATTTGTTTTCAATGTTAAATTGAAATCCAAAAAATTTGTTATTGTTGCTCTGTAATAAACAGGCATGCTGCTTAATGAAAAACTCTATTTGTATTATTGGTGAGTTTCTTGCTTCTGATTCACACATGTGGAAAAAGCTGCTCTATTACTCTTCATAAGCTGGTAGCTGCCATAATGTTAAACTTAGCAAAGGATAATCTTGGTCATATGTGAAGAATATCAGAAGAATAGTTTAAATAGGATAGACAAGAATAGTTTAATATAGGAGGAGATTCTGGTAAGATTAGTAGGAACATGCACAGTGCTTATTGCATTCTTTTTATTTCCCTTTATCTTCAGGGAAAAAAAAGTGTAACAATGAGATATTAACATTTAATATCTTTTCCCTTTTTGGTGAAAGGAGAAAATAATCATCTGTCTTTTCTAATTTTAAGATTAATAAAAGTACACCCAAGTGCAATTATGTAGCCCAAACCTTATTATAAGACATGTTTCTAAGTATACACAGGAAAGAAATGACATTATGGTTGCTTTCCTTAAATCCTACACATAAACTTACATGGAAACTTAGAAATCATTTTGACCACTAGGATGATGTTAAATTTTCTTATTAATTGTGATCATAATTAAATTTAGTGTGAAATGGAAAATGTATATTAGAACACGTATTTTTAAAGCGGCTTTCTGATTTCTTTAGCAATTACTCTTAGCTATCGGTATACTAGGAAGGTGGAGAAATGTTATTGCAATAAAACCAAATTAACACATTAATTGTCTTTAAATTAAGCTTTGCTCTCTAATAATCTATGGTTCCTTTAACCCCTTTTCCATTTTTCAAGTTTTCATGTCCTGACCCCAAGCATGAATAAGAAACTGAAGCTTGTCCTTCACTTGAAGAAAAAAACCAAAACCCTGCATTTTATGCAGAGATGTTCTAAATAATTTTCTGAATTTATGTGTACCTTTGAGAATCTGATGAATCAAGACACAATCTAGCCATAGCCCCACTCACTGTGTCTTAGGCCGTGTCTGACCAGAAGGGTTGATGAAAACATCTGAAAGCTGTGTGGACCAGCAGTGTTCAAGCCAAGAGAATGGCAGGCAGAGCCAACAGTTTGCAGAGCAAAGCCAGTGGCCCTGTCCAGCCGGGGGACTTGGGGTGTGGGTCAGCTTGAGCTAAGACAACAAAGAGCTTACAGGTTTTTAGAACTGCTTTTCTGGCTGAGCCTGGGCAGGAAATCTAATTTATAACCCTGCTCATCACTGAAGACAGCTTTTAACCTGCCTGACCAGGGAACCTAACCAGAGCATACAGGAAGCTGCAGAGCACATCCAATAGTCCTATGCACAGTGGCACTTGAACAGAGAGCACAGCCCATGGCTTCCCCTATGTGTAGAGCAAAACAGGTGGTCTTATCTGCCCAGGGAATTCAGTGCATACTCAGGCCTGATTCAGGCCCCCAAACAACAAGTTGTATAGGCCAGGACAGGAAAGCTAATTCATAATCCCATCTATTACTAAATAGAGTACCCAGTCCTGACCATCTAGTAAGCTTGACCAGAGAATTCAGGCAACTTCAGAGCCCATCCTATAGCCTCTCTTGGGTAGGAGATCAAACCAGCAGTCCTATCCATCTGTTCTCAGCCACTGGCATGCGCACGTGCTCCCCAATCCCAATCCTCAAAGCTCAAAGAGTGTCTTGCCCAAAATAGACCCGAATAGCAGAACCTACCTGCTCAAAGACATTTACCAGCAAACACACCCATAAACCCAAACTGAGCTAACTGGTGAAAAACTGTCTCTGCCAAAGCAAACCTGTAAAGTATGAAGAGTAACCCCATTACTCAAATGCACAGATACTCATGTAAGGAATCAAGGATCATGGAAAATCCGGTAAATATGACAACACCAAAGGAAGCTAATAAAGCTCCAATAAGTTACCCTAGATAAATGTAGATCTATGAACTGTCAAAGAATTCAGAATAATCCTCTTAAGGAAGTTTAGTGAACTATAAGAAAACACAGACAGACAACAAAACAAAATTAGGAAAACAATACAGGAACAAAATGATAAGTTTGACAAGGAAATAGCAGCCATCAAAACAAACAAACAAAAACAGGTATCTCAGAGTTGAAAAATACAATAGCTGAACTGAAGGATTCAATAGAGAGTTTCAAAAGTAGACACAGCCATGCACAGGAAAGAATCAGCAACAGAGGACAGGACATTAGAAATTAACCAAAGGAGCAGAAAGAAAAAAGAATGAAAAAAATAAATAGTGAAGGAAGCCTACAGGAATTATGAGACACAATGAAAAGAAACAATATTCACATTATGGGAAATCGAGAAAGGGACAAAGTATAAAGCGATAATGGCTGAAAACTTCCAAAAGCTGGAAAGAGAAATGGACCCAGATCCATCAGGCTCTCCAGATCAGTGAGTCCCAAAAGATCCCAAATAGATTGAAGCCAAATAGAGCTACACTGAGATATATTATAATTAAATTTTCATAAGTCAAAGACAATGAAAGACTTTTAAGAGCAGTAAGAGAAAAGAGAGAAATTATATACAAGGGAATCTCCATAAGATTATTGGCAGATATCTCAACAGAAACCTTTCAGACAAGGAGAGAATGGGATGACATATTCAAAATATTGAAAGAAAATAACTGTCAACCAAGAATTCTATACCTGGTGAAGCTGTCCTTCAGAAATGAAGGAGGGATAGAGACTTTTCCGAACCAACAAAAGCTGAGGGAGTTTATTACCACTGGCCCTGCTTTACAAGAAATGCTAAAGGGAATCCTCTGAGTGGAAGTAAAAGAATGTTAATTAACACCATAAAAACACAAAAAGGTAGCATAAATCTCACTGGTAATGGTAAATATATAGTCATAGTTAGACTCTGCAATATGGTAAGAGTGGTACATACCTCACAACTCTAGTTTAAAAGTTATAAATAAATAAGTAACCCACTTTAAAAATGGGCAAAGGACCTGAATAGACACTTCTCCAAAGAAGATATTTGAGAGGCCAAAAGATACATGAAAAGATGCTCAACATCACCAGTCATTAGGGAAATGCAATTTTAAACCACAATGATAATCACCTTACACCTGTTAGACCATCATCAAAAAGATAAGAGATAACAAATGCTGGCATGGATGTGGTGAAAAGGGAACCCTTGTACACTGTTAGTGGGATTGTAAATTGGTACAGTCACTATGGAAAATACTTTGGAGGATCCTCAAAATATTTTAAAAAATGACCTTATGACCCACCAATTCCACTTCTGGGAATATATTCAAAGATAATGAGAACACTAACTCAGAAAGATATCTACATCCCCATGTTCACAGCAGCATCGTTTACAATAGCCAAGACGTGGAGACAACCTAAGTGTCCATCAATGGATGAACAAATAAAGAAGTTGTGGTATATATACATACAATGGAATTTATTCAAACTTTAAAACTGAGTAAATCTTGTCATTTGTGACAATATAGATGGACCTGGAAGGTGTTATGCTAAGTGAAATAAGTCAGAGGAAGACAAATACTGTATGATCTCACTTATATATGGAATCTACCAAAAAAAAAAAAAAAAAAAGAAGAAGAAGAAGAAAAGAAAAGGAAAAAAGAAGAAAAAAAATAAACTCATAGAAAAAGAGATCCGACTCTTATGGTTATCAGAGGCAGAGGGTGGGTAGAAGAGGGACTGGAGAAAGGTGGTTAGTTATAAGATAAATAAGTACTAGGGATGTAATGTACAACATGATAACTATAGCTAACACTGCTGTATGATATATGTGAAAGTTGTTGAGAGAGGCAATCCCAAGAATTCTCCTTACAAGGAGAAGGGTTTTTATTCTTTTCTTCCTGTTTTTCTTTTAATTGTATCTATATGAGAAGATGGATGTTAGCTGAATCTATTGTGATAATCATTTTACAATATATGTAAATCAAACCATCATGCTGTACACCTTAAACATATACAGTGATGTACATCAATTATTTCTCAATAAAACTGGGGGGGGGAGAAGATGCATGGAGCAACTATCTCTTTTGACTAATAACTGCTCACAGGAAGAGCAAGAATGTTTTGCATGTGACAAGAAGAGTGAACCAAATATTTGTTGACCATAAGGATTCATTTTTGTAATCATTAGGGCTATCAAACAAATATTTTGATTATCCTTCTTCTGAGAACTTGGGAGGATTGCACTTCTCCACCCACTTTGAAGTTACGTGTGGTCAGGTGATTCATTTTTGCCAATAAGATGTGTTAATTCAAGGCAAAAGAAAAAAGAAAAGAAATATTATGAGGTTCATATGCTGGATGGATGAAAAAAGTCCAAGTTGAGCACATAATGAGAGATGTAAATAAAACATACATTGACTACAGATCTTAGAAATTATTTCAAACATTTGATACTTCAGAATAATTGTATCACGGTTAGCGTGTATATAGAAAAAACTCATTCGGTATCTTATTGATTGACATGACTAAAGTGGTGTGTCACTGTTATATAGTTTACTAGACTATAAAATTATTTTTATCACTTTCTATTTAGAAACATTTTAAGGTTATATTTGATACATTCAATATTAAAAAGCAAGTGAGAGCTATAATAACCTGAAACAAGATACTAAATAAATTAATGTGGGCAGTGCAGTGTTCTGGAAAGGACACCAAACTCAAAGTCTAGAGACTTGCGTTAATTCTCTATGTAGCTCTTTCCTCTCTAGCCTCAGATTCTTCTGGCTTTAAAATGGCATAACCCTAAAATGTCTTTCTCTAACTAGATTTCTGATTTGATTATAGTTTGACAAAGGCTAATAGAGTCTCAAAGTTCCTTTAACCCTAGAACTCTAATAATATTTGATTTGGTGAAAATCATCCCTTTTCTTCTAGAGTAGAATGTTTTCTTTCTACTTGACTGTAAGTTCCTCAAAGCCCAGATGAGGTCCTGTTTATCCTTGTGTATTCAACCCTGAGCACAATGACTGTCACAAAGAAGGTGCTCAGTAGGCATTTGTTGAATAAGTAATGTGATTACTGTTATAAAAGTCAGTTATTCCTAAGTTATTCATTTTCTGACTTATCTGAGATTAATTTTCCAGTTTGAGGTTCAAGGGCATATATTTAGGTTAAGGATAATTGAAAATACTGCTAAAGCAGAGAAATCTCAATAAAGTAAAGTCTTTGTCTTAAGAAATGACAAGGCTTCTCCTAGTGTTTTGTGATCAAAGGAACCGTGGATATAAACTTATCAGCTGATAGACTGAATAACTTATCAATGTAGTCCCAGGAAGCCTTATTTAAATTTCAGTCAAAAACTCTTTCAAACAGTAATGTAAGTGGCCAAATTTGCAATATCCAAATTCTATAAAAGTGAGGCAGAGGTGAGGTGTTCTGATGTAATAGTTGAAAAAATTTCCACCCTTCTTTTTTAAATATCTTGATTAGTGTCCAGAAAAGTTATGAGCAGCATATTGTCTTTATTTTCCAGAAAGAAAATTACTAATCATACTTTAAAATAAACATGAATCCAGATTGCAGAATATGTTCATTGCTAGAGTCACTATGCAAATGCAGTCATCTTTTTTCTTTTCATCCTTTGCTGGACTGTCCTTTGGACTAGAATTCCCTAGCATGTGATTTTTGTGTGCATGTCCCCAGGTTCCTTTCATAGCAGTTGTATATACCATTTTTCCATTTTAGAAGTTGGATCACTTTAGGTAGAAAATGTAAGGCAAGCTGGAGGCTCGAGAAAAGAGCATTTTGATGTTGTAGGGAGAGGAGTATTTTATAGCTGAAATCATAATAAAAATATAAGGACCATGAATGCTTTAAAATATTTAAGAAATACAATAGGAGACAGAACTTTCATTAGGCAATGTTGTCGTTGTAGCAGAAACCAAAATGATGATAGCATAAAACAGTGGATAATATTCCTGGGATAAAATCTATGAGGAAAAAAATATCAGATTTAATTAAGATTTTAAGGCCCCTTTTTCATTATTAAGGGTATGTGCCTAATAAGATAATTAATGCCAACCTCAAAAAAGTGATGCAACTGAATTACCATGAGCCAAGAAAACTGGAAGCAAAGAGATAGGATAATTGTTGACTTTCAATTGACTTATTTATCCAAAATTAATTTATTGCACACCTATTATGTGCAAAGCACCATGCTCTGTGGGGGAATGTGAAATTGCACAGTATTAATAACCTGCTACTCTTCTTCATAGAAGAGTGTTATCTTTGTCTGGGTCCTGCCAAAGTGAGCAGCTCACTTATAAGTGATTACTGTGGAAAGGAATTTCAAGAAAGAGTGTTGGGAGATTGGAACAAGTTAAACAGAGAAGGAGGGAAAGCCAGTCCAAGAATATGTTACTGAGCTGGTCCCTACTGTGGGTCACTAGGCTCCATCCTACTGGGGATCCTCTGAGGAGCCAGGTGAAACATATCTCAGAATTGTTTGCCCTGCACACAGCTGGTGGTCATAGCACCAGCTAAAACAAAAAGGTAATGAGACAACGTAAGGCAAGACACAAAAGGTGAGTGAAACATACTTTGCGAATTTATCTCATGAAGACAGAACAGTTATTTATGAAGCCCTTATTAGGAGCAGTCATTATGTTAGCCTCTGGGGAAGAGAAAAAGAGAAGCAAAGAAAGATGAACAAAACATGATCCCTGCCCTTTAGGAACTCAGTCTAGGTGGGGTGGCAAGTCTGTGAGCAAGGTCAGGAGAGAGGAGTTTGAAATGCAAAGGGGTCTCAAGGGAGGAAGAAGTAATGGTTAAAGGGTCAAAGAAGTTATCACAGAGGTAACCCTGGAACTAGGTTCTTAAGGAGAAGGAAAATTATTTCATACAGAGGCTGGAAAATTGTGAGGAAGTGGAAGAGGGTGATGCCAAGTAGAAGAAACAAGGATTGCAGCCCAGGGGGGTAAAGGGTAGAGTGTGTTCAGAGTATTGTGATCTACTTAGAGGACCGTGAGGAATTATACCAATACACGAAGACTGTACCCCAGCACACAGAACAGTACAATGGGCATAGAAGTGCTCAATAAGTATGAATAGGTAATCAAGTATTACTTGTTTAATGAGTGAATTTTCTGATCTGTACCTTTAGAGCTGTGCTTTAAATGGAGCATCTTGTTGGTGTGGTTGTTACTGTTTCAAATGTTTAGGACTTTGAGGCACACCAGACTTTATTCCAACAACTTGGATATTTCTTCTTGGACCAAGGTAGGGGCTTCCGTTGGTATGTCTTGTATAAATACTAATGTATCTTAAAAGCTACCATTTAATGAACACTTAAATTAGCACTGTATTTAGCACTTTACCTAGTTGGCTCATTTACCTATCACAACAACACTATGAGGAAGATACTTTTATCCCCTTTGTTCAGCTGGAGAAAACTGAGGCACAGAGGGGCTAAGCTAGTACATGGTGTGCTTGATTGTTATAAATATAGTCTCCATCCATAACTAACAAATTCAAGTAGAAGTCACAGACAAGAGGGATTCTTTAACAGTTCTCTTGGAGGGTGTGTGTGTGTGTGTGTGTGTGTGTGTGTGTGTGTGTGTGTGTGTGTGTGTGTATTTAACTCTGTATGTTTATGGTATGATGTCTTCAGAGACATCAAAGAATACAAGTTTCTTCTTTTCTCTAAACTAGAACTGACCTTCCTTTGCAACGGTAGTCAATGTTTCCAAATCCTGAATTATTGATTGATGATATTACCTTCCCTATAGTGCTCCTTTCTTTTTCTTGAGCTTTATAATAAAACCTTATTAAACTGCAGAAGTTAAAATAATTCATTTATAGTTCTCTATAATAAATATTTTGACAGTGCCAATCACTTGATTAAATCCTGTGAGTGATACAAAAGTAAATTAAATATCACCATTGTTTTCAAGAAACTTAGACTCTATTGAAGGAGATGAACACCAGAGTGATAAAGTATAAGTAAAAGTAAATGGCTATGGGACAAAAGAGGAACTGGCAGATGAATTCCAGCTAGAGTTAGGTGGTAATTCAGTAATTCAATAATACCACATAGGAGTAGAAGCATAGAGATTCAGCATACTTGAGTTCTAGTCTTATTTTTGCCTCTGACTGAAGCACATCATTCAATCTCTACCAGCCTCATCTCCTCATCTACAAAGTGAAGGTTTGCACTAAATGATCCCCAGTATCCCTTAGAGTTCTGACAGGTTCTACCTTTGTGAGCAGGTTGCATTTGAGATGAGCATTGAAAGATGGGTACTATTCCAACATGTAGCGATGCAGAAGCCCATCCCAGATGAAGGCAGAGTGTGAGCAAATCTGCAAATACAGCAAAGGGCTGGGCGTGCCCTGAGAATGGAGAGCCTTCCTGCCTAGTGTGCCTGCTGTGTCAGAGAGCAGCCAGCAATAGGACTGGAAAGGTAACTTTGGGAAAGTTTAAGGAGGGTTTTGAATTCCATACAAAGGCATCTGGATTTTATTAAGGTGTTTTAAATAGCCAGAATATAATGGCAATGATTAGAGAATCATTGAGAATAACTGAGAATGAATCTGGAGCATAACAAGTGGAACAATTTAAGTAAATCAGAACTACAGAGCCAGGTAATCACTGGTCTTTATTGCATTTGAAAAGCTAAGAAAAAAATTGGAAGGTAAATGGAATATTCCAAAAAATGGAAAAAAATAATCTAACCCTATGAAATTCTTTATCCTTAATGCTGAAAGAACAATGTTACAGAATAACAGAAAAGAAGCTGGTTTGGGGTAACCTTCCTAACCCAAAAGGTAAAAAGAATAAAATTTAATAAACAAGATAATTTGATCATTAAAGCTTCATGTGTAAACACTTATATAAAAACTTAAATAATTTCACACCCACATAGCCACACATATATAATCTTACAAACTCCTTCAACTTGCAAAAATGTTTACCAGTTTGCAATTTCACCCATTTTTACCACACTAGCAATGTCACAGTGATGATACAGCTAATGGCAGTGACTATTAGTGACCTTAAGAACACAGCTGGGTTTCTATTTTTATTTCTGTAAAACCTTCTTTCTTCTGCTAGATGATGCCTTAAAGGGCCAAACTAAAATCTATATAGTCAAGGCAATTTGTATTGTATGTTTGTGTATATATTTCACACAACAAAGGCAGCTTTTAAAACACATATACACACACCCACACACATACACACAAAATATGTAATGACACTTACAAAGAACCCATTTGCAAACCAACCTGGAATGAAAAACTGGACTTTGCCAGAGTTCAAAGAACCATTTCGGGTTATACAAAATTACCTCTGTTGCCAACACACTTCAAAACAGAGCTACTATAGATTCACGTATGTCACTTCTGACTCGCAAAAAATAAAAATATCAAACACATTTAGAAGATACTGATGAATAATACAGACCGAAATTTTTTTTCGATGATTATGAAGGACAGAAAAAAAGGCAGCAGAATTTCTTTCCATTTGGGTGATTGCTTACTTATTCTCTTTCACTCAAATTAGAGGTAATAGTCTTGGAGAGTTTCATCTGGTTATTTGCAGAAAAAAAGTATTTATCTACAAATAGGTAGATTTCGGAATATAGGTAATAACACAGACAAACATATGTTTAAAATTCCTAATGTAGTTTATGCTGAGTAAATAGGATTGTATACCGTGAACTTTGGCAAAATGGCTATTTAACAAGTAGAAAAGGATTCAAGGATGGTGGTTTGCCAGAGAAATACCTTAGTAGTTACTAAGAACAAGCTGGCAGGGAAATTCCATGAGTCAGAAAGAGAAAGGAATGGTGTGATTTCTCTAGCCATTCTGCTCATTGTTTATAACACAAAATGGAGATACTTTTTGTGAAAATTATTGTACATTTTTATGCTTGTGAAGGATCAGTTTGTAAAAAATGTCAGAACTTTCTGAAGATCGGCATTCAGTTTTTGACCAAATGAAAAAGTAAAAATCTAAAATGTTAGGATAAGTATCTAAATACAGATTTTCTATAAACTTAGGCTTCTAATTTGCAAAAAGTGCACTAATGTGCACTTGTTAGCCTGATTCCTTCTAAAAAAGATAAAAAAGGAGACTGGCAGGAATTCGAAGCCAGCTATCCAAGTCTTTCCCTAAATACGAGTGGAGCTAGCTGTGGTAGAGGCTCACAAATTAAGCCTTACTCTGAAGGACTGAGAGCTGCTTGAAAAGTGGACTATACTATGTTTATTTCTCTGTATTTCAGGAAACAATGTATGGCACAATAAAGGTGTGTTGAGTAAAAACAACTGAAAATCTATACATTGGTAGCCCTACCACATGACAGCTATGCTACTCAGGCATTCCTCAATTCCAAGCCTAGGGGAGGAAGAAGATCTTGGAGGGGCAATAGTATAGGAACATGCAGTAATGACACAAACAAAACCCTCCCTCCCGGAAATCACTGTTCCATAGGTGTGGGATGGTTCCTGAGAAGACATGGTTTGTGCTGTGTCTTTAATGCAGTACATCCCATCTTAGGGCATGGACCATTTTATTGCACAAGAAATAGCACAGAAAGGAATAATAAGATGATGTCACCTGTGCTAAGGCTTGCATGATTCATCCAGACGCCATAATCAAAAGTTGTACATGCAGTTGTAAAGCATATCCCATCCTGGTGCTCCTCTCCTCCCCTAATCTCCACCCAGTATTTAGGCAGAATTAAAGGATGCAAAAAATCTGGGTGTGATCTGAGCCTCTGATGTGTTATCCCTGACACCAGCTGATGGTGTTAAGGGGTGGACATTGCTAAAGAGAGGATTAAACTATCTTTCAAGCAAACTCCTCCCACAGTATGTAATGAAACAGAGTTGCACTGTGTTTTGGATTGAATCCATGGTGCATAATTTCTCAGTAGACTAATATACACTCTATTTTGAATCCACGTTAATCACTTTCTTTTATTTGAAATCTACTTTAGGTGTAAATAGTTCACTTCCCATTAAGGTATAAGCTTCCTTAGTAAAATGTAAGTTGAGGACAGGTTTTTCTTATGGAAGCAAAGTTAATGTAGCTAAATAACTCTACCTAAGATTGCAACAAGAATCTTTAAAATATGACTCGAAGCTAGTTTAGTTAAAGCTTCAGTAATTTAAGGAAATTGCCTAGGCAAGTAATTGGTATTATACCAAACTAAATATTTCACAGTTACATTTGCTTTTGCCTAAAAATAAAAACTGGAGCAATACAAGGGAAAACTGCCAAGACTGAAAATAATATGCAGCAGCTGTAAGTAATTGGAAGTGATAATCATAATTAGACAAGATGTAAGATATGTATTAAAGCCCAGATTGGATCTTCCTGTTGGCAACGGGGAGAAATCCCAAAGGTCTGGACCCCACACATAGCCCACACACTTCTCCTTCATGCCTGAGAGCCCCTCTGAAACCAAACTTGGCATTGGATCAGCCCTGAAACCACTCCCAAGGCCATGCACCATACTGTTCCTCTTGGGAAGAGACGGAGGAAAAGAAGAAATGGAAGAGGTCATACTCCCTGCTTTCAAGGAGCCTGCAAACCAGAAGAAACTGGCCAGTTATCTAGCAGTAATTGGCATTAAATTAAGGTCCTCTGAAAGAAGCCAAGGTAATGAAGAGAATAAATATTTTTGTAAGATAAAATGGAGGACAGCTTTGTAAGACCAAAGAAACATTGATTTATCCAAGTATAGATCAAGAATGAAGTAAAATAGGCTTGTTCCATGGAAAACATCTCAAGCTAAAGAGAAAGCTCTATGGGGACAGGAGCCATTTCTATTTGGCTCAGTGACTCAGAGAATGCCTCACACATAGCACACACTAAATTTGCTAAATGAATGAGCAAATGAATAGCGTTTAGGTAACACTTGAGGGAGTGTTTATCTTGTGTTAAATATTGTACTGGGTACTTTAAATGTATCAGCACATTTAATCTTCATGATCACATTTGAGATACTACCAATCCTCATTTGCAGATGAGGATGCTGAACTAAGCACAGCTAAGAAACGTGCCTAGGTTAGTCTATTTAGAAAGAGGTGGAGCTGGACTTTGAACCAAATCTGGATCTACAGTCCATGTATTATGCACATCATATTTTAAAACTAGAGTGCCTTTAGCTTTACTAGGAAAGTGGGAAGAATAACAACCAGCCTTTTCTGTTCTTTGTTTTAAATTCTGATCTGTAAACCACACCAAAGTAGCCTCCCTGACATACCCCCATTTCATTCCTTCTTTCTCTTAAATAAAATGGCAAACTTGAAAGCATCTAACACATTGCTCAAGGGCTGGGTATTCTCATTCTCTCTCTCTTAGTTTTAAATCTTCACCCTTTTGTTTTCTTCCTCCTTTCCCTTCCCTTTTCTTTCTCCTTTCTTTCTCAGTTTAAATGTCTTCTCCTTTCTTCATTCTTCTCCTCAAAACCAAAGACAATTAAATAGGTAGTAAGAAAGAAACAGAAGTTTCCTCCTTCCACACTTTGCCTTAAGAGTAAGAAATCATAGGAACAACTATTGAAATGGGGTATTTTATCAAAGTGGTCATGGATTACACAAATCATATTTAGGAATATTTTCCCACATTCAATTCAAAATACATCTGTTAAACACATTTGATATAAGATACAAATGCATATATGACAAGGAGGAATGTTCCATAATTTCAACATGCTTATAGCCCAGTGGAAGAGAAAGATATAAATATCTTTCTATGTATATATTATACATATATATAATTTATTATAAGTAAAAAAGGATATATTTATGAAATCAGGTATAAGCAGGAGACTAACAATTCTTATTAGAGAAATTGGGGGGGCCTCATGGAGGAGGTGGTATTTTAGATCTTTAAGGAGGAATAGGACTTTGATAGGTGGAGAAGGAGAATAGGAAGTAACGCCTTTTAGGCTTAAGGATATAGCATGTGCAAATGACAGGGAATAATGAAAACACTCTATGTGTTTAGAAAATGGCTCATGTGACTGGAGCTAACAGTGTGTATGAGTCTGGAGAAGTTGACTAGAAAGAGATAATAGATGTCCCTGAATGCTGAGCCACACAACTTTGGCTTCCCTCCACAGGCAATGGAAACCCCTGAAGGTTGGGGCTAATGTAGGCTTCTACTCTTGCCTACACTAGTACAATCTACTGTCCACAGAGTAGTCAAGAGCATATTTTAAAATGTCAGCTAGCCTCCTCTGCATGAAACTGTCTTGTGGCTTCTCATATCACTCAGAAGGAAACCAAACCCTCACTATAGCCCAACTACACCTGTGATCACATGCCCTTTCCCTTCTAATACTACTTAGAATGAATAGCAGTATGATATTCATAGGCAACTAAAAACATGGCAGGGAACATACAACAGATCTGACCATTCCAGAGACATAGCTGGATGTCTCCAAATTCAGGACCATATGTGGGGGCCCAGGTTCCTCTACACTCCCTGTCTTTTGCTGCAAGAGGATGATGCTACAAAGTTTGATGCATGCTCTTCCCCTATAATCTGCCTCATGATCTTTCTTCCTGGTCCTGCTGAAATGCTGAAGGAAGGTATTCTGACTCTGTACAGGTCTTAGAAGGTAAGAATGAGTCTAAAAGTAGAGAGAGAAGAAAGAATAAAATATGGGTCATGAAAGTATTCTTCTGAAAAAAGAAGTCAAGATATTGTGTCCCCTTATGTGTTTATGGTGATAATATTGGAAATGGATGTGAACTTTATCATCATTCAACAAACAATTAATTGAACACTTACTAAGTACTAGACTCTGTGTTCTGTACCAGTGATAAAATATACATATAATAAATCTTGGCTTGAAGACATTCTTGGTCTAATGGGGAAAGATAGATATGTAAATATGATATTAAATATAATGCCAAATTAATTTGTCATATGGTTTTATAAAGACATTTCACTTTTTAAAGATGATATTTGAATTGAGTCTTAAAGCTAATTTCTAATAGCTAACAGTTATTTTCTTTAATTTCTTAACATTTTCTATAATTTCTTAAATAGCTGATTGGGATTTAACATGCCAAGCAAATCTAAGTGGCCCAAATAGTACTAAGACCCCTAACTTTAGTACCATTAGCCTTGTATTCTAAATCACTCAGTTTACAAGTCCCCCCAAAACACATAATAAATATCAGTCAGTGAGATAAACATTACATAATAATAAGATACCTAAGTCAGTGGGCTACTATGCTGTAGTTTTTTAAAGTGAGATATATATATGTACTAACATGTGTATATCACTGCATTTTGTAAAAAATAATTGTTACTGTGTCTGCTGCCTGGACTACTTACCTGCCATGAGTCCTTGGGGAGCCCTCCCGTGTTCATTCATTATCCTTATAGTAATTATATAAATCCTAATGTTCAATATTTGCCTTTTTATTTATATCTCCAACTAGAATGAAACTTTCCTGAGAGGAGATGATTGAGTTTTATTTATCTTTGCTTGTGTTCAATTCCCAGGACCAAAAAATGATGCTCGATGTATACTTAAAGATGATACATGATATATGACTTGGCATTAGATATCTGACCTCACATTCCCTTAACTAACTTTGCTCTTTATTTTGGGGCCTACTAATTGTCAATAGCTACTTTACAGTACATTTTCTATAATATTCAATAATTGCAAGTAACAATGCTGCAACAGGCTCCTACTTTATTTTAGGACTAATGGAAGTATTGCATTCACAAACAACTAAAAAATACATCCATTTGAGACATCCATGGAAAAAAATATATACTGTTAATTACAAAGTAATATTTAATTTTTAAATATGATATATATTTGTTATGTCTAAAACAATAGGAGGCTGAGTAGAAGATAAAGGAACATTGGAGAAAAAGATGGCATTTAAGGTATATGATAAAAAGGAATATAAATGGAGATATATGAAATTGAGTAACAAAAGGATCATACCCACCTTATTATATATTGTATTTCCGGTACTTAGTACAGTCCCTGGTACCTAGCTTAATAAATATTTGCTGAATGAATGAAAGAAAGCATATGGTAGATTCTCTAGCTTATAGACAAGTGGTTTGCTTCAGAAGAGATTCTGTTTTGTAGGAGAGACATACTCCTTTTAACTCTGACCTATTTATTTATTTAATTGAATTGTTCATTCAACAGATATTTCTTGAATAGCCACTATGTACCAGAACTTGCCAGACATTGTGTCTGGAAACACTAAGATAAATAAAACATGACCTAGGAGAGTTTACAGTCTGGTGAGAGAAATAGATACACAAATATTTGCAATGCAGTATGATAGTTGTATAAAAAGGAATATATATTGTGACCTAATGACACAATAGGGTAATCTGCTCAGCTTGTTGGAGAAAGAGAGGGGATTCAGGAAAGATTGCCCCAAAAATGCATTTTAAAGGATGAGTAAGGCGTTTTGAGAGTCTTTTATACTCTACCCACTTAATGTACTATTTAATTTGTCATGATATAAAAATGTTATCTTTTCTTTGTGTGCTTGGCTTTTAAGATCTATTTCTTATTTATGAAATCATTTTATGTGCTTTGCTTATTATTAGTCCTGTATTATTATACCAGTTTTATTGCACTCAAGATTCTTAAAAATACAGCAAAAATAACTCTGAAATAGCTGTCACTGAGAAGGTAACAGACCAATTAAATATTTGTTTATATTAAAAATAAAACATCTTTCTAAGTCTTGAACAAGAGAAAATAATTTAAGGAGTTTTGTGGTTTGAAATTAGACTTCTTACCTATCAAAACTTGAAAAGTTATCTGTTCAACAATAGACTTATTTTCTTCATCATCTTCTCCTTGTTTAAAACTCATTTGTGATGCAAATAAAAACATCAAATAGTTGATTTTACTCCATGTTTACTAAAGAGTAGTAGTCTCAGCCCTTGAATCTCACTCACATAGAATCAACAATTGTACTGTCAAGAAAACTCCCCACTGGCAGGGGCCAATGCATCTTTCATCTCCTTTAATTTCTTAGAGTTCTAAACAACACAATTTATTCTTCTTGTAATGTGAAAATATAGTCATTGGTGAAAGTTCCATTAAAAACTAACTGTTGGTAATTCAAACTCAGTGTGACTAAAACAGCTTCTGGATTTATGAGTTTGGGGGTGAAACAGTATTTTTTAAATTGCATTATTCATTTCCTAGTAGGAAACAGCGCTTGAAATTCAGGTTTCATTAAGAAGAGGTAGTTAAAAGTATGTTGGTGGAGTTTTTTATTATTACTATTCTTATTCTTATGGTAAATGAAAATCAGTCTCAAGCAAAGCTGAGCATGCCTGTGACAGTTTCTGTAACACAATATAATTCACGTTCAAAGAGGCAACTGTCCTCTCTGAATCGAAGTGGAATCCATTCAGTGGACTCCCACAGTATCCCAAGCTTGGTGAATCTCTAGGTGAAACCTCTCAGTGAAAATTCAACGTGACTGTTAGCCAAGTACCCACAGGAGCTTCTCTATGTATAAAACTGTGATCTTTCCAATGTATGAATGTAATCATACAATTCAACAGCTCCAAATTCTTCAAAATCTCCTTCAGTCTAAAAAGCTAAACTTTTTTTCCATTACAGTCAAGGTCATTCTATCTGCCTACAGTTCCATTTCAATTCTCTCCACTCCAGGCCTCAAACTTCACAGTCCAGCAAGACTAACCTACTTATAGATCCTAGAATACATGCCGTGCTCTCTCCTTTCCTCATGCCTTTGAATATAGTGTTTTCCCTACCCAAATAATGGTCTCCTTTGGCAAAACTCTCTGTTAAATCATCCTTCCCTTGCCCAGGCAGATTTAAATACAGTTTTCTGTGTCACTGCAGTTTGCACATGCAATTCTAATGTTCCTAGGATTGGAAAAGATATTAGAAGAGAAAATCTCTTTGTTTTTCCAGCATTTTGTATAGTATTTGGCCAATAAAAAAGATCCAAAAAGATATTCATGTATATATGTATGATATCACTTAGATGTGGAATCTAAAAAAAGTAGAACTTGTAAAAACAGAGAGTAGAATAGTGGTTACCAGAGGCTGGGAGCTGGGAAAACTGGGGAGATTGTTGTTTAAGTGTACAAACACAATCAGTAGATAAATAAGTTCTGGAAAGCTAATGCACAGCATAGTGATTATAGACAACATTACTGTATTATAACCTTCAAAGTTGCTAAGAGACTAGATCTTAATTGTTCCCACCACAGAAAAGAAATGATAATTATGTGACATGATAGAGGTATTAGCTACCGTTATGGTAGTAATCACATTGCAATATATAAATGTATCAAATCAACACTGTTGTACACCTTAGACTAAAACAATGTTATAAGTCAATTATATCTCAATAAAAATTTAAAATATATACTAAATGAATATTGTCCACTAATGCAAATATTTACAATGAATGTAAGAGGAATAATAATGTTAGCTGATATTTGTTGAATACTTAGTGTGCGTCCAGCCCAGTGCAATGTGCTACATGTGCTTCATCTCCAATTCTCACTGCAGCCTTGCCAGGTGGATTATATTATTTCTATTTTGCCCTTGAGAAAAGTGAAGCTCAGAGAGGTTAGTCGAATAGGCCACATGTTGTCATACAGCAGAACCAGATGTGAACCTAAGTCTGTCTGACCCCAATGCCAGTGTTCTCTCCAGTACACCCAGCTGCCTTTTGATTATTGTTAAGATCTTGAAAGACACAAATTAGATTTTGATTTATTCTTTTCCATTTCTTTCCAGCTCCAAGTACAGCCCAGTATGGAATTACCGGGAGCGCTGACGTTCTTTTCTCCTGCTGGTACCTTGTGTTGACACTGTCCTCTTTCACCAGCATATTCTACCTGAAGAATGCCATTCTACAATAAATTTAAAGACCCATAAAAGGCTTTTAAGGATTCTCTGAAAGTGCTGATGGCTGGATCCAATCTGGTACAGTTTGTTAAAAGCAGCGTGGGATATAATCAGCAGTGCTTACATGGGGATGATCGCCTTCTGTAGAATTGCTCATTATGTAAATACTTTAATTCTACTCTTTTTTTGATTAGCTACATTACCTTGTGAAGCAGTACACATTGTCCTTTTTTTAAGACGTGAAAGCTCTGAAATTACTTTTAGAGGATATTAATTGTGATTTCATGTTTGTAATCTACAACTTTTCAAAAGCATTCAGTCATGGTCTGCTAGGTTGCAGGCTGTAGTTTACAAAAAACGAATATTGCAGTGAATATGTGATTCTTTAAGGCTGCAATACAAGCATTCATTTCCCTGTTTCAATAAGAGTCAATCCACATTTACAAAGATGCATTTTTTTCTTTTTTGATAAAAAAGCAAATAATACTGCCTTCAGATCATTTCTTCAAAATATAACATATCTAGATTTTTCTGCTCGCATGATATTCAGGTTTCAGGAATGAGCCTTGTAATATAACTGGCTGTGCAGCTCTGCTTCTCTTTCCTGTAAGTTCAGCATGGGTGTGCCTTCATGAAATAATAATTTTCTCTTCATCTCCAACTAATAAAAGTGTTTTTGCCAAATTCTACAATTTGAAAGCAAAAGTAAACCACAATAATAAAGTTAAACTATATCCTGTCTCTAAAGAACAAAGGAGTTATCAAGCTGTAAAAATCTCTTCCCTCATTACCAGTAGCATTTTGAGAATTTTGCCCCACGATGACTCAGTTTTGTGATGAAAAACAATTTAACTAACATAGTACAGGTAAATCTACCATATGATTTCTTTAGTTGTAGCTAAATGTTAGATCCACTCTGGGAAATAATTCCCTTTAAAATGATAGCACAGTCCATCCAAAGGATTGCCTAGCAATACAGCATCTTTTCCTTTCACTGTTCCAGGCCAAAATTTTTAAGATGGTTTGTCAGAAAGGACACAAAGTCCAATTACCTAATATTACATGAGTGGGTAAGCACTCAAAATTTTTGGTTCTGTGGCAGGTAAGTTGGTATGCTAGATATAGTGTTCCTGTGGATAGGAGTATTTTGCCTATTTTCCATCTGAAAACATCACTCAGTTGATAGTCTGGTATGCATATTGTATTTCAAAAGCTCCAAAATATATTATAACAAATATTCCATGCTGGTATGCAGCAGATCAATCCCTGAAATAACAAATTCTGCAGTTAAATCTTTCTCTATAGCCATGTCAGCTCAAACAAACAAGGCCAAAAAGAAAAAAAAAAATTACCATGCTTTATTTCTTCTTATATGATATATGTAAGATGTGTTCAAATGAAGACCAGCCACCAGTGATGAAGAATATCTTAAAATCTACTAATTATTAACTTATCATGGATATTAAATTATTTCTATCATAAAGAATGAAAACTACATTTTTGAAAGAAAATGCGGTTACTCTAAGAAGTATTATATTACAAGAATAGTTTGTTAGTGTTACTCTTTACTAAAGAAAGACCATAGCCTTGAAAGCCATTTTACAGGTTTAATAAAGTTACCAATTTCACTATACCTAGAGAGATTTCTGCAAATAGTTCCCTTTTGCAAGTCATAACAAAACACCTACTAATATAGCTAGAAACAAGATATTTCACAGAGGTTTTATACATTTAAGATATCTAATATTTTGCCCTGAAAGAAATGTATATAAGTAAAATTTAGTCCCAAAGTACACCATAAATCTGTTTTAATTAGAAATGTGAATCCTAAATGAGGAGGCATAAACGTACAATATTTCCACAAAATGGCAATAATATGGCATAATGCTATTAAATTTACTCACTGTAATAATTTATTACATTATTTTGACTGATATAAGGGTTTTTCTTAAACACATATGGCATTTTAACTTTGATTATTATTGATTTGCTTTTTAAAAATATTCTTTGTGGAATTGGTGAGTAAACTACAAAATATTTTTTGTGTGTATTGCAGCTTTAAAGTGGCACACTCCATAATAATCTACTTACTAGAAATAGTGGTGCTACCACAAAAGTGTTAACCATCAGTACCATTGTTTGGGAGAAAGAAACAGATCAAGAATGCATATTATACAGTGATCGCTTTCCTAGAGTTAAAAATACCTCCTCTTTGTAAGGTTTGTAGGGTAAATGTGAGGTAAATTGAGGTATAAACTATGGATGAACCAAATAATTAGTTCAAAGTGTTGTCATGATTCCGAATTTGTGGAGTCTGGTGTTTTTCCCATAGGATGTGACAGAAGTACAGTCATAGCTCAGTAGCTATATGTATTTGCCTTTATGTTAGAAGAGAATTCCTTGAGTGACTTTTTAAATAGAGGAGGTATTTACTATGTTTTTCTGTATCAAGCAGCATTCCTAGTTGTTAGGCCCCTGGACAGAGTGAAATCATGAGTATTTATGAGTTCAATATTGTTCAAATAAGGCTACAGTATTTGCTTTTTTGTGTGAATGTATTGCATATAATGTTCAAGTAGATGATTTTACATTTATGGACATATGAAACGTCTGATTATTCCATTTTATCAGTCCTGATTGTACAAGATTGTTGCAATTTCAAAATAGCAGTTTTATGAAACTGATTTATCTTTTGATCTATAACAATTTTTCTAGCTATTCATTTCAGCATTATATTTCCACAGGTTTCATTTGTGGGACTCTTTTTGTTGCCCCTGAATTTTTTTCAAAGAAAGAAAAAAGAAAAATAAAGAGCAGTTGAGAAAGGAGAGTAGAAAGAAAAGAAAAAGACTGAAAAGGGAAAGAGGTAAAGGGAGAAGCAAAAAAAAAAAAAGAAAGGAAGAAAGGAAGGGAGGGAGGGAGGAACCAGAATATTAGGGTAGCTGACTTAATACATTTGCATTCTTTTAACTGCAACTGGTGTAATTATGTTTTACAATGATCCCATTTGAAACGTAAGTCCTGTTACATCATTAAGTTCCTATTATGCAGCAATTATATAATAAAAAGTACTGCCCAAATTACAGTATTGTGTTATGGGGTGACACTAAAAGTTTTGAGAGAGAGAATGTCAAACTTAAAGCCACTTTTGGGGAGTTTAGACTTAATTGAAAAATTAATGCTTCATCATAACATTTAAGCTATATCTAGAAAGTAGACTGGAGAACTGAGAAAATTACCAGATAATTCAGGACAATATATATATATATATATATATATAAATACCCCAGTGTGTGAACTCAGAAAACTCTGAGAAATTTATCAAAGCCAATTATCTATATTGATCAAATTTACTGCATAATTGTTAATTTATCCATTGTGCTTAGCTTTGTGACACAGCCAAAAGTTATCTATTTAATCTTTTCAATAAAAATTGTTTTTTGAAACTCAGAAATGATTTAAAAAGAGGTCAGGTTTTTAACTATTTATTGAAGTATGTGGATGTACAGTATTTCAATAGATATGAATATGAATAAATGGTATGCCTTAAGATCCTTTGAATATGTATTTACTTTAAAGACTGGAACAAGCTCTTCCTGTCTTTTAGTAAAACATCCGTATTTCATAATCTGATGTAAAAATATGTTGTACTGTTTCCAATAGGTGAATATAAAGTCAGTTTATCAATTAAAATATGTATTTGACTCATTTGAAAACTCTATTAGTTTAAGGGAAAAAGGAAGAAATAGTAAACATATTTCTGCTATTCCCTTCTTCATTTTCTGCTGCATCCACTGTACCACATTCACGTCTTTCAGATACTCCAGTGCAATACAAGGTGAAAATGTTAGATGCTATAGTTTTAAAAGGATCCATTTTGTAGCCTTTCTCTCTATTGCTGATTCCCAAAGCGTCTAATAAGCTGAACTACATCTAGCCTAAAGAAGAACTTTTCTGGAAAGATTTTATTATCAATTATTTAGAACTTTTACCTGCTGAAATGCATCAAAGTTAGTAACAGAGACTGATGATGAAATCCTGTTGGTTTTTCAGACTAAACATCCAGGCAGATAGTACAATTTCATAAGACAGCTGGGTATAAAACAGGGAGTATATACTCCACTTCAAGGCATTCAGATACAATTTCAGTAAAAAAACACCTTGCTTTCCAAACAAAATGTGATTTGGCTGAAAGGCAAATGATGGCTTTGTGATGGTTATAATATGCAAATGAGAGCCACCCCAAATGAATGATTTAAGCCATCTTTTCCAAATCTGTCCATTCATGCTCATCAACCAAATAAAAGGGAACAATATTGTAGATAAACAAAACAACAGACTATCTGTACTTGGTGTAACAGGCTATTTTGAAATATGGGTGTCATTGCTATTCTGGGAAAACCATATCTACCGAATCCCTTCCCCCTCAAACAATGAAAACACACACTAATAAACATCTGATTTTCCCACTGGCTCATTATTTCTCCCTTTGTAAATTCTATTCTGCAAATAATCACATGGAAACAGAAGCATCAAGTCTCAGACCCTGAAAGCTAGCATATGAAGCAGGGCTATTTTCTCTCTGAACATAATAGGTCAAAACAGAGATATTCAAAATGACATCTAGGTATTTGGAAAATAATTACTTGCTTTTGCCTGGCAGGTAGAAATTTAAGAATTTTAAGAGAAAATTTTCCAAGAATAATTCATTCAAGATAATGTAATTTGATCCAAACACCAGAGTGTCAATGTACTCCCCCGAACTTTCGAAGAAGCATATACCTTCACATTCATGTAAGCTTTTGTCTAATAATCCCAAACTTACTGAAAATATTTAGGAATTGACATGTTTAGTAGAAAAAGAAAAAATTGGCAAATGAATCAAATAAATACTGTCCAATCTTCCTGGAGAGGAAGAAAGAAGGAATAGTTTTCAGTCGTCTCTCTAAAAGCTCCTCCCACAGCCCTCTTAACACTACCATGATCCTCCCAAGGTCTTCAATCTAAGAAACGTGCTCCACCTCAGAGACAGATGTGGCAGTTAGAATTACTCCTGAAGGGTCACAGCTATCTCTACCTTGAATTTTACGATGGCAAAGTACTTCAGCAGACATTACTACTCTGACTTTAAATGTACTTTAAAATGTTATTATTGTCTCATTGATGATGAACATGATATTCAGAAATTTTAAGTCACTTGCTAAAGATTATACTTCCACTAAGTGGCAGATCTGAGCCAAATGTGCAATGCAAAAATACTCCCAATTTGTTTCAGTTTCCATGAGCCTTCTTAGAAATAGAAAAAGGATGTGATCACATTACTAGCTTCACAAACAACTATATGTACATTTATATTTATATATAAGTAACTGTTTATATGTAGATAAATTTTTTTCCTTTAATGCCATCCTTTTATTTTCCAATGTCTCTAGAGGGTATGTGGTTTAAAGACAAATCACATTATACATCTCATCTAAAACTTTTGGGGTGCAACTGCCTTTGGACACACAGCCCTTGATAATATTAGGCCCATCACACCAAATGGAGGATCTTGTCATAATCATATGTATTTTTTAATATAGCATTTTGCAAAAACCTGCCAAGTTTTGAATAATCCACTAAGACTATTTCCTAGGCATCTGCAATCAACAGAATTCTTAGGGAAATGGAGAGCAGAATATATACACATTTTTTTTAAATTCACAATAGAATACTGATTTTAATCTTGAGCAATGTTGTTTGAGCCAATTTATATCAAAATACTAATTATATGCACATCTGTTTGTGCTGGGGCAGTAGAACAAGAGAAAGATTCTAATTTTAGAAATTAAACTATATACAACCTAAGGAATACATTTGTATTTTGTTGTCAAAATAGAAATATAACGCAAATCCTGTGAATATTACTCTAGTTTGAAAAAAATGAAAAGCACAACTTTCACACACATGTAAAATGAACACATTAATTCATTAATGAAGGACTAAGATGTTACAACCAGATAAAAGGATAATCCAAAGAACAGGCACATTTATAGATCAAGAATATTGAAATTAATATGCTAATAGAGGTAAAACTGGCTTCTTCCAGAATAAACAATTTAATTGAAACTTTAACCAACAGAATTTATTTATGTGTTGACTGACAAGAAATACTTTGCCTTACTATCATTTATCTACAACTTGTAAAATAGTTCAAATGCAATGAAAGGTGGAGTCCCCATAGTATCAGAACCAGGTAACCTGGATGGCTGTGTGCTAAATAATGCATGGGTTTTTCATTGCAATCCAAAATTTCCCCTAAAATGATGAGATGCAAAAATCTTAAAAGCAGTTGAATTTAATGAATTGCCAATATCTTAAGGTTTGATAATATCTCTTGCAATGACTCAGAAAAAAAAACCCCAAGTTATCTAATATTCTACATTCTCTATATTCTAATTACTCATTTTCTTCCTTAATCCACAAACCATTACCCAATAGTTTGGAACATATAGAAGGAGAAATAAACAAAACATAACAAGGATGGCCTTGCTTCAAGAATCTACCTTGTTGAAAAATGAATATATTTTGGACACTTGTTAAAAGAAAAAGTTTTTTGTCATTTGGAGGGAGGGGCATTTAATTCAGGGGATAACAGGAATTTTATATGAACAGCAATAAGGAAAATAAAGTAGCAGTTGAGATGGCAGTATCTCTTCAACCAAAATCAACGGTAATGGTGAAAACATTGTAAGACTATTGCTGAGCTGAATGGTCTGCTTCCACTTAATGCTAATGAGCCCAGTCCTTGCAAATTTTGGTTTGGTAGAAACTACAGGAGGTAGCATGGTCCATTAGGCTTTCAAAGCTTCAAAATGTTAAAGGGGATGGTTTTCCTCCTTCATTTCAAGTGAATTGCTAAAAGCATTGGGATGTTCCTCAGTGGAACTTTGAATTTGCTAGTTTCTTCATTAATTTTGACCTTTTTGCATTCAAAAAAGTTAACTTTACACTAAACGCAGCAGACTTCTACCTCCTGCAGGTTTGAATTGTGCTTAAACAAATACTCCAAGCACATGGAATTTCCTGAGAAAATTTGGGGACCTTATTTTAGAAAAAGAACTTATACAATATTCTTTGGAGACTATAATATGCTAATAAAAAAGAACAAAGTTTTCTTGGTTGTTCTAAAGCACCTAATAGAATCCACAGAACTCTTACATAGTTTTCTAAGTAGTTTCATAAATGTGGGTTGTGGTTGCCCTGAAACTTGATATCTCCCTACAGCACATTTGACAAGTGACCTGGCAAAAATGTGGTCAACAGCTCATTTATGACATACTCCTTAAGAAATTGTTGCCAGAGATTTGAAACTGCTTCAAGCTGATGTCTTTCAAAACAAAGCACATACTCACACATACAAACACAAAATCACATTGCTATCAGTGATCTGGAAAATAAACTTCCAAGCCAGCCATGTGGTGTTCTGGATAATTCAAAAAAAAGAAGAAATGACAACAGTGCAGCCAGCAGTTTCTGTTTGTTTCATTTGCTAAGATTTTCATGTAAGTAACATCTTGTGATTTAATTATTCAGAAGATGGCACCTGCTTTAAATGCTGACATGGAGAAAAACAGATTTTTTTGGAATAAAATTTATTTCTGGAAATACATTTTTCCTGTTGATGGATATGTAACTAGTTTATGCTTTTGAAAGTCTTACTGTCTAATAATTTTAAATGTTGACAAGGAGAAAGATTGTTTTTTTTTTTTAATTTGGAATTTTTTTTTTGCTGGAAATGTATATTTCCAATTTATAGATAGACAACTAGCATGTGTGTCCAGACATTTCTATTCTCTCATAATTCAGTTGTAACAATATATTAACAAAACTTTCATAGTTTAATATATGAGGAATGAATATCTTTTACAAAGTAACACAAGAAATTATACAATGAGCTTCATTTTTATGTTTAGGTACATCCTCAAGCTAGTATCATTTCAAGAAGAATCTGTCATCTGTTGATTTTGGATATGTTAAAAATAAACTTAGTTTAGAATAAAAAGACATTACCTTAACTTTTGTCAGATAACTCAAAATGTTCACATGACATCCATCCTTTCATGCACTTATCCTACAGGAAAGTGTGATTGGTAACCTTCGAAGAGAATTTTAAAAGGAATTATCTGATAGAGTTAATCTGGATGTTTAGAAGACAGTCACCAAACTGGAGCAAAAGTTCTCTGTTTCTCTAATCCTTTCTCTAGGAAGCCAGCCTCACCTTAAATCTGAAAAGAGAAAGAAGGAGAAGGGAAAAAAGAGGGAAAAGGGGAGGAGGAGAGGGAGGGAGGGAGGGAGGGAGGAGAAAAGGAGGAGGGAGGGGGAGAGAGACAGAGAGACAGACAGAGAGAGAGAGAGAGAGAGAGAAATTAACAATGTATTTTCTGTTCAGAAAAATAATAGGAAAATGTTGCCAAAGAAAGACTTCCTGTGTGTGTGTGTGTTGGTGTGTGTACTTACTGCTGCCCAGATCTATTATATAATGAACAACAATGTCTTTTCTTCACAATATGACTTCAGTTTCCACATTTATAATCAGTAAATACAGTGAGGTGAATAAAGGTTGCTATTCTATATTTTCCAAGTTGTCATTCCTCTTGTTTCTTTGAAAGTTTAATTACTCTTCATCTAAAATTATATTTGGGTTAGTATGTCATACTGTTTTCTCAAGAAAATATGACAATATTTCACCACATATTATAATGAAAGTGATAAAACATCCATTGCTCTGTGACTTGGATAGTTAATAGTGAATTCTCCTAAGAAATTGCTTAGTAAGAAAATAAAAGCTGAATTTGAATAGTTTACCACTTTATAAATAGGCACAGTAAAATAAAGAGCCATATCTTCTGTAATTGTCAGGAATAAGTTTTGGTGATGTTTGAAAAAAATCCCTAAAGTCCTGAGAATTTCACTCTTAATTTCAGGCTTTCAGAAAAACTGAAAAATATTTTTCAAAAGTAAATAAAGTAAAACTTTACTTTAAGGGGTCTCAATGTTTTATAAATCTGTGATACCAGTATATTCACATGTTATAGTCTATTAGTCTTGGTTGCAACAAGAAACAAACTGGCTAATTTGAGCAGAAAAGGAATTCATTGGAAGAATCTTGGCTAACTCTCAGAATGACGGAAAATCTGGAGAACAGGATGACATCGAGACAGGAAATGCAACCAAAAATGCAGCCAATAGGCAGCCAAGCACACAGCTAAGGTCATGCTACAGGTAAGGATACCACCTTCATGGACATCTGTCATCTCCATTGGAATCTCAGCTCTACTACTGCTACCCTGAGTAATATCTAACTGTTCCCATATCTGCTTCACTTCCCTAAGGTCCAAAGTCCTGAGCAGTTGACCAAACCTACATTTCTACACTCAAGAACTAAGCTGTCAGATGCAGGAAAAATCTACCTCACTTGAGTTTTAGAAGCAGAAGGTGGGGCTCTTTCTTTCACTAAGATCCATTCATAGGAGCTATTTCCAAAGTGATAGGGTGTTCAGATTCTATTTAGTCAAAATATGAAAATTGCCCATTACACGTGCCTCTAAGCAGGTGAGTTTGTAAAAAGTTGTACATGGAAAGCCATTATACATTTGCTGTCAGCTTAATTTAGTGAATATTCTCCATTTTAACTATATCTGAGAAAATGGTTTAATTATGCCTGCATAGTTAGGGTTTTCTACACAAAGTTCTTTGGCTGCTCATTGGAATGAATATATTGAACAATTTATCAGAATTTTATATTTTATTTGATGTAGTCTTGAAAAGTATAGTGGAGTTGATACAAATTCTAAAGTTAATATTTCATAAGTACTAAAAATTCAATTTGGGGAGATATATTTAGATTGATAGATAGCTACATAGATAGATATAACTTCTCTCAACATGAACGTTTCCTAGTAGGGGAAAAATTTGAAAGCCATTTCTTGGCTTTAAGTTTCCTTTTTAAAAACAACAATCAAACCAGACAAAAAGTCTCCCTCACTCAAAATATCTGTCTAATATTTAGAGTAGAATTAGCATATTATCCTGAATCTATATACTTCTTTCAGTTTATAGTTCAAGTAAGGGTTTTCTTAGGAGTAGTCTGGCTTCCATGTCAATTATTTGTTTTAAATGTAGAGAAGTATAAAATATTTTATATCACATTTAATATTTTAGTTTTTAAAAATTTTTTATTCTATATTGGAGTAGAGTTGATTAACAATGTTGTGTTAGTTTCAGATATACAGCAAAGTGAGTCAGTTAAACATATACATATACCTATTCTTTTTCAAATTCTTTTCCCATTTAGGTTATTACAGAGTACTGAACAAGAGTTCCCTGTGCTGTACAGTAGGTCCTTTTTGGTTACCTATTTTAAATATAGCAGTGTGTACATGTCAATCCCAAACTCCCAATCTGTCCATCCTCCCCACCCTTAATATTTTAGTTTAATAGGCATTTTTCTTGTATTCTTAATTCAATGCATCAAACAGGATCATGTGTGTAAGCAGGCTGTAAAAGGGTCATATTAAAAATTAATATTGAAACTAATCACCCTTGGGAAAGTAGCTTCGCAGAACAGCCCAGTATTCCAAATCAGATCAACTGTCTCTCTTTTAAATTGAAATTATAGTAATGTTAGTTTAAGCACTGATAAGCTCTGATGATATGGAGATTTTCAAAACTCTGTGAACTGAATTCCAGATTTCTGTCCCAGAGAAAAAACTTTACCTAGATTCTGTTATCTATGTAGTTCCTAACTTAATAATTTGAATGATGTTATAATGAGAAAAAGAGTCAAAAAATTATTAATCTGAAAAACAACAACAAAAAAATAAAAGCATAATAATTCGTTGAATGGCACATTCATGGCTAATTATTTTATAGGTCCTTTATTTCATAATAAAAGGGACAATGAGTGGCTACATTCAGAGAAATAGGTGCTATTATTTTCCTAAAGTAATGGGCTTTAAATCTTTGGAAAAGTGAATAAGGACCCTGTATCCACCTGTAACCCTTAATAATCAATAAATTTCCTTTTTGCATTGCCCTACATCATTTAGACTGACTTAAAATGTGATATTCATTTATTCACCACACATTTATTGAGTGCATACTTTTACCAAAACACTGAGTTGTTATACAAGGATGAGGCATCACAATGTAATGGGAGAGACGGATACATAAATGATTAGAACACAAATTTTGCAACACAGTATTAAACACAAACATTGTAAATGTATTTATGAAGTGTTTGGGGAGCACAGAAGACACGGCAATTAACTGTATGAGGGAGGCAGAAAAGACTTCACAGAAAAGGAGACACTGAAGTTTGATCTTGCAATATGACAGTTTTGTGCTGACTGTAAACTGCAGTAAAATTTTGATAAATATGAGCTTGAGTCCTCATGTCAAAACAGTAAAATTCTTTTTAATTTATGGCCAAAACATTATCACTTACATACATGAAATGCAAAGTTGATACTCACTGCCTCCAACTATCTCTTCCTTCCCATCCCTGTTGAACCTGTAGTCAGGTTTCTGTTCCCACACTTCGGTAAAACGCTGTGTCATAAATGATCTCCACGTTGCTAAATCCAAATGTAATTTCTCAGTCCTTGTCTTACTTGACTTGGTTAATGGATTGCTTTCTCCTTCTTAAAAATACTTTAAAAGGTATTTTCAATACTTGGCTTCCATAAAACCACATTTGCCGGGCTTCCCTGGTGGCGCAGTGGTTGAGAGTCTGCCTGCCAATGCAGGGGACACGGGTTCGAGCCCTGGTCTGGGAGGATCCCACATGCCGCGGAGCAACTGGGCCCGTGAGCCACAATTACTGAGCCTGCGCGTCTGGAGCCTGTGCTCCGCAACAAGAGAGGCCGCGATAATGAGAGGCCCGCGCACCGCGATGAAGAGTGGCCCCCGCTTGCCGCAACAAGAGAAAGCCCTCGCACAGAAACGAAGACCCATGCAGCCATAAATAAATAAATAAATAAATAAAATTAAAAAACAAAAAAAAAAACACAAAAAAACCAGCAAAGTTTCACTTCAATGTGATTCTTTAAAAAAAAAAAAACAAAAAAAAACAAAAAAAAAACCCCACATTTGCCTATTTTTCTCCTTTCTGGCTTTTCCTTTTCAGATTCTTTTGATGATTCCTCCTTTTCTTCCAAATACCTAAATATGAGAGTGCATTCCCTTGCTTCTCTTTTCCTGCTATACTCAATCCCTAAGAGATATTATTCAATCTATCAGCTTTAAGTGGCCTCTATATGCTGCTCCATATCTGTATCTCTAGCTGAAAAGTCAGCACCAAACTCAAGGCTGATGTACCCACCCACACTCTCAGTAACTCCACTTGTAATGTCAAGAAAACATCCCACACTGAAAGATGTTAAATCTGATCTCCACATATTTCCCTCTAAACTAGCTCCTCCTGCTGTCATTCCCATCTCAGGAAATGGAATTCCATCCTTTCAGTTGTTCAAGCCCTAAAATTTCGAGTCATCTTTGACTCATCTTTCTCTCAGACTCCACATTGGGTCCATCATTAAGTCCTGTCAACTCTAGTTTCAAAATACATCTAGAACATGATAACTTCTCATTACCTTCACTGCCCTGGTCTGAGACACATCATCTCTTGCCTGGATTTTCATAATAAACTTCTAACTGGTCACCGATTCTAGTCTAGGCTTCTTCACTCTATTTCAGCATTGGAGTCATAGCAATCCTGTCAGATCTGCTAAAAACCCTCTCATATTTCTCCATGTCACTGAGTGGAACCAAAATTTTTGTTATGAATCACGAAGTCCTATGTGAGCCAATATCTCATTTTCTCTATGTCATAATTCCCTACAACTCTTCCCCATATTCATTTGACTCCAGTCTCACTTGCCTCCATACTGTTTCTCACACATGCCAAGCATGCTCCCACTTCAGGTATTCACACTTGCTCTTCCTTCCACCTGGAATGAACTTCCTTGCAGATCAACACGGATAGATCCATACCTTCCTTTAGGTCTTTCCTCAACTTCACCTTTTCAGTGAAATCTTACTCTTTCTCAGATTGTAATTTCCATCCCAATTATTTGTATCCCTCTTCTTTTTTATTTTTCTCTTTAGCACTTTAACTAACACTATGTAATCTACCCACTTATCTTTTTTTTTCTCTGTCTTTCCCATCAGAGTATGCTTTATTATGGCAGAGACTTTTGTATGTTCTGTTCACTCCTATATCTCTAATATTTAGAAGCAGTGCCTGACACATAATAGACGCCCAATAAATGTTTATTAAATAAATATGTGCTATACAATGTAGGGATTCAGGATTATAGAAATCAGTATCAGTACTGAGTATTTATTCCTCTGTGCTCCGAGGAAGTTACTAAAAAAGAAGTGTGAATATTTATATTTCTTGCCAAATCAGAGGTCCTTTCAACTAGGAGAAGGAAGAGAGCAATACATCAAGGCATGAATCCCTGTCCCAAAGTCTACACTGATTTCTTCCCAGGCCAGAATTCCAGCTGAAGTTGAGGTGGTGACAGTTCTGAAGCTGAACTTTAACAAATGTTGTCATTCTTTCCATGAAAGAATGTGTTTCCCAGTTTTTCTTCTACTTTTCCTAAAAGCTTACCCAGTTTTAACCCTGGCCAAAGACTCATTTTATTTGTTTTGATGTTTCTAATTGGGATTATTCACTCCACTGAAGGATTTGCTAAATATATATGGTCAACCTTGTGTGTAATATTGTGATTTTTGCCACCTCATGTTCTATTTCCTTCCAGAAATTCATACAAAATATTTCCATTGGAATATAAAAAATTAACTCTATTGACTTTCCATGCCAATTACAGCAACGTTATTGAAAACAAAATAGTTGTTTAGTTGTTGAGATGATCATCCAAAATTTTACAATTTTAAACAATCTGAATTAAAATCAGCAATAAGCTATGCTAGATTTCTTAATCTTCAAAATTACTATTTTCAGTGGGATTTTTAAAAGCTATCTATTTTTAGATGCCCTAACTTATATAACAGATAAAAGTTGAGATCTCAGTGGCTTATCTCAATTTAAGTTTATTTTTCATTTATGCCAAAGCCAAATATAGAGCTGAACGGTTGAGGTGAGGGGTACTTTCCTTCATGGAGGTATTCAAGGACCAAGCTGATGAAGCCTCTGCCATCTTCAAAACATTGCTTCCACAGTCAACTCAAGCATTCACTATCCAACTGCCAGGCAAAGGAAGAGAAAGAGTAGAGGAGCATGCAGGAAGTTTTTATGGGCTAGGCTTAGACATGGCATAAATCATATCTACATTCTATCAGCCAGCACTCAGACTTCTAGCTCCAACCTATGACAAGAAAGTCTGGAAAATGTGCACCAAAGACAAAGAAGAAATAGATTTTTAAAAAAAATTTAGCCAGTCTCTGCTGCAGTCTTCTCTTTTAGTCACTAAATATCCATTTTTCCTTTTGCTCCCACATACAGCACTAATTCTTCCACTCTCCTAAAGTCCTATCCAGTCATTGCGTTCAGCGTTAAGTTTAGTATCTTCTAGTGATACAAAAACTCTCCATTAAGTTCAAATGTGGCTCTTATGAACATAAAACAACATATTTCCATCCTCTACTCCCAAACTATACACATACGCACTTTACGAAGGTAGTTAAAAAAATAAAGTAACCACAATAAAAGCTTCCATTCAGAAAGGGAAAAAGGGGCCGTGGCAAGGATTTATGAAGCCCTGCAGAGTTGACCGTTTAAAGGGCCCCTACACACGAGGAGGCGCAAATTTCTTGATTAGGCTCTGAGTTTAATTTCTGGGAACATCTCCTTTATCCATTTTTCTCCCTGGTCCCTTCCTCCATCCTTTGAAAACTTCTTCCTTGATCCTCATCACCACACCTGAAGTTGGCATGAGAGATCAGGCCCTCCTTTGGGGCTGTAGAGAATTTGGAAGCCTGATTCCTGCTTTAGTTAGAAGGCCACATCCTTAATCTTATGCTTGACATAGGCCACTGGACCCTCCAAAGCTATTTCAATTTTATTTCCTATTTTTAGAAGTGTAATGGCAGCCATTTTTCCATCCCTTCCTACTCCCAAATTTTTATACTTTCTTCATTTTCTTTGATTTCTTGATCCAGGCCTGGAAGTAGGATATATCATTTCCATTCACAATCCGTGGGCCAGTGAGCCAGACGTCAGTCATGAGGCCCTACCCAACTTTGGGAAAGGCTTAGAAATGAAGTCCAGTTGAGTACTTAACAGAAAGGAAAACCAGTCTGGTAAGCAGCCAGCCAATTTCTGCGATAACTATTAAGTTTAAAGGATTGTTACAATTTGGAGGGCAGATTTTTGTTTTGTTTTGTCTTAAGATTTCATGATATAAAAGACAATGATGACAAGAAAGTCTTAGTATTGTGTGAAATATATAATGTTCATGAGGATTTCATTTTCTGGGAACTCTTGCTCTAATAATAATAGCTTGATTTCAAAAACTGAAAAAAGGGACACAAATAGCATAGTTTTGAAGAAATAAAAGACTCATTCTGCCTTATCTTTCTTTGGCTTGGCTTTAGAATCATGTGCTTTGAACACGCTTCTTGTCTGTCTTCCCCACTACACTCTTAGCTCGTGAAAGGCAGTTTTCATTGTTATATACCCATACCAATCTTGGGAAATGTTCAAGACTCAGGGGAGTGGAAGAGGATATGAATGCATTCTTATGAATTTTTAAGAAATCAACTAATAAATCCTAATATCACTGTGATCAACTATATGTCCTTAATGAAATGTTTAAGCATTAGAAGAAACAAACATGTTTCTTATGACTATATGAATTATTCTTTGGTGAAAGTACCAAAGCATCGAGTCAAATTATCTTTTAAATTTATGTATGAATGACTAGTGTGTGGGATTTTTTTTTCATGCAGAAATCCCAGGAGCAATCTTAGAGTGAGGACAGAATCTTCAGGGTGTTGTTATCCACTGCATTAATTTCCAAGATAGGTTTTCCATTAAAGCACTACAGATTCCAGCTTCTAGTAGTAGCTCAGCTGAAGGCATGATTCATGACAGGGATAAAAATGTGAGCTTACTGGGAGACTCCACATACAAGTAGTTCATTCCTTATGGCTAAAGGTAGAATCAGGAGCAGGAAGTAAAGTATGACCAGCCTAAATATCTCTAAAATTCCTTGATGGAGGTTTCCAGAACAAATCAACAAATGGTAAAATTTGTCCATGTCTCTTTAAAAGAATAACAAACAATTACCTCTAGTTTTCACCTCTATCATTTTAACTCCTTCATTATTAGTTTTAATCTCTGATAGATAACCTGTTCAAAGCTAAGGTATTAGCCTCATTGTGATTCACCTTCAAGGTTATTAATGCCCTGTTATGGACTGAAAGTGTGTGTCCCCCCCAAAATTCATATGTTGAAATCCTAATCCTCAATATGATAGTATTATGTGAGGCCTTTGAGAGGTGATTAGATCACGGGAGTGGAACCCTCATAAATGAGATAAGTGCCCTACAAAAGAGACCAGAGAACTCTCTTGCTCCTTCTGACAAGTGAGGAAATAGCAAGAAAACGACTGTCTATGAACCAGGAAGCAGCTCTCACCAGATACCAAATATGTCAGCACCTTGATATTAAACTTTTCAGTCTCCAGAACTGTGAGAAATAAATGATTTTTGTATAAGACACCCAATATATTACTATAGACATCCATATGAGTGAGGCTTTTGTCTGTGGATGTCTTCTCAAAGTTTTCTTCTGGAATGCAAGGAACACCATTTTGGTATTGATGTGAAGAAACAGTACTTCTCATGCTTCTGCCCTCATGGAAAGCATATATTTTCTTTCTCAGTTACTCAGCAAATCATATTTTCTCTTTACTTTTCTCTGAATAGCAAAAGACTCAGTATTCTTTAACATATATATTTATAATGTCTACTAGAAACACTCCTTCAACAAATTTCCATCACCACATTACAAATTGGATAAAATTTTAAAGCATCTTAATTCAGTAATTTTTCTTGCCAAATGTAAAAAAAAGTGAAGAGTTTTATTTCCTTTGACTAGCATGGACTTATGAATTGGAGACAGGATTTTTTTTTTCTTTGACTCATTAAAGCTTGAATTCTATCATCCATTTAATTTTATCCTCATTATACATTTTATTTTCACTGGTTACCACAGACTTAATGATTCTAAATATACAGTCTGTCAGCTCAGGACATCTGCAATAAGCATTTTTTTTCACCTTGATTATGGCATATAAAACCTTTAGAGAATTACACAAAGCCTATACTATTCATTCCATTTTTAATTCATCCCTTCAAATTAATGGTTTCTATTAATTAGACAACAAAAACTGAAAAGGGAAAAAATTGAAGGTGCAGTGTTTTTCATCTAAAGGTACACTGCTGTAAGAGATGTTAAGCAGTTGAGCCAGATTTTAATGAATTCTGAGATAAGTTTTAATTAGGGTTGACATATGAACTGAATAGTTCTACAGTACCCTATACATGAGGGGTTCTTTTTTAAAACTAAAACCTAGAATTATTATATGCAATTAGTGTTACAAATGAAAAGGTATGAACGGCACATTTTTGGTGCCAGGAGAATATTAATTCAGACCTCATTCCTAACAGGCTTCAAGCTCACATTGGCCACCGTTTGCTAATTGTTCCATATCTCATAAAAGTCAACATTTGGATATTTAATCCATAAATAAAAAGTACAAGGACAATATATCTGTTGTTATTGTGCTGGCAATTTAACTTCTAATTAATTTAATTTCTAGATCTACATGATTTTTAAATTGTTCTTTAAAATATTCTACACGTACCTACTGGCAGATCCAATCTAATCTGAAAGATGGTGAAGAGTCAATAGCCACACAGTTCAGGTAAACTTAATAGACAATAATGTTGCAAATGGGCCAATTGTGCCAACTTCTATTAGAGTATATGGCTTGTTAGTTAGCCAACAAATAAATGACTCACTTTAAGGGAAAAATTTATCTGGCCCACTGGACAATGAGGTAGAATTCCTGTAACTCATTTGATTCAATACTAAAGAGACAGAATGAGGTTACTTTAAAACACTGCTCTACCCCCACACTTTTAAAAGCATTCAGACAAAAACCCAAAACTGCTTTGAAGGTCACCTAATAATTTTATGTCACGGAAAACGGCAGCAATCTGGCTCTTGAAGAAAAACTATATTTACTTCCTATCAAAAGTAACGACTTGAGTAACTACATGCAAAAGTATATTGTTGAAGGACTAAAAGATCTCCTGGAAGACTTTATGATGGAGCCAAAAATATGACCTAGAAGAGTCTCTAGTCAATAGGAAACTACAGAGTAGATAAAAATATCACCAGAAACACCATCATCAACATCAGTATTATAATACAGATAATAATAAATGTAAGTATTATTTGTAGATACACCATTTCATGGGCACTATAAGAAAATAAGGATCCTGTCCTATTGAAACAAATGGTCTAAATTGGGCTATGGTTAGTATTACTCTACATCAAGGGTCAGTACACTTTTTCTCTGAAGAATCAAACAGTAAATATTCTAGGCAATACGGTGTGTTACAACTATTCAACTCTGCCATTGTAGCATGAAAGCAGCCATAGACCATGGATAAATTATTTGATGTGACCCTGTTTCAATAAAACTTTACTTATATACACAAATTACTCTGTATAATTTCACTTCATAAGATATTCTTCTCTTGACTTTTTCTAACCATTAAAAAATGTAAAAATCATTCTTAATCTGTGGGCTGTTCAAAAACAGGTGGTGGCCTGGATTTGGTCCATGGAACAAGATTTGGTCCATGGGACATAGTTTTCCCAGGACAGGCTCACTTTGCATCTATTGGCCTGACCTAATTATTAATTGGTTTCCCTTTCAATCTCAAAGTGTTCTGTTATGGACAATAAATTATATGGTCACGCTAGCTATGGTGAAAATGTATCCAAACAAAAAACCAACAAAGCATGCAAGATACCCAGCTTTACAGCAGAAATACATTTTTAAAAAGTTTATCTATAAATATCAGTAAATTAGCATTATTGAAAATAAGTGCTTTGTTATCTGACTTATATAGTGTACACTTGAAAGCATAACTGAGTCAATAAATGAAAGTATTCAGCAGCTAAAGAAAGGACCCACAGTTTGAGAATACTGCATACCACAGAAAATAATTAGGTTTGTCTGAGATGAGCTGAAGGGATATTCAGAAGAACAAGGAGAAATGAAACATAAACTGAGCCAGCCTTTATTTTTATGTTGATAGAATATTATTTATGAAATACCATGTTCTGACACAGGTCAAGCAGTCCTGTTTAATATCTGAAAGCATCATTATAGATAAGGTAAATTTTGACGTGGTAAGTTAAAAGGAAACCAAAATTTTGCCTAAAATTTTTTTCATGAGTTAAAAACTGGAGTACTAAATACATAACAGATAAGTAACAGAAAGCAAGCCTTTTTGGAAGTCTCACACATCAAGAGTATTTTCATCTCAAGACTGCATAATTAATCCAACTCAGATTTTTACAATAATCAACATAATGTACAAGACATTTCTTCCAATCTCAGTATTCTGCAATCACATTTGCTGGTTAGACTCAAAGCACTACTGAATTTTCCATAGAAAGGTTTTCATTTGTCACTCAAAATGACCAAAAGTGGCAACATAAACTTTAGGTTGACAGCCACAATTTCATCAGGAGGATGCACAATTCAAAGAACATATTTTCTCCTTCCAGCTCAAAGGTTAAAAGGTACCGTAGCAGATAAAAGCAACACTTTGTACCCCATGAAGACAAGAAATAATAGTCATGCTTTAAGGAAAAGCATGCTATGTGGTCTTGGAACCTATAGTAAAAACTCATGGGCAACCCCATGAAGTATCATGATGACTCCATAATTGACCCTTCCTCTCTGGTGTTCAGACCAGTACAGCTCTTCTGTAAAGTGGTTTACTGTTAAAAAAAAAAAAAAAAATCTGTCATAGCTTCACTTCCACATTCTTTTATTTTTTTCCTTCATTGAAACAACAGGCTTCATTGAAACAACATTGCAACATATCATGTCTGAGGAACCCAGTATAATTCAAGGTCATCATATACCAAGAGGACTAAAAACCAGAGCTCCTGTACAAACTACATTCCATTAGTTCTATGACTTTATCCTCTTCTGACTGCTAATTTACTCTATGTTTTAAGAAGATCATTATTAACAACAATGGAATTAATCGCATTTGCCTTCATAGAATTATCATATTATGAAGCAAAAACTGACAAAAACATAAACTGACAAAACAATAAAAGAAAATCAATATTCACAGTAAATGAGAGAGCGAGATTTATAGCCTAATCAAAAAGACATGGAAAGGATGTGTAGGGCACAAAAATAGTATCCAGATAATTTATTCCTGAGTTACCTGGATAATACACTTCACTACCTGGATAATAGCTGAGAATAATTCACACTAAAATGACCATTTCCCCCACATCAAATCTTTCAGTACATTCTGCTGAAGTGCCCAGATATTGGTTTCTAATCTCTACCAACAAATGTTGCCCTTTCATTGACTTCCTAGTGTGATGAAGTGGCAGAGGACATGCACTTGAAAAAGTTTTCACACTAGAAGCTAGTCTCAGTGAACCTTACTTCCTACTTGAATGCAGTGTTAGGTGTTAAAAAAATTTATACCTGGCATCAGGAGGAATATACTGACAGTACTACTTAAAGTCAATTTATATAAGCAAATATCTTTTTACATTTTTTTCCATAAAAAAATGACAGTTAAATTCTACATTAAAGTCAAATTTTAATAAAATGAAAATGTCAAAGTTTATTATGCACATATTTTGTTAATAAAATTTTAGAACATCTTATGTCTGTTTGCTGACTTCTTTGAGTATTTTTACATAAGATTTCCAATTAACAAAATCATGACTATTTTTTTCTTGAGGCTTGAAGGCTAAAAGTCGATGTTGGCTTAACAAGGACATACAAATCTACTATTGTATTTTGGAGTTCTTTAACTGCAATAAAAATTCATGATTGTTTTCGAGCATGAATTTGATTATCACATAACTCTAGATGAAAATATCTACAATAGGTTCAACTTATATAGAGTAATAGTAGTTAATATTTTTGGACATTTATCAAGTGCAGATTATTTGCTACATATTGCACACTTAATTCTCATATATTCCTCACAGTAACCCTGTGGCATATTAAGGACTATTATTTTGCTCATTTTGCAGATGGAGAATCTGAGGCACAAACAGGTGAAATAACTTATCCACGAGTGATGGGTTGAACTATGTTTAAAACAAGGTGATCTGATTCCAGAGTCAGTTCTTGTAACCATCACTCTATACTACCATTCTGCATTTTATTTTTAAAGTTACATGTTTACAAATCTTAAAAATTCTAGGACATTAGAGTGACTGATACGCTTCACTAAAATACCAGAACATGAACCATCTGTGTCAAATCTATGTATGAACTGCCACTTACACATAATTCCTTATATTTATTAATACTATATTTGACAGACAACAATTAATTTCATTTAGGTATTGAATCTGTGGACTTCCTATTATTGAGAGCTATCAGACGAATTGTAAATATCTGCTGCTTCTACCACACCATTTCTCTTGAGGAATGCATTCATTACTTTCACACTCTATTGAGGTCATAGGATTTCAGGAGAGTCACTTGTTCTATCTGTTGAATCTATTGCTGATATCAGGAAACTATTGGCTGAAACTTTATAAAAATGATAGGGTTACTACTTCAGCAATGCTCTCATTATGTGTGACTTTTCAGGTCAACATTTACAGAGAATACAAGCAACAAGGAACTTTCACTTACAAGATTTCAGGTTGCAGGAAGAATATGATTTAGTAGGGTCATTGAGTTTCTATTCTAGTATTAATAACTTGAGATGGGAGAACTTGTATTTTAAGCTTTTATTGAGGGATCAAATCTAAAAAGATTCTAAATTTGAAACTATGGTACAAATGTCCAACCTCTGAATCTCATAAACTCTTGTCTAATCATGACCTTTGGTAAAAGTATAATTTTAAGGCAAGATGTTGCATTAAAATATCATTCAAATGGTTCATTCCTTTTTGTAGTCTCATTTTAGTGCTATTTAAAAAGTCAAGAGAATGGCTTTTCCCCTAGAGCAACCAGAAAGGAAGGCAGCCCTGGCAATACCTTGATTTTAGCCCAGTGAGACCTATTTTGGACTTTTGACACCCAGAACTGTAAGAAAACAAATTTGCATTGTTTTATGCGATTATAACTGTGGTAATTTGATCACATCCACAATAGGAAACTAATACAACATCCAGTCTCGTTCCCTTTCTGCCATCTTCCTGCTTATATACCTACATATAAAGAGAAGGAAGAGAAAGAGAAGAGGAGAGAGAGAGAGAAACTGTGGAACTATGGGTTTTCATAGTAGGGAATATGTTAATACATGTCCTTATTAATTATATTTTAGGTTCCTACCTCAACTTCTTTTGCTTTTGTCTGCTAAATAATATGCAATCTTAAGAGAGGGCTTGAAAAAATTAAAATTAAACAGGCTTTAGAAGTTCAAGTTAATAAAGGCTTCTTTTGGATTAATTAACTATACAAATAGAGAGCAGAGTGCAAATCAGTTTGGTCCTCCTGCAGGATGCTATTAGAGAAAAATTGTTCCTGTCATTTTCACTAGAATGAGATATAATTTTGTTTCTGTCTGCTCACTCAGTTTGTAATACATAGGAACTCAGATACCATTGTGTTTGAGTAATAACTTAATGCTTTACCTAAAAATACAATAATGGGGAATTCTGATAAAGTAAACCAATATCTATTGAAATTAGAGTTTAAGAAAAATGCTCCCATGTGATGATTATAAAATAAACTGTTGTTAGCAGTAAACTTTACCTGTTATATCATGAGGACAATTAATGGTCCTGTTAAAATAATTCTGTAGCTATAAAATGTAATTGCATTTTGTTTACCCAATACGAACCTTTTCCTCAAATGAAAAAATAAGTCCAAAATGCTAGTTTCCTTATTTTGCTTCTAGCCAAAGGACTAGCCAATTAATAATTATGTGTTGCCTAATTAATAAGCTTTCTTATTCTTTTATTCCTGAACTGAATTTCAATTTATATCAGCTACCTTAAAACAGTAATGATATTTTGATTCCACATGGTAAGTTTGTTTGTTTAATAAGAATATGAGGTATAAAATGACAATGTTAGTACAATTTGCATAGTTGGGTCTTCAGGTGTAGTGCTTTTGAAATAAGACCTATAGAAATTATATAGTAACTTTCATGCATGCCATATTCATAAGTAGTCCAGTTAGCTCATTACATTTGTGATCTTCTGCCCATTTTTTGATTGGGTTGTTTGATTTTTTTGATATTGAGCTGTATAAGCTGTTTGTGTATTTTGGAGACTAATCCCTTGTCGGTTGCATTGTTTGCCAATATTTTCTCCCATTCTGTAGGTTGTCTTTTCATTTTGTTTATGGTTTCCTTTGCTGTGCAAAAGTGTTTAAGTTTAATTAGGTTCCATTTGTTTATTTTTGCTTTTATTTCCATTACTCTAGGAGATGGATCTAAAAAGATATTATTGCAATTTATGTCAAAGAGTGTTCTGCCAATGTTTTCCCCTAGGAGTTTTATAGAATACGGTCTTAAATTTAGGTCTTTAATCCATTTTGAGTTTATTTTTGTGTATGGTGTTAGAGAATGTTCTAATTTCATTCTTTTAACATGTAGCTGTCTAGTTTTCCCAGCACCATTTACTGAGGAGACTGTCTTTTCACCATTGTATATTCTTGCCTCCTATGTCAGATTAATTGACCATAGTGCATGGGTCTGTTTCTGGACTGCCTAGCCTGTTCCATTGATCTATATTTCTGCTTTTGTGCCAGTACCATAGTGTTTTGATTACTGTAGCTTTGTAGTATATTCTGAAGTCAGGGAGCCTGATTCCTCCAGGTCCATTTTTCTTTCTCAAGATTGCTTTGGCCATTTGGGGTCTTTTGTGTTTCCCTACAAATTTAAAATTTTTTTATTCTAGTTCTATGAAAAATGCACTTGTGAATTTCCATTGCTAAGTTATCATTTCAATAAGGTTTCAATCATCTTAAAAAAAAATAACAAACATCTCATATAGACTAGAAGTACTGCCATAAAGTTTAGTCTTAATCTTCTATGGGTTTACTCTCTGAATAGTTGTTGTCTATGCTGCGTTTTCTGGCAAATACATTTAGGTAACAAATGGTTACAACCAGATAAATGAAAGCCAAAAGTGCCTTTTTTTCTAGAATGGAACATTTGCAAAGGAGTTAGGTTGATAATAATGTCTTTAGAATTTTCAGTCTCCTTTTCTTCTAGTAATTTTTCCAACCACTCTATAGTTAGAGCAATTTCCTTTAAAATAATTAAATCTTACAGTAATAAAAAAACTTTCTTTTCTAGATATGGGAATCTTTTGGCGGATGCTCATTCTCTTACAGGAGTCTTAAATTTTGCAAAGATTATTAACCTTTAAAACTGCCTTAAGCATTAAAACAATGAGATACCTCTACGTGACTTTTAGAATGGCCAAAATCCAAAACACTGACAACACCAAATACTGGCAAGAATGTGGAAAAATGGAAACTCTCACTCATTGCTGATGGGAATGCATTGGTACAGCCACTTTGGAAGACTATTTGGTAGTTTCATACAAAAGTAAACATATTTTTAACATGCCATCCAGCACTGTGCTCCTTGGTGTTTACTCAAAGGAATTGAAAACTTATGTTCACACAAAACCCTGCACATAGATGTTATAGCAACTTTATATTCATCATTGCCAAAACTTGGAAGCAACCAAGATGTTCCTCAGTAGGTGAATGGGTAAATAAACTGTGGTATATCCAAACGGTGGAATATTATTCATCATTGAAAAGCAATAAGCTATCAAGCCATGAAAAGATATGGAGGAAACTTAAATGCATATTACTAAGTGAAAGAAGCCAAGCTGAAAAGGCTACATACTATGATTCCAACTATATGACATTCTGGAAAAGGTAACACTATAAAGACAGTAAGAGGATCAGTGGTTGCCAAGGGTTAGGGGAGAGGGACAGATGAATTGTCGGAGCACAGAGAATCTTTAAGGCAGTGAAACTATCCTATATGATACTACATGGTGGATACATGTCATTATATATTTGTCCAAATCCATAGAAGGTACAACACAAAAAGTGAACCTGAATGTAAACTATGGACATTGGGTGATAATGATGTGTCAATGTCGGTTCATTTATTGTAATGAATGTACCACTGTGGTGCAAAATGTCAATAATAAGAGCAGTTGTAGGGGGTCAGGGGAAGATGGGGTTTATAGGAACTCTCTGTACTTTCTGCTCAGTTTTGCTCTGAATCTAAAACTACTCTGAAAAATAACATTTATTAATTTAAAAAATGCCTTTACGCAGTGATATGACCGTCCAGGTCAAAAATGGCAGCAGCAGGCCTGAGTTTCTGGGCTAGCTTGGTCCCAGCCACCACTGGGCCAGCCTATGTTGATTGGTCCAGGATGAGGTGGGTTCAGCTTGTAGGTGGAAGGTTCTCCCCTACTTGGTCAAGCTTCCCCTGGTGGGAGTGAGAATGCTAAATGAAGCAGCACCAAGCAGAGCATGAGAGATCCAAGCTCACTGCCTACTCCCATCTCCACATCAAGCCTGAGCCCTTTCCCTGGGGAGATGGTATTCTTTCTATTCCATAACCCTCATGAGAATTAGCTTCCAACTGGCTATGAAGATGACTAAAGGAAACTGTACTACTACCAAGGCACCGCAGGCTATATATAGCACTGGTTTGGACCATTACTCTGCACATTGAACCAGAAAAGTGTACAGGACCTTAAGTGTCCTTTATTTTTATCCAATTATGACCATTCCTTTGCTTGTGGCAGGACATGGCTTAAATAAATAACTTATATTTTTAAAATACCTTACCAAATTTAACTAATTTGTATATTTATTCATTTTAATAATGGATGCAGGTCATTGACATTGTCCCTTGTTAAACACCCTTATTTCTTGGGGGATCCTACATAAACTTTGAGAGTGTTATAGACCATTTACTTAATATATTAAACACTCCCACAGTGCATAAGTATTAGATGTATTCTATTTTAAAGAATAGTAATTTTGTCATTATTTAGCTGGTATTATTATACCATAATGTCCCACTAAGGCACTTGTCTGATTATAGAGTAGTATCTTCAATGATGTGTCCTTTTATAACAAAGTTGGTTGCATTCCCTCAAATCAACTAGTATGAAAGCCAAAGCAACACAATGTATTACAATACGAGTAATTTCCTAACAGTCCTATAAATGTAGGACACCAATGATTGGTTTGATTCATTTTCAGTCTGCCAGTGTTCTTCGAAGAAATATTTATCCAGTGCATTCCCAAGCCATTCAAACACTGTACTGTTAACTGTTTTGCTTCAGAGCCAGATAATCTGACAGGATATCAAATACCTATAAACAAAGGCAAATTAAAAAAATAAAATCAATTCTCTAACTCTCAAAATAACTATCATTAAACGCTGTTAAGAAGTATGCAACTTAATTGCATAACACACATTCACACATGCGCGCGCACACACACACACACACACACACACACACACACACTCAGTAGATTAAAGGAAAACTAGTGTTTATTATAGTGCTCAAACTAAAGGAATGCAAGGAAAAGAAAAATGCAAGGAAAAGCTGCAAATATGGCTACCTAGATTCCCAGTGAGTCATTGAGGAAGTAAGTGAGGTACATTGCTGAGGGTATTAACACTTTTGTGGTCATTACCCACCATAATGATAATTTCAGAAATCGTATCTTAGCAGCATATAAAAAATGTTCTTCTCAAATGAGTCTAATTTATTCCTTAACTGGATCTAACAATGCAATCATGTCACTAATGGCACCAGATATAAAAAACTTTTCTACATACAAGTAGAAAATTAAAGGAAATACTATACTTAATCTATAAACCAAACACAAACTACTTGTCCAAATCAGAGAGTCGGGGCACTGGGCTGAAGAGAAAGAGATGTAACAGAATAAGCTAAAAGCATTTTTACAGATTTTTACAGCTCAGTTACCGTTCAATCTCAAAACAACCCCCTTAACAGTAACACCAGATGATTGAGTTATAAATAGACATAAAACAGTAGGAAGTGGTATATCACCATATGTGGCTTTTACAAATTGTACAGAATGACCTCATTATTAGCACACAGCTTGCCCCGTGATCATTATAAATCATTTCATTGATAGAGATAATAATAATGGCTTATGATATTATCCCCTTGTCCATTGTCACAGCTTTCCTATAGGGCTCAGCAGGTAGAGAAAAAGAAACTAACAGATTTATATCTTTCCTTTGGTTGTATATTCAGAGCAGTCTGCACTCATAAAAAGTTTTATAAAAGCAAGAAACTATAGGACTTTCCCCAAAAGATGTTATAAAGAGATCAACATGCATTTGTAAAAATTGTTGATCAGGATTATTTGAGGCAGTTTCAGTCATTCATTTAAAAATAAAATCTTAAGCTTTATATGTTGTGTTCAGAGGAGAAAGGAAGGTAAAAGGTCAACCTATACCCTCTTGGTGAACACCTACTCTGTGTCAGGTACTCTGCATGACTTTCTTCCCTTGATCCTCACATCAACCCTGCAAGGGATAATATTGACATTACAGAGATAAGAAAACTGAGCCTAAGTAACAAGTGATGGTGACCAGATTGAACTTGCATCAATTTTGTTCCAAATTCCACTTGGCAATTTCCATCATCATCCCTAAATTAATCCACCTTAATTAAATTGGGAAGAAACCATGAATTTAAAGTTAATAACTAGCATTTTTACATAGTGCTGGCATTTGTGAAGCCAGGCATCCAGTAGTTCAGTGAAGGACACCCCTGACACTTCCAGGGTGGATTCTAAATAGAGGGTACCAGACTACTCAAGGCCCCAGGTGGTTAGATCAGTGCTTCTCAAATTGTCTGTGGTGAAGTATCTTTTGTTTTGCTTGTTTTAATTTTCAATCCATTGTACACCACTACTTTGTGAAATGCAATAAAAATAAATTACAAAAATTAAGTGGAAGTAGGAAGTAAGATACACAGAAAAGTTCAATTTATGATTAGATTTAACAAGTGAACCCACTGATTATGTGCTTAGAAATAGCAGAAATGTCAAAGTGCTGTAAAACCTTCTAAATGCCCACACTTAACTTCTGTCCTATCTTATTGTGGACTGGTCCCTAGACCACACAGTAGTAACACTGAACTGAAGAACTTGGTGGAAGCCCTATCATTTGTTTCTCCTCTATCTGGAGGCAACCTCATCCAGTGCCCAAAATTTCAGAGCTTCCTAAGTTCTGGGTCATTATGCTTGGAAACATACGAGAATATATCAATTTGCACAAACACTGCTGATTAAAAGCAAATGGAAACATTTTGAACTTTTTAGTTATTTCATAATAACACAGCCCAATGTGTTGGCATGGCCAACATACTCTGCTTTTTGCATCACTCCTCCCCCGCCAGGAAACCATTAAACTATTCTTCAGGAAAATTTTCTTTGATTGATTTGAGCAGTAGACAATCTACTCACTATGTTTTTAATTATAAATGAAACCGTTGAATAATATTTGTCTTAAAATTGATCTTTAGAAATTACAATTACAACAGTACAATACAGACAACTGGTTTAAGAAAATGTGGTTTATATATATACAATGGAATATTACTCAGCCATAAAAAGAATGAAATATTGCCATTTGCAGCAAACATGGATGGATCTAGAGATTATCATACTAAGTGAAGTAAGTCAGACAGAGAAAGACAAATATTATATGATATCACTTATATGTGGAATCTAAAAAATAATACAAAAGAATCTATATAGAAAACAGAAACAGACTCACAGACACAGAAAACAATCTTATGGTTACCAAAGGAGAAAAGGAGGGGGTGACTGATAAATTAGGAGTATGGGATTAACAGATACAAACTACTGTACATAAAATAGATAAGCAACAATGATTTACTGTACAACACAGGGAACTATATTCAATATCTTGTAATAGCCTATAATGGAAAATCATCTGAAAAAAATATATAAATATAACTTAATCACTTTGCTGTACACCTGAAACTAACACAATATTGTAAATCAACTATATTTCAATTTAAAAAAAAGAAAAAGAAATAAAATGTCTTATATTCTTGGTACTTTGGAGTTGTCATTTGGCCTCATTATGCCTTTAACAGTTTCACTTTTAACTATCAATAAGGTACATGAACATATTTGGGTGAAAATACTGACAGTAAATGTTGTGTGGGAAGGTAATATATGCTTCACGTCTGCACACATGCAGACCCCATCCTGGTCGTATGCTAGCAAAGTGCACTTTGGAGAGCACCTTTCCGTTAGCACTCAAAAAAACCCTAACATATGAATAAGTACCACATCAATTATAACATTATATACATAATTTTAAGATCCACGGTCTTCTTTTATAAACTTGACATAAAATTTAGATCTGCATAAAAATGCCTTCATAATCATAGTATTATTTTCATGAAGAATGTAGAATGCTTAGAAGGATAAAAGTAAAATAGAAGTCAACTTTTATGTGACTTTTTCTTTTTGAGTGAATGTTGTTAGAGCTGGTGACTATGTTGCTTTCCAAGAAATGTACTTTTTCTTTCGTTCTTGTTTCTAGATATGTAGGGAATATATCAACAAATGGAAGTAAAATTTAAATTTCAGAGCTTAAATAGAAGTTCAGTCTTTCAGTTTCATTATCATGCATTTCATTATTCCAGATAATCAGATTTTCAACCTCCAAAGTTCCAAAATCAAACATTAATAAACTTTAAGAGTAGATGGGAGAAGAGGAAGAATATGAAATAATATTATAATTTTACTTTTTTTAACTTGCAATAATATATGTGACCAAATATGTAGCAATAAAAATCTGAAATAAAACTGAACTTTGCAACATGATATAGAAACGTTAAGACTCTACCTTCTTTTTTCTTTCTTCTTTTCAATATACTTGTTACCTAAGAGTAATGACTACTGAAAAATCTATTAGAAATCAGTGTTGATGTCAATCATGCTTTGACATTTAAATGTATATTATTTTTCTTTAATTCCATCTTAAAATAAAATTTGTATTTAAGATCTTAAACAAAGTGTTACCATGTAGAAAATAAAAGGACTCACTTTTCAGAATTTCCACTAGCGTCCAGGGGATAGTGATCTAAATTAGAAACAGATTTTTTAAATGCAAAACAAAAACTGCTTGACATCTTAGCCAATGCGATAATAACAACTATTATAGTAGTATTCCATCATTTGTAAAAAAAGTAACATTTGCACATTTGTTGCCATTAACAGAGTGATTTTTTAGCAGATATTACAATAGCTTATATCAGAAAATCAGACTGAGATTCAGCCTATCCTGACAAATATAAGATTAAACAACATCTTTCTATCTTACATAAATATTTATTTCACTTCCTTACAGAGCTTAGAAAGAAAAGCAGGCTTCCCTGGTGGCACAGTTGTTAAGAATCTGCCTGCCAATGCAGGGGCCATGGGTTCGATCCCTGGTCTGGGAAGATACCACATGCTGCGGAGCAATTAAACTCATGCACCGCAACTAAGGAGCCCGTGCTCCGCAACTACGGAGCCCGTGCTCCACAACAAGAGAAACCACCACAATGAGAAGCCCATGCACCGCAACAAAGAGTAGCTCCCGCTCGCCACAACTAGAGAAAGCCCGCGCGCAGCAACAAAGACCCAAAGCAGCCAAAAATAATAAGATAATAATAATAATAATAATAATAATAAAAATCATTGCCCTTTAAAAAAAAAAAAAAGAAAAGCACTGCTTCTTCCCAATGATATGTCTATGTAACAATTATCTTTGTCATATTGCTGTGATCCACCCAACCTTTTTTCCTTAAGTTACATACAGAAAAATTAAATAGTTTAGATTTTAACTATTACATTACAAACTTTTATTTCTTCAAAGGTAAACATATTTACTTACAGAAAAAGACATGGAACTGCCATGCAAGAGTTTAAGAATAACAAAGAACAGGTAAATTTTAAAAACAGATACAGTGTTAGACTAACGTGAAGAAAATCAATTGCAGACACACTACATGGCTCAAAAGATCTGGATATCTGGATATCTAGTAGACCACACTGAAATGAGACAATGATTTAAAAAAGAGAGAGAGTAATATCTAGGCTGAATTAGTAGAAGGGGCAGTCTTATGATCTTTGCACCATAACATGACTGGTTTCGACTCCATGAAGCTGAATTACAGTACCTCCTCCAAAGGAAGATGCCCAGGAGTCTGGATATCTGTCAGCTTTAGAAAGATTAAAACAGAATTCACAACTGGTAGTTGACAAGCAGAATCGAACCATTCAAATGTGTTTTATTTGGCTTGCACAGTGCTGAATTACACAGTGCTTTGAAGTTTAGAATACATGCTAATATTTACAAAGCAAGAGATTTCTCATACAAACCAGATTTCTATTTTTTTCTTGAAAATTAAAAGATCTGGCAGCACAAGGCTCATGTTTTCCCTTTGGTGACAACTGACTAAAGCAGGAGACCTGCTGCCTACACTCTTTAGATAAGGGATGAATTCTTCTTAGCCTAGCCAACTGCACACATCCATGCCACTAGCCTGGCCACTATAGTGGTGTGAGTTTGTATCATGACATGTCCCTGGGTGAGTCTCTGGTTATATGTGATCGAAAAGATAGGAGGAGCTATGGCTTTTCAATGCTTTTCAATCATTTACAGATTGTCACATAAATGACAAAATGAACTTACTCTAAGTTTTCACAGAAAGTATAAGTAGAACCTCAGTGTGGAGTTTAGAGGGAGACAGGTTTGAAGAAAACATAAGAACAAATTGTATCATTTGAACTAGAACTATTGGACAATAGAGATGTCTTTTGCAGAAAGAAATGTGCACACTTTCATTGGAGATATTCAGGCAAAAGCTGGGGGGCCAATAGCATTTGTGTCCTTAGTCCTGAAAATTTATGATTCTATTAAAAAACCATTGCATTATATCGATGTACATAAACGTAGTACTTTAGCTGTTAAACAGCTGTTCAGCTGAAAAATTCCTCTTGTCCTGCTCTTAAGGTCCTCTCCCTCTTTTGGGTGCCATGAGGACAGAAGAAATATGATTTTTATAGGACAAAAGTAGTTGTTGCTCAGAATTTCCCACTTTTGATCTTGAACTTGCATACATAGTTACATTTTCTGTCAGTTCCTCTTTATTTTTATGGTCAAAGGCTCTGGTAAGATGCTTATGAGTAAGAAAATGTTGATTTAAAAACTTGTCCCGGGCTTCCCTGGCGGCGCAGTGGTTGAGAATCTGCCTGCCAATGCAGGGGACGCGGGTTCGAGCCCTGGTCTGGGAAGATCCCACATGCCGCGGAGCAACTGGGCCCGTGAGCCACAACTACTGAGCCTGCGCGTCTGGAGCCTGTGCTCCGAAACAAGAGAGGCCGCAATAGTGGGAGGCCCGCGCACCGCGATGAAGAGTGGCCCCCGCTCGCCGCAACTGGGGAGAGCCCTCGCACAGAAACGAAGACCCAACACAGCCAAAAATAAATAATAAAATAAAATAAATTAATTAAAACACTAGTGCTTAAGAAATCTGTTAAAAAAAAAAAAAAAAAAAAAAACTTGTCCCATTCCTTACACAGTGAATTAAGCCTAAAAGCGATGACATTTTCTACCAAGCAGTGAACCCATAGTCACTGGATAGAAGTGTGTTGTTTTTGGTCAGATCACTGCAAAATAAAACCAATTAAGATTCTTCCTTTAAGACATACATAGAAAGTTGTTAACATCACTTATTAAATACATGCCTTTAAAAATATGAAATGGAATTTAATCAAGTCTCTAGACTTCAATACCAGTTTACAGTTTATCAGTTTATATGGGAAACAGAAGATCAACTTGAATATAACACAAGGAAATGATCACTTTACAATGCAACTGACCCAATTTATCTAGCAAAGCAGTGAAGGACATGAAAAGAGAGTGAGTGTGAGGAAAGTGGGAAGTGGGGTTGTTAGAGAATAAAAGAAATTTAAGAGACATAAAAATGAAATAAAATGTGTAAACCTTGTCTGCATCACGATTCAAACAAAACAACTCAACTATTTATGAGGCAAATGAGAAGTTTTGAATAAAGATTGGGTATAAAAAAATATAATAAATGATAGCTACTATTGAGTGAAAATTTGTTGAGGAACAGGATATTCACAAATTCTTGAAGTTTCACTCCACATATTGCTTATTAATTGCAGTAGAGAAATCTGCTGGACACAACCTTAACCAAATGAGCAAATGTAACATCATCAACAGCGGAACAAATTTACATCATGTATCTCTTGATGTATTGCATCCACGTAATATTCCTGCTGAAAAAATAAGATATTAACTGAAATCTAACCATGAGGCAACACTCGGACAAACGCAAATTGAGGGCCACTTTGCAAAACAGTTGGTCTGAACTATTTTAAAACTTCTGGATCAAGAAAGACAAAAAAAGGGGTGGGGGTATGGTTGGGGAGCAGACTTGGGAAATGGTCTAGATTAAAGGAGGCTAAGTGCAAAGTATGAGCCTTGATTGGCTCTTAGATTGACAATAAAATAAACAGCTATAAAGGAGAGTTTTTATACAATTGAGAGATACTGAATATAAATTTTATATTAGCCAACTGTATTATATTAATGTTAACTTTTCTGCTTGTGGCCATTGTATTGTGGTTATGTGGGAGAATACCTAGTTCTTAGGAGATACATGCTGAATTATTCAGAGATGAAGTATTGTGATGTCTGCAACTCATTCTCAAATGCTTTCAAAAGATAAGGTAAGCAAGTGAGAGAGAGTGTGCAAGCACTCCCGAGCAAGAGAGAAAAAGAAAAAGAACAAGTATGGCCACATTTTAACAACTGCTAAATCTTAGTGAAAGGAGGACATGCAGGTGTTCACTGCACTATTCTTACAATTTTTTATCAGAAGATTTGATACTTTTTCAGCTTCTAAACATTGGGAAAATAATTATTCTTTAATTGTGTAAAGCATGAAAATTGAAAGACAGCTATGTTAAAAATAAAATTCCTTATCAATTTAAGATGCATATTGAACTATTTACAGGTAAGATAATGTCTTTTGAGATTTTCTTTAAAATATTTCAGTTTAAAAAGAAAGTGAGGGAATAAAACAAAATGGGCAAAATTATTAGAGCTGCGTGATGAGTATGTGGAGGCTTATTCTATTTAAAAGCTAATTTTCTGAATGGCTCATTAAAATAATATTTCACCATGTTGGGGTTCTTTATTTCATTTTAAACTACAGCTTCTAAAGCAGTTTTGGATACAATTTTTGGTATGTAAATAAAAATTTAGAGTCAAGTAATGGCAAGTACATAAAGTAACATTTTCTGGCATTATTCAGAAATTTGTTTAAAGGTAACCTCCAGGCAACTTCTGGCTGTCTTCCAGATTCACAAGAAGAATAAAAGATGTCGAAAGTCTTTAAGCTTAAGAGCATGCATTTTGAAAATGAGAAAGCCACACTTTGGTAACTGTGAATGGTGCTGTCTTCTCATATAGGAAATATTCTAGTTCTAGGGTAGCATTCTGTTGATGTTAGATGGTTGAAATAAAGACTATTATCAGAAGATGGACTTCATTATACTCACTATTTTTATACTTCTCTAAATATACCCTTTCTGAAGTCAAATTTGGCATGTCCTATTATACTGCATTACCATGGCAAATTATCAAACTAATTTTTTCTTTCTATAAAAATTAGTGTTCATAATATAACAAAGCTCTTTGTACTTAGCCAGATACAGAATGAAAATATCTGTTCCACAAAATTCCATAAAAAATATAATACAAAAGGTAAGAATTTGTGTTTCATAAATACTTATTATTTCAATAACGCAGGAACTGGATATAACTATTTTCCAATCAGGTGCTAAATTATAAAGCATTGTATAAAGAATTTTGAAAGAATTATATCTATGTACAGGTCTCGATTTCAATTTTATAGGAAATATAGCCCTTATATGACAAGATTTTCTGTCAACTCTTGGCGCACATCCTATACAATCTTCAGTTGATATTTTCATCTTTTCCTTCCCGTTCCTGACATATACTTAGAATGCTGACCCAGAGTGGAAAAGACATTCTTGTGCTCTCTGTACACCCAGCTCAGATACAGAGACATTTAAAGTATCTATCTATAAAAACAAAACAAAAAACAATAACAAAAGCAAAGGCATTTAATGAGAAAGACTTACAAGGTCAAAATATATAAATCAAGTTTTTGCAGATTATGTCTCCTCGCTTCCAACATTTCTAGGTAAATATTTTTAAAATTTAATTATCTGTAAATTTTGTTCATATACTGGTGATTATTCAGATATGTCCTGAGATACAGTCTATAGCAATTTTTTTTTGAAAGATTATGATGGAAATCAATATTCAAAAGTAAGTACTATGTCTATTCTAAGATCAAACATATTATAATTTTATAACTTCTCTTTTGTAACATCTCTGCCAAAATTTTCCTTCATTATTGCATAAAATCAAGGTCTTGTTAATATAAATTATTTGTGGGTTAACTCTAAAATACCTCCTTGTATTACCTATCACCCACAAATAATCCTATAAATATCATCTTAAATAATAATTTAGTAAATGACTATTTAGAAAAATAAAGTATTTTGTAGAATATTCTTAGTCATTAAATGTTAAAACTGGTGTTGGATTTTGACATAAAGCATGCTACACTGAAAAAGAAAAAGCCTTGGTTCCAAGCCATCTGCTTCAGAGGTCATAAATATATTTCCATTAGTAATCCTAATTGGGGGACACTGATGTCCAAAAAGATACATCAAAACAAGAATAATTCTAGTTTCACATTTCTTAAAATGACAAGAATAATGAGTGTATATACTATCCTAATATTGGTTTCATACAGTTTTAAAATAATATAGGTTTGAATTTTCTGAATAATGTTTAGCATCTGTCTGCATTCCCCTTGCTCGTATATTAAACAAGCTATTGAATTTACGTTTGCAGCTCAAAAGAAAATTGTGTAGAGGGAATGAGTGTGTTAAGTAAGGTTCCAAATATCTCCAATCAAATAATGACCTTAATCTTACAGGAGGGAGATGTTGGGCTCCATGGAAGGCCTTGAGACTCTCTCCCTGAAGATTTTCCTCTCAACAGGAGCAAATATCTTTGCTGTCGGTTTTCTTTTCCTTTTTCCTTTCCTACTCCTAGCCCTCTATGGGTCAAGGCTGTAGAAGGTAGTTTCCCCCCCCCCCCCAACTATGAATATCGTAGCGGAATTAGAAAGGTGGTAAGAACATTAGTGTATTCTCATGTGTCCAAAAGTGGCTGAACTTTGAGGCAGCTGCATCAAGCCTCTTCAATATGAAAAAACAAAACAAAACAAAAAACATTAACGTCTATTCTGAATTCTCTCAGATTCTCCAGAAAAACCAAAATTTGACAGACTTTCAAGAATCAGAGAACAAAGTATCCATAATAATCTTATTTTATTTAGGACATCCACATTTAATCTGTCCATTCGACAAAAATTTTATTGAAACTTACTATGAGCCACACACTCTACTAGACACTGAAATATGCATTGGTGCACGACACAGCCATGGTCTTGGTCCTTGGGAAGTTTAAAGTCTAGGAAGAGAGTTCACACTGAATGAATAAAGACAGGTGAGATGCATATTATAAAGTGAGGGTGAAGGTTGCTAGGGAAGCGTACACACGGCAGATTAATGTAATCTGTAGCATACAGGTGGGGGTTCCCTGAAGAAGTGAGACTTCAGGGAAAAGGCTAGAGGATAAGTAGAACATTGTTGGGGGAAGAAGCGGAGAGCATAAATAAAAGCTGGAGATTATAATCAATAGTGGAGAAAATATGTCAGGAAACATGCTAAAATGATCTTCTGTCATTTACAAAACAAACAAAACCTCTTTTATTAGACTTTGTGCATAAAATGGTCCATTAAATCATATATTCAATGAAACATGACAACTTGAAAGATCAAGTACAACCATGTATTTCTAAGCCCTAACTCTAACTAAGAGGAAAAATGCAGTGGACCAATGATAATGTGGTATTGATATATTTCTGTAACTAACAATCTCTTTTTTACTAATATTCTGAATAATGCCAGAATAATTACAATCATGACAATTTCAAGGATATTTAATTATCAATTTGTTTTACTTAAAGCTTAATTACTTAACTTTCTAGTATTTCTTAATCTGGAAATTAATCACATGAAACCATTCTAAATGGAAAAATTGATATATCCTCTGAGTGGAAAAATAACTAAACTACATGTATAAGCATTAATGGAAAGTAAAAGCTGAATTTGTTTTGATCTTTTTAGTTAGATATTTATTGAAATTGGAGAACTTTAACTTTTTATTTGCGTTGAATTTAACTCTTTTAAAATTGTGTATTTACACAGCAGCTCCTTCTGCAATGAAAGTTAATGATATTTTCAAACTGCATTTTAAATTCCTATCAACATGAAATTTTTATTTATGGTAATTATTTTATTTTTAATATTAAAAAACATTTTTATGAATACAGAGATTTTTAAAAATAAGCAAATCATAAGCACGCAGCTCAAGAAATTGTTACAAAGTGGATACGCCCATAGAACCATGAGTCAGATCAAGAAATAGAAGGTACCAGAACCCCAAGAGTGCCACACAGATCACTCTCCACCTCTACCATGCCATCCTTCCCAAAGGTAAGCAATCATTCTGACTTCTATAACACCAATTACTCATGCCTGTTTTTGAACTTCATTTATACTGAAGCACACAGTATGATAACTGATAATAATAAAAATAGGGAATATCAAAGCTTGTAGTATGTAGCTTTTTTTTTTTTACTTTCAATGCTTTTATTTTATTATTTCAAAGTTTAATTTATTTGGCTTCTATTTCATTTGCATGACTAACAGGGCTGTGTAAGGAGCTGTGTATAGAGACTTTTATAGTATCTTTGTAAATATCAGGAGTGCATTACACTTGTTGGAATAGAGTTCTTAGCCAAAGAACATAATTTTCCTCTCTGGCATCCGTCAAATTCCTCCAATCAGTAAAGAGCAGCAAATGAAAGAGAAGGTCAGAAACCTGATATGCTAATTTTCTATTGGCTGATATGAGTAAATTAAAGAAATTCCTTAAAGTTTTATTGAGATGAAAAGCTTACAGTTACTCAAGGGTTGATAGAAGGTAATTTTTTTCAAATATTTAACATTAAGATGTTTTCTAGGCATTTAATATTGTTAGTCAGCAAATTCTTAAACATGCTTAATTGTGAATCTGTGGTGCTGACAGGTATGCTAATTCTGATATTCTATATATAAATTAACACAAAAGTGTGTATTCAAGAGTTCTCTTAAAATTAAGTTCTCTTAAAATAATATACGTGTTTTTCAGAGATACCGACATAATTATTTTGTGCCAACTGTGTCTATATGGTTTGTAGACAAGAGAATGAGGCCTCTATCTGCTTCTTCCTGTCAAGCTATAGAGAACTTTGGTGGGGAAAACTCTGTCTTAGCTGACTTCACTCTTCATCTATTTTTGTAAGATGTTCAGAATGATTATGCAATGACAGAAACAGCTTTCTTATAGAAAAAGAGAGAATGGAATTAAAAGAAAAATAACCTCTTTGCCCTGTGTGGTTCAACACAGAAAGCCAAATAGAAGTTTTCCTACATGTACACACATGTCCATCATCTGCACAGTACTTGAGACAATTTCTTTTACCATTAGTGGCTTCTTCACTTAAAAGGTAAAAGCCATTTTCCACAAAGAAACGTGGAAGAACAAAAAAATCATTTTATGCCATTGAAATTTCAAGACTTATAAATATATCTTTGGAGCTCCTAAAGTATTCTTTTTTTTTTAACTCTCAGAGCTTTAGCCCCTGGGTAACATTTTCTTTCATGCTTTTATGTGTATATGAACTTATCCCAATTTATCCAAAAATTCTGTTTAATCCAGATCAATAATTTAACACACTTGATTACAATAGTAATAATGTCATAATTCAATAAAATGTACTGATAATAAAGCAATAGTAAAAGGAATTTTCAAGTTTAATTAAATAACATTTCAGTACACTAAAATTATTCAATCTTATCTTTATAAATGATTAAAAATGTAATGCATATATTTATAATTATTGTCTTATATACACAATTTTAAATCTTTTTTTTAACACTTTGTTTTCATGGAAGTTTGGACCATATTTTAATTTGTTTAATTATTTATTCTGGTTTTATTCTCCCCCAGAGTCTAAGTTCCTGAAGGCTTGGGCCCTGACTTGTTCCTCTTTGTATGTTCAGTGCTTGGTTCATTGTAGACAATGATTTTCCCTAATATGTTAATTCCACAAATATTGACTGAATACTTACTATGTTCTTGATGCTATTTCAGGCACTGGAGTGCAACTAAGAACAAGACAGAGAAGAGTTCTGCTACTGTGAAATCAAAATTCTAATATATGTTCTTGAATTCAATTAAATACTCATCTCTACCAGTTGGGGGCGCTAACATTGTTAATTTTAGATCTTACTTGAGAAATGAACATTAGAATTTAATAAAATATTTAATTCCAAAATAATTTTTTAATGAAATAACTGTATATAGTGAGAATACATAAAGGATTACATAAAAAGGAATGCATATTTGTTTGGAATAATAATTATCCCTCTATTGTTATAGATATTGATATATTCTAGGTTATCCAGTGGATTCATAAACTACCTGAAAAAGAGTGGGTTAACAAAAAATAACATCTCATATTACATACATGTTCACATAATTTTCTAATCACATGTCCCAACCTCTTTACCTGAATGTTACTCATTTTCATCAAGTAAATGGTACTTGTGGACTCACTAAGATGATGAAATATGTTCAAAATTTGCAAACTACACCAAATTCTTAAATAACTTCAGCAAATTACTCTATATAGCAGCGAAAGAAATAGAAAACAAACAGAATATCACTTATTTTAACCCCTTTTTACTGATTATGCAAGTTGTATATATTTATTATACAAAATTTGGAAAAGCAGAAAAACATATATTACTCATTATCCTATTACTCAAGATAATGGCATTGTTTCAGTCATCTTGTGTGTGTGCGTGTGTGTGTGTGTGTGTGTGTGTTTGTATAAAATACAACATTGGGTTGAATCTATGTGTTCTTTTTTTTTTTTAACTGTAAAAAATATATTTATTGATGCTGGTGGGAATATAAATTAGCACAATCACTTTGTAGAATTACAGTTGAAGTTGTACACACTGTTTGAGCTTGTAATTCCACTCCAGCATAAACCCTAGAGAAATGCACTGAAATGTATACTAAGAGATATGTCTAAGGATGTTCACAGCAGCAATTTTTGGTAGTAGCAAAAATTGTAAACCAGCTAACTGTCCATCAACAGGAGACTAGAAATGGAAATTTTGGTGTATCCAAATAATGGAATATTACACAGGCTGAAATTGACTAATATAAAGCATCACTCATTATGGATCAATTTCACAATCAAAATGTGGGGTGAAAAAAGGCAAATTGTAGAATACATACATTATGCTGCTATTTATGTGAAGGTTGAAAGCATGTGAAAGCTATACATATTTTATTTAGGGGTGCAAACATATGTAAAAAATGTATGAAAATTAAGGGCAGTGATAACTCTGAAGCTCAGGTTATAGTGGTGACCTAGGGTGAGAGGGCAGGAGGGAGAGAAACACTGGTTGGTAATGTTTTATGTTTTTAAACTGGAAGGTGAGTACATGCATATTTAAATTCCTTTTTGTATGTATTACATATTACATCATAAAATTTTCCATAAAAGATACAAATGCATTTGGATAGATCACAACAAAGTCTTAAGAGCAAATAATAAAAGTGTTGCTTCTGCAGGGGGTCCTCTGCTCCAAGCTGCTGATCATATTTTTCCTTTCCCCTGAAGACCATGCTCAGGGTTGTTCAATCAAACTTGTGACCCCCATTGCCTCAGTGCTGGCCACCTCCCTCCTGCCCTTGTGATGTAGTATGTAGCTTAAACTATTCTTACAGGAAAATTTGTAGTCTTAAAATGCATTTTTAAAAGATGAAAATATCAATCAATGATCTAAGTCTAGCTCCAAAAGTTTAAAAATAAGAGCAAATTAAGCACAAAGATAACAGAAAAATAAAATATTAAAGATATCAGAAATTAATAGAACAGAATATTAATAGAAAATAGAAAAGATCAATAAAGGCAAATGTTGATTTGTTGAAAAGTCTAATAAAATTGATAAAACCTTAATGAAAATAATTAAGAGAGATAAAAGGTATAAGTAACCAACTAAAACAAAAAAAGACCATCACTACAAACCTTACGGACATAAAAAACATAAAGAAATTTTTAAAAATTGAAGTATAATTGACCCACAACACTATTTAGTTCCAGGTACACAACATGATTCTATATTTCTACACATTACAAAATGATCACCATGATAAGTCCAGTTATCATCTGTCACCATACAAAGTTACTACAGTATTATTTACTATATTCCCCGTGCTGTACATTTCATCTTGCGGCCTGTTTATTTTTTAATTGGGTAATCTCCCTCACCTATTTCACTCATCCCTTTACCCCCTTCCTTCTGGCAACCACCTGTTTGTTGTTTGTATCTATGAATCTGATTTTCTTTTGTTGTCTGTTCATTTGTTTTGTTTTTTAGAGTCCACATATAAATGAAGTCATCAGTACTGGTCCTTCTCTGTCTGACTTATTTCATTTAGCATAATACCCTTTAGGTCCATCCATGTTGTCGCAAATGGCAAGATTTCGTATTTTATGGCTGAGTAATATTTCACTGTATGTATATGTATGTGTGTATATACACATACATGTGTATACATATATAAATAACACGTCTTCTTTATCTAGTCATCTACCAATGGACACTTAGATTGCTTTCATATATTGGCTGTTATAAATAACGCTGCTATGAAGATAGGGGTGCATGTATCTTTTCAAATTAGTGTTTTTGTTTTCCTTGGAAAAATACCCAGAAGAATTGCTGGACCATATGGTAGTTCTATTTTTAATTTTTGAGGCATCTCCATACTGTTTTCCATGGTGGCTGCACTAATTTACATTCCCACCAACAGTGCACCAGGATTCCCTTTTCTCCACATCCTAGCCAACAATTGTTATTTGTTGTCTTTTTGATAATAGCCATCCTGACAGGTGTGAGGTGATATGTCATCATTGTGGTTTTCATTTGCATTTCCCTGATAATTAGTAATACTGAGCATCTTTTCATGTGTCTGTTGGCCAGTGTATGTCTTCTTTGGAAAAATGCTTATTCAGGTCCTCTACCCATTTTTTAATCAGGTTGTTTAGTTTTTTTTCATATTGAGCTGACTGAGTTCTTTGTACATTTTGAATATTAACCCCTTATCAGATATATTGTTTGCAAACATCTTCTCCCATTCAGTAGATGGGCTTTTAATTTTTTGATAGCTTCCTTTGCTGTGCAAACCCTTTTTAGTTTGATGTAGCCCCATTTGTTTATTTTTGCTTTTGCTTTCCTTGCCTGAGGAGACATATCCTGATAAATATTGCTAAGACCGATGTCAAAGGGTGTACAGCCTATGTTTTCTTCTAGGATTCTTATGGTTTCAGGTCTTACATTTAAGTTTTTAATCCATTTTGAGTTTATTTTTGCATATGGTGTGAGAAAGTAGACTGGTTTGTTTCTTTTGCACATAGCTGCCCAGTTTTCCCAGCACCATTTATTGAAGGGGCTATCTTTTTCCCATTGTATAGTCTTGCTTCCTTTGTCATAGATGTCATAGACCATATAAGTATGGGTTCATTTCTGAGCTCTCTATTCTGTTCCATTGATCTATGTGTCTGTTTTTATGCCAGTATCATACCACTTTGATTACCAGAGCTTTGTAGTTTAGTTTGAAGTACATTAAGAAATATTATGAACAACTTTGTGCAACTCTGTTTTTATCATTTACAAATTACAAAAAATAAAATTCTCTAAAATGAGAATAATCAAAATAGTTATTTTCAATTATTTGAAGGACTACAATGTTATAATTTGATTTTTTCTCATTGACACTAAGGGCTAAAACTAGGAATGGTGAAATAAAACAATACAGAAATATATTTAAGCTTACTCTGAGAATTTAAAGAATCACATTTCTTCATCAGAGAAAGTACCCACATCTAGGTTGGAAAGCCCGAGAGGAATAATCAAGTTCACAACATTTTTGCAATTATAAAGCTCTGAGAATCTGATAAAAGCTTTGGACATTCTTCACAAGTGAATACACATATGGATATATACTTGTAATTTAACATCAGGAAGCCTCTTCATGGACTCATTAGTTAGAAAGACCTATGGTAGAAGATATCAATTATCAGGTGAAGAAATGAAGCTTTAAGATACATATCTACTCTAAGGTAATTCTCACATTCTAAATAAATGGGTAAATAACCTCTAAATGCTCTTCTATATGGTTGAAAGGTAATATATGAATGATTTAATTATCTTATCATATTAGCACCTGCCCTATTTAAATACAATTCAGAATGTTCTCAAAGAATAACTGAAACATTTTTTTACTAAGAATTATTTATATTAATATCCTGGTGGTCTATCAAATAATATCAATAGTACTGCACAAGATGGAATAAGCCTTGATTTCTCTTGAATCTCCATGGCAAAGTGTAAAATGGAATAAATATAGCTAGTATATGCAAACGTGTTCCCTTGAAGGTTAAAGAAACACTTTAAGAAATAATTTTAAAATTATCATGTCCACTTAATAAAAAACTAAAATACAAAGAATAGGTCAGCTATAATCTTCCAAATTTCTGGTCATCAGAAAGAAAGTTGTAGTATATTTCTACTGTGAAAGTAAACACAAAGCAAAAGTCAAGATGTATTTACAGGAGAAATTGTTAAGAAGAAAAAAAGCAGCCAAGAACTAGAGTGATCAGTCTTTTTCATAACTAGGTTGAAAATATCTAACAGGAATGTGTGTTGTCAAATGTGTGTTGAGTATTCCAAGAAAATGGAGGCACAGTTTAGAAGAATTTCTGTAAGATTTTTTACAACAGGACGCTGCAAAACCTTATTTCAAAGACTAGAAATTTCAATTGCAACATACATGATTTTTTCATTCCTTATACTGATTTCAGTGTGCAAAGAGTAGAATCTTAAATACACATAGGATTTGCTTTTGTACATTTAATATGTCTGACCTTTACACCACATGAGTTTACAATTTAATTATATGATGGTACTAGCAAGACTACAAAATAAAATCACTCAATAGTAAAACACACATACAATATAATGTTGCACACTGTGAAGTATAGCCAATATTACCCAGTATGACTCCTCAAGCATTTGAGAAACCATTCAACAGAATTACAGCTTTTGAGAGCAGAGAGATTTTTAAGAGCAAATAAGGTCAAAATTTCATTAAGGGGCATGAAACACAGCCTGGAACTATTAATCAATATAGACTATAAATCTTGTAACAGCAGCTCTTAGCAGTTAAAGCAAACATTTGCCTAACATTTCACTTAAGATAGATCAAAATAATAATAGAATTACTTGAGTTCTGCCAAATGATTTCATTCCAAATAAGATATTTTGGTGAAATCGACAGTAACACTATCATAGTAGGGGACTTTAACACTCCACTTTCACCAATGGACAGATCATCCAAAATGAAAATAAATAAGGAAACACAAGATTTACATGATACATTAAAAAACATGGATTAATTGATATTTATAGGACATTCCATCCAAAAACAACAGAATACACATTCTTCTCAAGTGCTCATGCAACATTCTCCAGGATAGATCATATCTTGGGTCACAAATCAAGCCTTGGTAAATTTAAGAAAATTGAAATCGTATCAAGTATCTTTTCTGACCACAACGCTATGAGACTAGATATCAATTACAGGAAAAATATCTGTAAAAAATACAAACACATGGAGGCCAAACAATACACTACTTAATAACCAAGAGGTCACTGAAGAAATCAAAGAGGAAATCAAAAAATACCTAGAAACAAATGACAATGAAAACACGACAACCCAAAACCTATGGGATGCAGCAAAAGCAGTTCTAAGAGGGAAGTTTATAGCAATACAATCCTACCATAAGAAACAAGAAAATGCTCAAATAAACAACCTAACCTTACACCTCAATCAATTAGAGAAAGAAGAACAAAAAAAACCCCAAAGTTAGCAGAAGGAAAGGAATCATAAAGATTGGATCATAAATAAATGAAAAAGAAATGAAGGAAACAATAACAAAGATCAATAAAACTAACAGCTGGTTCTTTGAGAAGATAAACAATATTGATAAACCATTAGCCAGACTCATCAAGAAAAAAAGGGAGAAGACTCAAATCAGTAGAATTATAAATGAAAATGGAGAAGTAACAACTGACACTGCAGAAATACAAAGGATCATGAGAGATTACTACAAGCAACTACATGCCAATAAAATGGACAACCTGGAGGAAATGGACAAATTCTTAGAAATGCACAACCTTCCGAGACTGAACCAGGAAGAAATAGAAAATATGAACAGACCAATCACAAGCACTGAAATTGAAACTGTGATTAAAAATCTTCCAACAAACAAAAGCCCAGGACCAGATGGCTTCACAGGCGAATTCTATCAAACATTTAGAGAAGAGCTAACACCTATCTTTCTCAAATTCTTCCAAAATATAGCAGAGGGAGGAACACTCCCAAACTCATTCTAGGAGGCCACCATCACCCTGATACCAAAACCAGACAAAGATGTCATAAAAAAAGGAAACTACAGACCAATATCACTGATGAACATAGATGCAAAAATCCTGAACAAAATACTAGCAAACAGAATCCAACAGCACATTAAAAGGATCATACACCATGATCAAGTGGAGTTTATCCCAGGAATGCAAGGATGCTTCAACATATGCAAATCAATCAGTGTGATACACCATATAAACAAATTGAAGGAGAAAAACCATATGATCATCTCAATAGATGCAGAGAAAGCTTTTGACAAAATTCAACACCCATTTATGATAAAAACCCTCCAGAAAGTAGGATAGAGGGAACTTACCTCAACATAATAAAGGCCATATATGACAAACCCACAGCCAATATCATCCTCAATGGTGAAAAACTGAAATCATTTCCACTAAGATCAGGAACAAGACAAGGTTACCCACTCTCACCACTATTATTCAACATAGTTTTGGAAGTTTTAGCCACAGCAGTCAGAGAAGAAAAAGAAATAAAAGGAATCCAAATTGGAAAAGAAGAAGTAAAGCTGTCACTGTTTGCAGATGACATGACACTATATAGAGAGAATCCTAAAGATGCTACCAGAAAACTACTAGAGCTAATCAATGAATTTGGTAATATAGCAGGATACAAAATTAATGCACAGAAATCTCTTGCATTCCTATATACTAATGATGAAAAATCTGAAAGTGAAATTAAGAAAACACTCCCATTTACCATTGCAACAAAAAGAATAAAATAATAGGAATAAACCTACCTAAGGAGACAAAAGACCTGTATGCAGAAATTTATAAGACATTGATGAAAGAAATTAAAGATGATAGAAATAGATGGAGAGATATACCATGTTCTTGGATTGGAAGAATCAACATTGTGAAAATGACTCTACTACCCAAAGCAATCTACAGATTCAATGCAATCCCTATCAAACTACCACTGGCATTTTTCACAGAACTAGAACAAAAAATTTCACAATTTGTATGGAAACACAAAAGACCCCGAATAGCCAAAGCAATCTTGAGAAAGAAAAACGGAGCTGGAAGAATCAGGCTCCCAGACTTCAGACTATACTACAAAGATCCAGTAATCAAGACAGTATGGTACTGGCACAAAAACAGAAATATAGATCAACGGAACAGGATAGAAAGCCCAGAGATAAACCCACGCATATATGGTCACCTTATCTTTGATAAAGGAGGCAAGAATATACAGTGGAGAAAAGACAGCCTCTTCAATAAGTGGCGCTGGGAAAACTGGACAGCTACAAGTAGAAGAATGAAATTAGAACACTCCCTAACACCATACACAAAAATAAACTCAAAATGGATTAAAGACCTACATGTAAGGCCAGACACTATCAAACTCTTAGAGGAAAACATAGGCAGACACTCCATGACATAAATCACAGCAAGATCATTTTTGACCCACCTCCTAGAGAAATGGAAATAAAAACAAAAATAAACAAATGGGACCTAATGAAACTTAAAAGCTTTTGCACAGCAAGGAAACCATAAACAAGATGAAAAGACAACCCTCAGAATGGGAGAAAATATTTGCAAATGAAGTAACTGACAAAGGATTAATCTCCAAAATTTATAAGCATCTCATGCAGCTCAATATCAAAAAAACAAACAACCCAATCTAAAAATGGGCAGAAGACCTAAATAGACATTTCTCCAAAGAAGATATACAGACTGTCAACAAACACATGAAAGAATGCTCAACATCATTAATCATTAGAGAAATGCAAATCAAAACTACAATGCGATATCATCTCACACCGGTCAGAATGGCCATCATCAAAAAATCTACAAACAATAAATGCTGGAGAGGGTGTGGAGAAAAGGGAACCCTCATACACTGTTGATGGGAATGTAAATTGATACAGCCACTATGGAGAACAGTATGGAGGTTCCTTAAAAAACTAAAAATAGAACTACCATACGACCCAGCAATCCCACTACTGGGCATATATCCTGAGAAAACCATAATTGAAAAAGAGTCATGTACCACAACGTTCATTGCAACTCTATTTACAATAGTTAGGACATGGAAGCAACCTAAGTGTCCAAAGATAGATGAATGGATAAAGAAGATGTGGCACATATATACAATGGAATATAACTCAGCCATAAAAAGAAACGAAATTGAGTTATTTGTAGTGAGGTGGATGGACCTAGAGTCTGTCATACAGAGTGAAGTAAGTCAGAAAGAGAAAAACAAATACCGTATGCTAACACATATATATGGAATCTAAAAAAAAGGTCATGAAGAACCTAGGAGCAAGTCGGGAATAAAGACGCAGACTTACTAGAGAATGAACTGAGGACATGGGGAGGGGGAAGAGTAAGCTGGGACAAAGTGGGAGAGTGGTAGTGTATATATGGACATATATACACTACCAAATGTAAAATAGATAGCTAGTGGGAAGCAGTCGCATAGCACAGGGAGATCAGCTCAGTGCTTGTAACCAGCTAGAAGGGTAGGATAGGGAGGGTGGGAGGGAGGGAGACGCAAGAGGGGAGATATATGGGGATATATGTATATGTATAACTGATTCACTTTGTTATAAAGCAGAAAGTAACACACCATTGTAAAACAATTATACTCCAATAAAAATGTTAAGAAAAAAATAAAATAAAAAAATAAATTACTGGGCTTCCCTGGTGGCGCAGTGGTTGAGAATCTGCCTGCCAATGCAGGGGACACGGGTTCGAGCCCTGGTTTGGGAAGATCCCACATGCCACGGAGCAGCTGGGCCCATGAGCCGCAATTACTGAGCCTGCGCGTCTGGAGCCTGTGCTCTGCAACAAGAGAGGCCACAATAGTGAGAGGCCCGCACACCACGATGAAGAGTGACCCCCGCTTGCCACAACTAGAGAAAGCTCTCGCACAGAAACGAAGACCCAACACAGCCATAAAGAAATAAATAAATAAACTTAAAGAAAAAAAATTACCAAATAAAACAGAGGAAAAAAGAAAAAGAAAACAGAGGTCCAAAATTTGACCCAACTGAAAACCGAAAATTCACTAAAAGGATTTATGCAGGAAAAAGATAAATGGGTGCTGATTTGCATTTTGCCTCTATAACGGGTTCTAAATTAAATTTAACATCTACTGAAGTTAACGAATTGGCAAATCTCTGTGGCCTTAATCATTATGGGGACAGAAATTACACCTATTCCTGGAGATCACACGACATTTAAACAAGGTACCGCTATAATGTTGTGGGAGTTACTGAACATAAAATAGAGGATAACAGGTATGCCTTACCTTAGCCATGGAACTATTGCCTTGCCTAAATTCCCTGTAGTCATAGTGCCCAATTTTCTAAAATATCCCATAGTGGTCATGGCTGTTCTGACTCAATGAGCAATAAATTAAAATTAAATTAAGTCTTTGGCACTTACAATTGGCTTGATAAAATGAGACCCTATGGACATTTCCCCAAGATAAAACAGTTCATAGTACCCAATGTAAATTTAAATAGGGCCTTCAAGGATTGAAACCCATTATGTAAGACCTATTTAGGGAAGGGGTGATTATTTCCACTGCTTCTCTAATTAACAGTCCTGCTTTTAAACCTGGAAAAAATGGAAGGCACCTCACAGTGGATTACTGTAATGTTAATGCTGTAGTCACACCAATTAAGGCCCCCATACCCAATATTATCAAAATTACTGACTCCATGCAACCAGCAACTGGCAAATACTTAGTAGTCATAGATTTGGCTAATATGTTCAGTGTCTACTTCAATAGCCTCTTGGATGCAGTTTGCTTTCATCTTCTAAGGGACTCGATAGTGCATCCTATCTGGTTACTCATGGACTACCTCAACTTCCCTGTGATCATACATAATCTTTGCAGGTACAATCTTAACTGCATCCAACTTTCTCCAGGAGCACAGGTATGCCAGCACACTGAAGACATCCTTCTCCAAGGAAATTCATTTAATACATTAATTCAGAACATACAAATACCAAGGGGTTCACAAAAATAACATGGGCCATTGTCCCACACATAGTACAAGTCCTCACCACTTCGGTTAAATTCCTGAAAATTATTTGATAAACTGAGAGCTGTCCCATCCCTAACACTGTCAAGAAATAGCTATGGACCCTCTCAGCACCCATGATGTTAAAACAAAGCCTAGATCTTTTAGGCTTTGTGTTCTGGAGACAACATATTCCTCATTTACAAATCTTACTTACTGTTACACACAAATCAGTTCACTATAAATAGAATATCATACAACAAAAGGCTCTAGAATCTGTCCAAATTGTAATGTAACAGGCACTTCCATTACTATACCCCCCAAAGACTCCTTCATTCTAGGGGCTTTAGCAACCTCCTTTCATTCCCCTTAGAGTCCCTGGTCGACCCATGTTGCTCATAAGTTGCCCACAGGCTTTTGTTACAAGAAATTGCCCTCACTGGCACCACATCATATCCATTAAAGTAGCAGTTGTCTGTACACTGAGCTATCCTGAAAACAGAGGCTTTTCAGGACCTGAGTCTATGACCTTCACACCTAGCTGCCCATTATGCCCTGGGTCATGGAAGCAGCACCTCATGAGCTCAGCATAGCCACAGAAGTCTCCCTGCTATAAGATGGAGCCAAACCTGGGCCCGCTAGCTTATCCCACCTGTAAGAGTGGGGAAGAGGGTGGGAGGAGAAGGGTAGTGTCCTGTCCTCATTCCCTTGACAATGATAAAGGAGGTCACCCCTCTTCTGTGCCCTTTAGTCTCCCGAGGAGCCCCTTGATGTCAACTGAGTGTGCATCAAAGGGAGTTTATATAAGAAGGATGGAAGAGTCACCATTACATGAGACAGAGCTCATGGGAGAGATGCTGCTTTTCATCCTTTAACCGCATGTTCTAGATCAAGAATGGAACCCAGGAGTCAGCAAAATTGGCTGAATGTCAGTTAGATATCTTAACATAGGATACCCTGGCCAACAGTCAGACTCATCTGTACATTTTTACCAATTTCTGGGTCTCATCCAGTCGATGACAGCAACAATTCTTTATCCATGATTTTGCCTTTGGAAGAAACAACTTTAGGTATCTCTTGTTTCACAGATATCCAAAATGTAGATTAAGGTCATACATGTCCCTGCATGTGCTAAGACCATAGTACAAGGCCTCACACTAAGTTATCACTTATCCCCTCCAGAGTTCCAAACATAATTGATAATGACCAGGGCACTAGTTTCACTTCTCAGAATATACAATGCTGGGCTCTTGAACAAAGTATTCGGTAGAACTTTCAACACTGTTACCAGTTTCAGGCTACAGTCCTCATAAAGCATCATAATGTCTTACTTAATGGAGGTCAAATTCAATTAAATGAAACATGGCACATTTTAGTCACCAGTCAAATATCAGGAATAAATGTAACAAGGAGTCTGACTCCATTTTTGATGCTTGACCGCTAACAACTTTCAAGCCCCACCAATCTCCTTTCCCCATCTGCCCCATATCTGGGCAAGCTGATAAGAAAGCCCATTTGTTCCCTCCTTTGGCACTGGCAAGAAATTCAAATCACACAAATCCAGGCCAGCACACAGGAACCTTTGCCCCTGTCTCAAACCTGAAATAAAAGTCTATCCAGTCTCCCTTCTCTGCACCCTCAAAACATTTTGAAACCAGCTTGGGAACCTGCCGTATCTCCCCACAAAACTTCATTAAATATTCATAAACTTTTTCATACCCTCTTGGTGTGTGTGCAGTGTCATTAGTCTTAATATTCAGAACAAATTTGGGGTGGGAGCATCTGTCACATCTCTGTAGGTGACTACATCATCACCTATTTTTTAATCAAATAAAAATTAATTTAAAAGTAAGTTAAATTTATAAAAATAAGTGTTCTGTGGAACTTGTACTATTTGAAACAAGAATGAAAATATTTAGTATATTCCAACTTCAATAAGTTAATTCTATATGCTAAAAATTTCTAAACTAACCATGGAAAACATGTATGTATAACTTAAAATCTAGTATACAAAAGAAACTGATAAGAGAAAAAAAATCCATTCACTATAAGGCAAGAATGGAGGAGAAAACATATAGAAATAGAACAATGAAAAGTATAAAATAAGATATTAGAAATTAAAATCATGATTAATTAGCAAAAATGCAAATTGATTAAATGTTAACATAAAAAGATAAGAATTTTCAAGCCATATTTTAAAATTCTGCTCTACACTATCTCCAAGAAGTACATCCCAAATATAAGAATACATACATGCTCAAAGAAAAAGGACAAAAAAATACAAAGCAAACACCAATTTAAAAAAGCTGATGTAGTGGAGCTTCAAGATGGCGGAAGAGTAAGACGTGGAGATCACCTTCCTCCTCACAAATACACCAAAATACATCTACATGTGGAACAACTCCTATAGAACACCTACTGACCACTGGCAGAAGACCTCAGACCTCACAAAAGGCAAGAAATTCCCCACGTACCTGGGTAGGGCAAAAGAAAAAAGAAAAAACAGAGATAAAAGAATAAGGACGGGACCTGCACTGGTGGGAGAGAGCTGTGAAGGAGGAAAGGTCTCCACACACTAGGGGTCCCTTTGCAGGCGGAGACTGCGGGTGGCTGAGGGGGGAAGCTTCGGAGCCACGGAGGAGAGTGCAGCCACAGGGGTGCGGAGGGCAAAGCGGAGAGATTCCTGCACAGAGGAGCGATGCTGACCAGCACTCACCAGCCCGAGAGGCTTGTCTGCTCCCCCGCCAGGGGGGGCGGGGCCTGGGAGCTGAGGCTGTGGCTTCGGAGGTCGGATCCCCGCGAGAGGACTGGGGTTGGCGGCGTGAACACAGCCTGAAGGGGTTAGTGCGCCACAGCTGTCCGGGAGGGAGTCCGGGAAAGTCTGGAACTGCCGAAGAGACAAGAGACTTTTTCTTGCCTCTTTGTTTCCTGGTGCGCGAGGAGAGGGGATTAAGAGCATCGCTTAAAGGAGCTCCAGAGACGGGCACGAGCCACGGCTATCAGTGCGGACCCCAGAGACGGGCATGAGACGCTAAGGCTGCTGCTGCCGCCACCAAGAAGCCTGTGTGCAAGCACCGCCCCTCCCGGGAGCCTGTGCAGTCCGCCACTGCCAGGGTCCCGCAATCCAGGGACAACTTCCCGGGGAGAACACACGGCGCGCCTCAGGCTGCTGCAATGTCACGCCGGCCTCTGCCACCGCAGGCTCGCCCCGCCTCCTCTGTACCCCTCCCTCCCCCCGGCCTGAGTGAGCCAGAGGCCCCGAAGCAGCTGCTCCTTTAACCCCGTCCTGTCTGAGCGAAGAACAGACGCCCTCAGGCGACCTACATGCAGAGGCGGGGCCAAATCCAAAGCTGAACCCCAGGAGCTGTACGAACAAAGAAGAGAAAGGGAAATCTCTCCCAGCAGCCTCAGGAGCAGCGGATTAAATCTCCACAATCAACTTGATGTACCTGCATCTGTGGAATACCTGAATAGACAACGAATCATCCCAAATTGAGGAGGTGGACTTTGGGAGCAAAGATATATATTTTTTTCCCTTTTTGTGAGTGTGTATGCGTATGCTTCTGTGTGTGATTTTAGCTGTATAGCTTTGCTTTTACCATTTGTCCTAGGGTTCTGTCTGTCCATTTTTTATTTTAATTACTTAAAAAAATTTTTTTCTTAATTATTATTTATTTTTTATTTTAATAACTTTATTTTACTTTATCTTCTTCTTTCTTTCTTTCTTTTCTCCCTTTTATTCTGAGCCGTGTGGAGGACAGGCTCTTGGTGCTCCAGCCAGGCATCAGGGCTGTGTCACTGACGCGGGAGAGCCAAGTTCAGGACACTGGTCCACAAGAGACCTCCCAGCTCCACGTAATATCAAATAGTGAAAATCTCCCAGAGATCTCCATCTCAATGCCAAGACCCAGCTCCACTCAACGACCAGCAAACTACAGTACTGGACACCCTATGCCAAACAACTAGCAAGACAGGAACACAACCCCATCCATTAGAACAGAGGCTGCTTAAAATCATAATAAGGCCACAGACACCCCAAAACACACCCCCAGATGTGGACCTGCCCACCAGAAAGACAAGTTCCAGCCTCATCCACCAGAACACAGGCACTAGTCCCCTCCACCAGGAAGCCTACACAACCCACTGAACCAACCTTAGCCACTGGGGACACACCAAAAACAACGGAAACTAAGAACCGGCAGCCTGCGAAAAGGAAACCCCAAACACAGTAAGTTAAGCAAAATGAAAAGACAGAGAAACACACAGCAGATGAAGGAGCAAGGTAAAAACCCACCAGACCTAACAAATTAAGAGGAAATAGGTAGTCTACCTGAAAAAGGATGCAGAATGATAGTAAAGATGATCCAAAATCTTGGAAATAGAATGCAGAAAATACAAGAAACATTTAACAAGAACCTAGAAGAACAGAAGGGCAAACAAACAGTGAGGAACAACACAATAAATGAAATTAAAAATTCTCTAGAAGGGATCAATAGCAGAATAACTGAGGCAGACGAACGGATAACTGACCTGGAAGATAAAATAGTGAAAATAACTACTGCAGAGCAGAATAAAGAAAAAAGAATGAAAAGAACTGAGGACAGTCTCAGAGAACTCTGGGACAACATTAAACGCACCAACATTCAAATATAGGGGTCCCAGAAGAAGAAGAGAAAAAGAAAGGGACTGAGAAAATATTTGAAGAGATTAGAGTGGAAAACTTCCATAATTTGGGAAAGGAAATAGTGAATCAAGTCCAGGAAGCACAGAGAGTCCTATACAGGGTAACTCCAAGGAGAAACACACCAACACACATATGAATCAAAGTATCAAAAATTAAATAGAAAGAACAAATATTAAAAGCAGCAAGGGAAAAACAACAAATAACACACAACGGAATCCCCATAAGGTTAACAGCTGATCTTTCAGCAGAAACTCTGTAAGCCAGAAGGGAGTGCCAGGACATATTTAAAGTGATGAAGGAGAAAAACATACAGCCAAGGTTACTCTACCCAGCAAGGATCTCACTGAGATTTGACAGAGTAATTAAAAGCTTTACAGACAAGCAAAAGCTAAGAGAATTCAGCACCACCAAACCAGCTTTACAACAAATGCTAAAGGAACTTCTCTAGGCAGGAAACACAAGAGAAGGAAAGACCTACAATAATAAACCCAAAACAATTATGAAAATGGTAATAGGAACATACATATCGATAATTACCTTAAATGTAAATGGATTAAATGCTCCAACCGAAAGACATAGACTGGCTGAATGGATACAAAAACAAGACCCGTATATATGCTGTCTACAAGAGACCCACTTCAGACCTAGGGACACATACAGACTGAAAGTGAGGGGATGGAAAATGATATTCCATGCAAATGGAAGTCAAAAGAAAGCTGGAATAGCAATTCTCATATCAGACAAAATAGACTTTAAAACAAAGACTATTACAAGAGACAAAGAAGAACACTACATAACAATCAAGGGATCAATTCAAGAAGAAGTTATAACAATTGTAAATATTTATGCACCCAACATAGGAGTACCTCAATACATAAGGCAAATACTAACAGCCATAAAAGGGGAAATCGACAGTAACACTATCATAGTAGGGGACTTTAACACTCCACTTTTACCAATGGACAGACATCCAAAATGAAAATAAATAACGAAACACAAGATTTACATGATACATTAAACAACGTGGATTAATTGATATTTATAGGACATTCCATCCAAAAACAACAGAATACACATTCTTCTCAAGTGCTCATGGAACATTCTCCAGGATAGATCATATCTTGGGTCACAAATCAAGCCTTGGTAAATTTAAGAAAATTGAAATCGTATCAAGTATCTTTTCTGACCACAACGCTATGAGACTAGATATCAATTACAGGGAAAAGTCTATAAGAAATACAAACACATGGAGGCTAAACAACACACTACTTAATAACCAAGAGATCACTGAAGAAATCAAAGAGGAAATCAAAAAATTCCTAGAAACAAATGAACTTGAAAACACGATGACCCAAAACCTATGGGATGCAGCAAAAGCACTTCTAAGAGGGAAGTTTATAGCAATACAATCCTACCTTAAGAAACAAGAAACATCTCAAATAAACAACCTAACCTTACACCTAAATCAATTAGAGAAAGAAAAACAAAAAAACCCCAAAATTAGCAGAAGGAAAGAAATCATAAAGATTGGATCAGAAATAAATGAAAAAGAAATGAAGGAAACAACAACAAAGATCAATAAAAATAAAAGCTGGTTCTTTGAGAAGATAAACAAAATTGATAAACCATTAGCCAGACTTATCAAGAAAAAAAGGGAGAAGACTCAAATCAATAGAATTAGAAATGAAAAAGGAGAAGGAACAACTGACACTACAGAAATACAAAGGATCATGAGAGATTACTACAAGCAGCTATATGCCAATAAAATGGACAACCTGGAAGAAATGGACAAATTCATAGAAATGCACAACCTTCCGAGACTGAACCAGGAAGAAATAGAAAATATGAACAGACCAATCACAATCACTGAAAATTGAAAGTGTGATTAAAAATCTTCCAAAAAACAAAAGCCCAGGACCAGATGGCTTCACAGGCGAATTCTATCAAACATTTAGAGAAGAGCTAACACCTATCCTTCTCAAACTCTTCCAAAATAGAGCAGAGGGAGGAACACTCCCAAACTCATTCTATGAGGCCACCATCACTCTGATACCAAAACCAGACAAAGATGTCACAAAGAAAGAAAACTACAGGCCAATATCACTGATGAACATAGGTGCAAAAATCCTCAACAAAATACTAGCAAACAGAATCCAACAGCACATTAAAAGGATCATACACCATGATCAAGTGGGGTTTATCCCAGGAATGCAAGGATTCTTCAATATACGCAAATCAATCAATGTGATACACCATATTAACAAATTGAAGGAGAAAAACCATATGATCATCTCAATAGATGCAGAGAAAGCTTTCGACAAAATTCAACACCCATTTATGATAAAAACCTCCAGAAAGTAGGCAGAGAGGGAACTTTCCTCAATATAATAAAGGCCATATGTGACAAACCCACAGCCAACATTGTCCTCAATGGTGAAAAACTGAAGCCATTTCCACTTAGATCGGGAACAAGACAAGGTTGCCCACTCTCACCACTATTATTCAACATAGTTTTGGAAGTTTTAGCCACAGTAATCAGAGAAGAAAAAGAAATAAAAGGAATCTTAATTGGAAAAGAAGAAGTAATGCTGTCACTGTTTGCAGATGACATGATACCATATAGAGAGAATCCTAAAGATGCTACCAGAAAACTACTAGAGCTAATAATGAATTTGGTAAAGTAGCAGGATACAAAATTAATGCACAGAAATCTCTTGCATTCCTATACACTAATGATGAAAAATCTGAAAGTGAAATTAAGAAAACACTCCCATTTACCATTGCAACAAAAAGAATAAAATATCTAGGAATAAACCTACGTATAGAGACAAAAGAGCTGTATGCAGAAAATTATAAGACACTGATGAAAGAAATTAAAGATGATATAAATAGATGGAGAGATATACCATGTTCTTGGATTGGAAGAATCAACTATGTGAAAATGACTCTACTACCCAAAGCGATCTACAGATTCAATGCAATCCCTATCAAACTACCACTGGCATTTTTCACAGAACTAGAACAAAAAATTTCACAATTTGTATGGAAACACAAAAGACAGCGAATAGCCAGAGCAATCTTGAAAAAGAAAAACGGAGGTGGAGGAAGCAGGCTCCCAGACTTCAAACTATACTACAAAGCTACAGTAATCAAGACAGTATGGTACTGGCACAAAAACAGAAATACAGATCAATGGAACAGGATAGAAAGCCCAGAGATAAACCCACGCACATATGGTCACCTTATCTTTGATAAAGGAGGCAAGAATATACAGTGGAGAAAAGACAGCCTCTTCAGTAAGTGGTGCTGGGAAAACTGGACAGCTACAAGTAGAAGAATGAAATTAGAACACTCCCTAACACCATACACAAAAATGGACTCAAAATGGATTAAAGACCTAAATATAAGGTCAGACACCATCAAACTCTTAGAGGAAAACATAGGCAGACACTCTATGACATAAATCACAGCAAGATCCTTTTTTGACCCACTTCCTAGAGAAATGGAAATAAAAACAATAATAAACAAATGGGACCTAAGGAAACTTAAAACCTTTTGCACAGCAAAGGAAACCATAAACAAGACAGAAAGACAACCCTCAGAATGGGAGAAAATATTTGCAAATGAAGCAACTGACAAAGGATTAATCTCCAAAACATACAAGCAACTCATGCAGCTCAATATCAAAAAAACAAACAACCCAATCCAAAAATGGGCAGAAGACCTAAATAGACATTTCTCCAAAGAAGATATACAGATTGCCAACAAACACACGAAAGAATGCTCAACATCATTAATCATTAGAGAAATGCAAATCAAAACTACAATGAGATATCATCTCACACCGGTCAGAATGGCCATCATCCAAAAATCTACAAACAATAAATGCTGGAGAGGGTGTGGAGAAAAGGGAACCCTCTTGCACTGTTGGTGGGAATGTAAATTGATACAGCCACTATGGAGAACAGTATGGAGGTTCCTTAAAAAACTAAAAATAGAACTACCATACGACCCAGCAATCCCACTACTGGGCATGTACCCTGAGAAAACCATAATTCAAAAAGAGTCATGTTCCACAATGTTCATTGCAGCTCTATTTACAATAGCCAGGACATGGAAGCAACCTAAGTGTCCATTAACAGATGAATGGATAAAGAAGATGTGGCACATATATATACAATGGAATATTACTCAGCCATAAACAGGAACGAAACTGAGTTATTTGTAGTGAGGTGGATGGACCTAGAGGCTGTCATACAGAGTGAAGTAAGTCAGAAAGAGAAAAACAAATACCGTATGCTAATACATATATATGGAATCTAAAAAAAAATAGAAAATCAATGGTCAGAAGAACCTAGGGGCAAGACGGGAATAAAGATGCAGACCTACTAGAGAATGGAGTTTAGGATATGGGGAGGGGGAAGGGTAACCTGGGACAAAGTGAGAGAGTGGCATGGACATATATACACTACCGAATGTAAAATAGATAGCTAGTGGGAAGCAGCCGCATAGCACAGGGAGATCAGCTCGGTGCTTTGTGACCACCTAGAGGAGTCGGATAGGGAGGGTGTGAGGGAGGGAGATGCAAGAGGGAAGAGATATGGGGACATATGTATATGTATAACTGATCCACTTTGTCATAAAGCAGAAAGTAACACACCATTGTAAAGCAATTATACTCCAATAAACTCCAATAAAGATGTTTAAAAAAAAAGCTGATGTAGCAATTAATATCAGTAAGACAAAAATCATTAGTAAAGAAAAATATAACATTATATAACAAATTTAAATGTGTATGTACCCAATAACATATTACATGAAACAAAAAACAGAAAAAATTAATTTCTGAATAGAATGGTAGATCTTAACATATTTTAAAAGGAATTGTTAGTTCAAGCAGCAAAGTTATGAATGTCCCAGATGCTCTAGTATCTTGCCAAGAATCAGCATGGTCAGTCTTCACATTAGCTATTTTAAAACATGTGTAGGAATATGACATCTGATTGTGATGTTCTCTTCTATTTCTCATCTGTATATGTTCTTTGGTAAAGTGTCTGTTCAAATCTTTTGCCCATATTTTTGGGGTTGTTTTTTGTTTGTTTTTGTTTTTTATTGAAGTATAGTTGATTTACAATATTATATTAGTTTCAGGTGTACAACACAGTGATTTAATACTTTATTGATTATACTCCATTTAAAGTTATTACAAAATATTGGCTATATTCCTTTTGTTGTACAATATATCTTTATAGCTTACTTACTTTATACATAGCAGTTTGTACCCCTTAATCCCCTTTACTCTCCCCCTTTCCTCTCCCCACTGGTAACCACTAGTTTGTTCTCTATATCTGTAAGTCTGTCTCTATTTTGTTATATTTGTTTTTATTTTTTTTTATTCTACATGTAAGTGATAATACAGTATTTGTTTTACTCTATCTGACTTATTTTACTAAGCATAATACCCTCCAGGTCCATCCATGTTGTTGTAGATGGCAAAATTTCATTCTTTTTTAAGACTGAATGATATTTCAATGTGTGTATGTATGTATGTATATATATATATATATATATATATATATATATATATATATATATATATATATATATATGCCACATCTTCTTTATCCATTCATCTGTTGATGGACACTTAGGTTGCTTCCATATCTTGGCTACTATATGCTGCTATAAACATTGGGGTGCATGTATCTTTTTGAATTAGTGTTTTCATTTTCTTCAGATATATGCCCAGGTCGAGAATTGCTGGTTCGCATGGTAGTTCTATATTTAGTGTTTTGAGAGATTCTCATACATTCTAGATACAGACCTTTATGAACTATATGATTTGCAAATATTTTCTCCCAGTCTATGGATTTTCTTTTCATCCTAAGCAGCATCTTTCAAAGATCAGATTTTAATTTGAATAAAGCCCAATCTATTGATTTGTTCTTTTATAGATTATGTATCAAACTTTTGGTGTCATGGCTAAGAAATCTTTGCCTAAGCCAACCATACAAGTGTTTTCTGTTATGTTTTCTTCTAGAAGTTTTATAGCTTTAGGTTTAATGTTATAAATTTGCCCTTTAATACTGTTCAGTGAAATCTCAACCAATTCAGATATATTGTTTTCATTTTTATTCACTTCAAAATAATTTCTAATTTCTATTTTGACCCAATGTATGTGTGTTGTTCAATTTTCAAATATTGGGGAATTTTCCAGATATTTCTATTATTTATTTTAAATTTAATTTCATTGTAGTCAGGAAACATACTTCGAATGATTTGAACATTTTGAAAACTTATTGACATTTGTTTTATGGCCCAGAATATGATCTAACTTGATAAATGTTTTCTGTGCAGTTGAAAAGAATCTCGTGTTGGATGTAATTTTCTAAAGATGAAAATTATGTCACATTAGTTGACAGTTTTATTCAAATCTTCTCTATCCTTAATGATTTTCTGTAAACTTTCTGTATCAATTATTGAGAGAGGGGTATTGATATCTTCAACTATAACTGTGGACTTGCCTATTTCCCCATTCAGTTCTATCAATTTTTTGCTTCATGTATTTTGAAGTTCTGTTATTTGCATAAACATTTAGGACTCTTATGCCTATACTGAAAAATATAAAATAAGATCTCTAAATGGTAAACTGCCATGTTCATAAATGGGAGACTCAATGTCACACAGATGTTAATTTTCTCCACATTAATTCAAGGAATCAATACTATTTAAATAAGAATCATAATATGCTTCCTTTATGGAATTTAACTAGTCATTTTATATTGTATATGAAGAATAAATAGCTAAGAGTGGTCCAGACACTCTGAAAGTAAAGATAGGGGGATATTTTTCTTTCTGTATGTTAAGACTTACTATGAATTTGTAGTAATTAAAACACTGTAGTACTGCTCAGGAATAGAAAATTCCTGACTGAACAAAATAAAGAACCAAGAAATCAACTCATAATTATATAAACCTGAGTATGATAGAGTTATCTCTGCAAATCAGTAGGAAAGAATGGATTATTCATTCAATAATGTTATGGCAAATCTGTGTACATGAAAAAAAACTAGCTTGCTCTTCTGTCCCACATCATAAACAAAAATCAATTTCACACAATTGAAGTCAAATATGAAAAGTAAAAGTAAAATTTGGGAAAACAATATGAAGAAAATCCCTTTGATTTCTGGGTAAAGATGGATTTCTTAAACAAGACATTAGTAGGCAAAGAATAAGTTAACTAAATTAAAAGCTTCTGTTTAAGAAAATTACAATAAAGAGAATAAAAATTCAAATGACAGATGATAATTAAAAACAAAAACCTGTATATAGAATATACTATTTTTAAATCATCGAGGAAAAGAAAAAGACAAGCATGAAGAGAAGGGACTTGAAGAGGCATGATACAGAAGAAGAAACCTTACTAGTCAATAAACATAAAACATCCTCAACCTTAAATCTCTAATGAATCGACATTTCATACCCAACAGATTGGCAAAAGTTAAAAAGTACAACCACTTTGAAAAATAATATAGTATTATTTTATAAAGTTGATATTCTTATTCCCTGTAATGCAGCCATTTCACATACATGTATATCCTAAACAAACTTATGCACATGTGCCAGGGGAACTGTTCAAGAATGTACATAGCAACATTATTTGTAGAAGCAGAAAATTGTAAATAAACAAAATATCCATTGGGGGTAAAATAAGTTAATAAATTTTGGTATATTCATATATTAGAAGACTATACAGTGGTGAAAATGAATAAATTATTGCTACATGCTAAAACATGAATAAATCTTAGAAACATGAGGTTGAGCAGGGAAAAAAGCCAGTTGTAAACAAATTTACAAAGTACGTTTATGTTATAATATGAAGGACATGCAAAAGTAAACATTATTGTAAATTCATTGTATAGATATACAAATATATAGTAAGACTAAAGGAAAGGAAGGGAATAACAAATACAAAATTCAGAACGTTGTTGAAAGAAAAAGATTAGGATTTGAGAGGACGTACAAGAGATTGCCAAGTAAATGGCAATATTCTTTTCTTAAAACCATGTGATGGATACATATACATGCTGTATGATACACATATATTTTATAAATATTACTTTATAGACTCAAAATTTAATTTAAATAATTAAAAACTCAGAGTTCTTGAAATTAAAAGTTATCATAAAAAGTCTTTTTTTTTTTACTTGAGGCTTTTATAAAGAGCATGAAAATTGAAGAAAAGGATAAACAACCAGCAATTTCCTTTGTGAGACCGTGGAATACTGACCCCCTACCTAGCGAGTCACCAGGAGCTATTATTATTTCACATATATGTCTTTGGACAAAACTGTTTTAATTAGCAGTCATTGTTTGAACCAACTGCATTGTCATTCTATAAGAATTTGATGGAACATCTTAGGTATAAACGCATGCAGTGAATGCGTATATATCAGCTATTTTCCTCTGTATTTATATTCACATCTTCATACAGTTCAATATTATGTATTATGTCGTGTGTGTGTGTGTGTGTGTGTGTGTACTGTTCATTCTCAAGTAAATCAGGCTATTGAGTTATATTTTTAGTTAATTATTTTTAATTTTGATAGAAGAAAGCAGAAATATAATGATATTTGTTTTACATCTATATATGAAATTGTATAGCAGAGGAGTTTTGCAAGAAATGGTTTCTTATTTATTGGTATGACTAAAAATGAGAATGATGAAGGAAGGAAAGGTCTCCAAAAGTTTCTAAAGATGGAATATCTCTAGACGGATCATCACTGACATAAGTGAATAATGCCTGTTATAGAAAAATAGAAAATTCATAATTCATTATGAATAATACAAACAGAAATATTAAGGGTAAAAATATAACAATAGGAAAACCAAACACAATTTTAAAAGTGAATGCATGACCTATGCACTATGGAAAAAATCAACTTAATTATGGTTTGTTACAATAGTTCTTTTTGAATGAAGTCCAGTTTTAATTAAAATCTTCTCATGCGATCAGATGGAGTTTCAGATGAGATTACTTGAAACTATCTATTGTTCTTATTTTAATGTACTGCATTTTGGCAGTAAGGAGATATACAAAAGAAAGGCATTTCACTAGCTCTTCAAAGGGGTCTGTTATGATTCTAAGTTTAATTAAATTAGATTTGTTGCATATCATTTTTATTACTAAATATCTCAAGCAATTTCTAAGAGATTTCCTTTTCCTCCTGTCCCATGTTTATCTTCAGCCATCATGCCCAAATTCAAAATTACAAAAGCTATGTTGAACTCCTGTTTTTCCTTTTAGTGAATAACAGAATATTTCTTATAGTCTTACTTTCCTTTTATCTATCCAGTTGAAAGGAATATAAATAGTAATATAAATATATATGACTCAATCAACAAATCACTTAATACCCACGTAAACGGAATAGACAACTCACCAGTTCGAAAAAAGTTCATTTGCAGTTATGAAATGCAGTTATGAATAATCCCTCTTTTCTTTATCGCTTCTGTGCTTAAAACACACACACATTATACTTTCCACATTTCTCTGACTTGCTTCGTATGAATACAATTGGACAAAATATACCTAGAAATAATAGATCTAGAAATAATCCACTGTACACATATTTCTCTGACTAAAGTTAATCCAGCCCCCTCAGAGGCTATTTAAATATTATCTTTCAGCTCTAGGATGACACTGTCTCAGGGATTCAGTTTGGATCTCTATGTACATGTTGGCTGAAAAATGCAACAATGTCTATATATTTGATGTTGTTTTTAAGCTGCTAAATTATGGAGCAACTTGTTAAGCGGAACTAGATAACACGTACTGATTTTGGTACTTGGGCAGAGAGCTGGGGAACTTTGAGGAGAGTATTAGTAAAAATATAAAGTGCCTTGAAGACATCGTTTGTATCAGATGTATAATGGCTTTCAGGAGGTTATAGTGAGAGCTTAGATGATAGTAAGAAAACTTTTATTGGAAATCAGAGGATAGGAATCCCCTGCATTAATAGTAGAAAGTTTAGCAATGCTGTTGCTTATGCTAATGTAGAAAGTACAAAATGTATCTAATTTACCAGGTGATCTAGCTAAAAAGATTTCAAGGTAGAATGTTGAAGGTGCTACCTGGTTTCTTCAAGTTTTTTGCAGTAAAATGTGATTGGAAAGAGATAAGGATTATTAAACAAAAATGATCCAGGACTTAGTAGTTTTGAAATTTTATTGTGCCTTCAGATGGCAAACAATACTAAAATAAAGAAAATAGCTTCTGAACAAAGATCAAATCCTGGGCACTCTTAGGAAAGAATAATTTAAAGAATGAACAGAGGGTATTACTGTTTTGGCAATGATGGATAAAACTGCTATAAACATCCATGTGTAAGTTTGTGTGGACATGTTTTCAACTCCTTTGGATAAATACTACAACCTCGCCAGCATTTGGTGTTGTCAGCATTCGGATTTTGGCCATTCTGATTGGCATGTAGTGGTATCTCGTTGTCTTGATTTGCATTTCTCATGTTGATGAAAAAAATTAATCAATAGTCAATCTAAGCAAGAAATGGAAAATTTTATTGAAGTCAATTTGAGGATTATAACATGGGAGACAGTTTTTCAGAAAACTCTGAGGACTGTTCCACCCATCAGAGATCAAAGCACAGTTATAAATGTTTACAAGACAAAATGTTATACATCAATTAACGACGTACTGACAGCTTACACAATCAAGATCGGCACATACAAAGTGATCCCTTACAAGATTAAGAAGGAATTGTTACATCCTAAGGATGTCGGGTTAATGCAGATGCACAGTAGACACTAAAGGGGAGAGAGGAAGCCAAAATGGACAGAGAAAAATTTCACGTTTAAGTTTTTCTTCTCTTGCCATAAAATATGAATTTTATTTCATTACCCTAATGACATATGGTGTTGAGTATCTTTTCATACACTTATTTGCCATTTGTATATCTTCTTTGGTGAAGTGTCTGTTCGGGTATATTGCCAATTTTTAATTAGGTTTTTCATTTTCTTATTTTTGAGTTCCTTATATGTTTCATAAAAGCGTTCTTTATCAGATAAGTTTTTGCAACTATTTTCTCCCAGTGTGTGGCTCGTCTTCTCATTCTTCTGACGGTGTCTTTTGCAAAGCACATGCTTTTAATTTTAATGAAGTTCAGATTATCAAATATTATTTCTATAGATTATGCCTTTGCTGTTTTCTCTAAACTGTCATCACCACTCCCAAGGTCATCTAGATTTTCTCCTATATCATCTTCTGGGAGTTTTATAGTTTTGTGCTTTACATTTAGGTCTGTGATCAATTTTGAGTTAATTTTTGTGAAAGGTGTCTAGGTTCATTTTTTGCATGTGATGTCCAGTTTTTCCAGTACCATTTGTTGAAGAGAATATCTTTTCTCCAATCGATTGTCTTTGTTTTGTCCCTTTGCCAAAACTCAGTTGGTTATATTTATGTTGGTCTTCTTCTTGGTTCTCTTGTTGGTTCCACTGATTTGTCTATTCTTTCACCAATACCACACTGTATTAATTACTGTAGTTTTATAGTTAATCTTTATGACATTGTGATTTACAATTTAAAAAATGTATATTTGGTCTTCATCCTCATATCTGGCCTAGAACTCCTAAAATCCTTGAAATTTCCTAACTGATAAGAGCAATAAAGGGGAAAGGAGTGTGTTTTGTTATTCATAAGAAGTCCCTTTTAACCATACCTGAGCTTATGTCAATGAGATAACTTTTGGAAAGCCCCTAAGGAGGCTGGTTTCTAGGGGAACTACCATGTGATTACAGGATTGGAACTCTTAGCCCTAAAGTAATCGATGTCCAGGGATGGGGGTGAGGCTGGAGATTGAATTAATGATTTAATCAACCATGCCTATGTAATGAAGCCTTCATAAAAATTCATAATATACAGGATTCAGAGAGCTTCCAAGTTGGTGAACAAGTCGAAGTGCTGGAAGGGTAGCATGCCTGAAGAGGGTATGAAAGCTTCATGCCCCTTCCCACATAACTTGCTCTATACATCTCTTCCATATGTCTGTTCCTGAACTGTATCCTTTCACAAGAAACCACTAATCTAGTAAATAAACTGTCTTCCTGCATTCTATGAGCCATTCTAGCAAATTTTCAAACCTTGGGAGGGGGTCATGGGAACCTCTGATTTAGAGCTGGTCAGTCAGAAACACCTGGACTTGTGAACTGGCATCTGAGATTGGTGGGGAGACACAGTTTGCGGGACTGAGCTCTTAAACTGTGTAATATGATACTTATTCAAGGTAGTATCAGAATTGAATTGAATTGCAGGACACTCAGTTGGTGTCTACAAAGAATTGGAGAATTTCTTGGAGAATTCATGAATTTCCACACATGTGTTATCAGAAGTGTTGATGAGTAATGAATAAGGAGAAACAGTTTTTCCCTTACAGTCCTAGAGTTGGGTAGTGTCAGTTCTTCAATTTTGTTCTTCTTCAACATTATGTTGGCTCTTCTGGGTATTTTGCCTCTCCATATGAATTTTAAAATCAGTTTATAGATATCCATAAAATATCCTGCAAGGATTTTGATTAGGTTGCATTGAATCTCTAGGTCAAGTCAGGAAGAACTGACATCTTAACAATATTGAGCCTTCCTATCCATGAACATGAAATATCTCTCCGTTTATTTAGTTCTTTTCTTTGATTTCTTTTATCAGAGTTTTATTGTTTTCTGCATATAGATCTTATACATTTTTGTTAGATTTATACCTGTTTCATTTTGGGGGGGGGTGCTAATGTATGTAACTGGTATTGTGGTTTTAATTGCAAATTCCACTTGTTCATTGCTGGTATATAGGAAAATGATTAACTTTTGTAGGTCAACTTTGTATGCTTCCATCTTGCTTTAATCACTTATTAGTTCCAGGAATACTGTGAACCCCAAGTGAATTCCAAACATAATAAACACAAAAGGATCTAGACACACTAGACACACTATAGTCAAACTGCTCAAAAACAAGGACAAAGAAAACATCTTGAAAGCAGAAAGAGAAAAATAACTCATATACAGGGGAACAAGAACATGATTAAAGGCTATATTCTTCCTCAGAAAGAGTGGAAACTAGAAAGAAGTGGAATGGTATCTTTAAATTACTTGGGGAAAAACCAGTCAATCAAGAATTCTAGATCTAGCATAACTATAGTTACAAAATGAAACTAAAATAATGATCATTCCCACAAAAACAAAGCTGAGAGAATTTGTTACTGGCAAACCTCATCTAAAAGAAAAACTAAAGGAAATGTTTCAGGTTGAAAGGAAATTTCAGCAGTAACTCAAATCAAAAAGAAATAATAAAAGCAGGGGAAATCTTAAGTATGTGAGTAAATATAAAAGAAAGGAGAGAAGGAGGGAGGCAGAGAGACAAAGGCAGAGACTGAATTTCTCCTTGATCCCCTGTATTTCTCAAAGAAAGCAATTTTTTTTTATTCTCTCCCTAGAATTTTAATCTTGTTCAAAGTGACATGAAAACTAAAAACATTTAACTTATTTTGACAGCAGTGTCTTTGGGAGACAGTCCGTTAGTTTTCACAGTCTAGACTCCTAAAGTGGCTCTGGTTGTTGCCTCTTTTGATTCTATGAGTTGCCCGATATTCACCCAAGAAATTCCTTTTGTACCTATGTTAGCCCCAAATTCTGTATTACTGCAATTGAAGGCAGTTAGATAATATTTTATTTCTCAAGAAATAACAATGTTTATTTTCATAATTTATTCATTAATTCATTATATTTATTAAGTAACCACTAAGCTAGTTTCTGGGATTACATTAGTGAAAAATGATAGATATATTTCTGCTCTCGTAAAGCTAACAATTATCCAGATGATTAGAAATTAAATAAAAAATCATACTTCTTTTCAATTATCAATAAAAACATATCAAACTCTACAAAAGAAAAGATATTATGAGAATAAAAAATAGGGCACTTAATATGGATGGTCAGAGGAAATTTCTTTCACTTTTAAATTGAGATTAGAGGATGTTTAAAATCAGAATCTTTTCCCGGTTACAAATTATGGCATACTTAACTAAAGTGTCTTGTCTTTTAATTGATTATATCTGTAAATCATTTCCAAACCCCAGAAACACTCCATGAAGAACCATAGCACATTTTTTTCTTCATCTATTGTCTACTCATCTAATCAAAAACGTGTTTATACAAAGCTGATCTCTCTCCAATCCCTAGAGATGGTTTTAGAGCATATTTACATTATTGGAACACTCAATGTTATTGATCTGTGGGTAGTAGCCTAGTTGGAATCTCTCTTCAGAAAAGTTTTCTCCTTCTGTATCTTACTAATTGTCAGAGAAAAATATGACATGACTGCAGATCTTTATTTAACATGCCATCCATTTAAAAACAAACTGCAAGCCTGCAAGCCACAAAAGAAGGTCAAATGAACAGCCTCAATGTCATATTGCCAACACTCACTACTACTTGAATATTTAGGCCATTATTTTTAATTGCATCTCTAGATACAAAGAGGGTCAGCATGCCACATTTTCAAAGCTATGCTTAAAACTTAAAAGGAATAACTGTGTGAACCGTGAACAATTTAACAAGTCCAAATTTCAAGCAACATATAAGTTTTTATAAAATATGTAGTATTTCTAGTAGCAAATAATGTAACATTTGCAAACTAGCAAAACATTACTGATTTCCATATCTATGTAATACTTTCAGTAGGTGTAGCAGAAATAAACTCTATTGTAAATTACTTGTATAATGTTTCTTATCTCAGAGACATATGTGATAAAAATCCATCAAAAATTATATTTATTATGAGAGAAAATATATTTTGTAAATGTAAAGTTTTATAGTTGCAAAAAATGACAACTATTCAAAGTATAAATATTTGTGATTTTAAAAATTGTCTTTCACAAGCAAAATATTGTAGTTGTATTGCATTAAGATATCAGTCTTTTAAAAAAATTAAGTAACTATTCAAATAGACTATAAATAGGATTTTTCAGTGGTGACAATAGGTGAGTCTGGTATAAATACAAAGCCAGTTCTTGTCAAACTTTGATGTAAACATCAAAAAACTTTTATTTAAAATTATGCCTGAGGTCTGGAGTATGTAAAACTATAAGAATAATATTTATTTATATTTGTATATTATATGTAACATATATAATATAAATATATTTATTCTAATTTATTTTTATTATAAGAATAATACTTTAGAGAAGAACAAAGACAGACTTTTTTGCAGACATATTAGTTGTATATATAGAAAACCCAAGAAAATCTATAGAATTAATAAAAAGTTCAGAAAAGTTTCTAGATGTGAGATTAATATACAAAAATCAATTGTATTTCTACAGATCATGAATAAATATTTTAAAAATATAATTTTAAAGATACTATTTCAATAATGACAGCATTAAAACATATTTAGTAATAAATATATGCATGATCTTAAGAAATTATAAAACTTTACTGAAAGCATTAAAGAAAGACAATATTTTTAGAGCTACATTATGTTTATATATCAAATGGCTCAATATCATGAAGATGTCAAATTAAAATATAAACTTAAAGCAATTGCAGTGAAAATGCCAAGTGATTCTAAAATTTCATATAAGAGCAGAATCAGATGAGGCAAAATATTCCTAATGAAAATGAAATAAGATTGTGGGATGTATTTTACCATTTATATCAAGGCTTATAATAAAGTCATACTAATTAAAACTGTAAGGCAGTAGCACAGAAATCAACAAATAGCAATGGAACAAAATAAATATTCCAAAACAAAATATATAATGAAATGTAATGTGATACAAAAGTGGCATTGCAAATCAGAGGAGGATAGAATGGAGTATTCGATAAGTGGGGCTAGAATTATCCATATGGAACAAAATAGATTTTAATTACTACTCCATAGAATACACAAAATAAATTCTGTATATGATCTTGTAAAGAGTCAACTTGGCTAAACTGAACTATGTTTCCTAGAATTCTTTTCTCTATAGGTCTTTGGTGGTTAGGTTTACCCACCAGAGAAATTTGCTTGAGATTTGAAAAGAGGAAGATAACAGAAGCCATGTTTACTCTCTGAAGGTTAATGTAGGTCAGGGTCTCTTGCAGCTCATGCACATTTTTGCAATCTGCTGGCTGAATTTGTTGGCATAGAAGAGTAGCTAAGTTTCATAGTTCCTTGAGTTCCAATGTGATATCTTCCTTTACCTTTCCCACATCCTGGGTCAGGTGCCATTGTAGCTCCATGACAAGAGTGGCAGCCGGCACATCCTGCAGGTCATCCTCAGTTACAGGGTTGGTGGCTTGGAAAATGGGAGAGGCCAATGCTGTCCAGTGAGAAACAAAGGTGGGTTCCAGCTTGTTTCACACAGTTCCAGTTTTGTCTTCTCTCAGCATTTCACATCTATCATTCCTTCCGTACTGTCTGCCGTATGACTTTACACTCAGCACCAGATGCAGAAGAAACAGCAGAAACAAGACTGTTTTACCAAATTCCACAGTGACAGAAGGTAAAGTCCCTAAAGAAATTCCTTATTCTACATCATTTATAGTGGTCCTGTTTCCCTGATTATACCAACTGATATACCACTTTAATGTGAGAGGCAAAATTATAAAACTTTCACAGGGTAATATGGGGGATATTTTTGTGACTTCAACAGAGAAACATTTTTTTTTTCAATTTATTTATTTATTTATTTATCTATTAATGGCTGTGTTGGGTCTTCGTTTCTGTGCGAGGGCTTTCTCCAGTTGTGGCAAGCGGGGGCCACTCTTCATCGCGGTGCGCGGGCCTCTCACCATCGCGGCCTCTCTTGCTGCGGAGCACAGGCTCCAGACGCACAGGCTCAGCAATTGTGGCTCACAGGCCCAGCCGCTTCGCGGCATGCGGGATCTTCCCAGACCAGGGCTCGAACCTGTGTCCCCTGCATTGGCAGGCAGATTCTCAACCGCTGCGCCACCAGGGAAGCCCCGAGAAACATTTTTAAAATAAGACATAAAACCATAAAAAAGATATTGGCAAATTCAATAACATTATCATTTTAAAATGAAAAGGCAAATCTCAGACTTGGAAAAAGATATTTGCAACACATTTAACTAAGAAAGGATTATTATCCAGAATAATAATAAAAAGAAAACTCCTACACATCAACCCAATAAAAAATGGGAAAAGGATAAAAATGGGTAATTGAGAGAAGGGTTTATCTCAAATGGCCAATAAGCCTATTAAAAGATGATTTATCTCAGTGATAGGAAAATGCCAATTATAAGTAAAATAAAATACTTTTCACACCTATCATATTGGCAAAAATTAAGAACCCTGACAATGTTAAGTGTTGACATAGGTGTGGATAAAAGCCAACACTTATACACTGTTGGTAGAAATGTAAAGCCATACAACCATCTTGAAGAAAAATGTGACAGTAAAACTAATAAAGTTGAAGATGTAAACACCGTAACCCAGTAAGTCTATCCCTAGGTTTACACCCTAAATAAACTTGTGCTTCTGCACACAAGGGGACATAGATTTTTTTTAAAAAGGTGAGTTCTTAACAGGATTATTTATAACAGCAAAAACTAATTTTTACATTAACAGAAGATAGATAAATATAATACTATGCAATAGTGAAAATGAACGAACCAAAGTTGCATGAATCAACATAGATGAATCTCATAAATATAATGTGAGGTGGTTAAAGCTACAGAGGAATACTTGAAGAATAATGTCATTCATATATAAGTAAATTCACAAAAAACAATATTATATATGTACTATATATTTAAGGAGATACACATAGGTTAAAATGTAAATGCATGGGAATAATAAACACCAAATTCAGGATAGTGATTATCTTGGTATGGGAAGAAGTGGGTTGTATATAAGATAGAAGAGATTCTGGTCAGGAAGGTCTGCCTAGCGAGCTTCAATTCTATAGGAATGTTTAGTTTCTTAAGCTGAAAGTATTTCTGCAGAAGCCGAAGACAGAGGTCTTAGGCTGAGGATCCATAAAAGACTCTGAGACACACACCACAGTACTAGCCAACTAATGGAGCTGCTACCTCTGCCACAATCAAGGGGCTACTGAATCAAAAAGCTGCCCCTGGGCTACCAGCTTCAGAACCACGCTGCCAGAATCACACGTAAAAAACACTGACATGTATTTGCAGTGCCAAAGTCAGGGAGCGCTGAATCAGGAAATTGCCACCACAGCTGTTGATTCCAGAACCAAGAAGCCTCTTGTCACAATCTGCTCCAGCTAAGGAGTGTCCCAAACCCTCCCTCTTTCCCCACATAACTCAGTTCCAAATCAAAGCGTCACACAGATGCTTTCAATTGGTGTAGCCTAATTCACATATCTGTACTCTGGCTGAAAGCAAAACTATAAAATATAGGTTTGTTCTTTTCTTCTTTAAAAAAATGAGGATAATAATGAGGAACATTTATGAAGAGAGGGTATTCAAAAAAGTTTAAGCGGACTACAATGACAGATTCCATTAAAGTGAGAGGGAGATTTCAACTTTGCACCTGTACCCTTCTACGTTATTTATTTGTATTTTTTTACCATGGGCATGTATTTTGTTTTTTTTTAACCATGTCACAGGAACTGCTACTTGCCTTTCCATATGTAGCTGAGCTTTTCCCTCATTAACAGATAGAGAACCCAGCCAATGAGATACACAGAAATCTGTGTGCAAATTCCAGTAAGTCTCCTTGAAGGAAAGAATGGGCCCTTCTTGGTTTTTTTCTTCCTATTTGCTGGAGTGTAAATGTAATCACTGATTTGATCAGCCACTTTAAATCATAGTCAATAAGTTAAAAATGGTAAAACAGCAAGAGGGAAAGAACTTAGATCTCTTGAAAATGGAGCTAAGCTTTGGACTAACTGTAGATAAGTTTACATGAGAGAAAAATATATGTCTATCTTATTTAAGCCACTTTTGTCGCCAGGGTGGATGGTAGGAGATCAGGTCTTGGTTACTGGCAGCCTAACCTGATCCTAACTGATGTAGAAAGTAGTATCATTATTTTAATATCTACTTAAAAATTAACACTAAGAACAACTAAATAGACATTGGGATTTGAAACCTTGGGATTAAGAGCCTTGCCCTCTTACAAATCCCTATAGCAAAATTCAGTGGGAATTTGCTGAATTTTTTAGAGGAGTTGCTCAGATGTGAATACAAGCCTCAGATCTCTCCAAATAGTTATGTTGTTTTCTTTCTAACCTATCAAGGTTCTCAATATTTTTCTTATAAATTGTATTCTAAAACTGAAGCCATAATTTAAAAGATTCTGTCAAATGTTAACTATAGTACATAGGTTATTTTTCAGTTCTTAATTTGACTTCCCTCTTAATACTACTAAAAATTAATTTTATTATTATATTTTAGTTACTATTCTATTTACTAAATTACTTAGGTTATTAATATATAATTAATTTTAAAAATTAATGTAAACCTGCCCTGTGCCAGGCACTTGGTTAGGTGCTGCAGATACAACAATGGATATTACAGTCCAATCCACAGGATGAGCTCACACTTGAATCGGGAAGATGGGCACATAAATCTTTACCATATATTGTGATAAATGCTATAATATGCTGTTATTAGGACACTAAAAGTACTAATTGGAGTATCACATCCTACTAATAGCTAATTAACGTTTAGTGCTCTCACTCTGATGTCCAGCTCTTTTAAAAAATTTCTTAAATGTGTGCCTATCTATTTCTCCCTATGTTATAGCTATTTAGACTGGTACTGATCCCTAGATATGCTACCATTTTAGATGAACAATTTATAGTCAAAGTTTTTATAATATCAAAGTTATGAATTCTATAGAACTTTTACCTAGATTTTTAATAATCTGAAAATGTATCTCTAATACCCAGCTAAAATAACATTTAAAAATATACACTGATAAGTATCAAACATTACACATTTTCTACTCATTGCCTGAATTTAAAGCTAGTCCTCTGGTTAGCTAAATATAATTGCCTTTTCCTCTTTATAATTGTCTTACAAATAATGGACTCACATTTTAGTAGAATGCTTTCTAAGCCATTAACTCTCAGTTTATGGATGAAAATATGATACGAGACAGGCTCAAATCTTCCTGAAAATGAGATATTTTACATGTATCATTTTTGCTTTTTTTACAAGGATTATCCCTTCATCACTGTACAAAATAACTTTGCATCTGAAAATTGATGGCCTCAGTAGTGTATTACAGTATTTGGGGGGGGGGGTATCAAAGTTTTTAGTCTTAGAACCAATATCAAGCCTAACTTATTTTTTAATGCAATGTAAGAAAAATAATCACATAATGACTAGGAAATTTGGCAGGCCATTATGAGAATTAACACAGTATTGAGGAAGCTGAAGTACTTTGGTAAGACTTGGTATGTAAGCACAGTCACTCCTGGCTATAAGCACAGCCATATATCTCTTATTCAATAAGCCAGCAAGATGCATTATTTTTTTAAAGGCCAGATGCTTGGGGGCAAAATAAATGGCTAGCATGAAAGGGCTAAGCCAGCAGATACAATCACATAATGAAAAAAGTTTAGGGAAAGAAGTGGAATGTGAATTGTGTGGCTATCAATAAAAGCAAAATATTGACACACTACTTCTTTGGGAGGCAGTGGGGAGATTTCGGGAGGAGTGGTAGGCTGAGAAAGCCTGGATCTCAGGAGACACAAAGCAGCTGCATGCTAAATGCATCACAGTTGATGAAGTATACCCCCAGGTAACCTAGCAAATAATGAATTACAATCATCTAAGGGAGGCTAAAAATAAGGAATCAACTCAATTTCCCCTTCTTTCCCATTGAGCCTAATGCTGGCAGCATTCTACAAAAAGAAAGACCTGCACTACTTAGAATATCTTTCAGTGCTCAAAAAAGTCTATTATAATAGGTCTTACATATTTGTGTGACTTTAAATATCATTAAAACAGTCATCATATGTGTTAAGAGTTTTAAAACCGAGCAGTGTTATCCAACAATGCTGAAGAAAAATATAAGATATTGTCAGTAATTCTCTTTCTGCTAAATTCACTTGGAAGGTTTGGGATAGAGTATTTCTATTATTAGTCAACGCTGTTTAAGAAAACAACATGATGATCATTCATTATATATACTATTTATGTAGTTGGGTTTGCTTACAACAAACACTCATTCAACATATATTCATTGAGTTCTTACGTCAGATACTATGCTATATTCTGTGGAGGAACAAAGTAGTGCGAGACACGAGCCCTGTTAGGAGCTTACTGTATAATACAAGAGATTATATGACAAACAAGACTACAACTTTGAAAATGATAAATGCCATTAGAAAGGTACAGTAGAAGTTCAAGGGTGGTTCAGACGATGAGGAAAGGAAGAATAACATTTATTCATTCACTCAACATATATTTCAAGTTCTCTTCTAGGCACTGGGGATAGATTGGTTAACAAGACAGACAGGGACCAAGCCCTTCTTTGCTTTCACAAATGTTAACACACTTTATCTCCATGAGAACTTGGTAAGGCAAGTATTACTGTAAGAGGGTGATCGTTTTACTGTTTGGAATACAAATAATAGCCCCCAAGTAGTTCTGAAAGCACAGGGCTTATAATAGCAGGAAATTCAGTCTCCCTACTCCCATCCTCCCTAGAATACAACCCAAAGTGCTAACATATCAAAGGACCAGTCCTCTTTGTTTTCATTTTTTTGACTGGGGAGAGAATTTAAAAATTCCTAATTAAGGAGGGGGTTCTCTAGGCTAATATCAAATACTATTGCACAGGACTATTTATTTCTTAACACTATATCCTCAAGATGACTGAAGAAACTAGGAATGAATCTAACAATGGTTTATTTTAAAAACAAAGAACCAAACAAAAAGTAGCAAAACAACCTCCCAGATAGATCCTGAGTGTCTGAATACTGCATCCTAGTCTTCTTCAATAAGCAATGCTTACATTGCTATCCAATAAAAATTTTTTTGGTTCTGAATGATAACACTGTGGAATTGGAATTGTCAAAATTGATCCAGTTATGTGCACTATACTAGATTTTCTTGAGCAGAATAGACTATTAGATTATAGGAAGATTTTCAGAATGAGAATTAAATCAAAATTTATTTTCTGGTTAGTCCAGGGAAATAAGTTAATTAGAGTACCTAATTCCATAATCATTCTGGGTAAAATAGTAGCATTTTATAAATTTAAAATACTGTTAATATTGATAATAATATTATATTTTCCTAAATTCCTCAAATCCCTTCAGATTTAGAATATCTTCCTTACAACATCTCTTTAGGGATACAAATATTAATGATTAATATTTGGTATTATCTCTGATTATCATAGTAACTCTTGAATGTTATTCTCATTTTAAAGATGAGGAAACTAAGGCTCTAAAAGTAAGAATATATGAAACCATAATTCAAATGTAAGTTAATAAAATCATTTCATACCCTAATAGTTCTCAACTAAGCTATGCCTCAAAATCACCTTTGGACTTTCCAAAACTACAAATACCTGGTGCCGTGCTGAGACCTGTGACTCTGAGTCTTTATGATGGAGTCTGTTGTTATTTTTAAAAATCTTTACTGATAAATCTGATCTAGCTTAATGGAGCAAACCTGTCAAATAGCAAATTGGATACAAGATGCTCCAGTATCTAAATGAAATAGAAGCTAAAAAATAATGGGAAGAGTTAAAGTGGAAGGATCATCTGTTTTTCTGAGTATAAAAGAAATAATGAGAGAAGTGGTGCTCATGGTTTACATAATTGGGCTTTAGATTGTCACCAACACAGACTTTCTCTGATGCCAATTCTTCCAAGATGAATGTGGTAAGATTACTTGTCTCTTCTCATTAAGAGCAAGTGAACACAGAAGGAACTACCATCTCCTTAATTCCAACTTCTGATTTCTCCTCTTTACTAGATTAAGGGCCAAGGCCTGGGTCAATGCATCAGTAAGCACTCATGCTGCTGCTTCCTGCACCTATGCTCTGGCTAGACAGGCACGGCAGACTGACTGGTGCAGCCAAGCTAATTACCCTAATAATTCTTTCTGAATCCTATGAATTAATCAGATTTGGCACAGAAGATGAAATTTATTTTGGCTGTCTAGATTATTCATTCATTCATTTACTCATTTACTAAACCAACACTGAATGCCCATTATTGTTTTAGAACTAGTGCTTGATATTGGGAACACAATGATAAATAAGTCATGCACCCTGCTAACAGTAAATGGCAGAAGAGCCCCTTCTACCTATGCCAGGCCTCCATTTCCAAGGCACTTTTTACAGCACTCATGTGCCATGTATCATAGCTCTTCATTCAAAGATGTTTAAAACATTTGTCTAAGCCTTCTAACATGTTCAGTGCTATAAAAAAAAGTTCTTATAATTTTAATTATCAGAACTAACCTCTAAAGTAACTACTATTATTATTTGTATTTTACAGAGGAGGGGACTGAGATTTAGAGAGGATAAGTAAATTGCTAAAGGCCACACAGATAGCAAGTGATAAAGACTTGAACCTAGGTCCATCTGATTTCCATACTCTTGCTTGTAACCACTAAACTCACCTCTCTGACATCTTTGAGGATAAGATTATTAATATATCTGTCTAAGACCTGGAGAGAGCCTGACAAGAGATTTTCATCTTCATAAAGTGGGAATAATATGGCTTTATTAGTAAATGAGAAGAAGGAAGAAGGAAATGGAAGGAGGGAGGGTGGGAGGAAAACGGATATAAGGAAACTGAGATGAGGAATTCACTACAAAGTCCACTGGAAGTGCACACCCTCACACACCTCCATTCATATGAAATTTCAGCCTCACTCAGCTGCAAATGTATCAAGGAATTATCAACACTTTCTTACTACTGTTCTGCAAAATCTAATTATAAGAAGAGACTTGCTATCTTCTCCAACCCACTCCCTCTCAGGTCCCTCCCATTCATCATCTGTGATGCCATATTCTGTTGGGTTTCCAGGCTCCCTAAAATTGGTTGGTTAGTTTATTGGTTTGGTTGGTTGATTTGCCATCTAAATGTGATTAAATCTAGTTTTTCCCTCAGTTAAACAAAACTTAAATAATCATTTGGTGGTCTCCAGTGGCCCATAAAGGCCACGATTAAGGTGATCTCTGCCATGGCTATTGTCAACTTCTATTAAACAGACTAGAGAAATTAACATATGTAAAATTAATATACAGAAACCTCAACTAAATAGTGTTGGGAGACCAGAATGGGGAGCTCCTATACCCTGGGACAATAGCAGAGCCAAAAGGAAGAAGAAAGACTCCTCTTCTTTCCTGGCAAGGACTCAGACAATGAAAAGCCATGAACTCGTTTACTACAGCCCTCCCAATTTATTTCCCCCTCTTTAAGAGTTCCCGGGCTTCCCTGGTGGCGCAGTGGTTGAGAATCTGCCTGCCAATGCAGGGGACACGGGTTCAAGCCCTGGTCTGGGAGGATCCCACATGCCGCGGAGCAACTGGGCCCGTGAGCCACAACTACTGAGCCTGAGCGTCTGGAGCCTCTGCTCCGCAACAAGGGAGGCCGCGATAGTGACAGGCCCGCGCACCGCGATGAAGAGTGGCCCCCACTCGCCGCAACTGGAGAAAGCCCTCACACAGAAACGAAGACCCAACACAGCCAAAAATAAAACATAATAAATAAATAATAAATAAAAATTAAAAAAAAAAAAAAAAAAAAAAGAGTTCCCCTTCCTTTGCCCTGCAGGGGCTTGCAAGTGGCTCACCCTTGTTGCAGACTCTGAATTGCAGTTCTCTGCTGATCCCAAATAAACCCATCTTTGCTGGAGAAATATCCGTCTATTCATTTCAGGTCAACACATATTTAACTAGACCCTGGGTCTACGTTTGCCAGTAAGGTCATTTGTTAGTATTTAGCCAGATAAGAGTTCTTAGCTAAGGGTTCTAGGAAGGAGAGCAATAGGAATAGTGTAAAGGGCAGTGAGAAGAAAGGAAGATAAGTATATTCCCTTGTAATGCTGAGCACCCTGCAAGGCAAAGCAAATGATAATCAAACTTAAGAAAAGAACTTTAAAAGCTGCCTTTAGATTTATCAGTGGTAAGAATTAAACTTATTTTCTGTTGTCAAAAGTGAAAATATGTTTATGCCAAAAAAATTTCAGCATGAAAAGAGATAAAAAGAAGTTATATTCTTGCATGATTATGAGAGGAAAAATGTTTTCACTCTCAACTCTTTGCATAAAGCAAAATTATAATGGTGGGGGGAGTTATTTAGAGTTCTGAACATAGTGCCTAGAACATTGTGGGTGCTCAGTAAATATTTGCAGAGCAAATGAATGAAAGAAAAGACATATCAGGAAATCCTAAGTGTTGTGCCTTAAAATACCATGAGAAATTATATCAGAGAATTTCTAAGAATTCATTTCATTGTGCCTTCAATTAATGAGCTGAAAACAAAAAATGAGTTATCTTCGGGAAAGAAAACACTTACCTGAAACATGAAATCTTTGCAAATGGTAAATTTAGTTCATTTTTTAAATGAAACTAGTTTGTAACACGAGTCACTAGGATGATGAGATTTCCCCTACCTTGGATATAAATGAGAAAATGTCTTTACCTAATTCCATTTGTTTTTCTCAGGAGGTCTTCTCCTTTACCTACTAAATAGTCACTTTTTTCAAAACATTATAGAGAAACACATTGAACCTTAATCAACTATTTAAAGAGTAGCTATTCTCTTCTATTCTGGCTTTGTAATTACCAATTACATTATTTTTTGCCCAAGTAGAAGAAACACTTCTGGACTTATTTAGATTGATTTTCATCAGGCAGCTCTCTTGCCTCCTTAAGTAGCATCTTTTATAAGAGTTTCAGTTTTGCTTAGTCTATGCTAATAATAACATTTACATTTTTAGTTATTAATAGATGCAAATGTCTCATTCGTGTTTCAAAACAAAGACATAATAAAAAAGGGAAATAAATTAATTAATTCTGCTTTTGTGCAGTTTGAAAACCAGATCTCAGCTAAACATCATTTGCAAGAAAAGTGAATATTATTCAGAGGCTACAAGAGCCAAAATTGCTTCTGCTGGTTTAACTTAGTTTTCCACATTGTAAATAACAAATATTTACCTGTTCTCTTTCAGTAAACCTTGTTTTCCTCCTTATCCGTGCATGATAAAACAAGAACAATGTGGCATTGGTTTATTTCCTTAATTCTGAGCAAAAAATTAAAAATCTACCCTTCTTTGGAGAGAGGCAGAATGTGAATCTTCAGTGCAATACCCAATTTTGGCATTTTTTTGTGAAGCAACTAAAGTTCCTTGAGCACACACAGAAAAGGAGTATTGGGGTTGGGTATAGGGTGCGGAAAGAGCACTAGCATGAGGTGAATCTTCTAAGTATTCCCCTAGAGCTTGGCATATCCAAGACAGGGTTTGGAAAGGGTGACAAAGGAGAGGTAGCCGATTCTTCTCTTCAACTAGAAATATATCTAAATCAAAGGATAATCCTGGAAAAGCAGCATGTTCCAACATACAGCCCCTTCTAAATAGTGCTGAGTAGTTGGAGAATTGATGACCATGTCAAAGCAGTTCTTGCTGAGGCACTACAATCCTCACTAGGTGGCCACTTGGGTTCTCCAACTGTTACAAAATTTCTTAAACCTGGTACTTTAGAAATGGTTGGATTGCAGATCCTGAATAGCAGGAGTTTCTCGACCATGAGGATGCATGACAAAATCTGTAAAATGTTTTGTCAAACTACCCATACCTGCCCAGTGTCGCACGTGATATTCCTGGTGCCCTGGGGGAACTTCCCCAACTGTGTGATCACAGGTCAACAGTGTCACAGGCCATGCCTTCTTTTTGTTTTATTGCATGACCACCTGATCTCACAGTGGTGACCTCACCTTTATCATTTGTTCTTTCCAATACGGTATATCTCCTGGCTAACTGTAATCTCCAAAACTTCCACAAAATAATTATTCCTGAATCTCCCCTTGTTTGCCTGTATATTTTTTGCCATGCATTCTCTACATGCCTCTGATTGTTCCTTAAATATGGTATTACTCAGTCTTCTATTCTTTTTTTATATAAATTTATTTGTTTATTTATTTTTGGCTGTGTTGGGTCTTCGTTGCTGTGCGCGGGCTTTCTCTAGTTGCAGTGAGCGGGGGCTATTCTTCGTTGTGGTGCACGGGCTTCTCATTGTCGTGGCTTCTCTTGTTGTGGAGCACGGGCTCTAGGCGCACAGGCTTCAGTAGTTGTGGCACGTGGGCTCAGTAGTTGTGGCTTGTGGGCTCTAGGGCTCAGGCTCAGTAGTTGTGGCACACGGGCTTCGTTGCTCCACGGCATGTGGGATCTTCTCAGGTCAGCGCTTGAACCTGTGTCCCCTGCATTGGCAGGCAGATTCTTAACCACTGCACCACCAGGGAAGCCCCAGTCTTCTACTCTTAACCATCTCCAATATTAATTCTTTATCTGTCACCTCTCTTAACAGTTCTTAATCCAAGTTACCTAACTGCCTGGTGTTTTTCCAACCCAAATACTATGTCAGACAATCAAGCAACATGCTCCAACATATGAAAACTTTCCTTAAATCAAATTCATCTTTTTCTCACTTTTCTTCCTCCGTTCTTTTTACCTGCATCCCTCACCAAACTGTCATATCATTTTCTACCTAAATAGTCACAGAGGCATTGTTAGATCCTCTGTCTCACTCATTCTTCACATTTGATGCCACAGTGTCCTAGTAATATTATCGCTCACTCTTCACTGTAAAGTCTCTATCATGGATTAAAACCTTATCTTCTCTCTGAGGACACTAGTGAGTTCCTTCACGCCCTGCCTCCCAGTCTCTGGACTACATTTGTCTCTCTAGCTGGGGATGATAGCTACTCCTTCTCTAGTTCAGTTCTTTTTGATGAAGTTTCATGGCAGAATTACCTGTGCAGTAATCCTATCAATCTTACCGATTAGCCCTTTCCTTCCAGGAGCATATGTTCCTCTAGGAATCAGTGCTGTGAGAAGATGTCAAGTACAACTTCCTGGTGTACCAGAATGACTGCTCCTTTGCACATTTAGCCCCGCTGCTGAGTCTACCCTTCACCTTACACTTAGTAGTTGTTTCTGCCAAGGATCCTGGTGATTCTCCTGCATTCATACTTCCTGAGAGTCCGCTCCATGAGCCATCCCCTCTCCCTCCCACTGTCCTGAACTCCCACCCACTCCCTGGGGCTATCAGCTGTATCTGTGATGAACTCTAATTGTGGATGAGTTTATGGATTTCTTATGGGGCTCCTGAGACCCAGACAAATCGAGGAATGTGGCTGGACATCTGTTTGTGTCCCGGAGCATCCTATCACAGTTAGGGAGACAGCCTGCCCAGAGCAGCTGGAGGACTTTCAGCAGGGTGTTTCCCAATTCCACTTGCTGACACACCAGGGAGAGACCTCTGGTCCAGCCCAGATCCACACTGTTACACACAATTTCCCTAAAGCTCCCAGATAGCAAAAAGGATGTTAATTCAGAAATCTGATTCACGAGTCATATTTTGATGAGTCATACTCATCTTTAGTTTGTGGTCCCCTCTCCTATTTCCTGACCTGCTTCTTCATGTCAGAGGCCCTCTTCCTGCCCTGCCTAATACCCCAGGATGCTGCAGTAGCTTTGAGCATATTAGAATTCAGGTCCAAGACTAAGAGAAGCCCAGAGAGAAACAGGAATTCCTTCTCCAATTGTTCTGAGGAATGCCTTTCCTAAATGAAGTACAGCTGAAATACCCTCTTTGGGGGATAAAGAGCCCCCAGAGGTGTAAACTAATCCAAAGGACAGAAATATCAGAATACAGAATAGCACAAGAAAAGCTTAACATCTGTCCAAAACATTAACAAACACATAACAGAATCACAGTTTCTTTTCCAAAAGTGCCCACTGGCTGCTGGATAAAGTCCAAATTCCCAAGCAAGGCAAAGAAGACCCTCCCCAATGGTAATAACCAGATGCTCTAGTCTTATATTCTGCCTCCCCACCTGATCTCCTTTCCAAGCTTCGCTCACCTACACTTCATTATGCTAAACTACCTGCCATTCTCCAAGCACACACAATGTTTTCGGACTCACTGACTGTGTATATTCCACCTGAGGAGCCCTATCCTCTCATGCTCTTTCTACGGTAGGAAAATAGGTGTCATTTCTTTTTTCCAACCTCTCTTAGCAAAGGTATCTCTTTGTTTTCTCGGTTTCCATAGCCCCTTTAAGGGGCTACAGGCAGTATCTATTAAAATACATTTTAACTGTTTATATGCACTATTGGATTCTACCTGGTATGCAGCTAATATCAATAAACGCTTTATGAATAAATGATTGACTCTTTCTGGTGTTTTTTTTTCCCCACAAGATTCCAATATTCCCTTTGATGTTACTCTCAGGCCCAGAAACTTACTGATTCTTCTGCCCTAGTGGTTTGAGTCTTAAAGAACAGCTTTCTTCCTTAACAGCAATGGTAAAAGCCTGGCAAAAAGTGTGCTTATCCTTGCCATGGCAGACAGCACAAATCAATCACAGATTAATTTCTCTGAACCAAGGGTTGTAAGCTGAGCTCTCTGGAAGCAGACACCAAGCGAGACAGAGTGTGGGTCCAGGGTATTTATTAGGGATCAACACAATGGAAGGTAGAGGAAGAAATGGGACCCTGATGCAGGCCTGACAAGCCTCAGACAACACCCATCAGAGTTGTTCTGCTATGGGCCAAAATGCTGGACCTTCATATCCTCACCATGATTGATCACTGGAGGTAGGCTGCCTTGGGTAGGACATGGCCTTGGCTGAAATGATTCTCTGCCGCTGAGGCAAACCCTGAAGCAGCTGAATGCTGGGAGCTGTCAGCTGACTGCTCACCCAGCACCTGGGGCAACAAATCCTGCCTGAAGAGTGACCTGCATGGTGCATCTCAAGTCCACCACACCTAGAAATGGCATTAGACTTTTTCTCTGCATACCAATGGGTGAGAGTTGGCAGGTAAGATGAATCATTATGCCACTCCTGCCCTCCAAGTTTTAGACCCCAATCTCTGAGGTATTTTCCTGTTTGAACTCTCAAAATTGTATCTCTTTTCCAGAGTTTCTGAAGTAGGGACAAAATGGTTGTGCTTAAAATTCAGAAGTGCTGTTAATGTTGAAGCAGCAATTTCAGCAGTTTAAAATTTTTTAATTCAGTCTTTTCTACCAGGCAGGAACTGACACAGCTCCTTCTTTCCTCTGTATCCAGGAGATTTCAGGGAAAATTAACCCTTATTCTCTAATGTAAGTTCTACTCTCTTTTTCCTTGCTCCCTACCACTCCCTCCCCCCTGTTTGCCTTCTCCTTTTCTTCTGCCCTCCCTCTCTCTGGCTTTATCTCCTCTCTCCCCTCTTTTTCTCATTTCTCCTTTCCTTTCTTCTCTCTCCCTCGGAAGTTTTGTCAAAATTAATCAAACTTATCCATTGTGAGGCTGATGTTCTGATCCATATCTTTGTCCTAGAAAATATTCTGCAAAAATAACTTCAGATTAAAATATTATGAAGTCAGGAGGAAAAGAAAATAATGAAAGGAACACTTGACTTTGTCTTTCTTCATTTTATTTGGATTTTAGACTAGAAAATATATTCCACAGTCTGAAATACCACTAGCACGTCAAATAGCTCTAGGTACCAAGGGATATGTTAAAAACCGTCCTTGACAAGTGTTAACCAGTTCCATCCTGGTCAGTGATGAGATCTGGTTAATGGGCTTCCTTATCCCTCTAAAGGAAATTAGGGAGTTTGGTGAGTGCATTTATCTGAACAAGTGCAGATGGAGTAACCTAATAGTGCTTCCTGTAGTTGTCACAGAAAACTCCAGTTTAAATGTCAGTATCTACCAAAATGGAGTTGGAAATACTAGAAGTGCTGAATCACCTTAAAAAATTCTTGGTTTGTGGCTGCATTTAACCATGACACATCAGTTAGTCCTTTCTTTTTGCCTCCATGATAGGAGGGACTCAGTCCAACCTTCTGTTTATTCTTATCTGTATGAAATGCTACTTTTTAAAAAGGTTTAGTTTTATCACACAATATTGTTTTTAATATACTTGGCCTTCTGAGAGAGGAGGTCTCAAGGAAAGCATCTGATTTTTGCTTATTAGAGATGAAGGATAAAATGAAGATGGAAGAAAAAATAAATGAATAAATAGTTTTACATAACAAATAACTTGGAGGTACATTGATGGGAATAAAACGGTATAGGATCTGACAGAGATAAAAAATAGAAAGGGAGGATGAAGTTTGAACACTTACCATAAGAAATGGACCTTTGGCAAGAGGGAAGTGTCTTATAAAGGATTTTTACGAATATTTGCTGCAATCTGTTTTTGGCCCTGATGCCAAATCAACCTGCCACTTTTTTTTTTTTTAAATAAATTTATTTATTTATTTATTTATTTATTTATTTATTTATTTATTTATTTTTGGCTGTGTTGGGTCTTCATTTCTGTGCGAGGGCTTTCTCTAGTTGCGGCGAGCGGGGGCCACTCTTCATTGCGGTGCGCGGGCCTTTCACTGTCGCGGCCTCTCTTGTTGCGGAGCACAAGCTCCAGACGCGCAGGCTCAATAGTTGTGGCTCACGGGCCCAGTTGCTCCGTGGCATGTGGGATCTTCCCAGACCAGGGCTCAAACCCGTGTCCCCTGCATTGGCAGGGAGATTCTCAACCACTGCGCCACCAGGGAGGCCCCCACTTTTTTTTTTACAACCAGTGAGTTTAAAATGGTTTTTATATTTTTAAGTAATTGAAAAAAATCATAATAAGACTAATATCTTGTGCATATGAAAATTATATGAATTTCAAATTTTGGTGTCCATAAATGGTTTTACTGGAACACAGCCCCACTCATTTGTTATGAATTGTCTATGGTTGAAGATCACTTGACCCACAAAACCTAAAATATTTACTGATTGGTCCTTTAGAGAAAAAGTTTGACAACCACTGCCTTAAAACAACTGCTCATTCTTAAGCATCTGCAGACTGACTAAGACAGCTCTCTTGATCTAGGATGAGCTCAGCTGGGCAGCTCTGCTTCCTTCATGAAGGCCTGTTGGTTGTCTGGAATGGCTCTGCTGCTCTTGTGTTCATTCTAGGGTCCAGGTGGAAGGGGAAGAAGCCACCTGGGGAAGGTCTTCTCATGGTGAAAGCGGAGATACAAGAGGTCAGATGGGAATGTCACGTGGCCAAGCACAAAGTCTGAATAAGGAAACACTCTGATGAGGCATGACAAGGTTGTGGATGCTACAGGAAATGAGGAATCAAGGCCAGTAATTCAAATTACCACAAGCACCCTTATCCAAGGACTCCAAAAAGTCTAATCCAATCACAGCATCAGGCTCAAAGTTGAGGATCTTATGATCTATATCAGGTCCAAATGCAGTTTCTCTTAATCCAGAGACCTACGAATTTAAAAAAACAACTTATCCCTCCTCCTCCTCCGCCATTTTCCACCCAAGGCACCCAATATACAAATGTGGAACAGGGACAGGCTAAGCGTACTGCAGCCATTGCTCATTTAGAAAATCCAACAGATCAAATGCTCCAAGTCAGCCTACTTCGGGATGGGAAATATTTGTGTATTAGGTCCTGGTTCTGGTCCTTGGGAGTGTATTCCCAGTCCGTTGCTATCCACAGACTTTGGTTCCATCCTCTGTGAGCTATTTCCCTGTCCATCATTCTCATTTTCCACTTGTGATGAAGGCTTTGGAAAACATGCTCTTTTTTGATTGCTGAGCGGTTTTCTCAGCTGCTTCCTGCTTGTACACATTTGAGGGCCCAAAGTCCTTTTAAAATATCCAACAGGCTCAGTTTCTTTTAGCTCCAACTGCTTCTTTCTTCAAAACTTCATGGATTATCTATATATTTGATGCAAGTCAAGGCCATTTGTTAAAAGCCACACTTAAAATTCCTTTTTAGACACGCCTCTCACTATTTAATCAGGTACTTTGGGCCCCTCAGGCTCCCATGGGACTACAAGTTTTCTAGAAACCATTTCAGAGGTCTTAACAAAGGTTTTGACTCTACTTCCTTGGTTTGGCCTGGTTATACGTCACCAGGTTATACATAATGCTCACACATATGATCTAATCTTTGTCTTTGAACTCTATCTTAATTTGAGGATCTTTTACTGACTCCAGAAACTACGATAAGAAAACAGTTTTAATTATCCAACTCTGCAAGCTACATTCCCTCTAAATTCTCCTTGCAAGTTATCTAATACTTGTCTGAGCTTATCTCTTTCATTTAGGGAAATTATCAAATGCAATTAAAAACAACCAGCTTATACTCTGAACATTCTGCTTGGAAACCATCTTGCCAAGTTTACATCAGGTACTTTATTTTTTAAGTTACAGGAGGTGATATATTTACCCAATACTTTACCAC